>NC_133134.1:128465284-129815196 GCF_048418815.1 Hemitrygon akajei
GGTCAAATGATTCTCGAAATGAGGTAGTCCACCTGTCTCTAAATAGGTCTTTCAGATTATGATACTGGCTGTTATTCTTCACCTTGGAATTCTTTCTGGTAGGCGGGTCCCCCAAAGTCAAATCATTGAGCAGCTTAACTTTTCAAGGAAAATCTTGATAAATTGGCGGTAATGTCTGATAAATTGAAGGAAGTACTTTAATTATTTCAAATCTCTGGAAATTGGCCATATTTTGACCTTGCTGTCTTGTTTGAGCTCCTTGATGAGACACCATATGTCTGAGATATTTGACTGGCGTCTGTGTAAAAACACACTCTGCTGGAGCTAGCTTAAGTCCATACTGTCTGAATCGATGCAGGACTCTCATGAGTCTTTCCTCATGCTCATCCAAGTCTTTAGAGAACACAATGATGTCATTGATGAATACAAGGGCATCCCTCAGGTTCATATCAGCCATGCGTATCTCCATGAGTCACCAAAATGTGCCTGGCGCATTTGTAATTCCCTGTGGCATACTATTGAATTCATAGAACTCAAGAGGACACACAAAAGCTGCTTTAGGCTTATCAGCTTCTTCAACTTCTAAATGGTAATAACCAGATTTTAAGTCAAGGTCTGAAAGCCATTTGGAATGAATCAAAGCCATAAAAATGTCTTTGAGCTTCAGGAATGCACAGGCATCTTGAATTGTCTGCTGGTTTGATTTGCGATATTCCATACACAAATGGACATCCCCATTCTCTTTACTCACCACAACAATTGGAGAAGTAAAAGGAGATTCCGATTCTCTGATCACTCCGGTGTTTAGCAATTCTTAGAGATGCTTCTGAACAGTTTCCCTATCTTCTGGGTGTATAGTTCGAGGTCAGTAGTTGAACAATGTTTTATCAATAAGGCTGATTCGATGTTTCACTGTGTTGGTACATCCAAAGTCTAAGTTGTGATGGAAGAAAACATCAGGAATGTTTTGTAATTTCTGCACAAGTCTTGTCTTCCACTCAGTGGAGATAGGAGAATCACCAACGTTAAACTCTAGGCTTGATGCTTGAGTGGATTCTGACTCACTGGAAGTTTTAATTGGGGGTTCTTTTGGAAGTATAGCTCATACTGAGTTTAGTTCAGCTATAATGGACTTGGGAGGAATCATGACATCATGTGCTGTTATACTGGAGATCACTTCAGGTAACTGATAATGTTGCTTGTTTTCCAAAGTAACCTGGCAAGTTGTACTTTGAGTCCTCCAGGCAAGGGAAAAGAACATGGATGCTCCACAATAGCCCATTTGTTAGGATGTGGCATTCTGACTGTGACTGATCCACACAAGATTAGAGACTGTCCAGCTGGAATTTTTCTAGTATCCTTGCCGGGTACTCTCACCAGCCCAACATTTCCCTCTGTAGTCTATCTTTGTCGCATTTGTAAAACTTCGAGGACTTGCTTGTAGCCAAACTTGGGAGAGAATTTTTGGCTACTTTGTAGTTTGGAGTAGTCTTTCTATAGTTCATCAAGGGTATTCATGGCAATTAACACCACAGGCAGTAAATGTAAAGAAACATCTGGAACAATCAATGTTAGAGTGGACACTTCCACATCCACTTCCACTTCCATAAAGTCTGGGAACGTAATATTGACTTCTACATATCCCAGATAATGGATAAGTTGTCTGTTTGCACCCTTCATTTCTAACAAGTTGGTGAGAGGATGAAGTGGTCGGTCTGGCAAGTTGTGATCATAGTAGAGTTTAGAGATGGTAGTGACCTGAGATCCTGTATCCAATAAACAATTGCATTTTCTACCAGCTAGGCTTACTTGAGCAGCATACATTGCATCAACTAATCCCTTAGGTAGGTTAACAGTCTGTCTTCTGGACTTAGTTTCACCACACAAGATCTTGGAGCTTTTGGCACATGCTTTGCCAACATCAGTCCCAATTTGTCCTGTAGTACAAACCACATCTAGTTTAAAATGAAGCACCATAGTGAAATCCCTACTTACTCAGTCTCTTTTCGAGCTACTAATGCAGGATTGGGTTTATAGCAGCAGGAGTTGGCTACATGCCCACTTTTGTCACATTTAAAACAGTACCAAGGTTTTGGTTTGACACTTGGCTGTTTGTCAGAGGTTGTGGACTCTTGTTTATCCTTTGTGTCAGCCTTTCCTTTTGGTAATGTATCACTTGCTATCTTGGAGTTCACTTTTACCTTCTGCTGTTTTGTAGCTTGTAGAGTAGATAGTTGACTTTGATGCTTAGCGATTTGTTTAGTCAGTTGAGAAGTAACGGAAATTAGCCGTGCTACATCATCTTCTTTACAGGCACCTGAGGTCTGAGACTGTACAACTGTTCCTAAATGCTGTTTCATGCGTGCAGTTCGGGAAGTGTGCTTGTTTTCCTCAGTGCACAGAAATGTCAATAGTTCAGTAAACTATGGCGGGTTTTGTTTCTTCTGCTCCAGTTGCATCTCTAAGCAGTCCCAACATCCCCTACAAAACTACTTTAAGAGATACAAAATGCTGGTGGAACACAGCAGGCCAGGCAGCATCTATAGGGAGAAGCGCTGTCAACGTTTCGGGCTGAGACCCTTCATCAGGACTAAACCAAAGGAAAGATAGTAAGAGATTAAAGGGGCTTCCCTTCGTCCACCATCAACTCTGCTCTCAAACGCATCTCTCCCATTTCCCGCACATCTGCACTCACCCCATCCACCCGCCACCCCACTCGGGATAGGGTTCCCCTTGTCCTTACCTACCACCCCACCAGCCTCCAGGTCCAACGTATAATTCTCCGTAACTTCCGCCACCTCCAACGGGATCCCACTACCAAACACATTTTTCCCTCCCCCCCTTTCTGCTTTTCACAGGGATTGCTCCCTACGTGACTCCCTTGTCCACTCGTCCCCCCCATCCCTTCCCACCGATCTCCCTCCTGGCACTTATCCTTGTAAACGGAACAAGTGCTACACCTGCCCTTACACTTCCTCCCTCACCACCATTCAGGGCCCCAGACAGTCCTTCCAGGTGAGGTGACACTTCACCTGTGAGTCGGCTGGTGTGGTATATTGTATCCGGTGCTCCCGGTGTGGCCTTTTATATATTGGTAAGACCCGACGCAGACTAGGAGACCGTTTCACTGAACACCTACGCTCGGTCCGCCAGAAAAAGCAGGATCTCCCAGTGGCCACACATTTTAATTCCACGTCCCATTCCCATTCTGATATGTCTATCCATGGCCTCCTCTATTGTCAAAATGAATCCAAACTCATATTGGAGGAAAAACACCTTATATACCGGCTGGGTAGCCTCCAACCTGATGGCATGAACATTGACTTCTGTAACTTCCGTTAATGCCCCTCCTCCCCCTCTTACCCCATCCCTGACATATTTAGTTGTTTGCCTGTTCTCCATCTCCCTCTGGTGCTCCCCCCCCTTTCTTTCTCCTGAGGCCTCCCGTCCCATGATCCTTTCCCTTCTCCAGCTCTGTATCACTTTCACTAATCACCTTTCCAGCTCTTAGCTTCATCCCACCCCCTCTGGTCTACTCCTATCATTTCGCATTTCCCCCTCCCCCCACTACTTTCAAATCTCTTACTATCTTTCCTTTTGGTTAGTCCTGACGAAGGGTCTCAGCCCGAAACGTCGACAGCGCTTCTCCCTATAGATGCTGCCTGGCCTGCTGTGTTCTACCAGCATTTTGTGTGTGTTGTTTGAATTTCCAGCATCTGCAGATTTGCTCGTGTTTGTACTTTAAGAGATGCTAGTTATCCTCAGTTTCGGCAACTCCGCCTCACTTTACAGTCTGTATCAACACTACCTGTAGCCACTATAGGTAGGCAGACAGTTTTTCACCTGTGTTCTGTACTGTGTTCGTGAATTTGGTGAATAATTAATCTTCGTCTTCCAAAGTGGCAAAAGCTGAATCTAGGAGTTGTATGTAAATAGCGGGTGAAGCTCCAGGGCTTATTAACTTGATGATGTCAGAAGCTGGTAGAAAAATACTTCCACATATGTTCTGTGTTCTACGAAGATCAGACACACTTGGGTCTTGCAAGAGCAGTTCAACACTTGCACGCCAAATCTCATAATCCGCCTCATTTGATGGATGAGGTATTTTACCAGAAAAAGTTCAGAGCCTTAATAGTGGATTGTCATGAGCCATCAAGCCATTACTGTGCACAATGTGCTCCACTATGACTCTAAATATCTGGAGGGTTTAGATCACTGGGAGAGAGGGATGGGTTCATTGCAACTCTATTAGTTTGTATTACAGGGACTGAGTTATTCTCCATAGCAGGTAGAGCTGTTTCTGGCTGGTTAGTATAGAACATAGAATATAGAATAGTACAGCGCAGTACAGGCCCTTCAGCCCACAATGTTATGCCGACCCTTCAACCCTGCCTCCCATGTAACCCCCCCCCCACCTTAAATTCCTCCATATACCTGTCAAGTAGTCTCTTAAACTTCACTAGTGTGTCTGCCTCCACCACTGACTCAGGCAGTGCATTCCATGCACCAACCACTCTCTGAGTAAAAACCTTCCTCTAATATCCCCCTTGAACTTCCCTCCCCTTACCTTAGCCATGTCCTCTTGTACTGAGCAGTGGTGCCCTGGGGAAGAGGCGCTGGCTATCCACTCTATCTATTCCTCTTAATATCTTGTACACCTCTATCATGTCTCCTCTCATCCTCCTTCTCTCCAAAGAGTAAAGCCCTAGCTCCCTTAATCTCTGATCATAATCCATACTCTCTCACCCAGGCAGTATCCTGGTAAATCTCCTCTGTACCCTTTCCAATGCTTCCACATCCTTCCTATAGTGAGGCAACCAGAACTGGACACAGTACTCCAAGTGTGGCCTAACCAGAGTTTTATAGAGCTGCATCATTACCCCACGACTCTTAAACTCTATCCCTTGACTTATGAAAGCTAACACTCCATAAGCTTTCTTAACTACCCTATGTACCTGTGAGGCAACTTTCAGGGATCTGTGGACATGTACCTCCAGAACCTTCTGCTCCTCCACACTACCAAGTATCCTGCTATTTACTTTGTACTCTGCCTTGGAGTTTGTCCTTCCAAAGTGTACCACCTCACACTTCTCCGGGGTGAACTCCATCTGCCACTTCTCAGCCCACTTCTGCATCCTATCAATGTCTCTCTGCAATCTCTGACAATCCTCTAGACTGTCCACAACACCACCAACCTTTGTGACATCTGCAAATTTGCCAACCCACCCTTCTACCCCCACATCCAGGTCGTTAATAAAAATCATGAAAAGTAGAGGCCCCAGAACTGATCCTTGTGGGAAACCACTAGTCACAACGCTCCAATCCGAATGTACTCCCTCCACCATGACTCTCTGCTTTCTGCAAGCAAGCCAATTCTGAATCCACCCGGCCAAACTTCCCTGGATCCCATGCCTTCTGACTTTCTGAGTAAGCCTACCGTGTGGAACCTTATCAAATGCCTTACTAAAATCCATGTAGATCACATCCACTACACTACCCTCATCTATATGCCTGGTCACCTCCTCAAAGAACTCTATCAGGCTTGTTAGACATGATCTGCCCTTCACAAAGCCATGCTGACTGTCCCTGATCAGACCATGATTCTCTAAATGCCCATAGATCCTATCTCTAAGAATCTTTTCCAACAGCTTTCCCACCATAGACATAAGGCTCACTGGTCTATAATTACCCGGACTATCCCTACTACCTTTTTTGAACCAAGGGACAACATTCGCCTTCCTCCAATCCTCTAGTACCATTCCCGTGGACAACAAGGACATAAAGATCCTAGTCAGAGGCTCAGCAAACTCTTCCCTCGCCTCGTGGAGCAGCCTGGGGAATATTCTGTCAGGCACCAGGGACTTATCCATCCTAATGTATTTTCACAACTCCAACACCTCCTCTCCCTTAATATCAACATGCTCCAGAGCATCAACCTCACTCATATTGTCCTCACCATCATCAAGTTCCCTCTCATTGGTGAATACCGAAGAGAAGTATTCATTGAGGACCTCGCTCACTCCCACAGCCTCCAAGCACATCTTCCCACCTTTATCTCTAATTGGTCCTACCTTCACTCCTGTCATCCTTTTGTTCTTCACATAATTGAAGAATGCCTTGGGGTTTTCCTTTACCCTACATGCCAAGGCCTTCTCATGCCCCCTTCTTGCTCTCCTCAGCCCCTTCTTAAGCTCCTTTCTTGCTACCCTATATTCCTCAATAGACCCATCTGATCCTTGCTTCCTAAACCTCATGTATGCTGCCTTCTTCCACCTGACTAGATTTTCCACTTCACTTGTCACCCATGGTTCCTTCACTCCACCATTCTTTATCTTCCTCACCGGGACAAATTTATCCCTAACATCCTGCAAGAGATCCTTAAACATCGACCACATGTCCATAGTACATTTCCCTGCAAAAACATCATCCCAATTGACACCCACAAGTTCTAGCCTTATGGCCTCATAATTTGCCCTTCCCCAATTAAACATTTTCCTGTCCTCTCTGATTCTATCCTTTTCCATGATAATGCTAAATGCCAGGGAGCGGTGGTCACTGTCCCCTAGATGCTCACCCACTGAGAGATCTGTGACCTGACCCAGTTCATTACCTAATACCAGATCTAGTATGGCATTCCCCCTAGTCGGCCTGTCAACATACTGTGGCAGGAATCCATCCTGGACAAACTTAACACACTCTGCCCCGTCTAAACCATTGGAACTAATCAGGTGCCAATCAATATTAGGGAAATTAAACTCACCCATGATAACAACCCTGTTATTTTTGCACCTTTCCAAAATCTGCCTCCCAATCTGCTCTTTGGTATCTCTGCTGCTACCAGGGGGACCTATAGAATACCCCCAGTAGAGTAACTGCTCCCTTCCTGTTCCTGACTTCCACCCATCCTGCTACGTTATCCACCCTTTCTGTAGCAGTAATAGTATCCCTGACCAGTAATGCCACCCCTCCTCCCCTTTTCCCCCCTCCCATCCCTTTCAAAGCACTAAAATCCAGGAATATTGAGAATCCATTCCTGCCCTGGTGGCAGCCAAGTCTCTGTAATGGCCACTGTATCATAATTCCAAGTATGTATCCAAACTCTCAGTTCATCACCTTTGTTCCTGATGCTTCTTGCATTGAAGTACATGCACTTTAGCCCTTCTACCTTATTACCTTTACACCATTTATTCTGCTTCTCTTTCCTCAAAGCCTCTCTATATATTAGATCTGGCTTTACTCCATGCACTTCTTTCACTGCTCTATCACTCTGGGTCCTATCCCCCTTGCAAATTAGTTTAAACTCTCCCAAACCATGCTAGCAAACCTATCTGCAAGGATATTTCTCCCCCTCGAGTTCAGGTGCAACCCATCCAATCTGTACAGGTCCCACCTTCCCCAGAAGAGATCCCAATGATCCAAAAATCTAAAACCCTGCCCCCTGCACCAACTCCTCAGCCATGCATTCAACTGCCATCTCCTCCAATTCTTACCATCACTATCACGTAGTACTGACAGCAATCCTGAGAACGCCACCCTTGAGGTCCTGTTCTTCAGCCTTCTGCCTAGTTCCCGAAACTCACACTTCAGGACCTCATCCCTCTTCCTGCCTATGTCATTGGTACTGTTACAAACCCTGTAACTGGGTCACTTACCAGCAAAGATAGGGAGGTCCATTGAAGTCTGATGGTACTATTTTTAACAGTATTTTTAGTAAAAATGCACAAAAATAATATCAATGCAAACATACAGATAATATACGTCGTCAATACTAAATCTGAAAGTGCGGGTATAATAATAATCAATAAGAAATAGCTCTATCGTTGTCTAGGGGATAATGTATTGTCCGATGGAAATATAAAAGTCAGTCAGTTCATGCAGGCTTCAGCCTTTGGGGACCACTGGGTTTTCAATTGTTGGAGAGAGAGAGAGATTTTAGAAACTTGCCAGCTTTTCCTTTTTATGATGTCGATCCTTTGAAATTTCGTTGGTGGCCTCTTCTTTAGCTAAGCCGTTCTTCTGTGGTAAGACCCCAATCCCAGGCAACGGGAAAGGACGCACACGAGCCCTCCACTGGCTGTCGCTATTAAACGCTGTCACGGGATTTCTAGCGTTTCTCCTGGTGCATCTGAAGGTGTTGTTCCCCAGACCCTCTTTTATCCTTACTCACGGGGTCTCAGATGTCAATCAGGTTGGGATGATGCAATCCCTCAACCAGCCCACTCTGGTCATTCCCTGAGGGCTTCAATGAATAGTACAGTACTCAATACACAATTCCGTCTCCAAGAGACAATGGCCGGTATCTGTGGCTTTGTCTTGCTGAAGGGCCAGGACACATTCCAAAAACCTTGAGGATTCTCTCTCATTTCCTGGGTCCCAGACCCGAATTAATAGCGATCTTGCGATTCTCGAAAAGGAGGGGGCTACTTTGTACCCTTCGGCCCCTCAGAGTTGTGGCACATTCGTAACAGTACCAACATGCATCACGACTTTGGTTGCTTTCCCTCTCGTACCAGGATGTTGTCCACCTGGTCAGAGACATCCCGGACCCTGGTACCCGGGAGGCAACAAACCATGCAGGTGTCCTTCTCACGTCCACAAAATCTCCTGTCTGCTCCCCTGACTATAGAGTCCCCAATGACGACAGCTCTCCTCTCCTCCGTCCCACCCTTCTGCACCACAGGGTCAGACTCAGTGCCGGAGGCCCTGCCACCATGGCTCACCCCTGGTTGGTCGTCCCCACCAACATTATCCAGGTCTGTATAATTATTCAAGGAAATGGCTACAGGGGTGCCCTGCACTACCTGTCTACTCACCTTCGCTTTCCCCCCTCTGACTGTCACCCAACAACCTGCTTCCGGCAGCCTAGGTGTGACTACCTCCCTGTAGCTCTCATCTATGACTGCCTGATTCTCCCTTATGAGTCAAAGGTCATCCAGCTGCTGCTCCAGATTCCTTACATGGTCTTCCAGATCGCCCAGCCGCATGCACTTCTGGCAGATGCGACTCTGTGGGAGAGGGGAGTTCTCCCAAGACTGCCACATCTCACATGAGAGGCAAATCACCATCTCAGGAGGCATTGTAAAGCCTAACTAGGAGCAAGCTCGTCCTCTGCCTCTTCTCGTCGAAGCCTGTCAAGTCAAAGCCTCAAAGCTCCATTCCTTCACTGGCCCACTCACTCAGTATAAGAGGAGTCTGCTCTGAAATAAGGAGATGTACATCTTCAACAGTTTCAACAGTGACTCATTCCCTATTCTGGACTGATCTATGTTACATCTCTCTCAGGATTTCACCATAATCTTTCCCACTGTGCTTTGCTAAAGTTTTCAACTCCCCAAGGTAATCTTGAGTGGTGTCTTTCTGAGTGTAACCACTGGCTAAAGTAACTACATGGTAGGAAACTTTGTGGTCACTGCTTGCCTGTTAAGTGTATGGTGGTGGTGCAGGAGATCATGCACAGCAGAGCCAGAATTGTACTCTACTATGAGGGAATTAGGTGATTCTGCATTGGGGTCAGTTGGAGGAATAACTCCGGCAACTGAACCATATCCTTTTAGAAAGTCTAGTATTTCCTCATCTTTTTCTGTTCTTGTTACGCCAATGACTAAAACACCATTTGGGATTTTGACACCCTTTTCCTCTCTAGCATCCATTTTCTTTCACCATAGGCTTTAATTGAACAAAAGTGAGTTTGAACAATAAGATTTTTTTTACTGCTTTGTATGCTAATCAGTGTGTTAGTGTTTATCTAGTAATCTACCATCTGGCTGGCTCTCCAAGGTTTATGTAACACTTGTGTAGTGCTTGTGTGACTGCTCTTTATGAGAAAAATCAAATTACATAATACTACTCCAGGTGCCAATGGGCCATCAGAAGCTCTAGGTGTCGGAAGGAGGCAGTGAATAAAAAACACATCCTTATGGAGGTAAGTTGGTATATAAAAATAGTAATATATACAAAATATTTACATGAATAAAAACAATTCCAGATTTCAACATTCTGTCTTAAGTGCCAAATGTCAGATATCAAATGAAAACTAAATTCCTTTTTAGCTAGAATCTGTGATAGTCATTAGAATAATATTTATTACTCCAATTTACTCTAATTAGATCTAATGTTATTCTCTAAAGGTTTACAGACTAACAATTGCCTTTCTATTTATCCCTAGTTAGTAGGGAAACTAATTGAGATCCTCAGTTTCTGTTTCAGGTCAGTCTGTCTACAGATTCAATTTCAATGACCCCCCCCAATAAATAAATAAACACACACACACACACACACACACACACACACACACACACACACACACACACACACACACACACACACACACACACACACACACACACACACACACACACTCTCCCTTTTCAACAATTCTCCAACTTCACAATTTTTAAACAAAGTAAATCTCATTCAAATTCAGATCCTTCAAATGAAAAATAAACTTATTTATCCAACTGTATTGAATCCTCTATGTCATTAGGCATTTTCTTCCCACACTGGTTCTTCGATCCTGGGTGGCTCGTCATCTTGTTTGTTTTATCATTGGATAAAATAGTCGATAATCCACATAAACTGATTCACAAAACTTATGCAAAAAAAAACCTGACCAAATCCCTTGGCATTATTGAACAGAGCTATTTTCCAGTTACAAGGTAAAGATCTTTCACACCAATCTCTGCCAATATCATCTCGCTATAGCTGATGCTCATCTCCTCCAGGTGTTTCAACTGCCTCAGCCATGTCTTGCTCTTTCATAGCTTTTTTTTCCAACTTCTCTTTTTTATTAATTCAGTAAACCTTGTTTTCATCTCTCCACAGATGGAGTCTTCTAACATTGCATCTTTGGGTTTAATTCACCTAGATGAGATATACATCAGGATGCTCATCATTGACTACAGCTCAACAATTAACACTGTCATCCCCTCAAAACTAATTACTAAGCTCCAAGACATTGGCATTGATACCTCCTTGTGTAACTGAATCCTCGATTTTCCCAGTCAGTATAGATTGGCACCATCATCTCCTCCACAATCCTCATCACCACTATTGTTGGCCAATCAAAGTTGGTGATGAATCAGCATGTAGGAGGGAGATTGAAAATCTGCTTGAATGATCCCACAACATCAACCTCTCAGTCAATGTCAGCAAAACTAAAGAGCTGATTATTGTCTATGGGGGAAGAAGCTGGGGGTCTATGAGTTAGGCATTGGAGGTGGAGAGGGTTGGTAACTTTAAATTCCTTGGGGTTTTCATATCAAAGGCTCCGTCCTGTGATCAATAGTAAGTGCCATGATAAAGGAGGCCTGACGGTGCCTTTACTTTTTAGAGGTTTGTGTAGATTCGGCATGCAATCTAAATCTTTGACAAACTTCTATATATGCACAGTGGGATGCATTATGACTAGTTGCATCACAGTCTGCATGGTATGGAAATAACAGTGCCATTAAACAGAAAAGCCTACATAAAATGGCGGGCGCAGCCTTCCCCACCACTGAGCACATCTTTAAGGAGTACTGCCCATCACCATCTATCATCAAGGATCACCACCATCCTCTTTATGTTCTCTTTACACTGGTGCCATTGGGAAGGGGGTACAGGAGCATTAGGCCCTACAACAATAGGTTCATGAACAATTAATACCCTTCAACCATCAAGCCCCTGAATCAACATGGATTACTTTATTCACCTCAACTCTGAAGTGATTCCACAAACTACGGAGTGTCCTAAAGAACTTTACAACTCATGTCATAGAAACAAAGAAACATAGAAAACCTACAGCACAATACAGGCCCTTCAGCCCACAAAGTTGTGCTGAACATGTCTTGGTCTGAGTGACTATGTCAGCCATTTTGACAAATACCCTGATTCGTGTAAATAGCAGAAGTAGCTATTTGAGTTAAACCGGTACTTTGTTCACTAGGGATTTAAAGTGATTCAGAGTTTCCAAAATTCTTTAATACTTACTTTCAAAAATAAAAAATATATAAATAAGAAATCAAATTACATGAAACAATTAAGAGAAAATCTGCAGATGCTGGAAATCAAAGCAATACACACAAATGATGCAGGAATTCAGCAGGCCAGGCAGCATCTATAGAAAAGTGTAAACAGTCGAAGTTTTGGGCTAAGGCCTCTTTTTTGAATGGGAGTGGGATGTAGAATTGAAATGGGTGGCCACTGGGAAATCCCGCTTTATCTGTCGAACGGCACAAGGGTGCTTGGCGAAGCGGTCTCCTAATCTACTTTGGATCTCACTGATATACAGGAGGCCACGGTGTGAGCACTGGGTACAGTAGATGACTTCAGCAGACTCTCGGGTGAAGTGTCGCCTCATCTAGAAGGAAACTAACAATATAGTTTATATTACCGGAGGTCAGAAAGAGGACTGGACACCAAGGCCTGGACATCTGGGCTTTGCCTTTTCTAGTCACGTAGACAATACAAAGACCACTTCCTTCACCTCAGTACTGAAGGCTGAGATTCTCAGACATGAAGCAAATAAGCAACAAAAAATGCGAGACAGTTTGTTTGTCAGGCATTGTTGAGGATCAGTTTATGTTAATGCCAGCAGCAATCCTTTCTGGACTGGGCCATGTGGATGACTGAGTCAGGATGTAATTGTGTCAATGAATAACCAAGGTGGTTAAGGACCACTACTTGCCAGGTCTGTTCTTGAGGGAAGGGAATAGCATGGCAAAACACTTTGGGGATGAGATTCATCATCGCACAATAATCCCTTTATTTGCATAAACAACAGGATTAATGCTTTATTCAGGCATTGGCCATGCCTAACATTTTTTTCTTTGCCAACACATAGCACTTCCAAGACTTAATTAGCAGATACTTCCTGTGTGCCATGCTGGAAACTTCGCAGGCTGTACATGGCCAATATTTTCAGGTACTTGAAGGAGCTTGTACTAAATGCATGTTTAAAATCCTGAATCAGAATCAGAATCAGGTTTATTATCACCGACAAACAGTATATTGTGAAATATGTTGTTTTCTGGCAGCAGTACAGTGCAATATATTAAAATTACTATACGGTAATTTAAAATAAGAACATACAAAAAAACAGCACAAAAGCAGAGCAAAATAATGAGGATTTGTTCATGGATGCATGGACCTTCAGGAAATCTGATGGAGGAGGGGAAGAAAACATACTTAAAACACTGAGTGTGCACCTTTAGGTTCCTGAGCCTCCTTGTTGATGGTAGTAATGAGACTAGGGCATCTTCTGGATGGTGGGGGTCCTGCATGTTGGATGCTGCAGTTCGAAGAACTCCTCAGTGGTGAGGAGACTAGTGCCCATGATGCAGTTGGCTGAGTTTACAACCCTCTGCAGCTTGTTCCACTCCTGTGCAGTGGCCCTGCCATACCAGACAGTGATACAATCAGTTAGAACGTTCTCCACCGTACCTCTGTCGAAATTTGTTAGTCTTTGGTGACATACCACATCTCCTCAAACTCTAAATGAAATACAGCACAGGAGCCGGGAAAATGTACCAACTTAGTTTTTCTTTACTGAGGAGCTCACATGTGACATGGTGGTGTAACGATGTATGTCATTCACGTACTTCTTACATAAAACCCATAATGAATTATGCCAACAAAGAATGCTTAATCAAACAATATACTTACAATATTACTGAAATATTAAATACACTGCAAGGATAGGAGCAAAAACTAGAATAAAATAGGTGGGGGGGAAGGAGTACAAGCTAACAGGTAATAGGAGACAAGTTGGGGGGAAGACAGGTGAGTGGGGGAGGAGGAATGAAGTAAAAAGCTGGGAATTGATAGATGAAAGAGGAAAATGGCTGAAAAAGAAGGAATCCGTTAGGAGAGGACAGTGGATCATGGAAGAATGGGAAGGAGGAGGGGAACAAGAGGGAGATGATGGGTAGGTGAGGAGAAGAGGAGTGCTAACCAGAATGAGGAATGGAAAAAGAGAGAAGGAAGAAGGGCAAATGATTGCTGAAAGTTAGAGAAATCGATGCTCATTCTGTCAGATTGGAGTCGACCCAGATGGAATATGAGGAGTTGCTCTCCAACCTGAGTGTGGCCTCATGGCGGCTGCCTGACATGAGCCAAGGAAGCACCTTCGTCTTCTTCCTTATTAATTACAGGCTCCAACAGTTATAATCCCAAATCTGAAATAGTTTTCTAAGAACAATGCTAATTCTCTCAACCCTCTCCTATATTCCTTTAAAACTTATGTCTTCGAACTTGTTAAATATGCGGTAAGAAAATGATAAATACTAAAAGATGATCCCAGGCAAAGAAAGCCTTAGTATGAATATGACTGTGAAAGCAGCAGAAAATATATAGAATAACATAAATATGATCAAAAATCTGAATATTTGTAAATTGCACAAAGTGCAATGATAGTGGGGATATTGACCAAGAAGAGAACATGGATATTGTTCTAATATAGTGTATAGTAGATTTGGATGATTTTGTAGTAACAGCAATGGTGGGATCTTTCCAGTGCTTTAAGTCTGTGAGTATGAAGTGCAGTTGGAGGTGGGGCTCGCTTATATCCATGAGGCCGAGTGCTGAGCTCCAATAAGCAGGCCACATTATTCACATGCACATTACCAAACTCCTGAAACAGACACACTACTCCGAGTTTGTTGAAAACAAACAGTGATGGAGAAAATACTTTAAGGTCACTTGCAGAGCTTCCTTGAAATTTTAACCTGATCAATGATTGGTGGGAATCATTGTTTCTTGATTGATCAAAGTGAAGAAGGACTGACTGGGATGGCACTAGAAAAATACCTCGAGTCTCTTCACTAGGAGCACATATAAGCCCAACGCAAAGGGTAGAAGGAGCAGGCATATGCCCCACCATCATCACTCCTGACCACCTATGCATGAGTTTCTAGATTCTACATAGGAATTAACAGCCACTTCGAAATGTAACACAAGTCGTCCTAAGAGCTGAGGGCAAAGAAAAAGCCAGCACACAACTAATCAATATTCTTATGTTTCATAACTCCAGAAGTTAATCAAAAGAGAAATACAGGAGCCCAGGGAGAACATGTATTCTCTGTTTTACCTTTTCATTAATTACTGGATTTACAAACCATAATAACGGTGATGAGTAAGTTTTAAAATGAATCCAAGATAACTATCTATCTGTTAAGTGTAGTGTGAGACATAGATTTTTTTGAAGTGCGCATGTTTTCTTTGCAAGAGGAGAGAGAAGTGTGAGTTAGAAACATAGAAACATAGAAAACCTACAGCAAAATACAAGCCCTTCAGCCCACAAAGTTATGCCGAACATGTCCCTACCTTAGAAATCACTAGAGTTACTCATAGCCCTCTATTTTTCTAAGCTCCACATAGCTATCTAAAAGTCTCTTAAAAGACCCTATCGCATCCGACTCCACTGCTGTTGCCGGCAGCCCATTCCACGTACTCACCACTCTCTGAGTAAAAAACTTAACCCTGATATCTCTTCTGTACCTACTCCCCAGCACCTTAAACCTGTGTCCTCTTGTGATAACCATTTCAGCCCTGGGAAAAAGCCTCTGACTATCTACACGATCAATGCCTCTCATTATCTTATACACCTCTATCAGGTCACCTCTCATCCTCCGTCACTCCAAGGAGAAAAGGCCGAGTTCACTCAACCTATTCTCATAAGGCATGCTCCCCAATCCAGGAAACATTTTTGTAAATCTCCTCTGCACCATTTCTATGGCTTCCACATCCTCCCTGTAGTGAGTCGACCAGAACTGAGCACAATACTCCAAGTGGGGTCTGACCAGGGTCCTATATAGCTACAACATTACCTCTCAACTGCTAAATTCAATTCCACAAACTGATGAAGGCCAATACACCATACACCTTCTTAACCACAGAGTCAACCTGTGCAGCTGCTTTGAACATCCAATGGACTCGGACCCCAAGTTCCCTCTGATCCTCCACACTGTCAAGAGTCTTACCATTAATACTATATTCTGCCATCATATTGGCCTATCAAAATGAACCAGTTCACACTTACCTGAGTTGAACTCCATCTGCAATTTCTCAGCCCAGTTTTGCATCCTATCAATGTTGCTGTAACCTCTGACAGCCCTCCACACTATCCACAACACCTCCCCTTTGTGTCATTAAAAATGTGCAGCACATGCCTGTTCAGAAGAGGAAGAGAGCCTGTTGAGTTTTAAAAAAGATATAAAACAGAGGAATTCACAGATTTATAAACAGTGAGTATCAGGTTACAACAATAATACATTAAAAGAGAGCAGAAATGGTTGGCTACATCGGAAAGGTAGGAGCGCTCAATTGCACACGGATAGCTGGGTTATGTATACTAAACAAATTTAGTATTTTAAAGCAAATGGAATAGTCTTCAAGAAACAAGTGCAAATTCTGCTGAGTGAAATTGGTTGAAAAGCATACAGTTTGCTTAGAGGTTTGACTGCTCCAACTAAACCAGCTGAAATGAGCTTTGCTGATATTGTGAAAGTAATGCAGGACCATTTAGTACTAAAATCACTGTCGATTCCAGACGCTTTAGGTTTCATAAGCCCAATCAAAAGGAAGAAGAGTCCATATTAACTTATGTGGCTGAACTGAAGAAGTTGTCTGAGCATCGTTAGTTCAATAATGGGTTTAATGATGCACCGAGAGATAGAGATTTGCCTGGCTGAACAAATTGTGTTACAGAGTTGGCAGGAGCTCACATACATTAAGCCAATATAAGTTTAAAGGTGAAACTTGCACAAAATGCAACAACGTAGGACACATACAAAGAGCATGTTGGGCAGATAAAAGTAAGTGGACTGTACAGGGAAGAGATAACGATAAAAAGTCAAGTTACAGTTTCAAATAGAGTACTAATCCGTGACCCAAAAACTGGGTGGCTCTGAGATTTACAATGACAATCAATATGGCTTACAGCAGAAATGAACAGCAAAGCAATTAAAATGGATCTGGACACTGGCTTGGCTGTTTCAGTTATTCCACAAAATAAGTTTGAATGGCATTTCAAAGATACTGAACTGATGCCTGCAGATATTCACTTATACTAGAGAAAAGATAACTCCTGTGGGAATGACATTTGTTACAGTGAAATACAACAAACAATCCAACATGGCCTAAGGTGAAAAACAGGTGGGCCTGGATTGTGCGACTGAGAGTGGTTGAGACAATTACAACTTGATTGGAGATCCGTCTACCATTTGTATGCCACATTCCCTACAATAAAGTCAACTAAAAGTAGATTAAGAAAAGTACTGAATGAGGCCACAGCAGTGTTCAAGGATGGCACTGGAAAACTCAAATATATCAAGGGTAAAATAGTGCTAAATGAAAATGCCACACCCAAGTTTTACAAAGCCCATCCAGTTCCTTATAACATCCATGATGAAGAAGCCAATGAGCTAGATCTCACAGAGATTGAAGGAATTCCTTCCAAGTTTCAGTGGAGCCCATGGGTAAGGCCAATGGTCCAGAAGCCAAGAAAGATGGGCCTGTCAGGATCTGTGGTGATTTTAAGGTCACTATCAATCCATTACTGAAAGTAGACTAACACCCTCTGCCCAGGATAAAGGATACCTTTGCAAACCTTTCTGGTGGAAAACACTTCAGCAAAGTGGACTTAGCTGAGGCCTACCTATAGACGAGACGAAAGAAGAGTCCAGAGTGTTTCTCAGCATAAACACTCACAAAGAGCTTTATCACTATAATAGGATTATATCTGGAGTATAATCTGCACCTGCACTCTGGCAGTAAGCTATGGATCATGTGTAGCAAGGCTGCCCAGGCCCTCAGTGTTACCTAGATGACATCATTGTCACCGGTGAGGATGACAAAGAATATCCCCAAAATCTCAAGACAGTGTTAAAAAGATTGGAAGATTATTGGCTCAGAGCACAATGCAACAAGTATGAATTCTTAAAATAAGCATCACTTGCTGTGGTCATACCATTGACACACGAGTATTACACAGGTGTGCTGAGAAAGTTCAAGCAGTTTTGGATGCCTCAAGGCCAAAGGAGTTAACACAGTTGTGGTCCTTTTAGCATTTGTCATTTACTATAACAGGTTCCTGCCAAGTCTGATTACTGCGTTCCACCACTTGAATTCATTACTACAAACCAGGAAGAAATAGCAATGGATAAAGCAGTGTGAGGTGGCTTCCCAAAAGTTAAAGTAAATGGTGATATCAGACACAGTACTCCCACATTATGATCCACATCATCTGGTGAAGCTTATGGGATAGGTGCAGTCATATCACATGTTATGAAGGATGGAAGTGAACACCCATAGCCTTTGCATCATGTTCCCTTAATGCTACACACAGATTGACAGAGAGCCCTTGAATCTGGTTTGGGGTGTAAAACATTTCAACTAGCATGTGAGAGAGAGTGTTTACCTTTACTACTGATCATCAAGCATTAGTGTTCAATCTTAATCCACAAAAGGGTGTTCCACTAACAGCAGAAGCACAAATGCAGGGGTGGGCTCTGTTTTTTGGAGGACACAATTGCAAGATCAAAATCAAGAGGACGACTAATCATAGAAAGGCTGATGGATTGTCCCATTTACCGTTGGAAAAGGAAATACCTAAAAAATTTACAAAAGATTCAAATCAAAAGTCTCCCTATTAAGACAGAGATAATCCACAGGGAAACCAGAAAAGACCTTGTACCATCTCTGGTCTACATGGCAATTCAAAATGGCTGGAATGTGCAACAGAAATTCCAATCCCCACCTTTAGCAGTGCCAGGATGAACTTGTCCTTGACAGAGGTTACCTTATGTGGGAATGAAAGTTGTACCATACATACTAAGCTAAAGTATTGGAGGAGTTACAAACCAGTCATTCAGGAGATTCACCAGGTTGATTCCAGAGATGAAGGGGTTAATCTATGAAGAGATATTGAGTCGCCTGGGACTATACTCTCTGGAATTCAAAAGAATGAGAGGGGATCTTACAGAAACATACAAAATTTTGAAAGGGATAAATAAGATAGAAGTAGGAAAGTTGTTTCCATTGGTAGGTGACAGTAGAACTGGGGGACATTGCCTCAAGATTCAGGGGAGAAGATTTAGGACGGAGATGAGGAGAAACTGTTTTTCCCAGACAGTGGTGAATCTGTGGAATTCTCTGCCCAGGGAAGCAGTTGAGGCTTGTTCACTAAATATATTTAAGATACAGTTAGAAATATTTTTACATAGTAGAGGAATTAAGGCTTATGGGGAAAAGGCAGGTAGATGGAGCTGAGTTTACGGACAGATCAGCCATGATCTTATTGAATGGCGGGGCAGGCTCGATGGGCCGGATAGCCTGCTCCTGCTCCTATTTCTTATGTTCTTTCTTATTGTTTCACAGTCACAAGTCTCTGCTGCTAACCAGCAGAGTAACCTCCCCACCCCATCAGAAAAGACATTATCCCACAAGAGAGAGAGAGAGAGAGAGAGAGAGAGAGAGAGAGAGAGAGAGAGAGAGAGAGAGCGAGTGAGAGATGTGTTCTATATTGTTTGATTAAGCATTCTTTATTGTTTACATAATTCATTATGGCTTATGTGTAAATGTACATGAATGGCATATGTCATTATGCCACCATATCATAAGGGCACACCTCGCTAAAATGAAAATGATGAGTACACATTCATGCTGCTCTCCCAGTATTTTTCTTTTGATTGGAGTTACAGAATACAACAAATATGGCAATTTGTGCCATTCATTCTCGATTTTCACCCTACCTTCCAGTTTCAGATTCTAGTTCTTGTATGTGAATCTGTGTGCGTATTTTTTACTGAGCTCTGAAACTATGTTAGCCTTAATTTGCTTGCATTGGTCTACTGATCGAGCTGGATATAAGAGCTGAATTTAAAAAGTGTTCTGCTCCTCAGGAATATAATTATTCATGTCAGAATTCTGACATCGATGAATGTTAATTAAAATTATTTCTTTTAAATTATATCCTTTTAAATAAAAAACCTATGACATTCCTAGCTCTCTAGGAAGGCCATAATAATGTGCATGGGCTAAAGAGATATTCCTCTTTTGTTCCTGGTTTTCACAGATTAAATATCTTTTTGGGGCTATGAGTAGGAACATTTCTACTTATTAATATATATTTTCTTGTATAGGCAGTAGCAAGAAGGGCCAATTAGCCCAGCGTAAATGTAGAGTTGCCAAGCAATCACATTAATCCCATTCTTTGACATAATTTTTCTGTAAATTATTCATTTTACATGTGTGCATTACCAACACCCCCTCACTCCAGCCCACCAGCCACCTACATGAGAAGTAATTCACAGTAGCAAGTTCACCCAAAACCCACCATGTTTTGGAATTGTGGGAGAAAACCAGAGAAACATACATTGTCACAGGGCGAACGTGCCAAGTCCACATGGGCAGCACCAGAGGTCAGAGTCATATTTAGGCTACCGGAGCCCTGCAGTGCCAATGTGCCCCCTACATCTTCATCACTCCAAATGACTGGGACATAAGCATGTCTCTAACAGGGGTGGGAACCAGGCAAGTTATTAAAACAGTAAATAAAAACATGTAGAAATTTATCCCATCACATTCCATCAAAAATAAAATCTTAGATATCAATTTTTCCAGTATCAATATCTCTAAAACTAAAAGTCATTGATTCTGAAATGAATCACAGCAGTGCTTTGAAACTGACCTGCAGACTTCAAATCTCTCAACCATTTAGTAGAAGAATGTAGAAAACAAATAAGGGTATCCAAACTGATTTTGTCTAAATCAATTAATTAGCTAGTTGGTAACAAATGTGGTGGTGGGGCTTAAAAGGCTTGTAGGACCTGGGGGTCCAATGTCATAAGAGATATGCTGTTTAGGACTGAGATGAGGAAAAATTTCTTCACTTAGAGGATGTTGAACCTTTTGTATTCTCTACTACAGAGGACCATGGTGGCTTAGTGATTAGTTCATTCAAACAGAGATTGAATATTAAGGCAATCAAAGGAAGTTGAGACAATGTCACTAAGGTAAAAAAAAATCAGCCATGATCTTAATGAAAGGCTGAGCAATCTCAAAGTTCCTATCTCTACTGCAGTTTTATATTTTCTTATGCATTGTTTTTTGTAGATGAGAAGATCACAATTTTCCATCTTAGTTCTAGCTTTTTCACGTAAAGCTGATTTCCCTCTGTTCTGAGCAGATCGTAATCAATTCATGGTTAAATGCATGGAAAATCACTACAATATTTCTGCATATTAGGCTTAACTTCCTGTGTCAAATTCAGTCAAAGGATTATGAAGCAAATGAAGTTCAGATGCTCAACAGACTGAGCAATTTCAAGAATAAAACATCATAATCTGATGAATGAACTGATTCCATCAGAGCCTTTAGAAAAGAGTATAACTCAAATGGAATTAATAGGTAATATAATAAGACTTCAAAAATATGTTTGATAAGTTAAAAATTGTGGAAACATCACACATACCCCAAATGGGAGTAAAACATTTTGGTATTATCTGATGAAGCAAGATTTGCCTGATATCCAAATGTTGATTTGCATCCTTAAATGTATCATGTTGTTTAGAGCCAAATTCTGCACTGCCAGGGATTTTGGGGTGAACTGATTTATTCAAAGATCTAAATAAATTTACTATCAAAGTGCATATATGTTACTATATACTATTTTGAGATTTATTTTCTTGCAGGCATTTACAGATAAAATGTAAGACAATAAATATTAGTTTCTCACAGTTATCAGTCTGAGACTCTTGTGCTCTGTAACTTTGTAGAAGACTTGGATGAGGAAGTGAAAGGATGGTTAGTAAGTTGGCAGATAACACAAAGGATGGTGGAGTTGTGGATTGTGTAGAAGATTGTCGTATATTACAGCAGGGCATTGATAGAATGCAGAGCTGGGCTAAGAATTGGCAGATAGACTTCAAACCAGAAAAATGTGAAGTAATTCACTTTGGAAGGTTGAACTTGAAGGCAATATACAGGGTTAATGGCTGGGATTCTTAGCAGCATAGAAGAACAGGGGATCCTGGGGTCTATGTCCATAGATCCTTCAAGGTTGTCACGCAAGTTGATAGGGTGGTTAAGAAGGCATATGGTGTGTTGGCCTTCATTAATCAGGGGAATTGAGTTCTATAGCCATGAGGTAATGTTGCAGCTCTTAAAACTCCAGATAGACCAGACTTTGAGTATTGTGTTCCTTTCTGGTTGTCTCATTATAGGAAGGATATAGAAGCTTTAGAGAGGATACAGAGGAGATTTATCAGGATTAGACAGCAGGATATGTGATGGAGCTACGGCTTTTCTCTTTGGAGCGAAGAAGGATGAGAGGAGACTTGATAGAATTGTTTAAAATTATAAGAGGCATAGATAGAGCGGACAGCCAGAGGTGTTTTCCCTGGGCAGAAGTGGCTAATACAAGGGGGCATAATTTTGAGGTGCTTGTAGGAAAGTATATAGTAGGGAGGATATCAGAGGTAGGTTCTTTTGTACACAGAAAGGCAAGTGCATAAAACACGCTGCCCAGGTTTGCAGTGAAGGCAAATACATTAGGGAAATTTAAGAGACTCTTAGGTACATGGATGAAAGAAAAATTGAAGGCTACATTGGAGGGGAGGGTTAGATTGATCTTTGAGTAGGTTAAAAGGTTGGCACAACATGATGGACTGATAGGTCTGCACTGTGCTGTACTGTTCTATGTTGTATGTTTGAATAGACTTTTATGTAAAACTATACGTAAGTAGACAAAGACTGACAAAAAAAGTGTAAAAGAAGACAATCTCTGAAAGTAAAAATAATTCTGAGTCATGAGTTGAAAATAGTTTTTTAAACTGAGTCTTTAGGTGCAGAATTAATTCAGAGTACGTACACAATGCTGGAAGAACTCAGCAAGTCAGGCAGCATCCGTGAGAAAAGAGTAGCCAATGTTTTGGGCCGAGACCCTTCATCAGGAATGGGAGGGGAAGAGAGGGCCGAAACCCAGTAATAGAGATAGGGGAGGGGGTAGGGCCTAGAGGCGCCAGGTGGAAAACCAATCAGAGGAAAGATAAAGGGAGGAGGGGGAGGGGATAAGCAAGAAAGAGCTGTAGAGATAAAGAAGCAGAAAGTTGAAAGGGGAGAGAGGCAGAGAGGGACCTGGGATAGCAGAAGGAGGAGGGGGAGGGAATTACCGGAAATTGGAGAATTCAATGCTCATACCACCATTGGAAGGAGGTCCAGTCTATTGTGACTGACGGAGCGTAGGTGCTCGACGAAGCGGTCCTCCAATCTGCGTTGGGTCTCACCGATGTAGAAGAGGCCGCACCGGGAGCACCGGATGCGATAGACGACTCCAGCAGACTTGCAGGTGAAGTGTTGCCTCACCTGGAAGGACTGTCTGGGGCCCGGAATGGTGGTAAGGGGGGAGGTGTGGGGACAGGTGTAGCATTTGTGCTTGCAGGGATAAGTGCCAGGTGGGAGTTCTGTGGGGAGGGACGTGCGGACCAGGTAGTCACGGAGGGAATGATCCCTGCGAAAAGCTGAGAGGGGTAGGGAGGGAAAGATGTGCTTGGTGGTGGGCTCCTGTTGAAGGTGGCGGAAGTTGCGGAGGATAATGTACATATTCTTTGATCCACAGCATCTGCAGTTGTATTTTTGTGTTTTAATTCAGAGCAGTTGTGGATGAAATTGTTCACACCAGTTTAGGAACCTGATGGTTCAGGGTAATTGTGGTGTGGTACTTATTTCTGTATCTCCTGCCCAGCAGCAGTAACAAGAAGTGGGCATGGCTTGGATGGGGCAGGTAGTTGATGATGAATGTTGCTCTCTTGTGGCAGTGCTCCATGTAAATGTACCTCACAGTGGTGGGGAGGCTTCTCCTGCATCCAGCACTTTTACGTTCTTTTACGTTTCTGGTTTTTTCAGAGGGTGTTACCAGTTGAGATACACTCCACTGTGCAGTTATAGAAGCTTGTCAAAGTTTTTGGTGACGTGCTGAATCTATGCAAACTTCTAAGAACTAAGCTGCTCCAAAGGGCGGTATATGAGGTCATTCTTACCCTCAGCCATTAGGCTCTATAATGAGTTAATTTATAACCGGGGAAGTAATGACCCCCTCCTGTTAGACTGTTCGAGGTAACTTACTTTTTCTTCTTTCTACTTCTCTTCTAATATTTATTTATTTGTACCCTGGTAATGCTACTGTGACACCTTAATTTCCTTTGGGATCAATAAAGTAGCTATCTATCCAAAAAAGTGGAGGTGCTGTTGTGCCTTTCTTGTGGTGACATTTTGTCCTAGGATAGATCCTCTGATATGTTGATGCCTCTCCACCTCCATTCCCCTAATGAGCACTGACTCACAGACCTTCAGCTTCTTCTTCCTGTGGTATATAATCAGCTCCTTGTTTTTGCTGACACTGAGTGAGAAGTTGTTGTTGTGGCATCAGTCAATCAGATTTTTTGTCAATTCATCGCCACCTTTGGTTCTGCCAACAACAGTGGTCTCATCAGCAAACTAAAATATGGATGTGGAGCTGTATGCAGCCACACAACCATCAGTACAAGGCCAGTAGAGGAAGGGGCTAAGCGCAGAGTCCTGTGGTGCACAAGTGCTGATTGTGAATGTGATACTGCCAATCCATATGAATAATTGTCCGTTTGATATATAATTATGTCTTTCAGTCAAAACTATTCTTCAATTATTCAATCCAAGACAACTGATTATATACTGTGCTCCTTTTCATATTGTCAAATGATACATACAAAATACATAAATATAATAACTGAACTTTAATTAAATTCCCAGAGACTGCTAATTAAATTCACTTTGAAATAGTTTTTTCTCTAATGAAACTCTTCTTCAGTAGTCTTACTTCAATCATGTCTCTGGGAGCAAGTACTTTTCCGTCATTCATTTTACCTTTGATTAAACATTTCATATAAGTTTTGGCTCAGGGTAACAATCTGAGTTTGAAAGTTGTGAGTTCTAGCCAGCAGCTATGTGCTGTGGGTTGGTATTGAGGAAGTATCAGTGGGAGGTGTTATCTTTCAAATCAGGCATTAACTGGAGTTTCCATCTCCAAATGGGTTTTGGAAAATAGTACGTGACATAATCCAAAGTGCAATATCACAAGTGTGCAAACTAATATTTCTCCACCAGTCATTGTCAGTTAAACAGATTTGTTGGAACTGGTTGCTGTTCTGTCTCATATTACAATGATGTCCATTGGTTGAAAATGCTTCATTAGTAATGAAGGTTGTGAATAGTAATTAATTCATGTAAATTCATATGTTCTTCTTTCTTCAAACAAGTATTCAGTACACCATCTGCAAAAATGACTTCAAATTACCTGCTTTGAACAAGAAAAGTGACCCTGTTGATACAGCATAACAATATCTGCTAACAACATCAGCTATCATCTGGTGAAAGGCTGCCCAACCAGAGTCACACTCAGCACAAATTAAATTAATTGAAAATGGAGTTTATGACTCGCAAAACATGATTAATTAAATCAACAGAGGTACCCATGTATGGAATCAG
Organism: Hemitrygon akajei; assembly: GCF_048418815.1. Taxonomy (NCBI): domain Eukaryota; kingdom Metazoa; phylum Chordata; class Chondrichthyes; order Myliobatiformes; family Dasyatidae; genus Hemitrygon; species Hemitrygon akajei. The sequence continues at coordinate 128,490,782 of NC_133134.1, forward strand.
AATAACTTCAGTCACTTTCATTAGGAGGGATCTTTTAGGGAAAGGGAAAAATATAAGCAATGGCAAAATAGACTGAGCAGACCCTCCTAATGGGGTGAGATGCAAATTTGAATAACGCACACAAAATGTTGGGGAAACTCAGCAGGTCAAGCAGTACATACGGAAATGAATAAACAGTTAATGTTTCAGGATGAGACCCTTCATCAGGACTGGAAGGGATGGGGGAAGAGGCCAGAAAAAGAAGGTGGGAGGAGAAAGTATAGAAGTTAGAAGGTGATAGGTGAAGCCAGGTGGGTGGGGGAGGGGTTCTGAAGTAAGAAGCTCGAAGATAATAGGTGGAAAATGTAAAGTACTGGAAAAGAAGGAATCTGATGGGAAAGGAGAGTGGACCATAGGAGAAAAGGAAGGAGGAGGGGCACTGGGGGGGGGGGGATGATAGGCAGATGAGGAAAAGAGAAAAGGTGAGTAGGGGGCAGAGTGGGGAAGAAGATGGAAGGGGAGGAGAAAAAAATACCAGAAGTTGAAGCAATCATGTTCATGCCATCAAGTTGGAGGCTACTCAAATGGAATAGGAGGTGTCACACAAAATGCTGGAGGGACTCAGCAGGTCAGGCAGCATCTATGGAAATAAATAAATAGACGATGTTTCAGACCGAGACCCTGCATCAGTACAAGAACGGAAAGGGGAAGAAGCCGGAATAAGTAAGTAGGGGGAGGGGAATGAGTACAAGCTTGGTGATGGTAGTTGGAGACAGGTGATTGGGGGATGGTGGATGAAAAAGGAAGCTGGAAGCCTCAGGCTTTGGATTGCCAGCATTTGCAAAATGTGTTTATGCAAATTTCAATTCTGTTTCTCCACATTTTACAAGTTCAGAATTGAAACTGCAGGACAAAGAAGATAAATAATTCTGATGTTTCGGCTGTAAATGAAAATCCATTGAAATACTAATGTCATTAGGTAATTCTACAAATAACTCAGAATAAGAATTTATTAGCTAAAGTTGAACTCATGGCCTTCTCATAAACCAGAGTGTATTGGATGCAACTCTCTTTATTAACTTCCACCATCTCCAAAGGGACCCTACCAATAAATATATCCTACCACTTTTGCTCCCTCCATGATTCCCATATTCATTTGTCCCTCCACACTAATCTCCCTCCTGGCACTTATCCCTGCAAGTGGCCTAAGTGCTACACCTGCCCATACACCTCCTCCCTCACCTCCATTCAGGGCCCCAAACAGTCCTTCTAGGTGAGGCAACACTTCACCTGTGAATCTGTTGGGGTTGTCTGTTGTGTCCAGTGCTCCCAATGCAGCCTCCTCTACACTGGTGCCACCCATCGTAAACTGGAGGACTGTTCTGTCAATCATCTCCATACCATCCGCTACAAGTGGGACTTCCCCGTGGCCAAACATTTTAATTCTCATTCCCCTTCCTATTCTGACACTATAGCCAACCAGGGCCACCTTGTGCCAAGATGAGGCCACCTTCAGGATGGAGGAGCAACATCTCATATTCTGTCTGGTTACCCTCCAACCTGATGATATGAATATGGATTACTCCTTCCAGTAAATAAAGCTTCCCTCCCCCCATCTTTCCTTCCTTTATTCCCCATTCTGACCTTTTACTTCTTCTCATCTGCCTATTACTTCCCCCGGGTCCCCTCCTCCTTCTCTTTCTTACTCCTCTCCTATCAGATTCTTTCTTCTCCTGCCCTTGACCTTTCCCACCCACCTGGCTTCACCCATCACCTTCCAGCTAGCCTCTTCCCCCTCCTTACACCATTAAATGCAGGCAACTCCCCCTTCCCTCTCAGTCCTGAAGAAGGGTCTCGGCCTGAAACGTCCACTGTTTACTCTTTTCCATAAAAGCTGCCTGACCTGCTGAGTTCCTCCAGGATTTTTTGTGTGTTGCTCTGGATTTTCAGCATCTGCAGATGTTCTCACCTATATTGTGTGTTTAAACATATACAAGATGAGAGGTGAATGATTTATTAGAATCAATTTATTTCTATAGCTGTGAGATGAACATTTTCTCTATTTTAAAGTTTGGATCCATCTTTTAAATTGCTGCTTAACACTCCAGGTGAATTAAGAATCACCATTAGTTTAAGATAGCATGTGAAACAGTATGTTTACAGTCAAAATGGCAGTCATGAAGTTGCACATTATCAGCCATCCTTGAAAGAAGAAAAAACAGAATATAAAAAATGATGATGGAAATGAGAAAAATAGAAACCATGTCTGGTGCACTCTAAAATGTGACTTCAAAGCTGCTCTCAACAGGTGACAAGCAATTTCTTTCTGACAGCTGAAACGGAACATGAACTAAAGTGGCTGTGGTGTGAATGGAAGCAAAGCTGCAAGTTGAAGTGATGGTTCCTGTGGAATGATTCTCCTCAAATCAATACAAGAAGTAAGAGTCTACTAACATTTGCTTATTCACTGTTGCATCAGTCACTACAAATGGAGAATGCAAGAACTTTAAAAACATTTCTCCATACACTACCTGAATTCTTTGATGCTAATTTGAAATCTATCACTTTTTGCCCTGAGATTCTGAATGGAATGACAGACATGGAAGAAACCACATTCAGTACAGACTAATGATTGTCAGATTCAAACTCTACAGGGTTGGAATGGTTTACAATTTAACTCTTAATCTATACTTTTCATTATGTGCTGTGTCATATCACGTGGCAATCATGGTCAATAACCAGGATTGTTCTTGGAAGATTTTTCCACAGAAGTGGTTTGCCATTGCCTTCTGCTGGGCAGTGTCTTTACAAGACAGGTGACCCCAGCCATTATCAACACTCTTTGGAGATCGTCTACCTGGCATCAATGGTTGCATAACCAGGACTTGTGATATGTACCAGATGTTCATGCAACCATTCACTGCCTGCTCCCATGGCTTTACGTGATCCTGATCGGGGGTCGGGGGTAGGTAAGCAGCTACGACACCTTGCCCAAGGGTGACATAAAGGCTAGCAGAGGGAAGGAATGCCTTACTCCTCCTTCAGTAGGGATATATCTCCACCCCACCACAAAACCTATAATGTATTGATTGCAAAACTAGAACTCTTCAGGGTCAGGGATAGCATTATACAGTGTAGTTGTTGAATGGAAGTGGAGGGCCTATATAAAGTACTCCCCCTCCCCCACTGGAAGTTTCCATGTTTTATTGCTTTACAACTTTGAATCACAGTGGAGTTAATCTGTTTTTTTTTTGACAGTGATCAACAGAAAGACTCATTTGTGTTGAAGTGAAAACAGATCTCTTGAAAGTGATCTAATTTAATTACAAATATAAAATACAAAATATTTGATTGCATAAGTATTCACCCCCTTTAATATGACACACCAAATCATCACTGGTGCATCCAATTGGTTTTAAAAGTCACATAATTAGTTAAACGGAGATCTAGTTTTGGAGAGTTGTGTGCAGTCAAGGTGTTTCAATTGATTGTAGTAAAAATACACCTGTATCTAGAAGTTCCAACTGCTGGTGAGTCAATATCCTGGCAAGAACTACATGAAGACAAAAGAACTCAAGCAACTCTGGAAAGGTTATTGAAAAGCACAAGTCAGGAGATGGATGCAAAAAAATTTCCAAGTCACTGAATATTCCTTGGAGTACGGTTGAGTCAATCATCAAGAAATGGAAAGAATAAGGCACAGCTGTAAATCTGCCTAGAACAGGCCATCCTCAAAAACTGGGTGACCACACAAGAAGGGAACTAGTGTGGGAGGCCACCAAGAGACCTATGACAACTCTGGAGAAGTTACAAACTTCAGAGGCAGAGATGGGAGAGACTGCACGTACAACAACTGTTGCCCAGGTGCTTCACCAGTCACAGCATTATGGGAGAATGGCAAAGAAATAGCCACTGTATAAAAAATCTCACATGAAATCTCAGCCAGATTTGCCAGAAGGTATGTGGGACACTCTGAAGTCAGCTGGCAGAAGGTTCTATGGTTTGATGAAACCAAAATTGTGCTTTTGGCCATCAGACAAAATGCTATGCTTACGTAAGCCAAACATCACACATCATCACTAACACACCATCCCTACTGTGAAACATGGTGGTGGCTGCAACATGCTTCACTGCAGCAGGCCTTGCAAGGCTTGCGAAGGTAGAGGGTAAAGTGAATGCAGCAAAGTAGAGCTAAATCCTGAAGGAAAACCTGATTCAGTCTGCAAGAGAACTTGACTTGGGAGAAGATTTGTTTTCCAGCAAGACAATGACCCCCAAGCATAAAGCCAAAGCTACACAGGAATGGGTTAAAAACAACAAAGTTAATGTCCTGGAGTGGCCAAGTCAGAGTCCAAACCTCAGTCCAATTGAGAATTTGTGGCTGGACTTGAAAAGTGCTGTTCACTTATAATCCTCATGCAATCTGACAGAGCTTGAGCCATTTTGTAAGGAATGGGGAAAAATTGCAGTGTCCAGATGTGTAAAGCTGATAGAGTCCTATCCACACAGACTCAAGGCTGTAATTGCTGCCAAAGGTGCATCTACTAAATACTGACTTGAAGTGGGTGAATGCTTATGCAATCAATTATTTTGCGTCTTATATTTTTAATTAATTAGGACACTTTGTAGAGATCTGATTTCACTTTGACATGAAAGAGTCTTTTTTTCTGTTGATCAGTGTCAAAAAAGCCAGATTAAATCCACTGTGATTCAATGTTTGTAAACAACAAAATATGAAAAATTCCATGGGGGTGGGGGTGAATACTTTTTATAGACACTGGATGTATAAGTACTATGTATAATATAATATTGGCTAATTTGGCCAATGTACTGGAAATACTACCAAAATGGAAGCAATGGTATCAGATTTTACTGTTGTATTTTTTATTCCTTTTCATGCTCTGAAAGGTCACAGTGTACAAAGAGTAAGATTTAATTTTTTAATTTAGAAATACAGAGCAGAGTAGGTCCTTCCAGTCTTTGGAGCTACGCTGTTACAGCAAACCCAATTCAACCATTGCCTAAAAAGGGGCCAATTCACAATGACCAATTAGCGTACCAACCAGTATGTCTTGGGACAGTGGGCAGAAACCTAAAGACCTGGAGAAAACCTGTACATTCCACAGGAGGGACATCGGAATGACATTGGAATTGAACTCCGAATTCCAACATCCCGAGCTGTAATAGCGTTGCACTAACTGTTGTGTTACCATGTGTAAGATCCATTCAGTAAAATCGTAAATTTTAAGCCTAAGCACTATGAACTTGTGAGAACAGACCCACCTCCAAAACAGTCAATGATGTGCTCCGGAATGGCAAATTAACACATGCTTGTGGGCTTCAATGAATTATTAGCATCAAAAATGAGTGAACTGGATGAGTAGCAGGTTTCAGGGGTGATTAAGATTCTTCTCTTCGCAAATGCTTTGATCAGTATTCACATCTGCCAGTAAAAAATATCCAAGAATTCCTCCTACCAGTTGAATTAATGGTTGATGGTGCCCTTATCTCTATAAGCTGAACTTCAGTAATTAAACATTTTTATGGTACCACAATTCAAGTCTTTAAATTAGTTTTCTCATGTCGATTAACAGCATAATTCAAAAGAAGTTATCTCACTGTGCAAAGAAGTATCATAACATATTCTATAATGCTGGTTCAAAAGTCAAAACTGATGGACCATCAAATAATTCAAATAAACTTGATTTAATTACGGTATTATTCAACTTAATGTAATAATTCTCAGTTAATCAATATTTTATTAAGAAAAAGCTCACAAGTGACAGTACCATAACTATTACACCCAGTCCTTTTAGATCATATAAAAAGGTAAAGGAAAACAAAAGCTTGAAATCTGAAGCAAAATTAAAAGTGCTGAGAATCCATGAATACATAGCTATACTCAAGCCTTTAGCATTCTATTTCTCTGTACATCTTGCCTTTTCTGTGTGCTGTTGTGTTTCAGTTTCTTTTCAGTGTTGTAAAACTGGCTGCAACAGGCACTTTATGGAGATATTTTGTTTTCCTGTAGACTGTGTAATTAATGCAGTTGGCTGGGACCTTAATTATTTCAAAGAATTTAATGAACAGCAAAATTTGCTGGCTCATAAAACGAACAACAAATTTAATTGGGCTGCTTTCCCACTAGGCAAATCAGTCTAAGATTACCTCTATGGATACAAGTGAAGATTATTGATGTATTATTATGGATTCATTGGATCAATGCAACATAGAAGGAGTCTGTTCAGTCCATCATGATTGTATCAGTTATACATAGAGCAATCTTGCAAACCCATCTTACGAGTTTGTCAGTTTCAGTCTGCAAATTATTATTCAAATTCTTTTGTAAGTTTTGAAAGACTTTTTTCATCATTTTTATACACAGTAAATTTCATATCATAACTATCCTTTGTTTAAAAATAACTTTTGCCTCATATATTTTCATACCAGTTGCCCATCATCTTAATTTTGCCTCTCCAGAACTAGAAAGAGTCTCAAGTAGAAATACCTTTTCTTTATTTGCATAATATAAACCTATCATATTCATATACTGTCTGTTTCTATCAAAGCTCTTCTCCCAAAAACAGTCCCAGCTTAAACTAGTGGTTGAAATTGCTTATGCTGGAACCATTCTAGTAAATCTTACAGCACCCTCTGCCAGAGCTTTACATCCTTTCTGAAACGTGGTAAGTAAAAGTGAATGCAATACTCGCACTCAATATAAACTCCCCGCTTTAAGCTCTATACTTCCAGACTTCTTACTCTTATTTACCTCTCAGCCTGTCTGGCATTTTCAACAGTGAAAGCACATAAGCATTCAGATACTTCTGTTCCTCCTTGCCTGTTAAAACTGAGTAACACTGTTTATATGTTCTTTACTCCTCTCTTCTCCTATCTCTCAGCAGCTGTGGAGAAAACACATAGCCAGTCTTTCCAGTACTTTTCAGTTTTCACTTCATTCTTTACTTATATCCTTTTTTTAAACTCTGATGTATACAGAGTTCTCTTCCTTGGCATAACGGGTAAAACAAAATATTTGTTTGGTGGTCTAGCCCTTCCTGCCTTCCTTATGTGCAAATAACTTTGATGATGTTGACTCACTCTCATTATTTCTCTTATTCATTCTTTCTCTTGATTGTTACGTAACCCTCCGATTTAGCTAGCAGCTTAATCTAGGGGTAGACAGCCCCCGGCCTGGCCAAACTTGAGAAATCTTGTTTATGTGGATGCCATGTGATGTGTTCCCCTGTTACAAATCAGTACCACAAAATAACAAATGGTACACAATATGCAAATAAACGATTGAGCTTTATAATTCTTAATTTGGCTACAGGTTAGTAAAGAAACAAGAAAAAAGGAAAAAGGGCCCATTCACATGAAACAGTCCAATACATATGTTGGAGCTCACGTTTCTGTCCATTTGTTCCCCATTGACCTCCTCTGAATGTCATGGATGCTCGCTCCAAGTCCACTCTGTCCAGCGGTCTACCAACTCTTTCCACTCGTGTTTTCTCTCTTCATCTCTCGCCAACAAAAGATTGTGAAATCCCTCCTCTCAGACCCACAAGAAAGAAAAACAAGCCTCTCATTGGGTGCACATTCCAAAGCCCCCGTTACCTCTAGTCATAACCCAAACATTGCTGCTACAGAGAAACCATTACATTAGCAGTGAAACATTACAGAGAGGCCATTACATTAGTAGTGAAACCTTACAGCGCATTACAGTTATATATAGAACAGAAATCAGTTGTTATAATATAACTGCTTTCTCTTCATTTTCTGTCTTGCCTCTCATATTTTCTTTTGCACTTCCTGTTTCACTTCATTATATTCAACTAAGTTCCAACTTGAATAGCTCACCCGACATACGGTTTATGATACATGTTTTCTTATGCTTTCTCATACGAGGGGTGATTGATAAATTTGTGGCCTAAGGTAGAAGGAGTCAATTTTAGAAAACCTAGCACATTTATTTTTCAACATAGTCCCCTCCTACATTTACACACTTAGTCCAGCGGTCGTGGAGCATACGGATCTTGGACCTCCAGAAAGTGTCCATAGATGGGTGATTGATAAGTTCGTGGCCTAAGGTAGAAGGAGCTGAGTTATACAGCTCTTATTACGTGCACATGCAGGTCAACTCTTTGAGTGATAATGCAGAAAGTTTGAAGTTAATAACTCATCTCCTTCTACCTTAGGCCACAAACTTATCAATCAGCCCTCCTATGCTCTAACTCCCTACCATTTAATGAACTCTAAGTTTCATTCCCTTACCTTTCCTGTTTTTGGATGCATACTTAAACTTACACCTGATATATTTTCTCTTTAAAAGTCATTCATTGATATGCTCTAGATTTCATTGCCAGTACTTGATTCCCTTGAACCTGGCCAACCCAGATCGACCTTGGGTGAAGAAGAACCCACTGAAGGTGGATGGTTTGCACCTCAATAGCTCTGGAGTCAAATCCTCATGGGGAGACCTTGCTGTGGTTCGAGAGCATTTGCAGTACACTGAAATGGAGGAGAGGAAAATTGTGGTTTTGTGTAGGGGCAGAGGGCATCAGCAAACTGCAGGAGAAACAGGAATAAAATGTATAAAAGAGTTGGTGTGTTAGGTAACACTGGAGTCGAAAGCAGTACAGCAATATGTGTGAGCTGACAAAACAAAGAACATGAGGTAGGAAAAGGTTTTGAAGACATATGTGTAAATGCACCACATGTGTTGAATAAGGTTTGCAAGAAACAGACACAGATAGCAGGTGGAAATACACCGCAGCAGTGATAACAGAAACATAGATTGATAAAGGAGAGGATTGGATGCTTAATATTCTTGCTTACAACCCATTTAGAAAAGATTAAGTAAGAGATAAGCAGCAGTACTGACAGAAGATTTGAAGTATTAACTCTATAAATGCCTGACCTTGTAAGTGCTTTCAGCACATTTTGTTACTATTAAGGAAGATAATACTGCTTATTCCTGAAGAGAGAGGATGTTATTCAGCTGTTGGGAACAGAAATTATTCCTCAAAATTTTAAAGCAAGTATGGAGCCCTAGGAGACCTGGAACCATTGAACAGTGGGAGGAGGAGATACAAATGTGCTTGGGAAGTTACAGAAATGAGCAAGTGGTGAAACTGGGGGACTTCAATTACACACAAAATGCTGGAGGAACTCAGCAGATCAGGAACCATCTATGGAGAGGAATAAACATTGACCTTTTGGGCCGAGACTTGAAACGTCCCAGTAAATGGCGTCGGCCTGAAACGTTGACTATTTATTTCTCTCCATATGTGCTGCTTGACCTGCTGAGATCCTTCAGCATTTTGTGTGTGTGTGTGTGTGTGTGTGTGTGTGTGTGTGTGTGTGTGTGTGTGTGTGTGTGTGTGTGTGTGTGTGTGTGTGTGTGTGTGTGTGTGTGTGTGTGTGTGTTACACTGGATTTCTGGAATCTGCAGAATCTGTTGTGTTTGGAATTTAAATTACCTCAAGAAAACAATAATTGTAGATTAGAGGGCAAAGAGAGAAAAGATGTTCTTGCTACAACTGTGACTCCATAAGACCATAAGTCATAGGAACAGAATTAGGCCATTCAGACCATAAAGTCTGCTCTGCCAATCCATCATGGCTGATTTATTATCACTGTCAACCCCATTCTCCTGCCTTCTCCCTGTAATCTTTGACTCCATTACTAATCAAGAACCCATCAACATCCACTTTAAATATACTAAAGATGTCCACAGTGGGCTGTATTCCACAGCAATGCATTCCACAGATCCACCACTTGCTACAGAGGAGATTTCTCCTCATCTCTGTTCTAAATGTACATCATTCAATTCTGAGGCAGTGCCCTTTGGTCCTAGACTTCCCCACTGTAGGAAACATCCTCTCCACCTTTACTCTATCTAGGCCTTTCAATATTTGATAGATGTCAATGAGATTCCTCCTCATTGTTCTAATCTCCAGAAAATACAGGTCCAGAGCCATCAAATACTCCTGATACATTAACCCTTTCATTCCCATGATCATTCTCATGAACATCCTCTGGACCATCTCCAATACCAGGACTTCTTTTCTTAGATAAGAGGCCCAAAACTGCTCACGATACTCCAAGTATGGTTTGTGCAATGTTTTATAAAACCTCAGCATTACAACCTTGCTTTTATATTCTAGTCCTCTCCAAATGAATGTTAACATTGCAATTGCCTTCCTCACCATCGATTCAACTTAACCTTGAGGGAATCCTGTACAAGGACTCCTGAGTCACTTTGCTACTCTGATTCAGAATGTTCTCCCTGTTAAGAAAATAATCTTCTACCAAAGTGCATGACCATACACTTCCCTGCTCAATATTCCATCTGCCATTTCTTTGCCTATTCTCCTAATTTGTCCTTCAGCAGACTTCCTGCTTCCTCAATGCTACCTGCCTCTCCACTTATATTCGTATCTTAAGATTCTTAACTATGGTATCTTCAAGTGCCATCACTAGATGGAGGGCATACTGTATCAACCCACTCTTCAAAGACTAGCTTACTTCCCTGTCTAATCTCTGCAGCCAGCTCTAGCTGCTAAATACCCACTATTTGAATGGTGTTTAAACTACTTTGTTAACTGGAAGTATCTCCTCCAACCAAGGAAGAGATAATTCCAGCTAATGAAGTAGCTTAAACACAGTTTATTTTATTTTTATTGATGCACATTTAAATTTAGACTAATAGTTCATAACGCACATTTAAAACTCACAGATGAATAGAGATTTATTAAAGATTTCTGAAGTACAAAAGACTTATAAGCTATAAAGGATTTTCAAATACAAGTACAAACCTGAGTTTCAAACTGGAAGACATACCATTGCAGAAATTGAAGGTTGAGGAATGAGTTCTAGTTCTTCTTTCTGTCACCCTAGTTTTCTCATTCTCCTTGTAATTCCTAACAATAACCAATGCTTTCTAACACGTATATCTTTCTGCCACTAGTTGGTATTATTTGCATGCAATGCTTTTCAGATACCTTTGCTGGGACAAAGTAATTCACACAGATGGCCTAGAAGTTTCTGGGGATGGAGATGTCAGACATGCAAATTAATGCTGTGAGGGCTGACTCTCTGAGTACACAAATATCCCAACTATTGATTGATCAGATATTTCTGTGACCACGTTTGATGTGCTCAGTGACAAAATCAGTCAGGTTTGCAAACTTCCTTGAACACAGTCACAATGGTGCAAATAACTTAGCCAGTGTTGTCTGGTTTGATGCTAATTGATTAACATAACCCTAATTGGTTAAACATAAGCCTAGAAGACCTCATTGTTCTCTTGTTTACAACAAATAGCTGAGGAAGGAATATTGGTTGGAAGTTCAACTTTGTCACAAAAAATTCTGACCCCTTAGAACAGTAACGCTGCTGTGCCAGAAAGCTGAGTTCTGCAGTAAGCATCTTAGGCCCTGGGAAGTAGCCATCCATCACAGATCCATAGCTCAGTGAGGTTGTGATGCCTCATTTGATGTAGGCCTGTTCACATGCCCCCATTATCTTACCTTTAGCTGACACATACAGCAATCTCTCATGGTCATGTTAGTCGCAAACCATGTCTCCTGAGTGGCCTCCTGCTGTGAGTTAGCCATCCATGTTCTGTGAACAGCACAGTTTGTTTATAAAGCTGTCTTTTCTATTTCAGAACTAATTATTGCTTGTAGTTCACCATTGAAGGGTTTTTCAAGATTGTCTTGGTTGTGTTAATGCCTGCTAGCTATATAATTCCTTAACTCCTACAGATGTTTTAAATAATCCCAAGCAGTTTTTAGGTGTGTTTAGGAGAACTCCCTATGTCAGTACCTGCTTTAGTGCTATATGAATCTATGATTAGGTAGGTATTCAGCTCAACTATTGTTGGATCTAGGGTATGAGGTGAGCCAACTAGGCAAATTGTAACACTACCTATCATAGGTTAATAATTGAGGAGGATGAGGTGAGCAAGCTGAACTTCTTTATTGGAGGAAAACTAACTCCAATGAAATGAAATAAAAGTTAAATTTAAACAGAACAATAAATCTCAAATGAAAATCCAAGGAAACGAATCTCAATGCAAATGAACAATACAATGCATCTTTAAGCATAAATGTGAACATGAACATGGACTTGTGGAGAAGGTCCATCGAATTGATTCCTGATGATTGTACTGATGCATGAAAACACTCGTGGTTTTGGTCTCCTCTCACTGAAGTACAAAAAAATGAGGATGAACTTATTGAAAGATATGGTATTTGGAATGGGATTCACAGGGTAACTGCTGAGAATTTTTTTTTCCTCTGGTGGGAATTTCTAGAACTTGGGAGCATACTTACAGATTCAGACTAAGGTGAGGAGGAATTTCTTCTTTAAGTGGGTTGAAAACATTTAGAGCTCTCTGCCTGAGGGAACTGTGGAGACTGTGTCACAGAATACAATCAAGGAAGAGACAGACAGATATTGAATTACAAGTGAATCAGGGGAATGGATGTGACTGGAATGGTGGTGACAAGATTACATCAGCCATGACTTTACTGGAGTTCAAGGCAAGCCTCTTCCACCTCCTGGTTCTTATCATCCTATGTAGGGCATTTCAAATGTAATTCAAATTGCTTGTTATTCGTTGAAAAATATAATATTTAAAGTTCTTCAGAACTGGCCTTTGTCCAAGGGAAGCGCTGACCACTGCAACAATGAAAAATGGATCGTAACAGGCCACATATTTCCTGAGCTGCCACATTTTTCATGATTGCATCCACTCTTAAACATCCATCCATGTTCCTGGTCCTCACACTCTCAACTGGTGTAAGAGATTTCTCTCCACCCTAATGCATAACACTATACTTACCTGTGCCTCATTAGACAGGGTCTCTGTCACTTTCCTCCATAACCCACGTGTCTTCGTTTTCCATCTCTCTCTTTTTTTCTGGTGCTATCAATCCTCAGTGGTGCTGAATTCTAGTACCCTGCTTATTCTATCAGATGATGTCAGCCCTGAAAGTCCTGCCACACTCATGAAGAATGCTGGTACATCCTGTCCCCAACCGTACTTCGTGAAAGTCTCAGAAGTATGATTATTCACATTAAGACTGTCTTCTCTTACTCCCCACTGAGAGACTATGAAAATAATTTGGTTAACTACACTGTAAATTGGACTACCACATCCCCATTCCTTGACCCCGCTGAACCCAGTCCTGTATCAACACCAACAAAGGAAGAATCCAATTGTACAATACTTCCTTTCTCCCACTCTTTCAAACATCTACCTGTTTCCATTATAACCGGTTAGCTTTACAAACTTCAGACTGTCCCACAACTATCAGGCCTCAAATACACACCACACATTTGTAGCATATTTATTATCTCCTAGTGTGGCCTAGTGTAACAATAATCAATTGTTTTTACAGACTTCATGAAAAAATGCCTGGGATTATAGAAGTGAATCCCAAAATATTATATTATAATAAAAATAGTTATTTGAATCGGTGAAACTGATGATACTTTTTTTGCAAACCTCACAAATCAAAACAAGTAAGACCACAAGACTTAAAATATTTCACCGTGAGTAGAGAGTAAAGATAAAAATTCACATTTTCGATGTAACCGGGTGACTGCTGAGTGCTGTTCAGTATTGTTAAAAGTGTACTTAAGGCATTCATCCGGGTAATGCTAGAATAGGTGTCTGTACCTTTAAGTGGAAATGGTGACGTCATTACGCACACGGGGGATAGTGGGGAGACCATTTTGTTTCTGCTGCCAAAGCTGTTGGGGCTTTGGAATCAAGTTCCGCCAGAGGTGCGGTGAGGAAACATGGTGAGGAAAGATTTTCACGAGTAAAGAACTCAGTGCTGGATAGCATGGCTTGCAAAGTTCCTCACCGGCCAAGTAGAATTGCCACTACCGTATTAATTTTGTGCGATTTTCTTTGTATTTTTATACGGCATACGCAATTGGTGGACACACCAGTGTGAGGATTGAAGGTTAAACAGAGATTGTAGTGGCAGCACCTGATTGTAAAGTCGTTCGTTTTGTTTTAAGACCCTTTTCTGGCACTTAAGCATCTAAAACAGATAAAAGAATTAAAACCCGAAAAAGTAGTTGTTGTCCTGAGTGTGTACTTTTCCCCGGGCTACAATATCTATCTAGTGTTCATCCCTTGGACCTTAGGATCATTTCGAATGAGAAAGTGGGACATAGAGTACGTAAATATAACAGGCTAGTTTCATGGAGTGGCTTTTCTTTGTCCTAGCTATGCATTGGCGTTAAGGCAGAAGGAGATATCAGAGCTGACTGGACCACCCCTGGACTGGAAACTACAATGAGTCCTGATTTATTTTTGCCAGTAAGTTTATTTTCTCAGGGTCAATGGGCAATATCATTTAAAGACTGGTGTGGTCATATCGTGACTTTGCACTGCGCCCAGGTTCCCGATGCAGGTGATGAGTGTACCACTGTAGGTTAGACAGCAGGAAAGCATCTGGTGTTCCCTGAGTCTCTACATTCTTCAATACCCAGTCCTGTCTATTCCACAAACTTCAAAAAATGCAAGCCTGACTTGTGCAGTGTTAGTCTTTCACTGTTGCCTCGAAATCTTTGCAGTCGCTGCTGGGACCCTGCTCCCCCTACCAGGACCCCACAATTCTCATTGCTGCCTCAAAGACCTCACTCCTACTATCTTGGCTCCAGAACCCTGTCCTCCCCTGTTTTACTGTGGGTGCTTCCTGCTGCTGCTATCTCTGACACTCCACTGCCCCCTGGCTGTCACAGGTAGAATTTGCGAGAATTAATAGGAATGTCGGGAGAATGCAATGTGATTGAAGTAGGATTGGTCAAAAGTGTGTTTGTTGGTCAGTGAAGATGATCCTGCAGCCATGCAGCACAAATATTGATTTGGTTTTGAAAGCTGGAACTGTCCAAACACATAAGAATATGTGGCATCCTAATTTGGTCTTGTTGGCCACAAAGTTGTAGAATCATATAACATGGCAACAGGCCTTTCAGTCCATTGTCTGCACCAACCAGTGAGCGCCGACTTAGATTAGTCCTACTCCAAACCCATTTTATGCCCCTCATATTCCTATCAACTTCTTAGTTTTGACACCTTCCCAAAGACTACAAGCAATTTACAGTGACCAATTAAAACATCTCTGCTTCATCCCTCCCTCTTTCTTCTATTTACTGGCTCTCTTTCCTCCACACTCTCTGTCTTGATAGAGGACTGGTGCTCGACCCAAAACATTAACACCCCCTTGCCAACACAGATGCTCTTTGACCTCCTGAATTCATCTAGCATTTTCCTTTATTTTGTTCCAGATTCCGGTGTCTGTATTTTTCTTTGCCTCTTCTAAACCACGTGTCCTTAGGATAAGAGACGGTACTGCAACCCTGAGAGGGAATCTGTGCAGTCACATTGTGAAAGTTAAAAACAGCAATTGAAATTGAGCCTCTACTGCCTGAGGCATTCCAGTATCCTTGTTTGATGCATGTCCAGCAATTTCACAAGTACCACTGTTCTTGTCTGCAAGCAATCAATATTGCAGGATCAATACATGCAAGCATACATGAAAATCATTATAGTTGGATTCATGATTAAAGATGTTAAATTATTTATAAAATACCACATAAAGTGGTAAAGTAAAATCCAAAATCTTTCTAAGAGAATGCCTTGAGACTCTTCTTATAGAGACATAGAGTGACAGAGTTATAGAGCACAGAAACAGGCCCATCCTGACCAAGATGTCCCATACAGGCTAGTCCCATTTACCATTATCTGGCCCATAATCTTCTAAACTTTTTCAATCCATGTACCTGCCCAATTGTCTTTTAAAATTTGCTATGGTGCCTACATGAACCACTTCCTCTGACAGCTGCTTCCGAATTGATATCACCCTCTGTGTAAAAAAGGTTGCTACTCATGTCCCTCTTAATTTTTTTCACCCCTCACCTCAATCCTATGCTCTCTAGTTCTTGATTTCCCAGTGCTGGGAAAAATACTGAGTGCACCCATCCTATCTATGCTCCTCATAATTTTATACATCTTTATTTTATACACCTCTATTTTAACAAAATCTTTTTTGCTATCATAGTTGTATTTATTAGATTTGCAAGTTTTGTGTACTTAAATGATGTACTGGTCCAGTATGATTACGGGTTGTCAATGTTTTATAATCAGGACCCCATTTCAAACTGTGGAAAAGGTGGAAGCAAGACCATTGGGGATGATTGCCCACTTTTCTTTTCAAGCTGTTGGTCAAAGTTTATTACATTTCTAGGACGGCGTGAATGTTTTTTAAAATTATGCTCCAAGATGTGATTTAAAATCTGGCTGCATGATATGTGATAGGTGATGCTGAAATTCACAGTTTTAACCATGGCATTGCATCCTACAATATCACTGTGATGCTGGTTTCCATTCAAATCCATTGGTTACTTAGCAACAACCCCAGTCTACATTCCTTTTAAGTTGTATTTGCACCAGTTATGAACTCACAGCTGTGAGTCACTTAGGCTTGATGGATTTTTTTTGTTTCTTATCTAATGCCAGCATGAGGTCAGAGTATATAATTTGGCTGGGATTACACTGCTAAATTCATGCAGGGTAGCTGTAAATTCCAGATTGCTTCTCTCACGAGCTTGGCAGTGTCTGCAGGGAACAAGATTTTCTGATTTCATTAGACAAGGCAAGCTTTGTAGCAGCCTGTTACCAAAAAAAAGTCAATATGTTCTGCTCTGTCTCCTGAGCAATGAAAGCAGAAATAATTGTTCTGACACTGAGTGATTAGATCAGGATTGTGACTCTTCTTTAACTCGGGGCTGCTTTCTCTCATCTGGTGTTGATAGAAATAACTTCACTCTTCTGCTGTTCTTTTGTTTCTTAAAAGTGCACAGCAGCAGATTGTGAACACTCAGGAGATATTAACACAGGCTAAGAGCAGAACTAGTCCTGTTGCCCCCTCTGCAAATTAAAAAGGCCCCTCATCTTTGCAAGCATTTAGCACAACCCCGGGGCTGCATCAGCTTTTGCTGACAGAAATCAAGCGGTTTTGCTGCCTCTTGTAGTTCTCGGTAAAGGTTACTTCAGAATGCTATGCAAATTGTTTGTGCACTCAGGGAGTTTGACTACATGTGCACATCGGCACAACTCCAAATTTTTTATACAGAAATGTGGGCATCTAGGAATCTCCAGGGTCTCCATTAGCTTATTCCAACAGTAAACAGAAAGCAAAAAAATTATATGAGTTCATCTGGCAGGCACATATTGCTCTAAACCTGAATATATTTATCTGTTAAGTTCATATTCTTAAAGAGATTTGGTGCAGTCCTGTGTTAAATGTTGATCACAGGGAAGATCAAGATTCTTGATTTACTTTTAAGCTATTTTTGCAGATATCTATGTTGGGTTTAATAATTATTTCCCCCTCCTTATATTAAGGAGCTTTGGAGCTGTTTTTCTGAGCCCCTCCAGTTCATATCCTTTATAGGGAAATGGTCATTTGCATATATTGCAATAATTTTACAAATTAATTTATATCTGATTCCATTATGAATTACATATCTCATTCGATTGTGTGCCTGTAGGTACAGTCATTATGCATTATATTAAATAGGAATAAGACATATAAATTAATATGATCTTTAAGAACTGTCTTCCTAATATTTGTTCATACAGAAAAATGGCATGCATTCCTTAATATGGTGCCAAGCTGGCATGATTTGGAGGCTTTGTGATGCCATGAAATAAAATCAATTTTAACTTCTTTGGTACCTGTGAACTAATGGCATTGATTAACAGACTTATTAAAATGCTTGTTGGCATGGTCTTGACCGCTGTTTGAGTTTTCCGGTTGTGTAGGGAATTTGAGTGCTTGATAATTACTTTTCATAGTATAAATAAATACATATATATAATTATTAAAACTGATAAACAACTGTTCCTGTTATATAAATTGTCGGAACATAGATAAAGAATCAAAATGAGGAATATAATGCCCTCAGTGTCCCTTGGTGAATTAAATATCTGCAAATGAGAAAATCTGTAGGAACATACAAAATGCTAGAGGAACTTCGCAGACCAGGCAGCATTGATGTGGAGAAGTGAACAGCTGGCATTTTCCATTGAAATCTGTAATCAGCACCGGAAAGAAAGAGGGGCATACCCAGTATAAAAAGTACAAAAAAATACCCAATATAATACAAATATAATTTACTTAGGTTGGTAGGCCAGATTGTTAAGAAAATTCCAGGCTCCAGACCAATGCAATTTTAGGAAGCGTACCTACTAGGCTGCTTGAGTGTTCTTGCAATCCAAAGCCATCTACCATTTAGCTCATAATTGGTTGCTACACTCATATGTGTTTCAAATCAGGAATGTTCAGATACTTAGGGACACTAACACCTTTCAGTCTCTCTGCATTTAAGAATAGTCTTCTTATATATTATTCTACCAAAGTGAATAACATCACATTTTTCCACGTCATTTGCTGTCTCTCATTTCCATGCTCGTTCACTTTCTCTGTCTATATTCCTCGAAGGCTCTTTACAAGTCATTCCAAGCCCATCTTGGCATTCAGCTTTTAGAAACAAAGAAAACCTACAGCAAAATACAGGCCCTTTGGCCCACAAAGCTGTGCTGAACATGTCCTTATGTTAGAAATTACCTAGGGTTACCCATAGCCCTCTATTTTTCTAGGCACCATGTACCTATCCAGGAGTCTCTTAACAGACCCTATTGTTTCTGCTTCCACCACCATCACTGGCAGCCCATTCCATGCACTCACCACTCTCCGAGCAAAAAACTTACCCCTGACATCTCCTCTGTACCTACTTCCAAGCTCCTTAAAACTGTGCCCTCTTGTGCTAGCCATTTATGCCCTGGAAAAAAAGCCTATGACTATCCACATGATCAATGCCTCTCATCATCTTACACACCTCCATCAGGTCATCTATCATCCTCCGTCGCTCCAAGGAGAAAAGGCCAAGTTCACTCAGCCTATTCTCATAAGGCATGCACCCCAATCCTGGCAACATCCTTGTAAATCTCCTCTGCACCCTTTCTATGGTTTCCACGTCCTTCCTGTATGAGGGGTGATTGATAAGTTCAAGGCCTAAGGTAGAAGGAGTCAATTTCAGAAAACCTAGCACATTTATTTTTCACCCTCCCCTAGTGTTGCCACCATGCCCTCGTGGACCTCCTTGGGTGATCAGCCCTTGAGACCGAGGTAGTGGATGACTGCACGAAGGCCGATGCTGTCCATTTTCTCAGACGGTGCTTACTTGCAATTTTCAATTATCTGAAACAGAAATACCACAAAAGTTATTAACATCAAACTTTCTGCATAATCACTCAAAGAGTTGAACTGCATTTGCATGTAACAAGAGCTGTATAACTCATCTCCTCCTACCTTAGGCCACAAACTTATCAATCACCCCTTGCAGTGTGGTGACCAGAACTGTACACCAAGTACACAGTACACCAAGTGGGGTCTTACTAGGGTCCTATATATCTGCAACATTACTTCTTGGCTCCTAAACTCAATCCCACAATTGATGAAGGCCAATGCACCATATGCTCTCTTAATCACACAGTCAACCTGCACAGCAGCTTTGAGTGTCTTATGGACTCGGACCCCAAGATCCCTCTGGTCGTCCACACTGCCAAGAGTCTTACTTTTTATCATGGGCAAGCTTAATTATATTAATCCCCATATTGACATTGCCATAGTTGATTGTGAACAGATGGCATCCAGTACCCAGTTAGTCATGGCTCCCAACCCAAATGTGACCTGTTTATTCTGACTCTTGTTTACCATTTATTGATCAATCCAGCCAGGATATTACACCCAATCTCATGAGTTCTAATTAATAAACTTCTTTGTGGCATCTTATCAAAGACCTTCAGAAAGACCAAACACATCACTCCATTGGTTTCCACTTATTTATTCAGTTAGATACATTCTCATAAAACTTCAAATCTAATCTGATTTTCAGAGACATTTATTAATAGTTTAAGAGATTCAAATAACTTAATAATTGAAATACCAAAAGTAAAAGCTGAAATTTGTGGAAAATCAATAAAATTACTGTTATTTAAATAATGTTGCCTGCCCTTTTCTTTGCAATGAATGTCATTAGTCCCATTGGAATGAATGGGAAAGCTGCTTGTTCACCAGTCATGGGATATAATTGAGTTTTGCGGTGAGGGAACAGGACAGAGACTGTGCTCTCTAGGTGTTTCCAATCTTCTTTGCAAAGGCAAGGAAGTTGAAGATGGACTGAACATTGGGATGTGAATGCAATGGTTCCCCAAGGGAACTGCTGGCCACATTAGAGCACAATCTAAACCTAACTTTTTATTTTAGGTTGGTACTTTGTACTTTTCAATCATAATCTTTAATTGTTCATTGCTGTAAGGAATGAAATTTAATGTATTCCTACCCTTAATATTGCCAGCAGGTAGTATTATTTAATTGAGGACTTCATTTCAGATTTTTCACTTTCTCTGGCCTCTATTTTGTATGTTAAATCTGAAATATTTGCCCTCAGAAATTAATGCTGAAGAAAAACTAAATGATTATTCAATTGAATTTGTAAAAACCGAACTGAGCTTACAGATTAGTTTTGAAATGAACAAGTAAATTTTAATAGTAACTTAATATACCAAGATATAATGCATAATGGAGAAGCATCACTAATTAAAAATAAATCAATGGAAATTAGGTTTTCAGTACTAATGACAATCTTGCTTGCACAAGATCCATTACACATATTATAATAGGAAGCTGAATAAAAACTAAACTATGAACTATTCTGTACACCACAGGTATTTCTCCCTTCTCTGCAGATAATATTAATAACAACCCTTTAACAATTTAATTCCTGCAAAATGCCAGTTATCTGGGACAAGTCTTACTACCAGAAGTAGAGAAAGTCAGTAGTTTCAAGTTCCTGGGTGTCAAGATCTCTGAAGATCTAACCTGGTCCCAACATATTGATGTAGTTATAAAGAAGGCAAGACAGAGGCTATACTGTACTTCATTAACAGTTTGAGGAGATTTGGCATGTCAACAAATACAGTCAAAAACTTCTATAGGTGTACCGTGGAGAGCACTCTGACAGGCTACATCATTGTCTGGTATGGGTGGGGAGGGGCTACTGCACAGGACCGAAAGAAGCTGCAGAGTTTTGTAAATCTGGTCAGCTCTATCTTGGGCACTAGCCTACAAAGTATCCAGGACATCTTCAAGGAGCAGTGTCTCAGAAAAGCAGCATCCATTATTAAGGACCCCCAGCACCCAGGACAAGCCCTTTTCTCACTGTTACCATCAGGTAGGAGGCACAGAAGCCTGAAGGCACACACTCAGTGATTCAGGAACAGCTTCTTTCCCTCTGCCATCCAATTCCTAAACGGACATTGAAACTTTGGACACACTTTTTTAAATATACAGTATTTCTGTTTTCTGCACAAATTTTAATCTATTAGATATACATATACTGTAATTGATTGATTGATTGATTGATTGATTTATTATTATTGTTGTTGTTTTTCCTCTATATTATGAATTACATTGAACTGCTGCTGCTAAGTTAACAAATTTCACATCACATACCGGTGAAAGTAAACCTGATTCTGATTCTAATTCTAACCAACACAAGCAACAAGTCAAAGAATAGAACAATTGTCAAAGATTGCCTCCTTAGATGTTTTAGAAACATAGAAAACCTACAGCACAATACAGGCCCTTCGGCCCACAAAGCTGTGCCGAACATGTCCTTACCTTAGAAATTACCTAGGGTTACCATATAACCAAATAACAATTACAGCACAGAAACAGGCCATCTTGGCCATTCTAGTCGATGCCAAACACTTACTCTCACCTAGCCCCACCTACCAACACTCAGCCCATAACCCTCCATTCCTTTCCTATCCATATACCTATCTAATTTTTTTTAAATGACAAAATCGAACCTGCCTCTACCACTTCTACTAGAAGCTCTTTCCACACAGCTACCACTCTCTGAGTAAAGAAGTTCCCCCCCATGTTACTCCTAAACTTTTGCCCCTTAACTCTCAACTCATGTCCTCTTGCTTGAACCTCCCCTACTCTCAATGGAAAAAGCCTATCCACGTCAACTCTATCTATGCCCCTCATAATTTTAAATACCTCTATCAAGTCCCCCCTTCTACAACCTTCTACACTCCAAAGAATAAAGACCTAAATTGGTCAACCTTTCTCTGTAACTTAGGTGCTGAAACCCAGGTAACATTCTAGTAAATCTCCTCTGTACTCTCTCTGTTTTGTTGACATCTTTCCTATAATTTGGTGACCAGAACTGTACACAATACTCCAAATTTGGCCTCACCAATGCCTTGTACAATTTTAACATTACATCCCAACTCCTATACTTAATGCTCTGATTTATAAAGGCCAGCATTCCAAAAGTTTTCCTCACCACCCTATCCACATGAGATTCCATCTTCAGGGAACTATGCACCATTGTTCCTAGATCACTCTGTTCTACTGCATTCCTCAATGCCCTACTATTTACCATGTATGTCCTATTTTGATTAGTTCTACCAAAATGTAACACCTCACACTGATCGGCATTAAACTCCATCTGCCATCTTTCAGCCCACTCTTCTAACTGGCCTAAATCTCTGCAAGCTTTGAAAACCTACTTCATTTTCCACAACGCCACCTAGCTTAGTATCATCTGCATACTTACTAATCTAATTTACCACCCCAACATCCAGATTACCCATAGCTCTCTATTTTTCTAAGCTCCATGTATCTATCTGGGAGTCTCTTAAAGATCCTATTGTATTCGCCTCCACCACCATTGCCGGCAGCCCATTCCATGAACTCACCACTCTCTGTGTAAAAAATTTACCCCTGACATCTCGTCTGTACCTATTTCAAATTACCTTAATACTGTGCCCTCTCATGTTAACCATTTCAGCCCTGGGAAAAAAGCTACTGAATTTCCACACGATCAAAGCCTCTCATTATCTTGTACACCTCTATCAGGTCACCTCTCATCCTCAGTCACTCAAAGGAGAAAAGGCCGAGTTCATTCAACCTATTCTCATAAGGCATGTTCTCCAATCCAGGCAACATCCTTGTAAGTCTCCTCTGCAGCCTTTCAATAGTTTCCACATCCTCCCTGTAGTGAGGTGACCAGAACTGAGTACATTACTCCTATTGGAGTCTAACCAGGTCCTACATAGCTGTAACATTACCTCTCGTCTCTTAAACTCAATCCCATTCTTGATGAAGGCCAATGCACCATATGCCTTCTTAGCCACAGAGTCAACCTGTGCAGCAGCTTTGAGTATCCTATGGACTCTGACCCCAAGAGCCCTCTGATCCTCCACACTGCCAAAAGTCTTACCATTAATACAATATTCTGCCATCATATCTGACCTGCCAAAATGAACCAGTTCACACTTACCTGGGTTGAGCTCCATCTGCCACTTCTCAGTCCAGTTTTGTACCCTAACTTGTCTGTTCCTATCCCTCTCTAGTGCTATGGTAAAGGAGATAGAATTGTGATCACTATCTCCAAAATGCTCTCCCACTGAGAGATCTGACACTTGACCAGGTTCATTTCCCAGTACCAGATCAAGTACAGCCTCTCCTCTTGTAAGCTTATCTCCATATTGTATCAGGAAACCTTCCTGAACACACCTAACAAACTCCACCCCATCTAAACCCCATGCTCTCGGGAGATGCCAATCAATATTTGGGAAATTAAAATCTCCCATCACGACAACCCTGTTATTATTATACTTTTCCAGAATCTGTCTCCCTATCTGCTCCTCGATATCCCTGTTACTACCGGGTGGTCTATAAAAAACAACCAGTAGAGTTATTGACCCCTTCCTATTTCTAACTTCCATTTTCATTTTTAAAATCTTTTTTATTGATTATTATTGAAGATCAACAAAAAAAGATAATCAAGTCAATATATTATTATGTACAATGAAGAATTAAATTAGCAAATAACTGAATAACAAAGCTAAGCAATATATCAATAATAAGAAAAAATAAAGTATTAAGAATATTTTTTTGAAAGAAAGAAAAGAAAGAAAAAAAAGAACCCCTACTAAATTTAAAAAATGGAAAAAAAACCCATTGGGAACACAGCCCCAGGGCGACACATCATACAAGCTTCCATAAAAGAAAAATGTCAATCTGCCAACTCAAATCCATTTAAACAAAAATCGGAAGGAAACCATATAAATTAACTCAATCCAGATGATAGTAATGGGCAAATGAACCCCACCTTTTTTCAAAATCAAATCAAGGATCAAAAGTTCGACTTCTACCCGGAGAAGACTCAGTAGACAATCCCTCCATGACTTCCTCCTTTTCTGCAGCCGTGACACGTCTCTGATCAGCAGTGTCATGCCCCCACCTCTTTTG
Source organism: Hemitrygon akajei (assembly GCF_048418815.1). Taxonomy (NCBI): domain Eukaryota; kingdom Metazoa; phylum Chordata; class Chondrichthyes; order Myliobatiformes; family Dasyatidae; genus Hemitrygon; species Hemitrygon akajei. The sequence continues at coordinate 128,515,189 of NC_133134.1, forward strand.
CCTCCCTCCCTGTCCTTTCTGAAACATCTAAAGCCTGGCACTCTAAGTAACCATCCCTGCCCCTGAGCCATCCAAGTCTCTGTAATGGCCACAACAGCATAGCTACAAGTACTGATCCATGCTCTAAGCTCATCCTCCTTGTGATGCTTCTTGCATCTCAAACCATCAGTCAGAGCGCATCCTTTCTCTATCACCTGCCTATCCTCCCTCTCACACTGTCTCCAGGCTTTCTCTATTTATGAGTCAACTGCCCCTTTCTCTGTCTCTTCAGTTTGGCTCCCACCTCCCCAGCAATTCTAGTTTAAACTCTCCCCAATAAACTTAACAAGCCTCCCTGCCAGGATATTGGCCCCCCTCGGATTCAAGTGCAACCCATCATTTTTGTACAAGTCCTGCCTGTCCCAAAAGAGGCCCCAGTGATCTAGAAATCTGAATCCCTGCTCCCTGCTCCAATCCCTCAGCCACGCATTTATCCTCCACCTCATTTTATTCCTATTCTCACTGTCGCGTGGCACATACAGTAATCCCAAGATTACTACTTTTAAGGTCCTTCTTCTCAACTTCCTTCCTAACTCCCTGTAGTCCTTTTTCCTAACTATGTCATTGGTACCAATATGTACCACAACCTCTGGCTGTTCACCTTCCCACTTCAAGATATCGTGGACACAGTCAGAACCATCCCGGACCCTGGCACCTGGGAGGCAAACTACCATCTGTGCTTCTTTCCTGTGTCCACAGAATCACCTGCCTGACCCCCCTAACTATAGAGTCTCCTACTACTGCTGCCTTCTTCCTTTCCCTACCCTTCTGAGCTACAGGGCCAGACTCTGTGCCAGAGGCACGGCCACTGTTGCTTCCCCCCAGGGAGGCCGTCCCCCCCCAACGGTACTCAAACAAGAGTATTTATTGTTAAGGGAGACAGCCACAGGGGTGCTCTCTGGTATTTGACTCTTGCTCTTCTCTCTCCTGACTGTTACCCACTTATCTGTCTCCCAAGGCCCCGGCGTGACTACCTGTGTAGTCCTATTTATCACCTCCTCACTTTCCCTGACCAGAGGAATGTCATCGAGCTGCATCTTCAGTTCCCTAATGCCGTCCCTAAAGAGCTGCAACTCGACACACCTGGTGCAGATGCGGCCATCTGGGAGGTTGGGAGTCTCCCGGACTTCCCACATCTGTCACCCAGTAGAGAACATCAGCCTCACAGACATACTTCCTGTTTCTATTCCTCACCTTACCTCACCTCAATCTGTTATCACCAAAGCCCAAATGTGCCGAAGCCCTACCACTCTGCCTCAGATCACTCCATCGATGACCACTCTTTTGAGTTTTCTAGTTCATGTGACATTTCTAAGCACTCCAGATGTTTGAAACTGGCTCTAGAATTGGGCATCAATCTATTATCTGCTGTGATGATAATCTGATAAGGAAAATATTCTGCAATGGTCATTCCACAATATTATCTAGAAGAAGAGAAAGAGAGAATCTTCTAGATTATACCCAATTCACCCATGTTTCTATTTTTTTTTAGCTACCTGGTTAAAGCAATGTTTGTCTTCACATTCCTTAATAACTTTGCTTCATGGAAAACTAGTCAAAACACTGGAAGTTATTTTCTCTTATTCTTTTTGAAAGTCTTGACCGTTTCACTGCAAAGCACATTCATATAGTTCTCAAACTCTGCACAACTGTCAATTAGTCAACCAAAATGGTGAATATGGTCATGTTAATTGACTGCCTATCATCCCAGTTGAGTACATGAATTTTCATTCAATATGTATTCATCAGTTAGTGACTAAGATCCTAAAGCGTGGCAGTTTACTTCACCATCCCCTTAGATTTCGTGACCTTCAAATTTAAGTCTTCACTCCACCACAATCTTTCTGCCTTTAATTCTCCACTCTGTTTCAATGAAGCTCAAATGAAATTGGAGAAGCCATTTCCCATCAGGCACCTTACAACCTTCTGAATTCAGTTTTAAGACAATTTCAGATCATAACTGCTGCATTCATTTCATTGAATTTTTGCCATTGAAAATAATAACTATTTCTTTTAAATCATCTTTTATTCCCTGACCTGTCCTATTACCATCTCTTTTTGTTCTTTATTCATTCTCCCTAACAATATATGAAGATAAGAAGTGGGAACATGAGAGGACCACATGGTCCTTTGAACATGCTCTGTGATTGATTAATGTCATGCTCTATGACTGATCGGTTCCTACCTCAGGATCCTTGCACTATTTCTCTATCCTTGATTTCCTTAATGTCCATGAACCTATCCATCTCTGATTTGAATGCATTCACTGATGGACACTTCGCAGGCCTCCAGGGCAGAGAATTCTAAAGATGCAACTTTCAACATATATCTGTATGTTTCTTAGCTACCGTAAGTTAAAATAAGTAGTGCAATAAGAGAAATAAAGAAAGTATCGAGGTAGTGTTCATGGGTTCAATACCCATTTAGAAATTGGATGGCAGAGGGAAGGAAGCTGTTCTGAGTGTATGCTTTCAGGCTCCTGTACTTCCTTCCTGATGGTAACAATGAGAAGAGGGATTATCCTGGGTGGTGGGGGACTTTCTGCAACTTACTTCGATACTCTGCAGTAGCCCCCCCCCACCATGCCAAACGATGATGCAGTCAGTCAGAATACAGTACGTCTGTAGACATTTTTGAGTGTTTTAGATGACAAACTATATCTCCTCAAACTACTAATGAAATATAGTTGCTGTCTTGCCTTCTTTATAACTGCATCAATATGTTGTGACCAGGTTAGGTCCTTGGTCCTCAAAGGTATTGACATTCAGGAATTCGAAATTGCTTACTTTTTCCACTTCCTATCCCTCTATGAGGATTGGTTTGTGTTCCTTTGCCTTACCCTTTCTGAAGTTCACAATCTGCTCTTTGTTCTTATGGTTGTTGCTATGACACCATTCAACTAGCTGGTCCATCTTACTCCTGTATGCCCCCTCATCACCATCTGAAATTTTGCCAACAATTGTTACATAATCAGCAAATTTATAGATGGCATTTGAGCTGTGCCTAGCCACACAGTCATGGGTGTAGAGAGAGTAGAGCAGTGGGCTAAGCACACACCCTGAGGTGTACCAGTGTTGATTGTCAGTGAGGTGGTGATGTTATTTCCAATCCACACAGATTGTGGTCTTCCAGTCTTGTTATGTTTAATTAACCTACATGTCCTTTGGTTGTGTGAGGAAACCAGAACATCAGAGGAAAATCCACATCTCAGGGAAGATGTTTATATCACTTTATATCTCATCCTGGTTGGGAAAACAGGATGAGAAGATCTGAATTAGCGTAAAACGTTACTAAGACATTGAGGAGAGGATTGCAGTGTAGTATTTAATACAACACACTGTTTAAGCTACTTGACAAGCAGCTACTTGATGAGACCATTGATCCAGCAACATGAGTTCATAAATCCATACTGGCAGCCGGAGAATTCAAATTTAAACAATTCAAAAAGTAATGGAAGTTACAATCATTGTAAGCAACCAAGGAAAACGGTTCCCTTTATCTAGCCTAGACCAAGTTCAAATCTGACCCCAGATGTGGTTGTCCCTTAAATCCCCCTTCAGTACAAGTGTACACAATGGGGGGAAAAAAGTTTTCATTGCTAGTGATATCACATTATGTGAATCAAGTAATGAATGGAAGATTTTTATTTTCCTTAGTTTTATACCTTTCATCACCTAAGAGTGTTCCAAAGTTTTTTTTATAGCCACAGGTCTTTATAGCAGAGTAGAAAATATGATGAGTTGGTGATATTTTTATCTACTTAGAGATACAGAATGGAGTAGGCCGTTCTAGCCCAATGAACTGCATGCACTAACCCACTTATTTTACAGTAGCCTAATTACAGGACAGTTTACAATGACTAATTAACCAACTAACCAGTACATCTTTGGACTATGGAAGGAAACCAGAACACCTGGAGGAATCCCTTCATGGGGAAAACTTAAAAGCTCCTTACAGACAGTGCAAGAAATGAAATCCAAACTCCAGAACACACTGAGCTGTAATAGCATATGCTAACCACTACACTAATGTGGCTTTGTGTGCCGAGAGCCCTTGAGGAGAATGGCTTGGACCCATATACTGGAGTATCTGAGGCTAGGATCAAGACATGGTTTCAAACTGGATCGAGTATTTGAGCAAAAATCAAACACTAGACGAAATCACGAATAGGCTTATAACTTGAGCACTAAACATCAGTTCAGGTGTTCCTTAAGTCCTTGGTCCCCAAAACATGATTGCCAATTAGCGGACTGTCCTCAATTTTTAAAGGGGCCACACAAGCTATCCATACCTTGGGGAGCTGAAGTGTCTTAACCTCAGAAGCTGGCACAAATGGGTGCGTGTTGAACACTGCACTGTTGCAAATTTCTGACTTTATTTTCATGAGATTTGTCCATTCAACTTTTTTGTCTCCTGTGTGTTCTTTTCAACACTATGCGGTGTCAGAGAATAGCCTAACTACTTCTCTTCTATACTTGTTTGTGGGATTGTTACTGTAACTCCTTTATCAGTGGGAATTACAAATGCAGAATATTTTCAACATGAGTGCATTATAGTGTCAATTACAGACAATGTCATAATATCTAAACTATGCCAGCTTTCCTTCTGCTGGGTGAATGATAATGGAACCTGGGGATTGCTCAAGAATTCCAACAAATCACTGGACTGCTGGATAACCCAGACTAGACAAATATTTTATCTCCACTGAGCTGCTGGCTGCTATGGGACTGGTGGGCTAAAAATCAATATAGACATAGGTAGGAATTATGGCCAACTCAGTTATGAGTATGGTCATCATAAATTACAAAGTGGCTTTCCAAAACATGACAGCAAGAAGGATTTTTTTTAACATTCAGGAAGTCACTACATTGATGTAAGATCTGTAATATTCAACCTGATGTCTCCATTCTGGCATCCCTACCTCCCCCTTCATTTCTCCTAATCTGCCATCTGGTGCCCCTCCTCCTTCCCTTTCTCCCCTGGTCCACTCTCCTCTCCTATCAGGTTCCTTCTTCCTCATCCCTTTACCGCTTCCATCAATCATATCTTATTTCATCCACCTCCCCCTCACCTGGTTTCCCTTACCAGCTGCCAGTTTGTACTCCTTCCTCCCCTCCCCCACATTCTCATTCTGGCTTCTATCCACCACAACCCCCCCCCCCCCCCCACCTCCTTTCCAGACCTGATGAAGTATCTCAGCCAGAAACACTGACTGTTTATTCCTTCCATAGATGCGGTCTGCCTTGTTGAGTTTCTCCAGCATTTTGCTCTCGATTTCCAGTATCTGCAGAATCTCTAGAGTTAAAAGTACTTGTCAACTACAATGAAAATGCTTCACTGCAGCAAGAAACCTGAATCCAAACTCCACAAAATGGCAGACAATTAAAAGGTTATGGGTAAATTCTTCCTTTAAAATATTGCATACCACTAATATTTGAAATAACAGCTTGAAGCCTCTTTATGAGGATTCCATAAGACCATAAGACATAGGAGCAGAATTAGGCCATCTGGCCCATCAAGTCTGTTCCACCATTCAATCATGGCTGATCCTTTTCTTTTCTCCTCCTCAACCCCATTTTCCGGCCTTCTCCCCATAACCTTTGATGTCATGTCCAATCAAGAATCTATCAATCTCTGCCTTTTGCTAAAGAAATTTCTCCAGATCTCTATTTTGAAAGGGCACCCCTCTATCCTGAGGTTGTGCCCTCCTGTCGTAGACTTTCCCACCATGGGAAACATCCTTTCTGCATCTACTTTATCTAGGTTTTTCAACATTTGAAATATTTCAATGAGAGCCCCCCTCATCCTTCTAAATTTAAGCGAGTACAGACCCTGAGCCATCAAACGTTTCTCATATGATAACCCTTTCATTCCTGGAATCATTCTTGTGAATATCCTCTGGACCCTCTCCAATGCCAGCATATATTTTCTAAGATGAGGGGCCCAAAACTGTTCACAATACTCAAGATGAGGCCTCACCAGTGCATTATAAAACCTCAGCATCACATTTTTGCTCTTGTATTCTAGACCTCTTGAAATGAATGCTAACATGACATTTGCCTTCCTCATCACCAACTTGATCTGCAAGTTAACCTTTAGGGTGTTCTGCACAAGGACTCCCAAGTCCCTTTGCATCCCAGATTTTTGGATTTTCTCCTCATATAGAAAATAGTCCACACATTTATTTCTACTACGAAAGTGCATGACCATACATTTTCCAACATTGTATTTCATTTGCCACTTTCTTACCCATTCTCCTAATCTGTCTAAGTCCTTCTGTATCCTACCTGCTTCCTCAATGCTACCTGTCCCTCCACCAGTCTTTGTATCATCTGCAAACTTGGCAACAAAGCCACCTACTCCATCAACAAAGCCATCTACTCCATCAACAAAGCCATCTATTCCACTTGCCTTCCACTTGATCTTTATAAAGTGATCACTATCTAAGAGTATAAGAAGGTACAGTACCTAACTCAACTAATCCACATCTGGGTTTATTCTCCACATGACCATCCTCCTTTATTTCAGCTGATCAAAGTGCCTTTAACTCAGATGTATTCATTTAAACTTCCCTTAAAGTGCACCAATAAAACTTGCTTCACGTACTTTCAGTAGCAGCACATTCCACGTTATATCCCATCTGTAAAGACTCTTCCAGATGAAATGCTGTCTTCATTCACAGCTTTGATCTTAACACCATCTCTGAAGTATACTTCAAAGCCTTTAAAAGCCTGGAATTGCCCTGATCTCATTTTAATGTTTGCCATTTGTTAGCATAGGAATTCAATCACCTTTTCTAGCTGCTTTTGAAAGGTAATTTTAATTAAAATTTTGAAAGTATCTTGATATCAAAAAAGAAACACAATTAGCTAAGAAACATAGCTTATGTTACTTCTATGCAGCAGGTTTGAATAGAAATGTAAAACAGATCACTAAAGATGATCAAAGTCATTCTCTGCACATCAGTCACATGTCAGCATGCACATGGTACAAGCAAGAAGCACACGGAGTGTCAAGTAGTCAGGATTAGAAAACTGTTCTCAACAGGTGGGGCAAGTCCTTCCATTAACTAGAGCAATATTCACTTATTTGAACATTTGTCAGGTTGGAATCGAGGTGAGTGGGCTCAGGCGTACTAAACTTTAGACTCCACCACTTCAGGACACTGACTGCATGTTAAAATCAAAACTTTTGTGTTGCTGATAACAAAATGAGTTTAAGTTACTACCTTATTAGAACTAATCAGTCCTTTCAGAATAGTAAAGAGCAAAGCAAAAAACAGAGCCCCAAGGACAGACATTCCTAGTAGAAGAAACAAGAGGAGGAGAAGACTGTGCTCTTGGCTGGAGGGCCAATCCTATGAATATGAAAGAACTAAGCTCTAACCTTGATCTGAAGTTTGAGCATTTCATCAGGAACTGAAGTTTTCTATGTCACTTATGTCAAGGGACTGCTATCTTCTGGAACAGCTACTGATAGAAGGCTCTTCCTGCCAAAGCCAAAACCACAATCGGCCCGAATTCCTTAGTCTGCAGGTCATTCCATCCAATAATGTTAACAATTATGCCTCCTAATTTACAGTGAATCAGCGTATACAAGATGTCATCAATGCTGTCTGGATTTCATCACTATCTTTAAACCAGGTGACATAGAGAAGTGAAGGAAAGTGGGATCTGAGAAAGAGACTGGAAACAACATCAGTTGCAAAGTCATCTCATTCTCTAATACTCTGCAGTAGAGTACCAAAACTCATCAACAGATACTCAAGGTCACAATATGATCAATCCTCCGTTACATTTTGTATATCTTTAGTCTACAATAGAGAAGAAAGAGGGCTAATGGGCAGTTTGCAGTGTTCATAAATATCACAATTGATGAGTAGTGAAGGATAGGCAGGGAGGACTAATTCATCACCACCACAGAAACAGAGGATCTCATCTTTGACCTTGATTAAGCTCTCTTTCAAAATGATAAAAAAAATTTAAATCCTTGTATTATGAATGTCATGAATTTTGTCTTAATATTATTGGATTTTAATACTTAGCATTAATGTCTCTGTCCATTTTTGAAAATGTGTACAGCTTCAACTTCCTAATCTTCTTATTTCATTTTGATAGCTCATTTTCCTTATAACTAAGTACTCTAATAAAATTCTACCATTTACAGAATTATGGCATCATTCAAGTTATTTGAATGTATTAGAGCATTCAGAATCCAATTATATATTTTTGAAGTTGTATCTCTGTTGCTTTGTAACCAAATGCAGCAGCCAATTAGTAATGTCCTACAAATTAGAGTTCACTTATTTTGGAAAAAAATGTCTTATCGTCTTCTTGAAACTAAAGTACCATAGACCTCTCATAGGGACTGAGATTGGGTTTACAAGAAAATAATGAAGTACAAAAGAATTTATGAAATACTATATCTAACCAATGACCAATAAACAATCAACGTGCAAAAGAAGACAAATTGTGCAAATAATAAAACTTAAATAATAGTAAGAACATGAGTTGTAGAGTCCTTGAAAGTGAGTCTGTAGGCTATGGAATCAGTTCAGAGTTGAAGTGAATGAAGTAATTCAATCTGGTTACGGAGCCTGATTGTCGTAGGATAACTGTTCCTGAACCTGGTGGTGTAGAACCTAAGGCTCCTATACCTCCTGCCCAATGGTAGTAGTGAGACGAGAAAATGGCCTAGATGATGTGGCTGCTTTTGTGCGGTAGTGATTTTAGGAAATGTGCTCAATGGTCAAGAGGGCTTTGCCTGTGATGGACTGGGCTGTATCCAACACCTGCTGTAGACTTTTCCATTGCTGGGTATTGGTGTTTCCATACCAGACTATAATGCAACCAGTTAGGACAATCTCCACTGAGCACCTATAGAAGATGATCAAAGTTTTAGATAACCTACCGAATCTTATGTGAAGGTCTCAGGACAGATCCTCTGATTACCCACCTCCAATCCCACATTGAGGGCTGACTTATGGACTTCTTGCTTCTTCCTCATGCAGACAATACTCCGCTCTGGTTTTGCTGATTTTGTATCAGAGGCTGTTGTGGCACCATTTAACCGGATTTTCATTCTCCCTCCTATTTGCCAATTTGTTACTGCCTTTGATTTGGCCAGCAACAGTGGTAGAGTTAATAAACTTAAATATGGCATTGCAGCTGTACTTAGCTACACTATCATAGGTATAAATCGAGTAGAGCATAGCGCTAAGCACACAGCCTTGTGGTGCACCTGTGCTGAAGGTGATTGTGGAGGAGATGTTGTTGCCAATCCATATTCACTGGGTTCTACAAGTAAGGAAATCAAGGATCCATTTGCACAGTGAGGTATCATGGCCTAGGTCTTAGAGCTTAGTGATGAGCTTTGAAGGCATAATAGTGTTGAATGATGAGCTGTAGTCAACATAAAGCATCTTGATGTATGTATCATCATTATCCAGAAGTTCTAGCTCAAAAGCTGACTATTTGGGTTTTAAGCATGAGATGTCAGAAAAGTTACCATAAAGATAATTGGCTTGTGATGGCCAAGTGCTCATAGCAACATTGCTTTTTGATCCTTCACTGTTGGCTCTTCCTATCATTGTAAAGCAGAATTCACGAAGCTTTGGATTGTTAAGCCACTAATAGGAAATATGTGCTGGGATCAGAACATTATAAGACAGGTTAGTTTTATCCTATTGATAATGTGTTGTTGCAATAGTAATAGTTCATCCAAAGCTTCCGGTTGAGGAAGACACTGAATGATTTTGTGGGGACACATTCAACCATAGGTACCTTTTTAAGTCCTTAACAACCATGGTTTTTATTCAGGTCCTCTGATGTGTTCTTGAACATGGCCCAGTCCAAACACTGAAAGCAATCCCATAGCTGCTCTTCTGCCTCCCATGACTAGCTCTTTACAGTGCTTAGATCTGGTGCCTTGCTCTTTAGTCTCTGCCTATATACAGGCAGGAGGAAGACAATTAGATTGCAAGATCCGTTGATACTGGGTTAAGGATGGCACTGCTGGTTTTGTATGTCAGTTTTACTTTCAAAAGTCAGAGGAAAACTTTATTCAGTCTTCTTGAATGGAATTTGTATCTAAGGGCCAGAAGTGGCCAACTGAGACTCTTGCTCTTCCAAGGCCTTTGAAATGAAAATAATTGTAACCTGTTAAAATCAAAAGCTTCTTCTTTGCATGCGAACCCATCCTAATTATTTCCTTAGTGGGTGAATGATGTCAGTTTATTATGGAATGATAAACACACAGTGGAATATCAGGAAGAGTCCTAGAACCACAAAATGGATGCTCCTGGTGTAGCAATAGAATCCAATCACAGGTGTAGTATACCTCTTTTGCTTTTGTACACCCTTCACTAATTTTCCAAAATTAATCTTTTCCCTTGAAACTTATCTACAAATTTTTATCTCCAATTGTATACATTGTAAATTTAAATGCATCCTTGAAGGCTTAGTAAAAAGGATTTAGAGAGCACCTTGACCAGCTTCACCCAAAGTTAATACGGTAATCATCATTGTCTAACTTACTCTAAACATGAAGCACAGATAAGATTTCTTAGTGGTATTTAGTTTTATTTCTGTTAATTTCCATTTGTTGATCAATCTAAAACAATAGTTTTAAAATTGGTGCCAGAATACTTTTCTCAAAATTTGCTTTTAGTAACATGGCTGAAAATTGCATCACATGGCTATTTTAAAATCATAATTATGCAATTCAAATTTTTTTTCCACATTAGCAATGATTTATGTGTGAAATTGCACCTAAGACATAGTGGACTGACACTTCTGGTCATAACCTATGTTACCAAGTCCAATATTTTCTCATCCGACATGCAACCAGTTAAGTAGTTCTCCAATGTACATGTCATCACATAATGATATGGATTAGTACTCAGAGCTCTAGACAATAACTATTCTGAACAGTCTCAGGACAGCAATGATCACAGGGTGGCATGCTGTTGTTTTATTCGTGATTCTAAAAGAATATCCTGTGGAGGTCAAGAAAAAAAAAGAGAGTTAACAATGCAACTTCACAACATACTACTTTAACAGCTACAAAATCCACAACAATGACTACAACTATCAGAGAATCTTTCTGCACTATTTATCGGCTGAGTTACTCATTCAACTGGTGACTCGCAATATACATTGCAGACAACTCAAGAAGAGATTGGGACCACAGGGTAGGAGGTTCAAATGTCAATCTACCAAGAGCCTGTATGTACAATTTCAGAGACAGTATATTGTACCTGCAACTTTTTTTTGTAGGAATAAGTAGTTTACAGCTCTAACAAGATAAAAAAAAATGTGAGATTCTGCTGACCAACTTTCAGCTACAACCATATTTGGATTAACCACTCAGTATTACAACAAAAAGGCTCAGGTGATGCATCATTTTCTCTCACAAGGTATTTGCAGGTGCCCCTGCTTGGTTATAAAATACAAATGAATGAATTTGTACACTAATTAATTAAGGAGCATGTAGCAACATCTTTGTGTTTCCTAAGGAATGCCACCTCAGAGCACTCTGACCTCTGCACAAGATACATTTTACCCAAAGGATCTCCAATCTGCAGGTTTAAACAGTGGTCAGTAATATTATTGAATTGACTTTATTTCTTGACGAGATTTTGTCATCGAGTGGCTTGGATCATTAGAATTCTGCATCCAAAAGGGCTGTGGAAGTGATTGAGTTTCTGATAGCAAGGGATATAGAATTAGTGCAGAAAGTTGTGCAAAAGTAAAATATCAGTTCTGAACCGATTGAATGACAGAGCAGATGTAAGGGACAAAATGGTCTGTCACTGCTTCCTTGTCCTTCTGTCTCTCAGCAGAGAATGATCATAACTTGAATTTACTGCCTGTCATTTTTGGAAATGGAATCAATAAATGCCTTCAAAAGAAGATGAACTGGAGGCTTAAGAATAATTTGTAGACTGACAAGGAAAGAGCAGATGAATAGGACTGGTGGGATTGTTACAAAGAAAGCTGGCACAGTTTCATGGGGTGAATAGTCTCCTGCGCTATGATCTTTTTATGATTGTTCTTAGTGCCACTGTGATTTTAATACCTTACAAAAGCCTTTCCAATTCATCTAAACCAGGGGTTCCCAACCTGTTGTCCATGGGCGCATCGGTTAATAGTAAAAGCCCATAGCATAAAAAAAAGTTGGGAGTCACTGATCTAAGCTAATGGCTTCTTCTGGATTGCAGTCCACTCATCTCCCAGCTGGGCTCTGATTTAAATAGATTTGTTGGGCTGCATTTAAGCCTCAGAAGCATTAGGCTGGCTGCCAATGCATTACAAAAATTAATGCATTCAGAATCAATTGTATTCTTATACAAGAATAATGAACCACGTGGATCGAATAAGCAAATGTCATCCAGCAATACACTAGACTAATATATTTGCCTAGCATACTCTGGAGACTGTTAGCAGTTTGGTTTATTTAAATTCAATTAAATATTTTGAATTTATTTATTCTTGTGATTTCTACCAACTACTAAAGGCTCATTTAGTTAAATTAATATAGTTTTCTGGGACCTTGGATGCCAATAGTCCACCAGCAAGGTCTGTTAATGAATTTAAACAAATCCCATTACTTAGCATAAAATTTACTTTATTTGATTAAAATTGGATGCATTATCTCTGCATTTATGCACAAGTAGCACAGAAGTGTTCAATGTATCAATTTGAAATGGTTACAGAAATCATTAGAATTAGTGTCCATTGTGAATTTGGGCCGAGGGATAACATGCTCTGTTCATTGTTGTATGGAAAACAGGTTGTGTAGTAGTGTTGCACAGTGTAGCAACATTTCTGGTGTCAGCTGCCAGAGGTTCAGAGCAGTGACATCCCCACTGTGGAGGGGGGGGGGGGGGGGGTGTGTGAGACTTCCTTCCAGAGAGGCACTACTCATTTCCATTTGACATAGATAGTTTTCTGTTCAGGTATCCATTGCAGAAAACAAAAACTTTGTCTTCAATGCTCTTCTCCAACATATCAGATTCAGATTCAGTTTATTTGTCATTTAGAAACCACAAATGCAATGCAGTTAAAAAATGAGACAACGTTCCTCCAGAATGATATGACAAAACAGACTACACCAGAAAATCCACATAACGTTTGGCAATCCCCAATCCAGAGTCCGGAGAGGCTGCTGCGTATTAATATCATGCTACCGTCTTAGCACGTTTCCCGGAAAGAAGCTCCAAATCCACCAGACAAAACAAGACCAGAAACTAAAGCTACAAGACCTGTACAAAACCACATAGTTACAACATATAGTTACAACAGTGCAAACAATAGCATAATTGATAAAAAAAAACAGACCATGGGCACAGTAAAAATAGTCCAAAGATGTTAAAGGACTATAAGTTCAAAAGAAATTACCACACAGTTTCCACAAGTTCACAGGGTCCTGACAGACTCGCCATCCCACGCCGGCAGCAGAAGGGAATACCCCCGCTATGGACTTCCACGGCGCCGCCTGACTCAGCCTCGCAGACGCAGCACACAATGAAAGCTCCGTCAAACCCAGCCTCGCAGATGCAGCACACTCCGAAAGCAACCTGACCACAGTGGACTCCGAGTCCGTCGAACCTCCGAGCCAATGACTATCCCCTCCGGCACAGCTTCTCCAAGCACCATCCTCTGCCGAGCGTATTAAGACGCCCCCCTGCCAATGGCCATCGGCAACACGACCCCAAGGACTGGGGGCCTGTTCTTCCCAGCAGAGTCCCGGACCTCACAGCTGCAGCAGCAACAAAGAAGGTCTTCCTGGAAATTTCCAGATGTTCCTCCGTGCTCCCACGTCCGTTTTCAATCGATTATGATTGTGCATGGCACCCCACTTCACAAATAACAGATAATCAGCTCCGAAGTGGCTGCTGCAAAGCTGCGTCGCGCCACCATCTTGGAATATATTTGGTGAACAAATCCAGCAAATCCAGAAACTTTCTGCTGCATTCTCCAGCATGTGCTGTGTGAAGGGGTTAACTTTCAGTTCTTACAATGAAGTGGCCATGACCTCCAAAAAAGGTGCTAATGGCATGCCAGCTCTACACAGTCCGCTATGACTGCTCAGTGACAGACTCCTGTCATCTTCTTCACTCAGTCCTTCAGGCCTCACAGCGCGCTTAGTGTCTCAGCAGCCTTATCAAGCATCGTGTCTTCAGCTGAATACTCCAGGTACATCACCTCTTCCTCTAGTAAGAACCTGCGTGACTCCCTATGTTTCATGCCGCAATACTCCTGCTGAAGTCAGCTCAGCACAGATCCCTCTCAGCTAATACTTGAATTGCTTGTGCAGCTGATCTCTGAACTGCTGCTATAGTCAGCAGGGCTGAATATAACTTAAATTTCTTATTAGAACAGTTCTATCAAAACATAATATCAGTCACTTTCTTTCCAGTACACCAGAACACCTCATTTTCCCCTCTCAATGCCACATAGAGTGGTGTAGTGTGAAAGCTTCATTGTTCTCTTTTCTCCCTCCAGCATCTGTTTTGATTCCTGTTGTTCCACTTTTCTTCTTTTTCCAGGCAGTGGACATCTCCAGTCTCTATCAGCACTCCATGAGGATAATGCAAATGATATTAAAACTTATTGGATGTGACATCCCAAACTTCATGTCGATACAGGAGTGCACATGCCTATGAATTTGAACACTCTGAATATTTCATCAGAAGGAAATACTGGAACACATACCTGTCGGGTTTCACATTCTGCCTGCTCTCCCAGTTGCCTGCTACTCCACAAACTTCTGCCCATAAGTCTCCATGGCAACATTCCCGTTTCACAAGATGTTGACTCTGAGGAGCCCCCTACAGTTTCTTTGGGGTATAGCAATTTTTTGCCTAAATGGAGAAGATTAAAAATGTCAGTAGATTTGGTATGAGTTTTCTTTTTATGCTTGACTTCTGTGTGTAATTTGTGCTGTTAAAATGTGAATATTGTAAGTGCTTGCAGGAGGGGACAAAGGGCTGCCAATGAAAGTACTCTGCTGAAGTGGAAGTCCAAGTGCAATGAATCTACTCATTCCCCTCTATACACTTTGGAAAACGAAACAGGGTTACATGTTAGTGCATATTTGCAGAAAAGCACTGCATACACTATGCTTGCTTGGTATTTGATAATGACAGATGATAAATCTAATGACACATCATCCCTTCTGCTATATTCATGTACCTATGCAAGAACATCTTAAAGAGGTACAGAAGGCTGGCATCCACACCAGCAAGAGCAGTTACTTCCCTTCAACTATTCCATCCTTGAACCAGCTAGCAGTACACTAATCATTACAGATGAGCAGCCCTATGACTACTTTGATCACCACACTAAAATTGACTGCTTTTTTCTTTGTTCTAGTTGTGTTTTCTTTTATAGAATTTCGTCTGATTAATGTTCATATGTTTTTCCTGTGAATGCTACTTATATGATGCTACATGCTGTGATAGTATTGAGTATGCTGACTGCAAAGTTCTGAACTCAAGTGTAGACTTAAAGCCCTATCAGATATACATAGCTGCAGGAACCCTCACTAAATGGAGAATATACTGAAACTACATGATCTTTGAAGACTAGTTTAATAACCTGTTTATTCTCTATGGTGGATTTTGCTGCCAATATCCTCCATTCAGGTGGTGGATCCCCTCTCCCTACCAAGGATATGCTACTTCCAGCTAATGAAGTAGTTTAAAACACAGTTCATTTATTTTCAGAGATACACATTTAAGCCCAAACAAAGTCTTAAAATACATTTGAAACTCAGAGGATTTATATCTTAAACATTTCCAAATTACAAACCATGTCCAAAATCCAAAGCATTTCCCAAACATAAAGAACAAAGCATTTCTTACGCCTAATGGATTTCTCAAACACGAAGGATAAAGGATTTCCAAAACAGATACAATTCCTATAAACTGAAAAGAAATAGCAGTAAGTGGCAGACAAACAAGTCATCCATCGCAGAAACTGAAGCTGCCAGAATGGATTCACCCTATATTTCTTCCATGTTTCTTGATATCCTTTACCCCAATACTACGAGCCTGAACTGCTCTGTACATTTATGTCTTTTTCTCCCATTTGGATGACTTCACAATCATATGATATTTCCTCAGTTATTCTTTTAACACAAACAGTCTAAATGCATTTTTGAAGACATAGATCTTAATTAATGTTTACAGTTCACAGATAGTATTGTAAATGCTGTGAAGCTAACCCCCTTGAGAACATAAACTTTCCAAATTATAAACACATCAGTTATTGTTATGCTAAATAATATTATCCATCTGTTCTCCAAACTTACTTGAACTAAGCAACTTAAGAGTCAGCTTCTCTGTTTGAAACAACCCAAATTAAACAACCCATTGTTTTACACTGCATCTTAATCAGCAACAAAACAGATACAGTGACATTTTACAGAGTGTTTGTGAAATACACAGCTTGTTTGCAAAGCTGGTCTATAGAAAGTCTCTTTTTAACTTAAAACTGATTACTGCGATCTATTTACATTTTTAAGAACTAAAGATGGATGTTATTTATGATCAGAAATTAAACAACCTATTAGATAGAATTTATCCACAACAGTTTTTGATTTTACAAGTGGCTGCTGCTATTTAGAAAGCAGGCTCAGCAAACATAAGCCAAGAACCATGAATATCCATCACAGTGCCTATGATGCTGCTGCAAATTGATCTTTTGTTGCACTTATGCATACATGTACTTGTGCACATGACAATAAATTCAACTTTGACTTTGCCTCCACCATCATCCCTGGGATCTCCCTTCACCACTACCACTTTGAGCTAAACACAGAGCTTCAATTGAAAATAAAATGCAACAGTATGATAAGGATATTTCCAATTCTTTGGAAGTAATTCCTTGCAGACTAATTGCAAATTCACCTTCAAGTGCTTTTCTTACAAGTAAGGACATATTGATATATATCAGTGTTTCAGTGTCATAACGTGTGAATTAAGAAAGAATTTTTAGAATGAGTGTTCTGAGGCTGTAATTTTCCCAGCTGCAGGGAAAGTTATTCCCATGGTGCTATAAAATAATTTCTAGAGTTTCTTTTAAAATTATTTTGATGCCATCTTGATGGTATCCTGCAGTCTCTGAGGAAATGTGCCAGTTACTATGTGATAACACCATTATGTTGCACCTGGTATACAATCTTCACACTTCCTTTGTACAATGATTATTGCTGAACTTTGGACCCAAGCTTTGAAGTAGTCTAGAGAGTGGTTTTATCAGGACTCGTTGGACAATTTCTAAATTCTGCCTGATTATTCTACAACTTGTTCAAGACATACTATTGAGTATTCTGAGTGTAATTAGTGTGAGAGAATTCATAATCAAGAACATTGCAGCCTCTACAAGTAAAAGTACTTAATCAGACAATGAGTTGAAGGAGTGACTGACAAACAATGTCTGGAGTCACAGAACATAGAGGCAACCAAAGTCAAGTCACCTAGAAAATATTCAATTAAAGAGCAAAGGAAGCAGGTCTTATGACAAAAATCACAATGAATTTTTGCAATAGAAGTGGGGTCAATTGTAATAAGTGGAGGACAATTACAAACAAATTATTGTCACAAAATCAAACTCAGTCCACTTACAGCAATATCACTAAGTTTGATTAACAGTGGAATTACCCAATCATTTGCCTCCATTATTATATCTTTCAAATCTGTATGTCAGATGTCAGGAGAAGATAGCAAATGATACTACATATTATTCCCAGTACCATATGATGGAACAGAAAAATGCACTCATGCATCTTTCTACACAGTCACATTTTTGAAAGGATAAAAATTACAAACTTACTCAGATGTACATTTTCCATTATGGTAAAAATATATTATTTCAGCACACCTTTGTAAAAACTCTATAGAATTTATATTAAAGTGCATTGCCTTTTACAGTTTTGTAGCTAACATGAAAAGGACTCTGCTTTTTTTATAAACAAGAGAGAATCTGTAGATGCTGAAAATCCGAGCCACAAGATGCTGAAGGAACTCAACAGGCCAGGCAGCATCTATGGAAAAAAACACTGTCGATTGTCGATGTTTTGGGCCAAAACCCTTCAGCAGGACTGGAGAAAAAAAGCTGAGGAGTAGATTTAAAAGGTGGGGGGAGGGGAAGGAGGACCAGCAGGTGATAGGTGAAACCTGGAGGGGGAAGGGTGAAGTAAAGAGCTGGGAAGTTGATGGATGATCTATAGACCAAAGAAAAAAGGGAAGGAGCACCATCACCTCCCTTTGGGCTCCTCCCACCTTTATCTTTCTTCCATGACCTTCTGTCTCTTTCACCAATCAACTTCCCAGCTCTTTACTTCATCCCTCCCCCTCCAGGTTTCACCTGTCACCTGGCGTTTCTATCTCCACTCCCCCCACTTTTTAAATCTACTCCTCAGCTTTCATTCGCCAGTCCTGCTGAAGGGCCTCAGCCCGAAATGTCGACTGTACTTTTTTCCACAGATGCTGCCTGGCCTGCTGAGTTCCTCCAGCATTGTGTGTGTGTTGCTGCTTTTTTATAGATATGAGTCTACAAGTTATTAGCTGGCAACAGTTAATATTTTTATAAAACATTCATCTGGTATTTTAACATGGACCGTTGCTCAATTACTAAAAAACCACTAACAGTATCTTGTGGTCCGCGGTTTGCAAGAGGTTCAAATGTGGGGAAAATACTACTTTTTTCATAGTAGAAGGTACTTGGCAATTTCCCAAAGCCAGGTTTATTACAAGGAGATGAAATACAGATAACCGTCTCTCTGAAGAACGGAAGTCAGAGATCTGATTGCTCAATGTTCTGCTATTTCATTATCCTTTGACACTACTTTACGATTCGCAATGTAATTTTATGAACCTTTTCAGCACAATTTGTGCAAGTACAGCTTTGCCATACTAAATGTGCACAGATGGGGGCACAACATTTTAATTATTTTGTAATCTTCAAAGATCCATCATCACTATAGTTTCACAAACTGAAGGGGAAAGAGCACATTGTACAAAACAAATTACTAACCATGAAATATTAAGTAAAATGATGTTTTATGTCTACATATTGTGCTATGGGTTCTCCGTCTCCAGTACATATTGCCATGTCCGAGCCGTTGGTCTCCTTCTTCTACCCTTCCTCTTCCTTTATTGAGTTTGTAGAGACAGAAAATCAGAGAATATTAGACATACTCCCTGAATTGTATGGACAGTAGGTATTAATGCAAATGAGCACCAGTATTTGAAATAAAATGCAGATCAAGTGTAAACTACAAGCAGTAATTAGTTTTAAACGGACAGCTTTGTAAATAAATAGTACCATCTACAGAACACAACCTACTGGCTCTCCCAGAGGTATGGTTTGCATCCCAACACGCTCATAAGGTGTTTTTGAATACACCAGGCAAATGTGAAACAAAGGGATTGTGTTAATTGACCTACATCAACCCAGATACATGACACTTTCAGAAGCTGTTCTGCACCTTTGTCACAGAAATCAAGGAAGTTTCCGGACCAGAGTTATTCGTCCTGTAGCATATCAAAAATGATCAGAGGCAAACCTGCTCTGTTTATCAACAGTTGAGATATCATTATCTACCTGTCATAG
The DNA here is from genome assembly GCF_048418815.1 of Hemitrygon akajei. NCBI lineage: Eukaryota > Metazoa > Chordata > Chondrichthyes > Myliobatiformes > Dasyatidae > Hemitrygon > Hemitrygon akajei. The sequence goes on from NC_133134.1 coordinate 128,534,850, forward strand.
CATTATTATTGTGTGTCTGGATTCTCTATCCTCAGAAGCTTTAGGAACCTTATCTAAATTACTTTGTCCCAACAAAGGTGTCTGAACATTCAGAGATGTCTTGGCAGTTACAGTGTGCTCCCATTGTAAATATATAATTCAATGGACCATTTATCAGAAGCAAAATATTAAAATAACATCATTGAATCCATTGAAATTGTTTAATTCACCTTCTACTATCTTTACTCCTAAGAGTATAGAAGTTTGATGTACTGTACATTGAATTTTAGGAGATTCTACAATGTCTTCAACAAAATGCTACTTGTTGTGATGAATAAACACCTCTTACACCTACCTGTTCCCGTGCCTAAGTCACAGCAACCACAGAACTATCTTGCCCACACAAGGTGTAAGAGTGATTCACTAATTCCATACCCGAGTCCTTTCTCTGTAGCCTTTCAAACTTTTCTCAGCCTAACATTTATCTCGAAGCCCAATGAGATCAGCAGAAGACCTGAGAGCTCGATCAGGTTTATAAAATGAAAACGATTCTGTGATGTACTTTGGTCCCAGACCATTAGGAGCTTTAAAAACCAGTAATAGAACATTAAAATCGATTCTAAAAGATACAGGCAGCCAGTGCAGAGTAGCTATTATGGGAGTGATATGTTCCCTCATCCTGGTTTTGGCTAAAAATCTAGCACTGGCGTTCTGAATAAGTTGAAGTTTGTCAATAGATTGCTTTGGAAGGCTAGTAAAAAGTGCATTGCAGTTACCTAGTCTATTTGATACGCAAGTGTGAATTACTTTTTCAGCATCATTACATGACAGTAATGGATCAAGAGTTGCAATGTTGTATTTCAAAAGTGTAGAAATATTGCTCTGGGATTTAAAATTCAAATCTGAATTGAGGATAAAACCCAGCCTTGTTGCTTCTGATTTTAGAAGGGGAACAAAGTTCCCAAGTTTATCAAGAAGTTTTCCCCTTTTGGCTTTGGGACCAATAAGAAGTATTTCAGTTTTATCTTCATTTACTTTTAGGAAGTTATTTCTCATCCATTTGTTTATTGCATGCATACCAGATGCCAGAGAAGATAGGCTATTATCATCATTAGACTCTAACAAGATGTACTATTGAGTGTCATCTGTATAACTGTGGAAATCAAGTTTATGCTCTCTAATAATGGCATCATGTATATGGAGAAGAGTAGGAGTTCAAGACAGCTTCCCTAAGCAATAACCAAAAGTACATTGTATCTCTTAGAAAATTGTTGTCCAAAATGGACAAGATAAATTCTGTCTATGATATATAACAAAATCAATTAAGGGCAGTACCAAAGAGGTCAACCCCATTCTCAAGGTGATCTAGGAGAATTCTGTGGTCAATTGTGTCAAAGGAAACAGTCAGATCTACAAGAATTAGAAATGAGTATCAGTGCTGAGCCTAAGATTGCTGACAATTTTGTTTACAGTCATCTTTGTGGTGCGGCCTGCTCTAAAACCTGACTGAAAGTTTTCTACAAAAAGTTTTCTTCAGAACATTGCTGAGTTGGTTAAAAATGACTTTCTCAAGAATCTTGACAAGGAAGGGAAGACTTGATAGGGGCATGTAATTAGGTTGTACCTCACTATCAAGGTTTCACTATTTAACTTAGGGCTTGGCAGCCATAATTTTGAAGTCATTTGGAAAAACTCCAGTTTCAAGGAATGTGTTAGTAATTCTCCTAACGGAGTTGAGAAACTATTAAAAGAGTGTGGTAGGGAGAGGGTTGAGACAGCAAGAAGATGGTTTCTTCTTCTGAATCAGAAATACTTGTAAAGTTTGATATGGTTGCTATCTTTGAATGATAAAGAACGTGCTACCAGCATAAGTAAATGTAAGAAATAAGTGAAAAAAGATCTCTAAAGAGACTGTGTATTGCAAATCAATGATCAACAATGAGTAATTGACCTGAAACATTAACTCCATTTCTCATTATTTCCACGATTTCTGCCATTTCTGTGCCCTCTATATTTTCCTTTTGTGTGGTGATTATGATGGCCCACTGAAATCCTTTTGGTTATGCGGTTATGACAAAAGATATTCACACTATATTTTTACCTGTTTCATTTGGAAACAGAACCAGAATGTTCAAGTGCTAGTGAACCAGAATGCTCACATGAATGAAGCCATGATATTAATGAAATTTTGATGGTTGTCAAGGAGATTTTAAATTTGTACTTTTATTGAAGCACTTTTTACTTTACTTCATATTGCATGAGTCTTTGCACTAGTCTGCTGATTTGAGCTTGCTGCTGTATTTATTGTTGCATTTATTATTTCCATGTATAATGTTTACACTATGTGCTAAATGCAGATAAAGAATTTGGTTGTATCCTGGTGTGTAGAACTATGAATTAATCTGAAACTGAATCTCTCAGATTTCCTGCATTCTGAATATTGCTCTTTTAATCACAAACACAGTTTTATATTACTTTTTTACATGTGACATTTTCAAGTGAAACCAGAGAGGTTAAAGGGTGTGGGAAATACACAAGCACTCTCAAACCTGACTGTGATGACAGACCCAGCCCTCAGTCTGACCTGGGCCACAGGCTTGAACCTCAGCTCTGGCTGCACTATGCTTGCAAACGGAACCCAGGCTCACATTCCAGACAAACAAATGAACCATATGCCAGACCAACCCAATTTCCAAAAATCACAGAATATAAGACAATAAAACACAGTACAATTCCCTTGGACCACCAATTTGTGTCGAATTTTTAACTTACTCTAAGATCAATCTAACCCTTCCCTCTCACATATGCCTTCAAGTTTCTATCATCCATGTGCCTATCTAAGAGTTTCTTAAAAGCCCCTACTGTATCTGTCTGTACCACCAAATCCTGGTAGGGCATTCAACTAAACTCTGTGAAAAATTCCTACCTCTGACATTCCCTCTATATTTTCCTCCAATCGCCTTAAAATTGTGCCTCCTTCTATGAGCCATGTTTGCCCTGGGAAAAAGTCTCTGGCTACCCTCACAATCTGGGTCTCTTATCATTTAATATCAAGTCACCTCCATCCTCCTTTGTTCCAGAGAGAATAGACTTAGCTCACTCAACCTATCCTCATAGGACATGCTCTCTAAACTAGGCAGCATCCTGGTAAATCTCCTCTGCATCCTCTCTACATCCTTCCTATAATATGGAAACCAGAACGGAACACGATATTCTAAGTATGGTCTAACCAGGACTTTATAGAGTTGCAAAATTAAGTCATGGCCCTTGAACTCGATCCCCTGACTGATGAAGGCCAACACACCATTCCATACACATTCTTAATCACCCTAACAACGTACATGGCAAATTTCAGGGATCTTTGGACATGGACCCCATGATCCCTCTGATCCACCACATTGCTAAGAATCCTGCTATTAACCCTGTGTTCTGCCTTCAATTTCAAACATCCAAAATGGATCACACCACACTTTTCTGGGTTGAACTGCAAGTGCCTTTGAACACCTCCACCAATCTTTATGTCATCTGCTAAGTTATTAACCTACTCTTCCACTTCCTCAAGCAAGTCATTTATAAATATCACAAAGAACACAGATCCCAAAACAGAGTCATGTGGAACACCACCAGTAATCAACCTCCAGCCACACTCTGCTTTTTATATGCAGAGGTTGTTTTCTTGACACCACTGTGTCAGGGTGATGACTTTTTCTCTGTAGGCTGCCTCATTATTACTTGAGAGTAGGCCAATCAGTGTAGTATCATCAGCAATCTTAATTAGCAGATTGGAGCTGTGGGAGGCAACACAGTCATGGGTATACAGAGAGTAAAGGAGGGGGCTTAGGACACAGCCCTGAGGGGCACCTGTGTTGAGGGCCAGAGGGGCAGAGGTGAGGGCATCCACGCTTACCACCTGCCGGCAATCTGACAGGAAGTCCAGGATCCAGCTGCATAAGGGTGGGTGAAGGCCGAGGTCTCTGAGCTTCTTGTCAAGCCTGGAGGGAATTATGGTGTTGAATGCTGAACTGTAGTCTGAGAACAGCATTCTCACATAAGCATCCTTTTACTCCAGATGTGTAAAGGCAGTGCGTGGAGCTGTGGCTATTATGTCACCTGCTGACCGGTTGTGTTGCTAGGCAAAATATAGAGGTCCAGTGTGTGTGGTATCAAGCTGCAGATGTAGTCCTTGACCAGCTTTTCAAAGCATTTGCTTATTATTGAGGTAAATGCAACAGGATGTCAGTCATTCAGACATGTTACCTTGGTCTTTTTAGATATAGATATATATATTTCCACTTGGCATGATTAAATTATTTAATTATTTATTGTTTTATATTGCTATATTTCTTCATTATTCTTGGTTGGTGCAGCTGTAACAAAACCCAATTTCCCTCAGGATTGATAAAGTATGTCTGTCTATAGGAAGAATGGTGGATATTTTGAAGCAGGAAGGCACTCTACACTGGGAGAAGGAGAAATTAAGAATGTCTGTAAACATGTGAGAGGGTACTTTTAAGAGTATGTTTATATAAGAGAGGACTTGGGTTTATCTATCTATTTTCTTTTGCACATTAGTTCTTTACCAGTCTTCGTGTGCTGTGCCGGAGGGGATGGTCGGAGGCTCGGAGGTTCGATGGACTCGGAGTCTGCTGCGGTCAGAGCGCTTTCACTGTGTGCTGTGTCTGCGAGGCTGGTTTCAACGGAGCTTTCATTGTGTGCTGCGTCTGCGAGGCTGAGTCGGGCGGCGCCGTGGAAGTCCATAGCGGGGGTATTCCCTTCTGTTGCCTGTGTGGGATGGCAAGTCTATCGGGGACCCTGAGGACTTGTGGAAACTGTGTGGTGGTTTCTTTTGAACTTATAGTCTTTTAACATCTTTGGACTATTTTTACTGTGCCCATGGTCTTTTTTTTTATCATTTATGCTATTGTTTGCACTGTTGTAACTATATGTTGTAACTATGTGGTTTTGTGCAGGTCTTGTAGCTTTAGTTTTTGGTCTTGTTTTGTCTGGTGGGATTGGAGCTCCTTTCCAGGGAACGCGCTAAAATGTTAGCGCGATATTAATACGCAGCAGCCTCTCCGGACTCTGGATTGGGGATTGCCAAACGTTATGTGGATTTTCTGGTGTAGTCTGTTTTGTCATGTGCTTTTGTGATATCATTCTGGAGGAACACTGTCTCATTTTTTAACTGCATTGCATTTGTGGTTTCTAAATGACAATAAACTAAATCTGAATCTAAATCTGAATTGACTCTATTGTATTTCTTTGTTCTTTGAATGTTTGCAAGAAAATAAATCTCAAGGTGACATTTTCATATTCTTGATCAATGAATCCTCGCGTGACATCTTCCAGATTGTAAATCATTTCAGCTTTTCTATATCTTCTACTTATTCTTTTTATCTTAATTTTGTTCCTGAAACTGTTGGAGCCTGTGACTTATAGTTTGTAGTTTGATCAAGTGAGCTAGAGTTCTGCTGTCCTGGGAAAGATAAAGGAACTGTTGAGGTCAGGCACTGTACTCACTCATTATGAACCATATCGTCTAATGAAGCTTGCCTGTGATGCCTTGCCTTATGGCATTGGTGCAATCATGTCACATGTTGTGAGTGATGGAAGTGAAAGCCTGAAGACATTTGCTTCACTCTCCCTTGATATGCAGAGAATAATTGTGTACAGATTGACAGGCAGGTCTTGAGTCTGATTTGGGGTGTAAAATGTTTCAACCAGAACTTGGATGTGAGGGAGTTTCCTCTCATTACCGATCATTAACCTCTAGTGTCCATTTTCCATAAAACCATCAGACATAGGAGCAGAATTAGGCCATCTGGCCCATCGAGTCTGCCCCGCCTTTCAATCATGGCTGATCCTTTTTTCTCTCCTCCTCAACCCCAGTTCTTGGCCTCCTCCCCATAACTTTTGATGCCATGTCCAGTCAAGAACTTATCAACCTCCACCTTAAATACACCCAACGACCTGGCCTCCACAGCTGCACGTGGCAATAAATTCCTCAAATTCACCACCCTTTGGCTAAAGAAATTTCTCTGTATCTCTGTTTTGAAAGGGGGCACCACTGTTCTGAGGCTGTGCCCTCTTGTCCTAGACTCTCCCACCATGGGAAACATCCTTTGCACATCTACTCTGTCTAGGCTTTTCAACATTTGAAAGGTTTCAATGAGATTGCCCTTCATCCTTCTAAATTCCAGCAAGTACAGATGCAGAGCTATCAAATGTTCCTCATATGATAACCCTTTCATTCCCGGAATCATCCTTGTGAACCTCCTTTGGACCCTCTCCAACAACAGCATATCTTTTCTAAGATAAGGGGCCCAAAACTGTTCACAATACTCAAGATGAGGCCTCACCAGTGCCTTATAAACCCTCAGCATCACATCCTTGCTCTTGTATTCTAGACCTCTTGAAATGAATGCTAACATGGCATTTGCCTTCCTCACCACCAACTCAACCTGCAAGTTAACCTTCAGGATGTTCTGCACATGGACTCCCAAGTCACTGCATCTCAAATTCCTGGATTTTCTTCCCACTTAGAAAACAGTCCACACATTTATTTCTACTACCAAAGTGCATGATCATGCATTTTCCAACATTGTATTTCATTTGCCACTTTCTTGTCCATTCTCCTAATCTAAGTCGGTCTACATCCAACCTGTTTCCTCAGCACTACCAGCCCCTCCACCAAGCTTCATATCATCTGCAAACTAAGCAACAAAACCATCTAATACATCATCTAAATCATTTATACACAGCATAAAATGAAGTGGTCTCAACACTGACCCCTGCAGAACACCACTAATCACTGGCAGCCAACCAGGAAAGGATCGTTTTATTCCCACTCGCTGCCTCCTACCAATCAGCCAATGTTCTAAACATGTTAGTAACTTTCCTGCAATACCATGGGCTGAACTTGGTAAGCAGCCTCATGTGTGGCACCTTATCAAAGGCCTTCTGAAAGTCCAAATATACAACATCAACTACAACCCTTTTATCCATCCTACTTGTAATCTCCTCAAAGAATTCCAACAGGTTCGTCTGGCAGGAATTTCCCTGAAGGTAACCATGCTGAGTCTGTACTATCTTATCCTGTTTCATCATGTACTCCATCACCTCATCCTTAACAATTGACTCTAACTTCTTCCCAACCACTGAGGTCAGGCTAACTGGTCTATAATTTTCTTTCTGCTGTCTTCCTCCTTTCTTAAAGAGTACAGTGACATTTGCAATTTTCCAGCCCTCTGGCACCAAGCCAGAGACCAATGATTTCAGAAAGATAATTTCTAATGATCCCACAATCTTTAACGATACCTCTTTCAGAACCCTAGGATGCAGCTCATCTGGTCGAGGTGACTTATGTATCTTTAGGCCTTTCAGCTTTTTGAGCACCTTCTCTCTTGTAACAGTAACTGCACCCACTCCTCTTCCCTCACACACTGCAACATCTGGCACACTGCTAGTGTCCTCCATGGTGGAGACTGATGCAAAATACTCATTTAGTTCATCAGCCATCTCCTTGCCTCCCGTTATTATTTCTCCTGCCTTATTTTCTAGCAGTCCTATATCCACTCTCATTTCTCTTTTATTTTTAACATACTTGAAAAATCGTTTAGTATCCACTTTGATACTATTTGCTAGCTTGCTTTCAAATTTCATCTTTTCCCTTCTAATGATTTTTTTAGTTATTTTCTGTAGGTTTTTAAAAACTTCCAAATCTTCTATTTTCCACTAATTTTTGCTTTGTTGTATGTCTTTTTTTTTTGCTTTTACAATGGCTTTGACTTCCCTTGTCATTCATGGTTGTACTATTTTACTATTTGAGTATTTCTTCATTTTTGTAATACATGTGTCCTGCAGCTTCCTCATTTTTCCCAGAAATGCATGCCATTGCTGCCATGCTGACATCCCTGCCAGCGGCTCCTTCCAAATTACTTTTGTCAATTCCTCTCTCATACCAGTGTAAGTTCCCTTACTCCACTGAAATACTGCTACATCAGTCTTTACCTTCTCTCTATCAAATCTCTAGTTGAACTCAATCATATTGTGATCATTGGTTCATAAGGATTCTTTTACCATAAGCTTCCTAATCACCTCCGTTCATTACATAACATGCAATCCAGTGCCGCTGATCCCCTAGTAGGCTCAACGACAAACTGCTCTAAAAAGCCATCTCTTAGGCAGTCAACAAACTCACTCTCTTGAGATACATTACCAACCTGATTTTCCCAATTGACCTGCATGTCAAAATCTCCCATGACTACAATAACATTTCCCTTTTAACTTGCCTTTTCTATTTCCTGTTGTAACCTGTGGTTCACCTCTCAGCCACTGTTGGGAGGCCTGTATATAACTGCCATCAATATCCTTTTACCCTTGCAGTTTCTTAACTCAACCCACAAGGATTCAACATCTTATTCAACACATATCAACATAATGTATATGGATTTCAGCAAGGCATTTGATAAGGTGCCCCATGCAAGGCTTATTGAGAAAGTAAGGAGGCATGGGATCCAAGGGGACATTGCTTTGTGGATCCAGAACTGGCTTGCACACAGAAGGCAAAGAGTGGTTGTAGACGGGTCATATTCTGCATGTAAGTCGGTGACCAGTGGTGTGCCTCAGGGATCTGTTCTGGGGCCCTTACTCTTTGTGATTTTTATAAATGACCTGGATGAAGAAATGAAGGGATGGGTTAGTAAGATTGTTGATGACACAAAGGTTGGAGGACAGTGTGGAGGGCTGTTAGAGGTTACAACGGGGCATTGATAGGATGCAAAACTTGGCTTATAAGTGGCAGATGGAGTTCAACCCAGATAAGTGTGAAGTGGTTCATTTTGGTAGGTCAAATATGATGGCAGAATATAGTATTAATGGTAAGACTCTTGGCAGTGTGGAGGATCAGAGGGATCTTGGGGTCTGAGTCCATAGGACGTTCAAAGCAGCTGCGCAGGTTGACTCTGTGGTTAAGAAGGCATACGGTGTATTGGCCTTCATCAATCATGGAATTGAATTTAGGAGCCAAGAGGTAATGTTGCAGCTATATAGGACCCTGGTCAGACCCCACTTGGAGTACCATGCTCAGTTCTGGTCGCCTCACTACAGGAAGGATGTGGAAGCCATAGAAAGGGTGCAGAGGAGATTTACAAGGATGTTGCCTGGATTGGGGAGCATGCCTTATGGGAATAGTTTAAGTGAACTCGGCCTTTTCTCCTTGGAGTGACAGAGGATGAGAGGTGACCTGATAGAGGTGTATAAGATGATGAGAGGCATTGATCGTGTGGATAGTCAGAGGCTTTATTCCAGGGCTGAAATGGTTGCCACAAGAGGACACAGGTTTAAGATGCTAGGAAGTAGGTACAGAGGAGATGTCGGGGTAAGTTTTTTTGCTCAGAGAGTGGTGAGTGCATGGAATGGGCTGCCGGCAACGGTGGTGGAGGCGGATATGATAGGGTCTTTTAAGAGACTTTTGGATTGGTACATGGAGCTTAGAAAAATAGAGGGCTATGGGTAAGCCTAGTAATTTCTAAGGTAGAGACATGTTCAGCACAAGTTTGTGGGCCAAAGGGCCTGTATTGTGCTGTAGGTTTTCTGTCTTCCAATCATGTGTCACATCTTTCTACTGATTTGTTGCCATTCTTTACCAGTAGAACCACTCTACCAACCTTCCTATCCCTGGACATTCAGCTCCCAAATACAACCATCCTTCTGTCAGGGTCCGATCTGGAACCGCGTTCCGGGTTTTGATCCGGTCCGGGGGCTCTGGACTCCGGGTCCTGCAGTTGTCCCTCCCGTCACCCGTGATCTAGTTAGGACCCTCCTGGTTCAAGGAGACACACCTATAACTCATTGAGCTGCAGGTGTTTATAAGGGATCTTGGGACTGGGACCAGGCGGGTGGTCGTTTTGTTCTGTTTCCCCGCCGGCTCCGAACTCGTCTCTGCATTCTGTTATCCCGCCCGGGCTCAGACCTATTCTTCATCATGGTTCTCTGCCCCTACCAGTACTGCCAGGTTGGTCCGCTCTCCCACCTTTCTTCCCATGCGCTGGTCCTGCTTCTCCGCTCGGTTTTGTTTCTCGCGCGGTCACGCTGTCTGCCGGCCGTTTCCGAAGTTCCCGTTGTCATGGCTGTTGTGTTGGTCGACCTGGACCTATGCCCATTCCTACCCCTTGCCCCTGTCAGGCACGTCTGGCCGACCTGCCTCGGCCCGGCAGTGGTTCTGCCTGTTCCTATCCCTTGCCTCCGTCGGGCGGCTCTGGCCGATGGACCGTGGCCCGGCGGGGGTTTTGCCTGTTCCTATCCCTTGCCTCCGTCGGGCGGCTCCGGCCGATGGGCCGTGGCCCAGCGGGGGTTCTCCCCCTCCTTCTCTTCCGCCCAAACTCGGGGATAGTGCCCGCACCCACCTAGGGGTCCGCATCATGCCCAGGCATCCGGTGTTTCCGTCTGGGAGGCACCCCTACCCGGGATACATGCGACCTGCCCAGGGAGGGCTCTCCGCTAGCCTATCACCACCTAGACCTGTCAGTCTGCCAGCCTGCCTGAACCCTGAACCCTGGGAACCTGTCTGCCTGACTGAACCCCAGGGACCTGTCTGCCTGAACCCGGGGACCTGTCTGCCTGCCTGGCTGAATCCCGGGAGCTTGTCTACCTGACTTCGAACTTGGGGAGCCGCTCCGCTCCGCCTGCCGGAACTTGGGGAGCCGCTCTGCTCCGCCTGCCTGAACCCCAGCTACCCTTAAGTGCCATGGCATCCCCATCCTGTCCTCCCCCTAGTACTTCAGTGCCTGCGTCCTGCGTTTGGGTCCATCCGGCCCCCTTGACACCTTCAGCCACTATTCAGTGCCTGGCAATCGGTAATATTGCAACAAGATCATCCACCTTATTTTTTATACTTCTCGCATTTAGATGCAATACCTTTAGTGCCGTATATGCTATCCTTTCTGATTCTGCATCCCTAATGTTTTGACACTCAGCCTGTTGGCTACAACTAAGTCCCATCACCTGCCTTCCCTTCTTGACAGTCTGACTGTACACTATCTTTACTTTTTTCCTATCTTTCCTATCCCGAGTCCCATAACTCCGGTTCCCACCACCCTGCCAAATTAGTTTAAGCCCTCCCCAACAGCTCTGACAAACTTGTCTGCAAGAATATTGGTCTCCCTCGGGTTCAGGTGCAACCCGTTACTTGAATAGGTCATACCATCCCAGGAGAGGTCCCAAAGATCCAAGAACCTGAAGCCCTGCCTCTACACAAGCTTCTCAGCCACACATTTCTCTGCCAAAATTGTCTTGTTTCTACGCTCACTGGTGCATGGCACAGGCAGAAATTACTACCCAGGAGGTCCTGCTTCTCAGTTTTCTACCTAGCTCTCTAAATTCTCTTTTCAGGACCTCATTGCTGATCCTCCCCGCATCGTTGGTACCAATATGTACCAAGACATCTGAGTGCTCCCCCCTTCCTCTCCAAAATGTTGTGCACGTCATCTGAGACATCCTTGACTCTGGCACCTGGGAGGCAACATACCATCTGGGTATCCCGTCCACGTCCACAGAATCTCCTGTCTGTTCTCTTCACTATCGAGTCCCCTATCACTACCGCTCCCTTCTTCTCTCTCTTCTCCTTCTGCACCACTGACCCATGCTCAGTGCCTGTAACCCAGTCACCACGGCATTCTTGCAGGATGTCACCCCCACAAAATTACCCAAGGCAGTATACTTGTTTTTGAGGGGAATGGCCACAGAGGTGATCTGCTCTAACTGCCTACTTCCATTTCTCCTGACAGTCACCTAGCTACTCGCCTGCTGCACTTCAGGGTGACTACTTCTCTGCAATTTTGATCGATTATCTCCTCACTCTCCTGTACAAGCCAAAGGTCATCCAGCTGCTGCTCCAGATCCCTAACACAGTCTTCAAGGAACTGCAGCCGGATGCACTTCACACAGAGTTAGTTCCCTGGGAATCTCTGGGACATCTGACACAAAGAGCACACCACAGCCATTTAAATGGTACAGTAAGAGAGGGAAAAAAAACACAAAAAGGAAATCTTAACAGACGCTTTACACAGAGCCAACGCCTCTTCCAAGCCAAAGCCTATTTTGAGTTAAAGCCTGTCCCTTCTACTCTTGCCACTGACCTACTGCTGACAATGGCCACTCCACTTATCCCTTCTGTACTTTCATTTAGTTCGTAGAGCTCTGTTGACGCTGCTGATAAGCCCCATACAATGGACAAATGCCTGTGAAGAGCTCTTTTTAAATAACCACCACCGATCTGCAAAAAAGACCTCTTCGTAGAGCTCCGTTGACGCCGGGATTGGTCCCGTTCAAACCACAGAAGGGTGTCGCACTAACAACAGCAACACAAATACAAAGATGGGCTCTGTTTCTTGGAGGACACAATTACAAGATCGAACTCAGGAGAACATCAAATCATAGAAATGCTGATTGGTTGTCCCGTTTGCCTTTGTAAAAGGAAATACCAGAAACATTTACAAAAAAGGATACTCCTCTTGATGTATTCTCCCTAAAACAAATCGAGAATCTCCCTCTGACAACAGAGGTGATCCAAAATGAAAGCAGAAAAGACACCACACTGGCTCAGATCTACATAGCCAACCAAAAATGGCTGGGATGTGCAGCACAATTCTAGTTTCCCCATTTTTACTAGTGCCGGAATGACCTCCAGCTCCGGGCAGATCTAAAGATGCTGCCAGAGGGGAACTTCTCCCAGCACGTCAGTGAAACAGTTAAATCTTTTCCTATTCTAATGTCTCTATTTTCCTTTGCAGGGTGGCACAGTGGCATGTTCTCATTCTTGGAGCTCACCAATTGGCCGTGTTTCAGTACGTCCAGGTGTGGCCTGAAGACAGGTGACTTTGGGGCCCCGTGGACACAGATTCTTGTCAGTGCCATGAACTGAAGTGTAGCAGGAGCCTGAACATCAAAGACAGCAGAAGGAGCAGTCAGAGGGCTCTGCACTTGGGACCGATCTCTCGAGACAATTCTTGAGTCAGGAAACTCGAGATAAAAGGCAATATTTCAGACTGACTTTGAAATAGCGACAGTTTTTCTCCCCTCTCACTTTGGAAGGAGCCATAGTTGTCTCTCCCTTGTTAGTGAGAGAAAGAGCCTGTGGGATGCAGAAATGTTGGAGTGAACTGTTAGTTTTTGATGTACTGTAGACCATGGTCTCTCTTTGAAGGTTTTTCTGTTGCTTGCATAGTGAGTAGTGGAAATGCTGATGCTTTATGCTGGAATAAGTGGGGGTGGGGGCCAATTGATGCTTTTTGCATTTGTTTGTGTGTAGGAGGGGGCAAGGGGCTTTAGAGTTCTTAACCTTTTTCTGTCATTCATTCTTTGAGGGATTTCTTCTGTTTCAAGGATGTCTGTGGAGAGTAAGAATTTCAGGTTGTATATTGTATACGTTCTACGATATTAAATGGAACTATTGTACTTGCCCTTGACTGGGTTTGCCTTGTGTGTGTTTAATAGTTGTTGTACCATTCAATCTGAGAGCTAAAGTGTTGGAGGAGCTACATGCTGGTCATCTTGACGTGGTCAAAATGAATACATTGGCTCTAAGCTTTTTCTGCTGGCCTGGGATAGATGAGCAGCTCAAGCAGCTTGCCATGCACCGTTCGGGTTGCCAACATGTCCAGAAGATGCCGTTAGCAGCACCTGGGAATGGCCCACATGTGGGTTTTGCCAGAGTATTCATGGGCACAGATTTCTTGGTAGCAGTGAATCCAGCTACAAAGTGGCCAGAAATGTTCCCAATGGCTTTCACTACAGTTTTGCACACTGTTGATACTGTGAGAAGCCTCTCCTCAAGGACTAAAACACAAAAATGCAACTGCAGATGCTGTGGATCAAAGAATATGTACACAACACTGGAAGAACTCAGCAGGTCAGGCAGCATCCGTGAGAAAAGAGTAGCCAACGTTTCGGGCCGAGACCCTTCATCATGAATGGGGGGGAAGAGAGGGCCAAAGGGTCTCGGCCCGAAACGTTGGCTACTCTTTTCTCACGGATGCTGCCTGACCTGCTGAGTTCTTCCAGCATTGTGTACGTGGTCTTCTCAAGGACTAGTGTTCCAGAACACTTAGTCAGTGACAATGGACCACAGTTATGGAACAGTTTCAGTCATTCCTGAAAGTGAATGGAGTAAGTCATAATACATCTGCACCGTACAACCCAGCTACAAATGCATTGACAGAAAGTCCAAAGAATACACTGCAAGCACCGTAGGCAGAATACACTACCCTATCACTGAATCAGAAGCTTGCCAAGTTCTTCCTTGCACATCACAATGCAGCACACTCCATAACAAACAACTCACCAGCTACGTTGTTCCTGGGTCGTCCCTTACGCTCATGCTTGGATCTCCTCAAACTAAATCTCGGAAGGAGTATGCAGGACAAACAGCTGAGACAAGTTGAGGGCTCCTCAAGCAAAAAGGTTCAATATTTCACTCCTGGACAACCAGTCCTGGTGAGGGACTACAGACGTGATCAAAATTGCGGACTTGGAAAGTTTAAGGATAAAAGTGGATCACTCTTCACACAGCGGAGAAATGTCTGATGCATTCTGGAGATGATTCATCAATCAGTTGAGGAGAGTAGAGTCAACCATTGGAGGAGAAAGGCATTCAGAGTTGTCAGAACCACTTTCTGCAGTCTCTGAGTCAATTCTTACAATCACCACAGTGGAGGCTCCAGAACGTGAGATTGTTTCACAGCTATAAGTCTCACCTGCAGAGCAGAGGTGAGATGTATTCTATATTGTGTTGGAGTTTATAGTTAAGCAGGGAGGAATGTTGTGTATTCAGTAATATTTGAGTAATATTGTAAATATATTGCTTGATTAAGCATTGTTTGTCTAAATAATTCAATACGGGTTATATTTAAAAGTATGTAAATGACATACATCATATGTATACCACCACATCATACGTGCATGCATCACTAAAGTGAGACTAAAGTAAAAATAAATTTAGACATGAGTTATCTTTGGCTCTCCCATGTCTTTCTTATGATTAATTTTTGTAGTGACAAAACATAACACCTAGGAAATGGATTTATGAGAAATTTGAAAACCATGGCCTAATTAGGACCAGTCAGAATGGTTTTGTATAGGGCAAGTTGTGTCCTACTAATGAATGAGTTTTTCAAGGAGGTGATGGAAGTGGTTGAGTGTAGAGCTGTCGATGTTGTCTGCGTGGATTTTCGTAAGGTGTCTGACAAGGTCCCTCATGGGAGGGTTGTCCAGAAGATTTAGATGCATGGGTTTCACAGTGTGCTGACTGTTTGGATCCAGAAGTGGCTTGCCTGAAGAGGGTAGTGGTTGATGGGATTTATTCTGGCTCAAAGTCTGTGACTCATCATATGCCGCAGTCATCTGTACTGGGAACTCTGCTGTTTATTATATATGTAAATAACATCAATGAAAACATATATGGATGGGTTAGTAAATTTTCAGACAATACAAAGATTGTAGTGTTGTGGATAGTGTAGAATACAGAGGGATATAGATCAGTTGTAGATATGGGTGGAGAAATGGCACATGGAGTTTAGCCTGGCCAAATGTGAAGTGTTGCACTTTGGAAGATCAAATGTAAAGAGACAGTACATTAGCAAGACCCTGAACAGTGTTGATGGCAGAGAGGTGTTAGGATCCATGTGTATAGCTCCCCAAAATTGATTGACACATGGTAAAGCAGGTATACAGCATGCTTGCCTTTATTAGTGGACGAATTGAGTTCAAGAGTCAGGAAGTTAAGTTGCAGATCTATAAACCTTTGGTTAGGCTGGATCTGGAATGTTGCATTCAGTTCTGGTCGCACAATTATAAAGAGGATGTCAAGGCTTTGAAGAGGTTGCAGAAGAGGTTTCCCAGGATTCTGCCTTGATTAGATTTTACAGATATGTGCTATAAGGAGAGGTTGGACAGACTTGGGTTGCTTTTTCTGGAGCAGTGGATGCTGAGAGGACATGTCATAGACGTTTAAATGATTGAGAGAGGCATAGATAATAGAAGACAGCCAGTTTCTCCCCCCACCCCCAGGACTGAAGTGTCTAATCCCAGAGGACATTTAGTGTGAGGGAAAGAGAAAAATTCAAAGGAGATGTGTGCGACAAGCTTTTAACAGTGTGGTGGCAATGTTCTGTCTGGGATGATGGCAGAGACAAATACAATAGATGAGTGCAAGAAGCTTTGGATAGGCACAAGAGTGTGCAGGATATGGAACAATATGGACATTGCATGCACAGAAACAATTAGTGTATTTGGGCAATTGATTACTGATGTAATTCAATTCAGCATTTAGGGTTGAAGGGAGTGTTCCTGCACTGTACTGTTCTATCTTCTATGTTCTTAAAATATTTATCATGAACATAAAGTAATTGAGGTTAAAATATGAGTTACTCTTCTGTATTTTTGGCACTCATTATAGCACAGCCGTTTTTCTCTGCAGTTTTGTTCCCTGCTCTTTATAAAGTGCCAATCCATTCTGGGACTCAGCTCCTAGGGCGCCAGCAACCATCTGGCACCCTTTTCTAAGAATACCTCACTGAGAAATGCAGAATGTGAATACATTTCTGCAAATAATAATGGAACATTAGAGTTACTGGCATGATACCAGTTGTGTCAGGTCAGATCAACCTTTGGAATTGAAATCACCTTATGGCTGCCAGCAACAATTAGCTTTTAATGAGGTGGATACAATGCATTGCCTTGCTAAACGTAACCACTGGTTACCTTTAAATGCTCTAACAGTTCTCCTGTGACATTGAGTCAGATAATATGTTATTTTATGCAACATAATATACAATATCAAGGCCACTAATTTATTATAATTGAATATAAAATTATATTTTATTGCAAGATATGAGAAAGCAAGACATATCTTTAGTTCAAATAATTACAGTAATATTCATTGAAATTGTATCAGTGGTTATTAAAATTACTAATAAATGTGGTCAATGTTCTATCTTAAAAAATAAAATCTATATAAGATAAAAGATCATAAATTACTGAAGGAATATTGATGAGTTAGTCTTGTCGGAGGAAATGGTGTTTGATGGGGCGTAGGAATTAGGAAAGGAATGACTGGGATGTGGAAAAAAGGCAAAGTTTTGGAGTTTTGGAATATAGTGAGAAGTCCCTTAGCCCCAACTGGTGATAGGAGAACAGTAAAGCATGATACAAAATAGCTGCAGAAGGATATAGGAGACTGAATGTTGAAAGTGATGTTAAATGTGGAATTAATGGATAGTTGTATGTCAGGGAGACCAATATAAAATTTATTTATATGTAATGGCTTAATCTTTTACTTACCACTTACTAAACTAAACAACCTGATTACCTCTTCTGAAAATGTCAAAGGCATTCCAAGACAGGTTGATAAATACCTTCATAAAATAACCAGTATTGAATGGATTAATATAATTATTGGTTAATTTACTTTTGAAAAGAATGCCAATTAAATGTCCATCATTCAAGCTAATTCTGCAGTTTGTTTGAATTTGACTTAATTGGACTAACTTTTCCCAATTACCAGGCAAACATAAAATTCAAAAAATAAGATAAAGCAATTAAAAAAAAGACTAACTCATCAAAGATGGATTAGAAACAAAAGGAGTGCCTGTAAGGGTCACATTGAAAGGCTGTACTCTGAAGCTAAAATAGGAGAATTCCGTATAGAACCTCATTCAGTGCTGGTCTGGGGAAAGAGTCAAACTTCTATGTGGCAAACACGAGAAGGGTCTCGGCCCGAAACGTCGACAGCGCTGCTCCCTATAGATGCTGCCTGACCTGCTGCGTTCCACCAGCATTTTGTATGAGTTGCTTGAACTTCTATATGACTGCTTTGAGTCAGGTCACTGATTCATGTTTAAAAACTCAGCTGCCAGCCTAAGTAAGCATGTCACTACCATCATGGACATTTAACAACAAATGTGTTCCCTGTGGCCAAATATTTTAGTTACGATTACCATTCCCATTCCGACATGTTGGCCGATGGCCTCCTCTTGTGTTTTGATGAGGCCATCCTCAAATCTTCTTGGTAACCTCCAACCTGATGGCATGATTATCGATTTCTCTTTCTGGTAAAAAAAATTCCATCCCCTTTCCCTCTTCTTCTATTCCCCACTCTGGACTCTTACCTCTTCTTACCTGCCTATCACCTCTCCTTCTCCTTCCCTTTCTCCTAAGGTTCACTCTCCTTTCCTATCAGATTCCTTCCTCTCCAGCATTTTATCTTTCCCATCCACCTGCTTTCATCTATCACCTTCTAGCTATCCTTCTTCCCTATCCTGCTAGTAATATATTACTAAACGAAGCACCACCAACAGCAGACGTAACATAAAGATTTTTACTCCTCATGCATGTGAAGGATGTAAGAAATAAAGTCAATTCAATTCAAACAGTGCATACTTTCCTAATGAGCTTAATGCA
Source organism: Hemitrygon akajei (assembly GCF_048418815.1). NCBI lineage: Eukaryota > Metazoa > Chordata > Chondrichthyes > Myliobatiformes > Dasyatidae > Hemitrygon > Hemitrygon akajei. Next base: position 128,553,285 of record NC_133134.1, read on the forward strand.
TCCTATGTATGTTCTGAACACAGACGAATGGGTATGTCACTAGCAACTCCATCAGCCTCCAGTACAGCTGAATTTACAGACACTGTCGCAGACGTAAGAGGGTGAACCCGCAAAAGCATCATATCTGCTTGGTGTCCCTGGATGTGACCTTAGATCTGGCACAGATCTGCTAGTTGCAGACATTTTTAACCTCTCCCTAGATGTAGTTCCCTCCTACTTTAAGAAGACTCCTATCATCCCAAAACCAAAGAAGATAACGTGTGTTAACTACAGTCGCTCAGTGACTCTGACATGTACCATCATGAAGTACTTCGTGAGGCTGGTCATGACATGTTTCAACTCCAGTTCTCCATGGAACCTCGACCCACCGCAATTTGCCTACTACTGAATCAGGACTAAATTAGGACCCATCTCAATCGCTCTACACTCTCTTTGGAGCATCTGAGCAACAAAAACACTTATGTCAAAGAACTGCTATTTGATTGCAGCTCCACCTTCAGTATTATAATTTCAGGCAAGCTCAATGCCTGGTGTCAATGCCTCTGTCTGGAACTGGACCTTTGACTTCCTCACCACCGGATTACAATCAGTTTGGACAGGCAGCAACATCTCTGCCATGATTACTCCAAAGACCAGTGCTCCACAATGTTGCCATCTCAGTCCCCTACTTTACTCCTCATACTCTCATGACTGCGTGACCATATTCTGCACTAACTCCATCTACAAGTTTGCAGATGAAACTACTGTAATGAACCATATCTCAAATAAGGATAAGTCAGAATATGAGGAAGAGACAGAGAGCTTAGTATAGACTCTGTCTAAACTTCTCACTGCTTCAGTAAGTGTAATCTCTCTTCTCCTTTCTCCCATCCAGCATAAGATACAAAAGCCTAAAAGCATGAACCACCAGGCTTAAGGACAGCTTCTATCCCGCTGTTATTAGCCTTTTGAATGAACCTCTTGTATGATAAGATGGACTCGGCCTCACAATTGTTTTACCTTGTTCTGCCTCAATGAAATATGTCGCGATTTGGTACAGATATGGCCCAAGTGCGGAGCAAGAGACATTGAAACGGGTCAATAGTTCACAGACTTTAATGTGAACAGAGTTAGAGGGAAAAGAAAACAATAAATGCTAGGCCAACCACGGCTGTTAACTGGAACTCTCAAATGCAAAATGAAGCCAACACTGCTGCTGAAAGGAATAACTAAATACAAAACGAATACCACTAATCTTCAGAGTCAGTTGACTCGACAGTCCAATTTCTCAGGCAAGGAGGCAGTGAAACATTGTTGTGCTTTGCTCAAGACTCAACCTCTAAGACAAAGAGAACGGAGTTAAATACGATCACAATGAAATAATAATTTGTTGACACTTGCAAATTCACAAGCATAGTTGCCATACCTTGCTGTGCTGCTGAATTTGTGGTTGTGACAGATATGTTTGAAGAGTACACAAGATAAGCTTTTCACTATAACATGCAATAATAAAAAAAATACCAATTATTGAAACTTCAGTCCTGATGGAAGTTCTTGGACATGAAGCTTTAACTGTGTTTCACTCTCCACAGGAACTACCTGAACTGCTGAATGTCCCAGTATTGATGGACCAAATGTCTTAATTCTGCTCCTACATCTTATGGTCTTATTTAAAATTTCCAATTTCTGTAGTATTTTGTTTCTAAGTACTCAAGGTAGGGTTGCAGTCATTGATCTGGGGAGAGAGTCAATATCCAGAGATCTGTAAACTGTAGTCAGGTATGCGTCTCAAAAGCAAGGTGTCTCCAGTCATGGGTTTGGGAGGGTGTTTGCTGGGCAGTCAACTATCATGTGCTGATTGAGTCTCAAGTTTAGTTCATTTAGAAGGCCAATGTGTTTTGGTAGGGATTGGTTGTGGGCTGTAAGTCATGCAGGGCAGGCAAACGTTACTACCATCGAAGTGAGATCCAAATCCCAGATGGATAAATAAATAACATAAAGTGGACCACCCAAGGAATGACCCTTTTAAGTTGCCCTGAAACAGTGATATACTGTAAAAGCCTAATTTGACATAAGTCACTTGTGCTCCAAGTGAACCATGTATATCCAATTTTAACTGAGGGCAGTGGCATCCTGATGTGTGTTGTGTTGGAATTAATGTTCTTTAAGTTGTTTTGGTCCCACTAGAACAAGTGTTCCCAACCTTTTTTATGCCATGGATCATTACATTAAGCAAGGAGTCTGTGAACCATAGGTTGGGAACACCTGCACTAGAATATTGACTATAATTCTTGATAAGGATTCATTTTCATTTAAAGGAGTAGTGAGATCAATTTTTGTGGCTACATTGCAAAATAATGCCTGAATAAGTAAGTGATTTGCTTGAAAACAATATAGAAACACATACTGAGTCTTATTTCTACAAAGAAAATGAGTTTAGGCCACAAAAATAGTATCAAACAGAATTCAGAGCAATGGTGGGCAAGAGCTCTCTCAATTGTATCTTAAGGCTGTACATAGAGTTGACTGATTCAAAATTTTGTCTGAGAATTAGTGAATGACTCCTTGAGCACAGGAAAAATAATGTTACATACTCCTTCCCTACCACTAAATTACTAAAGCAGAGGAGGATAGCAATAATAACCAAAATGTTTACCTCCATGTTGTCAGCTCTCCTGGTCTTTTCCTGTGCTACAGCTGACTATTCTTTAGGTCGCATGTTTTCTGCCAGATCCTGAGTCCCACTGGCCGTAAAGTTGTTCCTTTTCCCTTGAGGTGTGGTAGGAGGAATTTCCAATCCATGAATAATTGTGCTTGTAGTTAATTAGCTCTTAGTTTTTCTGATGTTTTGTGGCAGAGAAATCAGGAGCCTCTTCAAGTGCTAATTGCAGTGGCACTGAGGAAATCTCATGAGGCTCCTACTGGCTGGACATTGTCACGTTGTCTGGAAAGTTGTACTTTTTTGCAGAATCTCTAAGACCTTCAATAATTGATTTTCTTGGGAAAAGTTTCTGTTACAGCCTTGTTTTTAGGAATTTTCTGATGGAGTTAGCAGATTAGATTATTATTCCATCTGTAGTCACCTAATCCTGTCATGGTGCAAGTAGTGTAAGCATCCTGGACTCAGATAATGACAAAATCTGATAGTAGTCAAGTGATGAAGTTGCCATTAGGTATTGTGCTCATAAATCTGAGAAGAATTTCCAAGCATTTTGTCAAGAGAAGGGAAACCTTGGAGTTAATTTTCCTGACTCTATTCATTGCTGACCATGCACCTTTAGACATCAGTCACGAAGGAAGATCAGTTCATCTCCATGTGGGCATTGACAAGAATGTTTTTGATTTTAAAGCAGATATTTCCTTTTGCCCATGGTTAGAGTGCATACATTGATCACCTAAGCACATTGGTTTCACATTATCGTGAGTTGGGGGATCATGGGAAGAATGGTTTTCCCACAAGGCAAATTATTTGATGCCAAACTTGCTTCTCCTTGATTGTAAAAATCCCATTATTGTGAAACAAAGATGTTTCTGCTCAATCCAATTTCTAGGCAAATATTTTACTACATTGCTGATCTGTCTGCTGTCTACCATCACTGCAGGGTGTATATGTCAAGGACAAATAAACAGGCAGTAAAATTATTGTGGGCACCACCCTACCCTGCAAATTGCCTTTTCCAAAAGCTTCCAACTAGAAAGTGCTTTGGGGCTATTAAAACAAAAACTTCATGTGATCTTAAAAGTTTCATCCCCCAAGCAGTGAATCTGATCAATCATCTCTGCCCCCACATCCCTTATTTATTATACTCGTCACTGTGGCTATATTCACTACACAGCACTTTAGACACTTTAAACCATTTTTAATAATGGTTACATTGTAAATTCATGCTGGTACTTATGTATTTTTGAATCGGGTTTATTATCATCGGCATATGTTGTGAAATTTGTTAGCTTAGCAGCAGCAATTCAATGCAATACATGATAAGGTAGAAAGGAAAAAGGGTAAATCAATTACAATAAATATATATTTTATATTAAATAGTTGAATTAAAAATAGTGCAAAACAGATATAATATTAAAAAGTGAGGTAGCGTTCATAGGTTCAGTATTACTGAATTTTGCACGCACAATTTTGCTCATTTTATTCCATATCTGTCCGTTAACCTCAAACTTTATTTTTATATAGTTATTTATTCTGTATAATTGTTGATTGTTGTTTTTGTTGCATGTTGTGACCTGATTAATACACCACAGCAAATTCCTAATGCATGCAAATGTATATAGTGAATAAAGATGATCCTTGATGCTTTACTGCGCGTGATGAAAGGACACCTTTCAATGTATACCTCTGACACAGTTCCCCGACAACCATTTAGCAGACATGTCAGCGGAGACCTTTGCTAATCTAGCATCTGCATAAACCTGGCATCTCTGTAGGAGACTTGTGATGTTGGTGAAAAGTCAAGCAGTAGGGAAGCTATTAAAGCAAATTGGACTGAAGAATCTTCACATGCAGGAGGACAGCGTGAATTAAAGGAATACTGCAACACAAATTAAAATTTGTTAATTTCAGTCAGACACAAAAAAGCAAAATATGAAACCTTTTAAATTAGATTTAGTCACAATGGTCAAAAGTCCAATAGAATTTATGTTGCAGAAACATTTGTCATACCAGCTCCTTCCCAATATTCACACTGAAGACTGGGTGTTGGTATCACAATTTGCTGCCTATTTGACCCAGTAATACAGAAAGTATTAGGTGTCCTAACTTTTTAAACGTGCCAAAATCACTGTAGAAGAGATGAGAATGACAGCAATAGTGCAGCTATTCTTGCCAGTCAGTCAGTCATTTAGAAAGTGGCATCATGGATAGATAAAGTGGTGAAGAAGGCTTTTGGCACAGTCCTTTCATCAGTCAGGACATTGAATAAAGGAGTTGGGAAGTTACTGTACATTGCAATTATATTAGATGTTGATGGAGACACACGTGGAGTATTGTGTATAGTTTTGGTCACCCTTTTATAGGAAAGATGATATTAAACATGAAAGATTTACTAGAATATTGACTGGATTTGGGGACCTGAGTAACAAGGAAAGGTTGAGTAGACGAGGAGTTTATTCTCTAAAATATAGGAAATTGAAGGATGACCTGTCTAAAATATATAAGATCCTGAAGGGTATTAACATGGTGAAAGCACATCGTCTATTTCTCAGGGAGAGTCTGTTAAAAACAAAGGGCATAGGTTTTAAGAACAGAGGCAAGAGATTTTAAAAGGGCTAACAGAGACAGTTTCTTCATGCAAAGGATGGTGCATGTTTGGAATGAGCTGCCAGAAATAGTGGTTGAGGCTGGCACATAGGCAACATTTAGAGCTCATCTTGTTATGTACGAGGATAGGGCAGGGTTAGAGCACTATGGGCTAAATGTTGACAGATGGAGCTCACTTTCGAGGCAGCCGAGTCAGCATGGATGAGTTAGACAGAAGGGCCTGTTTCCATGATGTACAACCCTAATAAAGTAATACCTTGAAAAATAGAACATACTTATACTTGACACAAGACACGGCAGATGCTGGAATCTGAAGCCACATACAAAGCTCTGCAAGAATCAGTGGGCTGAGCAAGATCTATAGAGGGAAATGGATAGGATTTACATTCTTCCTTTTTTCCAGATTTTCCACCCAAATATCCAGGATATATCTACTTGTCCCATTCAGACTTTAGGAGAACTTTCTATTTTTGTTGGTCCATTATAAGTGATAATGTTTTTGGCTACTTGAGTCCTAAATGGTGGCTGTATACCCACCAACCCAACCCCATCCTATCCACCCCTTCAAAATTCTCTCTTACTATGACTGAGTATTTGGTGATCTGATCGAATAAATACTTATTTGGTTCAGTGTCAGCTTTGTCTAGTCAAGATTTATGAAGCAAGTTGGAGCATTTTAGTAAATTAGGAATCTTATATAAGCATGAGATATTATAACCTCTAAAGTGGGCAAACACTCAAACAGTATGTTCAACTCTGGAAAATTGAATTGAATTGACTTTATTACTTACATCCTTCATATACATGAGAAGTAAAAATCTTTACATTATGTCTCCATCTAAATGTGCAATGTTTAATTTATAATAAATAGTAACTTATAATAAATAGTATGTACAACACGACAGTCAATATAACATAGGAAGACAGTTGTGTCAGCTGAATTAATCAGTCTGATGGCCTGGTAGAAGAAGCTGTCCTGGAGCCTGTTGGTCCTGGCTTTTATGCTGCGGTACCATTTCCCGGATGATAGCAGCTGGAACAGTTTGTGGTCGGAGTGACTCGGGTCCCTAATGATTCTTCGGGCCCTTTTTACACACCTGTCTTTGTAAATGTCTTGAATAGTGGGAAGTTCACAACTACAGATGCGCTGGGCTGTCCACACCACTCTCTGCAGAATCCTGCGATTGAGGGAAGTACAGTTCCCATACCAGGCAGTGATGCAGCCAGTCAGGATGCTCTCAATTGTGCCCCTGTAGAAAGATCTTAGAATCTGGGGACCCGTACCAAACTTCTTCAACCATCTGAGGTGAAAGAGACACAGTTGTGTTGTTTTCACCACACAGCCGGTATATACAGACCCCGTGAAATCCTCAGCGACGTTTATGCCGAGGAACTTAAAGCTGTTCACCCTCTCAACCCCAGATCCATTGATGTCTATAGGGGTTAGCCTATCTCCATTCCTCCTGTAGCCCACAACCAGCTCCTTTGTTTTTGCAACATTGAGGGAGAGGTTGTTTTCTTGACACCACTGTGTCAGGGTAATGACTACTTCTCTGTAGACTGCCTCATTATTATTTGAGATTAGGCCAATCAGTGTAGCGTCATCAGCAAATTTAATTAGCAGATTGGAGCTGTGGGTGGCGACACAGTCATGGGTATACAGAGAGTAAAGGAGGGGGCTTAGGACACAGCCCTGAGGGACTCCTGTGTGGAGAGTCAGAAGGGCAGAGGTGAGAGAACCCACTCTTACCACCTATCGGTGATCTGACAGAAAGTCCAGGATCCAGTTGCACAAGGCAAGGTGAAGGCTGAGGTCTCTGAGTTTCTTGTTGAGCCTGGAGGGAATTATGGTGTTGAATGCTGAACTGTAGTCCAAGAACAGCATTCTCACATAAGCATTCATCTTCTCTATATGTAATAAAACCTCAATAGATGCATATTAATTACACAAAGACCATATAAAATGTTATAGCATATTTTATAAAGTTCCAAAGCTGGAGTTTCCACTTACCATCTCAAAGCCATGATCTTATGCCATATTTATATTCAGGCCTTGGTATTTGCCTCACTGAACTTGGTGTGGCACCTTTATTTAATATCAGTAAATACGTGAGCTTCATAGGCTGCGTCAGCATTTAACTACTGATCTCCAGATGCCCTGGAGAATGAGGTGGTGAGCTGCCCTCCTGAATCATTGATGTACTGTAGATACACCCACAGTGCTGTTAGGGAATGGGTTCCAATAGTCTGACAAGCAGAGGTGAAGAAACAGTAATATACTTCGAAGGCAGGATGGGCTGGAGTTCTAAGATTTAAGACAAAATGAGAGAACAAAAAATCCTTAAATCTTTTAAGAAATAGACAAAGAATATTATTAAGCCACTAAATATCAGCAACATAAAATAAATGTCAGTGTTTATCTAAGAATGGAATTCATATTAATATACACATTGGGACTTCTTTGAAATTGGAATTTTAACTATGTTTCTCCTTACATATCTGGTTTGGTTTTGTGGGAATTTAAAAAAAAGAACTTTCTGTTTACTCTAAGATACAGATTTAGGGCTGAAATATCAGCTGACTTTAATGGTGACAGATATTCTTAAACATAATGATGCTGTCTGCCATTTACATAGCAAATGAATGAACCTCTCTTCAGATCTCAGCCTGTGGATTGTTGGTGGAATGAATAAATGTAACAGAACCCTTACAGAGGGCACGCACTGACACAAAAGGAACCATTTTTCCAAAGTAGACAAATGTCAGTAATAATATATTTGTTCTGTCCTATTCACAAAGCAAGAGAGGTTCAAAGCACTGAATGACTAAGTTTTTTTTTATATATGTGCACTCACAGTTGTACATATCTTACCTGTAACAGAGCCTTATACATAATGGCACTCTACTTTGAGATAAAGATGAAGTATTTGATGTGCATAATCAGAGCAACAGTAATCCTTGACAGCAGACTTTATTCATTCCAAGCAATCATTTGTTTTGGTGAGATGGTGCGAGATTTAAAAAGAGCACAGGGCCTTTCAAGACTTTTCAGCAGGCTTCAATCATCACCAGCGATCACTTGTTTGGGTGGGATGGTGCAGATTTCAAAAATTTGGAAGACGCAGGATGAATACATCCTAAAGGTGAAGAGGTATTCTAAAGGGAGAATAAGGGAACTGTGGCTGACAACAGAAGTCAAAGACAGCGTAGAAGGAAAAGAGGGAGGATGTAATAGAGCAAAAATTAATGGGAAGCCAGAGGATTGGGAAGCCTTAAAAACTTATGAAACTAAAAAGAAGTAATTAGGAAAGAATATAGGAAATATGTGGTTAGCAACAATATAAAAGTAGATACCAAAAGACAAGAAATTAATGGCTAGTTAGCCTGACTTTAGTGGTTGATAAGATGTTGGAGTCCATTATTAAGGATGCGGTTTCATGTTACTTGGAGGCACATGATAAAATAGGCCAAAGTCAGCATGGTTTCCTTAAGGGGAAATCATGCCTGACAAATCTGTTGGAATTCTTTGATGAAATAACAGGCAGGATAGACACAGGAAAGGTGGTGTATATTGTTTTCTTGGATTTTCAAAAGGCCTTTGACAAGGTTCCATACATGTAGCTGCTAAACAGGATAAGAGCCCATGGTACTACAGGAAAGATACTAACATAGATAGAAGATAGGTTGACTGGCAAGAGAGAAACAGTGGGAATAAAGTAGGCCTTTTCGTGATGGCTGCCGGTGACTATTGAGTTCGAGAGCGGTCAGTGTTGAGACCATCTTTTTTCGCATTGTACATCAATGATTTGGAAGATGGAATTGGTGGCATTGTAGCCATGTTTACAGACAATACAGATAGGTGGAGGGGCAAGTGGTGTTGAGAAATCAGCGAATCTGCAGAAGGACTTAGACAGTGAAGGCAAGGAAGTCGCAGATAAAATGTAATGTCATAAAAACATAGAAAACCTACAGCACAATACAGACCCTTTGGCCCACAAAGCTGTGCCGAACATGTCTTTACCTGAGAAATTATCTAGGGTTACCCATAGCCCTCTATTTTTCTGTGCTCCATATACCTGTCCAGGAGTATCGTAAAAAACCCTATCTTATCCGCCTCCACCACCATCGCCAGCAGCACATTCCACGCACTCACCACTCTCTACGTCAAAAACTTACCCTTGATAACTCCTCTGTACCTACTTCCAAGCATCTCAAAGCTGTGCCCTCTCATGCTAGCCATTTTAGCCCTGAGAAAAAGACTCTGACTATCCATACAGTCAATGCCTCTTATTATCTTGTACACCTCTATCAGGTCACCGCTCATCCTCCATCGCTCCAAGGAGAAAAGGCCAAGTTCACTCAACCTATTCTCATAAGGCATGCTCCCCAATCCAGGCAACATCCTCGTAAATCTCCTCTGCATGCTTTCTATGGATTCACATGCTTCCTGTAGTGAGGTGACCAGAATTGAGCACATACTCCAAGTGGGATCTGACCAGGGTCCTACATAGCTGCAAAATTACCTCTCGGCTCTGAAACTCAATCCCACGATTGATGAAGGCCAATGCACTGTATGCCTTCTTAACCACAGAGTCAACCTGTGTAGCAGCTTTGAGTGTCCTAGGGACCTGGACCCCAAGATCCCTCTGATCCTCCACACTACCGAGAGTCTTGCCATTAATGCTGTATTCTGCCTTCATATTTGACCTACCAAAATGAACCACCTCATACTTATCTGGGTTGAACTCCATCTGCCATTTCTCAGCCCGATTTTTCATCCTATTGATGTCCCGCTGTAACCTCTGACAGCCCTCCACACTATCCACAACACCTCCAACCCTTGTGTCATCAGCAAGTTTACTAACCCATCCCTCCACTTCCTCATCCAGGTCATTTATAAAAATCACGAAGAGAAAGGGTCCCAGAACAGATCTCTAAGGCACACCACTGGTCACTGACTTCCATGCAGAATATAACACTTCTACAACCACTTTTTGCCTTCGGTGGGAGAGCCAGTTCTGGATCCACAAAACAATGTCCCCTTGGATCCCATGCTTCCTTACTCTCTCAATAAGCCTTGCATGGGGTACCTAGTCAAATGCCTTGCTGAAATCCATATACACTACATCTGCTCTAACATCCTCAATGGATTTAGTCACATGTCAGGAAGTATATGCCCATGCACTTTGATAGATGGAAGAAAAGTGTGGATTATTTTCTAAACGGAGATCAAATTCTTAAATCAGAGGTTTAAAAGGACTTGGGAGTGCTTGTGATGGTTGAGTGAATGGTAAGAAAGGCAAATACATTGCTAGCATTCATTTCGAGAGGACTAGAACATAAAAGCAATGATGTAATACTGAGGCTCTATAAAGCATTGTTCTGACTGCACTTGGATTATTGCGAGCAGTTTTGGGCCCCTTATCTAAAGAAGGATGTGCTAGCATTGGAGAGGGTCCAGAGGAGGTTCATGAGAATAACCTCAGAATGAAAGGGTTAAAGATGAGGAGTGTTAATGGTTCTAGGCCTGTACAAGCCAGAGTTCAAAAGAATAGGGGGGAATTTAATTGAAAACTATGGAATATTGAAAGGCCTAGATAAAGCAGATGGGCAGAGGATGCTTCCTGTAGTGGGTGAGTCTAGGACAGCCACGGAAAAGCGGAACGTCTATTTAGAGTGATGAGGAGGAATTTCTTTAGTCAGAGGGTAGTTAATTTATTGCCACAGTTGGCTGTGGAGGCCAAGTCATTGGGTATATTTAAAGCAGAGGTTGATGGTTTTAATTAGTAAGGGCATCAAAGTCAGCAGGATAGCATTGAGAGAGATAATAGATCAGTGATAATGGAATGGCAGAACACACTCGATGTATTTTGGTCTATGGTCAATTAATTCAGAAATGATGATCTGTACAAATAAACAGTAAAAGCATTAGTTGACTTTTCTGTACTAGACTACAAAATGCATCTGCTGCCACAAGGAATGTTGATTACTGTTCTCTTCAACAGTCATGCTTATGCATAACAAGCTACTCATACCTGGAAAAGTAATTGAACAATGGTATGCTGATTAGAAATTGCTTTGCTCGATTCCACAACTGCAGGATATTATCATGCAATGACCTTTTGAACTCTCGCTCAGCAGCAATACTACTATCCTGCAGGTTTCTGAAGAATTAGACAAATTAAAACATCTTATCAACTCCACATGAATGGAAATGTTGAAAAACGTAGACTTGCCAGACTGGAAGATACTTACAATTGTTAATAAATTATTAATCCGAAGTGTCTCATCATGATTTCCCACTATTTCAATATACTGTGGTGCTCCAGGGGCGTGGTTGACAGCTCGTCCCAGCATTCCTGGTGGCCAGCACTGCCTATTGTTCTTGTTTAAAAATGTATTTATGGAATTATGGAGACATTTAAATTCATTTATTATAATATTGTAACTTGTGTTATACTGTACAGTTGTTTGCTTTCGTGTTTGTGGGTCACCTTGACTGTAACCAGGGTGTATAATAATCCTCTCCCCCATTCCCCATCTGTATGTGACTGGGTTGGTTCTCCGTAAGCAATGGCACTCTTTCTGTTATTGTGCTTGCCACGATAAAAAGCCGTTTTGTATAAATGAGCTCTTCTCGAATGTCATCATGGTCCGAATGCTTGCCACATTGGTGTCAGGGTTAGGATTAGAAGTTGACGGTGAAATTGAATGGAGTATAGAGTGCCTTAAGGCCCTGGGAATACTATGTCAAGTGACCAAGAGGTATGCCTCCATTGCACCCCTGTGCCGGGCTCCTGAAGACAGGACATTAACCCAGAGGAAGAACCTGGGAACTGAGAGTTGTGCCTTCTTAGGGAGTCCCGATGAGGTGAGCATACCCAGGCTTCCCAACCAAGGGTACCTGACGGAGTCTATCACCCTCCTCCCTCGTGGCCCACTCTGGGAAACCCAAGACACCGCAGCCAGGGGAGGACGGGCAATGCAGCAGGCACCACCAACGCTGCCAGAGAAAAAGAAGGACCAACGGGCCCCAGCAATTAACGCAACAAGCTCTACCCTGAAGCTCCTCAGATACAATGGTACCAGCTGCCTGGAGCCTTACCTGATGCAATCAAACTTGCCACATGGCACGACTTGCGGAGCCCCACACAAGCGCCAGTGAACCTTGCCCTGGCACTGGAGGGGGATGCCCTGTGGGCCCTCCTCAACCTAACGCCTGTTGAACAGCCTGACGACAGGGCCCTCACAGCAGCACTGGAGTAGCATTCAGTCAGAGGCCATTGGAAGAAGCAACGAGGGAAGAACTGGGTGGTGGTGTGTGCCACGGAGCGATCCAGCTGGTGGTGTAGTGGCATCAGCACTGGACTTCAAAGCAGGTGGTTTGAAGATGAGTTCAAATCCAGCCGGCTCCCAACCTGGGCATCAGCAGTATCTGCACAGAAGAAAGGCCTGGCAATCTACTTCCGTATCATTGCCATGGAAACCCTATGGACCCTATTGTCCATGAGGTCACGACTGAACAACAGCAATATAGTCTACGGCTGGGAATCCCCTCCTCTGGACCTACCTCAATGGATGTCGGTGTTGCTCAGGTGTGTGCAACGACTCAGGCTGAGCTGCTTGTCAGGCCCAGGCCCTGCAATCTTAACCAAGAGCCGAGTCCACACAACTTGAGTCTCCTCAACACCCACAATCCCATTCAGGGAAGCAAGTAGGAGGTACCCCTATGGCTGCTGCTCCACACCCTCCACTTCCTAGCCCTTGTACACCATCTCAATATGCCATGGCTGTCAGGCTTTCCATCTGGAGGTGAGGGTGGTCCCCAATGGAAGTCCCTTTACGTGGAAGTTCTTCCCATGCACCTTGGGGATCTGGGGTGGAGGCTGCTTCATAGAGTAGTGCCTTGTAATAAATTCTTTAGTTTGTACACGGATCTCCCACCTGCATGTCACTTTTGTGGGCTGGAGGAGACCGTGTACCACATGTACATGGAGTGTGTGAGGTTGCAGCCATTTTTTGCATATGCTGCTTCTCGCCTTCTGGTTGCATTTTAGCCCCACCCTATTTCTGTATGGTCATCCAGTAAGGAGGGGGCATGGAGAGATGAGGATGTCAACTTGCTCCTGGGGCTGGCGAAAACCACCATCCAAGGGTCTTGGAAATGGGTGGCGGGAGGATCTGCCCAGGTAGATTGCCTGGCAATGTTTAGAGCATTTGTTGGTGCCCAGGTAAATATTGAAAAGGAACACGCACAGTCCACGGCGACCTTAGAGGCGTTCCGGGACCATTGGGCTCCACGGGGGGTAATTGCCATTACTGATAAAGATGGAAACATTTTGGTTTAATGTGTATTGTCTATTTGTAGTGAAGTAATTGTGTTAGCCACTGTCTTGTATATATAGCACCGAATTTGCAATAAAGATATTTTGTGGAAAAAGAGAACTGCCCGCACCAGCACGATTCCGCAGCCCAGCATGGCCATTAAGAAACGCTGAGCAAGCATCGCCACCTGGGATCCGTTTTGTTATTTATGTGAATACGTACCAGCAGAATCTTCACGTTGTCACTTCTCCAGGTGGGCTGTCTGGGCGAAGAGCACGGCTTATACATGGACTGTGTGGAGGAGGGCATCCGATGCCACATGTTGCTGGACACAAGGTCAACCATCACCACCATCCATCCGGGTGTCCTCCACAACCCAGACCAGCTATCCCCTCCTGAACGGACAATGATGGTGGTCCAGGTGGCTGCAGTCACCAACAACGGTGCGGCGATGCGAGGGAAGAGGAGGCTGCGCGTTGCAGTGGAGGGAAACAGTGGAGCACGAGGTGTGGTTCGCCGATGTCCGGGAGTCCTGCATCATTGGGCTGGACTTGCTGGGGGCTTTGTGTGGATGTGTCAGGGGTAACACTCTACCCCAGTACTAAAGCTGAGGCTCTCCAGCAGAGCAGCTGCAAGAGATGAACCAACCAGGCAGGCAAAGCGACAACCACCACCAGTCTTACAGTGGCCCACCACAGTGCAGCACACCATGCAGCCGGAATGGGCAAAGATCTCTGCCCTGAATCCAGAGACCAAAGGCCCTGTGCTCTCAGTGGGTCACGCTGACAGTGACAGACATCTCCTTCAGCTGGACATCCCCTGGGGGCTCCGCGCCACGGGGCTATGGCCAGTGCGCAGGCTGTTGTGGACTGGCCATTTCAGAGTGGCATAGTGAGCTGTGCAGATGCTTCGATGGCCCTGGGTACAGGCAGGACGTGGAACTGGTTGCGCAGAAGGGGCCAGGCTGCTAGTCCAGGACACCAACGCAGCAGTGCCTATTGGGGGACCCCAGTGTGGGTCAACTCCCCCACCCAGAAGACGGGAGCATACCGGGTGCAGTTGCCTGAGAGACAGAAGGCGGTCAGGGTGCATCGGGACCGTCTAGCACCGTGTCAGCCTTCGGCCACCACCGACGCAGTGAGACTGAAGGAAGGAAGTGACGCTCCAAGTGCCCTGCCTCTTGCCTCACTAAACAGTGCCTCCCGTGGGGAGGGGTGCCAGAGATAGCCCCCAGTGCCCCAGGCAGCAGCGTCAACTCCCATCAGGACTTTTGGACTTTGTTGTGGTCTCTTGGGTTGCCAGAGATGACTGACCCCTCGGGTGGAGGCAATCTGGCACTCCTTTTCACCTCAGCATTCCTAGCAGACAGTACTACTTATTGTCCTTGTTTGAAAACGTGTTCATGGGATAGTAGCGAGATGTTCAAGTTCATTGATTGTTACATTTTAGCTTGGGTTATAGAGTTGTTCACTTGTGTGTTTGTGGGTCAGCAGGGTGTGACATAATCACCTCCCCCGTCTGTATGGGGGTTGATCCTCACCAAGCGGTGGTACTCTGTCTGCTGTTGTACTTGTCGCAACTAAAAGCCCTTTTATGTAAACGAGCTCTTCTCATCTGTCATCTTGGATCGAATGCTCATTACAATATTATCTTTTGGGAATGGTTTGATGCACAAAGCAGGCCTGTGAAGTGAGTTTATTAACACTGACCTCTCTTTATCTGTATTAGCATCCAATACTTGCTGTGATTGGGGAAAAGAGAATCAATATGTAAGAAGGCAATCTTTAAGCTAAGAAAGAACTATTCGGATTCGCAGATTTTCCCAAGGCACTTCACAGCTTTTGAAATATTACTATTGTCAAATTAACACAGCAGCTGATTTTCACACAGCAACATTTCACAAAAGGAAAATGAGATGCTTAACCAGTTGAAATGTTTTTTTAAGACATTGGTTATTCTGAGTCTTTAAACCTATACCCACTTTTCTGTCATTTTGATTTCCCATATCAGACACTTCGAGACTGAGCCAATAACCCGAATCCCAAAGAAATTCCACATATATCACTTTAAATGACTAACAGAAAGAAAGAAAATTTCCCATAAGTTAAAGCTGATTCGCTTTCACTCCATTGAATTGCTGTTCAGCTAAGCAAAGGAAATTACTGATGAACTGATATTCTTGTTCATTATATGCAATAAAGCATGAATTACTTTCAACACATTTGAAACTCTTTTGTTCAAATACAAAAGAGCGGACTATAGTTATTTTAGTATTTATAGGGTTAACTTAACAGTACTTGAATCACTAGACCTTGGTGAACAATCTGCTACTTCTGGCTCTAAATACTCCACTGTGCAACTGGGTGTTGGACTGACCTCAGACAGTCAGGATGTATGACTGCTCCAATCTCCCCATTATCCTCAATACAGGTGCCCTCCAGGGCTATTTCTGAGCCCACTACTGTACACATGACTGCACTGCCAAATTCCTGAGCAATCACATTATCAAGTTCACCGATGACATGACAGCAGGAGGCCAATGAGACAGCTTATAGAGAGGACGTGGAAGAGCTCAGGACCCGGTGCCAGGCAAATAACCTCATCCTTAATGTCAACATGACAAAGGAGATGGTTACCAACTTCAGGAAAATCCGCAGCACTCACCTGAAAGTAGAATGGAAATGTCTGGAGTAGTTTCATCTCACAATGGAGTCCCACTTCTTCATCTTGGCCGATGCAGTAGTGGATGCTGCGAGCAGTTTCAAACTCCTGAGTGTGTACATCTCACACAGTCTCTCATGGTCGCAGAACACATCCTCACCAGGAAAGCTCAGCAACTCCTCTACTTTCTGAGAAGGCTGCAGAGAGCTGGGCAAGGCACACCAATACCAATGCAACATGGAGAGTATCCTAACAAGCTGCATCACGAGATGGAGACTGCGCTGCAGCAGACAGGAGGGCTCCACAAGTGGCAGATTAAACTGCCCAATGCATCACAGGCTCCACTCCAGGACATTAAGGATATATATATATATCACCAGGAAAAGGGCAGCAATATCATAAAGGATCCCACCCACCGTGCTTACGGACTGTTTGTCCCAGTCCCATCAGGTAAGAGGCTATGCATCATCCACACCCAGACTACCAGACTCAGAAGCAGTTACCTCCCCCAAACCATCAGGCTGATCAAAATCTACCCCCATTATCCCACCTCACTAGCCCCCACCATACAACATACACTTCACCTAGTGCCACATAAAACTAGTCCATGTGTATAAAAGTTGCTCGCCCATTGTGTTTTACAGTATTGGTTGTATACAGTATTTACTGTATATTTATTGTGTTTTTTAATTCTGTTCCTTTTGCTTTTTTATGGGGCATTAAATCAGGAGTAACAATCATTCAATTCTTTACACTCATGTACTGAAGAATGACCATAAATAATCTTGAATCTTGAATTTTTAATTATATTCCGTTTTTTTCCATGACTGATTTCTCTTTCTCCCATTCTTCTTCAGGTGCTGGGTGATGAATTTACATTTGCCAGTCACTCCCCAGTGCCTTTTCCACGTGTCCATTGTTTGTGTTTGAGACTGAATGGTGAGGTTACTGGGGCTGACTCTATCCCTCATACATCCATGTTTCTTAGAAGAGTACTTGTAATGAACATTTGGATTAACTTTGTAGTTGTGTTAAAGGAAGTCACTGTTGCTATACAGGAACGACATGTCAGATATGTATTCAGCAAGATCATACATGATTTATTGGTCAGGTAATACATTTTATTATGTTGGTTGAGAGATAACTATTGCTCAGGAGACTAGAAGTTTGAAATATTGTGGAACCAAACTTCCAGACTAGGACTCTTCCTTTCTTCGCTGAACGCAGAATCTAAATCCACCAGAGACAAAAGAGGTTTACTGTCTAGCATTCAGAAGATAGCACCAATCATTTGGTAAACAAGAGAAAATCTGCAGATGCGGGAAATCAAAGAAACACACACACACACACACACACACACACACACACACACACACACACACACACACACACACACACACACACACACACACACACACACACACACACACACACACACACACACACCATTGGAGGAACTCAGCAGGTCAGGCAGCATCCATGGTAATGAGTACAGTCGACGTTTCAGGCCAAGACCCTTCACCAGTCCTGATGAAGGGCCTCGGCCTGAAACGTCAACTCTACTCTTTTCCATAGACGCTGTCTGACCTGCTGAGTTCCTCCAACGTTTTGTGTGTGTGTTGCACCAATTTCTTGGTACTAGGCTGAAAAGTCAGCTTAGGGTACAAGCCGAAATCTTTGGAAGAATTTTCAAACCCGTCTATACCAGTTTATACTCAGAAAAGAATGTTACCAGCTAAAACAGATATCTTGTAAAGTGCTTCAGTGAATGGAAAGCATAATTGAGGACATCAAACAATTATCATTTTACCCTCCTAAAATTAAGAGCCTAAAACGTTTTCTGAAGAACTCCTATCAACACAAATTAGATAACTGGGGACAGGCTGGAATCTGAGATTTCCTCAGTAATAGCTCGGCAGTTTCCTGAATAAGCCATTCCCAATGATAACAGGAATGCAGGAGAGTGCATTATTTCTGAGCAGGTTTTAATTGCTTTGTGGCTGCTTTTACTTGGGGAGCCTCAAGTTTCTATTCACTGTGACCGATCGTTCTTTTCTAACTCTAATGCCATTACAAATTATCAATGTATTCATGTCTTGAAATAAAAAGATATATCAAATAATAAAAACAATAAATAAAAATAGTCTCAGTCCAAAACATTAACATTGTAACTTAAAGGTTGAAGTTCTTAAGTAAGCTAATTTAGAAGAAGCTATTGATTTTGTGATTTTCAAAGCATAGCAATAATTAACATGATTAGCAACTGGGATTTACTTCTATGGTTGCACTTGTCTTACTATCATCTTTTGGAACATTTAGTGTATATCAATGGCTTCCTGTTTTGTGAAAGCAGGTTTGCTGATTTGGTGGGTGGGGACAGAAGACCCTCACAACGGTAAATACGTTAACTATTTACAGGACAAGACAGACACTAAGCATTCAGTAAACCCTTCAAGTTACACCCAGTTACAAATATTTCTCTAAAGTGTGGGCTCCAGCCCTCTCTCAGTGCAGTATACTTCCACTGTTTCCACATACCGGTCACACTCCCCAGTCCATCGGTGATCCCCCGAAGCAAGAAAAACGGGTGCTTCCAGTGCACTAGATATATACTCTACCAGTGTCGTGATGTTATCAAATGGCAGCCCGTGGAAGGGCTGAACTGCTCCGCTCCTTAAACAGGCCGCCCTCTAGCTAGCATGAGGGAGTGGCTTTTGTTGATTGACGCTTACTGCAACAAACCGCCCATCGAAAGATGCAACACCATGATGCTCGGCCCGCAGGCTAGTATAAACCCTGCGGGCGCCCCACTAAACTACACACCATAAGACCATAAGACAAAGGAGCAGAAGTCGGCCATTCGGCCCATCGAGTTTGCTCCTCCATTTCATCATGAGCTGATCCAATCTCCCCTTTAGTCCCATTCCCCCGCCTTCTCACCATAACCTTTGATGCCCTGACTACTCAGATACCTATCAATCTCTGCCTTAAATACACCCAATGACTTGGCCTTCACTGCCGCCCGTGGCAACAAATTCCACAGATTCACCACCCTCTGGCTAAAGAAATTTTTTTGCATCTCTGTTCTGAATGGGCGCCCTGCAATCCTCAAGTCATGTCCTCTCGTACTAGACTCCCTCACCATGGGAAACAACTTTGCCACATCCACTCTGTCCATGCCTTTCAACATTCGAAATGTTTCTATGAGGTCCCCCTCATTCTTCTAAACTCCAAGGAGTACAGTCCAAGAGCGGCCAAACGTTCCTCATATGTTAACCCTCTCATTCCCGGAATCGTTCTAGTGAATCGTCTCTGAACCCTCTCCAATGTCAGCACATCCTCTCCTAAATAAGGAGCCCAAAACTGCACACAGTACTCCAAGTGAGGTCTTACCAGTGCCTTATAGAGCCTCAACATCACATCCCTGCTCCTATACTCAATTCCTCTAGAAATGAATGTCAACATTGCATTCGCCTTCTTCACCACCGACTCAACCTGGAGGTTAACCTTAAGGGTATCCTGCACGAGGACTCCCAAGTCCCGTTGCATCTCCGAACTTTGAATTCTCTTCCCATTTAAATAATTAAATCCCGTTTATTTCTTCTACCAAAGTGCATGACCGTACACTTTCCGACATTGTAATTCATTTGCCACTTCTTTGCCTATTCCCCCAATCTATCCAAGTCTCTCTGCAGACTCTCTGTTTCCTCAGCACTATCGGCCCCTCCACCTATCTTTGTATCATCACACAAAACATAACACTACGATACCCAGAAATATCAGCTCACCAGTTGCTACTGAGTGCACCAAAGTAGTCCACCAACTTCCCAACATCCCAAAAGGCAGCAACTTCCCTGATCTTATTTAATGAGTGCTGGATATGACCAGCCAGGTGGGTAACGTTCGCAGACTCGTCGGGGATGTAGGTGCAGGGCTCCTGACCAGTCACTGTAATCCAGCAGAATCATTGGGAATGGCTTTTTCAGGATACTGCTGAGCTAAACTGAGCAAGTCTTAGACTCCAGTCTGTCCCGAGATACTTAGTTTGTGCAAGGCCGTCCATTTCTGCAAGGTCACTATCTGAATAGCTGTCATCTCACCAGACACTCTGGTCTGTGCATTTCCTGTATGCCTGAGTATTGGATTGTCTCATTAGACAGCATCTCCATCACAGAGGCTATCATATCAGTCATGGTCACACTATACAAGGGAAAGGCCATCACGTAGAACCTTTCTGCCTCTGTGATATGCCTCTTACTGCTCTGACCCTCATGGGCAGGGTGATCATCCACACTATTAAGGAGGTATATGCATGGTACCAGATACCCCGAATAGCAGGAGCCATACCATTTAGCGTCCGGAGTGCCCACATTCACAACAACATGCGGCACTGACACCGTCGTCCCATGAGACAGCTCCTGCTCACGCTCGTTGTGCCCCACTGGCTCATCATATCACCAGCACCAACTCTCCTTCCCCTTCTCTACTGGCACAGGGATTACTCTCGGAGTCGGCACCTTGGGATTAGACAAATCAGCGGGAGGGAAGTACTATCCCTTAAAACGCCTATTCCATTAGGGATGAAGTTCTTTCAGGCCATGCCCATATGATGGGGTGAGGTAGGTTGGAATGCACCACTCCCTCCCGGCTTCCCACAAAATGAAATAGCAATGCCAGAGAAGCTGGACACGTTCCTCTGACTGTCCTGCTCTCCTTCGTTAAAGGGGGTCGGTATCAATGGCACCCCGACTGCAGCATGGGTTGGCGCCCTGATGCAGATCCAACAGTCCAAAGCATTTCATTTCTATTGCAGCAGAGGCCCCACATAATCTACTTGCTAGACCTGATAAGCCCTCATGCCCCTTCGGATGTGTCCTGAGGGACCTACTGGCTCCCCTTGAGCTTAACCTGCTGGAGGGTAGGGCAGCTCTCAACCACTATCCTGGTCTCATCAGACATCAATGCCAGCCCTCAAAATTTTCCCCATTTCCTGGCTCCTTCTCCACTTAGATGACCTCTCTTTGATATGCCAGGCATTTGCAGCCTTCCTCCTCAGAGAACACTGGGGCCATCACAATCTTCACCCCTCAACTGACAACACTATTATATATAGGCTCCTCAGTGGTCCAAGTGGTGTGGGCATCTATGTGGTAGATTTTGACTGGGCACTGATCCTCATTCTCTATAGGAGCTCCCCCAGAGGTGCCCATGCATCTCCCAATTCTGTCCATGCCAATGAGACATTCACACTGCCATGCCATTAGCCACTGTCCAGGAGTTGGTGTAGATCCTCCCAGGTCCCATCGCCTCCCTGAGGGGCAGGGTCACAGCCACCAGCTCAGCCAATTGGCCACATACCCTCTTGGCCTCCTGGGTAATGATCTTACCTGACTCAGGGCGGAGAGCAGCAGCCTTCCACCACTGTTTACCTCTCACCAAATGCTGGAGTGGTCAATAAACCATACTTGCTGCTTCTGCTCAGTGGTCAGATTGCCATCAGGTTTACCCCAGTGTATGAGTGAGGAGGCGATGGTGAGAACCTCATCAGGAGCATTGTGGTTGTTAACTGGGAGTGCCATGACCTGCTCATGGAGGCCACTCACCACATCGAGACTCTTCTCTGCCCTCTCTGCAACGTACCACTTCCACTGGACAAAGGAGACATGACCCTCTCTGTGGGTTACATTGTCAAACTTTACCCCCATGGTAGGGAGGTGTGGTCAGAGCAGGACTGACTCAAATGTGGTCAGATGTTCTGTGGCCGAGAGAGCCAAGTAGCAGGCCAATAGCCGCCTCTCAAAGGGGCTGATATAGAGTTGGGTGTTCGTCCAAAACCAAAAGAGAAAGCGAAGCACCTTCATCACCTTCCACAGGCTCCACTCAGCCATCCTGGGGGTAACAGCTTGAATGGCATCCCGGTTTATCTGGGGACCAAAGGGAGGACCTGTTCCACTGCCTACTTGGTGGTCTCAGAGGCCGCCTGCAACTCAGGACCCGACTGGAAGTAATCATTTCCTGGGAGACCTGGTACCGGGACTGCAGCATCATCATCAAGTCCAACTCCCTGCATCTCTTCGCCTGGCGGTGCTCCCTCCACATGGGGAAGCAGAGAGGCTGGGAGTTGGAACCCTATTTACCTGCTCATCTAGCCTGCGCTCCTAACTACGAAGACCTTCTCCCACGTACTTTAAGCCTTCCAATAATCTGATGGCTGCTTATGTAGCCTGTGCACCCTATTGCTGGTCCCAGTAAGAGCAGTGCCATTCCCTTCAAATGGGGAGCTGCTGCTGCTGCTATGGTCCCCACTTTGCTCGATGTTAATCTATCAGCCTTCAGCGAGTTGTTGCTGTTGTGATGGATTTGTGTGATAAGACCCCACTGCGGAGGCCTCTGGTCCCTGCTTCCATTCCTCCCAGGTCTTCAATCCCACTCAGACAGAGAGAGATACCTGATCTTAACCACCACTATCACTCTGCCTCAGAGTGTTCCGTCACCCCTGCGGGAACGGGGTGGTACCGTGTTGTTACCCACCCAGGACACCCTGGAGGGGCAATGGAGTGGAGTGGGGTCCCCTTGCTGGCTCTGGGACCATGTAGCCACCTGTCTGGCCTGTACTGCTGCAGCAGCATAGGGGGCAAGAGGCTCACTTGGAGGGGCAGCTCCAAGGCTCTCCTCTAACCTCTCCTCCCCATCCTCACTATCCCCCACCCACAGTTCAGGGTGGCCTCGCCGCAACGTCAGGGCTCGGACAGTAACGGGGTCTGGTTGCCTGTTAGCCCTGTGGGCAGCCTCTAACTGGTTCACCTTTACCGGCCAACAGGTCTGCCTCCCTCATGGTAAAACATCGCCGGTTTAGCACTTCCACTTCTTTCTCAAACTATTTATCTCTTTCCTTTTCAGGGAGATCGTCTCGTACTGCTGCTTTACTATGGCTCCCAGCAGCCAGAAAACACTTTTCTAGCTCTCACACCTCTCTGGGAACCCTACCTCCCCAAGGATTGGAAAATTGCAAAAGTCACTCCACTCTTTGAGAAGGGAGGAAGACAAAAGAGAGGAAATTATAGACCAGTTAGCCTAACCTCAGTGATTGGGAAAGTGTTTGAGTCCATTATTAAGGACAAGGTTTCAAAGTACTTGGAGACTAATGATAAAATAAGTCAAAGTCAGCATGGTTTCTGTAAAGGGAAATCTTGCCCAACAACTCCATTAGAATTCTTCAAGGATGACAAACAGGGTGGACAAAGGAAAGGCAGTGAATGTCATTCACTTGGATTTTCAGAAGGCATTTAATAAGATGCCTCACATGAGGCTGCTTAACAAGATAAAATCTTATGGTGTTACAAGACATATACTGGCATAGATAGAGGAATGGCTGACAGGCAGGAGGCAAGGAGTGGGAATAAAGGGGTCCTTTTCTGGTTGGCTGCCAGTGACTAGTCATGTTCCTCGGGTCAGTATTGGGACCGCTACTTTTCACATTGTTTGTTAATGATTTAGATAATGGAATTGATGGCTTTGTGGCAAAGTTTGCAGATGATATGAAGATAGGTGGAGGGGTCAGTAGTGCTGAGGAAGCAATGTGATTGCAGCAGGACTTAAACAAATTGGAAAAATAAGCAAAATAGTGGCAGATGGAATACAGTGTTGGGAAATATATGATATTGCATTTTGGTAAAAGGAACAATAGCACAGACTATTATCTAAATGGGGAGAAAATTCAAACATCAGAAGTGCAAAGATACTTAGGAGTCCTTGTGCAAGACTCGCAGAAGGTTAATTCACAGGTTAAGTCTGTGATAAAGAATGCAAATACAATGTTGGTATTTATTTCATGGGGAATAGAATATAAAAACAAAGAGATAATGCTGAGGCTTTATAAGACACTGGACAGGCCTCACTTGGAGTACTGTCAACAGTTTTGGGACCCTTATCTCAGAAAGGATGTACTGTCATTGGAGAGAGTCCAGAGGAGATTCATGAGGATTATTCCAGGAATGAAGGAGTTAACATATGAGGAGTGTTTGGCAGCTTTGGTTCTGTACTCAATGGAATTTAGAAGAATGCAAGAGGATCTCATTGAAATCTACCAAATGTTGAAAAGACTAGCTAGGGTGGACGTGGAGAGGATGTTTCCTCTCGTAGGGGGTATCCAGAACTAAAGGACACAGCCTCAAAATTGAAGGGTAAGGAGGATTTCTTTTAGCCAGAGAGTAGTGAATCTGTGGAATGCTCTGCCACAGACTGCGGTGGAGGCCAGGTCTGTACTGTATATTTAAGTCAGAAGTTGATAGTTTCCTGATCAGTCAGGACATCAAAGGATATGGTGAGAAGGCAGGTGTTTGGGGTTGAGTGGGATCCGGGATCAGCCATGATGGAATGGTAGAGTAGGCTTGATGGGCTGAATTGCCTAATTCTGCTCCTATGTCTCATAGTCTTATGGTCTAAGACAGACACTAAATTTTCAGTAAACCCTTCAAGTTACACCCAGTTACAAATTCTTAACTAATGTGTACGTTCAGTTCCTCTCTCATTACAACACACTTCCACTGTTCCCATGGCATTAGTCACAATCCCCAGTTTGTTGGCGAGCCCGGGTGTGTTCAGCGCGCTAGATTTATACTCCATCAGCGCCTTGACATCATCAGCCGTGGCACCAAATGGCAGCCAATGGAAGGACTGCAATACTCCTTAAATAGGCCAATCCCTAGCTCGCATGGGGGAGCGGCTTATAATGAACAGGTAAGATTGCCACTAACTGCAACAGTTCCTCCATGTCTATTTCTCCATAGATTGTTTAGTAACAACATAATATGATGATCAGTGTATACACTCTAACCTTGGTCGATTGCTCTCCTGCAGGTGAGGTGAGACGTTTCAAAGGGTCTGACAGGCAGCTTTGATTGTTCTGCTATAGGCAAGAAGAGATGGTTTACAGGGGTCTGGCAGGTAACTTCAATTACTCTCCCGGAAGTAAGGGGAAATGCTTAAAAGGAGTCTAGCAGGTGGCTTCGATTGTTCTACTACAGGTGAGGGGAGATATTTGAAATCAGTCCACCAGGTAGCTTGAGAGGCGGTGCAATTACTCCATGGTGGTGATGGACCTTTGACTGTGTCTAGTAAAGTTACTGGAGACTTTAAGTTTCATTTCATAGACACGGGCAAAGAGTCATTCAGTCCAGAAGCAGTTCCTTTGGGCCTCCAAATCCATGTTAAGGCATCTGCATTAATCCTTTAATGCTCCCACTTTGTTCTCTCCACATTCCTATCTATTGCCTCCAGGATTTTACCACTCACCTACACACTTGAACCTGGGTAGCCAGTGCTGTAGGGAATCAGTTCTACCAGCTGTGTAACTGCACTGAACTTGATGGTAAACACAAAGTACACTGCAGATGCTGTGGTCAAATAATCACGTACAAACAAGCTGGATGAACTCAGCAGGTCGGGCAGCATCCGTTGAAAGGAGCAGTCAACATTTCGGCAGGGTCTCGGCCCGAAACTTTGACTGCTCCTTTCAACAGATGCTGCCCGACCTGCTGAGTTCATCCAGCTTGTTTGTACCTGCACTTAATGGTGTTTCTCCATTTTGAATGGTAATAAGCCAAAGCTCCCATAAGTCAGTGGAGTTGTCTCACTTAGTTAGAGAGACTTTGAATCAGTTCCACTGTCCAGCCAATAATCTCTTGACATGATGGAGCCTGAAGTATTTATTGTTTTGGGAGTGTAGGGTTGGAAATGCAAACAACATATCCTGCCTATTGTAGCCAGCTGTGTGTAATTAGAGAAATGAAAACAAAAAAAAATCTGCGTGTCAGGAAACATCTGTTGAAACAGAAGCAGAGTTACGTACATTTGGTTTCAGGTCAAAGACCCTTCATCAGGACTGTATAATTACTATTTGTCAATAAGAGTAATTATTGCCTCAAAGCTAGCCTAGGAAAGGATGCTGATGTTAGTTCACATATCCTGCCTGTGGAGTTGGTAGCTCTTAGGGAGCAACACTGGTGACATTTTTAAATAAAAACTGATAATGTTCTGATGCAGAGTTTCTATGCAATCTTTACTTCTTTTTCCACACATGGTGCCTGACCTGCTGAATTTTTCCGGTACTTTTTATTTCTAATTCCCCAGTGTTCTGAAGTGCCTGATGCAGCTAGATCATGTCTCAGAAGTGTACAGCAGGCCAAGGATCATCGGGCAAATCACAGCCATGAGCTTTATGCCACGTTTGAGATTTGATCTTCAAATAATCTTTTCCTCAGACAACCCAAAGGCTGTGCCTGTGCACTGAAGGCAATATTGAATTTCATTTTTGATGTTTGTCTTTGCTGAGAAATGACCCTGTGCTGAACTGAGGCTGTGGCCTGCAATTAATGAACTCCTGGATCGGCCACGACTGGCTTCGTGACTGTGGACTCACTTCTGTGAACTTCAGTTCTGAATGTTGTTTGCTTAGTTTTATTGTTTGCATGATTTGTTTAGTTTCTTCTGCACATGATCTTTAATTTCATGAGTTCTTTTGGTTTCTTTGTTTTGTGGCTGACTCATTCTCAAGATTGTAAATAGTGTATATACTTTGATAATAAATGTGCTTTGAACATTGAATCCTGTGTGACTTTGAACAAGCCACACGCAGACCCGAGTTTGAGCAGTAAAAGGTCCTCAATCAGCACAAGCAGACAGACAGGGGAATCCCCTGAACTCTAAACACAATGAATTTTGATATGCTTCATATTGGCAAATGATCAAACAGAATTTCTACAGTTACAATTCATAGTTTATTCAATACTTTGGGTGTTAACAAACGGTTCATAGAATTATATATTTATAATGGAAGCACATATTAAGTGACAAGACGAACTCTGAATGTTCAAACAAATTTTGGGACAAGGATAGTCTGAAAACCTTTGAAGGCAGAAACCTCAGACACCCAAATATCAGTGTGTTGTCACAGTATTGTGAGACATTGCTCTCAGGATGGCCATGATAGAGTTTTAATATGCTAATTGGTATTCACAAGAGCTCTCAATGGCTCAGAGATTAAGATTGGAATGCCCCCAAATCTGGGTTGGAGGTGAAGGTAAACAATTCCCTTTATATGTCCAGTTGCATTATGCTTTCTCTGTAACTGTAATAGTTTATACTACATTCTGTTTTCTTTTTTCTCTACCTGTGTATACCTTTGTGTGCAATAATCTGTCTGGATGGCACACAAAAGATTTTTCACTTTACTTCAGTATGTGGCAATAGTAAACCAATAAACTATTTGCCCTGCAGATTAGCTCCACTGTGGTGGCAGCATGTTCAAGGTGAAGTGTGCAAAGCAGAGGGAATATCTATGGAACATTCTGGGGCAATTTCACAGACTTGCTTGACACCAACACTGAGACTGGATCTATTGTGAGCCCATTAGTTAATCAGAACTGCAACAGATTTCAGACAGAAAACAGCGAGGAATTTCTGAGGGTGGCCACATTTGAGTATGATCCTACATCTTTTCTCTCAATTGACAAATACAAAGGCTTTTGTGTGGTAACAAATGGCCACTGGATATACTTTACCATCTGGAGAGCAATCCTTCATTTACTGGGAGAAGCAGTTGGTGAGAACACTGGAAGTGACCAAGAATTCTCTTTAGCACATGCTAAAAATAGGTGCTTATAAAATACAATTTACCAGTAGAAAGATTTGTTAAAGTTGTACGTACCTTCCATGAACAGCTAGTAAATTGTTTGAATTGTGGAGTTCTGACTTTGGAGTTAAGAAATAAACCTGGAAGTTATATATTTAAAAAGTGGTTGCTTCAGATTCAACTTTCTATTTAAAAAAAAGCATGGCTTAATGTAACATACTTCATCTGTATAATTGATTTACACTTCTGTTGATTAATCTGGAAGTAATTGCAGTGTTAAAATCATAAATTGTTTAAAAGGCTAAGTTTCATCTCCTGTGTCTGTATATACATAATGAAAATGAGGAAGCATTTGGATACAGGATCAATATTGTGTATAAACCACTTCAAGCTTCGTCAACATCTAGATTTTTTCTGTCAGCTGAATAATCAGCTTCGTTAACCATTTGATTAGCACAAGAAGACCTACAAATTTAATAAAAGATACAATGACTTGAAACTTCTTCAGCACTTGTAAACCTGATACATAATTTGCATTCATTCAACGCAATTTCACTACTACATTATCCAATCATTGTGATACAAATTATTTAAATGACGCAAGATGAATATAGATAAGATTTAATGAAAAGGTTGTGATTGCCTCACACTTCTTTCAGATTTGTACCAGCTAAAACTGTACGTTCCAGTTTTTGCACCAGCAAAGCAATACAGGCTGCGGAGTCATTGAGCATTCAGATACAGAACTCTGTTTTCCTTGGCCAAAATATGATTCAGCACAGCTAACATTGCTGGAGTCTAATCATTCTAAGCATGTATCAATCTCAAACCTGCAGCATTGCATAAGTGCTGATTTTACATAACATATTGGAATGTGATATTTAATGTTAAATAAAGGCCAATGACCAAGAATGGTATTACTCTCTTCACCACAAGCTAAAAATAGCAGTTTTTAAAATACATTTTTCCCAGATGGTGGGTGTACTGAGGGCAGAGTTATTTGACTCAGTGTTTGACTGACTGTTAATAATGGTTACATAAATAACTTTAAAAGTTTATATTAATTCCTCATAACTCAGAAAGAAAGAGCATAAGCAACATTTAGCTTAAACTGGTAGACTAGTCTACAGGGCAAATAACTAACCATAACTTTCTAGCAATTAGAAATGAATAAATCAAGAAACTTAGCAAGTTTGAAAGTAATGTCACTACATGACTATCATAATAGCTAGAAATTATTTCTTTGACTGTGCCTTGAAGAGGCTATTTTCTATCCTACAGACGAGTCTTTCATCCATTTTCTCCGACTCATGTTTTGACTAGAATTCAAGTAAGTAATTAGTGTACTTAGGGTCGTTCAGAAGGTTCTATTTTCTGAGCTGCGGCAAGTTTGAACGACGTTTTCTAGAATGGATTCTGCAGAATAAAAAACGTCTGTTCTGCAATTTTATCATTACAAAGCAACCAGGGAAAGAAAGAAAAGTCATAAAGAAACTCATGGAATTAATTATTCCAAAATCATATGTAAAATTATCTTCTCCAAATTGCACTTCTGGTATTTTACTGTTAAACCAGTTACACATCCATAACAATAGAAATCAGGCAATTTGCATGTAGATATTATTTTTATCAAATCTTTGTAATTTTTTTAAAATTGAAATTTCATTTAAATGAAAATCATAAAAGCTATTAGAGTTCATTTTGTGCTTTGGTAAATTGAGTTCTAGTTGAGGTATAGTTTAACACAATAAAGCGATGAATCAAATTCAGAAGTTTGGGTTTCCTGGATAAATCCTGGGAATTTTATCCAAAGCCCATCAACAGATTTGGGTGTTAGTTTTGTAATGCTATTAAACACTTCAGATGGTTATCAAAATATTTTTCCATCATGTCTAATTTGAATCATTATCCAAAATAAAGATCAGATGAAAATCAAGGGCCGTGCCATTTATAAGTTTTATCAATCAGTAGAACTCTATTGCCCAGAAATTCTAGTGTACTCTTCACAGTGCAGCAGTAGTGTATCAATGGCATTTGCTTAGGGCACATTTTGGCACTGATGATGTACAATCTTGTATTCTTCTTGGTAGCCAGGATAAGGGTAGTCCCATCAGCCCTATGCTATATCAACAGTTCAGATGGCATTGGGAGCGGAAAATCAGTCCAGATGAAGATAGTTGCAGAGTTAAGGAAGGCAAGGGTTCAGGGCAAAGCTTTCAAACAGTCATGAATAAGATAAGGGGATTAGGAAAGGTTAGATCGGTGCAGTGTAGTGGGGTGGGGATAGAGGTTGGGTACAGGTGATGAAAATAAGTGTCTCATCCACTCGATCATTACAGTTAAACATTCTGCTGAAAAGACCAGATTATCCCAAGATTACGCAACAATGGGTGGTCTAAGATCAGCATGGTTCAGATTCCACTCTAGGAAGGGGGGTATCACAGGCAATAATATACAAGGGGTGATTGATATGTTCATGGCATACGGTAGAAGGAGTCAATTTTAGAAAACCTAGAACATTTATTTTTCAACATTGTCCCCTCCTGCATTTACACATTTAGTCCAGCAGTTGTGGAGCATACAGATCTTGGACCTCCAGAAAGTGTCCACAGATGGGTGATTGATAAGTTCATGGCCTAAGGTAGAAGGAGCTGAGTTATACAGCTCTCATTACATGCACATGCAGGTCAACTCTTTGAGTGATTAAGCAGAAAGTTTGAAGTTAATAACTCATCTCCTTCTGCCTTAGGCGACGAGCTTATCAATCACCCCTGCTGTGGACACTTTCTGGAGGTCCAAGATCTGTATGCTCCACGACCGCCGGACCAAGTGTGTAAATGTAGGAGGGGACTATGTTGAAAAATGAATGTGCTAGGTTTTCTAAAATTGACTCCTTCTACCTTAGGCCACAAACTTATCAATCATCCCCTGTATCAAATACTTCTAACCCTAATATAGAAATTGCATCAGGGAGCAAGAGTGGACAGATATTCAAGTGCCCACTCAAATCTCCAGAGTGGCTTAAATCAATTTGGAGTTAATTGTTTCTCTATTTCACTCCGGAAAAAAAAAAGTCTATTTTGGGTTGGATAACATTGGAAAAAAATGCAATCCAGTTAATTTTTAGTCTATATCTCTTGTGATTGAATTTTGATTAGTTTCTGTTTACAATATTGACCAACAAATGAGGGTTAGAAATTGGTCTATTGAGTGCTTAGTTTAATGCATTATTCACTCTATTGCACCTGAATTTCTATGCTATTATGGCACTACATTATATTTGATTGTTTTCTTGTAACATAATTCAAGAAGGACAGGAGATTCTGTAGTTTTGAAAGAACTCATGAATGTTGAATGGGCTGTGAGGAAATTTGTAATTCTGTGGCCTTGGATGTTATAAAATATGACAAAACTAGACAGTTTGGCAGAGAATTAAGTCAACTTGTGGAATCTCTGCTGTTTAAAATTGCTTCTTAATATAAAATGAACAGCTTGACAACCCCGTGTTAGATTTCTTAGTGAGAACTGAATGATATCTTTGTGGCCTCAAAATAATTTGCTGAGCATTTACATGTATCCATAAAATAAGCACATGGGATCCTAGATTTTGCACAGTAGCTTCTTTAAATTAATGTTTAGCATTAATTGCTGGATGCTGGTTGCTGGATGCTCTATACACACTGGAGTCCAGGAATAAACAAAGGTGATCTGGTTAAAACATACATTAAGTGGCCACTTTATTAGGCACACCTCGACACCTGATCAGCCAAATGTGGCAGCAATTCAACACATAAAAGTTTCAGACATGCTTAACAGGTTCAGTTATTGTTCAGACCAAACATCAGAATGGGGAAGAAATGTGGTCTAAATGGCTGACCGTGGAATGATTGTTCGTACCAGGCAAGGAGGTCTGAGTATCTCAGAATCTGCTGATCGCCTGGGATTTTCATGCACATATAGTGGATACTAGAGAGGGAGTGCAGAAAAGACTTACAAAGATGTTGACTGAATTTGGCCTTTTCTCTTTCGAGCGACTGAGTATGAGATGTGACCTGATAGAGGTGTATAAGATGATGAGAGGAGTTGATAATGTATATAGCCAGAGGCTTTTTCCCTGTGCTGAAATGGCTAACACAAGATGCTTGGAAGTAGGTACAAGGGAAATGTCAGAGGTAAGTTTTTCATGCAGAGAGTGGTGGGTGAGTGGAATGCACTGCCAGCAAAGTTGGTAGAGGTGAATACAATAGGGTCTTTTAAGAGACTCTTAGATGGGTACATGGAACTTAGAAAAATAGAGGGCTATGCAGTTGGGAAATTCTAGGCAGTTTCTAGAGTAGGTTATATGGTCAGCACAACATTATGGGCCAAAGGGCCTGTAATGTGCTGTAGATTTCTACGTTCTATGCTCTGTGTTCACATCAGTCTCTAGAGATTACTGAGGATGTTGTAAAGAATAAAGATTATCCAGTTATTTACAAACAAGGGTATCTGTATAGAAATACAAACAGCCTGCAAGGAATCCCCATCAGAACTAAAGTCGAATGCTCAAACGACTCTCATATTTAATAAGTCTTGAATATGAGTTTCGTCCTTTTTCAAAACCAAAAAGGAATCTACTGCCTTGCTGTCCAGCAGACGTAGATCTCATTGGCAGTCAATTGTGCAAATCTAGCCTGACATCCAGGCAGCAGTTATGATGTATGATTTCCAGAGCAGTTATACTTGAGTGGCGGTAAGCCCCAGAGTGAAACTTGTATCACAACCTCTGACTTCCGTATAAGTGTGTCTATCACAAGATTACCAGATGACTCAGAGAGATAAGGGAAAAGATTCAAGGATGTGCTCAAGAAGGAGAAGAATATTACTTGTCATTGCTTATCAGTGGTTGCTACGTGGAAGACCAGTCAGTTATAGTGAAAGGAGTCTGGACTGACTGACTGGTAGTAAATGCAAGAGCAGTGATAAAATGACAAGTTAAAGACTTAACACTACCATTATACTCTGAGAAAGGAAAGCCACTCTGGCAGGTTGATGGCTTGCAATCTTTTGGTGGATTGCTATGAGACATGCTAGTGGTTTGCTACAAAACCTGACTGCAGAAGTTTGACTTCTAACAAAAGAAACTGACATCAGCCTTCAGACCGATAACTTTAATTGGTCCATGTAAATGGAATTGGCTACCACTTGCATTCTTCATGAGCCGGGCTCCATGCTCAGTGCAAAACACTCTGACAGATTATTGCAAGACTCCTCGCAGCTCCTTGACGCTTACCACAGGCTTTCTTGCAAACTTCATTTGTAGTGCATATCATTCTTCATGCGTATCATTCAGCTACCTTCCATAGAAGTTGTGTTCTGCAGCAGAACTTATTTCCTATCAACAGATGGCGACATGGCACTTGCACTGTCTTTGGTCCTGGATATGGTATTTGTGCCCCAGCCCATGCAGGTATTGCCTTTATATCATCCTTCAAGTGGTACATGGTATTCATATCTGAACTGATGTCTACAACCTCTTTTTCCCTTATTGGTGGAGAGAGTAAGCCTGCAGTATGTCGAATTACCAGGTGAATGAGTAGTCTTTAGGGTACTGCAAGTCTGTGTCTTTATTGATGCTTTGCTGTATGTATGCTTGAGTGCTTGGTGGTGGTGGTGGGGGGGGGTGCCGATGTCCTTTGCTGGTGGGGGATGGGGGTTGTTGCTTTGCTGCTGCTTCTGCATGGGAGGGGGTTGCTGGGGGAGTTTTGGGGTTCTAACATTTAACTGTCATTCACTCTTTGGGGCACTCCTCTGTTTTTGTGAATGTTGGTGAAGAAGAAGAATTTCAGGATGTATACATTTCTCTGACTTTAAATGCACCTGTTGAAATCTCTATGGAACCTTGAATCTGAGTAATGGTGTGTCTTTAATTCCACTGTCTCTTTGTTGTTCTTGCATGTTCTGGCCAGGTTCCAGTTCTTGGCTTTCTGGAATGAAAAGGCACAAGAAGTTGATTCTGGTGCTCAAGAGAAGTGAAATGTATATTGTTAAGCAATCTTCAACTTACGAATCATAATGCGGCAGTATGTAAGAATGAAGATTAGTTAAGAGGAAGCCAGGATCTTCAATATTTTTATCTAAACCATTGGCCAGCTACAAGGTGAATAGCCAGCACGCTACATCCATGTCAGAATAGCTTACTGTGCATGTGCCACCAAATGAGTGGCTATTGTTTCCTATCGTACACTACCTTGCCTTCAAAGAGAGAAATGTATGCATCATGGCATGCAGACTCTTGTGTGTTCATTGTTATCATTAAATATACAGCTGCCTATGTACCCCATGAATTTTGGTTTGAGACCTGATAGAGTGCTAAGCATGAACACTATACATACATAATTTTTGGAATAGATGATGGGGGGGGGTGAAATGAATAGAACAGTGCTTGAGGCTAATCATGCAATTGAAGAGATACTAAACTTGAAGATGCATTTACTGACCTTAACAACACTGCAAAAAGTCATTGAAGCTTAATTCCCAATATAGAATTCTATGCTCTGCTCTCATTGCCTTCTAGTGATCATCTGTGAAATTTTCTGGCCCTCTGAAATGTCCATCATCTTCCTGATGTCTTATACCAAATCCCCCAGTGCAGCATGTTCGATCTGTGAAATTTACTCTCTTCCCTGCTGTGCCTTTAATATTGCTCAGCTGCAGAATACCACTGAAGATGTCTTTATCTACTGTTTTTCCTGATGTTATTTGTAAACAACATTGAAGACATTCTGAAATGTCCAAACAATGAATGGTTTATGTCAAAGTTCAAAGTAAATTTATTATCAAAGTATGTATATGTTACAATATACTACTCTGAGATTAATTTCCTTGCATGCATATCAGAATGAGAACCAAGTTTATTAACACGGATACATGTCATGAAATTTGTTGTTTTACAGCAGTAGTACAGTGCATAACATAAAAAATTGCCATCAATTGGTATCATCATCACCATGTGCCATGTCACATGCTGTAGGCGATCATGGTCTATTCATGACCATGATTGTTCTTGGCACTTTTTTCTTGCCACTGCCTTCTTCTGGGTAGTGACTGTCTGCTGGGCATCAGTGGTCGCATGACCAAGACTTGTGATATGCACCATCTGCTCCACAACCATCCACTACCTGCTTCCTTGGCTTCACGTGACCCTGATTGGGGCTAAGCAGTGCTACCCTTTGCCCAAGGGTGACCTATGAGCTAGAAGAGGGAAGATGTGCCTTATGCCTCCTTTGGTAGAGATGAATCTCCACTCTGTCACTCAAAGTTGCAGTAAGAAACATAACAAAAAATAAATAAATAGTGAAAAAAAGGAGCAAAATAGCGAGGACATCACAATAGGTAGTATTGATAGGTTCATCAATTGTTTAAGACATTGATGACAGAGGAGAAGAGGGTGAACATTGAGTGTGTGTCCTCAGGCTCCTGGACCTCCCCCTGATGGTAATATTGAGAAGATGTCGTGCACAGGATGATCAGGATGCCACCTCTTGAAACACCATGTTCTGAAGATGCCCTCAGTGCTGGGGAAGCTTCTGCTCATAATGAAGCTAAATGAGTTTATACCCTTTGAATCTATTTTCAATCCTGTGCATTGGAGCCTCTATATGAGACAGCATGGAGGAACAAAAAAATACAATAGAATTTTCCACGGAACTATACACAAACAGACAAAGACAAACAATCACTGTGCAGAAGAAGATAAACTGTGTAAATAAAAATAATACTGAGCCTGTAGGTTATAAAATCAGTTTGGAGTAGAGGTGAATGAAGTTATCCACAGTGGTTCAGTAGCCTATTGGTTGCATAACTCTTTTTGAAGCTGATGGTGTGGGGCCCAAGGCTCTGTATCTCCTGACTAATGGTAGTAATAAGAAGAGGACATGGCTTGTATGGTGTGGGTCTTTGATGAAGGATGCTGTTTTTTTGTAGCAGCACTTTATGGAAAGTGCTTATTGATGGGAAGGGCTTTGCTTGTAATGGAATGAGTTGTATCCACTACCTTCTGTAGCCATTTCCCATTCCAAGGCATGAGTGTTTCCATACCTGGTGATAATGCAACCAGATAGGGTACTTTCCAGTGTATCAATTGAAGTTTGCCAATGTTTTTGGTGACATGCTGAAGCTACACAAATTTCTAAGAAAGTAGAAAGTAAAACTACGAAATCAGTAGTTTTGTGCCTACTTTGTGATGATACTTACATGCAGATCCTAGGACAGATCCTCTGATATGTTAATACCAAGGTATTTAAAGCTATTTACCCTATCCATTTCTGAATCCCTAAGGAGAACTGGCTCATGGATCTCTGGCTTCTTCCTCCTATAGTTGATAATCATCTCCTTGGTTTTCCTGATGTTGGTGACAGGTTGTTGTTGCAACAACACTCAACCAGGTTTTCAGTTTCCCTCCTAGATGTCAATTCATCACAACCTTTGATTTGGCCAACAACAGTGGTGTTGCCAGCAAACTTAAATATTGCATTGGAGTTGTACTTAGCCTCACAAATATAATTATAAAGGGAGAAGAGCAGAGGGCTAAGCACACAGTCTTGTGGTGCATGTGTTGGAGTAGATGTTGTAACCAATCCAAACTAAACTGGGTCTGCCAGTAAAGGATCAAGAATCCCATTGTAAAAGGAGGTACCTAGTTCAAAGTCTTGGAGCTTACTGATTAGTTTTGAGGGAATGATAGTGTTGAATGCTGAGCTGTAGTCAATGAAGAGCATCTTCATTTTCCAGATATTCCAGAGCTGAGTGAATAGCCAATGAAATGGCATCTGCTGTTCACCTGATGTGACAGTACGCAATTTGATGCAGAACCTCTCGAAGCACTTCATCACAGTGGATGTAAGTGCTACTGGACAATAGTCTTTGAGACATGTTATCATGTTACTTATGGACATGATTATGATTGATACATGCTTAAAGCAGGTGGGTTCCTTACATTGCAATCAATTGAAGATGTCCATAAACACTCCAGCCAATTGATTAGCACAGGTCTTCAGTATTCAGCTAGGTACATCACCTGGGCCTGATATTTTCTATGGATTAAACGTTTTAAAGGATGCTCTTGCATCAGCTTCAGAGGCTGAAATCACAGTGTTGTCTGCAGTCATGGGGTTTGTGAAAGTGCCTCCACATTCTGACATCAAAGCAAACATAAAAAGCATTGAGCTCATCTTGGGGGAAAACCACATTGTTATTTATGTTGCTTGGTTTTGCATTGTAGGAGAAGATGGCATTCAAGTCTGCCACAGTTGTTGAGCCTTCCTTCATGATTCAGATTCAGTCTGGAATTGCCACTTTGAACACAAAAAGTCATACCTGGACCTCTTACACTCTCCAGGAACACCATTCCCGAATCCTACTGACAAGCCCTCAGCAGAATACAAAAATCTTGGTTCATCCAGGTCTTCTGGTTGGGGAAGATGCAGAATATTTCTGTGGGGACACATTCATCCATATGTGTCCATGACAACCCCAGCATATTCAATAAGTCCTTGAACATCACTCACTCCACCAACTCAAAACAGAGTTGTAGCCTCTCCTCTGCCTCTTGTCACAACCTCTTTGCTGTCCTTAACTCTGGTGCCCTGTTCTTTAGTCTCTGCCTATAGTCAGTAGGAGGAGGACAGCTAGATGGTCAGATTTCCCAAAATGTCATTCAGGGATGGAACGGAAGGCATCTTGGTGGTGTTGCTTGTGATGTGTTTGCCGAAGCCGGGCAGAGAGTTCTTCAAGCTAGTCTCCAGCAAAGATATGAAAGCAGGCAGGCAGGCCATTCCTTTTGCTTGTTAACCATGGCACTTAATACATCAAGTGCTAGCTGGACATTTTCCACTGTGGCATATAAACTGCTGTCAAGATCACAGCCGAGTAAGTAGAGCAGTCTGCACTGTATTTTGCCTTGACCACATGGTACAACTGAGGAAATAAATAGCATTCCTCCTAATAGATGTGAGTAACAATAATTTTCTTCCCCTTCATATATTTTTCTCGGTCATCCAATACCATTCCAGGATGTTGTATGACAATAGTGATATAATAATTTTGAAATTAACAATAATTTATAATGTGGCTTAATTTAATACTAAGTCATTCAGATGGAGCTCCTCCATCAACATCATGGGTAGTTTAAAAAGTACAGATGCAGCTCTCTTCCATAGTCCTTGATCATGCACAGCTCTGTCCTCCCCTGGAGTTTAAGACTCTTAGTGGGAGTCCAATGCTTAAAGCCTAGCAATTAAGCAGCTGCAGAGAGCACACCAACATGCTTCAGAAATTAGACACACTATAATAATATCTTTTTCTGCCCTCTGATTGTCATTTGGTTTGAAAATCGATTCCTGCAGTGCCACTTCTTAATAATAGTTGCTGAACATTAAGTGTTGCAGGGAGGGGAAGAGCACACAAAGTGTGCATGATGATTACAAGCAGGAAATTGGGAAGGAAACTAATGCTATCATCTTCATTTCCCTTTGCCAGTAGCCACTGCCAAATAAAATCCATATGCACTCTTGGAAATCTAATTATCAGAGGATGTAGCTGCAGGCAAATGTTTTACTTTGTTTATGGTCAGGCTGCATGGAGCAGCTCCTGCAAAGATAGTGTTAATTAAAACTCCGGCAAATTTAATTTATATTGCTGTCATATGAATGTGGAATCTTTGAATGTTACTTCACAGGCAAAACACAGAAAAAGGAAAAGCACATTCTGTTTTGAAATGACATGGTACTAGAGTTCAAGGTGGGGAGCTCTGTTATGTTTTGAAACTCCAAAACATTAAAGCTAATTGAAAGGAAAACAAGAGAGTTGGGAGATAAGTTATGTACTTTGTTTTTACTTTAAGGGAGGCACACACATATCACATGGTAGCATTGTGATGTATGCAATTCACTCCCAGAATGAATTATATAAACAACAAAGGATACTTAATCAAACTAAATATATATATACATACACACACACAAAAGATTGCTCAAATGTTGCTGAAATACTAAATACACAACTTTCAAGTTCTGGGGCCTCCTCCATGGTGGGTACAGGAAGTGACTGACTGCTCTGGAAACCTTCTCCTTTACTCAGATTTCTCTCTACCAGACCTAGCTTCTTTCTCTCTTTTTTCCACTCTCCATCCCTTTCTTGGTCATGTTCTCTTTCCTTATCCTTGGATCTCTCATGATCCCTATCACAGTCTCACTCACTGTCTTCCTCTCTATCTCTTCTGTACTTTTCAACTGCTTGTCTTTCTTT
The DNA here is from genome assembly GCF_048418815.1 of Hemitrygon akajei. Lineage (NCBI taxonomy): Eukaryota > Metazoa > Chordata > Chondrichthyes > Myliobatiformes > Dasyatidae > Hemitrygon > Hemitrygon akajei. The sequence continues at coordinate 128,592,437 of NC_133134.1, forward strand.
TCCTTTTTCTTCTTTCTAGTTTGTGCCTCTTGATCTTGGGAAGGTGCAATTAGTTCAATCCCTCTACGATCTGATCTCTCTTCTTTGTTTCCTCATCCATGGCATCATCTGACCAATACTCTGTTTCTGTATCTCCATTGACTCTTGGCCTTCAATTCATCCAGTTGGGACTTGGTCTTTGCAGCTACTTTTACAATCACTTTTTGTCTCCCATTTGAAGTTCATGCAATATGCTTAATGCACGCAGAGTTGGTCCTGGTTCTCATACTCACAAAAGCTGCATGCTTGCAACTTTCCTGAAGCTCCTTGAATTCTCTTCCAGCTTAAAACCCAGCCGCATTTCACAAGTAATTGCCTGTTTAACATATCAGAAGCTACTGCTGAAATGTTGCCTGTATAAACTGTTGTAGTCGTATCACTGCTTTCATCACTTTCACACATTCTCTGAGCAGCATGTTTCTTCCTCGGTCCATTTGGCTTTCCAAGCAGGGTAACAGTGGTATGCACCAACACCTGTTGGCCCACTGTTGGGCAACGGTTTGTGGTGAACAGCATGGAGACAATTTTGGCATCATCTGGAACTTCTCTTAATTCGATTTGAGTTGACTCTATTGCAGGGGATATGGCATGCAAATGGTGGATGGATCTCCAATCAAGTACTGTAGTAGTTGTTCCAGCCAGCAACCTCACCCCCCACCACCCACTGGTCCTCTTGTTTTTACAATATACAAGCCCATGTGGCTTGTTGATTGTTGTATTTCACTGCTACAAATGTCATTCCCACACGAGTTATCTTTCCTCCATTTTAAGTTCTTAGTTGGATATCAGCAGACTTCATGTCCAATTCTATTTTATTTAATTTGTCTTTCATTCCTGGTGCAAGTCATATTGCTTGTATATTAATTGTTTTCACATTGCAAATCTCAAGCCTACTTAATCCTGTGTCCTCATCGTTAACAGATTTTTCATCAGCAACATACAGATAAGTGCTCTTTTCGAAATTGCAGCTTGACTTTTTAATCGTTTTCTCTTCCCTGTGAATTCCAGTTATTTTTGTCTGCATGACATACTCTTTTGTCATATTTGGTTGCATTTTCTGCAGGTTTTGCCATGATCTGGTGTGGGCAACCTCCTTCCATACCGGTAATACAATCTGTTTGGCCAGACTGTTACCTCAGTAGACATTTCAATTTTGTTCACACTCACTTTCATTCCAGACTGCAACTCAATTGCCTCACTGTCTACGGTTTCCATTGAGAAGTGTTTTCAACTGCCCTTTCTAATATAGGCTTTGTTTCAGTTAGAAGACATTTTTGAAGGCGTCCTTGTAAGATTCCATAAATTAAACAAACTCTCAGAGCATAATTAACCCCATCATTGAAATGACAATACTCAGACAATCTCTTCAATTCAGCCAGGTACACTGAAATGGACTCCTCTTCCTTTTTATGAAGCCTAAAGCTTCTGCAGTCAACAATGGTTTTGGTTCTAAATGCTCCTGGATTACTTTCATGAAATCAGCAAAGCTCATTTTGGCTGGTTTGGTTGAAGCAGTCAAATTCCTAAGCAAACTGTATGCCTTTAAATCCAATATACTCAGCAAAATTGGTACTTGATTTTCATAGGCTATTTCATTTGCTTTGAAGTACTGTTCAATCTGTTCAGTATACGTCATCTGTTGCATCTATTGTGCGATCGAACGCTTCTATTTTTCCAACATAGCCGGCAATTTCTGCCCTTTTTTTATAATTATTATCACCTGATACTCACTGTTTCTGAACCCATGAATTCTTTAGTTTCTACCTTTTTTATTTAAAATAGAGCAATGCTACACTGTTTTTTAACTCAACTGTTTTTTGGCTGTGCTTTTTTAAAAACTTGAACATCTCACTGAGTTTCAACAGGTTGATAGCCGTCTCAAGTTCATTTTGATCTTAAGGCACAAACTAACGGAGATGGGAGTAGACTCTCACATGGTGGATTGGATAGTGGACTACTTGACAGATAGACCTCAATATGTGCGGTTGGGAGACTGTAGGTCTGACACGGTGGTCAGCAGCACAGGAGCGCCGCAGGGAACCGTACTCTCTCCGGTCCTGTTCACCCTGTACACATCAGACTTCCAATATAACTCGGAGTCCTGCCATGTGCAGAAGTTCGCTGATGACATGGCCATAGTGGGGTGTGTCAGGAATGGACAGGAGGAGGAGTATAGGAAACTGATACAGGACTTTGTGATATGGTGCAACTCAAACTACCTGCGTCTCAATATCACCAAGACCAAGGAGATAGTGGTGGACTTTAGGAGATCTAGGCCTCATATGGAGCCAGTGATCATTAATGGAGAATGTGTGGAGCAGGTTAAGACCTACAAGTATCTGGGAGTACAGTTAGACGAGAAGCTAGACTGGACTGCCAACACAGATGCCTTGTGCAGGAAGGCACAGAGTCGACTGTACTTCCTAAGAAGGTTGGCGTCATTCAATGTCTGTAGTGAGATGCTGAAGATGTTCTATAGGTCAGTTGTGGAGAGCGCCCTCTTCTTTGTGGTGGCGTGTTGGGGAGGAAGCATTAAGAAGAGGGACGCCTCACGTCTTAATAAGCTGGTAAGGAAGGCGGGCTCTGTCGTGGGCAAAGTACTGGAGAGTTTAACATCGGTAGCTGAGCGAAGGGCGCTGAGTAGGCTACGGTCAATTATGGAAAACTCTGAACATCCTCTACATAGCACCATCCAGAGACAGAGAAGCAGTTTCAGCGACAGGTTACTATCGATGCAATGCTCCTCAGACAGGATGAAGAGGTCAATACTCCCCAATGCCATTAGGCTTTACAATTCAACCGCCAGGACTTAAGAACTTTTTAAAAGCTATTATTAATGCTTTTTGAGATAGTGATCTAGATGCATATCATATTTTTTACTGAGTTAAGTATTGTATGTAATTAGTTTTGCTACAACAAGTGTATGGGACATTGGAAAAAAGTTGAATTTCCCCATGGGGATGAATAAAGTATCTATCTATCTATCTATCTATCTAAATGCCTTGTCACCACTATTATGTTTTGTAACTTAAAAACATCAAAGTTAATTGAAAGGAAAACAAGGAGATCAGGAGATAAGTGGTGTACTTTGTTTTTTACTTTAGGCAATGTGCGTACACATCACGTGCATATCATCATGACGAATGTAATTCACACATTTTTACATATAAACATAATAAGTTATTTAAATGGACACAAACGCTTAATCAAACAATACATTTACAAGACTACACAAGTATTGATGAAATATTAAATGCACAGCAGGCATATTTTTTAGTCAATACTGTATGCAAATTGTTTTAGAATCAGAAGCACATTATTGAAAACTGTAATTGCTGAATAGAACAAATGGCATTTGTATGACATTGTAGTGAAATATTTCAAGACATTTCACAAGAACATATTCAAACATTCTGAGCCAGAAAAGTAGGCATTAGGACAGATGGCTAAAGTAATATGCCTGAGCTGTAGATCTTAGGAAATCAATCTTCAACAATATTTATTTTAATGTGTAGTACTGCAACAGAGCTACATAGAGTTCACCAATGCAAATAACAATACAGATGCTATGAGTTTTTTTAATCCGATTAAAATAACTTACTTGAAATACAAATTCCCTTCGAGGACTTCAATTACTCTGTAGACCCAAGGTGTACAATAGGTGTAGAACGGTGTACTATTGTTGCAATGGGTTCGTCTGTTAGAGGATGACAGGAATGGAGGGTTGAGGCCATGAAGAGATTTGACTGAGAGTTTGGTGCCAATATATGCCTCTGATTATGGCTAATGGATGAATAATATCAGGGTACAAATTGGGAAGTGGTGGCAGAGTTTTGAATGAGGGTGATGACATATTAGCAGATGAACATTCAGACACTTGAATGTCACTTAAACACTAACTTCATGATCATGGTATTTTTTGTTGCTCAATTATTACTCAACTCATCTTTTTAAGGAATTCAAATTAGATTGAAATTCCAGTATCATTAGATGGCCAGAGGTCAAGATATCAGATCCTAACTAAAAATTACCAGGCATTAAGGCTGAAGTCAATGGTGAAGAGGTTAGGTCACAAATCTGCAGTTTCATTGCCCCCAACTGGCAAGAAGGGGATATAATAGTGACGATGCTTGAATCATGACCACTTTCAAAGAAAGAAACAAACCCGGGTTGTGATAAAGGCAAAGGCATCTCCCTTCTGTTTGACACAAGCGAAGAAATTGCCAGGGTTCCTTTCTATCACTTCCTCCCAATGGCCAATGAGCTGCTCCCTGAATTATTATGTGATTTCTTCCATCTGCAGGCACACAGGACATAATCCTCACCACATGAAAATTACATGGAGTAGCACCAGCAATAATATGCCCTTCCTCAAACTCTCCAAAGTCTTTGGCTCTCCAGATTCAACTGTTTCAGATTATTGTCTCAATGTTACCTTTTAATGCTATTATAGTCCAAACTGTGGAACTAACCAGTGTGTCTGTGACTGAGCTAATCTCAGTGAAGATCAATGCTAAGTAAGGCAATGTCATTGCTATTTTTCTTTCCACATTCCACTTCACCTCCAATGAATTTCCTCTGTGTGTGATGAAAATCTGGAGGATGAATAGGAAATTTAAAGATGTGTTCAAAGCCTCTTTGAAGAAGTACAAAATCCCACTGACTCCTGGGACTGCTTAGAGTGGAGTAGAAGCATTCAGGATGGTATTGAGAGCATTGAGTCTGTAAACCTATACCAAGGACACATACAGAACACATTTCATATTGATTGTTTGGATCTGGGTTTTTCTCCTCCAGTTTCATTCTGTGATGGGAATTGATAGGCCATCTTGACTAGAATATAGTTTGTTATGCAACTGTAGTTACCCTCATTTGTGCGGCTTCCACTCCAGTAACTTCCAATGATCCTGAAATATTTTCAGTTTACAGTAAAAGGCACTCATTCTGTTGTGCACTAGCACTATTTTTCCAAACTCAATAAAAAGAAAAAGTATATTTTCAAATTGCCTTCAATCAAAAGTACTGCGTCACTCAGGGTAAAGTGCAATTACATTCAATTTTACAGGGATTGGTTTTGGACTACTCTTCAAAAATAATGTCTAATATTTGCAGTTTGCTTAAAATTTACATTCCCATAAACAGCACAATCATAAATTATGTGATATCTAGAATGGATAGTATAAGCAAACGGAAGTTTGGTTGGAGTAACAAATGTCACAGCCCTCTTTACCTGTTCTTTTAAAATGTACATTAAGCACCAACATTTGCATTTTATATGTTATTGAAGGCGCTTGGAGATATGCAAATGCTATGCTCAAAAGCATTGGTTCCATTCAAATACCCTCAAGAATTTTGTTTTGGAATCTGAAGCCAATGATAATTAAGGTTATTTGGTTATTCACTTCAGGAAAATCAGCCTGGTGCCCAGCCAGTATTTGTTTTTTCCCACAATGCAAATTACATGATCTCAATTCCTAACATGAAGCCACTTACTATGTTAAAATCCAAAAGCAATACATGAATATTTGATTTGGAAAGCAGTTGTAATAAATCAAGAGTGTAAGCAATTCTTTGCCTGCTATAATTTATTAATTATATCTATTTATAGAAAAAATTACCTTAAAAGGTTCAATAATTCTGTATTTATATCTTTTCCCCTTACCATACAGATCAAACTTTCATTCTCACTATAATGCGTAGGAGTAGTTTGTTGTTATTTTTTAAATCTGAGATCAATGTCAGTTTTGTCCAGAAATTGCAATATCAACACCAGGCAGTTTTTTGAAAATGTTGCATTCACAGCACTTTAACACATTGTTGACTCATCTTATTTATGTCAGTTAATAGTCAATAAAGAAGTTACAAATTAAATTTTAGATTTCAGCTTTCATTTATTAAATTAAAAAATAAAATACAGGAAAGTGGAATGGAACCTCTCTAACAGGTTATATAAGAATACAACTTAATAAATACATCAATGGAAAGATAAATCAGCTGTGGAGTCAAGAATTTAATTCAATCCAATGCAATTTGGTTTGTAATTTGATATTGTTCCATGTTCTGTGGTTGCGGCTTCAAATGAACCACTTATCCAACTATATATAATTATAATTCCTTATTGACAATAGGCCCACTAATATTCTGCTTCTAGTTTACTCTTAAAAATATGTATCCACTCACTCACTGTGCTTTGAGCTGGCCACCTCCTATCCATTTTCTCTTGATTAGAACAGCAACATTAGGGATTAAGATTAAGCATACAAATTCCTGGGTTAGAGAAGTACGGTACTCAAGTTTTTCACTACTGGGTCTTTCCATCGGGGTCCTGATATTCCAGGATCTAAACTTCATATTGAAGAATAGAGATTGCCCATACATGATTTCAATTAATTTGGACTAGTTATGGCATAGTATCTAATCCACAAATTTGGCAAAGTGGTGTATTAATCCAATGGTCTGTATATCCAAGCTGAATGAAATCCAATCTCCATTTAATAGGTGTAAGAGGGATAAGTTACCTTGTGATTTGCCTTGCTCTGTTTCCTGTATCCCTAGCAACTCACTGCAACCTTGCTTCACTGTGTTCCCTTTAAATTATTTGGGTTCACTAGAACTATTACTCTACCACGTGGCATCTAAAAAGGAGTGAATTAAAAGTGTTTTACACTATTAAGAATGTGTCCAATTGTTCAGCAAACTTCAGAGCAGCTGAATTAATGGAATTCAAAACTATTACCTTGAGTGGTAGAGAGCAACTACAGTCATTTGCTTTCATCATCCTTTCCAGGTAAATGACTGAGTGAAGCACCCCTACAAATGGGAATCTGGGCAGCAGCTGGCTGGGAGCCAAATGGCCAATGTACAGGCAGTAGTTCTGTTCACTTAATAAATCTAATAGCAGTTCAACCAGTTCCCTAGCTGACCTTCCATTGTAAAGCAGTTTCTACTGGCAGCAATATCAACAACTAAAGGACATTGATGTAAGATCAGTGGATAAAATCCCGAAGTAGAGATGGAAAGGATTTATTTCATGCAGCAAGTTATTAAGCATGGAATGCATTTGCCGGGTGTGCTGGGAGCTGATTCAACAATGACCTTCAAAACCAAATTAGAGATAGTACTTGAAGGAGAGAAAATTGCATGCCTATGGGAACTATAGTGAAATGGGAACAATTAAATAATGCTTTCAAAGAACCAGTATAAGCATTATGGAGCCCTTTTGTACAATAGGTTTTATGGGTTAGAAATTGCATTGCAATGCTATTTAGTTGGAAATTTATTTGTTAACAAGAACTTTACAGATACTCGACAAAGGCTGCAGTTTTCTTTCACAGTACCCCTGTGTCAGATACACAAGCAACTGAAGATTTATTATCCTGGTGATATAAAACTCTGTGCACTGCGACCATGAACATCATCTACATGATTTTCAAGCATGCAGGTATAGCCAATGGACAGTGTGAACAACTCACAGATTCAGGCTTTGATCACATATGAGGTCTGCTGAAGAGTAACTTAAAATGAAAATACCTGAGCAGGTCCACAATCATGGAGTTCAGTGCTGGGGGACATATTGTACATCAGGTAGGTCTACTTTATTAAACAATATTCCCCTTGCATCAATTACCTTTTCTTTATTCACTCTCTCTGCTCTCCCCTTATTGGTCTTCACAGCACAAGAATCCCAAATTTGATCTTCAAAATGATTGTAAACCTGTACATCATCTCTCCCTTAACAGACTCCTCCTCAACAAAGTTCAAATCCTTACAACATCCAAAAAATCCTGGACCTGATGAAGGGTGTCAGCCAGAAATGTCAACTATTTACTTTTTTCCATAAACCTTTCCTGTTCTTCTGAGTTCCTACAGCTTTTTACTGTGTGTGTGTTGCTTGGATTTCCTGCATCTACAGATTTTCTCATCTTCGTCCCAATCCCTACACCAACTTTATGAACTGATCTTACTCCTAACCCTAGGTGTCTCTCCCGCATAATCCATGAGTCAATCCAGTAATGTAGATATTAGAAGGAAAGGGCCTTAAACACATAAACAGTGTAACATTGATATAAAAGCAAATGAGGCCCTAGGCTTGTCACTCTGGTCCACAGCCGTCTCATTTAACACAGTTTATCAGGCACCAAAGAATTTGCAATCATGATTCAAGAAAATCATTGTCCAACAAAGTGCAGAATGTAATCAATCACATTTTAGTTTACTGATATTGCCTTTAAGACCTTTATCTCTTATCCCTGTGATTACTGCTCTTGTTCAATGGATTTCTAGGAAAGAGAGAGCAAGTAAAAACTATCAGCACTACTTAATCAATTTTTTTTCTTTTCTATATACAGAATCATATACTTAGAGAGAAAAGGAGGGGATTGACTTTATCTGTTCTCTTAGAAGCACTGGCTTCTCTAGGATACTGGCAAAAAAACACCAGCAACTAAATAATTCCACCTCATTTGTTTTGTGGTGACCTGAAGAGAGTAACTAGAGGAGATAAATGGCAAAAGAACTCCTCCTTTACTTGTGAATTATTTATTAATTGCTTTAAATATTTATCCACTGGTTACTGACTTTTCTGACAGGGGAACTTTCTCCTTATTTAGTCTGTATAAATCCTTCATAATTTTGTGCATCTCCATTTACTTTTCCCTTAATGAAGTTCTCCATCTATTTTTTACAGTAGATATCATTTACATCACTTGCAAAGGTTATCTACAGTCACTGGCTACTTTATTAGGTATATCCTGTACCTAATAAACTGACCACTGACTGCTCATTCATGGTCTTCTGCTGCTGTAGCCCATCCACTTCAAGATTTGATGTTCTGTGCATTCAGAAATGCTCCTCTGCACACCGCTGTAGTAAGTTGTTGTTATTTAAGTTACTGTTGCCTTCCTATCAACGTGAACCAGCCTGGCCGTTCTCCTCTGAGCTCTCTCATTAACAAGGTGTTTTTGCTTACAGAAGTGTTGCTCATTGGATGTTTTTTTTGCTGTAAACTCCAGAGTCTGGTGTGTGTGTGAAAATCCCAGAAAATCAGCAGTTTCTAAAATACTCCAAATCACCCCGTCTGGCACCAACAATCATTCCAAGGTCAGAGTCACCTAGATCATCTTTGCTCCCCATTCTGATGTTTGATCTGAATAACAACTGAATGACTTGACTCTGCCTGCGTGCGCTCATGCATTGAATTGCTGCAGCATGATTGGCTGATTAGATATTTCCTTTAACAAGCAGGTGTACCTAATAAAGTGGCCACTGAGTGCTTCATAACAACATGAATAACAGAATTATACTCCGTACACCATTTAAAGCCTAATTAGAGATTTGCCAATATTTTGCCGAATTCTTTGTTTTTGTATTGAATGCACATTTTATGGATCCCATGATCTGATATGCTTTTTTGACAGGATTATCAACTTGTCCTGTCGTGTGAAATATTTCTGTTTGTAAATCACCTGGTTCTCCCTGTACCTAAAACATTAAAAAATTTCCCACTTACTTAATTTGCTTCCATTCATTCTTCTTCCAAAATGTATCAGATTATGCTTGATTAGGTTTCATCTGCCAATCACCTGTCCTTTCAAGAGCATGCCTACATCTTCCTGAAATCTTATGCTATCCTTCTCATCGAATCTTTTATCACTTGTGCACTGGACATGACTGTTGCCAACAATACTTTCCATTACTAATTTCTTTGGCAGACTACAGTACATTTTGAATTGCACCCACCCATGCAGTGAAGATGCTGGCCTGTAAGGTAGGGAATTCCAGGGTTTACAAAAGCACAGTAAGCCATTCTCAACACAGGTCAGTGTGCAACTGCAGGGATTTCTATTCTCATGCTTCATGTTGCTTCTCGCTTTGACTTCCACCTTGAAATAAGTTCCCTGAGCATATCAGCAGAATAGAGTGATTTATTGACTAATAGAGAAGAGGCAGCTACTGTGTGTATCAAAGTATAGATTTATGATGTGTAACAAGTGGTTAACAGACTGATGGAGATAAACTTCTATTTTCTCAACTACACTCAAGCTCCTAGACTTGGTGAAATGCTAATACTACATTTGAGACTGTCATTAGATATTAATGCTAGAATTGTGCTTTTTTATCCATGTTTGGATTAAAGTCAGAATGACCAGTTGATTATAACAGAGGCTCAATAGCTGAATAAGCAGTTCTTGCTATCATTAGTGTCAGCACCTTCCATTACTCTGCTGACGACTGAGGGTAGATTGTGAATATAGTACTCGGCTCATTAGGTTTCTACTCTTAATGAACATGTACTATTTTCCAAAGTTAGAATTGTACTGGAAAAGCTTGGCTAAAGATTCATTTCTGATTACTGGTACTATGGAATATTGTACAGGAATCGTACCAGATAAAGTTACTAGCAGTGACTGTTGAGACATTGAGGAGCTACTGTGATTTGTGTTGTAGCCAATGGCATATGATATTTGAATGTACAGTCACTGACCTTAAGGACATGGGCAAAAGGTCATTAAACTTCATGTGGAGTTGCATTTTATTTATATAAAGGTACATCGTGGAACAGGCCCTTCTAGCACAATCAGCTGCCCTGCCCAGCAATGCACCCGTTAACCAGTATATCTTTGGACTATGTGAGGAAACCCACGTAGTTCACCAGGAGAACATACTAACTCCTTACAGACAGCGTCGAAATTGAACTCCAAACTCCGGAACGCCCCGAGCTGTAATAGCGATGCACTATCCAATACACTAGTCTGGTGCCCATCCTCAAGGTTTATCTCCATCATTGACCACCGCTTCCTGTATTCCCTTCCACATGTGTGGTTAATCCATATTCTGCAATCCCGGCCCCACCCAACCAGGGCATCTTTCCTTGTCTCCATCCTAAGGACCACAGCTATAAAGAAATATCAGAAAACCCACTTTTGCATATTTCCCAAATCAGCTTCATTTGTGGAATACTGGGAGCATGCACCACAGTACAACGTAGCTCCGCTTTAAAAGGTCGGCTGATTTTAAGTTGTTCTGACTAATTTTAACTAGTGTTATCTACTCATGATATTGATAAGGTGTTCAAGTAATGAACATTATGGTCAGAGCATGCTGCATTACAATGAGTAGGCAGCGTATGCAAGTTTGGGTCCCTGAGCTCATTTTCAGCAACAGTCTAACAAAGTCACTTTTTTTCAATTAAAATCTTTATCTTCATTACAATTTAAAATAATAGATAAGATTGTTAAAACAGTGAATTGTAATCCCTGCACTACTAGCACAATAGTAGATTAAGGAATTAATTCAGCATATTGTAAATAAAGCATATTTTATCATATGTCTGTTTAATTATATACCAAACATGACAATTATGGAACATACTGTAGTTTACATTCCACACTGATAAAGTGGTCATTAACGTCTGTTTGGTGTGTTATTTTTTTATCTGATTCAATCCAGCAACTGCAAGTTGCAGTCTAAAGCTGTTCATTATTTCTCATGGGCAATAGTCAAGCTGTTCAACTCATGATTGTAATTCTATGCAATATCTCAATGTTGCCCTGGGTAACCCACTCTGAGACTTAAATTAAACATCTGATCTTTATGACTCCATTTTCAGCTAATTAAAATTGTGTCATTACATATGTTTGAATTATTTTCAGGTACCAGAAGAAAACTCTTCCCAGACAACCTACTGATATCAGTACTATGGGCTCAGAACATTAATGAGAACTACGCAACAACAAAGTTAATAACTTAAATAAGAAAAATATACTACATATAAACTGCTGAACACTCTATTGGTGCAGACATTTGGATGATGATTACCTTTTTAACATTATTAATGAAACACTACACAATTGTTGATACATTAGAAATATGTGCTGTTTAAAAGAATTAAGTATTGATTTATTTTACAGAATTAATTAAGAATTCTATTTCCAAGCTAATTTACAAATGAACTAATAAAACAGGAGATCATTTCTGTGCAATTAATATTCTACAAGGCCAGTATGACATAACTGTTCCATATAAAAACAGATAATATGTTTGAATGCATAGTAGCAGTGTTTACTCAACATAAAATTTGCTCTGGCTACCAAGCACGAATAATGACTAGGTATGAAGATGTCACCGGCCAGCTTGTCTTGGTCACGGTCATTTTATTTTCATAAATGTCATTGGCTGAATCCATTTGGGGGGTTCATTGTGTGTATTACTTCGACATTGTACAACATGGCAAATGGGATTAATCCATCCTCTCAGCTATCACATTCGCATTAATGAGCCTCTCTCATCAACCAGATGTTCTCACTCATGCATTGCTGCTGAGACCATGGAATGTGAAATGCTATACTCTGGAGATTAACTAAGTGGTAATTTAAAGAAGTTTAACCAATAAAAGAGGCAACAATGTTTGAATCCAAATGATGTTACACTCACCTTTCAGCTGTAAATTTGATTCTAGTTTAAATTCTATGCCAGGTTAAGCATAGTCCTGTCCCTCAGGACACCTGTCTTCTAAAGGGTCATAGAACAAGAATTGGGTCCTTGATGTGCAAAAAATGAGGCTCACCTTGGTCTTGTTTCAAGTAATTGACAGGCATATCTGAAAAATTGTTTATCCTCATGTGAAGTGTCCATTCGACAGCTGCCTTCACTCAAACAACTGTATTCCTTTAAACTCGCCAGTCACCAGGAAGCAGATGCAAGAACAACACCATCACATGAATTACAAGTATTTTTTGCAGGCCATCTTGCAGTTTCTCTCAGTGTCCAAACACACTAGAGTTGAGAATTCCTTATAATTTTTTGTCGTTCGCAGTAGCTCAAGCACTGTCCTTCATCATCAATAATCTATCTACTTAGTTGGTTAGAACAATGACACTGTGCACTTCAGATTTGCCACAGCTGAAAGTGACCGTTTTATCGGCTAACAAGTCAACCCCTTTGTGAGAGAGGTTAATGGAAATCTATGGAAAATGTCATTTTGCAAAAATTAGTAGGAATGTTGACCACAAAGCAAACATCCATGAGTTCCATATTGCAGTACGTATAAAAGAATGTCAGGGTAGAAACTGAACATGTTATTGTTCATTGTTGGAGTAAAATAGCACAAAAAGGTCCAAATTGATGGACCAGCATGTTGTCCCAAGCTGACATCTTGAAAATATTATCTAAAAAGGGAGTAAATAATTGTTCAGATGTTTCTCTCAGCTACTGAGAACATATCTAAAGCCATGTCTTATTGATACCAATAACGGTGCTGTTTTATGATTGAATATGCCTTGGTAGGTTGATGTTCTGAAGAATAAACAGCTTACTTGGTAGAGTTGTTATTCAATAAATTGCTATTACTAAATTGCTAAATTGCTGTTAAAGGTCAGAGTTAGTCTTAAAAGCTCTGAATGGAGATCCACCAAACTTCTGTCACCCCATTACACTGTTTTCATCACCACCCCTTCTTTTGGGCTGAAGGTCATAGAACAGCCCCAGTGGCAGACCAGAATAATAATACAATAAAACTAACATAGCTATTTAAATTTAATTATGTGGATTGAGTTAGGAATATTGGCCAGAACACTTGAGAAATCATGACCACTATTTCCAATAAAGCATTGAATCTTTTACACTTTATGTGGAACAGATGGGTCTTTGTATTAAACGCTCAAACAAAGATGGACAAACAACCAATGCGCAAAAGATAACAAATCATGCTGTTCGTTCTACACTAGCCTGGAAATTCAACCATCGCTTTTCAGCATGAGGTAATTCACAATCAGATTCAGGTTTATTATCACTGGCATGTGATGTGAAATTTGTTAACTTAGCAGGAGCAGTTCAATGCAATAGCAGAAAAAAATTATAAATAAAATAAAAATAATAATAATAAATAAAGCAATCAAATACATATATTGAATAGATTAAAAATGTGCAAAAATCAGAATATTGTATATTTTTTTAAAAAGTGAGGTAGTGTCCAAGATTTCAATTTCCACTTAGGAATTGGATGGCAGAGGGGAAGAAGCTGTTCCTGAATCGCTGAGTGTGTGCTTTCAGGCTTCTGTACCTCTTTCCTGATGGTAACAGTGAGAAAAGGCATGCCCTGGGTGCTGGAGCAATTTCTACTCCAGCTATACATCAAATAACATTCCCTACCAATGGTCCTTGTAGAATGTTAGGAAATTATTCCACTTTGTAAATAAAATACCCACCATTGTGTTAGAAAATTTGCCTCTTTTAGAGTTGTGTTATTGATGTTATGTAATTATGTTGATGTTGGAAATTAGGAATTAAACATTAGATGAAAACACAGTCTTATTCGATACCTACAGCTACATCTTAGAACACGTGTTTAGTGAATAAAGGAAGTAATTCATGCAGAAGTATGTACACCTTAAGGATATTTGCTTAGTATTGATAAATACTGCAGTAAACACATGCAGCTGTAGAACTCGGTACAAACCACACAACCACATTAAAATGGAAGGCTATAATGGTGGGTCGAAATGAATAATTGACTTTAAACTCAGGAATATAAAACTTCCTGTTGCTAAGCTATTAACAAGATGAGAGAAATTTAAATGGCACATTAGTAGTTAGAAGGATATTGTTAGATTAAGGATCTTTATAAGAAGTGCATTTCTTCCCCAGCATAAAATAATTATGCATACATAGTAGAAAGGATAAAAAGTCCTACCAGAAAGTAAAAGTGGGAGTGCGCCAAATATAGAATATGTTTTCTAAACACAGAAGTTAAGAAAATGCAGCTCTTGAGTTGTTATGAGAGATCGGAAGGGTTTGTTTAGGCAGGCTCAAGAAAATATGTTTGCAAGAAAGAATTTTACATATTAGTGAACAGGTGCTAAAGACAAGCCTGTTGTTCAATCAAAGTAAAAGCATAAATTTATATAATCAAATGGCCTGTATTTCCATGACTAAAAGTCAGAAAACACCAGTCAAAAGGAAACTGCTTTGTGTAGTACAGTAACTTTAAGGGTTATTAATGCTTCATCTCAAGACTTAATAAATGCTGAAGGCTGAAGAACTTTCATGTTGAATGCAAAGGTGGATAGGGGAATTAGCACTGTAGGAGGGAGAAGTCAGTAAGGGCACACAAATACAAATCCACAGGTTTCGTGATCCAATCTGATCTAATATCATTATACTTATCCAGATTTTGTCTTTCTTTAATGTACATTTTGTGAAACTGAAAGAACAGATTCCATAACCTTTTCTCGCCAAGTTGATTTGTATTCTTGGGGCAACTGAATTTTACTAATTCTGCTCCAGCCTGGAGCTCACTAAGTACGATTGCATATCTTCTACCTTTGCTCAACCCCCAAATCCATCTCCATTTTGTTTGCTCCTTTCCACAATCGTTGATCTCACTTCTCTATTATTTCAGACCTAACCACTGACTCCCAAAAAGAGCTGGTCTTGATGTCTCCCGCATCTTCCCAAAGAAAAACACACATCAATTTTTGGGTCATTGTCTTGTCCTACCCACAAAACCTAGTTGGTACAGGTAGTGATAGTCATTATCTAACTCTTTGTAATGAATTGCCAAGTGTTCGTAACGTCATCTATGTTCCCCCTTTTCAAATGCTGCTTGACTGACCGAGTACTTCAGGATTTGTTATATTTAGTTTGGCTTTCACACCTAAAGTGTTCTGGGTTCAGCTTAATCACATTTGGGAATTAATACTAATTTTTCTCCATTTCACAGCTTCACTCTGAGTCAAAACTTTAAATTGTATGTTTTGGTGATATGGGTACTGACAGATATGCTTTGCTATATTTTGTATCATATTGTAATTATTTCTTTGGAATAGAGATGGCTTACATCCTTGATTTAGTAATTGATGAGGCCAATGTAGTTGCTACAGACTCTTCCAAGGAAAGGGTTGCAGGTGCCCATTGGGGCAGGAGGGTTGGTAGTTTGTGAGATCATAAACCTTTCTGCTGTTTCTGCATGGTTTCTACATGATCCAATGCATGAACTCAATACAGTCGGCCCTCCTTACCCGCGGGTCCCGCATGCACGGATTCAACCAACCACGGATCGGGAAAACCCGGAATTCTCTCTCCAGCACTCATTGTTTGAGCATGTACAGACTCTTTTTTCTTGTAATTATTCCCTAAACAATACAGTATACCAACTATTTACATAGCATTTACATTGTATTAGGTGTTATAAGTAACCTAGAGATGATTTAAAAGTACAGGCAGTCCCCGGGTTATGAAGGAGTTCCATTCCTGTGTCCATCTTTAAAACGGATTTGAAGTTGGAACAGGTACATCTGGTATTATTTAGCGTCAGTTAGTCAAACATTTGTCCTAGTATATAGTATATATTTTACATTTCTATGCATATAAAACACTTAAGAAACGTATCCATTTCAATAATCAAACTACTGCATTGCTTAGTAATAATTGAAGCTTTCATCGGGGCAGGGCCTTTCACATTATCCATTAAAATTGTTCCGATCATTGACCAACTGTAGCCTAATGCTTTTCCAATGACCGATGGCATTTCACCTCTTTCCAATCACTTTATTACTACCATTTTATCTTCAATCGTGATCGTGATTATTTTTGTGAACAGAAACACTGTGAATTCAGATCTGTGCCGGGTCCTAAAGACCACCGCACTGAAACAGGTTAAATAAGGTCTGGCGCTACGCTGGGTCCTAAGGTCCACTCACTGAGACAGGTTACATAAGGGACTTGAGCATCTGCATTTTTTGGTATCTGCGGGGAGTCCCGGAACCAATCCCCCACGGATAAGGAGGGCCGACTGTATACACAAGAACATCTCAAATAGTTATTTTTCATTCTTTCCAGAGATTACCATGAATCAGAGGAGAAATTGCACTTTTTCAAGGACATTTGAGGATATTTTCAAATCTTTTCTTCTGTCCAGCTGATATTCTCTTCTCAGACAAAGCTGTGGATAGATGCTGTTCCAGGAGTCCAAACTCAAGACGTGCCAAATATCTAGCTTTCCCATGTAACTAACTAAGTGTTACATACTAACTAAGTTTTTCCAGGACACTCTGCTTAAGGTGTCAGTGCAGGGGCTGGTAGCCTGGGAGATGTTGCTCAGTTTTCCTTCTCGTGAATTTGTAGGATTTTGTGGAGACATTGAAGGTATCTTTCTTGTACTTGAAATAAGCCTGCCCTAGATAGTTCAGGTTTCCAGGGTCTCATAAAATGTTTAACTGCATGGATCAGTGATGACATTTTCCAAGGAAGTAGAAAATGGACCACAGTTTTCAATGTTTCACAGTGAAACAATATCATATCATATATATGATATGCAGCCAAAACATATTAGTAGACCCATGGCTTGCAGATGTTACAGTGGCATGCAGAAGTTTGGGCACCCCGGTCAAAATTTCCGTTACTGTGAATAGCTAAGCGAGTAAAAGATGACCTGATTTCCAAAATGCATAAGGTTAAAGATTAAACATTTCTTTATTATTTTAAGCTAGGTTACTTTTCAGTTCATCTTCTACTCACTTAACTATTCACAGTAACGGA
The DNA here is from genome assembly GCF_048418815.1 of Hemitrygon akajei. Classification (NCBI taxonomy): domain Eukaryota; kingdom Metazoa; phylum Chordata; class Chondrichthyes; order Myliobatiformes; family Dasyatidae; genus Hemitrygon; species Hemitrygon akajei. The sequence continues at coordinate 128,610,011 of NC_133134.1, forward strand.
AATTTTGACCGGGGTGCCCAAACTTTTGCATGCCACTGTAAGTGCAAGGCTAAGTGAACAAGTCAACAATGGTTAGCAACTTGTCTTTCATGCATACATAAGTGAAAGTATCATCTAATTCAACAACTGGACTGTTAAGGCGAGGGTAATTTTAGCATTGAACAGATGTCACCATAGATTGAAAATATTCCCATTTGTTCTTAAGATTAGCTTCATGCATATGCAAAGTTTGATGTTGCAATGTTACAAAAAGAGAGACTAATAAATGTGTCCAAGGAATGATGCAGTCTTGCTTGACATTGGTTCTGTTGTAGATGGATCAGTGAGGATCATGGTTTACAAGCATCATGAAGTACATATGAAATGGTGATAAAATGGTGCCCAGTCTTTACTGGTTTACAACATATAAAGAGTTTGAATAGAAACAAGTGAAACTTTGAGCACAGTTTGCCAATTACTTCCGAGGAGAAAGTTTGGCTCGTGAGTTGCTATTTCAATGAATAATTTCCAACCTATTAATTGGACTGAAACATTTTTAAAAATTCATTTCAGGAGGCAAGTTCAACTTCTTGTGGGGAACACTTAACCCCAAATACTATATAACCATATAACAATTACAGCATGGAAAGAGGCCATCTCTGCCCTTCTAGTCCGTGCCGAACACTTACCTAGTCCCACCAACCTGCACTCTGCCCATAACCCTCCATTCCTTTCATGTCCATATACTTATCTAATTTTTTAAAAATAACAATATCGAACCTGCCTCTACCACTTCTACTGGAAGCTCGTTCCACACAGCTACCACTCTCTGAATAAAGAAGTTCCCCCTCGTGTTACCTCTAAACTTTTGCCCCTTAAATCTCAACTCATGTCCTCTTTTTTGAATCTCCCCTACTCTCAATGGAAAAAATCTATCCACATCAACTCTATCTATCCTCCTCTTAATTATAAATACCTCTATCAAGTCCCCCCTCAACCTTCTACGCTCCAAAGAAAAAGGACCTAACTTGTTCAACCTTTCTCTGTAACTTAGATGCTGAAACCCAGGTAACATTCTAGTAAATCTCCTCTGTACTCTCTCTATTTTGTTGACATCTTTCCTATAATTCGATGACCAGAACTGTGCACAATACTCCAAATTTGGCCTCGTTAATGCCTTGTACAATTTTTACATTACATCCCAACTCCTATACTCAATGCTCTGATTTATAAAGGCCAGCATGCCAAAAGCTTTCTTCACAATCCTATCCACATGAGATTCCACCTTCAGGGAACTATGCACCATTATTCCTAGATCACTCTGTTCTACTGCATTCCTCAATGCCCTACCATTTACCATGTATGTCCTATTTTGATTAGCCCTCCCAAAATGTTGCACCTCACATTTATCAGCATTAAACTCCATCTGCCATCTTTCAGCCCACTCTTATAACTGGCCTAAATCTCTCTGCAAGCTTTGAAAACCTACTTCATTATCTGCATACTTACTAATGCAATTTATCACCCCATCATCCAGATCATTAATATATATGACAAACAACATTGGACCCAGTACAGATCCCTGAGGCATACCGCTAGTCACCGGCCTCCAACCTGACTAACAGTTATCCACCACTACTCTCTGGCATCTCCCATCCAGCTACAGTTGAATCCATTTTACTACTTCAATACTAATACCTAACAATTGAACCTTCCTAACTAACCTTCCATGTGGAACCTTGTTAAAGGACTTACTGAAGTCCATATAGACAACATCCACTGCTTTACCCTCATCAACTTTCCTAGAAACCTCTTCAAAAAATTTAATAAGATTTGTCAAACGTGACTTTCCATGCACAAATCCATGTTGACTGTTCCTAATCAGACCCCGACTATCCAGATAATTATATATACCATCTCTAATAATACTTTCCATTAATTTTCCCCCACTGACATCAAACTTACAGGCTGATAATTGCTAGGTTTATTCTTAGAACCCTTTTTAGACAATGGAACCACATGAGCAATATGCCAATCCACCGGCACCATCCCCGTTTCTAATGACATTTGAAATATTTCTGTCAGAGCCCCTGCTGTTTCTACACTAACTTCCCTCAGGATCCTAGGGAATATCCTGTCAGGATCCGGAGAATTATCCACTTTTATATTCTTTAAAAGCGCCAGTACTTCCTCTTCTTTAATCATCATAGTTTCCATAACTACCCTACTTGTTTCCCTTACCTTACACAATTCAATATCCTTCTCCTTAATGAATACCAAAGAAAAAGAAATTGTTCAAAATCTCCCCCATCTCTTCTGACTCCACACATAGCTGTCCTCTCTGATTCTCTAAGTGACCAATTTTATCCCTCACTATCCTTTTGCTATTAATATAACTGTAGAAACCCTTTGGATTTATTTTCACCTTACTTGCCAAAGCAACCTCATAACTTCTTTTAGCTTTTCTAATTTCTTTCTTAAGATTCTTTTTACATTCTTTATATTCCTCAAGCACTTCATTTACTCCATGCTGCCTATATTTATTGTAGATCTCTCTCTTTTTCTGAACCAAGTTTCCAATATCCCTTGAAAACCATGGTTCTCTCAAACTTTTAACCTTTCCTTTCAACCAAACAGGAACATAAAGATTCTGTACCCTCAAAATTTCACCTTTAAATGACTGCCATTTCTCTATTACATCCTTCCCATAAAACAAATTGTCCCAATCCATTCCTTCTAAATCCTTTCGCATCTCCTCAAAGTTAGCCTTTCTCCAATCAAAAATCTCAACCCTGGGTCCAGACCTATCCTTCTCCATAATTATATTGAAACTAATGGCATTGTGATCACTGGACCCGAAGTGCTCCCCAATACATACCTCCGTCACCTAACCTACTTCATTCCCTAACAGGAGATCCAACACTGCCCCTTCTCTAGTTGGTACCTCTATGTATTGCTGCAAAAATCTATCCTGCACACATTTTACAAACTCCAAACCATCCAGCCCTTTTATAGAATGGGCTTCCCAGTCTATGTGTGGAAAATTTAAATCTCCCACAATCACAATTATAATACTACATATTATAATGAAATGTGAAGACATTTTGCTGTCCTCTTGAAACAACAGGTACAGTCAGCCTGATTGAAATTACATATGGAGAGTATTTTTACTCAAGATTAAATATATTCAAACACTGTTTTATACTGTAGATCACTGCATTTAATTTACACTTATTATCACCTGAATGTAGAAGGAATGAATTGGTGAATGCTGGACTTTTAATTACTTGCTTTATATTTCATATAATATCTTTGCAACTTTTTTCTTTGGTGCTGCCTTGTTAAAATGTTTAATTAAGGTAGAACTACAGACTAGTCTATTTTAAAATATTGCCTTTGTAATACATCAACAATTCGCTTTATGAATCATCATATAGAATGAGGCAAGGACTCAGCAAAAATGCAGTTATTTAAAAATGTATATTATCATATTAATTTGTTATTTGATTAAGGACTAAGGTAACAGAATAGCTGCAATAATCCTTGTGCAGCTCTCAAACAAAAGATGCATTCCTAAAAGTATTGATCATTCTACTTCACACCGCAAATTGGAAAGACTTGAAGCACAGTGGCAAACTGACCTGCCTCTTTAATTTGTGTGAGATAATATAACGCAGGATCTATTTTTTTCATTCTGTTAGAAGTAAACGATTGCATGGTACAATCTAAAGAAGTGCAGCAATTAGTCTCAATATTTAGCACTCAACCAGTACCACAAAAGCAAATAATGTTTCAGGCCTGTTTCTGTTTGTGGACTTTATGTATTAGTTTTAAAAAGGGTACGGGGAAGAAGGCAGGGTAATTGGGATGACTGGAAGAATTGGATCAGCCCATGATTGAATGGCCTACTTCTGCTCCTATATCTTATGGTCTTAAATTACATTTAATTCAGAACTAACATGTGCTAAAGATTGTTGATGTGGTCAACTCCATCATCTTCATTTCACTTATCTACTTTCAATAAGAGATGCTAGACAGCAAAGAGAAATGGAAGCTATAATTAATCTCCCCAACAGTTGCAGTATTTTGGGTTAAATGTTCCACACAGGAAGCCGAATTTGGCTCCTGAACTGCATTTTCAAAAATGTTTCAATCCAATTAAGAAGTCAGTAATCATTCATTGAAATAACAACTCACTTGGGCAAAAACTTTCTCCTCAAAACCTCACTGCTTTCCAGCAATTTAGAATGAAAATGTCATTCCCAAAGCTACCTGTAACATAAAACATGATAAAGTCTCCCAATACAATCCAGACTAGAATCAGATTTATTATCACTGACATAAACTTTGTTGTTTTGCAGCAGCCTTCAATGCAAAGACATAAAATTATTATAAAGTATAAAATTAAATAATGAAATAAAAGGAATAATGAGGTAGTCTTTGTGGGTACATGGACTGTTCAGAAATCAGATGATGGGGGGGGGGGGGGGGGGGAATAAGTTATTCCTAAATCAGTGAGTGTGGGACTAACTTCAGGCTCCTCCCTGATGGTAGTAACAAGAAGAGGACATGCTCTGGATGGTGAAGGTCCTTAGTAATAGATTCCACCTTCTTGAGGCATCATCTTTTGAAGATGTTCTTGATGGTGGGGAGGATTGCAGGGTGATGGAGCTAACTATGTCTACAGCCCTCTGCAGCCTTTTGAAATCCTGTGCATTGGAACCTCCATACCAGGCACTGATCTCATCAAAGACTCCATTGTCCCAAAAGGGAGGCTTTGGGGTTCTAATGTTTTTACTGTCACTCATTCTTTGGGGCAGTCTTCTGTTTTTATGGATGTCTGCGAAGAACAAGAATGTCAGGATCTATATTGCACACATTTCTCTGATATGAAATGTAACTATTGGACAATTGAACAATTGAATGCTTGATACAACCTGTCACAACCTTCTGCAGTCTATCTGTAAAGATCTGCTGGAGTCTTTGCTGACATACCAGATCACCTCGAATACCTAGTGAAGTACAGCTGCTAGTGTGCCTTCTTTGTGATTGCGTCAGTGGACCCATGATAGATCCTCTGATATGCTGATGCCCAGGAACTTGAAGCCGATCACCTTTTCCACCACTGAATCCTCAATGAGAATTGCTATACGTTCTCTGGATTTTCCTTCCTGAAGTCTATTATCAGTTCCTTAGTGTTGCTGATGTTGAGTGCAAGCATGTTATTATGTTGCCTCTCAACCAGCTAATCTGCTGCATGCCTTCTCCTTGCCACCTAAAACTCTATGAACAATAGTGGAGTTATTGGCCAATTTATAAACAGCATTTAAGCTGTGCTTTGCCACACAATGAAGAGAGAATAGAGTAGTGGACTAAGCACACATCCTCGAGGTGCACCACCATCGAGGTGGTGGTGTTATTACCAATCTGCATTGACTGTTGTTTTTGGATAAGAAAGTTGAGAAGAAGGTACAGATACCTAGGATTTAAAATTTGGTGATTAATACCAAGGAGATAATAGTATTGAACACAATTATAACTGATAAATAGCAGCCTGACACATGTTTTGCAAACGTCTAGGTGCTCCAAAGCAGAGCTAATGAGATGTAGACATGTTGAGGTGGTTGGCAAATTGCACAAAAAGATACAAAAAGCTGGTCACTGATGAATCTGTAATTCTAATCGACAGTTTAGGACTAAGGCTCTTGTGTAATGTTTAGTGGGAAAACGTGTCACTGCACAGAATGGAGTATGGCACTTAATTATCAACACCATGTTCAAAAGTCAGAGGACAATTGCATTGCTTCCTCCCTTTTTGTATTTCAACCTTCTAGTGATGGTGTTCAGAGTGCCTTGAATTACAGATACTTTTCCTTGAAAACTTCCCTGATTTCCTTTCTTGAAAAAGGTGGTCTCTAAAGAAAAGTATTGAATAAAATGCTTCATTTATCACAGTACTAAACAGTAACACTGTACTGACATTGTGCCTCCATTCATTTGGGAACTTTCTCAGAAGTATACATCTCGGTCATAATTATATTCCAGGCTGAAAGCTCATTTGTGCCACATGTCCAGGAAATTTACAGGCAGGGTGTTGCAAGGAATTATTGGGGTGAATATATCTGTAAGTGGTAAACTTTGAGAAGCTGGACATGCTTATTAGTTACAATATATTTCAAGATCTGAGCATAGAAATGGATAGGGTGAGTTTATGGTTGTGATGCTGTACTTCATATCATCAAGCTATCTTCCACTATAGTTGAATACCTTGAGTAACAAATGAACTTTCAATCTAGTTGCCAAAGCTGCAGGTAATCCTAGTATCTGATTACTACACATCATAAAAGACAGATTTAAGTCGCAAATGTCTAACATTACCTGATGACACTACCAATCATCAAGACCCACAAGTGAACACTAATCATCTAAGTATAGCTACATAAATGGACACCACAAAACTACTTCACCACAAGAACAGTTAAGTTGGAAGTGCAATAAAGAAAAGAGCATTGAACTGAAAAATCGGAACAATTAACTGGCAACAACAAACTTGCAACTAAACATAATTTTTCATAAAGAAATATTTGTGATATTATGCACTGACTCTCAACAACCAAAAATGTATGTTTAGTCAGAAGTGCTCAAATGGAGTTTATCCACTTGGAACTCTAAAAGCTCTACAGAATCCAGTTATAACGAACAGCATGGCCTTTTCCTTGCTCTGTGCAAACCAATGGGAAAGCTAATAGGCATAAAAATTGAAAGCCAATAGAAAAGACCTTTAAACAGATTACGCGTTGTAAGCCAATCCATGTTCGGTGTGAAGGAACACAGTTGCGGAACTTGTACATGAAATACAATTGGGATAATGCTATAAAACAAAACTTACTTGTTGGGTTGGGGATTGTTTTAACGAACACCTTCACTCCATCTGCTGTAACAACCAGGGTCTCCTGATGGTCAGCTATTTTAATTCCACAATTCCACCTGCCATTCCCACATTGACAAGTCTGTCCATGGTCTTCTGTGCTAATAGGATTCAGCTAGACACAGATCAGAGAGGAATATTTCATATTCAGCATTGGTAGTCCCCAACCTGACAGCATCAATATTGATTTCTCTAACCTCCAACAACCACTCCCTTCTGTTCCTCTTACCACCACTACCACCACTCTTCCCCGCCAGCCTCCTTTGCTTTCCCTTGTCCTTTTGGAGCATTTCTGACTATCTAAATTCCAAAGGTTTTTGCGAGTCATTACCCTTGACTTCAAGGCAAAGTTTAACTGAATGTGACAATGAAAGAGACTGGATAAAACAGAGTAAATGAGCATCAAAGGAAAAGTACTATTTGTTTGGAGTCATACATTTCAGTATGACAGCAGTGATTATTGAAGATCAAATATATCAGGACAATACTACATAACTTCCTCAAGTCTCTAATCCACCCTTGAATGACATTCCGTCAATACTAATGTAAAAAGTGGGAATGATTGCTGTAGATTGCAGTGTTCAATCCCATTTGCAACTTCTCAAGAAATGAAGCTGTCCATAGCAGGATGCATTATAACCTGGAAAACATTTAATCAATGGCTGACAAATGATGTGGCACCATGAAAAGGCCAGTCAATAATCATCTCAAACTATCACCCGATAGCATTCAAATCTACTATGATGAAGCGCTTTGAGAGGTTGGTTTTTGTTAGGATTAACTTCTGCCTGAACGTGGACCTGGGCCCACTGCGATTTGCTTCCCTGAACAACAGATCTACAGCGTACATGATCTTACTAGCCCTGAGACCACCTGGACAACAGCAAATCCTATGCCAGGTTGTTGTTTATTGATGACAGCTCAACATACAACATCATTTTCTCCTCAGTACTAAACAACAAGATTCAAATTCTGGGACTCTGTATCTCACTCTGAAATGGGATCCTCGCCTTCCTCGTCAGGAGACCACAATCAGGGCAGATCAGTAGTAGCATCTCCTCCTCGCTAATAATCAACACAGGCGCAACTCAAGGATGTGTGCTTAGCCCATTGCTCCACGCTCTCTATCTTCATAACTGCATGTCTAGGCACAGCTCAAATGGAATCCACAAGTTTGCCAATGACACCACCGTTGCTGGCAGATTTACAGGTGGCAATGAGAAGGCGTACAGGAGTGAGACAGATAGGCTGATTGAGTAAATATCACAACAACCACCTTGCACTCAACATCAGCAAGACCAAGGAATTTATTGTGGAGTTTAGGAAGGGTAAGATGGGAGAACCAGTCCTCATCGAGGAGTCAGCAGTAGAAAGAGTGAGCACCTTCAAATTCCTGGATGTCAACATCTCAGAGAATCGACCGTGGGCCCAGCAATCATGAAGAAGGCATGACAGCAGCTCTACTCCTTTCGGAGTTTGAGGAGATTTAGTATGTCTCCAAAGACTCTAGCAAATTTCTACAAAAATGCCATGGAGAGCACTCTGACTGGTGTGGAGACTCAAATGCACAAGGTCAAAAGATTCTGGAGAGATCCAGCCAGCTCCAAAGCAGGCACATTCTTCCCTACATTAAGGGCATCTTTAACATCCAGTGCCTTGAGGAGGTGGCATCTATCATTATGGACTCTCACTATCACAACATTTGGAGTTCTGATTACAGTACCACCATCAAGGAGGAGGTACGGAAACCTGAAGATGCAAACTCAACTAAGAACAGCCTCTTCCCCTCTACCATAAATGCATGCATGCTACCTCACCGTTTTTCTTTTACACTATTTGTTTTATTTTGTATTGTGACATGGTAATTTTTTATTGCAGTACTGCTGCCACAAAGCAGCCAATTTTATGACATACGTTACATACTGAATGTCAGCAATAATAAATATGAATTTGATTCTGATTCAAAAGAGAAGCTAACTACCTACTCTTGACATTCAGTGGAGCTACCATCACTTAACCATCAATTTCCTAAAGGTTATCAGTGACTGGCAATTCAATTAGATAAGCCTCATAAATATTCTGGCTACAACAGCATGAAGAAACCTAGATATTCTTTAGTGAATGATGTACCTCCTGACACCACAAAACATTTGTACAATCCATAAGAGGCAAGTCAGTTAGAAGTATGATGAAATACTTGACTGACTGGGTGTAGGATAAACAACACTCAAGGTTCTCAGATCATATAGAATAAAATGCCTTACTTGATTGGTACCCAGACCACCAAACTCTAGATTAATTTTCTCCGTCATTTGCCATCAGTTAATTGTATTATACTTACTCACCTATACCATCAATAAGGAGAAGGCAGTGGGTATATGGGAATTCCACTACTGCAGGTTTCTTTACATTATATACTATCCTGACCTGGAAATTTAGTTGGGTCCAACTCCTAAATGCCCTGATCAACAGCATTGTAGCTGTGCTTCACTAGAAGGATTGCAGTGATTTGTACAGTAGCTGGCATCATCTTGTCCAAAGCGACTAGAGATGAATAAATGTCTTCAACCTGAAAGTACAGGTCCCAACAGGCGAATAAATATTGTGTACAGGTTCCGAGGCATTGCATGCTGTAGGGCAGGTCTTACACGTTTAACATGAGTGAAGGTCACAAATAATGCAATTTACAATGAAGAGAAACCTAAGTGGACTATGCAGATAGAATCAGTACATCAGTCTTTGCTTGTCAATCAATGGAAAAGAAATCCAAGGTTCATTGGTGAAGAATGTAATATTATGTTTTCAGTCCCGCTGAAGGTTCTCGGCCGAAAACGTCAACCATACTCTTTTCCACAGATGCTGTCTGGCCTGCTGAATTCCTCCAGCATTTTGTGTGTGTGTTGCTTGGATTTCCAGCATCTGCAGATATTCTCTTGTTTGTGAATATTATGTTTTGTTTGCCATATAGTGGTGGGGCTAAAGAGAGGATGACAGTAAAGGGGAAGTTTTTAAATTAACCACTTAAAGTCATATTCAAGTGCCCTCCTCCATGGTCTGTTACCTGCTTGAGCAGGTAAGTGTCACTAAAGCAAGAGTGGTCCAACTGCAAAGTGCTGAATTTCTTGGAAAAGACATCCAAATATGTACCACATGCCACTGAAGAGCACACACATTTTCAAATGCTTTTGTCCATTATCGTGACAGACACACAGGAGAACCAACAGAAAATTTATAAATATCATTGACAATGTAGTACATATCCAATCACATTCAATAATATTTTCAGATAAAATCTAATCACAAAGAGCTCCCACTCTTCAAGATTATTGTTTTCACTCACAGTTTTTCAGAATCCTTATCCTCCTTTACTTCAGAGTAAATCTAGCTGCAACCCCTGCCCACTCCTTCATGCCTTCAAAGATCAATGTCCTCTCTAGATAAAGTTGCTGAACCTCACAGCATAGGGCCGTTGATTTTCATCACATCCCACCACAAACATGATTAGATCCCTCAACCTCAAGGTTTAGATTTAATGTGCCTCCCAATTGCACCCCTCTATTTCCCTGCTCAAAACCATCTCTATGATATCACTAACCCAGCAGTAGGATCCATCCCCATTCATGACCATCAGGCTGCCTTCCTGATTCAGAACCCGCTGAGAACAACAAATACAAATCAAAATTCCACAAAGTGTTGAAAACTGGATTTCCCATCTACTCACCAGCCCCCAGAATATCTCGACTCATCAGCCACCACACTTAGAAAACTACTCTCAGTCAAGAACGAGTCCACAATGCTCTTTGTTTCATGTATGATGAGAGAAGGAAGGACAAGGCACTCATAGGGTGTACATTCACAACGTCCAGGTAAGAGGCGATGGTAGTAATGCACAATATTGCACAGGGTGCCCATGATAACAGGATGTGGTGAACTGAGCTAAACAGAGCTTAATCAGAGCCTGGTAAACAGTAATAACAATCTTAACAGGAGGTGTCATCCCTTCTCTGGCTATAGAGACTAATGGCCAAGGGTAAGAAAAATTTTGTACGTACAACACTCTTTGGAGCAGCACATTTGTCTTAGCCTATTACTGAAAATTCTCCTCTGTTTAGTCAAGGTGGCATGCAGTGGGTAAGAAACATCAGCAGAATTGCTAGGATTTTCCAGAGGGTCCTTTATTCTATCTCAACTTCCAGTATGTCCAGTTGACTCCTATAACAGAGCCAGCCTTTCTAATCAGTTTATTGAACCTGTTGGCATCACCTGTGTTGATGCCATCACACCATCACACAGAAGATTGTACTGTTAACAACAGACTGGTAGAACATGTGTAGGAGAGGTCTGCAAACTCTAACAGACCTCAGTCTCTTCAGGAAGTTGAGGTGACTCTGGCCCTTATTGTACACAGCCTTTGTGTTGGTACTCAACTCACGTCTGTCGTCCAGGTGCACCCCCAGGTACTTATAAGTCTTCACCATCAATAGTAACAGGGAGCAGTGCAGGCTTGGTCTTACCATCTCCTTTGTCTTACTGATGTACACTCAGTCAAATGTTTCCCTGATTCAAGGACAATCACTATTGAATGGAGTTACGTCTGGAGCAGAATGGTCCTGAGCACCTCTGTTCAGGTTATTGCTGAGTAACTGTGAGGTATTGGACTGCCCTTGGCACTTTCTATTACTTTGTAATGGTCTGTGAATGGGCTGCAAAAGAGTACCATGGCCCTTTTATTTGTTATTGGTACCCAGAAATGTAAATTATGGTATGTACTACGTTATTCTAAAACCGAGTTTTTTGAATAGGTAACTAAGATGGTTGACAAGGACAGGAAGGTAGGCGTTGTCCACATGGACTCTAACAAGGTCTTTGACATAGGTCCACACTGTAGGCAGGTCCAGAAAGTTAGACCACAGAGCTGAGTAATTGAATATATAATTGGCTTGATAATAGGAGGCAGGTTGGTAGTGGAGGATAATTTTTCAGCCTCAAGCCCTATTTGCCAGTTGTGCTCACATTACAGGAAAGATGCAGCTAGACATAAGTGCATAAAAGACTCACAAGAATGTTACATGGATAAGAAGACTTGGCGATGAGGAGAGATGGGATAGACTGGATCTGTTTATCCTCAGCAAAGAAGGCTAAGTGACCTGTTAGAAGTATATAAAATTACGAGAAGCATAGATCATCTGTTTCCTGTAGAAAGAATGTCTAAAATGGGAGAGCATAAGCTGAGAAAAAAAGATCTGAAGCAGATCTCAGAAGTAAATTTTTCACAGAAAGTGTTTTTGGTTTTGGAATGCACTGTCAGTAGAGGTCACAGAGGCAACAACATTTAAGGCATTTGGACAGATACTTGAACGAGCAAGGCATAGTGGGAAATGGAAATAATGCAAACGAGCTAGATAGGACGGTTGACAGAAACACAGTGAGCTGAAAGGCCTATTTCTATGCTTTACAACTCCATGATTCTATGATTATCTAATTAATTTCTGAATTGGAAAGGGAAAAACAGTATTGTCAGATGAGGGTTCGTGAGCTGACATGTAGATGGTAATATAATAGATCATTGATTCTCCTGAAGAGATTATAATTTATCTGATCTATGTTAGAAATATCCTGGATTAAGTTTCCAAACTACTGAGAGTAACATTTGAATAACAGATTGACCACCCATTACAGCAGCAACTTGATTCTCATTTCTACCAAACTCGGTCTAGAGAACTCGTTCATTTGTTTACATGGCACTTTTTCAGCCTATCATAATGGCTAACTGTGCTCAAACATCACAGTAGACTTTTCCTTCTCCTTCCCCCAAACTCTTCATACATTCTTAAAATGACAGAAAAAAATACTCAGGGCATTACAATGACTGACAGCAAACTATTTCCATACAAGTGAATGAATTTAACATCTGCTATACTATACTAGTCAATACAAAACATGAAAGTTGCTGATACTTCAGCTACAAAATGATCTTCAGATATAAAAGTCTTGGGTTATGGAGGCTTCTAAAGTTTGCAATGAATGACATAAACTGAATCCAGATCATACTTTATTTTACACACTGCCATTCACTTAATCCCTTGCTTTATACCTCTCAATTTTATTGCATTATTACTAGGCTCCTGAATCCTGTCCAATCCTAATCCTCCTCTCAAAACCCTTTTTAATTTTTGACATACCAAACACAATGTAAGTTGACGAACTGCATGTTACAGAAGGAATTTTAGTTCTTATGACTTGGCATTGCAACAGTTAACGAATTATTAAAATAAAAAAGGAATTATGGAATGGCACCTTCACTTAACACTGCATTTAAAGCAATTCAAAACCTCATAAAAATAGGAATAAGGAACAAGGAAAATAAAAACAAATTCAATGGCAACTTTGAGAGGAGGAATGGGATTGGCATTAGGGAGGATGAACGGTTACCGATGACCAGGACAAAGAGAATGATCTTGTGGAGGTAGCAGCAAGTGGAAGGATAGGCTATAGATAAAAGAGAATGTTTAGTGAAACCTGCAGAGTGCCAGGGATTCGGTGTGGTCATTAGATTTACGTACAGCCAAACTTCTTGGTGTGCTGAGATTGTAGACTTTCCTGTTAGTGCTGTTGATTTATGAGGAAATTAATTCTGTTGCACCAGACTAATTGAAACAAAGCTCTATTACTTTTGTGGCATTGAGCCAAAAAAAAGATCAATTTCTGCAGGAGCCCTCCCTGTAATAGAAGGTTTAAATCCATTGGCTAAAAGGACAAACTTTTATTAAAATGGATTAGCAGAGAAGGTATAAAATGCATTAACCATGACTCAATATAAACAGACGAATTAAATTCCACTGAAAAAGGATTAAGCTCGCTTTTCAGCATTAATGCCATATAAAAAATTTTGTTTCTCTGAGTTTATTTGCCTTTCTTTGCCTCCAAACCATCTTCCCAACTTTCTGATTCCCTCTGAACTCATTTTTTGTTTGTTATTCACTTTCTTCATTCCTCCTATCTCCCTCTCTAACTCCTCCCATCTTCCCACAAATTCTCCTCCATTTTTTACATCATATTTCTACACCTTCCTTTCATTCCTTGCTTTTGGGGTCTTCCTATCTACTGTTGGTTACCCCAACTCTTCCCTCATATTTCCTCAACAATTTATTTCCCTTTTTTCATTATCTTGCTCTCCGCAATCCTCTATTTTCCATTGAAGTCTCCTCATATGTCTATTCCCCTAACTTCCTTTATTCTCCTTTCCTCACCAATCACCCACTTCCTCTGAGCTCATTTTGTTATCTCACCACTCTTCTTTCACTATTCACTCACATAGCTTTACCTCTGCTTTCCCATCACCCCACTTATTTTCATGTTTGTCCATCCCACCATTCCTCCATTTATCTCCTTCCAGTCTCCATTTCCATCCCAATAACATTCCCAACTTCCTTTTCGCTCCTTTCTCTTCTCCCTCATCTCATCCCTTCACTTTACTTCCCATTTTTTCTGTTATGTGTCATAACATCCATTCCCTCTCAACATGCCCACATCTCCTACCTTTATTTATTCCCACACCTTCTTGCCTTTCCAGAAATTCAACCCTTTCCTTTTCCCTTTTGAAGCACATAAGCTTTTACTTCTCTTAATGAACCAAGTGAGATTAAAAACTTATTTCATATTCATTACTCTAAAATGTAGGTATGGCATTTACAATTCAACCAAGCAGCAACAACTTCCCGTTTTTATTGCAATAAATGAATATAATCAAATATCATCAACCAACAGTTCCTGCAGTGTGTACCATCTACACAATGCGCTGCAACAACACACCAAAGTTCCTAAGGCAGCGCCTTCTAGACCCTCGTTCACTACCATCCAGAAGGATGAGAACCACAGATACTTGGGAACACCACCACTTGGAAATCCCCTTCCAGGTCACTCACCATCCTGACTGAGAAACTTCATTGTTACTGGGTCAAGATCATGGAATCCCTTCCCTAACAGCACTGTGGGTGTCCCTAAACCTCAGGGACTGCAGCGGTTCAATAAAACAGCACACCACAACCTTCTCAAAGGCAACTAGGAATGGGCAATAAATGCTGGCTTAGATGGTGGTGTACACATCCCATAAGTGAATAAATAAAAGAAATAACTTACTTGAGCCTACTTATCTGTACAATAAAGGATCTGTAATAGTACTGATTGCTCCCATTCCTGCTCCCAGTCTTTTCCTTGATAGATTTTTCAATTCTATTTTGTCTGCTTTCATAATCCTTGAAATGTGTTTTTAATGTTTTAACAATCTTTGATATATAACTCCTGTAGGGATATTTTTTGAATTTAATATAATGAATTTGCAGATCTCAGTGATTTTCATCGAATGAGTCTAGCAGTGGACTTACTATTTCATTGGTATTCATTTAATTAAAAACTGAAAGCATATATCACAGCAAAACATTTCGTGTAGAATAGGTTATATAGTCCCTGGAGGAGTCAATGTATTTTCCTATGTTCTTTTCTACTTTTCGATCAAAAGCAAAGTATTAAGTTAAACTAATAATTTATTCATCTTCAGTCTGCCATCGTCTGACACCATGTTCTTTGATCTAAGCTAAGAGCCTTATCAGAAAGCAAGAACTATAAGCACATTTTATTTTCTTTTTGATTTAGTTGTATAGTCACTGATGTCAGAGATAAACAGTTCATCTCTCAAATATGGAAACAAGATAGATAGGCAGTATATTGAAGAATGATTTCCAGATAATTAATTCAGATTTTATCTGCACTAAGGTTGTGAAAATTGTTTTTCATTTTTATTAAAGGCACCTGTTGTTTACTTAGATTTTTAGATGAAAAGATGAGGCTGCTGAACAAGACAGGAGTCCATGGTATTACAGGAAAGGTAACAGAATTGACAGAGGTTTGACTGATTGACGGAAGACAAAGAGTCATTTTCTTGTTGATTTTCGGTGACTAGTGGTGTTCCCCTTGGGTCGGTGTTGAGTCTGCTACTTCTACCTTACTTTGTAGAAGGAATAAAGGCTTAGACTATCTTCTAAGCAGGGAGCAAATAGGGATTACTAGTGCAAGATTCCTGAAAGATTAACTTGCAGGTTGAGTTGGTAGTTGGGAAGTCAAATGCAATGTCAGCATTCATTACAAGTCTAGAATATAAAAGTGAGGATGTAATGATGAGAATTTATATTGGTCAGGCCACACTTGGAGTATTGTGAGCAATTATGGGCTCTATACCTATGGAAGCATGTGCTGGCATTGGAAAGGGTCCAGAGGAATTTTACGAGAATGATCCTGGGAGTGAAATAGTTAATGCATAAGGAGCATTTGATGGCTCTGGGCCTGTACTTGCTTGAGCTAAAAGAGGGGGATCTTGCACTAGGAATCCCTGTTTGCTCCCCACTTAGAAGATAGTCTATGCCTTTATTCCGCCTATAAAGAAAGAGAGGGATCTCTTTAAAACAGTGAATGTTGAAAGGCGTGGACATGGAGAGGATGTATATAACAGTGGGAGAGCTCAGAACCAGAAAGTACAGCCTCAGAATAGAAGTACTTCCACTACACATCTATAGAAGTCTGTGTAAGTTTTTGAAGTCATGCCAAATCTCTACAGATTTCTAAGAAAGTAGAGTCTCTTGTCTACAAAATCTCACCTTCGTGTAAAATGCAGTTCATTAAGAAATTATTTTGAACAGCCAATCCGGCATCAGAAAATCCGCACAGAAAAGACTCACAAAGGGTGGAACATGGAGTATATACATGCAATCCAAATACGTCCAAGTTTTGTTCCCTGTCCAATCTCTCCTATTTCTGACTTACTTTTTAATCAAGCCTCCCTTCCAGTCATTTGTGAAACTTGATGATCATGTTTAAAACCAATTTTATGTGAATGCAATAGTTAGGAGTACTTTTATTTGTAAAAATGTATTTCAATAGAAGTAAAAAGACTATGAATAAATCAGATTTTGAATTGCATAGAATGTCTGGGCACACTGTAGTCTTCTGGGTTCAATACTGAATTCAGCAATTTCAGGTAAGTTGGAGTCTCCATCTGTTTCAAAATTACTTGTTCTGCTGCAGGCTACCCATCTCTAATATTAACACATTTTCTCCGTTCTCTCTCCACTGGCACCTCTTCTCTGACCTGCACTTCAGAGATTATGTATGTCTTCTTGTTTTTTCCCTCCCCATCTCCCTTGTCCCCGTCTCTCCGCACCCCCCCCCAATTCCCTTTCGTTCTCTCCTCCCCTGCCCCACCTCTCTCTCTCTCTCAATCCACCAACACTCTCTTCACTCCTCCCTTGCCCTTGCAGGGTGCAAGGTGGATCAGTAGAATATCTTCTGGGGAAGGTATGACTTATACAAAATGGATGAGTTACTCCTGAACTCAAGTAGAACCAATTTCCTTGCAGGCAGGTTTGCTAGAGCTGTTGGAAAGTCTTTAAACTAGTTTGGCAGGGGGATGAGAACTAGAGTATTAGGACAGTGGTTGAGGTAGTTGGTGTAAAGATAGATGCAGTGTGTGGAGAAACTGTGAAGAAGAATGAGCAGAGGAAAGGGTTTAATTGCAGTTGGTTGGATGGTTTGAAACGGGTCTAATCTAATGCAAGATGGATCAGGAAAGAAGGTGATGAATTTAGAACATGGGCCAGTACATGGAACTACAACATTCTGATTATTACACTGACCTGGCTACCATAGAGGTGGGAATGGCTGCTGGTTTTCCAAGGTTTAGATATTTCAGAAGAGACAAGGAGGAAAGTAAAGAGGTAGGGGAGTGGTATTGCTAATCAGGATAGTATCAGAGCTGCAGAAAGGAAAGACATCATGGAGGGATAGTCCACTAAGTCTGTGTGAGTTGAAGTCAGAAACAGGAAGGGAGCAATCACTCTATCAAGAGTGTTCTTATAGACAAAGCACCCCTCCCCACACACTTCCCAATAGCAACAGAGAAACTGAGGTGCTGATCAGGAAGCAGATTTTCGAATGATGCAAAATTAGTAGGTTTGTATCATGGGTTACTTCAACTTCCCTGATATTATTTGGCATCTCATTTGTACAAAAAAGTTTAGACGGGGCAGACTTTGTTAGGCATTGTCCAGGAAGGTTTCCTGACACAATATGTAAACAGACATATTGCCTTTGGTCTAGAAGATAGGCCATACTGGATTTTGTACTAAGCAATGGACCAGGTGACGTGCCAGATCTCTCAGTGAGTGAGCATTTCAGTGGTAATGACAACTCCCTAAACTTTACCAGAACCTTGGATTGTAAATGGTATGGGAAAGTAGAAGAGAATTGATAGAGGGTGTACATGATGATAAGAAGCATAGATGGAGTGGGCAGCCAGAGATATTTTTCCCAGAGTGTAAATGGCTAATAAGAGGGGACATACAGTACCTTTAAGCTATTTGGAGGTAAGTATAAGGGGATATCAGAGGTAGGATTTATAAACAGACAATGGTGGATGCATGGAGTGAGATTCCTGAAGCGGTAATCAAGGAAGGTGCATCAGAGACATTTAAGAGTCTCCATGAGTGGCAAGCAAAGAATCATAGAGAGATTGAGAATGGAACTAAGCCCTTTGGCCCATTGAGTCTATGCTAACCATCAGTCAGCTATTTATGTAATCATACCTTAATCCCATTTTTCTTCAATTCAAGATATTTAATCAATTCTCCTCTCCCATTTGCACCACCTCCAAATTCAACCACTTCTTTACTCATTACGGGTAATAGTCCATCTTTAATAAACCTATTAACCCACATATCTTCACGATATGGGAGGAAATTAGAGCGCCTGGAGGAAATCCACACAAAACCTGCAAACTCCATACAGACAGCATTGGGGGTGGGGTAGGGGGGTCAGGATTAAAATTCTAGTTCGGGCTCTGTGAGACACTAACTGCACCATTGTGCCACCAGAGGACAGCACTATCTGATCTGACTTCTCTTTTATTTTCCATAAATTGACTAATGAAATGAGAGGTGGCCTTAAGAGCCCCAGATTAAAATAAAATCCATGATACTACTTGAGAGTGGAAAGCATTTGTGTGTAGATAAATACTGAGAGCTGTTGAAACTGAAATCAAACCATTATGATTGTATATTATTGAATTTGTTTACTTATATTCCCTCAGTTCTTTCTATTCTCTTTTCTGTGAATATAGTGAATACAGGCCCAGGACCATCAAACTCTCTTCATATGATAACCCTTCCAATCCTGAAATCATCCTTTGATCACTCTCCAATGTCCGCACATCTTTTCTGAGATAAGAGGCCCAAAACAGCTCATGATATACCAAGTGACGCTTTACCAGTGTTTTATGAAGCCTCAACATTACTTCCTTGCTCTTATATTCTAGTTCTCATGAAAGGAATGATAACATCGCATTTCCTTTCCTCACCACTGACTCAACCTGCAAATTAACCTTTAGGGAATCCTGCACAAGGATTCCCAAGTCTCAATTTAGAAAATAATCAATCCTTTTATTTCTTCTACCAAAGTGCATGACCATACACTTCCTGACACTGTATCTGTCACTTTACCCTTTCTCCTAATCTGCCTAGACCTTCTGTAACCTCCTTTCTCAAAACTAACTGGCCCTCCACCTGTCTTTGTGTCATCCATAAACTTTGCCACAAAGCCATTAATTCCATCATCCAAGTCATTGACATATATGAAGAAGCAGTCCCAACACAGACCCATGCAGATCACCACCAATCACCAGTAGCCAACCAGAAAAGACTCCCTTTATTCCCACCCTTTGCCTCCTGCCAATCAGCCACTGCTTTATCTATGCTAGTACCTTCACTGTGGGCTCTTACCTTGTTAAGTAGCCTCATATGTGGCACCTGTTAAAGGCCTTCTGAAAATCCAAGTACACAACATCCATCAATTCTCCTTTGTCTATCCTGCTTGTTATTTCTTTGAAGAACCATCAGGCAAGATTTTCCCGTAAGGAAATCATGCTGACCATGGCCTATTTTATCATGTGCCTCAAAGTACCCCAAACCACATCGTTAACAATCAACTTCAACATCTTATCCATCACTGAGGTCAGACTAGCGAGCCTTTAATTTCCTTTCTTCTGCCTCTCTCCATTCTTGAAGAGTGGAGTGACACTTACAATTTTCCAGTTCTTCAGAACCGTGCCAGAGTCAAATGATTCTTAAAAGATCATTAATAATGCCTCTGCAATCTCTTCAGCCACCCCTTTAACAACACTGAGGTTTAAACCATCTGGTCCAGGTTGCCCAAAAATATTCTTCCTAGTAAAGGCAACTTCACACACTTCTGCCTCCTGACACTCTCAAACTTCCAGCATACTGCTAAGGTCTTCTACATTGGCAAATGATACAAAATACGTACCTATTCAGTTCATCTACCATTTCCTTATCCCCCATTACTACCTTTCCAGCATTATTTTCCAGCAGTTTGATATCCTCTCTCCCTTTTCTTTTACTCTTGATTTATCTGAAGAAACTTTTGGTATCCCATTTAATTTTGTTGGCTAGCTTACCTTTGTATTCCATCTTTACCTTCTTTATGACTTATTAGCTACCTTCTGTTGGTTTTGTAGGCTTCCTAACCCTCTTAACTTCCCACTAATTTTTGCTATATTATATGCCCTCTCTTTGGCTTCTATGTTGGGTCTGAATTCTCTTGTGAGCCACAGTTGTGTCATCTTCCCTTTAAAATATAGATAGATAGATAGATAGATAGATAGATAGATACTTTATTCATCCCCATGGGGAAATTCAACTTTTTTCCAATGTCCCATACACTTGTTGTAGCAAAACTAATTACATACAATACTTAACTCAGTAAAAAATATGATATGCATCTAAATCACTATCTCAAAAAGCATTAATAATAGCTTTTAAAAAGTTCTTAAGTCCTGGCGGTAGAATTGTAAAGCCTAATGGCATTGGGGAGTATTGACCTCTTCATCCTGTCTGAGGAGCATTGCATCGATAGTAACCTGTCGCTGAAACTGCTTCTCTGTCTCTGGATGGTGCTATGTAGAGGATGTACAGAGTTATCCATAATTGACCGTAGCCTACTCAGCGCCCTTCGCTCAGCTACCGTTGTTAAACTCTCCAGTACTTTGCCCACGACAGAGCCCGCCTTCCTTACCAGCTTATTAAGACGTGAGGCGTCCCTCTTCTTAATGCTTCCTCCCCAACACGCCACCACGAAGAAGAGGGCGCTCTCCACAACTGACCTATAGAACATCTTCAGCATCTCACTACAGACATTGAATGACGCCAACCTTCTTAGAAAGTACAGTCGACTCTGTGCCTTCCTGCGCAAGGTATCTGTGTTGGCAGTCCAGTCTAGCTTCTCGTCTAACTGTACTCCCAGATACTTGTAGATACAAATATATCTTCCTCTTTGGGATATTCATATATCCTATGCCTTCCATATTCCTTGCAGAAATTCCAGCTAATGCTGTTCTGCCATCATCATAGAAACATAGAAAACCTACAGCACAAAACAGGCCCTTCAGCCCACAAAGTTGTGCTGAACATGTCCCTACCTTAGAAATCACTAGGCTTACCTATAGTCCTCTATTTTTCTAAGCTCCATGTACCTACCTAAAAGTTTTTTAAAAGACCCTATCATATCCACCTCCACCACCGTTGCCGGCAGCCCATTCCACGCACTCAGCACTCTCTGAGTAAAAAACTTACGCCTGACATCTCCTCTGTACCTACTCCCCAGCACCTTAAACCTGTGTCCTCTTGTGGCAACCATTTCAGCACTGGGGAAAAAGCCTCTGACTATCCACACGATCACTGCCTCTCATCATCTCATACACCTCTATCAGGTCACCTCTCAACCTCTGTCGCTCCAAGGAGAAAAGGCTGAGGTCACTCAACCTATTCTCACAAGGCATGCTCCCCAATCCAGGCGATATCCTTGTAAATCTCCTCTACACCCTTTCTATGGCTTCCACATCCTTCCTGTAGTGAGGCAACCAGAACTGAGCACAGTACTCCAAGTGGGGTCTGACCAGGGTTCTATATAGCTGCAACATTACTTCTCAGCTCCTAAATTCAATTCCACGATTGATGAAAGCCAATACATCCTACGCCTTCTTAACCACTGAGTCAACCTGCGCAGCTGCTTTGAGTGTCCTATGGACTCAGACCCCAAGATCCCTCTGATCCTCCACACTGCCAAGAGTCTTACCATTAATACGAAATTCTACCATCATACTTGAGCTACCAAAATGAACCACTTCACACATATCTGGGTTGAACTCCATCTGCCGCTTCTCAGCCCAGTTCTGCATCCTATTAATGTCCCACTGTAATCTCTGACAGCCCTCCACATTATCCACAACACCTCCAACATTTGTGTCATCAGAAAACTTGCTAACCTATCCCTCCACTTCCTCATCCAGATCATTTATAAAAATCACGAAGAGTAAGGGTCCCAGAACAGATCCCTGAGGCACTCCACTGGTGACTGACCTCCATGCAGAATATGACCCATCTACAACCAATCCTTGCCTTCTGTGGGCAAGCCAGTTCTGGATCCACAAAGCAATGACCCCTTGGATCTCATGCCTCCCTACTTTCTTAATAAGCCTTGCATGGGGTACCTTATCAACTGCCTTCCTGAAATCCATATACACTACATCTACTGCTCTTCCTTCATCAATGTGTTTAGTCACATCCTCAAAAAATTCACTCAGGCTCGTAAGGCACAACCTGCCCTTGACAAAACCATGCTGACTACTCCTAATCATATTATACCTCTCCAAATGTTCATAAATCATGCCTCTCAGGATCTTCTCCATCAACTTACCAACCACTGAGGTAAGACTCCCTGGTCTATAATTTCCTGGGCTATCCCTACTCCCTTTCTTGAATAAAGAAACAACATCCACATCTCTCCAAACCTTCAGAACCTCCCTCGTCTCCATTAGTGATGCAAAGATCATCGCCAGAGGCTCAGCAATCTCCTCTCTCACTTCCCACAGTAGCAAGCTTTTCTTTTCTTCTTGACTAGATTTATTACAGCCTTTGTACACCACAGTTCCTGTACCCTACCATAACTTCCCTGTCTCATTGGAACATACCTATAAAGAACTCCACACAAATATCCCCTTAACATTTGCCACATTACTTCCATACTTTTCCCTGAAAACATCTGTTTCCAATTTAAACTACCATCCGAGTTTCTTTCCTGAGTCCACAGAATCGTCTGTCTGACCCCCTAACTATACAGCCCCCTATCACTACTGCCTTCCTCTTCCTTTCCCTACCCTTCTGAGCCACACGGCCGGACTGTGCCAGAGGCACTGCCACTGTCTCTTTCCCCACGTAGGCTGTTCCCCCCCCCCCAACAGTACTGAAACAGGAGTACTTATTGTCAAGGGGTACAGCTACAGGAGTGCTCTCTAGTACCTGACTCTTCCCCTTCCCCCTCCTGACTGTGACCCACTTGTCTGTCTCCTGTGGCCCCAATGTGACCATCTACCTATAACTCCTTTTTATTACCTCCTCACTGTCCCTGACTAGGTGAAGGTCATCGAGCTGCATCTCCAATTTCTTAACACGGTCCCTTAGGAGCTGCAGCTTGACACATCGAGTGCAGATACGGCCGTCCAGGAGGCTGGGAGTCTCCAGGACTTCCCACATTTGAAACCTTGCACAGAAAACTGGCCTCACACACATTCTACTTCCTTTCCACAATTAGCACAGTTAAACCTACCTCGCCTCATCCCATTACCGCCTAAGCCCATTGAGTCAAAGCTCTATCACTCTGCTGCCTCTCACTCCACTGCCCGCTGGATATGGCGGTCTACTTTTTAAACCTTTCACACTCTACTGGTTGACGTCACGCACCTACGCAGTCTTGCTTCTCTTTTACCCTGGGTAGTAAAACTGCCTTCGCTCCGGAAATCCTTAGACGTTTACCCATAGCCTCCTTGCTCCGAATGTTCTTTCACAAACATCTTTGGCCAGCTCATCTCTCATTCTCTTTACACCACTGATACATCTGACATTAGTTTTTTCTTCTTAAATTGCAGGATGAATTCTATCATGTTATGATCAATTCTCCTCAAGGTTCCTTTACCTTAAGCTCTCGCAACAATTCTGCTTAAGTACAAAACACCCTATCCGAAATAGCTGATCCCTTAGTCGATCAACCACGAACTGCTCTAAAAACCCATCTCTTAGAGATACTGGAGATTTCCCCTCTTGGGATACAGTACTAACCTGATTTTCCCAATCTACCTGCATATTGAAATCCTCACAACTATTGTAATATTGTACCTCTTTCCCATGCATTTTATATCTCCTATTGTAATTTGTAGAGCACATCTTTACTGGTTGGGGGGGGGGGGGGGTCTGTATGTAACTCCCATCAGGGTCTTCTTTCCCTTGCAGTTCCTTAGCTCTACCCACATGATTCAACACCTTCCAACCCTATGCCACCTCTTTCTAATGATTTGATTCAATTTTTTTTTACCAACAGAGCCATGCCACCCCCTCTGCCTACCTGCCCTGTTGATACAATGTGTATCCTTGGACATTAAGCTTCCAACTATAATCTTCTTCCAGTGATGCCCAAAACGTCATTCATGCCAGTCTGTAATTGTGCTACAAGTTCATCTACCTTATTCTGCATACTGTACTCATTCAAATATAACACCTTCAGTCCTGTATTCACCCTTTTCTGTCAATAAAAGCAACAGTGAAAATGGGTTTGGACATTTATTATGTTGAAGTAATAGGAGGGCTGACAGGCTCACTAATAGTCTAATGTACTTCAATATTAATGCTCCTTCCATAACAATCACTAATGTTCTACCAACCAATAGAATCATTAGTCCATAATGATGGGAAGCGTTTGTTTTCATACAATCTCTTATCTTTATAGTAATGGTCTACTGATGTGTTTACTCCATTCTTCAATAGATTCACAGCTGAATTGGCACTCCAGTCTCTGCTTGTGGAAATAGCAAAATATCTGAACTTTCCACTTCTGCATTGCAAAACAAGAGTTGTCACTGGAACAGCAGAATAGAGCACAATAACGTTGTCGATACCCTTTCAAAAATGGGTGCCTTTCGTACTGCTCTGGCAGTAATATCTGTATTATGAAACCAGAGGCATTGTAGCCTCCATAAATAAAAACCACATTTCCAGCACTCATTCTTTCTGGCTGGTAACTCCATTTTTCTTTGTCTTGATCATTGAAGTGAACTCTGATTCTTTTGTGTTAGTCATATTGAGATCATTGTTTGAAACAATAGACCCTTGGTAGCTTTATCAAATGCGCTTTCTCTCCACAATCTTATGCTGTCACTAATGTGATTGAGTGGGAATACTGCCTCTGGTGACAAAGGCTGCAACCCCATTGGGATGATAACAGCCTAGAACCTCTTTATACCAGGTTCTGCAAGGTGCATTTAACAGATGGTTTGGCACTGATGCAGAGGCTGCCAATGGAGGAAATTCTCTGCCAAATCCACATTTTATCAAGAAGCCTGGATTGAGTTAAAACTTCCTTTGCCACATAACTTGGCTCTAATTCAGCCATACCCTGAATACTAGTTCTCCTACACTGTTTTCCTTTCCATTTGCTGGGATCAGAAAAGAATGCAGATAGAGTATTTATTTACAAAGCACAAATAAAGATTACAGCCTAGATTTTGTGGATGTATTAACAGTGAAATAATCAGCATTCCCCATTAACACAATATGATACTGGGGTGTGCAATACATTGTTGACCATGGAAATACAGAATTATTGGGACCCTGGTCCTCCACAAAATGCATCTTCAAAACCCTTGTTGATGGAAATATTTTTGAGATTACTGAATCAATGATATTCAACTTTTGATCCATTCTATTGATGAAAAGTTAAAGAATATAGAATTAACCAATAAATGGCTTTTAAAGTCTGTCTAGCATTACAGTAGCATAGCAGATAGCACAATACTTTACAGCTTGGGTTGATTTGGAATTCAATTCTGGTGCTGTCTGTAAGAAGTTTGTACGTCCTTCCCATGAACCACAGAGTTTCCTCCAGGTGCTCTGGTTTCCTCCCACAGTCCAAAAAAGTGCAGGTTAGTAGGATAATTGGTCATTGTAAATCATCCTGCGATTAAGCTTCTGTTAAAGTGGTGGGTTGCAGGGTGGTGAAACTAATTGGGCTGGAAAGGCCTGTTCTGTGCTGTATCTCTAAATAATAAAAAAAATAAGATTATATTTTTGACCCATTGAGGTTATGCAAGTTCATAGAGAAAACCGATTCTCCCACTTATTTCCCTGTTAGCAATTCCTTCTCATATGCCTATTAACCTTTCCCATCTCCTGCCTCTAGAAGTAGTAACAGCCTCTGAACTTACCATCCATCACTTCCTGGAGATGTGGGAGGAAAGCCGAGCACTGGGGGAAACCCATGCCACCACTGAGAGAATTCCACATTGGCGCCAGTAGAGGTCAGAATCAAGTCTGGGTCACTGGATCTACAAGGCAACAACACAACCTGCTGTACCACTGTGGACCTATCCTTGATCTTAAAAAATATACATTAGTTTCCCTCATACTAGTTCTTTCAAAATTCCACATTGCTTTAGAATATCAAATTAAGCACACCTCTTTTAACATCTTTAAATTTTATGATACTAAAGCACTTACCTTCATCTCATCTATAAGTCCCAATTTTTAATTTAGTCTGTATAAATCAGTAATGAATAACTAGCAATATTTTACTTTCTAGTTTAAATTTTCCCATAAACTGTCTGCTTAGCCTGCATGATAACATCCTAGTTTCTGTCTTCCAGAGATCCCAGAGAGCAGACACCAAAAATTAGAATTGGGTGAAGTGAAATCCTTGGTACAAATATTCCACTTTTTCAAGGTTAGTGATGAATGCTGTCATTGCAAAATTTAGGCAATGGATGAAGAAGATGGATCTATATAATTAGATGAGGTTAAATATTTCTGCCTTTCATTCTCTGCAAGTTGTTGACTCTATACAGAGATACACTTCCAGCATATTACTATTTATCTTTATCCATCCTTGAATCTGAATGTTCTATACATGAATATTACCACGGAGAGTTCTAGGAATGGTTCAGGAACAGGAACTCAAGGCCCTTCTGGCCAAGTTAGCTCTGAACAGCTGACTCAAAGGATTGACCAAGATTTGAATGTACTGGTCTGTATGTTAAGGTATTAATAATGGAGGAATCAGTCTATCACAGATTGCTTTGCAATACTAACTTTTCATGAATAAGTAAAAGACTTGACATTCTTACAAATCATACCTTTCTCCATAGACAACCTTGGGTTCGCTAATTCTATTCATGCATGCAGGAAAACAGCAGATGAGACTTTCATAGAACAAAAGACAAGGATCAATCTCTGTAGATGTTTATTTTTAATTGCTCTGTAGTTCTGCAGCAGTGATCAAAGCATTACCAAGCTACTTCCTTGCTTGAGAATTCAAGAGGTTGCAAAAAATTAACCCTATTGACGTCATATCCCTCTGCAACTTCAATTCTTAGTCAATGCGACACTGTTGAATGTTTAGAGATCGCTGCCTCTTGACATATGGATGGCATTTAGTTCCTATTACATTGAATCAATTTGTAATCAAGCAACCACTCGTCTGGCAAGTGCCTGTTTTCTGCCTCATAATTGCAGTGTCCTTCTGAATACCTTGAAACACAGATTGAACTTGTTCCACTTCACTGTCTGAGACAAATATAAACCAGATGTACTAATTTCTGACGTAAAATTGAAACCAACTGTATCATCTCTCTAACATAGACCACCTTCTGTATGGAATAGAGGAGACTGTTTAGCTTCAGCTACACCAAAAAAAATCAAATCAAATTCTATAATGTGATCCCAAAATGCTCTTAATATCTCAAACCATAATGGGATTAAAAATCAGATTTAATATATGCATTCATCCTGAAGCAGTAGCCTTGGCTGAAGACCTTTTAGTTCAGAGGTATTTTACAGTCATATGTTGCTTGCTGAGCTGTCTGCTTTTCTGAATGTTTCTAATCATAAATACAATATATAGTTTTACAATATTACTTTTGTTTGATAATAACACCACCTTTATCAGACATGAGGAAATCTGCAGATGCTGGAAATTCAAGCAACACACACAAAATGCTGGTGGAACGCAGCAGGCCAGGCAGCATCTATAGGGAGAAGCACTGTCAACGCTTCGGGCCGAGACCCTTCATTGGGACTAACTGAAAGGAAAGACTCTCTTACTATCTTTCCTTTCAGTTAGTCCTGACGAAGGGACTCGGCCCGAAACGTTGACAGTGCTTCTCCCTATAGATGCTGCCTGGCCTGCTGCGTTCCACCAGCATTTTGTGTGTGTTACCTCTATCGGACGATGGTTTGGTGTCTGAGTATCCTGAAGACTGGAAAAGGAGAACTTCTAAGCATTGCCTATGGATATTTTATGATGACCTATCAAGGATATCATATAAAGTAGTTAAAAAAATTTAGTAGCTAGATATAACGGACAATAAGCACAGTTCTAAACAATTGTAATTGCAAAGACATAATTGCAATACTATATGGTCTATGCTGTTGTTCAGAGACAGCAGATATCCAGGAAATTATAAATATTAGAAACGCTGGTACTCCAAAGCAGCACACACAGAATGCTGAGGGAACTCAGCAGTCCAGGCAGCATCTATGGAAAGGAATAAATAGTCGATGTTTTGGGCCGAGACCCTTCTTCGGGACTTAAGTCCTGATGAACGGTTGTGGTCTAAAGAGTCAACTATTTATTTATTTCCGTAGATGCTGCCTGACCTTTTGAGATATCCACCAAACTTCTCTGCACACAGTGGTCAATGGTGCACATTCTTTTGTGGGTATAACACCGGCTTAATGACTGTGTTATGTCAACCATGTCTTTTATCAAATTCTATTTAATCCTACATAGTTTTAAACTTTCCATTTCGCTGTATCTTACTTGCATAATTTTAACTCTTGAGCCAATAATTTATCTTACCAAACTACGAAACTCAATTCCCTTCAAGCTTCAATGGCATTGATCACTTGTTTTCAAAAACTGGTGAAGCCATTCTTCACTAGCAATTGGTAATTGCAACAGATTTGTAGTCATAACCATGTTTTCCCTATGGGTATAGATGTGAGTTTCTGTTTTAAGTAGTCATTTTTCATTAGTATTAATGTCCTTTGAGCCTTAGGTACTGAATTTCTACCCTATATGAGGTGTGCAAACTTATATGCTTATTATTTGTATTTATTTAAAGACATTCAGGCAGGTGGGGCTCATTAGCCTTGGACAGCAGCCCACCTTGGAGAAGGAAAACTCTGATTTTAAACCTCCGCTGCATTGTGGCCTTACCCACCCATGGGAAAGGCTTCAGTGACATGGAGAGGGGGAACCCACTGCATGGACAACAGTTGGTTCTTCAAATCTTCCTGCCCAGGCTTGTGCCCTGGAGAGGACACAGTCCACCAGAGGTGCAAACCCATGATCGCCTGTGATATCGGCTGCCAACAACGATGATGAAATTTAAAGACAGCACATTAACAGATCCTTCCAGGTCAATGAGCCCGCACTGCCTAATTACACCCATACGACCAATTAACTTATTAACCTGTGCATCTTTGCAAAGTAGGAGGTAACTGAAGCATCCGGAGGAAACCCAAGCGATCACTGGGAGGACAAACAAACTCTACAGACGACGGTGGAACTGAGCCCAGTTTGTTAGTGTAGTAAAGCATTATGCAACCGTGCTACCATGCCATTAACTTATGTTGTTTTAAGATTTTTAGTGCAATATAGAGGAACATTTAAAGCCATTTGATTTTTTCTGTCAAATTGCAAAAGCTGAAATTGAGGATCCAATTGCAGAGGGAGGTACATAGTCCCAGGTTCTATAACTTATCAATCAGGATTGTAGGAATGAAAGTGTTAAACGCTGAGCTATAGTCGGTAAACAGCATCCTGACATAGGTGTTTCTGTTGTCCACGTGCTCTAAAGCCATGTGAAGAGACATTGAGATTGCACCTGCCATTGACCTATTGTGGCAACAGGCAAATTGCAATGGGTCCAGGTCCTTGCTGAGGCAGGAGTTCAGTCTAGTCATGACCAACCTCTCACAGCATTTCATCACTGTCAATGTGAGTGCTACCGGGTGATAGTCATTAAGGCAGCTCACATTAATCTTCTCAGGCATTGTTGCCTTTTTGAAGCAAGTGGGAACTTCCACGCATAGCAGTGAGAGATTGAAAATGTCCTTGGATACTCCTGCCAGTTGGTTGGCACAAGTTTTCAGAGCCTAACCAAGTACTCCATCGCGGCCTTCTGCCTTGCAAGGGTTCACCCTCTTTAAAGACAGCTTAACATTAGTCTCCGAGACAGAGATGACAGGGTTAACAGGTGCAGCAGAGATCTTCACAGCTGCAGTTATATTCTCCCTTTCAAAGTAGGCATAGAAGGTGGTGAGTTCATCTGGTAGTGAAGCATCGCTCCCATTCATACTATTGGCTTCACTTTGTAGGAAGTAATGTCTTGCAAACCCTGCCAGAGCTGTCGTACATCTGATGTCACCTGCAGCCTCATTCAAAATTATCTCTTCACCCTTGAAATAGCACTCCACAATTCATACCTGGTTTTCTGGTATAGATCTAGATCACCAGACTTGAATGCCACAGATCTAGCAGATGACGTACCTCCTGGTTCATCCACAGCTTTTGATTTGGGAATGCGCAGCAAGTCTTTGTAAGCACACACTCATCCACACAGGTTTTAATGAAATTGGTAACAACTACAGCATACTCATCCAGATTCAAAGATGAATCCCTGAATATGATCCAGACCACCAATTCAAAGCAGTACTGTAAGCATGCCTGTGCTTCCCTTGTCCAAACCTTCTTGGTCCTCACTACCGGTGCTGCAGTCTTCAGTCTCTGCCTATACTCAGGGAGCAGAAGTACAGCCAGGTGATCAGACTTCCCGAAGTGAGGGCGTGGAATAACACAGTAGGCATTCTTGATGGTGGTGAACATTGCATCATTCTAGGAGGGTATTTTTTTTAATTGTTAACTATCTGAGTGTTGCAATTACCCATGTTTGAACAGTAAGTATATGGAATTCTTCTTAGCATCTCTAAATATTTTGCTCAACAACTGATGTTACCTGCATGGTCAATAACCGTAACTAAAACAGGGTTAGTAAAATAGCTATTGACAGCTTGGTGCTATGCACTATTTAGGTCAAGTTTAGAAATATGTAGAAAGAATTGGTGGTTATACTTTCAGGGTCTAGGGTGTTAGTGATGGGTTGGAACCTCTCTCCTTCCTCATGGAACTGGAATTATTGTACAACCATAACAAATTAATATGTCTTCTTGTTGATTCAGAAAAGTACCCCACTGGTTTGTTTAGTGTGTGGTTGTTGAAATATACTTGA
This sequence comes from Hemitrygon akajei, assembly GCF_048418815.1. Taxonomy (NCBI): domain Eukaryota; kingdom Metazoa; phylum Chordata; class Chondrichthyes; order Myliobatiformes; family Dasyatidae; genus Hemitrygon; species Hemitrygon akajei. The sequence continues at coordinate 128,641,372 of NC_133134.1, forward strand.
TTTCTTTCTGCACATAAGATCCTCTTCTTCATGTCAGCAAGACAAAAATGATAATTCTGATATCCTCTCATCAGCAGGCAAATAGTAAAATTCACATTTTGAATATACACAAAGAATTTTTTGGACATTGGTGAAAGTAACGGACAAAATTCCTTCATAAGGAAAGCCTGGAAATTAATTTTGTTAAAGGGAGGAACAAATTTAGTCAGTATAAATCTAATTCTTACTACATTGTTCATGAGAATTGTTTATCAGCATCATATTTGTACCAAGTGAAATCAATATAGATAGACTTATAGGGAGTTAGCTACTGTATTTAGTTCAGTATATTTGTCATTGCATTTTGTTCTTGTCTGTATGTAATATCAGAATTTAAAAGAACTTATTGGTTTAGAAAAGTATTAACATTAATATTCATGTTTCCCTGCTGTTATTACTGCCATCTTTGTTCATGGGGTCTAATGATATTTAACTGAGATTGATGACATCTTTCTGATAACTGAATATATAATTGCACTGTAGCAACGTAAATGTAGGATAAAGCTATTAAATAAAGAGATGTATTCCAGTTACTTTACCATGAAAGTATACAAGATGAAATGCAGAAGATATCACACGTCTTGGTTATGCAACCACTGATGCCAGGCAATCTCTGAAGAGTATTGGTCAGGTTAGGCAGAAAAAAAAATCTCATATCTTCTAAAATGGAAAAAAGACAACATCAATAAGAATAGTTCCATGTTCTGGAATCTTAAAGGCAGATTAGTGAATGAAATAATGATTGAATGCCATTCAAGTAGAAAAAATATATAACAAGAACAGACAGCAAAAATTTAACTTGCATTAGATCACATTGCTTTGTTCCTTTTTGTGTGGCCCAAAATCAATTTTATCTTTAGCAAATTATGTTAGTGATCATTTCTGGATGAGATCATGTCAATCGCAAAATTGCATGGTGCACCTCCAGGCATGATCCTGATTAGTACATCTGACCTTTTGCTGGTGTCAGGCATATATCTGTGATTTACTGGAAGCAAACAAAATACTTGGCCAGTACAAACATATATTGCAGGATGAAGCTCCATGCAACAACCATTATAGAGAATGTTCAGTAGAACCAGGAACATATTACACAATGTTCTCGCTTTCCCACTATGTATTTAAAGTAACAATTTCCTAATAGCAGGAGGCCTGACAATTCTGCCTCAGAACAGACTAGTCAAGCATCTTCCAAGGTCCAAACAGTGTTTTTATTCTCCAGCATTCAGTTACTGAGCCAAGTATTCAATGTTGCCTTAGTAGCGATTGAACTGGCAGACTTCTATATTACAAGAGACTTTGAATGGTCATAGCAGGTCATTTAAAGATAGTTGAGGATTGGGGTACAGCAATAAAATACGTGCCTGTCTATGAAGAGTTATTCCCAGGAACTTTCAAGGCTGCCACCTCCTATCCTATTTTGTCTAATGAGCAATGTATTCACAGGCTCAGATTCTCTAAGCAAAAGTATGTGATACCCTACAGGAAGACTGTTGTGACTATGATCTAAGTTCCCAGAGAGACACTGAAGCTGGTGATATAGAAGTTTATAATTCTATGAAAGAAACAGGCATTCTTCTGGAAACTGCATCACATTTTTATACCTTTAATATCAAAGGGTGACTCAATATGATTTCAATAGTTTCAATGACATCATTTACTTCAATACTTTAGAGTGAAAAATAGATCCTTTGAGGTGATTGGTAAGACATTTCTGAAGGTTCAAATGCCTTTGCTGGGAAAAATTAATTAACACAGATATTCTAAAACTTCTAATGACGAAGAGCCAGATTCCCATCCATTGATAGATTAGCTATTTGATGTGCTAAGTGAGGGATCAGACTGGTCTGCAAGGACTGATGTAGGCCAATTAACACAACCTTATTGTTTTAATGTTTGGCTGATGCATATGCAAATACATCATGGTCATCATTTTGCAAACCATATCTCTTAGTCTATGTGCCAGCCTAAGCTTTTGGCTTCAATTGACTGCTTTCAGTGTACAATAAAAAATGATGACTGGTTCTTGCTCAAAATAATATTTGCTATATTCACATACTGGGTGGTGGTGTGGTGGTGTAAGGTGTTCCTTTCCTCCACTAGCCTGCAGTTTACCCTTGGACAAGGTGTCGTAGCTGCTTAGCCCCCTGTTCAGGGTCACAGGAAACCACCGGAGCAGATGGTGGATGTTCCTATGAGCAGCTGGTGTATATCACACGTCCTAGTTATGCAACCACTGATGCCAAGCAGACAATCTCTGAAGAGTACTGATAATGGCTGGGATCACCCACGTCATTCACGTTTGTTACCCTTTCCCTGAACTTGATAGTTTCAGCATTGTATGAGAAGACTAAGAGGAAAAGAATCCTGAGATAAAAATAAAATTGATTTTGGAAATTATGCACACAGTGAGAATACCATGTCAGTAATGACATTAGTCAAATTATGTTAAGGAGCTGGAGCTGGAACTGGATGAAGTCTGGATCATTTGGGAAGCTGAGAGGATGGTAGATCGGACATATATAGAGGTAGTTACACCCAAGCAGCAGCATACAGAAAACTGGGTGACCATCAGGAATGGGAAAGGACTTGAACAGCCAGTGTAGAGTGTCCTTATGGTCATTCCACTCAACAACAGGTATATCACTTTGGATACTGTTGAGAGGGTTGACCTAGCAGAGAAAAGTCACAGTGGTTAGGTCTCTGACACTGAGTACGGCTCTGTGACTGAAGGGAAGGGGGGAGAAGAAGCAATCCATGGTGGTAAGGGATTTGTTACATAGGGGGAAAGAAAGGAGGTTCAGTGGACGAGATCGAGATCCCCTGATGGTATGTTACCTCCTGTTTGCCAGGGTCTGACACACCTTGAGTTGCGTCCTCAGCATTTTGAAGTGGATGGCTGAGCAGCCTGAGGACCGGAGTTATAAGGATAGATTAAATAGGTAAGGACTTTATTCCCTAGAACATAGAAGACTGAGGGGAGATTTGATAGAGGTATTCAAAATTATGAGGGGTATAGATAGGGTAAATGCAAGCAGGCTTTTTCCACTGAGGTTGGGTGGGACTACAACTAGAAGTGTTGGTTAAGGGTAAAAGATGAAATGTTTAAGGGGAAGATGAAGGAAAACTTCTTCACTCAGAGGGTCGTGAGATTGTGGAACAAGCTGCTAGCGCAAGTCATGCGATTATAGGGAATTCGTTAGCCAACATTTAAGAGAAGTTTGGATTTGAGGGGTATGGATGCAGGTCGACAGGGTTAGGCAATTTATATACTTTCCCACAGACTAGATGGACTGAAGGCCCTGTTTCTGTGCTGTACTTTTCAATGAGTCCATTTTCCATATGTTCTGTTAATGCACGTGCCAGTGCAGAGGAATGACATGGCATGATCCCCAGAAAGGGGATCGAAGGGGCAGAGCTTAGGATAATGGCACCTAACGAAGACTCCTTTGCTCGCCATCTTTGGAAACAGCTCTATTTCTATCTTTAATCTCTCTCTTATTTCTCCTCCCTTCAGGGTTCTTTTGAAGACCCTTACCTGGAGTTATATGCTGACTTTGGGAATGGGACCTACTCTCAGGGCCTTATGACTGGCCGCTTTTCAATATGCCAAGGACACAGCCTGGAAGACTAGTGCACCTTCAGCATGCCGGATTTTTGTGGCTCTGGAGGCGGGCTGATTCGAGGCTGGTGCAGCCACCTGATATGTCATGGGAGAACACGGAACATCGAAAGCAGCGAGCTGGCTGCTGGCTGTGTGCCTAGGTGCCCATTCTTTGGGCACAGAGCTCAGAAAAAGTGACACAACAGGCTTTTAACACCACAAATTAGTGAGTTGTTTTGTTATGTCTACCCTCACTGTAAAACGGAGTCACCTCTTTTTCTCTTATTGGGGAGCCTGTGGTATGTGGAATTACTGGGTGAACTAGTAGTCATTGGGCTACTGCAAATCTGTGTCTTTACTGATGCTTTCCTGCACACTTGAGTGCTCGGTGGGGGGGTGCTGATGCTTTTTTCTTGTGGGGGGAGTCATTGCTTTGCTGCTGCTTCTGCATGGGAGGGGGAGCTGGGGGAAGCTTTGGTGTTCTAACATTTAACTGTCATTCATTCTTTGGGGCACTCCTCTGTTTTCATGGATGTTTGTGAAGAAAATGAATTTCAGGATGTATATTATATACATTCCTCAGACATTAAATATACCCGTTGAATTGAAAGCTAATTAAGAGACAGAAACAAGAGGTTAAACATCAGAATCAGAGTCTGAGAGGAGTGACTGAGCAACACCATGAGAATTCATCCTCACTGACACAATGACCCCAATGAGGCACTGACGGAGGGTCCTCTTTAAATAATCATAGACTGCGGGGAAATACCTGCCAGCCACAATTAACTTGTCAAGATTAAACTGAAAACACAAAAACTTAGCAACTAGCAATGAGTAAATACGGGTCCCCAAAAGCTCTCGAAGCTCAATGGCAAGTCACGGAGCTGTTGACAGTAAAAGTATAATACTCAATGGAAAGTGCTCCTGATCAATTAACAACAATCAAAGGTTGGCTCAATGTTGCCAACCTTTCCAGATTAACTTCTGCCTGATCTTCCACCACTGCCTTTTTTTCTGCAATTTTCCAGTTATACTCAATTCCCTTAAAATTCATCAATTTCTGATATAGAATCCCAAAAGTCCACCACCTTCTCCATGAAGAGGTTTCTTCTCATCACAGCCTTAAACAGCCTACTGCTTATTCTGAGATGTTAATCTCTCATTCAGATCTCACCTGCCAAGAGAATGTTCCATCCTGAATCACTGAGTCTGCTATGAATCACATAAGCTTCAATGGCACCTCCTCTCATTCTTCCAAATTCTAAACAAATGCAGGCAAAGACAACTGAATCTCTTTTCTTATGGTAAATCCACCTTCCCTGGACAGACCAGTAAATCTTCACCATCTTCAAATACAGTCTTTCTAGGACCAAATCTATAAAGCCCTTAAGACCAGAAGACATAGGAACATAATTAAGCCATTCAGCCCATCGAGTCTGCTCTGCTGTTCAATTATGGGTGATTTATTGTCTCTCTCAACCCCATCCCTCTGCCTTCTTCACAAAACTTTCAATGCCCTTACTAATCAAGAAACTGCCATCTTAACTATACCAATGACTTGGTCTCCACAGTCACCTGTAGCAATGAATTCCACAGATTTACCACCTTCTACCTAAAGAAATTTTTATTCCTCTCTGTTCTAAAGGACTTGTACTCCACCCCCACCCCCCCCCCCCCCACCGCTGGTTCTGGACACACCCACTATAGGAAACATCTAGTCCTTTCAATGTTGCATAGGTTTCAGTGAGATCCCCCACTTCATTCTTTTAAAGTAATCCTTTCATTCTCAGAATCATTCTGGTGAACCTACTTTGGACCTTTTTCCATGCCATCATATCTTTTCCTAGATAAAGAGCCCAAAACTGCTCACAATACTCCAAGTGTAGTCTGACCAATAGCTAATAAAGCCTTAGCATTACATCCTTGTTTTAGTCACCTCAAATGAAAGCTAACATTGCTTTTGCCTTCATTACCACTGACGAACCAGCAAGTTAACCTTTAGGGAGTCTTGCACAAGGACTCCCAATTGCCAAGTGAGGCAACTTGTCAAAGACCTTCTGAAAATCCAAGTAAACAACATCTACTAGCTCTCCTTTGTCTATACTGCCCAACATTTCCTAAAGAATTACAACAGATTTGTCAGGCAAGATTTCCCTTAAGGAAATCCCTTAAGTACCCCAAAACCTTATTCTTAATAATGGACTCCAACATCTTCTCAACCACTGAACTCAAGCTAGCTGGCCTATAATTTCCTTTCTTTTCCTTCACTCCCTTCTTAAACTGTGGAGTGCCATTTGCAATTTTCCAGTTATGATGGATATTCACTCCTTGGTTGTTTGTTTACCTTGGCTTTCTAAACACTGCATCTGCCACTTGTAAGATTAAAAGCAAATGTAAGTAAACTTCCAACTAACAGTTTGTTTAGTTTCTGGTTGTAAAATGAAGCCAGTCTTCAGTTCTTAAAATGTAAACCAGAGTTGCTTCATCCTCCCTTTAGGATACTTCTTTTTCTATCTATCCTGAACCTTCTGAATTACTCGCAGAAACTCCAGCCATTGTTTTTCTGCCATCATCCCTGCTAGTGTCCCCTTCCAATAAACTTTGGCCAGCTCCTTTCTCATGCCTCCTTACTCCACAGTGATACTGATACATCTAATTTTAGTTGCTTCCTCACAAATTGCAGGGTGAATTCTATCATATCACAATCACTGTTAGACAGCCGTACTTCATTTATTTTTAAACTTTATTTAGAAACACAGAACTAACCAGACCCTTCGGACCCAACGAGCCACACCACCCAGTGGCCCAGCGATTTAACACTGGCCTTCTCACAGGATGACTTACAATGGCCAATTCATCTACTAACCATTATGTCTTTGGACTGGGTGAATCCAGAGCACCTGGCAGAAATCCACACAGCCATGGAGAGAATGTACAAACTCTTTACAGACGGAGCCAGAATTGAACTCCAAACTCCGGAATGACCTGAGCTGTTATAGCATTGGATTAATCACCATGCTACATCTTACTCAAGTAATCAATTCTTCTCTTTATAATGACCAACATATCATTTGCTTACATTTTTTCTTCACCTTTCCTGCCTATCCCCTCCCTGCTTCCCCTCCCCCACGCCTTGATCTTTCCTCTGGTTGGTTTTTCACCTGGCACCCACCAGCCTTCTCCTTCCTACCCTCCCCCCACCTTCTTTATAGGGCCTCTGCCCCCCCCCCCTTCAGTCCTGACGAAGGGTCTCAGCCAGAAACGTTGACTGCTCATTTCCACAGATGCTGCCCAACCTGCTGAGTTCCTCCAGCGTGTTGTGTGTGTTGATTTGACCCCAGCATCTGCAGTGTACTTTGTGTTTAATATATCATTTGCATACTTAGTCTCATTTTGCTTCTGTACAATCTCACTTAATGACCTGTATACAAGCATATCAAAGTAAATGAATATTATGCAGGGATTCTCACTACTGGAAAACACTTCCTGCCAGGATCTTTTTATATTGGCTCCAGTGAGATCTTCTCCATAACTATAACTTATTTACATTGCCTTACTCCTGGAATGATTGTTTACTATGAACATTGTGATGCCATTATCCTAAGTTCTGGATCTCTCTCTTCTCCATGGTGGACGTAATATGTGGCTGCTCTCTGGTTACCACAGGGCATATACCTTTAAGGGGTTATGCATTTCTCTGATTACTGCACTGCAGTTGTGCCAAATTCAGTGTCATCACTTTAGGTTTCATTTTTAAACGATTTTCTCCATGGAAAACTTTTCACCAATTTCGTTTTTTTTTTTAAACGGGTAACTGATATGGTACTACCAGTAAACAATACAACAATTTAAAACAGCAAAAATATTAATTTATTTAGAGATAAAGCATGGAACTGGCCCTTCAGGCTCAACGAGCCATGCCACCCAAGCCCTTTAGAATGGTCTTGACTACATTTCACTAGCCCATGACCTATCTGAGGTATTTCTACCCCCCACCCCCCATTTTATAACCTTTTAGGCAGAATCAGGTTTTGCTTGAGCTATGATGACATAATAAATTCTCCTTTTATTGATCGCATCCCTTGAGGCTGGACTTAAACAAAAATGGCAGAAGGAGACCAAATGAAAAAGAAGTGTGGGTAGTTCAGTGTGGAATATCTGAAATATGGATTGATACCGGCACTAAGCAACCAACAGCAGCCCACGTGTGTGTTCTGTGAAAAGTTCTTTTTTCAAATGAGGCAACAAAACCATTCAGACTTCTTGAACACTTGAAGAGAATACACTCTGATAAAACCAACAAGAACTTGTTGTGGTGTTTTGTTACTCCAAAACATCAAGACTAATTGAAAGCTAAACAAGAGCATCGGGGATAAGTTGTGTACTTCATGTTTACTTTAATTGAGGTGCGTACATGTAATTCATACATTTTTACATATAACCCATAATGAATTATAATATAATAATTATAATAAATAACAAACAAGAATGCTTAAACAATATATCTACAATATTACTCAAATATTATTGAAATATTAAGTACCCAACACTCCTCCCTGCTTAGCTATAAACTCCAACTCAATATAAAAAGCATCTCAACTATATACATAGCATACACTATAATAAAACTATTATACAGACCTCCACAGCATAGTAAATTTTTAAATTGTCCCATTCAGACCTGAAGTTTTAATTGCTGTGGAGGCTTTCCTACTCTTGGAGAATAACATCTTTCTGCACAAAGGGGGTTAACTCTGCTTGGCAGGAGAGGTCTTGTGGCTGTAAAACAATCTCAGTTTCTGGGGCCTAAGAAAAAGCTAGAGTCAAGTTGGAGTTTCTAAAAGAGCACTGCTCTGCAGCTCGTTGATGAAAAATCTGATAATAATGAGGGTGAGACAGAACTGTGTAGCCTTAAGATTTACAAATATGAAAACTAACAATAAACAAGCAATATGACTTTTCTCAGAAAAGAACAGGAAATCAATTAAAATGAAATTGGATATAGGCTTGGCTGCTTCAGTCATTCCACAACAGGAGTTTTAACAGCATTTCAAAGACACTGAACTGAAATCTGCAGATATCTAAGAAATTATACTGAAGAAAATATAACTTCTATGGAAATGATATTTGTAACAGTGAAATACAACAGCCAACAAGTCACATTGGGCGTGTATGTGGTATAAACAGAAGGGCCAGCATTGTGGGGCCATGATTGGCAAAGACGACTACAATTTGATTGGAGATCTATTCTCCATTTGCATGCCATATCCCCTGCAAAAGCGACAACTGTAACAAATTAAGAAAGCTTCTAGACAATGCCGCAGCAGTGTTCAGGGATGGCATTGGATAACTTAGAAATATCAAGGGTAAAATAGTGTTAAATGAAAAGGTTACACACAAGTTTTACAAAGCCTGTCCAGTTCCTTATACCATCCATGATAAAGTAGTTAGTGTACTAGTTCGCATGGAGGCTGAAGGAATTTTTTTTCAAGGTTGAGTGGAGCCAATGGGCAACGCCATTAGTCCCAGTAGCCAATAAGGGTGGGTCTATCAGGACCTGTGGTGATTTAAATATCACCATCAACCTAGTACTGAAAGGAGATCAACGCCCTCTGCCCAGGATAGATGATATCTTTGCAAACCTTTATTAAGTGAAGCTAGCTGAGACCTAACTACAGATGGAGATGCAAGAAGAGTCCAGTGTTTCTCAGCATAGACACTCACAAAGGGCTTTATCGCTATACTAGACTGATTTTTGAAGGAGCATCTCCACCTGGACTTTGGCAAAAGTCTATGGACCAGGTGCTGCTAAGCTGTCCAGACACTCAGTGTTACCCTGATGACATCATTGTTATTGGTAAGGATAGCAAGGAACCAAGATCTCAAGACAGTGTTTAAAAGATTAGAAGATTATGGGCTTATATCATGATGCAACAAGCGTGAATTTTTTAACCCAAGCATGACTTACTGTGTTCACCCATTGACACACAAGGATTAGATGAGTGTGCTAAGAAAGTTCAAGTAGTGGTGGTGCCCCAAGGCCAAAAGACGAGTCATAGTTGCGGTCCTTTTTAGAATATGTCAATTATTAAAATAGGCTTCTAGACCTGAATAAGCCAAGCGGCTTACTTTCTTCAACCACTTTAACTTTGTCCTGACCTATCGATCAGGGTCAAAGAATCGAAAACCAGATGCCTTACCACCATTTTGCCCCCAGTGAAGGTGATAGCGCCAATCCATTGAGGAATCAACAAGCTTGATTGCAAGGCCCAGGCACATGGGGAGACTCCTATGGACGGTGTTCTGGGTCAACTGTTTGTCCTAAGCTCCACCAGGTCACAGGTACTCTAGTGGGGACATTCATTGAGAACGACTGCTCACCCAAAGACTGCCACAATCCTCGAGTTGCGCAAGAGTAGGTATTGGTGTGCTGGAATGTTGAAAGAGGATCGACAATATGTGCAGACATGCAAGGTGTGCACCCGGAACAAGGAGCCCTGTACCCAACCCTCAAGGGCTCCTCCATCCTCAACCTGTTCCAGGCAGACCATGGGCCCACTTCTGCATGGACTTTATCACAGGTCTTCCACCTTCCAGGGGAAGACTGTCATCATGGTAATTATCAATTGATTTTCAAAGGCCTGCAAATTCATTGCCTTGGACAAGTTACCATCTGAGGTGAAGACAGCCGAAATTCTCCTGGACCAGATCTTCAGAATACATGGTTTTCTGGTGGACGTAGTCACGATTCGAGTCGCAGTTCACAATTCACCTCACATTTCTGGAGGGGCAACAGTGAGTTTTCCTCTTGGTTTCACCCACTGTCCAATGGCCAAATGGAGCAGGTGAACCAAGATGTGGACCATACCCTAAGATGCCTGACCTTTGAAAGACCAGACAAGTGGAGCAACTATTTAATGTGTGTAGAGGTCACCCATTTGCCACATGCAATGTCCCCTTCCCAATGCCAGTTTGGGCATTCTCCACCACTCTTCCCTGAGCAGGAGACTGAGGTTGGGGTTCCTGCAGCTGAAGATTTTGTCTTCATCTTACCTTGATCTTGTCAAGGAGAAATGGAGCAAAACAAGGGAGATTTTGTTATCTTCTACCTGAAAGGCTGAAATAAAGGCTAACCACAAGAGAAGACAGGGACTAGTTTTGCAGCTTAGGCAGTGGGTCTGGCTGTCCAATCAGGATTTGCCATTCTAGATGGAATCTAGGCAAATGGCACCCAAGTTCAATGAACCCTTCAAAGTTCTGTAAAAAGTAAACTCAGTGGCTTACACCTTGCAGCTCCCATGACCCTTAAGATTAATCCCACTTTTCTTATATCCAAGTTGAAACCTGTGGGTACTAGTCCTTTTGCCCGACCACCACCTATCCCACAGCCACCCAGATTTGTTGATGGGGAAGAGAATTTCACTATAAACAGAATTCTGGATTCACAAAGTGTTCGGCAGTTCCTCATGGACTCGGAAGGATTCAGACATGAGGAGTTTCTGAGAGGGGCACTTTGGATCCAGATCTCATCCATAACTACCATCGTCGTCTCTCCAAGCAGCCAGGGCCATCAGGAGTCAGCTGTAGGGGAGGGGATCCTGTTCTGACACACACCTAACCACACCAGCTTCTGCCAGTTAGACACCAACTCTCTGCAAATATGGCTAGCTGACACAGCCCCTTTAAGGGTTCAGAACTGCCCTGCTAATCGTCAATCAAATTTTGGGTGCCAAGAATTAAGTACTTAAAGAGCACCTGAACAGTGGTTCTGTGCTCAAATGTAAGCCTATTTAGAGATATTGTCTAGCATTTTGTTTTAGTTCAGCTCTTATGCCTGCTTTATACCATGTCTTAATTCCAGCTTCAAGATACTCCAGCACTTGGGTCCAAACCATCCTCGTCAAGGTCTCTCATCATAACAAGAGTTAGAAAGTGATTAAATCTTTAGGCCTGAAATGGACAATTTAAACTTTTCTATGCTATAGGCATCTGTACTGTAGTTATACTATATAGATGTATACACTGAGAAGCATGTTGAGTTGGGTTTTTTTGCTAAGCAGGGAGGAGTGTTGTGTATTTAATATTTCAGTAGTACTTGAGTAATACTGTAAATATATTGTTCGCTTCAGCATTTTTTGTTGTTTACATAATACATTGCAGATTATATGTAAAAATATGTAAATGGTAAATGTCATTATGGCGCCATGTGATACAAGTTCACATTGCTTAAAGAAAAAAATGAAGTTAGACCGTTATTGTGTTTATGCTTTCAATTAATTTTATGTTTTGGCATTACAAACGATAACAGAATTGATCTCGCTACAAAATGATGTTGCACTGAAGCTGAGGTTCAAAACATCAAGATTTTTGGTTGCAGAAAGAAGTCGCTAAATGCTATCCTGCACTATGGATGAAGGTCAAAATGTTTGTTATTGCCTTTCCAACATTATATTTAATGGAGCATGGTTTCGGTGCAGTTGCCCAACTTCTTTTGAAGCAATGAAACCGACTGCAAATTACTGAATGACTTTCAGCCTGATATTGAGAAGTTGATAGGACTGCACCAAGGCCATCCATCTCACTGAAAGATGAAAAAGCAATATAACAGTGAATATTTGGATTACTAATGCATGCTAATGCAAAATTGTTGATGGAAGTAGTTTTTACTGTAATTAAATAAAGAAATAATTGCATTTGTAGCCTTAAATGGATTTGAATAATTTTTGCAATAATTTGGCATTGCTGTAAATTGGCAGTTTCTATTTTCTTTCACTGTGCATCATAATTCAAAATTCCTTACAGTTTTTATGTAATAGCTAGAAAGGGAGAGGGGGCACTGGGGTGTAGGCTGGGAACCAAAGGAGCAGTTACCCAAAAAGTTTGGGAACCGTTGCTCAAAATTATTTTAGATCAATGAATTATTAATCCACTTCTATTTTTGTTAACAATTAATCCCATTTGCCCTCATCATTCCTTAATATCATCCTATCCCAACCTGAGATGGCCTGATGTACTGGAACACTTCTTGGTTATTGTTTAACATTAGATTCAAAATCACTTAAAATTTACTTCTCATCCTTTAGTAATTGCTCATTCTTAATGTAATATTGGCCTGAAATGTGCAGTTGTAATGAAATTTACTACTTCTGCCCTTTGTTATTACTATATGAAAGAGACATACTATTCTGGCAGCCACAATTTAATGTAGAAAGTCATGTTAGTCATGGTCTACTACTCCCCAGAGTCCCAGAGAGCACTGTTGCAATCTTCACAAATGGAACAGTAGAAAGCTATATCAGTTAAACCTAAACTGCTTCCATGTACTATCACAGCAAATGTTAATGAACTATTTAACCCACAGTGCAAAAGAAATGTAGTTGATAAGTCCAGCCTTGGCCTGTTGGGCTTGCCCTCCTGCTCTTCATTTTGCAACTCCCATGTTCTTTTGCCTAGGCTGTTTTGTCTACATTCTAACCCTCTCACTCACACACTAACCTGTCTACATTTTATCCCATGGTCACCCCAGCTTTAGTCTATCAGAGACATCCTTCTCTCTCATACTCCCATTGCAAGTTTGTTTCATCTCCTTTTTCAGTTGATAAAGAGTCTCTGACCTGAAAAGTCCTTTTCTTTCCTCACAGATGTGGCTTGACCTGCTGGGTATTTCCAGCATTTTCTATCTTTGATTTAGATTTCCATCATTTACAGTTTGGTTTTCAATTTGATTTTTAAATGGAATTAAGTCATAATGAATGTCAAATGACCTCTCTAGCCTTAAAAATAATTTTGCCGATATGTCTTAATTTCTCTTAACAAAGATGTTAATTGCATATTTGAAAATATTAATATTTATATTTATTAGAAGATTAGCAGTATTCCATTGCTACTGAATGAAAAGACCAGGCACTTTGGCCAGATTTTGCTAGGGAATGATGTACAATACAAAACTGCCAGCAATATCTCACATTAAGTGCCACCAAGTTTAGGATGCCTATACAAAGGTAAAAGATCCAAACTTTCCAGCTGCTTTCTGTCAACAAGTTGCCTATTGCATTGGATTCGTCACACAAGCTTGCAGTAATTGCCAGGTGTTGGAAGATCCGTGCAATGAACCAGTACCAGGCTAGATGCAAGAACCAAGTTTCGAGTTTGTTAAAAAGGTAGCCGTGATTGTGAGATGCAAAGGTCTTGAGTAGTTTACATTTTGAACATTTAGAAGTTTGGAAATTGCTTAAGAACTTCCTTAAGAATAATATTTTAAATTTTCTTTACTTTTCAATAATTTTAATACTTTGTTAATATACACTCAGTGGCCACTTTATTAGATACACCCAAAGAATTTTGTGAATACCATATGTGAGAGTCATTTTGTGTGTTTAATAACATTGCAGCCCTTAGTGAACAAATGGAAAGCTGTCACCTTACATTGACGTCATTACGTCAGAAACCATCTTTTAAAGTGAACACAATGATACAATGATGGTGTTGGTGAAGTTTGTGGAACAGTTTCTATTATGAAAAATATGCGTCATCTGTCACACATTACATTACCCAACACATCTCTACACTTGCTCATTAATGTGATATCTATTCAGCCAATCATGTGGCAGCAATTCAATGCATAAAAGCATGCAGGCATGGTCAAGCGGTTCAGCTGTTGTTCAGACCAAACATCAGAATGGGGAAGAAATGTGATCTCAGTAACATTGGCCCTGGTGTGATTGATGGTGCCAGAGAGGGAGATTTGAATATCTCATAAACTATTGATCCCCTGGGATTTTCATGCACAATAGACTCTAGAGTTTAGAGAGAATGGTGCAAAAAAAAACAGGATACATTCAATGAGCAACAGTGCTGTAGGTGAAAATGCCTTGTTAATGATAGAGGTCAGAGGAGAATGACCAGACTGGGTCAAGCTGGCAGGCAGGCAACAGTAATTAAATTAATCACATATTATAATAGTGTGCCGAAGAGCATCTCTGAATGCACAACATATCAAATCTTGAAGTGGATCGACTACAGCAGGAGTTCATAAGCATACACCTAGTGGCTACTTTATTAGTTGCAGGGGGTACCTAATTAAATAGCCACCGAATGTTTATGAAGGTTAGAGAATTCACAAATAATGAAACCTCCCTGTCACTTAAGCTGGGATATTTAACTGTTTCATAGCTTGGTCTTGTGTGTAGCCAGCCACAAGATAATTTGCAGATGCTGGAAATTTGAAGCAACACACATACAAAATTCTGGAGGAAATCAGCAGGTCAGGCAGCATCTATGGAGGGAAATGAGTAGTCAATACAGAAACCTTTCAGCAGGGCCAGAAGTTAGAGACATCAGTGATGATGTCCTCAGGGTGGGAGCTACCAAGATAAATGAGGGCTTGCATTACACAAGGGACATCATAGTAGCATTGTGGTTAGTCCCAGTGACCCTGGTTCAATTTCTGCCACTGTCTATAAGGAATTTTTATGTTCATCCTGTGACATGGGTTTTCTTTGGGTGCTCCAGTTTCCTCTCACATGCCAAAGATGTACAGGTTGTTAGGTTAATAAGCTTATTATAAATTGTCCTGCAATTAAGCAATGGGTTAAATAGGGGGTTGGCATGAAGAGCCAGAAGGGCCTATTCTACGCTGTATGTCAATAAATAAATAAAACTAAATTCTGACTGCAACATAGCAGTAGAGGGAGCAGTAGCAGACATGTCAGTATAGGAATGGGAAATGGATTTTAATTTTAATTCCATTTCATTTCCATTTTTCATACCCAAATGAACGTGTCCACAGCCTCCTCCATTGTCATGGCATCAGCATCGATTTTTCTGAGTTCCGGCATTTACTTTCCTCTGATTCCCCCTCTCTTTCCCCTTTGAACTTTATCCCCATGGTCCCATTAAAACTTCTCCTTTCCTTCCCCTGCCCTCACAAACTGCCCATCATCTACATTTCCTCTCTCTGGTTCCTCACCTCCTTCCCTTTATTCCAGTCTACTGTACTCTCCTAACGGATTCCATCCTCTTCAGCCCTTCGTGCTTTTCATTGTCAGTTCCCAATTTCTCACATTATTTCCCTTCTCCCCCCAACTTCCACCTTTCTGCTTTCTCCCCTCAACTAGAATCATCAATCAGCAGGTTCAAAGGTAGCTTCTATTTCATTTTATTAGGATTCTTAAAAGATAAAGGTAAACTTCTGATCTCTCAAATCATGACACTTGCATTTTATTTGTCTACCTGCCTGTACTTTTATTTTTGAAAATCCAACACTATATTCTGCATTGTTTTCTTTTCCAATATCTTGAAGTATCTGTACATGGAATGTTTTGATTGGATTTCAGGCAAACAAAACTGTATCATAGTAATGTGTCAATAATAAACCAATTACAACTGCCAATCATCTTTGGCAGAGATGTTGAAATGAATATTTTGTGTCATGTGAGGCTCCCCCATTTCTTGGGATTTGCCATTGAGGTTGGGGCTGGCTGAGGAACACAATAAATCAACTCTTGGCAGTGTGGAAGATCAGAGGGATCTTGGGGTCTGAGTTCATAGATGCTCAAAGCAGCTGCGCAGGTTGACTCTGTGGTTAAGGCAGCGTATGGGGTATTGGCCTTCATCAATCATAGAATTGAATTTAGGAGCCGAGAAGTAATGTTGCAGCTATATAGGACCCTGGTCAGACCCCACTTGGAGTACTGTGCTCAGTTCTGGTCGCCTCACTACAGGAAGGATGTGGAAGCCATAGAAAGGGTGCAGAGGAGATTTACAAGGATATTGCCTGGATTGGGGAGCATGCCTTATGAGAATAGGTTGAATGAACTCGACCTTTTTTCCTTGGAGCGACGGAGGATGAGGAGTGACCTGAAAGAGGTGTATAAGATGATGAGAGCATTGATCGTGTGGATAGTCAGAGGTTTTTTCCCCAGGACTGAAATGGTTGCCACAAGAGGACACAGGTTTAAGATGCTGGGGAGTAGGTACAGAGGAGATGTCAGGGGTAAGATTTTTACTCAGTGAGTGGTGAGTGTGTGGTGAATGGGCTGCCGGTGACAGTGGTGGAGGCAGATACGATAGGGTCTTTTAACAGACTGTTGGTAATTTATAAGGTAATAATTCAGCATAACTTTGTGGGCCAAAGGCCCTGTATCGTGCTGTAGGTTTTCAATGTTTCTATGTTTAAATTTACTACCTAGGTTAACAGCTCAAAACCAAGTTCTGGCATAAAATAACCTTGATATTGTTTTCTCATTGTGCCTTTGAATTTCCGAGATCTCCTGAAGAATAGAAATTACCAATAGCTATTGCATGTACTTCAGTCCTTGCTCCCTTTGTCTGTTTAGAAAATGCTTGGTCTAACTTCTCCTTCTAATCGTCTATTCCGTAGCATAAATCTATAATAGGTTCCATCATGTTGTAGATCTGTATAGTGAGTAATCATCTTACTCGTGTTCATTTCCCACCATTGCCTGTAAGGGGTTTGTACGTTCTCCCTGTGACTGCATGGGTTTCCTTTGGGTGCTCCGGTTTCCTTCCATGGTCCAAAGACTTACTAGTTAGTAGGCTGATTGATCATCATTCACTTATCCATAAAGTAAGGATGCATGGAGTGGGGGTGATGTATTAGCATGGAGAAAGGATTGGTTAACTAATAGAAAGCAGAGAGTTGGGATACATGAGTGTTACTCTGGTTGGCAATCAGAGGTGAGGGTGTGCCGCAGGAATTGGTGCTGGGCCTGCAACTGTTCACGATATACATTAACCATCCAGAAGAGGGGACTGAATGTAGTGTATCTAAGTTTGCTGATGATACTAAACTGAGTTGTAAAACAAATTGTGCAAAAGATATGGAGAGTCTGCAGAGAGCTATAGATAGGTTGAGTGGGCAAGGGTCTGGCAGATGCAGTACAATGTTGGTAAATGCAAGGTCATCCACTCTGGAAAAAAAAATGACAGAGAAGATTATAATTTAAATGGTTAAAATATTGCAGCACGCTGCTGTGCAGAGTGACTTGGGAGTGCTTGTGCATGGATCACAAAAGGTTGGTTTGCAGGTGCAGCAGGCTATCAAAAAAGCAAAAGGGATGTTGGCCTTCATTGCTAGAGGGATTGAATTCAAGAGCAGGGAGGTATGCTGCAACTATACAGGGTACAGGTGAGACCGCACCTGGAGTATTGTGTGGAATTCTGGTCTCCTTTCTTGAGGAAAAGTATACTGGCTTTGGAGGCGGTGCAGAGGAGGTTCACCAGGTTGATTCCAGAGATGAGGGTATAAAATTATGAGGAAAGATTGAGTTGCCTGGGACTGTACTGACTGGAATTCAGAAGAATGTTTCTTATAGAACCATATAAAATTATGAAATGAATAGATAAGATAGGAGGCAGGAAAGTTGTTTCCACTGGAGGTGAGATTAGAACGAGGGGCTTAGCCTCAAGGTTCCAGGGAGTAGATTTAGGATGGAGATGAGGAGGAACTGCCTTTCCCAGTGGGTGGCAAATCTGTGGAATTCTCTGCCTCATGAAGCAGTGGAGGTTACCTCAGTAAATATATTTAAGACAAGGTTGGATAGATTTTTGCATAGTGGGGGAATTAAGGATTATGGGGAAAAGGCAGGTAGATGGAGATGAGTCCATGGTCAGATCAGCCATGAACTTATTGAATGGTGGAGCAGGCTCAATGGGCCAGATGGCCTACTCCTGCTCCTATTTCTTATGCTCTTATTGTAAATTATTCCATGATTAGGCTACGATTAAATTGGGGGATTGCTGGACAGCGCTGCTTGAAAAACCAGAAAGACCTATACTGCGCTGTATCGCAATAAATTATAAATAAAGCCTTTTTATGGAGTAGACATAAATACAATGCATTATAATCACATTCTCTTTCACACTTTTCAAACATTAACTGTACATTTAATAATCCATACCATTTTCAACAAAAACAAAACCCTAGTGCTTAAATAAAAGATCTTGTATATTGATACTCAACTGTTCATGAATAGAAAATTTGAGGGATTCGCTTCTCCAAGCTATTAAATAAAATTCAGCTTATCTGGTACTGTAATTATTTTTTCCATATGCTTTCTATATAACACAAATCTAACTTTTGTCTTAATGGGTACACATAAATCATTTGGTATGAAATCCTGAGATTAGTGCTTTTGAATGTATTAATTTACTTGAAAGAAAATTCAATAACTTTTGACATTTTTCTCATCAATTCTTCTTACAAAAACATGTTCTCTGTTTGATGTTTTATTTCATTATAATTTAGGAGACTGAACATCGTGCAGAATAAATCATCATGACAGCAAACAAAATGTTCATCTCTACAATTACCATTCCATGGCTCTTTCATTTCTAGTAATATTATAAAACAGAGAGACCAGTAAAGGTACAGTCTTGCAAATAGGGAATTCATGAAAATGTCAGGGAATAATTATTAGGTAGATGAACACATTTCATAGCTTGATGGAGTCAAACAGTCCAGCAAGTACTGTCTTAAAAAAACTCTGGTCCTAAGAACTTAGAAATTCTCTGCACTAATCCCACAAGGTCCATGTTTTAAAAAGGAGCTTTGTGACCTATGATTACATTAGCTTGTGAATGTTTGAACAGAATTAGTTGCCTGAAACATATGTTCTCTAATTATAAAATCATTAGATACAGACAACAAACTACAAAGATCAAAGGAATAATAAAAAAACACTAATTAATTTTGGAGCTGTCAAACACCTCTTGAAAACTGAAACCAGTGACGGTAATGAATGATGTTGCAATGCACACAAGAAGGGTAGTATTGGAGATTACACTAAATAAAACCCACACTGCAGTTTTAAATTGGTTATCACTTGCATCTGACTTTACATGAAAATCATTTTATCTGATTTCCACTTTTTGATAGTATTACACTGCTGATTACATCTACCCTAAATAAAACAAAATGTATCATAATATAAAAACTAAAAAAGATTATCTTTCAGCATATTTGGCAGGTAGATGCACTCAATTTTCTTGGTGATAATCTTTTCATGTGAGGTGGAAGAGAGAGACACCAATGGGTTCAGCAGAATGGTTTTGTGATAATAGGGTCTGTTTTTTGAGAGAGGAGGAAGACTGCTGTCTGTTGTAAATACTGTAATTTATCATCCTTTAGAGGCAGACAAGAAGTTTGCATTATGCATGAAGTGAGATTAAATTGCTATTATGGAAAAATGTTACAAGCTTTCTTAAACATGAATCCATCTTTTGAAAAACTAAGGTTACATTATGTGTACTATTGCCAAGGAAAGAAAACATTTCTACCACCAAGACAGACAAGTTGATGTTATGGCTAAGAAAGCTCATCAATGACTCTACTTCCTCAAGACGCTAATGAAAATTGACACATCTTCATGAAGTCTTATCAATTCTTATTGATGCATGTTTGAAACATTTCTGGAGGATTTTTAAAGATTTTTATAGCGATTACTTTGCATGTAATTGCAATGAACTGCAGAGAGTAATGGACAGAGGTCAGCAGCCTCCCATCTGTAAACTCTGCCTATACTTCTCGCTACCTCAATGAAGCAGCCAGTATAATCAAAGACCTCACCCACCCTGGGCATCCTCTCTTCTCCCCTCTCCCAATGGACAGAAAATACAAGAGTCGGAAAGCACATCCCACCAGGCTCAAGGACAGCTCCTATCCCACTATAATCAGACTACTGAATGTACTCCCTGTACGATAAGATGCACTCTCAGTCTCATAATCTACCTCATTATGATCTTGCACATCACACAAAATGCTGGAGGAACTCAGCAGGCCAGGCAACATCAATGGAAAATAGTACAGTTGACAGTTCAGGCTGAAACTCTTCGGCAGGACTGGAGAAAAAAAGCTGAGGAGTAGATTTGAAAGTGGGGGGAGGGGAGAGAGAAACAGCAGGCAATAGGTGAAACCTGGAGGGGGAGGGATGAAACAAAGAACTAGGAAGATGATTGGTGAAAAAGATAGAAGGCCATGGAAGAAAGAAGGGGGGTGGTGGAGGAGCACCAGAGGGAAGCAATGGGTGGGTAAGAAGATAACATGAGAGAGGAACAAGAGGATGGAAAATGAAGTGGAGGCATTACTGGAGGTTCGAGAAATCAATGTTCATGCCATCAGGTGTTCTTCCTCCAACCCAAGTGCGGCCTCATCACGACAGTGGAGGAGGCCATGGATGGACATATGGAAATAGAAATGCAAAGTGGAATTAAAATGGGTGGCCACTGGGAGATCCCGCTTCTTCTGACAGATGGAGCATGGGTGCTTGGCGAAGTGGTCTCCCAATCTACGTCGGGACTCACAAGTATACAAGTGGCCACACGAGGAGCACCGAACCCAGTATATAACCCCCAACAGACTCACAGGTGAATCATCGCCTCACCCGGAAGGACTGTTTGGGGCCCTGAATGGTGGTGAGGGAGAAGGTGCAGGGGCGGGTGAAGCACTTTTCGGCTTGTAGAAATAAGCGGCAGGAGGGAGATCAGTGGGGAGGGACAAATGGACAAGGGAATCACATAGGGAGCAATCCCTGCAGAAAGTAAGGGGGGGGGGAAGAGGAGGGAGGGAAAACTGTTTGTTGGGGTATCCAGTTGGAGGTGGCAGAAGCCTCAGAGAATTATGTGCTGGACATGGAGGCTGGTGGGGTGGTTGGTGAGAACAAGAGGAACCCTATCCCTAGTAGCGTGGCAGGAGGATGGGGTAAGAGCAGACATGTGTGAAATGGAAGAGATGTTGTTGAGGGTAGCATTGTTGATAGAGGAAGGAAAGCCCCTTTCTTTGAAAAGAAAGGACATCTCCTTCATTCTAGAATGAAAAGCCTCATCCTGAGAGCAGATGCACGGGAGATGGAGGAATTGAGAGAAGAGGATGGCGTTTTTACAAGTTGCAGGGTGGGACAAGGTATAGTCCAGGTAACTGTGTGGTTTATAATAGACAGTGGATAAGCTGTCTTCGGAGATAGAGACAGTGAGATCAAGAAAGGGAAGGAAAACATCGGAAATGGACCGGGTGAAAGTTGGAGGCAAAGTGGATGAAATCAATGAGTTCAGCATGGGTGCAGGAAGCAGCATCAATGCAGTTGTCGATGTAGCGTAGGAAAAGTGCAGAAAGGTCACCAGTGTAGGTTTGCAACATAGACTATTCCACGTAGCCAACAAACAGGCAGGCAGAGCTGGAACCCATGCGAGTGCCCGTGGCTACGCTTTTTGTTTGAAGGAAGTGGGAGGATCCAAAGGGGAAATTATTTAGAGGTGGCCAGGTTCCGCTAGGCAGAGGAGAGTGGTGGTGGAGGGGAACTGCTTGGGTCTGGTGTCTACCAAGAAACAGAGAGCTTTGAGGCCTTCCTGGTGGGTGACTGAGGTGTTTAGGGACAGGACATCTATAGTAAAAATATGATAGGGGCCAGGGAACCTGAAATCCTTGAAAAGATCAAGATCGTGTGAGGTACTGAACCAGGGGGATAAAACAATTGAGGAATGCAAATGAGTTCAGTGGGGCAGGAACAAGCTGAAACAATGGGTCTACCTAGACAAGCAGGTTTGTGGAATTTGGGTAGGAGGTAGAAATAGGAGGTGCAGGGTGTGGGAACTATGAGGTTGGTGGCAGTGGATGGGAAATCCCCAGAGTCAGTAAGGTTGGTAATGGTGTGGGAGATGATCTTGCACTTCATTGTTTTTACCTGCACTGTTCACACTTTGTTCTACGTTGTTATTGTTTTACCTTATTCGCATTCAATGTATTGTGTAATGATGTGATCTGCACAACAGTATGCAAGACAAGTTTTTCACTATGCTTTGGTACATGCGACTATAATAAACTAATACCAATACTAATCCCATCGTAAAGTGATTTTCTTTGATCTAATTTCAGTGTATAAGTTTACCTATTGTTGTTCAGCAGGGAGAAAGGGATTTTGGAAGAGGGATTCTTGTAAGTATTGGAGATATATTTGTCGAAGAGGTACATTGAGCCAGAAGAATAAAATTGATGGAGGTTTAAAAACTGTTAGAGTATAAGAATTGTGAATAACACCAATAAGGCTATACTCCATTTTCTGCTATAATTTGGTTTAGATTGTTGTAGTTCATTTAATTTAAGGTATTAGTAGTAATCAATGAAAGGGTCGTTCTTCCTTTCAGTCTAAACTAAATGCCTGATTTGCTCATGTGAAGTAGGAGTTAGCATCTTCAGGGCAAGTGAAATAAGAATGTTATATTGAAAATAATGAACAAGAGCATTATATGAAAAGTGACCAAACAACATAATAAACTAACATCTACCAATGCTGCTCATAGTTAAAAATCACTGTTAGAGTCAAATATCCCAAAATTGCTCCTTTTCATTCAATCAATTCCTCACTATTGAAGGTCTGGCACTGATCTAATATCGGTGAATAATCACAGACTCATTAGTATGAAAGGATAGGCAACAGGGTGATGAACTGGGTTGTAATACTAGTGTGACCAGAATTAGTTTTTTAATACTAAGTGCTTACAATGTCATGAGTTATCTTTTGAATAGTAAAATCCTATTATAACATCCTACATGCTTGTACCTATACAAGGTAATTATAAATGAAAAACACCATACAAACCATTTTCATGATTGCTTTGGATGATCCTGAAATAATTGAATGTTCTAAGTATTTTCAGCTCAGTCAGATCTACAAAGCTATACTGAGGAAAACACTTGTTAACAGAAATAACTGCTATCAAGTTATAAATTTCATTTGTGCATTCTGAATACATGATTGCTGCATAAAATATTAAAATGAGCAGATGTATTTTTAGCACAGCCTTTACTAAAGTGTATATCAATAAAAAGCAGTGAATGTGTCCAGTGGTATTGTGCCTCTTACAACCGAAGTGTCCCACTTACACCTTCAAGCATTAAGAATCAGTGTCAATTGTCAGAGAATGTGGAGGAGGCTTGACCCAAAAGTAGAGAAGTGGAGAAAACTGAGCTGTAAGCAATACTTTATTAATAAAATGCAAAATAACAAACTACTAGGGGCCACAAAGCAAGAGAAAACAGGTACAGGTTGAGCAACCCTTATCAGAAATTTCAAAATCCCAAATTTTTTGATCTCTAACATGACGTCATAAAGGGAAAATTCCACAAGGCGCTGGGAAGATTCCCAGGTGATGTGCAGGTCAGACATTTCTGTTAAGTGACCTCACAAATGTAATGAACTGAAGTTAATGGAAAATAGAAAAACACTGCATAAAGCAAAAAATGAAAATCCAGATTGTGTATTGAAAGAGTGGATTTGTCAGCAACGGAGTGAACATATGCTACTTAAGGGTATGCTGATTATGAAACAAGCAAAGATCCATCACAGCTAACTGAAAATTGAAGGTAATTGTGAATATTTAGCAGGCTGGTAGCAGAAATTTAAGAAAAGGCACAGCGTTAAATTTTTAAGGAAAAGATATTAAACATCTGTTGATCACGAAGCAGCAGAGAAATTCATTGATAAGTTTGCGAAGATCCCTGCTGATAAAAATCTAACAGCGGAACAAGTCTATAATGCTACATAGAATCTAAAATTAGTAAAATACAAGGAGTGTATGGTATACTTTTAATCATAGGTGGAGACTGAAATTCTGCCGTTGTCTGTTGTTGATCAACAGCTGATTCAGGTATTCTCCTGATGCTGCTCTGCTGCTTTTGTTACTCTGCACATGTTATATTTTCATCATATTAATGATTCATAATAAATTTTGCCATTAAATACATACTGCATGTATATGTGATGAGCAAGTGTAAGAAGACTGCTTACTGGTAACACAAATTCAGAGAGTCGGAAATGATGCCGATCCCAAACTATCTCATTATCTATTCCAAAATCCAAAAGATTCCGAACTCTGAAATACAACAGATAAGGAGTACTCAACCTGTACTAAATACAACAGGCAACTGAAAGCTAGGAGCAAACGGTTGAGGCTGGCTAGTTTGATGGGTGAACTAAAGGACTGTGGATTAGTGCTGGGTTTAAATAGGCTGCGAGTGACGAGTTGGAAGTGAGTGACAGATGATTCTTGTTAGCTGGTGGAGACCAGGAGTTGCGTGGGTGATCAGTGACTCTGCAGTAAGCGCCCATGTTTTCTCTTCAATAACGTTCATACTTTTGGGGGATTATGGAGCTCTCCCTACCTGCATGGGATCGCAAGGTGTTGATGATGATGGTCCTGCAGTCTGAAATGGTTCTGGGAATGGAGCTGGTGTTCTGCCTGATGATCTGGAGGGTCATTCCTTAGACCAGAGGTGTCGAACTCAATTGCACATAGGGCCAAAACTCAAAGCACACTTTAGGTCGCGGGCCGAACAGGATAAACATTTATTGAACACACTAAAACTAAACATTTTTTGAACATAAATATGAATAAAAACAGACAGGAATATTATTCCAGAAAAAATAAACTAAAACTTTAAATAACTTAAATATTTTGCTCTCCATAAAAATATCTCCTGTCAGTATTATACAAGTTAGAAATATGAGCATGCTGCAAAAAAAAACCCTGAAAATATAAATAAAATTTGTGCTTTTCAGCAAAAGTTAAAACAACAACAAATCAAAACACTCAGTTTTCTTTGCTCTTATGCCGTTTTGTCAGAGCTGGATGCTTGGCATCTTTTCTTGGCAATAAGTTTGTTTAGGTTTGGTGTAAGGTTCTGTGTTGTGGAGATTCTCAGGATGGACTGCAGGTGTTCATCAGTGAGATGACTCCTGTGTGATGTTTTGTTAATCTTCATCACTGAGAAAAGCTTCTCACACAGATATGTGCTACCAAACATGCACAAGGTTCGAGCCGCATGTAGAAGGAGCTGAGGCATTGCTTCAGGAATGGAGCGAATAAACTGTACGGGCCCTGCAGTGTCGTACTTTGCCTTTAGTGTCCCATTACACTGCAGCTCTATCAGCTCCATCTGAATCTGTTCAGGTGCAGTTTCCACATCGATGGCAAATGGGTTGCGAAGCAGCTCGAAATTAATTTTTTGTGCTTCAAAGTCACCAAAGCACCGTGCGAACTCAGTGCGAAGAATAGCGTTGTATACAGCAACTGACGCTTGACGCGGGAATGTTCCCGGGTAGCCTATCGGCAGCTGTTGCGCTGCATTATGGGATCTGTAGTTTGTGTGTTATCAGCGCTTCATATCGCCAGGCCATTAATAATTAAAATAATAGATCTATCCAAAATGATCTCACGGGCCGGATATAATTGTACGCCGGGCCGGATATGGCCCGCGGGCCTTGTGTTTGACACCTATGCCTTAGACGCTTGACAATATGGAAAGTCAGACTGATGAGACTTTTGAGGTTGATGGGCATCTCCTGGTAGATAGTTAGTCTTCAAGTACTCTGAAATGTCAGGATGGTATTGGGCCATCAATGTTTCCACATTCCAGTTTTACTCACTACAAGGTTCCTGTATACACTACAGTGTATTCCACACCGACCATGAGCCTTCACGCAGGTGATGTATCTGATCCACTGCCTCCCTGCCATTCCTGTCAAAAACCCAGTGCATTACAGCAGTAAAACCATCCCATCTGTTGCAAATAAGGATTCTATTGGCCCAGTTAGCAGCAGCCCAGGTCAGAACTTGCCCAGTAAAGAGAGCTTGGTCAGTAAAATACAGAGATGCTGGAGTTTGAAGTGCAACATGTACTGGCACAGGAAGTTGCAGCATTGTGTTGGGGATCTATTGAAGCATTTGGGCACTGAAATCTGGGGTTCTGAGGAAGGAAGTTGACTGGTGTGGGGTTGCTGTATTGAAATGGAGATTTGGTTGAGAATGGATAGCAGATGGTCAATAGTTTCCTACTGCTTCTGGATTGTGCGCTTATATCAATGGATGAATTCCTTTAGGCAAGCAAACTGTTGGGTCAATCATCAATTCACCCATCCTATCAGGAAACGTCAGAGAGGCTTGACCCAAAAGCCAGAGCAGCAGAGAGTATTTAGTAGTAAACAATACTTTACTAATAAACTGCAAAATAACAAGCCCTGAGGGGTCACTAAATAAAGAAAGCCAATACAAAAAACAACAGACAACAATGTAGCTGGATGCTAGGAACAATTAGTTGAGGCTGTCTAGTTTGACGGGTTATCAAAGGATTAGTGACAAGAGCTGGGTTTAAATAGGCTGCAGGTGATGAGTGGCAGGAGAACCTTGTTAACAGGGTGGAGAATGAGAGATGCCTGCTTGTGCAGGCCTGATATCAATATGCATCTGCTTTCCAATTCCTCCAGTTGATGAATGCTTTTTGTGTCTTGGTAACCAGAACCAGAGAATGTATTCAAAATATCTAAGCAGGGCACTGTAGAGTTTTGCATGACTTTCTATAATTTAGACAAGTACCATTAGCAGGAAGGATATAGAGGGATGAGGATCTAGTGCATCAAAATAAGATTAGCAAACATAGATATCTTGTTCAGCATGGACAACATGGGCTGAAGGCCAAATGTCTGTGCAGCCTGATTCTATGGTTCTATGAAATGATTCAAGGAAGATGTCAATAGTTACCATGAGGAAATCTGCAGATGCTGGAAATTCAAGCAACACACAAAATGTTAGTGGAACGCAGCAGGCCAGGCAGCATCTATAGGAAGAAGCACTGTCAACATTTCAGGCAGAGACCCTTCGTCAGGACGTCAATAGTTGTTTTGATATTAAGTGAATCAAGAAATATGAGGGATAGTGCAGGAAAATACATTGATGAATTGCAAGCAGGCTTGAAGAACCAGATTGGACCTGATCCTATTTCTTATGATCATTAGTTCATATAAAATCAGTTTAAATATCCTTTATTAAAATCCTGAGTAAAACACACAAAATGCTGGAGGAACTCGCCAGGTCAGGCAGAATCTATGGAGAAGAATAAAGAGTCAATGTTTCATGCTGAAACCCTTCATCAAGTTTTATGTGGAATATATAAAATCCTGTGTCTTTTAATCATTTTCTAAAAGAGAACAAGATCTACTTCACTAACAGTTACATAACATCTTTGGTCCAAAAAGAGAACAAGTGTTAATTTATTTATTGTTCTTTTAACTTATAATGAAGCACCAATTGTTTTGCTTTTTGGAAATAGTCATGTATGGTCTTTCCAATCCTGTTTTTTGGTGCAAAAGTGTACTTACACACCACGTTCTGTGCAATGTGGTTTCCACTTTGGAATATCCATTGTATAATTCTAAGCTAATCAGAGACCAATCAAAGTGCTCATCCAGCCAAAGTCAGATATACCTTCTCACGATCATTCAGGATGCAGTGAGCCAAAAGGGCCCACTTCTGTGTTCTACACCTCTATGATTCCATGATTCCAGAACTCAGCTGTATTTGAACTCTGCTTGCAAAGCCAGTACTATTCTGAATGTCAAAGATATGAAGACATTGGCTGTTTTTTTTTCCAATAAATATTAACCATTTTGTGACAACTACACACTGTGGTTCAAGGTACTGTTCAAGAGTGGGGAATAGAAGAGAAAGATTTGTAACTGGGGATAGTACAGTGAGGGGAATAGACGCAATTCTCTGTAACAAGGATTAGACCACTGAATCCTGTGTCATCGACCTAGTGCATGGGTTTGAGACATCTCATCTGATCTATAGAGCAGCTCAGAGTGGAAGGTCAAAGATTCAGATGCCGTGGTCTACATGGGTACCAATGATGTAGAAGGAACAGAGAAAAGAGTTCTGCTGAGGGAATTTGAGCAGCTATGGATAAATGGAACCAGAGAATGATCTCCGGTTGTTACCTGAGCCATGTGCAAATTGCTACGGTGCTAATAAGATCAGAGAGTTAAATACATGGTTCAAAGGTTGATGTGGGAAAAGTGGGTTTGAATTCTTGGGACTTCAGCATCAGAGTCAGGGAAAGGGGAGGGCCCAGTCTATTTAGGCCTTTCAATATTCTAAACTCCATCAAATACAAGCACAGAGCATTCAAATGCTTTATCAGAATCTGGTTTAATATCATTGGCATATATTGTGAAATATATTGCTTAGCAGCAGCAGTACCTTGCAATACACAATAATAAAAACTATAAATTCCAATTATAAATATATAATTAAATAAGTAGCACTGAAAGAGTTCATGGGTTCACTGCCCAATCAAAAATCTGATGGTGGAGGGGAAGAGGTTGTTCCTGAAACATTGTGTGCCTTCAGGCTCCTGTACCTGCTCCCTGATAGTAGAAATGAGAAGAGGTTATGTCCTGGGTGATGGGGGCCTGTAAGGATAGATGCCGCCTTCTTGACGCATTGCCTTTTGAAGATGTCCTTAAACACTCTTGCCAGTTGGTTTAGCACAGGTTTTCAGAGCCCTATCAGGTACAATATTAGGGCTTGATGCCTTGCAATTGTTCACCCTCTTGAAAAATGTTCTGGTGTCGGCCTCCGAGACAGAAATCATAGGATCACCAGATGCTGCAGGGATTCGCACAGGTGTAGTTTTATTCTCCCTTTCAAAGCAAGCATAAAAAATGTTGAGCTCATCTGGGAATGAAGTGTCATAGTCATTCATGATGTTAGGTTTTGCTTTGTAAGTAGTAATGACCTGCAAACCCTGCCAGAGGTGACATGCATCTGATTTCTTCTGTAACCTCAATCGAAGTTGTCTTTTCACTTAAAATATACTTCTGTAAGCTGACCTGGGCTTCTATAGCTCTAGATTACTGGTTATGAATGCCACAGATCTAGCCCTCAGCAGACTACGAATCTTATGAGTCACCCACAGCTTTTATTTTGGGTATGTCCGATATGCTCTCAAAGGCACACACTAATCTGCACAGGTTTTGATGAAGTCAGTGACAACTCTCGTGTATTCATTCAGACTCAAAGACGAATCCCTTAATGTGGTCCAGTCCGGTCCAGTCCCCCGATTCAAAGCCATCCTGTAAGCACTCCTCCACCTCTCTTGACCATACCTTCTTGGTCTTCACCACCGGTGGTGCAGTCTTTAGTCCCTGATTATACTCTGGCAGGTTCCAAGGTTGTCAAGCCGAGGAGTGGCAGTGGGGACAAGCTCCCACTACCTAAAAAAAATGCTCCTCACAGCATGCGCCTCAAATAGACTCTGACAACCGAGTCCATCTCCTGGCCTTCTCTAAGCCCAGTGGAGCTGTTTCTACTGACAGGAGAAGGGGCAAAGGCAGGTCCTGGTGCCTTAAAACCAGTGCTTCGGGTAGATGGAGCTCGTCAGCCTGGGAAGGCAGTCCATCTAAGAGAGGGAAAGCTCTGATTTCAAACCTCCGCTGCCTTGCGGCCATACCCACTCATGGGAAAGGCTTCGGGAGTAAACCCCGAGGACAAATCCAGAGCTGGAGTCCCTAAGTCAGTCTGAAGTTGCCTTCAACCTCGTTCTGGGAACTCCTGTGACGACACCAGTGCCAAGCTGTATTGGCCCTTGCCCTTCCCTTGGACATCAGTGTCATGGAGAGGGGAGACTTGCTGCATGGGCAACTGCTGGCCTTCCATACAACCTTGCCCAGGCCTGCGCCCTGGAAACCATTCCAGGCACAGATCTATGGTTTTGCGAGACTAACAGATGCCACCACCCACCCATACTCTGGGAGTAGAAGTCCAGCCAGGTGATTGAACTTTACAAAGTGTAGGTATGGGATGGCATGGTAAACATTCTTGATGGTGGTAATGCTAGTCAAATATGTTGGCTCCTCTGGTTCCACCGGTGATATGTTGGTGTAGTTGTCCAGAAACTTCTTCAGGCTTGCCTGTTTGAAATCTGCAATGATATGGTAGGCATCCAGGTGCATCATTTCTTGCCTGCTGATAACATTGCTCAGCTTGTCCAGTGCTTGCCTAATGAAGACCTGAGGTGGAATGTACACTGATACCAGGATGATGGCAGAAAACTCCTTTAGCAGATAACATGGATGACATTTGACCACTAGATGTTCCTCCTTTGCCTTTAAATGACTGAACTGTCCTGTCTTGCAGAGAGTGGTGAAGCCAGCACTGCGTCCAGAATCACTGGTCTGAGCCATGTTTATATAAAGCACTGTACAAAGCAGTCCCTGATGTTCCTCTGGTACAGCAGACTTGCTCTGAGGACTACAATTTTATTTTGTCGAGATTGTACATTTGCCAACAGTATAGTCAAGAGAGGAAGTCTAAACCTTGGTGTTTCAGTTGTACCTGTGGATCATCCTCACCTCCATTTTCTTAAAAAGGAACTGCACTCACAATCCGAATCTGCTGTTTGGGGTTCATCAGTTTTGAGAATCGATAGATATATTTAAAATTCTTAAAATGATACTTACTGAAGTACCCATGGCTGTGACTTCAGATTTCAGCTATAGTTGTCCTAAACAGGAATACTTGATGATTTGCATCAGAGATGCCTGCAAAGAATTGCTACTTAATGCCACCATCTGCAAAAGTCATTAACCCTTTCATTCCTGGAATCATTCTCATGAATATCCTCTGGACTCTTTCCAATGCCAGCACATCTTTTCTTAGATAAGGACCTAAAACTGCTCCAGACCCCAAGTATGGGCAGACCAATGACTTATAAATCCTCAATATTATTCTCATCCTCTTGAACTGAATGCTAACATTGTATTGTAACTGCGCTCACTCTATCTTCCCACCACCTTAATAGTGATAAAGTTCCTCTTGTCTTTACCTAAAAGCCATCAGCCTCTGCATCCAATGTATCATCCTCTGCAACTTCCACCATCACCAAAGGAATCGTACCACTAAACATATCTTTATCTTCACCCCCCCCCCCCCACACCGCTTTCCACAGGGATCATTCCCATCATGATTCTCTTGTCCATTTGTCCATCCCCACTAATCTCCCTCTCAGTACTTACCTCTGCAAGTGGCCTTAGTGCAACACCTGCCCATAAACATCCTCTGTCACCTTCATCTAGGGCCCCAGGGACTGCTTCCAGGTGAGGCAAAACTTCATTTGTAAATCTGCTAGGGCTATTTACTGTGTCCACTGCTCCTGATGCAGCCACCTTGTAAATTGGGAGATTCGTCATAAACTGGAGGACTGCTTCATCCACCATAAACGGGATTTCCTGGTGGCTGATTCCCATTCCTGTTCTGACATGTCGGTCCATGGCCTCTTCTTGTGCCAAGATGAGACCACCCTCCAGGTGGAGGAGCAACACCTTATATTCCTTCTGGTTAGCCTCCAACCTGATGGCATGAATGTCGATTTCTCCTTCTGGTGAACAAATTTCCTCGCCATCCCCTATTCCCCACTCTGACATGTTACCTCTTTTCACCTGCCTATTGCTTTCCCTCTGTCTCCTCCTTTCCTTTCTGTAATGGAGAAGCATCAGTTCCCTTCTTCTCCAGTCCTTGACCTTTCTCACCCACCTGGCTTCAGCTAACACCTTCCAGCTAGCTTCCTTCCCCTCCCTCCTCCTTTTTATTCCCCCTTCCTTCTCAGTCCTGAAGAAGGGTCTCAGCCCAAAATGTTGACTGTTTCTTGATTTCAATAGATGTTGCCTGACCTGCTGAGTTCCTCCAGCATTTTGTGTGTGCTAATTTGGATTTTCAGCATCTACAGTCTTTCTCATGTTTATTGTATTTATCTTCCTTACTTCCAACTCAACCTGCAAATTAACCTTCAAAGAATCCTGCACAAGGACTCCCAAGTCCCTTTACACACCTAACGTTGAATTTCTATACTATTATTCCTTCTTCCAAAGTTCAGGGCCATACACTTCCCTATACTATATCCCATCTGCTACCTCTTTGTCCATTCTGCTAATCTGTCAAAGTCTTTTTGCAAACTCCCTGCTTCCTCAACACTACCTGCCCCTCCACCGATCTTTGCATTGTCAGCAAACTTGGCCACAAAGTTATCAATTCCATCATCTAAGTCATTGATATATAACGTGAAAGGAAGTGGTCCCAAAAACCGACCCCTGTGGAACACTACTGGAAATCAGCAGCTAATGAAGAAAAGGCACCTTTTATTCCCACTCTTTGCTTCCTGAAGTCAACCAAACTTCTATCCATGCTTTTTACCTTTCCTGCAATACCATGGGCTCTGATCTTGTTTTAACATCCACATTAGCAACCCCTTTTCAAAGGTTTTCTGAAAATCCATGTAGGCAACATCCACTGATTCTCCATTGTTAATGTTGATGTTATTTCCTCAAAGAATTCCAACGGATTTGACTGGCAAGATTTCCCTCCAAGTAAACCATGCTGATTTTGATATTTTATCATGTCCTTCCAAGTATCTCAAAACCTCATCCTTAATAATGGATGCTGACATCTTCCCTAGCTCTGAGGTCAAGCTAACTGACTTATAATTCCCATTTCTTCTGCCTCTGTCCCTTCTTAAAGAGTGTTGAGAGGAAGGAAGACAAATACAATGTTAGCATTCATTTTGACAGGACTGGAATATTAAAGCAAGGATGGAATGCTTTTATAAGGTATTGGTCAATGGACTTTTGGAGCATTGCAAGCAGTTTTGTGCACTGTATCCAAGAGGGAGTTCAGTGGTATTGGAAAAGACTTCCTAGAATGATCCCGGGAATAAAAAGTTTAACTTATGAGGAGTGTTTGGTGGCTCTGTGCCAGTATTTGCTGGAGTATAAAAGAATGAGATGGGGGGAGGGGGGGAAGAATCTTGTAGAAACCTGTTAAACCTTAAAAGGCCTAAATAGAGTGGCGTAGAGACAATGCTTCCAATACTGGGAGACTCTAGGACTAGAGGGCACAGCCTCGGAATGGAAGGACCTCTCTTTAGAACAGAGATAAAAAGGAATTTCTTTAGCCAGAAGGTGGCAAATCGGTGGAATTCATTACCACCGACAGCTGTAGAGGCCAAGTGGAGGTTGATAGTTTCATGATTCATAAGGAGGTCAAAGGTTATTAGGAGAAGCAATGACAATGGGGCAGAGAGAAAAAAAAAAAATAGATCATCCATAGTCCAATGGCAGAGCTTAACTCATTTTGGCTCCCAAGTCTTATGGTTTTATGTTTTCGACAATAGTCTCTGCAGAAGATAGCCAGAATAGTTACAATCAAGGCAATACTGGATAACATGTAAGAAAATAAAGAAGTCCAAGGTCAATTTATGGACTAAATCCATGGTTAATTATCAGATGTGGAAAAGCAAGCTATACGTATTGTAATAAGAGTTGTTGCTGCGTAACATAACAGCAAGATTACTGCTTCTAAAAAAATTCATGAATCACTCACCTCCCAAGATGTTCACTGACTGATTCATTAGATTTTAATCAGCAGTGTTGTCAGCAAAAGAAACATAGACATTATTTTGCTGTAAAAGTGGCACTTTTGGTCCCTTTGTAAATCTAACACCATATTATTTTCAAAGGCCATTAGGACAGCACATCTTCTGTTAGCAAAGCACTTAGAGCAATTTAATATAAGACAATTAACACCAGTAAAGGGACAAGATTTTCAAGCAACTCTTTTCACAAGGATTTTGTATCTCTTTTATAAGTTCACAGTGCTGTACAGAAAAATGCAGAGGTCAGGAAGAAAGGAGTGATTGGATTTTGTGCACATATTACTGTGGTGAAAATAGCAAATAGTGCTTCAAACCATTACCATAAGACATAGGAGGCCACTCGGGCAATCGAGTCTGTTCTGCTATTCCATCATGCCTGATATATCATCACTCTCACACCATTCTCCCCATTCCCTTTGATGCCCTGACTAGCCAAGAAACTATCAACCACTGCTTTAAATATACTCAAAGGCTTAGCCTCCACAGTCAACCATGGTTATGATTTCAACAGATCCATCACCCTCTGGCTGAAGAAATTTCTTCTCAGCCCTGTTCTAAATAGATGCCCTTCTGTTCTGAGGCTGTGCCCTCTTGTCCTAGACTCACTCACTATAGGAAACATCCTCACCACATCCACTCTATCTAGGCCTTTCAACAACACAAGAAAATCTGCAGATGCTGGACATCCAAAACAACACACACCAAAATGCAGGAGGAACTCAACAGGCCAGGCATCATCTATGGAAAAGAGGGAACAGTCAACAGTTCGGGCTGAGACCCTTCCCTAAGACTGAAAAAGGGGAGAAGCCAGAGTAAGAAGGTGGCGGATGAGGAGGAAGAAATACTGGGCCAGAATTATTAAATGTTTATTCTTTTCCATAGATGCTGCCTGACCTGGTGAGTTCCTCCTGTATCATGTGTGTTGCTTTAGGCCCTGCAATAGTTGATAGGTTTCAATGAGAACCCCCCTCATTCTTCTAAACTCCAATGAGTACAGGCCCAGCATCTTCAAACTCTCCTACAATGTTAACACTTCATTCCTGGAATCATTCC
This sequence comes from Hemitrygon akajei, assembly GCF_048418815.1. Lineage (NCBI taxonomy): Eukaryota > Metazoa > Chordata > Chondrichthyes > Myliobatiformes > Dasyatidae > Hemitrygon > Hemitrygon akajei. The sequence goes on from NC_133134.1 coordinate 128,676,342, forward strand.
CATGAATCTCCTCTGGTCCCACTCCAATGCCAGCACATCTTAGATAATGGGCCCAAACCTGCTCACGGTACTCCAGGTGTGGTCTGACCAATGCCTCGTAAAGCCGCAGCATCACATCCTTGCTCTTATATTCCAGTCCTCTCGAAATGAATGCTAAAATTGCATTTGCCTTCCTCACCAACAACTAAATCTATAGGTTTCTCCCTGTTGAGAAAATAGTGTACACCTTTATTCCTTTTACCAAAGTGCATGACCATACACTTCCTTCCTTCATCATCTATTTGCCAGTTTTTTTGCCCATTCTCCCAATCTGTCCAAGTTCTTTTGCAGACTCCCTATTTCTTCAACACTAACTTCTCCTCCACCTATCTTTATATAAAATCATCAATTCCTTCATCCAAATCTTTGAAAAGAAACAGCCCCAACACCAGCCCTTGTGGAATACCACTAGTCACCAGCAGCCAACCGGAAAAGGCCCCATTTATTCCTACTCTTTGCCTCCTGCCAGTAGCCAATCTTCTATCCATCTTTTGCTGTAATTCCATAGGTTCTCATCTTGTTTAGCAGCCTTAGGGCAGCACTTTGTCAAAGGCCTTCTGAAAATCCTAGTAAACTACATCCACTGACTCTTCTTTGTCTATCCTGCCTGGTATTTCCTCAAAGAATTCCAAGACAATTGTCAGGCATTCTTTCCCCTTAAAGAAGTCATGCTAACTTTGGCCTGCTTTATCATGTGCCTCGTGGGTGGTGATCTGGCAGTGGGAGTGGTAGGTGGGGTCTGGCACTGGGATTAATGGGTAGGGCTGACAGAAGCAATTAGTAGATAAAAGGATTTGACACATGATTAGGGCAGATTAATTAAAGGGGTTGCTACCTGAGTTGACGTCCCAGATTTCAAGGATCAAAGCCTAGGGGTCTAATTGGAATTCTGGAAGTATAAACCCGCTGGCCAGAATCTCTGGGTCTCCGAGTCCTTTGGGGTAGTCGAAGGTCCAATGCCTGCATGTCCAAATCTGAATCCGAGTCCAAATCCCCTGGAGGATGGAGGCTAAAGAAGATGATCTGCCCTCGGGTTAAAGGGCATGGGTGGGAGGGAGGAAGAGGGCTTGTTAATCACTCTGTAGAGAGGAAGGATGTGGAGGCTTTGAAAAGGATGTAGAAGAGGTTCACCTGGATGTTGCCTGGATTGGAGTGAATTAGCTATTAGGAGAAGTTCAACAAGCTTAGAGTGCTTTCTCTAGAGAGCAAGGAAGCTGAGGAGTGAGTTAATGTAAATGTATAAAATAATAAGAGTCATAGACACAGTAGATATTTGAAGAAATGAGAAAGGATCTAAAAAGCATAAATTGGGACAGGTTGTTCTCTGGCAAGGATGTGATTGGTAAGTGGGAGGCCTTCAAAGGAGAAATTTTGAGAGTGCAGAGTCTGTATGTTCCTGTCGGGGTTAAAGGCAAAATGAATAAGAATAAGGAACCTTTGTTCTCTAGGCATATTGGAACTCTGATAAAGGAGAGATGTATAACATGTATAGGCAATGGAGGAAATAAGGTGCTTGAGGAGTATAAAAAGAGTAAGAAAATACTAAAGAAATCAGGAGGGCTAAAAGAAGACATGAGGTTGCTTTGGCAGTCAGGGTGAGGGATAATCCTAAGAGCTTCTACAGGTATGTAAAGAGCAAAAGGATAGTAAGGGATAAAATTGATCCTCTTGAAGATCAGAGTGGTCAGCTATGTATGGAACCAAAAGAAATGGGAAAGATATTAAATGGGTTTTTTGCATCTGTATTTACTAAGGAAACTGGAATAGAGTCTATGGAAACAAGGCAAACAAGTAGGGAGGTCATGGAACTTACACAGATTAAAGAGGAGGAGGTGCTTGCTGTCTTAAGGCAAATCAAAGTAGATAAATCCCCAGGACCTGAATGGGCGTTCCCTCAGACCTTGAAGGAGACTAGTGTTGAAATTGTAGGGGCCCTGGCAGAAATATTTAAAATGTCGATATCCACCGGTCAGGTGCCAGAGGATTGGAGGATGGCTCATGTAGTTCTGTTGTTTAAAAAAGGCTCAAAAAGTAAGCCAGGAAATTATAGGCCAGTAAGTTTGACATCGGTAGTAGGTAAATTATTGGAAGGAATACTAAGAAATAGGATCTACAATATTTGGATAGACAGGGACTTATTAGAAACAGTCAGCATGGCTTTGTGCGTGGTAGGTCATGTTTAACCAGTCTATTAGAGTTTTTTGAGGAAGTTACCAGGAAAGTGGATGAAGGGAAGGCAGTGGATGTTGTATACATGGACTTCAGTAAGGCCTTTGATAAGGTCCCGCATGGGAGGTTAGTTAGGAAGATTCAGTCGCTAGGTATACATGGAGAGGTAGTAAATTGGATTAGACATTGGCTCAATGGAAGAAGCCAGAGAGTGGCAGTGGAGGATTGCTACTCTGAGTGGAGGCCTGTGACTAGTGGTGTGCCCCAGGGATCAGTGCTGGGTCCATTGTTATTTGTCATCTATATCAATGATCTGGATGATAATGTGGCAAATTGGATCAGCAAATTTGCTGATGATACAAAGATTGGAGGTGTAGTGGACAGTGAGGAAGGTTTTCAAAGCTTGCAGAGGGATTTGGACCAGTTGGAGGAATGTGCTGAAAAATGGCAGATGGAGTTTAATGCAGACAAGTGAGAGGTCAAACCTCTTTGAAAGGTCAAACCAAGGTAGAACATACAAGGTAAATGGTAGGACACCGAGGAGTGCAGCAGAACAGAGGGATCTGGGAGTACAGATACACAATTCCCTAAAAGTGGCGTCACAAGTAGACAGGGTTGTAAAGAGAGCTTTTGGTACATTGACCTTTACAAATCAAAGTATTGAGTATAAGAGTTGGAATGTAATGGTGAGATTGTATAAGACATTGGTGAGACTGAATTTAGAGTATTGTGTGCAGTTTTGGTCACCTAATTACAGGAAGGATATTAATAAGTTTGAAAGAGTGCAGAGGTTTACAAGGATGTTGCCGGGACTTGAGCAGCTGGGTTACAGAGAAAGGTTGAATAGGTTAGGACTTTATTCCCTGGAGCATAGGAGAATGAGGGGTGATTTAATAGAGGTGTATAAAATTATGATGGGTATAGACAGAGTTAATGCAAGCAGGCTTTTTCCACTGAGGCCAGGGGAGAAAAAAACCCAGAGGTCATGGGTTAAGGGTGAAGGGGGAAAAATTTAAAGGGAACATTGGGGGGGGGCTTCTTCACGCAGAGAGTGGTGGGAGTGTGGAATGAGCTGCCAGATGAAGTGATAAATGCGGGCTCACTTTTAACATTTAAGAAAAACTTGGACAGGTACATGGATGAGAGGTGTATGGAGGGATATGGCCCATGTGCAGGTCAGTGGGACTAGGCAGAAAAATGGTCCGGCACAGCCAAGAAGGGCCAAAAGGCCTGTTTCTGTGCTGTAATGTTCTATGGTTCTATAGATGATCAAAACTTTTTCCCAGGTTGGAAATGTCAAATACTTGTCAATATAGTTTGAGGTGAGAGGGGTGAGTTTAAAGGAGACGGGATTTACACAGAGTGGTAGGTGTCTGAAAAATGCTGCCAGGTGAGGTAGAGGAAGCAGATACAATAGAAATATTAAAGAGGTGTTTAGCCACACAGATGAACAAGCTGGGAATAGAGGAATACAGACCATGTGTAGAAAGATCGGATTAGTTTGATTTGACTTCATGGTCAGCACAGACATGGTGGATCAAACATATGCTTCTCCGGACATGTGTATTTTTCTATGCTTACATGTTTTAAAATGGAAAAATATCCTCCAAAACTCCCCAAAACTCTCTAGGTGGGCGCATTGTTTGTCTATTCCTGCACTACTAGACGTGTATCTTTATATCTCCACTCCATCTTTTCCCTTTGGTTTAGTCCCTCCCCACCTACAACCATGACACTCTTCACACTCTCCAGCGCTTCAACAAATTTCAGTCCCCTCACCCTAACCACGTTATATTCATCACAGACATCCAGTCACTGCAAACGTCTAGCCCCTACCAGGAAGGCCTCAAGACTCTCACTTCTTTCTAGATAACAGACCCAGCCAGTCTCCACTCTGTACTGTCTAGCAGTGCCTACCCTTAACAGCTTCTATTTTAGCTCCTCCTGCTTTGGCAAAGTTGTTGCCATGGGTGCAGCATATGCTCCAGTTATGCCTGCCTTTTCATCAACTAATTGCAACAGCCCATTTTCCAATCTTTGACCTGCAATACTCCACAACTCATTCTCTGCTACATTGATGATTGCATTGTGCCCTTTCCTGTGCCTGTGTGGAGCTCATCAATTTTATCAGCTTCGCTATCAACTTCTATCCTGACCTCAAATTCACTTGGTTCAGCTCCGATATCTCTGTTCCTTTTTTTGATCTCTCTGATTACAGAATTGGATCAGCCCATGATTGAATGGCAGAACAGACTTGTTGAGCCGAATAGCCTACTTCTGCTCCTATATCTTACGGTCTTATGGAATCCATCTTGGTAGATAGATTATCTACTGACTTCTTTGACAAACTCACCGACTCTCACTGTTACCTTGACTACAACTCTTCCCATGCTGTCACTTGCAAGGATATAATTCCCTTTTGTCAGTTCCTCCATCTCCACCAAAACTGTTCTCATGATGAGGCTTTCCATTCAAGAACATCCTAGGTGTCCTTTTTATTCGGAAAACAGAGTTTCAGACTCACTGCTATTGGTGCAGACTTCATCCACATCTCTTCTCTTCTATTTCCCACATATCTGCCCTCACCCCATCTCACCCCTACATAGCTATAGGGTTCCCCTTCTCCTCACCCACCACCCTACGAGCCTCAGTTTCTGAGATGGTGGTTTGCAGCCTCCACCACCTTAAATGTGATCTAACTGCCAGGCAGATCTTTCTCTCTCTCTGCTTTCCATGAAATTGTTCTCTCCATGATTCCCTTGTCCTTCTCTACTTATCCCCTCCAGGCATTTATCTCTGAAACCACACTAAGCATTACACCTGGCCCTACACCACCTCCCACATCACCATTCAAGTGAGGCAGTCCTTCACAAGTGAATCCATAGGTGTTATTTATTGCATCTAGTGCTCCTAGCATGACATCTGATGCAGACTGGGAGATGCTTCAAACACCTTTGGCCTTAACATCCAGGATCTCCTGGTAGGCAGCCATTTTAATCCACTTCCCATTCACAAATTGACATGTCTGACAACAGCCTCTTCTCCTGTTAAACTGATGCTAGACACAGATTAGAGGAACAGAACCTTATATTCCACCTAGACTTTCTCTTACCTGACAGCATCAACATCAATTCCTCTAAATTCCAGTAACTACTCCCCATTGTTCTACCTTTGTTTGCAACCGATCTTATTATGCCTCCTTTTTGCCATCCCGTGACTTTGATCTGCCCATCACTCACAGCTTCCTCCCTCTGGTCTCACTCCTCACCTCCCTCCTTTCATCTTGTGGTGCACTGTCCTGTCCTATCAGATTCCATTTTGTTCAGCCCTTTGTCTCTGCCAGTTTTTTTACATCATCCCCACTCTCCCCCACCTGCACTTGCCCATCTTCTCCCTCTTCCATGAATCTACCTATAACCTCCATTCCCTTCCTCCCACCTTTTGATACTGGTCATCTCCCTTGTCCTGATGAAGAGTCTTGACCTGAAGTGTTGATTGTCCAGATGATGCTGGTTTTGCTGAGCTCCTCCAGCATTTTGTGGCTGCTTCCACATCAATATCCTGCAAATTTTATAGGCACAGATTTAGACAAAAATGTCTGAAATTGCACCTCAATTAAACTAAATTGCAGAACACAAAAATATAGAGTTACAAAATCCAGTATGTACACAGTCTTTCATTCCAGAGCCAATTCTGCTGGATATGGCTCTAACTTAATAGGTTATAAGAGAAAAGTTAAAGTATAGTGCAATAAGAACTGTATTAGTTACTGAAACATCTGTGGAACTGTAGGTCCATAAACTGGGTGCAAGGAGAGTTGACTGGGCTTTGTAAAGCACCAAGCCACATCAATTACACAACTGACCCCACCAGGACATCCGTCCACACCTCCCAAACACTCAAAAGGATGATGAATCTGTGAAAAAAAATTTGGCATCCTCAAAAGATCTTTCAGGATAAGATCATCCAGTGAAATCGCTTTGTTTCCTCAGCTGCGTAAGTCTAGGGAATACGTACTCTGGTCCTGCCAAACCCATGAGATTGAGACAGCCCTCCCACCTCAAACCCCGGTTTGTGTGGACACTGTGTAATTTGCTACCCTGTTACAACTCAGTGCCAAGAAATAACAGACAGCACACTGCATACGATTAAAGCAATTAAACTTAACTAAAGGGTTTGTAAAGAAAGAAAGAAAAACAACAAAAAGGGCCCATTTTACTTCCGCCAGCTCCAACTGGATCCCAGCACCAAGCACGTTGTTCCCTCCACCCACCCGCACTTTCTGCTTTCCGCACAGATTACTCCCTACACGACTCCCTTGTTCCTTCATCCCTCCCCACTGATCTCCCTCCTGGCACTTATCCTTGCAAGTGGAACAAGTGCTACTCCTGTCCATACACCTCCTCCCTCACTACCATTCAGGACCCTAAACAGTCCTTCCAGGTGAGGCAACTCTTCACCTGTGGGTCTGTTGGGGTCATATACTGTGTTCAGTGCTCCCAGTGTGGCTTCCTGTATATTGGTGAGACCCGACGTAGATTGGGAGACCGCTTCGCTGAGCATCCATGCTCTGTCCACCAGAACAAACAGGATCTCCCAGTGTCTACCCATTATAATGCTACTTCCCATTCCAATATGTCCACCCACGGCCTCCTCCACTGTCATGACAGGGCCACACTTAGGTTGGAGGGACAACACCTCATATTCCGTTTGGGTAGCCTCCAACCTGATGGCATGAACATTGATTTCTCAAACTTCCAGTTATGCCTCCCTTCCCCTACTCACCATTTCCCATCCCTTTTACCCCTTCTCTGTTATCTCTGGTGCTCTCCCCCACCCCTTTTTTTCTTTGCTCCATGGTCTTGTGTCTTTCACCAATCAACTGCCTAGCTCTTTACTTCATCCCTCCCTCTCCGTTTCCCCTATGCCTGATGTTTCTCTCCCCTCCCCCACCTTTCACAAGCACTTCAAAGCCAATAAAGTTTTTCTGAAGCGCAGTCATTGTTCAAATATTGCAGCCATCCTGAGCAGAGCAAACTCTCAATCTTGCCTTTAATAATGGGGTGCATATTGGCTAAGGCATGGGAACAGCTTCCCTTTGTTTTCGTGGTGCAGAGGGATTTTTTTTAAATGAATTTGAGAGAGTAGTGAAGGCTTTCACTGATATACCTTCTCAATGCTCCACTAAAACCAGGTAAGATTAATGTGCTTAAGAGTTTGTCATGAGATTTAAATCCATAGCCTTATCAGACCTAATAGGATACCAAATGAGCCGCCATTAATGTCCATTTAAAGCCATAATTCAGAATGGCAGTAGATATAAATCATTTCCTATCCCATCACAAATGCTTTCTGCAATCAGAGCAGTTTGTTCCAAGACCCATGTGTGGTCTTCTGGTGATCAGTGAGTAACTTTAGAATTACATAAAATGTATAAAACAGAAATAGGTCATTTGATCCATGGCTGTGTTTATGCACAACGTGACTCAATCTCATTCTTTTGTGTCAAAGACTATCAGCTTAATCTTCAATTCCTTTCCCTTCTCTTGCATACATCCCTTAATCCACAATCAATATGCTTACAATCCAATTGCACTATACTGCGGCAGCAGGGACATTGCAGTAGATAAACGTCAGAGGTCCTTTGCACTATGGTGCCATGGAGGAACGCCTTATCAATCACCTCATTGTATTGAGAAAGCCATTCTCCCAGGTTTCACAAAAGCCTTCATTTTTTAATTCCTTCATGGGATATAGAACCCCAGGCTATGGCAGCATTTACTGTTCATCCCTGATTATATACAGCACCTAAAATGAGTGACTTGTCCAATACAGAGGTAGTTTAGATGTAACATTATGGATGGATCTATGGTAACTTATCAGTCAGACCAAGTAATAGAAGAATTGGCACATGGGTGTTTTTTCAAGGACACAAGAGACTGCAGATACAGATAAAGGGTCTTGCCCCAAAACTTCAACTACCTACTTCCCTCCATAGGTGTTGTCTGTCCCACACAGTTCATCCAGTGTTTAGAGTCATAGAAAAATACAGCACAGAAACAGGCCCTTTGGCTCATCTAGTCCATACTGAACCATTTAAACTACCTGCTCCCATCAACCTGCACTGAGATAATAGCCCTCTATACCCCTACCATCCAAAGACCTAGCCAAGCCTTTCTTAGGCATTGAAATCAAGCTTGCATCACTTATGCTGGCAGCTCATTCCACACTCTCACAACCCTGAGTGAAGAAGTTTCCCCTCATGTTCCACTTAAACATGTCACCTTTCAATGTCTAAGCTGTTTGTGCAGATAGTTTTCTTAAGCACATTTCCCATTGTTTCATGGTCATTAAAACTTAAGTTTTGTGGCTCCCATTTTAGATTCAAAGGTTAAAAGTACATTTATTATCAAAGTATGTATGCAGTATACAACCCTGAAATTTGTCTTCACACAGAAACAAAGAAAATGATGGAACCATTCAAAGAAAAACATCAAAACCCCAACGCTTTAAAAAAAAGGACAAATCGTGTAAGTGGCAAAACAGAGCAAAAAAAAAAACACAGAATACAAAACACCAAATCACAAAGTAGTTGAAAGAGTCCAGGCATATTCAGTTTAGGTCAGTTCAGTTCAGCATAGCACTACATTGTTCATTAGGTCACAAATCCAGACACCCCAATCAAAATTACACAAAATAGCAACAAAAAAAACCACATCATAATGTGAACTAAAGAGACTAATGCACAAACCACGTTGAGTAAACCTTACCCAGGACCTAGGACTCCAGCACTCACTTGTAGAGCAAGAGGGAGAAAGAGACCATTTGAACGCAGGAACCTTCCTCCAGGAGCAGTGAGTGAGAGGGAAAGAGAGACTGGACACATACAGACACTTTAGTCTGGGCACAGTGAGTGAGAGGGAGAGATCTGAATGTGAACCCGCCCACCTTCCTCTTTCCTCCTTGAAGGTTTTCGATCTTCCTCAACTTTTTTTTTAAATCGGCAAAATAGATGATAAATGGAGTCAATTACTGTCTCGCGCCCTATCTCTTGGCTTCTTGGCCTCAGGGCACTCACTTCGCTCAAAGCTTTCCCAAATTCCCTCAGAGACAGCCAAACACCAGATCGCTCAATTGACCCAAAAGCACACCACCACACTGTAGATTGCAGGCTCCAATTGTAGCAGAATCACATTTGAAAGAAAAGGTGTAAAAGAAGTAGTTTCATAAACCATTTGAAGGTTGTCTCCATTAGTGCCATTTTCACTGACTTAAAATTGTATAATTACTTAAATTGAAACTCCCCAGTTGATGCAATGGGATTCAAACTTAAACACAGTAATCAAAGCCTCTGGAAACTAGTCCACAAATTTTATCTCTATGCTATAATACTCCTGAACATGAAGATCAAAGGAAATAACAAGGGCAAGACCAGAAGCAAATGCACAGAGAAACTTGTGTGGCTTCTTGAATACACTACATTTATAGAACAAGTACATCTACCCTCAAATTGAAATAAGAGAAATGATAGTTCAGCTACTTCAAGGGCAGATTATATTAGACTTTAAGTCCAAGACTAACTTTTTAGGTTAGCCTTGAGTAACAATAGCACAGGAGAACTCCAGAAAATTAAATTAAGTTGATTTTGAATTGGACTGCAATCTTGTTTTGTTGGTCCTCAACTAGCTGAAGATCGACAATAGTAGCTCTCCTTGGAAAGTACCAACAGCATGGGATTCGGAGTAAGGCATGATTGCCACCAATGTTACCTAGGCTTTTAGCAAATCAGGAATGTGGCTAAGTTACAAAGGCCTTTTACGTTTACTGGCAGTTGATGGGGTTGCTTGAAGCCCCTGCGTCCTGCAGACTGACATTCCCTCAAGGAGCCTGAAGCAAATACTTCAGTGGTGTTTTCATCTCTACCACCAATGTACATGTTGTTGCTTTCCTGGTGTGAGTGTCCTGCAAACCTGAACAAGATGATCAAAATGGGCAGGTTGAAAGATTCTGCGCAGTAAGATACAGCTGAAAAGCTGACAATCAGCTTGTTGTTTTACCATCTCACTGAGCCCCGAGGCCCCAATCTCACCAACTGACATCCCTGATTTTCAATTTTATTCTTGATATTTAATGGCATTTAGAATACTGCAACAATGAAAAAAAATCAGTATTGATATTTATTTTAAAATATTACTTCATACCTCTTTATACACAACTAAAAATATGTTTTGAAGAAAATATGTCTGCACTTTGTGGTGGAATTGTCTTTTAATGCCTCTATGAAGCATACTGTAGACATCAAACTATTTTCAGATGGCACTTGATAAATAAACAGCCCTTTGAATTCAAAGATAAATTTAGTGCAGTGCCTTACAACTCAGCATTCCTCTGGATGAACAAGTCATTTGGATTTCTACAGTAATAATTGTATATGCAGGAAGATTTCAACTTTATACAAAAATATCTACATCTATAGCTCAATGGAGGAGTGGAGGAAGTAGGAAGAACCCCGTAGAACACTCTTTGAAATATCAGTTCCTTTTCCAAACATTGTAGGCCCTGTGAGTCTGCTGTCCTAGGATGTATGGTAGAAGTAAATAACTTAAAAAAGAGCAAAATACTTGCAGATACAGTTACAAAGCAGGAAAGTGCTAGTATTCTACTGTATGGTAGATTTATTATAACTTAATATCTCAGAGCAGATGCAGAGCACGATGGCACCCTTTTTATGATTTTCAGCAATTCAATTGATTTCGCATTTTTACCACTGGGTTTTGCCGACTAACTCTTTTGCTCTTACACTGAATAGGGTGTCGATAGCCAGTTTATGAACCTGTTTTTGACTGGTTCCACAGTGGCGATTCATTCTATTGTCAAGGATATGAAATGTAAGCCACTTAGATTTTATTCCCTTTCAAGGTACCAAAGACATATATATTAATGCATCTGATATCCACAAGATTAATGTGAACGTACTGGGGTCAACTCTGATATTTATCTTCCCTACATGAGTGCACAACCTCCATCATACAGTGCTTGATAAAAACTATCATAGAATACAATGATAAACTTAATGCACTGTCCCTCGCCCCTCTCCATCTATCTGTCTCTCTTTCCTTCTTTCTCCCGGTTGCTCTGTCTCTTTCACACTCTCTCACTCCATTACTTAGAAAGGATTTGGGGTACATTTTGAGTAAATATAATATAAAAATAATTTGTCAATATTCACCATTATTTCTTTTGACTTTCTTTCTAGGACATGTTTCAGAAACACCAAATCTTTCTTGGAAGTCAGGAGATATAATTGTGATAAGGGATCACAATATATAGGTTTGTTATCAGGATTGTAGAGAGCAGAAACATGAATTATCATAGAAATTAATGATCTTATCTCAACAGTATTTACAGAGGATTATTGACTGATCATTCCTAGCATTTAATTTACTGCAACCCCACTGATATGCTTCAAACAACACCAATACAATTCTTGCACAACCATATAATGATGAAAAAGTTGATACTTTTCTCAGGAATTTTAATATCTTTTTTTAAATTTTGAATTGACATGATTTGATCATTCATTACTCGTCAGATTTATGTGATAAAAATATCATTAGTGGGAGAGTTTTGAAGATGGGTACATAACTACAAGTTATGGAGCCAGTCATTTGTAACTGCGGTACATAGAAATTTCATATCACAGACAGCGGAGAACTTCCAGGATTATCTGCCCTGCTGGCTGATGGAAAATGGATCGTTAGAAGTACAGTTGATTCCATTTAATCGCAATACATTAGGACCAGTACATTTTTGCCCAATTAAACAACTGCCCCAATTAGTCTAAGTTTAATGAAAATAATTTTATGAAAGGCATATAAAAAAGACAAGCTACCATTTAAATGAAATATGGAACAAATTAGGAAACTACCAATCCTTCTACAGTACTATACAACCATGTATTAGTTCCTAATAGTTATTGACTGAGGAATTCATCCTGTATATACTGCTGCGTTCTTTTGATAGACTGTAAATGAACATGATCGGTGCCGATACCCAGTGCCTTCATGCAATGCTTTCTATGATTACATCCTCATTTTCATTGTAACGCTCAAGATCATTGTCAATACCTTCAAATTCTTTGTATTTCCTACCTTGTTGAATTAGTGAAATCATTTCATTTTCACTCCCAGCCATTTCTGGCATTTCCAAGCCTGAAAGCTTGAAACTGCAGTTAAGTAAAAACAGTTACTGAATTGTCTTACTGTTTATTTCTTGCCATCTATCAGTGACAAAAATCATTATTTTTTTTAAACATAAAGCACACACAACTCATGCTATTTAAAAACTTCACTGTAAGCACAGTGTGGTGTCTAAGGGCCACATAAGTACTTTGGCCGATGCTAGTTAGAAACTGTTTGGCAACAGTCTCCTGCCCCAATTAAGCAATATAGTGTCCCAATTTTTTTTTTAAATAAAGGAGTCCTGGCTATGTTCTCAATTTGTTTTTGTTCATTAAGAGTTGTCACATTTTAGTGGCTGCCCTAATTAACCCATGGCTCAAATAATTAGAATCCATTGTATTTAAAGTGGAGTAGGGTAAATGATAGAAGGAAGAATAAAAGCATATGTAAAAGTGATATTTCAGAAGAGTTCAAGCCAATATGTTAATCAGCCTTGATCATATTAAATGGCAGGGCAGGTTTGAACAACCTGATGGCCTACTTCTGCTTGTAAACTCTGTTCTTTTTTTTTCTCTCATAACATCTAAATTTCACTAAAAAGTCTCAATAAAACACGTTTAATGAATCAGTAAATTACTTTCAACAGAAAGGGAATTAATGAAGATACTCAAAATGTTTGCTTAAATATTTTTATCACTTTCTTTTCTTTCAATAGTTTGAAGATCATATCAAATACATTCAAATATAATGTTAAAATATTCAGACATGTCATCTTGTTGACAATGTTCCTAGCCATAATGAAAACAGAAAATGTTGCAGTTGTTCAGCAGGTCAATTGCCAGCTGTGGAAAAGTAAAGCATTTTTTCTTTCACCACAAATGGTCCCCATATGCTGAGATTTAATAGCATTTTCAGGTTTTTTTTATTTCAGATTTCCAGCATCTGTAGCATTTCACTTTTGAATATTTTTAACCAATTTCTGTCAGAACCTGTGGTTTTAATTTTTCCATTTGTTACTACAATGTTTTAACAATCCTGATTTTGCTGTTTTAAGGGGACGTGGGATTGGTTTGGAGGACAGCAAGGTCCTCCTCTTAGTCACAAGTAAATATGCTAAAAATACGAAAAGGTGATAGGAGGCCTGACCAGTTTATTGAGTCTCTCAAAATAGCTACAACATTGTGACCCAATACTTCTTCTAACTAGGCATCATGTAATCTTCTAAGGAAGAGAAACAAAAATCAGATTAATGATCAGACCAATTCAATAAGAATATTTCTCTAAGGGAACCAAAGATACAGTACTTTAAGATTTTAAAATATCTAATGCCAATACACAATCATATTAGTTACTGAGTGACGAATAAATCCTCATGCCATTAGATTTGAAAAACTTGACAAGCATCCACACAAAGTATTCAAAATGATCCAAATCTTTTTCTAGAGTCCCTGTTCTCTACCCTAACTTAGAGTCTTTAAGCGAGGGATCATTCATTATTTTTCTCCTTTGAAAACATTTGTCAATTTGTTATTGCCTATTTTACTGACCGTATGTTTTACCTGTGCATGAGAAAGATATCTTGGTCTGTGTGTACATTAAGTCCTACTCAGAAGCAACCAACAGAAAGAACTAATTTTAAAGGCTATGCCATTATGCAACTTCAGAGTGGTATTCAAAACACAAGTCATGAATTTTAATATGTTTAAACTGAATAATGTTTTTTTCTGTTGCTCTACACACTGTTGCAGATACTTCATAAAAGGAAAAATGATGCAAGTTAATGTATACTTGATGTTTTAGAGTTCTTTGAAATAAAACACATGCCAGATAGATCATCTGTTTGAAACAGCCAAACATTTTAGATAGATTTTTCAATAAAGAACATCAAAGAATTTCATAAAGTAATTTCCTAGAATATGAAAGGTGCCAATTTGACACCATTAAACAGAGAGTGGTTTGCAAATGAACAATTTATTCAGGGCCTTGCTGCAGAGAAAAAAAAAATCACAACACCCAACACACACAAGAAATGTTTTATGTTGGAAGCTTAGATTACAAAGGTAGCAGATCAAGCCTAACCAGTTTTTAGAGGGATCAGGACCAAAGTTAATAAAGGAAACACAACAGAAGCACAGATCAGTGAAACTTGAGAGAAGATTGACTAGGGAGAATTTTTGGAAATGCAGGCACAGTTGCCAGAGTTCAGAGGTTTAGGAGAGTTGAGTGGGAGTCAGAATGGGGGGATAATTAGTTATGGTAGAGCCAGTGATGTTAGAATGTAAGAAGTGAGGATGGTCACATACTGGTGTGTGTAGGGAAGATTTCAGTATGGATCCCTAGAGTGGGGTTGAGGAAGTCTGAGAGGCCTTAAGGCTAAGCTAAGGAATTACATTCCCTCGAGTGAGATCCCAGCAATGAACTACTAAGTTATACGGATGGAAATCACAGTGTTGCTCATGTAGAGGTAAGCCCACTTCTACAATCAATGACCCTGGTTCTGCTGGAGCCATGTGTGCACATCGCTGCTCTAATCTGGCCTCTCCCATTCATGAACTGAACAGGATGAAGACCTGGAGAAAAATCAATAAATTCGAGTATCTCATAGCAAGCCCTACAGTTTTTATTTTCATTCAGTTGTATTTTCTATTAAAACAAAACTGCTTTGTATTAAAAGATGCAATGATATGCAATGCAGTGCTGTTTTATATTCAGTCAAGGGATGAAAGCCAGCATTTATTCTCATCCCTAGTTGCCCATGAGGAAGTGGTGAACCAATATCCTGGACACAGTAGCATAGTGGTCAGTGTGTCACTTTACAGAAGAGGTGGGTTTCAACTGCTGCCGCTGTCCGTAAGGAGTGTGTACCTTCGCCTCATGACTGCGTGGGTTCCTCCGGCTGCTCCAGTTTCCTCCCACATTTTCCAAAAAGACATATGGGTTAAGGTTAGTAAGTTGTGGGCATAGTATGTCGGGACTGGCAACATGGCAATGCTAGTGGCCTATCCCCAGCATCCCTTCAGGCCGTGTTCTTGTTGATGCAAGAAGACACATTTTACTGTCATTTTCAATTTTTCAATATACATGTGGCAAACAAGGCTAATCTTGAAGTCAGTGACATGTGGATATATGAACAACGTTGTTAGGGAGAGGGGTCAGGATCTTAACCCAGCAACAATAAAGATACAATCAATTTCTAAGTCAGAACGGTGTGCAGCTTGGAGGTCTGTGTTCTTATGCTTTTGCATCCCTTGTCTTTCTAGCCTGTAGAGGGTGTGGGTTTGAAAGGTGTTGTCCAAGGAGTTTTGCTAAGCTGCTACAGTGCGTCATATAGATAGTACAAGCTGCTGCTACTGAGCATTGGTTGTGGAGTGAAAGAATGGCTGCGGATGGAACACTTATCGAGTAAACTGCTATGTCCAGTATGACATTGAGTTCCTGAGCGTTGTTGAAGTTGCACTCGTCTGGAGAAATGTAGAGAATTTCATCACAGTCCTGCGCGTAGTATAAAAAATAAGGTGGATGATCTCGTTGCACAAGTACAGAATGCCAGGTATGATGTTGTGGCCATCACTGAATCGTGGCTGAAGGATGGTTGTAGTTGGGAGCTGAATGTCCAAGGTTACACATTGTATCGGAGGAATAGGAAGGTAGGCAGAAGGGGAGGCATGGCTCTGCTGGTAAAGAATGACATCAAGTCAATAGAAAGATGTGACATAGGATCGGAAGATGTTGAATCTTTGTGGGTTGAGTTAAGAAACTGCAAGGGTAAAAGGACGTTGATGGCAGTTATATACAGGCCGCCCAACAGTGGCTGGGAGGTGGACCACAGGTTACAACAGGAAATAGAAAAAGCGAGTCAAAAGGGCAATGTTATGGTAGTCACGGGAGTTTTTAAAACATGCAGGTCAGTTGGGAAAATCAGGTTGGTAATGGATCTCAACAGAGTGAGTTTGTTGAATGCCTAAGAGATGGCTTTTTTAGAACAGTTTGTTGTTGAGCCTACTAGGGGATCAACTATACTGGATTGGGTGCTATGTAATGAACCAGAGGCGATTAGGGAGCTTAAGGTAAAAGAGCCCTTAGGAACCAGTGATCACAATATGATTGAGTTTGACTTGAAATTTGATAGGGAGAAAGTAAAGTCAGACATAACAGTATTTCAGAGGAGTAAGAGAAATTATAGTGACATGAGAGAGCAGTTGGGCAAAGTGAATTGGAAGGAGCTACTGGCAGGGATGTCAGCAGAGACCAATGGCGTGTGTTTCTGGGGAAAATGAAGGTGGTGCTGGACATCTGCATTCCAAAAGTGAAGAAATACTCAAGTGGCAAAAGAGTACAACCGTGGCTGACAAGGGAAGTCGAAGCGAATGTAAAAACAGAGGGCATGTAATAAAGCAAAATTTAGCAGGAAGGTAGAGGATTGGGAAGTTTTTAAAAATGTACTGAGAACAACTAAGAGTCATTAGAAGTGAAAAGATGAAATATGAAAACAATTTAGCAAATAATATCAAAGTGGATGGAAAAAGTTTTTTCAAGTGTGTTAAAATTAAAGAGAAATGAGAGTAGACATAGAACTGCTAGAAAATGAGGCAGGAGAAATAATAACATGGGACAAGGAAATGGCTGATGAACTAAATGAGTATTTTGCATCAGTCTTCACCATGGAGGACACTAGAAGTATGGCTGATGTTGTGGAGTATGAAGGAAGAGGAGTGGGTGCAGTTACTATTACAAAAGAGAAGGTGCTGTAAAAGCTGAAAGACTTAAAGGTACATAAGTCACCCGGACCAGATGAACTGCAACCTAAGGGTCTGAAAGAGGTAGCATTAGAGATAGTGGTGGAATTAGAAATGATCTTTCAAAATTCATGGGACTCTGGCATGGTGCCAGAGGACTGGAAAACTGCAAATGTCACTTCAGTCTTTAAGAAAGGAGGAAGGCATCAGAAGGGAAATTATAGACCAGTAAGCCTGACCTCAGTGGTTGGGAAGATGTTAGAGTCAATTGTTAAGAACGAGGTGATAGAGTACTTGGTGACACAGGACAAGATAGTACAAAGTTAGCATGGGTCCTTCAGGGAAAATCCTGCCTGACGAACCTGCTGGAATTCTTTGAGGAGATTACAAGTCGAATAGATAGAGGGGATGCTGTATATTTGGACTTTCAGAAGGCCTTTGACAAGGTGCCACATATGAGGCTGCTTACCAAGTTAAGAGCCCATGGTATTACAGTAAAGTTGCTAACATGGTTAGAGCATTGGCTGATTGGTAGGAGGCAGTGAATGGAAATAAAAGTATCCTTTTCCGGTTGGTTGCCAGTGGTGGGACCACTTCTTCTTATGCTGTATATAAATGATTTAGATGATGAAATAGATGGCTTTGTTGCCAAGTTTGCAGACGATACAAAGATTGGTGGAGGACAGGTAATGTTGAGGAAACAGGTAGGATGCAGAAGGACTTAGACAGATTAGGAGAATGGGCCAGAAAGTGGCAAACGAAATATAATGTTGGAAAATGCATGGTCATTCACTTTCGTAGTAGAAATAATTGTGCGGACTATTTTCTAAACGGGTAGAAAATCCAAAAATCGGAGACGCAAAGAGACTTGTGAGTCTTTGTGCAGGAACACCCCAAAAGGTTAACTTGCAGATTGAGTTGGTGAGGAGGAAGGCAAATGCCATGTTTGCAATTCATTTCAAGAGGTCTAGAATAAAAGAGCAAGGATGTGATGCTGAGACTTTATAAGGCACTGGTGAGGCCTGGTGAGGTGAATATTCTGAACAGTTTTGGGCCCCTCATCTTAGAGAAGATGTGCTGGCATTGGAGAGGGTCCAGAAGCGGTTCACAAGGATGATTCCGGGAATGAAAGGTTATCATACAATGAACATTTGATGGCTCTGGGTCTGTACTCGCTGGAATTCAGAAGGATGAGGGGGGATCTCATTGAAACCTTTCGAATGTTGAAAGGCCTAGACAGAGTAGATGTGGAAAGGATGTTTCCCATGGTGGGAGAGTCTAGGACAAGAGGGCACAGCCTCAGGATAGAGAGGCACCCTTTCAAAACAGAGGTGTGGAGAAATTTCTTTAGCCAAAGAGTGGAGAATTTGTGGTAAACACAAAGTACACTGCAGCTGCTGTGGTCAAAGCAACACGTACAAACAAGCTGGATGAACTCGCAGGTCGGGCAGCATCCGTTGAAACGAGCAGTCAACGTTTCTGGCCGAGACCCTTCATCAGGACTGAAGGAGGGGGCAGGGGCCCTATAAAGAAGGTGGGGGGAGGGTGGAAGGTGCCAGGTAAAAAATCAATCAGAGGAAAGATCAAGGGGTGGGGGAGGGTCTTCAGTCCTGACGAAGGGTCTTGGCCCGAAACATTGACTGCTCATTTCAACTGATGCAGCCCGACCTGCTGAGTTCATCCAGCTTGTTTGTACGTGAGAATTTGTGGAATTTGTTGCCACATGCAGCTGTGGAGGCTAGGTTGTTGGTTGTATTTAAGGCACTGATTGATAGGTTCTTGATTGGACATGGCATCAAAGGTTACGGGGAGAAGACCGGAAAATGGGATTGAGGAGGAGAGAAAAAAGGATCAGCTATAATTGAATGGTGGAGAAGACTCGATAGGCCAGCTGGCCTAATTCTGCTCCTTTATCTTATGGTCTTATGGACTTGAGCCTCATAAATGGTAGACTAGCTTCAGGGAGTGTAGGGTTCCAAGTTTGAAATTGCTCTTGTCGCCACATTCTATACGTGGCTATTCCATTTCAGTTTCTGGTCAAACCTCGGCTGCCTTGCAGTTATACCCATTCATGGGAAAGGCTTTGGGAGTGAACACCAAGGGAAATATCTGGAGCTGGGGTCCCTAAGGCACCATTGAGCTCAACGTTGACTGGCAACTGCAGCGATGCTGCTGGTGCCAAACTGTATCAGTCTCTGCTGTTTTTTTGGGTTGATCAGATGCGTGGAGAGGGGGAACTTGCTGCCCGGGCAACAGCTTGCTCTACATATCGTACTGCCCAGGTATGAGTATCTGGACAGCTAGGATGCAAGATCCATGGTCGACCCTGACCGACAGAGGCCTCAACATCTGGTCAATGGCAACCTCCAGAGTACTGATAGCAGGGGAGGGGTGGGGAGGGGGATCCATGATAGCAGCACCATTGAATGCCAGGGGCTGATAGCTAGATTTTACTTATGGGACATGAATTTTACTGGCTATCAGTCAACTCAGGCCTGGATATTGTCTAGATTTTGCAGTATTTGTTTGTGGACTGTGGCATTATCTGAGGAGCCACAAATGGTGTTGAACTGCTTCAGACTCTGGGAACTGAAGTGATAGTGCTGAAGATGAGGTAGCTAGTTTACAAACAGAGGCAATGTGTAGTGAGTAGAGGCTGTTGATAGGACAAAATTGCAATTAATAAGATGAGTAGCACTGTAAAAGACAGACAAAATCAAAAAGGGTGAATACGAGACAGGAGGTATTATATTTGAATGCGAGCTGTATCCAAACTAACATGTAGCACAATTACAGATTGACAGATATGCTGTTGTAGACATCATCGAATCATGGCTGAAAGAAGATTAAGCTCCCAGATGTAACATCCAAGGATACATATTGAATCAAAAGGACAGGCAGGAAGGCAGATGGGGCAGCGTCGCACTATTGGTAAAAAAAAAATGAAATCAAAAAGTGACATAGGTTCAGAAGGTGAATCATTGTGGATAGAGCCAAGGAACTGCAAGTGTTAAAAAGACACTGATGGGAGTTATATACAGACTCCCAAACAATAGAAAAGAGGTGGTCTACAAATTACAACAGGAAATTGAAATGCATGCTAAAAGGGTAATGTTACAATAGCCACGCGGGATTTCAATAGGCGCATAGATTGGGAAAATTAGGTTCATGTTGGATTCCAAGGGGGTGGGAGAGTTTTTAAGAATACCTATGAGATGGCTGCTTCTTTTTTTTATATATAATAAGAGCAGCTCATGGTTGAGCCCACTATGGGATCAGCTATTCTGGATAGTGTGTTGTGTAATAAACCAGAAGTGATTAGAGAGCTTAAGATAAAACAACTCTTAGGGACAAATGATCATATTTGTCATGTATGGACTTATTTCTTTTAGAGCAATGACCCCCCCCCCCCCAGCATTAGATATTAATCTATTGTCTGCACATGAACATTGTTTTCTCTCTCTCTCTCTGCAAAGTGAATATACCAGTTAAAGCCTTTTACCATGTGCGTGCTTTTCTTTAATTGATATGTAGTTGTGCACAAACACAACAAATTGTCAATGAGGATGAACCTGAATGTCAGAGAATATCACCAACTGCACCAACGGTTACAGGATGAAATGGCAAGAGTTAATCAGCACATGAAGGCCGTCATAGAAGCTAACAAACGTGGGAGTACAGTCTACACTAACAATGAAAGATGCGCTTAATTTAAAGCGAAAATAACATGGCAATGGCTTCAGTCAGGAACATTGATGAACGTGCAAGTGCTAATGAAAGCTGGGAGTTGTATATCAAGAGCAAGGAACTGTATTGTAACACGAACAACATGGAAGAGCAAAAGAAAGATCCTACACTTCTCAGCTTAATGGCCCCAAGAAAGTACAGTCTCTCACATAACTTAGTAAGCCCTGCAAAGCCAGCAAGCAAGACGTCCGATGAAATCGTTAGAATTTTACATAATCACTTGAGCCCTAAACCGTTGGTAATAGCTGAAAGCTTTAGGTTTTACAAAACGAACCAGTCAAAAAAATCATACACCTGCAATTCTGTTCATGAGCAGGAATCTGAGAGCTTGCATAGATTTCCTGAAACCAAATCTACAGAGGTAAGTGCAGAATAAACAGTTCAGACCATTGCCAAGTGAAGCAGCAAGGAGCTTCAAGACTGAACAAGTAGTCCTAGAGCATGGTTACGAAGAAAACAGTAGGACAGCTACAAGAACTGGGCCACTGATGTACATCTACCATGTACATCCGTGGATTTGAAGATCAGACATGAGACTTCATGTGGACCAGATACTGGATGCTCACCAAAGGACACAACTGAGTCGACTGCATCCAGCAAGATGGGCACTTTGCAGCCACTGGACTTCCTCTCAGTGATGATATCACTGTCACCAACGTGACACCAGAAACTGAGAACGCTGACTTAGACAAGACACCTACCAAACCCGATGCCACTCCACAGGTTCAGAGGCACTATCCTGAAAGAAACAGAGTGACACTGAAAAGACTGACCTTTACAACTGTGTTGTTGTGGACTGTTATTATGAAAGCCTGTTTAATTGGAATATGGGTTTATGAAAGGAAAGTTGAATGTTTTGTACATATACAGATTTATAGTGCATTAATCTAAAGGGGGAAGATGTGTAATGTACGAGTATATTTCTTTTAGAGCAATGACCCCCTCCCCCTTAGCACTGCATATTGATCTGCTGTCTGTGCATTCACTGTTGTCTACACATGTGCATTGATCTCTCTCTCTCTCTCTCTCTTACTCTAATGTGAATACACCAGTTAAAGCCATCTCCCACATGTGTGTGTTTTATTTAATATAAGCACAACAGTAATATGATCAAATTCACCCTGAAATTTGAGAAGGAGAAGCTAAAGTCAGATGTATCAGTATTATAGTGGAGTGAAGGGAATTACAGAAGCACGAGAGAGGAGTTGGCCAGAATTGATTGAAAAAGAACACTGGCTGGGATGATGGCAGAGCAGCAATGGCTGAAACTTCTGGAAGCAATCTGAAAGGCACAGGATATATACATCACAAAAAGAAAGTAGTATTTTAAAGGCAAGGTGACACAATCATGGATAACAAGAGAAGTCAAAGCCAGCAAAAAAAGCCAAAGAGAGCAACAGAGCAAAAATTAGTGGGAAGTTAGAGGATTGGGAAGCTTGTAAGACCAATAGAAGGCAACTAAAAAGTCATAAACAAGGTAAAGATGGAATATCAAAGTAAGCTAGTCATATATTAAAGAGGATACCAAAAGTTTCTTTAGATGGATCAACTTTAAAAGAGAGGCAAGAGTGGATATCGGACCATTGAAAAACAATGCTGGAGAGTAGTAATGGGAGGACAAGGAAATGGTGGATGAACTGAAAAAGTATTTTGCATCAGTGTTCACTGTGGAAGACTATCAGTACGGTGGAAATTCCAGGTGTCAGGAGTCATGACATGAGTGAAGTTACCATTATGAGAGAGGAAGTTCTGGGAAACTGAAAGGTCTGAAGGTATTGAGGAGTGACATCATTGAAACCTATCAAATGGTGAAAGGCCTTGATACAGTGGATGTGGAGAGGATATTTCATGTGATAGAAGAGCCTTAAGAACAGAGGACATAGTCTCAGAATAGATGGGCATCCTTTTAGAATAGAGATGAAGAGGAATTTCTTTAGCCAGAGTGCAGTGAATCTGTGAAATTCTTTGCCACAGGCAGCTGTGGAGGTCGTCTTTATGTATATTTAAGGCAGAAGTTGCAAGAATCTTGATTGGTATGGGTATGAAAGGGTATAGGGAGAAGGCAGGAGATTCGAGCCGAGAGGAAAATTGGATCAGCCATGATGAAATGGCAGAGGAGACTCAATGGGCCAAATGGCTTAATTCTGTTCCAATATCTCATGTCCTTACAATTGAAGGGAGGTAATTGATGATACTGCTGAGGATGGTTGGCCCAAGGTCACTACCCTGAGGTACTCCTACAGAGGTGTCTTGAGGCTGAGAGGATTGACCTTCATTGTGCTCATAACAAGTCCAACAAGTGGAATATTTTCCTTGCTGATTCCCATTTAACCAATTTAGCCAGGGTTCCTTGATGCCATAATTAACTGTCTTAACATCAAACAACATTTGGCTACTCTCCCTTCACTTCTGGAGTTCAGCTCTTTGGCTGTAATGAGCTCAGAACTGAATGACTTTGTCAGAGCTCAGTCTGAGCTGTTGTGAAGTTGTGCTTCCCTTTGTTATTCTGGCATCTTCACCCTCCCTTTCCAGGGGACTCTGACTTACTTCACTCAAAAATGTAGGTTATTAAAGCAGTACTTCCAACTTTCCAGTGCAGTAGGGTCAAACACATGAACCAATCAACAACTTCATATGCACAACTATTCTTTGAGATGGAATTTGAAACCATGAGGTTGCATAGTTTTATAAAACCATTAATGTTCTTCCACAGGATGACTACTAATTTCTCTTTCCCCCCAAAATTTCTCACTTGAAAATTATATCCAAACTATACAAAAAGCTATTTCTTAATTATTAAGCTCTATTGGAGTGGCCATGATGAACTGGTTTCTCACTGGGTGTATGATTTTGTGTATGAAATCTATTTAATTGGAATAACTCTTGTCCCTAAGAGCCACCTCTCAATTCAACATGATATTGGCATTTGACAGTCACAGCAGAATGGCTCATAACAGAAGAGTTTTGCTCGCTGCATCAGTACCATGTTAGGGGAAAGTACAAGGGTCTTTAAGCAGTGGCTATACATTATTGCACATTCAAGGAAATAATTTTTTTTTAAATTAAAGCTTCTACACAGAGACCATCAATCCACTTGTATGGTCTCTCCCTCTCCTTTCAGGGTCACCAATTTCTCAGCAAATCAAATGCCTGAGTCTACTCAAAGAGAAGGATTTCAATTGTGGTGTCGATCTATGGGCTCGTGACAAGATGAGGCTACCCTCAGGATGAAGGAGCAACATCTTATATTCCATCTGGATACTCTTCAGCCTGATGGCATGAATATTGACGTCCAGTGAACAAACTCCACCCCCTTCTATTTCCCACTCTGAACTTTTACTTCTCCCTCACCAGCCTATTACTTCCCACCAGGTCCTCTCCTCCTTCCCTTTCTCCCATTGGCCCCTCTCTCCACCTATCAGATTCTTTCTTCTCCAGCCCTTCCCCTTTCCCACCCACCTGGTTTCACCTATCACCTTCCAGCTGGACTCTTCCCCCCCCCCCCATCTTTTTATTCAGCCATTTCCCACCGTCCTTCTCAGTTTTGAAGAAGGGTCTCAGCCTGAAGCATCAACTGTTTACTCTTTTCCATAGATGCTGCCTGGCCTGCTTAGGTTTTGAATTCCCCACTTCTTGGGCAGAAGATTTTCAAGATGGTTACAACTTTTTCCTACAGAAGATATCACTAATTGTTGCCCTTAAGAGTGATAGTTTCCAGGTAGATTGTTCCTTGGATATATTGAGATAGGAGTTATTGGATTATCCCCACTAATGGTGGTATTTCCCCCTTGCCTCTTTCCCCTACTTGTTCTGAACAAGTAATAAAAAAAAAGTCAGTTTTGAAGAAAATATAGAAGCCTTCTCCTCAATTCAAAACAAAAAAACCAAGAAAAATTAATTTCCCTGACTGGTGCAGCTCCAAAGTACAGCATAGCTCACTTGTGGGATTTCTCAGAAACTTAGAAGAAGTTTTAAATCACTTTACTCAGCACAGGTACTTCAGGTTTCAGCATTCCACTATTTAGCTCCTAACATTACTTCTTACACACTACGAATTCAGATTAGTACCTGCATATTGGGAATTGTGTATAATTAATGGTTGTCTTCCTTCACTATGAAATTTGGAATATTTGTTAACCATTAGGTAACCAATAAAAGATGACTACATCATATTGTTCTCAATTACAGCATATTTCAATGACAGATTACTCTTGAAATTAATTGAATATTAAACTGCAATTCGCCTCTTAAAGCCACTAGTGATGGTGTTTAATATCAGCATGATGATAATTCCTGCCTGTCTGTTAAAAATATACTCTGAAATAAGTTGTGTCTTTTTATTCTTAGGTGCTGATACCCAAGGTTTATTTATGCTATCCCAGTGCCAGATGTAACCACTGTACAAATGTTACTGATCATTATATATAAATATCCTCATGCTAATGAGCATATGAAAACAAATTTGACTACGTAGTCCAGCAGACCACTCGATGCTAATTAATCCTTCTGAGATTCTTGATCAAGATTTAAAGAGAATACAACCGAAGATTATCTGACATTATGTACGATGATATTAACGTATTAGAATGTGGCCAGTATTAGAGATCTTCACAGAACCTTCTGCTTATTCTTGTCTCAGGAAACTTACAATTTGCAAGATAATTGTATCCTAAGTGTTCACTCAGAGGGACACTGGATGTATACTGAAATGTGCAGTATAAGATTACTTCATGCTGTTCAGTAAAACTGAAGTGCAAAAATCCCAAAGGTGGGTGCTTAGTTGTCATTCACTGGAACTCCAACATGACCAGGACTGGGAGGAAAAAGCTGGAAGATAACTATCTTGGTAAAGGATGTCAAAAAGATAACTTTGGAGAAAGCTGGTGCAGTTTTGAGCATGGATGTTTCAATTCCATTCTAAGTCATTTTGCAGGAGTCAAGGCTTGCTGGCTGGCTGGCAAGGGTTAGAATACTGGTGACATGGCAATGCTACCACCATGGGCTGGCACCTCATTATCACAGCCATGACGACAGCAGTCACACTGAGCTTGCACAGTAGATGGGGATGATTCATCTACAACACTCTGTTATCAGGTATCATCTGCTCCAACTAGCTGAGATCTCAGTTATCAAACCTACCAGAAGACTAATAGATCCACAAGAGTGGGAATGCAGCTGACAATTTTCAGCTATCCTTCTTGACATTTCACACAGAATTTCCACCTGGACTGATGATCTCTTAAAGTGCCTGTTCTTTTTTTTTAATTTTTTTATTTTTTAAATAGGATTTGAGTATCATAAGACCATAAAACCATAAGACATAGGAGCAGAATTAGGCCATTTGAAGTCTGCTCTGCTATTCAGTCATATCTGATCCCTTTTTCCCCCTCCTCAGCCCCTCTCCCCGAACTTCTCCACATAACCCTTGAT
Organism: Hemitrygon akajei; assembly: GCF_048418815.1. Taxonomy (NCBI): domain Eukaryota; kingdom Metazoa; phylum Chordata; class Chondrichthyes; order Myliobatiformes; family Dasyatidae; genus Hemitrygon; species Hemitrygon akajei. The sequence continues at coordinate 128,702,644 of NC_133134.1, forward strand.
GCCCTATCCAATCAAAAACCTACCAAGTTCTGCATTAAATACACTCAATGAACTGGCCTCCACAGCCACCTGCAGCAACAAATTCCTCAGGTTCACCACCCTCTGGCTAAAGAAATTTCTCCACATCCCTGTTTTAAAATGGATGCCCCACTATCCTGAGGCTGTACTTTCTTGTCAGAAGCCCTTCAACATTCAAAATGTTTCAATGAGATTCCTCCTCATCCTTCTAAATTCTACCAAGTACAGGCCCAGGGCTTGCATGATAACCCTTTCATTTCTGGAATCATCCTTGTGAACCCTCTCTGAACTCCCTCCCATGCCAGCACATCTTTTCTTAGATGAAGAGCCCAAAATTGTTCACAATACTCAAGGTGGGGGCCTCACCAGTGCCTTATAAAACCTCAGCATCACTTCCCTGCTCATGTATTCCAGACCTCTTGAAATGAATGCTAACATTGCATTTGCCTTCCACACCACTGACTCAACCTGCAAGTTAATCTTTAGGGTGGTCTGCACAAGGACTCCCAAGTCCCTTTGCATCTATGAGTTTTGGATTTTCTCCCTGTTTAGAAAATAGTCTGCATATTTATTTCTACTACCAAATTGCATGACCATGCATTTTCCAACATTATATTTCATTTGCCACTGTCTTGCCCATTCTCCTAATCTGTCTTTCTGCAGCCTGTTTCCTCAACACTATCTGCCCCTCCACCAATCTTCGTTTCATCTGCAAACTTGGCAACAAAGCCATTTATTCCATCATCTATATCATTGATTTATAGCATAAAAAGTGGTCCCAACACTGACCCTTGTGAAACACCACTAGTCACTAGCAGCCAACAAGAAATGCATCTTTTTATTCCCACTTGCTGCCTCCTACCAACCAGCCAATGCTCTAACCATTCCAGTAACTTTCCTGTAGTACCATGGGCTCTTAACTTGGTAAGCAGCCTCATATGTGATACTTTGTCAAAGGCCTTCTGAAAGTCCAAATATACAACATCCTCTGCATCCCCTTTATCTATACTACTTGTAATCTCCTTAAAGAAATCCACAGGTTTGTCAGGCAAGATGTTCCCTTAAGGACACCGTGCTGACTTTTCCCTATCTTGTCCTGTGTCACCAAGTATTCCATCACCTTGTGCTTAACAATAGACTCTAACATCTTCCCAACCACTGAGGTCAGGCTTACTGGTCTATAATTTCCTTTCTACTGCCTTCCTCCTTTCTTAAAGAGTGGAGTGACATGGAGATGCACATGGAGATATTGAGGCCAAGGTCTTAAAGTTTATTGGTTAATTTTGAGGGGACATTGGTATTGAACGCCGAGCTGTAGTGGATTAAGAGCATCCTGATGTCAACATGCTCCAGGGTTGAGAGACATGCCAATGAGGTGGCATCTGCTGTGGACCAGTAGGCAAATTGGAGTAGATCCAAGCCACTTCTCAGGCAGGAATTGATGCTTCATCATCAACCTCTCAAAACACTTCACTGTGGATGAAAGTGCTACTAGATGATAGTCATTGAGGCAAGTTACCTCAGTCTTTTCAGGCACTGGTATAAGTGAAGCCTGCTTGAAGCTGGTGAGTACCTCAGACTGCTGGAGTAAGAGGTTAAAGATCTCAGTGTTCTCCAGCCAATTGATCAACTCAGATAATTGCACATGAACTGAAATATTTTTAGAGGGAAGAGTAAGATAAATCACATCACTGTGGGTCTGGTAACATACAAGTCCATACAACCATAAGTCATAGGAGCAGAATTAGGCCATTCAGCCCATTGAGTTTGCTCTGCCATTCCATCATGACTGATCCCAGATCCCACTCAACCTCATACAACTAACTGCCTTCTTCCCATATCCTTAGATGCACTGATCGATCAAGAAACAGTCAACTTTCACCTTGAATATATGCACAGACTTGGCCTCCAATGCAGTCTGTAGCAGAGCATTCCACAGATTTACTACTCTCTGGCTAAAAGGAGTTCCTCCTTACTTCTGTTCTAAAGGGCATCCCTCAATTTTGAGGCTGTGCCCTCTAGTTCTGGATACCCTCGCTGTAGGAAAAATCCTTTTCACATCCACCCTATCTAATCCTTTCAACACTCGGTAGGTTTCAATAAAACTCCCATGCATTCTTCTAAATTCCAGTGAGTACAGGCCCAAAGCTGCCAAATGCTTCACCAATGTTAACCCCTTCATTCCCACAATCATCCTCGTAAACCTAGCAGATTTCATTTCCCAAAGGACAGTAATAATGAAGAAGCCCTAGTCTTAAAACAATTCAGAAGTTTGTCATTACCATGATTGATGCTTGCTCTTTTATTAAAAAAATTAGGGTTTACATTTAGTTACTTGAATTTATGTTCCCTAACTGCTGTGGTCAGATTCAAACTTATGCATCCAGGTCAATTGTCCCAGTCCATGAACTTAACTAGCTATGCCACCTCACCCATCAGCCTGTATTTGTATGATGTCCCACCAAAGTCCCCATCATAACAGGCCTTTTCCTGCAGAGATTTGGCAACTAAACCACCCTACTCCCAGCCCTGGCAACTAGTAGCTCATGGCTCAAATGGAACAGTAGCACAGAAAGCAAATTCACAAATGTTTTCACATTTATTGAGAAAACAAGAAACATGAAGGAGGCCGAATCTTTGCAAACTTGTGATCATTTTGGTCAATGTAAGTTTCTTAATTTTCATTAGTTGAAGAGACCGTACATAACGGAATCAGAATCATGTTTAATATCATCAGCAGTGATTGATATGTTCATGGCCTAAGGTAGAAGGAGTCAATTTTAGGAAACCTAGTACATTTATTTTTCAACATAGTCCCCTCCAACATTTTACACACTTAGTCCAGCGGTCATGGAGCATACGGATCTTGGACCTCCAGAAAGTGTCCACAGATGGGTGATTGATAAGTTTGTGGCCTAAGGTAGAAGGCGATGAGCTACACAGCTCTCGTTACATGCACATGCAGGTCAATTCTTAGATAGATAGATAGATACTTTATTCATCCCCATGGGGAAATTCAACTTTTTTCCAATGTCCCATACACTTGCTGTAGCAAAACTAATTACATACATTCAAGTGATTATGCAGAAAGTTTGAAGTTAATAACTCATCTCCTTCTACCTTAGGCCACAAACCTATCAATCACCCCGATGGATTATTAACTTCAAACTTTCTGCATAATCACTCAAAAAGTTGACCTGTATGTATATGTAATAACAGCTGTACAACTCATCTCCTTCTACATTGGGTCACAAACTTATCAATCATCCTCGTATGTCATGAAATTTGTTAACTTAGTTACAACAGTACAATGCTACACATGATAAATATAGAAACGTGGCGACCCACTTCCCAGCACACTCGAACCGGCTCACAAAGTGGCGCGTGCCGGCATTGAGGCCAGTCCCAAAGAGGGCGCCAAGCCTGCTTCACCAGCAAGGGGAAAAGCCCGCGCGCAGGACGGGACTGTGAATACGCGCCCCCTACAGCATTCCCGCCCGGGGAGGGCAGGATCAGGAAGGCTTTAAAGCAAGGCCGCGAAGTTTGAATAAATCTCTTTTGCAACTGCAGCTCACCGACTCCGTGTCATTTATTTCAGCGCTGCATGTAGCACACCGCTACAATTGATGACCCCGACGGCCCAAACGATATTTGGGCCGAAGATGAACGACGCCGCAACTGTTCATGCAGTTTCATTGAAACTGCCAAGCTTCTGGATGCTGCGACCTCACCTATGGTTCCAGCAAGTAGAAGCCCAATTCCACATTCTGCAGATAACCTCAGATGCCACACGTTACTACTACGTGGTGAGCTCCCTCGACCAGGAGACAGCGGCCCAGGTTGAGAAGTTCATAGTCTCCCCCAGCGGATGGCAAATACACAGAATTCAAAGCCTTGCTCATAAGGACTTTTGGACTCTCATGGCGCGAGCGAGCTGCCCGCTTACTGCACCTGGATGGTTTGGGAGACAGGCCGCCATCGGCTTTGATGAACGAGATGCTGTCCCTGGCCGGAGGACACAAGCCCTTCCTCATGTTTGAGCAGGCATTCCTGGTGCAGCTGCCCAAGGACATATGCCTGCTGCTGTCGGACGCGGATTTCAGCGACCCCCGGAAGGTGGCGGCCCAGGTGGACGTGCTGTGGAAAGCCAAGAAGGAGAATGGGAAGTCCGTCGCACAGATCACCAGGCCACGCTCCCAGCAGCAAACCAGACCAGGCCCGGCTGCAGAGCCCGCTAACCCCAGAGGCAGGGGTGAGGAGACCAACAAACAATGGTGCTTCTACCACCAGTGGTGGGGCGCAGAAGCCCGCCACTGTCGCCCGCTCTGTAAGTTCCCGGGAAACGCCAGGGCCAGCCACCGCTGATGGCTACAGCAGCTGGCCATTGGGATAGCCTCCTGTACGTGTGGGGCAAGCGGTCGGGACGCCATTTTTTGGTCGACACCGGAGCCGAGATCAGCGTCTTACCTCCGACGAGTTATGACACCCGCAACAGGGCACCGGGTCCCACCCTGAGGGCCGTGAACAGCAGTACAGTAAAGACCTACGGCACCCGTACAGTGCGGCTACAGTTCAGCTCCAGCCAGTTCACGTGGGACTTCACACTGGCCGCCGTAGCCCAACCGCTCCTGGGCACGGATTTTTTGCGAGCTCACAGCCTACTTGTTGACCTGCCAAGGAAGAGACTGGTCCACGCCGAGACCTTTCAAATGTTCTCCCTGGGTGAAGCCCAGTCACCGGCCCCACACCTAGACTCCATCACGCTGTCCGACAATGACTTCACCAGAGTCCTGGTGGATTTCCCATCAGTTCTGGCACCGCAGTTCACGGCAGCCATGCCCAGACACAGCGTACTGCACCACATTCCGACCCAAGGACCAGCCCTCCATGCCCGTGCTCGAAGGCTTCCCCCGGACAAGCTCCGACTGGCGAAGGAGGAGTTCAAGAGGATGGAAGAATTGGGGATCATACGGCGGTCCGACAGCCCATGGGCCTCCCCCCTGCACATGGTGCCCAAAGCGACAGGGGGCTGGAGACCATGTGGCGACTACCGCAGGCTGAACGAGGCTACAACACCGGACCACTACCCTGTGCCGCACATTCAGGAATTTGCAGCAAACCTGCATGGCACACAGATCTTCTCCAAGGTAGACCTCGTCCGAGGATACCATCAAATCCCGATGCATCCGGACGACGTCCCCAAAACGGCACTCATCACCCCATTCAGCCTTTTCAAGTTCCTCCGCATGCCGTTCGGCCTAAAGAATGCCGCACAGACGTTTCAGCGGTTAATGGATGCGGTGGGACGCAACCTGGACTTTGCTTTCATCTACTTGGACGACATCCTCATAGCCAGCAGCAGTCGTCAGGAGCATCTGTCCCAGATCCGTCAACTCTACGCCCGACTGAGTGAATACAGCCTGACAATCAACCCGGCCAAATGCCAGTTCGGGCTCGACACCATCGACTTCCTGGGCCACAGGATTACTAAAGACGGGGCAACCCCTCTGCCCGCTAGGTAGACGCAGTCCACCATTTCCCCCGACCCAACACAATCAAAGGCCTTCAGGAATTCATGGGTATGGTAAATTCCTACCACCGCTTCCTCCCTTCAGCTGCCCGAATCATGCACCCCCTGTTTGCCCTGATGTTGGGTAAGGGCAAGGACATTACCTGGGACGAGGAGTCCGCCGCCGCTTTCATTAAAGCCAAAGAAGCCTTAGCAAACGCCGTGATGCTACTGCACCCCAGAACGGATGTCCCTACCACCCTCACGGTGGAGGCATCTAACACGGCAGTTGGTGGGGTGCTGGAACAACTCATCGAGGGTCGCTGGCAACCCCTGGCGTTTTTCAGCAAACACCTACGACCACCCGAGCTCAAATACAGTGCTTTCGACCGGGAACTGTTGGCGCTATACCTGGCAATCCGGCATTTCAGTTACTTCTTGGAAGGTAGGCCCTTCACCGCATTCACGGACCACAAACCGCTTACCTTTGCGTTCACGAAGGCATCCATTTAAAAATGGCATTGTCAGAGGGAAAGAAGCTGTTCCTGAATCACTGAGTGTGTGCCTTCAGGCTTCTGTACCTTCCTCCGAATGGTAACAATAAGAAGAGGGCATGTTCCTAGGTTATGGGGGTCCTTAATAATGGATGCTGCCTTTCAGGGGCACCGCTTCTTGAAAATGTTTTGGATACTACAAAGGCTAGTACCCAATATGGAGCTAATTTTATAACTTTCTGTAGCTTCTTTCAGTCCTGTGCAGTAGCCCCGCATACCAAACAGTGATGCAGCCGGTCAGAATGCTCTTCACGGTACTTCTGTAGAGGTTTTCATGTGTTTTAGGTGAGAAACCAAAAATCCTCAAACTCCTGATGAAATATATCTGCTGTCTTGCCTTCTTTATAGCTGCATCAATATGTTCAGACCAGCTTAGATCCTCAGAGATATTGACAGCCAGGAACTTGAAATTTCTCCTTCTCTCCTCTTCTGATCCCTTTATGAGGATTGGTTCATGTTCCCTCATTTTACCTTTTCTCAACTACACAATCACCTCTTTGATCATAAGGACGTTGAGAACAAGGTTGTTGCTGTGACGCTACTCAACTAGCTAGTATATCTCACTCCTATACGCCCTCTCATCTCCATCTGAGATTCTGCCACCAATGGTTGTATATTCAGCTAATTTATAGTTGGTATTTGAGCTGTGCCTAGCCACAAGGTCATGGGTATAAAGAGTAGAGCAGAGGGCTAAGCACACACCCTTGAAGTGTGCCAGTGTTGATCATCAGCAAGGAGATATTATTAGCAATCTGCAGAGAATGTGGTCTTCCAGGCAGGAAGTTGAGGATCCAATTGCAAAGGTAGGTACAGAGGCCCAGGTTCTGGAGTTTTTCCATCAGGACTGTATGAATGATGGTGTTGTACACTGAACTACAGTATAATAAATGAACAGCATCTGGACATAAGCATTTGCATTGTCCAGGTGATCTAAGGTCGTGTGAAAAGACATTGAAATCATGACGATAGACGAATTGCAGTGAGTCCTGGTCCGTGCTGAGACAGGATTTGATTCTGGCCATGACCAATCTCTCAAGGTACTTCATCACAGTGGATGTGAGTGCTACTGGACAAAAGTCATTGAGACAGTTCACACCTCTCTTCTTGAGCACTAATATAATTGTTGAAAAGACAAACTGCTGGAGCAGCAAAGATTTGGTTTGAAAGGGTGGAATTGACCATCAAAAGGAAAGCCAAATTCAGGAACGTAAGGAAAAATTTTTCCATCAGCTGAACATGATAATAACTGCAAGGTATTTCATGATGTACTAAGCAATATTCCAGGTACAATAAACAAGATTCACCTGAAGGTGAATCTTCAAATCCAAATGAATTCGCCACTGTCATCACCGACTTCGTCAAGGCCTGTGTGAAGGAAGTGCGTGCCTTTTCGATCATACCGAACATACCCAAACCAAAAGCCCTGGATGAACCAGGAGATTTATAGTTTGCTGAGAGCTAGGTCTGTGGTGTTCAAGACCAGCGACAGAGAATGCTACAAGAATTCTGGATACGACCTATGAAAGGATAATGTGAAAGGGAAAAGGCAATTCTAGTTTGAAGTTAAAGATACAGCTGTGGCAGGGTTTGCAAGTCCCTATAAGATGAAACCTAGTAGCATATATGGCTGTGATGCTTTACTCCCCAGTGAGCTCAATCTCTTCTATGCACACTTTAAAAGGGAGAACAAATCTACACCTGTGTAAATCCCTGCAGCATCTGGCAACTCTGTGATCCCTGTCTTGGAGGTCAACGTCAGAACATCCTTCAAAAAGGTGAAGCATCAAGGCATCAAGCCCCAATGGTGTACCTGGCAGGGTACTGTAAACCTGTTCTGATCAAATGTCAAGGATAACTTCAACCTCTCACTGCTGCAGTCAGAGGTTCTCATCTGTTTCAAAAAGGCATCAATCATACCAGTGCCCAGGATGAACAGGGTGAGCTTCCTGAATGACAATCACTTTGAGAGGTTGGATATGGTTAGAAGTAAATCCTGCCTGAGCAAGGATCTGCATGGCTGCAATTTACCCACCACCACAACAGGTCTACAGCAGATGCAACTCATTGGCTCTCCACTCAGCTTTGGAGCACCTGGACAACAGTAAAACATATGTCAGGCTGCTGTTTATCAAGTACAGCTTGGCATTCAGCACCATCATCCTATCAGGACTAATCAGCACATTTCAAAACCTGAGCCTCTATACCTCCCTATGCAACTGGATCCTTGACCTCCTCAGTGGGAGACCACAGCCTCTGCTGATCAGATATAACAGCTCCTCTTTACTGACAATCAACGCAGGTGTGCCTTAAGGATGCCTGCTTAACCCACTGCTCTCTTCTTTCAATGCTCATGAAAGTGTGGCTAGACACAACTTAATCACCATCTATAACTTCACAGATGACACCACTGTTGGCAGAATGTTGACAAAGAGGCATTCTGGAGTGAGGTAGGCTGACTGGCATCACTACAACCTTGCACTCAACATCTGCAAGACCAAATCATTGATTGTAGACTTCAGAAAGAAGGAGTTAGGTGGACACGCACCAGTCCTCACTGAGGGGTCAGCGATGGAAAGAATGTTCACCCTCAAAATCTTAGAGGATCTATCATAGGACCAACAATACAAAAATGACATAGGTCATACTTCATTGGGAATACAAGTTCATGCACTTGAGAACCAGTGAGCAACTCTTCACTATTACAGGACATGGTGGAAGCAATGCTAACTACCGGGTGGCAGGCTAGACAAACCAGGTGGGCTTATTTACACTTAGTGATTTCTGTTTTGTGGCCTGATTGACATAATATGATGGATTGGTAGGTGATTAATGGCTTGTTGCCAAGGATTTAATTGTGCAGCCTTATGTGCATTTGCAGCAGTGAAATTTGTTCATGAAAGTCAGATTGTACTGGTTAACAGATACTAAAAGGTAGGGGAATTCTCACAGTTCCAGTCATCATCAACTTCAGCCAGCTTTTAATTTGTAAAACACATATACAGCCAATGCAATCCTGTCCATTATCTTTTGCTGTCTCTACAGCCCCAGTGAGATTGTTCTGATAATAGAGCACCTATTAAGGTTTAATATTACATGCACAAAGATAAAAACCAGAACTATTAACACCACTATTTTAACCTGGAGCCCAAAATGCAGAACTGCAATGTAAAATGTTGAACAGCAGTCAGCCAAAGACCAATAATGTGGGAGGCAAAAACAGAAGAGCAGCTGAAGCACAGAAAACAGATATCATTTTCACCGGATTGTTAACAATTCCTAATAGACTTATCTATTGTACGTAGACATTGAAGACTGTCTCTTAAAAAGCAGTGAGAGCAGGATTTAAATATCTCCTTATCCGAGGAGAGCTGGGACTCAGTTCTCAAATCGGTTAACTCAACCTCTCTTTGTGCTCGCCATTGTCTCTTACAGTTTAAGATTGTTCATAGAGCCCATATGTCTAAATCTAAACTATCTCGATTCTACCCTGGCATTAGTCCGCTCTGTGATAAATGTAAGAGGGGCGTGGCCTCTCTCATCCATATGTACTGGCTCTGTCCTAGCTTGGAGAAATTCTGGAAAGATGTCTTCACTACACTATCGGGTATTCTGAATCAGCACCTAGAACCTAACCCCTTAATTGCTCTGTTCGGTTTTTGGGGCGAGACAGATTTATGTCTGGGTCCGACCAAATGCCGAATACTATCCTTTGCATCTCTCCTGGCGAGACGCTTGATCCTCCTTAGATGGAGAGATGTTGCCCCGCCCACTCATGCGCAATGGCTTAACGACATTATGGCCTGCTTGGACCTCGAAAAAATTCATTATTCAGTTCTCAATTCAGATTTAAAGTTCCATAAGATCTGGGGGCCTTTTATCGAGTACTTTCATAACCTTCCTCTTGACTAGGGTTTTTTTTTCTTTTCGGTCCCTTGCTTTCAGCTCCCTTTTTTTTCTGGTAGTAGGCATTATTATCCTCTGTTGCTAAGTGTATTCACAGTCTGGGAGTTTGACTGTCCGGACTTATACTCTCTATATTGTGTGGTGGTTGGTCTGGAATTGTTGTTTTTTTTTCTTGTGTTGTGGGGTTTGGGGAGGACACTAAGCTCACTTGTCTTTAATTTAGGTGCTTTTTTGTTAAATTCTCTTCCTCTGTAGCATATTGTTATTGTATACTTAACCTTGCTCTGTATTAATGCTCCTCATTGGGGTTTGGGGTTTTTAATTTTGTAAAATGTTCTGAAAAACTAATAAAAAAATTTTTAAAAAAAGCAGTGAGTTGGAATAAATGGATCCATTTCATTTGGAGTACTGCAAGGCCTGGAATTGTTCATTTCTATTAGAGAGGTGTTGCTAAATTATTGTTGCACAGTGATGCCACAACAAATTTGCTCATCAAACACCACACAGAAACACTTCACAAGGTCAATTGAACTCTGATTGTGACCCATACAGTTCAAACCCTGACTTCTCCCAATAGACCTTGCAGCATCTGCTGTTAAGTATTTTCTTCCTCCAGGAGTTATCATCCTTGAAATAGAGGAAAAGTATGGAGAGACTGGAAATGTAAAATGGATGGAAGGGCTTTGATTTCAGGCAGTTTAGTATTTACATTCTATAGCTTGGCTTGTGTGTGTTTGCTTCAATATTTTGTATCTAATTCTGCAGTACATCATTTCCATATATATTTAATAGACACACTCACAATCAGTATATAGCAAACCAGAATAACAGCAGTGCAATGTACCATCGATATATGTTATTTTTCTAGCAATCATAGCATATCTACTCACTGTATCTCCAAGGAACAGAAATCCATTACAGTGAAAAACTTGGCATCTTCAATCAGTTCCCAAGATTCTAACTTCAGTATTATAGCTAAATCTTCATCTGGAACAACCAGAAATCTCCTGAGACACAATAGTGTTACGTTCATGATTATCTCTTCCCTATTTACTTTCAGAACTTTCAGTCCAGACCATGGAATAAAATATAAACTTTCATCTCCTGATGTAAATGTCATTTTCCACTCCTCATTCAACCAAGCAGTTCCATTTATCAGGAATGTTGACCTGCTATATTTGAAGGAAGACCCAGGCCAGGGCACAAAGTCAAAATAAAATTCCTTATATGATGTTGTCCTTCAGAGTTATAGCTTTAATTTTCATCTGGCAAATGCAAAAATCAGCATTAAGTTTATTAGGCTCAGCTCTAACTATTGGAAGCTGATGATGTTACTTGAAAGATTTTTTCTCCATTTTATTTTAAACCAATAGACCCATTTGTGAGCAACAAACAGAAAATGTTTTTTAACAAGTATGATGAAGGAACTAACAAAATAAAGCTCACCTGTCAGATGAACTCTATCTTTTTGTGTGTTTGCCCCTAGCTGTCAGTCTGTGGTTTTGTATTGCCACATGCTCCTGTCCCCACTCCTGCTCTGCTCCGACCCCATATTACTGAGTACTCTGTCTCTCACCTATTTCTCATTATTACCTGTATTGCTGCCACCTGTGTCTCATTGTGCTCCACCTATCATCTGCCTCTGTTTATTGCTCAGTGTATTTGAGTCCTGTGTTTTCACCTGTTTGTTGCCAGATTGTGCCAGTGAATTTTCCCAAGGCTTTCCAACATTCGTATCTGTACTCTGGCCATTTGAACATCAACTCTGCCTGTTTCCTGATTCTAGTTTCTGCATTTCTCTGGATTTTTTTGATCTGTGCTTGAACTTTGACACTGAATTTGTTTGTACCTTGGGATTAATTACTCAATTAATATCACTGTGTGCATAGTACCAGGTCTGCAATTAGATCCCTGCTCCAGCACCCTGACATTCACCATAATCTGTAGTTTGGCTTTACGTGTTTTATATCAGAATCAGGTTTAACATCATTGGTATATATCATGAAATATGTTGTTTTGTGATGTCAGTACAGTGAAATAAAAGCATAATAAAAGCATCTACAAAGTACAATAAGAGATATATACTGTATATAAATTAAATCAAATAAGCAGTGGAGAAAAGAGCAATAAGAAATAGTGATGTAGTGTAATGGGTTCATTGTCCATTCAGAAATCTGATGGCAATGGGAATGAAACTGTTCCTGAAGATGCCCTTGGTGCTGGGTTATTTATATTAACAGATAATTAGAAAAGTGTAGCAAACAAAAAACCACAGAGACCAAATGTTTGCATAGGTAAGAAGAAAATATTATTGAGAGATACAAAAAGAAACTGGCTACGATACTACTTGTCAAGTGGGCACTCAGATAGAACCTCCTGAGCTGATTGTCAACTGACACCTCACACATTTGATGTTTTCAGGCAGAAAACTGATCAGATGTAGTTACTGTCAATTAGGAACATGATCCAGTGTAAACTTGGTGCTCACTCTACATTAACCACATTAAAATTAAAACAGTAATATTGTGATCTACAACACAGAAATAATTTCATTATAATTTAAAGCTCTACTCAAATACAGCATATCAATGCACTTGATAGATGGAACAGCTTGGTTGAAAAAAAAGTAGAAAATTACTTTTGCATCACCAGAAAAAGCTGAAAAGATTCCTGTTGGGACTTCCTTTTAATCAATTGGCTTACAGGGATCTCAAATTAATGATCATTTTACAGTTCCTTTCAAACACAAAGCAAGAATCAAACAATGCTTACCAAAACAGATCCAAATGAAAAATATAAAAACCAAGGCTGAGGGTTGAGATGCCATAATTTATTAGATCAAATGTTTAATTGCTTTGTTTATCAAATACAAGGTTTGAGTGAAAAAAAATCCATGGTCAAAGTGAAGGTGTGAGATTGTGTGGATTACTGACCTCATCCCACAAAAGAACTTCCCACTCTCCCACTTCTCACCTTCATAGCTGTTCTAATCTACAATTTCAAAATCAGCTCTGCCACATTGATGAAGGCACTTGCATAAAATTGATTATGAGAAAGCACTTCCTCAGTTGTTCAAACTCTTGTAGATGCGGTTTGTATCTGTATATTATTACGCCTAAAAATGTTGAGAAATTCAATTGAAACCAAACACAGCACTTACGTGTCCACCTCCGCCGTAATTTCCAATGGGTCCGTTATGTTTCAGTTTTGATTTTAAGAATTTATTTTGCAGTAATGTTGTTTGTTAGATTCGCTCACAATGTTTATGATGCTTACAATGTTACTGATCTGGAGGTGTGCTGACATGGCAATTTTACAATTCCCTGGTGTTCTGAGGATATTTCTAAGGTAACATTAATTTCCACTTGTAAGCCATAACAATTTTTGACATACCAAGTGAATTAGTTGAGGCCAGTCTCATACTAATGTACTTTCAAAGCAATTTCTGTTTCAGTGTAATTTCTCTAATGGCAGCCTTATGGTTCAACACACCCAAAGGATTTTACAATGTCTTTATCTCTAAATTGAGACTGCTATAAAGTCCAGTATATTTATCACACAGGAACAAAAATTATATTTGCAACTATTGACATGTTCCTGAAAAATAAAAGTCAATTATATTAACAAATTCAAACATCAGGTTCAGTTACTTCATGAAACCTATCTAAAGGATATTTTTTCACTAGAATCCGATTCTATTCCAATTTGATCATAATACAGACAAACTAACTACTCTGAATGGAAAACTGGTCTATTCTAAAATCTTGCTGAAAGAGAAATACCAGGAAGCAATTCAAAGAAAAGTGAAGCTTTGAAGCAATTATTTGGTTCTTACCTGTCCATATAAAGTGAAAATTCCAGCCACCTGCATTTTTAAAAAAATCCAGCTCTGCCAGTGTTAAGTTCCAATTATATCCTATGCTCATTCAATTGTTGTTAGAAATCATCCTTAATTCCTTTCCTCTAGACTATTTCTCTATGTCATCCACATATACCAAGATTTTTCTATTATCTAAAAATCTGTTGATTTCCATTTTGAATGTCTGAGCCTCCTGAAATCTCCAGGGCAGTTGGCTCCAAGTACTTGCTATTGAGTAAAGAAAGTTTTCTAAATTTCAGTCCAAAATAGCCTCTGCCATACTTGAAATCTGAGACACTCTAGTTCTAGACTCCTCAAACAAAGGAAATGCCCTCCTTATATCGACATCAAGATGATATGTTTCACATAGCCGGCACTTGGAAAGATCAAAACTGATTTAAAAAGATCTTGAATGATTTTAAGGTTTATTGATGATCTAGTGATCAGAGATGAATGTAGATTCTTGGCAAAGCTTAAGACTCAAAAGTCAAGAAAGTGTGCAGCAGCTTACTATGGCTTTTGGACATGTGTAGACATGGGGCATTCATTGCTGTTCCAGTCACCAGCAGCTCCAACTGGAGAGGAAAACAAGATGCCAGGAGAGATGGAAGGATGAGGGGGTGGATAGTCTTGGCCCAGCATTTATATCCTACCAGAATATTTTGTCAGTAACTTCCCTTCGACAAAATCAGAAGAGACTCCATTTCTCAAAAGTCCTTCTGGAGATCTGCCTCACACCACAGCCACACCCATGGCTGCTCACCAAGATCAGAGCTACCAGCAGAGGCTCCCAGGTTACAGAAATGATGAATTACCATATCTCCTGCTTATTCCAGGTAGGTGGAGACACTAGAGGTATGTCACATCCCTTAATAGCCAGATGTCCATCACAGAAGATCATGCAAAACTGTCTCCCCAATGAAGGTTGAATTCTTCCCCTTCTTATGTAGCTAGCTGCGAGCAGAGTGTACACAGTGATTTTCCAGGATGAATGGATTCACCAAAAACATATTGCTTTTTGGCTTCTGTGCTAGCATCCAGCAAGATTTCAGAACATGGATGTATAGCACCCCTTTTGAGCAAGCATGGTAGAACGACCAGAATCTGAGAAGCTGCCATGAGGCCTTTAGGCACTGCATAATCTCTCATCTTAATCCTTTTCAGGCATCTTTCTGTCCAAAATGTAGCTGTCTGGTGAGAGGTAAATCATCTGCCTCTTTCATATCAGTCAAAAATGTGGGATGGGAAGGATTTAGGATGTGAGATGCAGACAAGTTGTGAGCAGATTAAAACCTTTCAGTGGTCGCAATGTTAATACTGGCCACAGACTGCTTCAACAGTGGAAAGAACTTACTCCCACTCCTCCCCCCGCCCCCCAGCTGTTAATGAACTTGAGCTTGTCGATAATCAACCTGATGCTGCTGACAGCTTTGTGGTGCTTTGTCTTGCTAATAAGAGTTCACACACAGTAGATAGAAGAAATATTCCTGAGGGTGCACAATAGATGTAAAAAAACATTCCATCAACCTGATGGGTACTATCTGGTTTGATGGACACTTCTGGTCTGATGGATATGGGGTGAAATTCCCAGCATATGCAGGCAGTTTTAAATCAATACTTAGCAGTTTTCTGGAACACATGTGACTTTTGAAACTTTAGCTTGTTCTTGCTGAGCAGTAGCTAACCAGAATGACAAGGTAGAAACAGTTCAGAAAAATCAGTAAGAAGCAACCTCTTAAATAATTAAAGCCAGAACAGCGGTACTGGCACTGGAAGTGAGTACCCCTTATCTGAAATGCTTAGGGCCGGAAGTGTTTTGGATCTTGGATATTTTTGGATTTTGGAATATATATAATGAGATAGCTTGGAATCACCATCACTTCCAACTCTGAATTTATGTGCTACTGGTAAGCATCTTTATCTTACACTTGTTCCTCACATATTTGTACTTAACAATAAAAATTATTGCATACCATTAATATAATGAAATTATAATGTGTACAGGGTGACAACAGCTGCACAGCAGCATCAGGAGAATACCTGAATCAGCTATTGAACAACAACAAACAACGGCAGGCTTTGTTTCCACCTACGATGCTGTGTTTTGATTAAATGTTTACAGTACACAGTGTTTGTATTTTAGTGAAGCCCCCTCACTGGGCTCATATAGAAACTTGGCTCATTGCCGGCCTCACTAACAGCTATAGGACTCAACAGTGAGAAGGCCACCATTCATAAACAATAGGCACCTATGGTTGGTATGATTTGGGGTTCAACCAAACAGAAATCTCGATTTGAGTGAATGCTGCGTAAATACTGCCTTTGCACAATTATCAGTTGGCAAGGAATAACAAATCGTACACCGCATAAAATTATAAAGTAAGTATGTTTACAAATTCCAGTTTTATCTAACAGTTAGTAGGAAAAAGAAAAGAAAAAAATGAATAAAAGGGCCCATAACAGTTAACCCAGTGCACATTAAGTTGGAGCTCCTCCTGGAGTTGTCTTTAACTCACACTCAGGACCCACAGTCTGCATGAAAACATGCGCCACATTGCGAACTTCGCTTGAAATCAGCACGAGAAAATGGGCGCTGCCATCGGGAGTATTGGTCCTTCCTCCCTGGAGCCATTCATCTGCACAAAGCACCTTGTGCAACAGGGACAGCATCCTCAGCCATCTTCCCTCCTGTCCCCTCCACAGCTCCTGCCAAAAAAGAGCCCCGAACCAGACTACTATTCTTCAGAAAATTCTTCCCCACAATCCTTATCAGCTGATTCACATTCCTAAGATGGACCACATGTGTCCTTATCTTAGTCGAAGCCAAAGCATGATTTCCTGCATGGCACACTGTTTCTACAGAAAACTGCTAATAATGAAATACCTACAGAATAGCAATAGGAATCTTAGCCAGGGCATTACATTAGCTTTTAAGAAAGGTATAAAAACAATCAGCATTAAAGACTTACCCTGGTGTTAGATTTCCATCTTGGCAAATTCATTAATGATTTTCTCAGGATGAGATGTTTTATCTTTAAAATTTAAAGCTGTGCCCTTTCTTAAATTCCTGCAACCAACCTGCTGAATATTCACAATTAACTTCAATTTGCAGTTCATTATGATGATAGATCTTTGCTTGTTTCATGATAAGCATACCGTTGAACAGCATATGTTCACTCCGACGCTGAGAAATCCACTCTTTCAATACACATCAAGATCTTCATTTTCACTTTATGCAGAGTTTTTCTATTTTTCATTAACTTCTGTTCATTATACATGTCAAGTCACTTCTTAGAACTGTCTGTGGTGTACAGAGACCTGCACATCACCTGGGAAACTTCCCAGAGCCTTGTGGATTTTTCCATTTCTGACATCATGTCAATGCTCAAAAAAAAAATAGATTTTGGAGGTTTTCAGATTTTGGATTGTTTGGATAAAGGGTACTCAGCCTGTATTTGCAATAAAGTGAAATGTTTCCTCTTTCCAGTTGGGAAACAGGATTGGAGATGGGACATGGAAGAAAGAATGTCATTCTTCATTATATATCACAGCACCATATCAAATTCTCCAGTTGAGAAGCCACATTGTGAGAGCAATGAAAATTCAGAGAACTTGCTTTTCCTTGGGACCCCATTCATAACTTCCGCTTTAGAGATCCCATGTGGTACCCAGCTTTGCTGATTGATTCACTCTTGTGTCAAAAGGAATGTCTCCTTGATTCACCGCCTTCTTTAATGAACATGGCCCGGTTGGAGAAAAATTACAAATAAAACACTTTATTTCCTAAACAATCAACCATCTTACTTATCAGTTAATTGGAATTGCAGAGTTACAATTTTCCTTGGAGTAATTTCTTGTCTGAGATTCTCTTTGACTCTTAATCATTTTGGTTATTTTTAATTCAAAGATGTTTATTCATTTAAACAATAACAAAAATATTACAGGGATTATAATGGAGCTAACGAGTTAAACTATGATTCAATTACTTCAAAAGTATTTGCAACTGAAACCGGATGCACAGTGCACTTGAAAGGTCAATGGTTACATATTAGAATTCAGATGCTCAATGGTCAAGAAGGTCCTGGGATTGATCCTTTCTTTTCTTGAATTTTTTGTTAGGTCAACAGTGAGAGCAATGAGCACTTGACTGGGCTGTGCGATAAGGAAGAATATCTGGACAGGGTTCCCAGTCCTGGTAGCAATCAATGACATGTAGATGTGAAACATGGATTAATCTAATCTGTAATGAATGAAATAATTCATTAATTTGTCAGCACCTTGCTGCTTAAGAAGGCACAGGAGCAAAGATCCATTGTATTGATGGCAGTATTGGACAAGAGGACAAAGAAGAAAAAGTTATCCACAAACGTATTAACACCCCTTAACTTCTCAAATCAAATTCTCCTCTTGAGCCAATATTCACTGAAATATGACCAAGGATATACCTGTATGTATCATTCTACACCCAATGAATAATGTTTGAATACTATGAAAGATTTGCAGTTCAAAGTTAAAATCCTATCATTTACATCTTCCAGTTTCAGTTGCATTGTGCATTGCTGGGAGTGTGTAATGACGAGATTGGACGCACAAATATTGTGAGGTAATAGCCAAACTGTCGATCAATCCAACAGAATCCTATCAGCAAACACGACGAAATCTGCAGATGCTGGAAATTCAAACAACACACACAAAATGCTGGTGGAACACAGCGGGCTAGGCAGCATCTATAAGGAGAAGAACTGTCGAAGTTTCGGGCCGAGACCCTTCCTCAGAATCCCAAGAGGATAGTTTGATAATAATTACAGGTGCTCTATCTGTTCTTTTCCTTGTGCAGAGCTATCTATGATTACTGTAACGACCATCTAAAGAGAACATCTTGCTAAAGTATGTTTTGAGCAGGAAAGAAACTGTTTTGTTCATCCAGCAAGCCTCATTCTAATTCCATCTCTGTGGGTGGTACAGCTGGCAGATGGTGTTTTCATATTTCAAACGTTACATTTATTTTTATTCTTTTTATCTCCGGACTATCTTCTGATTATTGTAAAGCAACAGGAGGGGATGGCAGCAGTCCAGCTGGTGCACAGTGAAGGGTGTGCATGTTTATTTTCCCCCCACTGTAATCCAGTTTACTATGCATTATATATCTTCTTCTGTTAACCATGATTGCAAGTGTTGTTCCCAGCACCACAATGGTGATTTACAAAGGGCATTACTAAAATTTTACTTGCAAACCCAGTTTAAAAATGGAATTTTAGTTTTGCAGAACTTTGTCTCTTCCTACAAATCAAATAATGTTAAGGTGTATGAATATATACATTTAGTTGTCAGCAAATCTGATACTGAAAACTAAACTAAGCGAAGTGCATATTAAGCATCCTTTCTGATTTACCCATAAGTACTATTTCCTTAAAAAAACAAGTAGGCAGAATTGAACAGCATGTTCTGTATGGATTACTTTCAGCTCATTGAAACCCTACAGCATAAAGATTATTCTGATGACATTTTAGTATACCCTTTGCAAAATCAGCTGTCAATCAAATTCATGATTTCACTAAAATCCATTCAATACCACAGAACAGGATAATACATTATCCAAGAAATAGTTTCTATGGCAACTTCGTGAACTGTAAAGACTAATGCTCACTGCTCACTATATAAAATAAAAAATATATTAATGCTATCTTGAAAAGATATCATTAAGGATTAGTAATGACAAGATTTTCAATTTCAGGAATACTTTGCATATATTTATTCTCAAGTTTTAAATAGTAAAAGGTCAAAGTGTTTTTAATTTGAATCAACAAACTCCGGGAAGGGATTTATGAAAACTAAATTAATTTGCAAATGGAAAAATTACTAGATTTGGCAGTAGTTTAGAAAGCTTTATATTTACGGCATAGATTCCTCCTTTCTTTAATAGGTTAACAGGATGTTAGAAGTTTCACCCTTCCTACTCATGAGCAGGGATCCAAGTTTTGGGTGGGTGAGAGTCAGGCAGAGAATAGTGGATTGAGAGCTGGTAGAGTAGGATTTCCTCAATTGGCTGAATTCAAGAATATTTGATTCTGAAGATTATGAATACAAGTCCACACCAGATGGCTTAAGCACAAGTGTCTAAGCTGATATTGCAGTACATTACAAGAGATTTAAAAGATGTAAGGCGTTCCATGGAAAGCTTGATTTTTATTTAATTGTCCCTATGATAGGGACTATATGATGAATGCAAGTCCTTACTTTCCTTAAAGGTTTTTGCTTCATGGAATATTTCCTGGCAAATTACTTGTGGAACTATATGTACTCATACAAATTATTCAGATGCATTAGTCAAATGCGTGTGGTTTTACTGGCTAGTGGGAATGATATATTTGACTTCTATGAAGGTTTTGTGGGACTGAACCAAGTATTTCACTGAATAGTACTTGCCTACACCTTCCTCAATACCATTATTTAATTAATATGTTGTTTATTTCTGAGGCTATGGCTGAGGTGTACTGTATCAGTGTACAACTCCCCAATGCCATTAGGCTTTACAATTCTACCGCCAGGACTTAAGAGCTTTTTAAAAGCTATTATTAATGCTTTTTGAGATAGTGATTTAGATGCATATCATATTTTTTTACTGAGTTAAGTATTGTATGTAATTAGTTTTGCTACAACAAGTGTATGGGACATTGGAAAAAAGTTGAATTTCCCCATGGGGATGAATAAAGTATCTATCTATCTATCTATCTATCTAACAGTAGCTGTTGTTGAGGGGTTTATTGATTGAATTGTAGGTTCAGATTTGCTTATCAACAAACAAAACTCAAGGGAAATTTTACAAATTAAAATCTTAACCCTGATGTTAAAATGTAATTCTCATCATATTCTGCATTATACCTTTCCATATTGGTTAACTTCTCCTGTAATAAAATTACATACTATGTATTATTGCATACTTTTATTTTCAATGCTTCAAATCCCGCTTCAATTTTTTATGCCATTCAGCATAAAAATATAGCACCAGCAGCTGCAGATGTTTATAAAGAAAACCTATTCCACGTTACGTTAGCAATGAGCACAACAGGCAGGCACTTCCACAATATTTATGATTTGTCAGCATCGATGCAATCAGAGATTTGGTCATGTAGTATGAATTCCTGTAATATTGTGAAATGTTTGGAATTAAGGTGGGATTTGATTGTCTGATAAACTGGAGTTAAAATTCATCCCCTGTTTTAATAAATAGTGCATTGAGCTTCACTCCTGAAATTTGGTACTAGTAAAACCAGTCTAAGTCCTTAAAAGGTTCAGAAGACCATTCTGCTTTCGGGCAAGCAATAAATACCAGCCCATCCCATGGAAAAATAAAATATGATACCCTTCATCACCTGATAGATCTCATCATGTCCAAGGCTCCATTAAGAACTGATCAAGGAATGAGAATAGTTCTAACAAGTAATGGAGTTCATTCCACCAAGATATAGATAAAACTATAAAGTTGGATGAACTTTGCAGGACTGGTAATGAGAAATTCATTCTATGCCCTGTGTCATTATATTGATTTAACTAATTGCTACTCATCAGCTCACTTGGGATTCAGTTTTGCTATTCTACCCACTTTAGAAATAGATCAGGTTCATGTACTTCTGTTGTTAAAAGTGTGTACTCCCATCTGCAAAACAGAATATATACCTGTGTAAATTTTTGTTGCTTAAATTGAAAATTCTACTTAAGGTGACAGTTTCTATACCTCTCAGATATAGATTTGACTTGTTTCCAGGAACAAGTCTTCAAAACATGTGGTTTTAGCAGAATTTGAATGGAAGCTTTAGAATCTTTGAGTCATAGCATCACATAAGAGTGCAGCATAGAAATAGGTCCTTCAGCCCATCTAGTTCATGCTAAAACCATTTAAGCAACATACTCCCATCAACCTGTACATAGCCAGCCATGTACCTATCCAAATTTATCTTAAACATTGAAATTGAGCTCGCATGTACTACCTGCTCTGGCAGCTTATTCCACATTCTCATGACCCTGTGAGTGAAGAAGTTTCCCCTCAAATTCCCTCAAAACTTTTTACCTTTTACCCTTAACCCATGATCTCTGGCTGTAGTTCAACGTAACCTCAGTGGAAAAAAAGTCTACTTGAATTTATCCTATCTGTACCCCTCTTAATTTTGTATACCTCTATCAAATCTCCTCTCCATCTTCTACATTCTAAGGAATAAAGTCCTAACACATTCGATCTTTCCATATAACTCGTGTCCTCCTGTCCTGCAATATCCTTGTAAATCTTCTCTGTATTCTTTCAACCTTATTAACATCTTTCCTGTAGGTAGGTGACTAAAACTGCACACAATACTTCAAATTAGGCCTCAACAACCTCTTATACAACTTCAACATAATGTCCCATCTCCTGCACTCAATGCTTTGATTTATGAAGACCGATGTTCCAAAAGTTTTCTTTATGACCCTGGGTCAACTTATGATGTTACTTTCAATTAATTATGGACTTATATTCCCAGATCCCTTTGTCCTACTGCACTCTTCCATGCCCTATCGTTCCCTGTATAAGAATCACCCTGGTTGGTCCTTCTAAAGTTCAACACCTCACACTTGTCAGCAAATTCCATCTGCCATTTTTCAGCCCATTTTTCCAGCTGGTTCAGATCCCAGTGCAAGCTATGATAGTCTTCCTAGCTGTCCCCTACACCCTCAATCTTGCTGATCCAGTTTACCACTTTATCATTCCTAATCATTGATACAGATGACGAACAACAGACCAAGCATCAATCCATGCGGCACTCCACTAGTCACAGGCCTACAGTCAAAAAGGCAACCATCTACTACCACTCTCTGGCTTCTCCCACAATGCCAATGTCTAATCCAATTTACTACCTCAACTTGAATGCCGAGTTACTGAACCTTCTTGACCAACTTCCAACGTGGGACCTTGTCAACTACCTTGCCAAAGTCCATGTTGGCAACATCCACTATGTTCCCTTCATCAACTTTTCTGGTGACTTCCTCAAAAAACTCTATAAAATTGGTGAGACATGACCTATTACACACAAAGCCAGGCTGAATATCCTTAATTTGTCCATGTCTATCCAAATACTTACATTTCCAGTCCCTTAGACTACCTTCCAATAAATTTCCCACAACTGATGTCAGACTCACTGGCTTATAATTTCCTGGTTTATGTTTAGAGCCTTTCTTGAACAGCGGAACAACATTGCTATCCTTCAGTCCTCTGGTACCTCACCTGTTGCTATGGATGATTGAAATATGTCTGCTAGGACCCCAGCAATTGCCTTCCACAGGGTCCAAGGGAATACCTTATCAGGCCCTGGGGATTTACCCAAACTGATTTGCCTCAGGACAGCAAACATCTCCTCCTCTGTATAGGGTCACTGAAGTTGATGCCGCTTTGCCTCACTTCTATAGACTCTGCATCCATCTCCTGAACAAATACAGATGCGAAAAATGTATTAAGAACTCCCCCATTATTTTTGGCTCCACACACGGTTTACCATTCTGACCTTCCAGAGGACCAATTTTGTCCCTTGCAATCCTTTTGCTCTTAACATATCTGTAGAATCCCTTAGGATTCCCCTTCACCTTGCCAACTAGGGCAACTTCTTGCCTTCTTTTAGCCCTCCTGATTCATTTCTTGTGTTCTCTTGTATTTCTTATGCTCCATAAGCACCTCATTTGTTCCTACCTACCCACACATGCTATACACCTGCTTTTTTTCTAAACCAGGTCTTCAATATCTCTTGAAAACCAAGGTTCCTTGTACTTGTTATCTTTACCTTTTATTTTGATTGGCACATACAGAAGTATGTGCTTACATACACCTTAGCCAAATACATTTAAACTCAGTACTTTCACAATTCCTGACATTTAATCCTTGAAAACATTCCCTGTCTTAGGTCAGTTAGGTTCACAACTTTATTTTAAGAATGTGAAATGTCAGAATAATAGTAGAGAGAATGATTTATTTCAGCTTTTATTTCTTTCATCACATTCCCAGTGGGTTAGAAGTTTACATATACTTTGTTAGTATTTGGTAGCATTGCCTTTAAATTGTTTAACTTGGGTCAAACATTTTGGGTAGCCTTCCACAAGCTTCTCACAATAAGTTGCTGGAATTTTGTTCCATTCCTCCAGACAGAACTAGTGTAACTGAGTTAGATTGCTCGTACATTTCAGTTCTGCCCACGAATTTTCTATCGGATTGAGGTCAGGGCTTTGTGATGGCCACTCCAATACCTTGACTTTGTTGGCCTTAAGCAATTTTGCCACAACTTTGGAGGTATGCTTGGGGTCATTGTCCATTTGGAAGACCCATTTGCGACCGAGCTTTAACTTCCTGGCTGATGTCTTGAGATGTTGCTTCAATATATCCACATAGTTTCCCTTCCTCACGATGCCATATATTTTGTGAAGTTTACCAGTCCCTCCTGCAGCAAAGTACCCCCACAACATGATGCTGCCACACCCGTGCTTCACGGTTGGGATGGTGTTCTTCGGCTTGCGAGCCTCACCCTTTTTCCTCCAAACATAATGATGGTCATTTTGCTAAACAGTTCAATTTTTATTTCATCAGACCAGAGGAAATTTCTCCAAAAAGTAAGATCTTTGTCCCCATGTGCACTTGCAAACTGTAGTCTGGCTTTTTTATGGCAGTTTTGGAGTACTGGCTTCTTCCTTGCTGAGCAGCCTTTCAGGTTATGTCGATATAGGACTCATTTTACTGTGGATATAGATACTTATCTACCTGTTTCCTCCAGCATCTTCACAAGGTCCTTTGCTGTTGTTCTGGGATTGATTTGCACTTTTCACGCCAAAGTACGTTCATCTCTAGGAGACAGAATGAGTCTCCTTCCTGAGCGGTATGATGGCTGCTTGGTCCCATGGTGTTTATACTTGCGTTCTACTGTTTGTACAGATGAACGTGGTACCTTCAGGCATTTGGAAATTGCTCCCAAGGATGAACCAGACTTGTGGAGGTCAACAATTATTTTTCTGAGGTCTTGGCTGATTTATTTTGATTTTTTTTGTAAACTTCTGACCCACTGGAATTGTGATATAGTTAATTAAAAGTGAAATAATCTGTCTGTAAACAATTGTTGGAAAAAATACTCATGTCATGCACAAAGTAGATGTCCTCAATGTCTTGCCAAAACTATGGTTTGCTAATATGAAATCTGTGGAGTGGTTAAACAATGAGTTTTAATGACTTCAACCTAAGTGTATGTAAACTTCCGACTTCAACTGTACAAGCATGGTACACTCAAAATTTTGTTTTTCAAGGCCTCCCACTTACCAAGTACACGTTTGCTAGAAAACAGCCTGTCCCAATCCACACCTGCCAGATTCTTTCTGATACCATCAAAATTGGACTTTCTCAAACTTAAAACCTCAACCGTGGACCCGACATATCTTTCTGCATATTTACTTTGGAAATAAAGGTATTGATATCTCTAGATGCAAGTGTTCCGCTACACAAACTTCCGTCACCTGCCCTGTCTCATTGCCTAATAGCAGATCAAGTATCACACATTCTCTCATTGGGACTTCTACATTCTGATTAAGGAAACTTTACTGAACACATTTAAAGTCAGGGAGTCCCAGTCAATACATGTGAAAAATTAAAATCACCTACTATAACAACCATATGTTTCTTGCAACAGTCTGCGATCTCTCTGCAAATGTGCTCCTCTAAATCCCTCAGACTGTTGGGTGATCTGTAATATAGCCCCATTAATGTGGTCATACCTTTCTTATTTCTCAGTTCCATCCATAATGTCTCACTAGGCAAGTTCTCCAGTCTATCCAACTGAGCACTACCATGACATTTTCCCTGACTAGTAACACCACCCTTCCTCCTTTAATCCCTCCCACCCTGTCACATCTAAAACAAATGAACCCTGGAATACTGAGCTGCCAGTCTTTCCCATCCTGCAGCCAAGTTTTACTAATGGCTACAATATCATAATTTCATGTGTTGATCCATGCCCTGAGCTCATCAGCCTTTCCTACGATTGTTCTTGCATTGAAATATACACAACTCAGAATACTAGTTGTACCTTTTGATTCCTGTCTGAGGTCTTACCAACATCTGTCTCCACAACTTCTCCAGTATATCTGTTCCCTCTGGTTCCCATCACCCTGCAAATCTGAGCTAAACCCCTCCATATAGCACTAGTAAACAACCTTCCTATTAGGATATTAGCCCCCTCCAGTTCAGGTGCAAACCATCTCTTCTGTACAGGTCTCACTCTCCCTGGAAAAAATCCAATAATCCACATGCCTTCTCTCCTACACCAACTTCTTAGTCATGTGTTGAACTGTATAATCTTCCTATTTCTGGCCTCACTAGCATGTGGCATTGTTAGCAATGCTGAGATCACAACCCTGGAAGTCCTGCCCTTTAACTTAGCACCTAACTCCCTGAACTCACTTTGCAGAACCTTGTCACTCTTCCTACCTTTGAGACTTTCCCCATAGATCCTGAAAAAAAAAGAAAAATGAATACACAGATACATTATGCCTGATAAACCTTTTGATGCAAATATGTAGTAACTTCTACTTTGAAAAAGGAGCACTCGACAACTTCATGCCCAAAAGGAACAACTTTATCTAGGACAGTAAAATGATATTCGCATATAGAGGTTTTCACTAACGTGCACTGGGCAGAAAAGACAGGAAGGAAAACCCCACAAACACAAAAACAACCTCTCTTTACAAACAGTTTCCATAGCGGGAGTATTGCTATATTACCATTTTCCTAATTGGTATTAACTTATCTTTATAATATTCACATTACAACCATTCTCCCCCTTTAAATTCCAACATTCCTCAAATGTAAAAGAAATGGGAAACAAAAACAGTGGTGCCATTAGCTTGCGTACCCCTGAAACTTATACTGGACTAGTGTCTCAGTAACAGTTTACCAATACTAGGAAAGTTGAGGAGCTGAAATCGGGGTTGAAGGCCAAGCAAACTTGCTGCTCAGAGGACGTGGATCGACAAGTGTTAAAGGACTTGTCACTCTGTGAATATTTTTCATGACAGTTCGATGAATCCCTGGATGTAATGCAAACAGCGCAGCTTGTTGTATTTGTCAGAATGGCTTTCCAGGATTTTACAGCAAAGGAGGACTTACTCACTCTTTTGCACTTAAAGGAGAAAACAAGAGGTGAGGATATTTACAATAAGTTTTTTAAAAAGTCCATGAAGATGACAACCCCATTCATAAACTGATGGCAATTACTACTGATGGGGCTCCAGCAATGCGTGGAGTGCGCATTGGTTTTATAGCACTATGCCATAATGACCTTGATTTTCCTGACTTCCAGGATTATCACTGTGTGATTCATCAGCAGCCCTTGGCTGGGAAGGTCGTGGACTTTTCTCACATAATGACACTGGTGGTCAAACTGAGAAACTTGATTCGAGCAAAAGCACTTCAGCACCGCTTATTCAAGGCGTTATCGGATGAGCTCGATGCTGCTATGGCCTGTTTGATATGCTAGTTACGATGTTTTCTTTGTTAAATTACTTTGAAAGTTTGACAAAAGCATTTTATGTAATTAAAATACAATTAGCCCAAATAAATGGCCTCAAGTTGGAAGTATAATCTGAGCTGTTTTCTCTAAACGATTTAGTAGGTTGATCTTGCTTTTCACTAAGGCCGAATTAGGGGATCTTGGGCTTAAAAAGTTTGGTGACCACTACCTTAACTAATGAATCCCCTGTCACCACGGCTCACCTCTTCTCCCCACTTCCCTTCTGAATCACAGTGTCAGACTCAGTACCAGAGACCTGACCACTGAGACTTTCCTCTGCTAGGTCATCCCCAGTTTCCCCCCTGTCCAACAATATTCAAAATGATAGACCTGTTGTTGAGGGGAATAGCCATAGGGTTCTCTACACTGGCTCCCTTATCCTTTTCCCTTTCCTGACTGTCACCCAGTTTCCTGTGTCCAGCATCTTGGGTGTAATTACCTTTCTATATGTCCTGTCTATCACACGCTCAGCATCCTGAATGATCAGGAACGATTCAGAATAATGTTCATTCATTATAGAATTCAGCACCAAACTGTTATTTAAACTGCATATAGACTCAGTAGCTATTTTGTTAGGTACAGGAGGTGTCTATGATCTTCCGCTTCTGTAGCCCATCCACTTCAAGGTTCAACATGTTGTGCATTCAGAGATGCTCTGCTGCACACCACTGTTGTAAAACGCGATTATTTGAAATACTGTCACCTTCCTGTCAGCTTGAACCAGTTTAACCATCGTCCTCACATTAACAAGGCATTTTCACCCACCAAACTTCTACTCCCTGGATGGTTTTTTTTCCCTTGGACCATTCTTTGGAAACTCTAGAGACTGTTGTGCATGAAAATCCAAGGAGATCAGCAGTTTCTGAAATACTCAAACCACCCCATCAGACACAACAATCATTCCACAGACAAGTCACTTAGATCACATCTCTTCCCCATTCTGACATTTGGTCTGAACAACAACTGAAACTCTTGACCATGTCTGCATGCTTTTGTGCATTGAGCTACTCCCATATGCTTGATATTTGCAGTAATGAGCAGGTGTACAGGTGTACCTAACAAAGTGGCCACTGAGTGCATGTAATCCACTTCATGTTTTACCATTTTTATAATCACTTTGGTAACTTTAATATAAAGGTAAACAGGAAAAAGAAACAACTACTGCAAGATCTTAATTCACATAATAATTACCTTTCCCCTGTCTATGAGGCTGTTTTATTAATCTTTCCTTAATTTTGTTCTTTATAGTCTGCATTTGAGATTAGCTTGCATAATAATGATTTGCCCTTTGAGAGCAGGATCCAACTGATACTGGAATTAACAGTTTTATTTTTAGTCATCCATGGAAAAGGAAGACATTTATTACCATATCCCATTTACCCTTGAACTTGCTGCATCATCTTAGTGGATGTTTAAGACTCAGCCACTTTGAGGAACTGAAGCAACATAAAAGTCATTTTGGTTAAGGACAGCAAACATGCTTCCCCAGGGAACATCCAGAAACCAGATGGGGTTTCATGGTAACCGCTACTGATTGTAGCTATAATAATCCAGAACCTACTTAATTAGTCGAATTTTAACTTCCCAGCTGTCACGGTGAACTCATATCCCTGGATCTCTAATACTGGTCTCTGGATTGCCGGTACAATAACTTAACCATTGCATTGCCGTACTGCCTATTTGAAACTTCTGAGGACTAGCTGCGAACATGAAGGAAAATATAGTGGATACTGGAGGCCAGAAATTAAGTGAGAAAATTCTAGAAAAATGAAACGTTTTTCAGCATCTGAGAGAGACAAACCCATTATCAAATAGTACAGATAAAAAGATTTTAGCTGTAACATTAACTTGTCTTTTCTCTTTCAAATACAAATGCTGCATATTTTCCGATATTTCCTTAAGCAATTAATAAATTCAAATATGAAAATCAGACAGAAAGATAGTTCAAGGAATCTCTGAAATATGGACAGGTGCATTGGCACAAGAAAGTACAAAAGCTGATCCAGATTCTTTCCATTCTGTAATCAGAATGTTTTACATAGTCATAAAATTCCTTTTATTGATAAAGCTTCTCCTCGACTTGAAAAATAATTTAACTGAGGTCAGTAATTCAGAACTAAAACATCATTCTTCAATAATCAGAAGTTCCATATAAATATGTATTACATATGTACATATGTTTAGAAAATAATGGGAGCCCTTACTGTATGTGAATCTTAGACAATTTGTTGTAAAATATCACCACTATTGATGCTTTAAGCTACTAAAATGCACACAGAAAATGGTACTAGGACTTAATCAATTTATCTTTTATTAAAATTTATTGACTACTCACAGAAAACTAAACATGCTCACTTTGGTATAAATGTAATCTAGTTCAGAACAAGATATGGTGGATAAATGCAGTGATCTGCAAGCAATAAAACATCTGTTATTGAATAGCTGGTTTGTGAAAATTTTGCTCAGAGATAATAATGTTCTCTGCAATTATAGGCAAATAAAGAATTTCAGTTGGCAATAACTACAGCTCTAAGGACATCTAATAAAATTTTCTTTTGAAGGCCTTGTCACAGATTTATCTTTTCTGCACTCATGTCATATTTTGAAAGATGCTTACCTACTGTATAAAAAACTTTGTTACATCCTGGTGAATCATGTGCTCCGTTAGTTGTTTGAGAACTCCTGCCCTCACTAGCCCTTCAGGCAATGCATTCCAGATTCCAACCACCCTCCGGGTAAAACACTTCCTCTTCAAGTCTCCTCTAACACCTGTTACTCCTTACCCTAATCCAATACCCTCCAGGTTCTGCTACAGGGAAAAGTTTCTTACCAACTACACCATCAGGTCCCCTTATAATTTTGTATATCTCTATCAAGCCTTCCCCACTCCATGAAAGACAAACACAAACTATCCATTTTCTCTTCTTAACTGAAATGCTCTATTCCAGGTAAAATCTTTAAATCCTCACCTGTGCACTCTAATACAATCACATCCTACATTTTAGTGTGGTGACCAGAAATAGGCACAGCATTCTGATGTGATACAGCAAATGCTCAAATTCCAAAGCAAATTTATTATCTAAGTATATATGTGTTATTGCATACCACCTTGCAGTTATTTACAATGAAAAAATAAATATAATCAATTTACAAAAACTATACATAAACAAAGGCCTCAAACAATCAACGTGCAAGACAAATAGTGCAAATAAAAACTACTGAGAATATGAGTTGTAAAGAGTCCATAGGTCATTTTATAAAGTTGCATCATTATCTGCATGTCTCTTTCATCACTTTATCTATCTGTGCTACCACCTTCCGCGACCATTTAACTCATACTTTTCCTCTGTTCCTCAATACTCCTTGGAGCTTACCATTCACTGTTTCATCATATCACTTCATACTTATCAGAATTAAATTCCATCTGCAATTTCTCTGCCCATCTTACAAGCTGATCATTGTCATTGTTTTGCTCGTGCCTCTCATCCTTAGTGTCAATGACACCACTTGTATTTGGTCATTTGCAAACAGACTAATCACATCTCCAACATTTATATCCAAATCACTCTTGTAGAAAGCAAATATTAAGGGTCCTAGCATCATTGCTCTGTGGAACTTTAATAATTTGTTCCTCTTAAGTTTAATTTAGTAAAGACAAACTTATAATGAAAACATGTAGTTATATAGATCTAAACTAACAGGTTCATTATTATGATCTTTAAAAGGTCGAGGAAAAATGCATGCTGTATTAAATGGAAATGTCTTACAGGAATAGGGTAGCCATTAGACAGAGTCAGGTCTTCGTCCATAATGACATCAAGTATGATTGACACAATAACATTCACAGAGCTAAGTTATTGTATTTGAAATAAAGTTGCCTTCGAAAGGAAATCTGCTGTAATACTTCAATAAAACCAGAAAGTGATGGAAACACTCAGCAGGTCAAGCAGCATCTGTGAAAAGAGAAAATTCCAGCACTTTGGGTCTATAACACTTTTGATCCTACTGCAGTCTTGCCATGCCCCATCATGATTTGCCAGGTGGAAGAAATATTAGGTAGGGTTATCAAAGAGATTGATCTTAAAGATGTTAAGGATCTATCTGTGGAAGAATAAGCGCTCTAGAATTAATAAAATCCATCTCCAAAAATCTAAAAAAGAGGGTGGCATGGCTTTACCTAACTTTCGTTTATATTATTGGGCAGCTAATATACGTTGTGCTACCTTTTAGTCTTTCTTCCACGGCCAACCCGAGTGCCCTAATTGGGTGGCAATGGAGTTGAGCTACACTAAAGAATTATCTATCTCTGCACTTCTTGGCTCTGCACTCCCTAGCAGTCTGCCCAGATCAATAGCTAATCCTCTTGTTAGACACACTTTGCGTATATGGGCTCAGTTTAGGAAATGCTGTGGTTTCCATGGTTTTTCCGTTTCCAGCCCTGTCGCACATAATCACCTTTTTTTACCTACTACGTACGATTCAGCATTCCATGTTTGGTATAGGAAGGGCATTAGACATTTTGAAGATCTTTTCATTGATAATCGCTTCACTTCTTTTCAGCAGCTCTCTGTTAAGTTCAATCTGCCCAATGCTCATTTTTTTAGATATCTCCAAATTAGACACTTTATTGCTCCTTTAATTCCTAACTTTCCTGAAATGCCTGCGAAAAACGCTATGGACTTATTTCTTTCCATTAATCCACTAGGTAAAGGTTTAATATCAATTATTCGAGATAAATTAGCAGCCTTACGACGGGCCCCTGTGGATAAAATTAAAATGGCCTGGGAGCAGGATTTAAATACCTCCTTATCCGATGAGAGCTGGGACTCGATTCTCAAATCGGTTAACTCAACCTCTCTTTGTGCTCGCCATTGCCTTTTACAGTTTAAGATTGTTCATAGAGCCCATATGTCTAAATCTAAACTATCTCGATTCTACCCTAACATTAGTCCGCTCTGTGATAAATGCAAGAGGGGCATGGCCTCTCTCATCCATATGTACTGGTTCTGTCCTAGCTTGGAGAAATTTTGGAAAGATGTCTTCACTACGTTATCGTGTATTCTGAATCAGCACCTAGAACCAAACCCCTTAATTGCTTTGTTCGGTTTCTGGGGCGAGACAGATTTACATCTGAGTCCGACCAAATGCCGAATATTATCCTTTGCCTCTCTCCTGGCTAGACGCTTGATCCTTCTTAGATGGAGAGATGTTGCCCCGCCCACTCATGCTCAATGGCTTAACGACATTATGGCCTGCTTGGACCTCGAAAAAATTCATTATTCAGTTCTTAATTCGGATCTAAAGTTCCATAAGGTCTGGGGACCTTTTATCGACTACTTTCATAACCTGCTTCTTGACTAGGGTTTTTTTTTCTTTTCGGTCCCTTGCTTTCAGCTCCCTTTTTTTTCTGGTAGTAGGCATTATTATCTTCTGTTGCTAAGTGTATTCACAGTCTGGGAGTTTGATTGTCCTGATTTATACTCTCTATATTATGTTGTGGTTGGTCTGGAGTTGCTTTTTTTGTGTGTTGTGGGGCTTGGGGAGGATACTAAGTTTACTTGTCTTCAATTTAGGTGCTTTTTTGTCAAATTCTCTTCCTTTGTAGCATAATGTCATTGTATGCTTAATTTTGCACTGTATTAATGTTCCTCATTGGGATTTGGGGTTTTTAATTTGTAAAATGTATAGAAAAACTAATAAAAAATGATTTAAAAAAAAGATGTTAAGGATCAAGAATGGTGTGGTGAGATGTTTAGGGACTGAGTTTCAGAGTTTGGTGCCTAAATAACTGAGGCTGTCTCATCAGTAAAGGGGGGAATAGAGTGAAGGTACACATATAGGAAGCCACAGTTTCTCGGAACACAAAATTTTCTGGAACTCAGAAGTTGATGTGGGATGGAAATGGATGATGGAATTAGGGAAAGCATACAAGAACGGAAGCTGACTTCTGGATTTGTGATATCTAATTTTTGCTTGCATGATATTGACGGTAGTGGTTTTATTAAATAGACATTGGGTTATCTGAAGATCAAAATTATCATTTTATACACTGAAGCATGCATTGTTTCTGAATTTATTAGAGGATTTCAGTGATATTCTGCATACATAAATGGCAGTAATTTAATAGAATCAATGTAAAAGCCCCCACAAAATAAAGTGAAAGCAACCTTGTATGTATGCAGGTACTATGGAAACAACCCATCATCACTTATATAATCATATTCATCCTGACCTTTCCAGAGCCAAATTTATATTCAAAGATGAAAAGAAAAATTACCTATTAGAAGTGTGTGTTATTATAATTCTATTCTTACACAATGAACCAAGGGTGTGCACCTTTCCATAAAACCAAGAACATTATATCATAAGACTATTGGACTATTGGAAAAATAGTGTTTCCAATTTAGGCACAAATTGCATGCTGATCTGAGTAATGCTGAAGTTCCATTTTTTGTTCACAGTGTTTCATACTGTATGTACTTTGATGATAAATTTATTTTGAACTTTAAACTTTGAACCTTGGGATCCTGTACTAGAGCTGATTAGGAGTCTTAGTTTAATGTTTGAACTGAATGACTTGGTAGATTGTACTTTTATCAGTGCTCACAGCCATTTATATGCAGAACTGGCCAGTTGTTCTTAAGCCAATTTCTTGCACAATCATTGCAAGAATGGAACCTCGATGTCTTAAATTTGAAATTCCTTGTTTTCTTTCGCCCTGCTACTTAGGCTGAAGTTAGGCATATTAGTGTGAAAGCAGTCAGTGCTATCCAACAGAAACGTCATACCGCGATTTCTTTGTAACAATTCATATCAAAGTCATGTTTATTGTCATAATTACATATATGCACAAGGGAAATGAAAAACTTACTTGCAGCAGCAGCACAGGCACGTAATATCATATTCACAATGAAAATATAAACATAAGTTATACAGTAATTTTACAAGAACTTCATTAGAATAAAAAAGACTATTTTATTGCAAAGTTATCAAAGTGGCCATAGTGTTGCTAAACTGTAGTGATTAGGGTTTTGCCAGTCAGTTCAAGAACCACATGGTTGCACAGAAGTAGCTGTTCTTGGACCTGATAGTGATGATAATATAGTATCAAGGCATTGCTCCATGTCAATGCTATTAGGAGCTTAGTATTATACAATATTTGATCATCTAGGTGTAGTAATGAGGAAACTGATCGATATTGAAGTTGATCTAATGATATAGTTAATAGACTATGGCATTTGAACATGTAGTTGTTTTCCTTGAACACAACTATGAGTCTTTGCTACTCTTACACTGATCCATATTCTCAGAACCTGACTCTTGCCAATGACCTCCAAGGCTACCTGCTCCCATTAGATTGATCTTATGTCTGGTAGGTCTCCTCCTGCCTCTCTATCCTATGGTTACTCAGTAAAACTTTTACAATTATATTTAGATTGTATCCCATTTCATTGCTACAGTGGCAATGCCCAAGAATGTAAATAGAAACTAAATTCCCTAAAATAACACAGTTTGAGAAGTCTCTCAAATTATGCTACAGCTCAATGGTGAGCAATTAATCCAGGCACAAAGTTCATTCCCTCTAAAAAATTTGATTGGTGTTAAGTAATGTAATCAATCCTTAATTAATTACAGCCATTCAAAATATTGGTCTTCTGCTGTTGTGTCCATCCAATTGACAACACACTTATTGCAGGATGAATATTTAAATAATTATAAAGAGCTATGAGCTTTAAAAACATAGAATGTTGCCTAAAAAGTAATAAACAAATGTAACCCTCAGGTTTGGCCGGCGGTGTTAGTCCAGGGAAGACAGTCTCCAGCTCCGCCAAACATGTGAAATCTGAGGTGCAAAACTTCTTGTTTGTGTGGATGCTGTGTGATGTGTCACCCTGTTACAAATCAGTACCACGAAATAACAGACAGTACACCATATGCAATTAAACGATTTAGCTTTATAATTCTTAATTTGACTAGAGGATTAGTAAACAAAAGCAAACAGAAAGGTGCCCATTGTACTGTAACAGTCTAATGTGCATGTCGCAGCTCACGGTTTCCCGTCCGTTAGTCCTCCATCGATTTCCCCCGGGCGTCGTCGACTCCCGGCCCCTCACTCCAAGTCCACTCCGTCCTGCGGTCTATGCTCTCTCCTATCTCGCGTCATCTCTCTTCATCTCTTGCCGAACAAAAGACCGAGAACATTTCGCTTTTGGGCAAACAACAAGAAAAACACACTCCCTTCATTGGACGGTGCACATTCCAAAGCCCCCATTATCTCTAGTCATAACCCAAATACTGCAGCTAGAGAAAAACCATTATGTTAGCAGTGAAACCTTTCCCAGGGTATTACATAAGAGAGTCATAGAGCACCACAGCACATCAACAGGCCCTTTGGCCCACCTAGTTCATGCTGAAGTACTAATCTGCCTAGTCCTATCGACTTGCACCCAGATCATAACCATCCATACCCCTCCCATCCATGGTACCTATCCAAGTTTCTATTAAATGTTGAAATCAAACCCAAATCCATTACTTCAACTGGCAGTACATTCCATATTCTCACTACTCTCTGAGTAAAAAAGTTCCCCATTTTCCCCTTAAACATTTCATCATTCACCCTTAACACTTGAACCTTAGTTCTAGTTTCACTCAACTTCAGTGGAAAAAATCTCTTGCATTTACCTGATCTATACCCATCACAACATTGTATTCCTCAAATAAATCTCCCCTCAGTCTCCTACATTCAAGGGAATAAAGTTCTAACCTATTCAACCTTTCCATATAACTCAGGTCCTCAAATCCTGGAAACATCCTTGTATATTTTCTCTGTACTCTTTTAATCTTATTAACATTTTTCCTGCAGGTGTGATCAGAACTGTGCACAATATTGCAATTTAGGTCTCAGCAATATCTTATACAAGTTCAAAATAACATCTCAACTCCTGTATTCCTGCAAATTTGTTAACCCAGTGTACTACATTATCACCTGAATCAATGATATAGGTGACAAACAACAACAAACCCAGCGCCGATCCCTGCAGCACACTACTAGTCACAGGCCTCCAGTCAGAGAAGCAACCACCTACTATCACTCTCTAGCTTCTCTCGCAAAGTCACTACCTAATCCAATTTACTACTTCATTCTGAATGCCAAGTGACTGAACCTTTTTGGCTAACCTCCCATGCAGAACCTTGTCAAAGGCCTTGCCTGTTGACAACGTCTACCACCTTGCCTTCATCGATTTTCCTGGTAACGTCCTTGAAAAACTTTATTAAGTTTGGTTAGACGTGACCTACCATGCACAAAGCCATGGTGACTGTCCACAAGTAGTTCCTGTCTATCTAAACACAGGACCTATATAGCTGATCCTTAGAATTCCATCCAATTACCTACCCACTATTTATGTCAGGCTCACTGGAATAATATTAGATATCCTCCAATCCTCCGACATCTCACCCGTTGATAAGGACATTTAAAATATCTTTGCT
Source organism: Hemitrygon akajei (assembly GCF_048418815.1). NCBI lineage: Eukaryota > Metazoa > Chordata > Chondrichthyes > Myliobatiformes > Dasyatidae > Hemitrygon > Hemitrygon akajei. The sequence goes on from NC_133134.1 coordinate 128,739,541, forward strand.
ATGGCCCCTGCAATTTCTGCACGAGCCTCCCATAAGGTCTGAGGGAACACCTTAACATGCCCTGGTGATTCATCCACCCTAATTTATCTCAAGACAGCAAACATCTCCTCCACTGTAATCTGCATATGGTCCATAACCTCGCTGCTTGCTTCTTTAGACTCTGTGTCTGTCTCCTGAGTAAATACAGAGGCAAAAGGTCCATTGAAGAACTCCCCACCACTTTCAGCTGTATGCATAGGTGACCACTCTGAACTTCCAGAGGACCAATTTTGTCCCTTGCTCTTTTGCTCTTAATATAAATGTAGAAGCCCTTGGGATTCTCTTTCACCTTACTTGTGATACTTGTGCATCTCAATCTCAGTACTTATAATGCAATAAATTTTAGGACCTCGGGCATCCACTTCTCTAACTAGCTAAGACAACATGTTTGACATAAGTGCCTGAATTTTGTGGTTGTATTGTAGTGATAATGACCATAATCAACAAATGCCAATGTCAATGCAAATACTAATGTTCATGAGTACAAATAAATAAAAAACACAATTCCCTACATTCACACATTAGACATGTTACCATTTCTCCATTAATGGTCATTCCACTCTCCCTTCCTGCTAATTTCATGAGAGGGAAAAACAAACAAGCCAATATGTTTAACACTTTATACATCTCATAATATCAAATCCATATTGTTCTGCTGGTACGATTGTACAATGCTTCTTTAATGGGATGTCCCCAACTTGGTTGCAACCAAATTGGTGGATGAATGTCCCTTGCAGGTGGTCATGAAGGGTTATTGTTGGCAGTTCTGGGCCCAGGTATCTGCACAGTAGCAGTAGTCTAGGCGAGCAGGCATAACTGAAATGGTGTGAGAACAGCATCCCTCCATCCTGTAGTGGTATCCTTTCTTTGTACGTCGCAGATTCATTGAAATTACCCAGCATGAGCTTGCAATCTGCTGGAGTCCACAATGCAGAAACAATATTACCAAGCTCATTCTCCATAATCTCCTTTTCCCTCCCCCAACCTCATTGCAGATGCTTCGCCCAAGTAGTGTACTAATATCATACAAGACGTAAGAAGAACTAAGGCTGGAAAAATAAAGTATTTTGGGGAGGGGGGAAAGAAGGCAATGATCTCGCTGTAGAAAGAGAGATGTTGTTTGTTCCAGTTGTTTGGAAAGGAGACAAGTGTGGAGGCAGTTACTGGGAATAGAGGAACGCAAAGTCAGTCAGCTTGGGGCACAGCAGTGGAGGAAATATTGTTCAAATGACTGGTATGAACTTAGCTTTGGCATTGGTCATTGGGAAAAATTTGGAATGATAATCCAATAGTTTGGCTAGGGAGGTGATTGAGGAAATCAGCTGGGAGCTGTGGTGATAATAGTTAAAGTGAAAACTATTGAAGAACCTAATAGGACACCACAGACTCCCCAAGCCAGGTCTTCCCATTGAAATAATTACCTCCAGCTCCGACTCATGTTGAACAGCATTGTGTGAGGTCTATGTCATTTATGGGTTTCACATGTGATTTAGAATTTCATTCATTCTACAAATGATTTGTTTTAAATTTATTATACGGTCAATAAAGATGTTATGTGATGTAATTTCTAGTCCAATGAATTTTATTTAATTTTTGAAATCCCCATCAAGGTAAAAGAACCCTTAGGGACAAGAGATCATAACATTATTGAATTCACCCTGAAACTTGAGAAGGAGATGATAAAGTCATATGTATTAGTATTACCGTGGAGTAAGGGGATTTACAGAGGCATGAGAGAAAAGTTGGCCAGAATTGACTGGAAAAGAACATTGGCAGGGATGACAACAGAGCAGAAATGGCCGAAAGCAATATGAAAGGCACAGGATATATACATCCCAAAGAGGAAGAAGTATTCTAAAGTAAAGATGACACAACTGCAGACAACAAGAGAATTCAAAGCCAACATAAAAGTCAAAGAGAGGGGATATAATAGAGCAAAAGTTAGTGGGAAATAAGTGGAATGGGAAGCTTTTAAAAACCAACAGAAGGCAACTAAAAAAGTCATATAGAAGGTAAAGAAGAAATACAAAACTAAGCTAGACAATAATATTAAAGAGGATATCAAAAGTTTCATCAGGTATATAAAGTGTAAAAGACAGGCAAGAGTGGATATTGAACCACTGGAAAATGTTGCTGGAGAAGTAGTAAAGGGGGACGAGGAAATGGTGGACAAACTGATTAAGTATTTTGCATCGATCTTCTCTAGTAGTATGGTGGAAATTCCAGGTGTCAGAAGTCATGAAGTGTGTGAAGTTATTATTATTAGAGAGAAGGTCTCTGGTGAAACTGGAAGGTTTGAAGGTAGATAAGTCACCTGGACCAAAAGGCGTACACCCCAAGGCTCTGAAAGAGGTGGCTGAAGAGATTGTGGAGGAATTAGGAATGATCTTTCAAGAACCACTAGATTCTGTAATGGTTCCAGAAGACTGGAAAATTGCGAACATCACTCCACTCTTCAAGAAGGGAAAGAGGCAGAAGAAAGGAAACAATAAGCCAATTGGTCTGACATCAGTGGTTGGGAAGATGTTGGAGTCGATTATCAAGGATGAGGTCTGAGGCACATGATAAAATAGGCCATGGTTTCCTCAAGGGACAGATCTGACAAACCTGTTGGAATTCTTTGAAGAAACAAGAAGCAGACAAAGTAGATTCAGTTGCTGTTGTGTACTTGGATTTTCAGAAGGACCTTGATGAGGTGCTATGCTTGAGGCTGCTTGACAAGCTGCGAGCCCATGGTATTACTGGAAGGATTCTAGCATGAATAAAGCAGTGGCTGATTGGCAGGAGGCAAAGAGCGAGAATAAAGGGAGCCTTCTCTGGTTGGCTATCAGCGACTAGTGGTGTTCCATGGGCATCCGTGTTGGGACCAATTGCTCTTACATTATAAGTCAATGATTTGGATAATAGAATTGAAGGCTTTGTTGCAAAGTTTGCAGATGATATGAAGAAAACCATATAACAATTACAACACGGAAACAAGCCATCTCAGCCCTTCTAGTCCGTGCTGAACGCTTACTCTCACCTAGTCCCACCTACCTGCACTCAACCCATAACCCTCTATTCCTTTCCTGTCCATATACCTATCCAATAATATTTAAATGACAAAATCAAACCTGCCTCTACCACCTCTACTGGAAGCTCGTTCCACACAGCTACCACTCTCTGAATAAAGAAGTTCTCCCTTGTGTTACCCCTAAACTTTTGCCCCTTAACTCTCAACTCATGTCCTCTTGTTTGAATCTCCCCTACTCTCAATGGAAAAAGCCTACCCACATCAACTCTATCTATCCCCTTCATAATTTTAAATACCTCTATCAAGTCCACCCTCAAGCTTCCATGCTCCAAAGAATAAAGACCTAACTCGTTCAACCTTTCTCTGTAACTTAGGTGCTGAAACCCAGGTAACATTCTAGTAAATCTCCTTTGTTCTCTCTCTATTTTGTTGACATCTTTCCTATAACTCAGTGACCAGAACTGTACACGATACTCCAAATATGGCCTCACCAATGCATTGTACAATTTTAACATTACATCCCAACTCCTATATTCAATGCTCTGATTTATAAAAGCCAGCATACCAAAAGCTTTCTTCACCACCCTATCCACATGAGATTCCACCTTCAGGGAACTATGCACCATTATTCCTAGATCACTCTGTTCTACTACATTCTTCAATGCCCTACCATTTACCATGTATGTGCTATTTGGATTATTCCTACCAAAATGTAGCACCTCCCACTTATCAGCATTAAACTCCATCTGCCATCATTCAGCCCACTTTTCTAACTGGCCTAAATCTCTCTGCAAGCTTTGAAAACTTACTTCATTATCCACAATGCCACCTACCTTAGTATCATCTGCATACTTACTAATCCAATTTACCACCCCATCATCCAGATCATTAATGTATATGACAAACAACATTGGACCCAGTACAGATCCCTGAGGCACACCACTAGTTACCGGCCTTCAACCTGACAAACAGTTATCCACCACTACTCTCTGGCATCTCCCATCCAGCCACTGTTGAATCCTTCCTAACTAACCTTCCGTGCGGAACCTTGTCAAAGGCCTTACTGTAGTCCATATAGACAACATCCACTGCAATACCCTCGTCAACTTTCCTCGTAACCTCTTCAAAAAATTCAATAAGATTTGTCAAACATGACCTTCCATGCACAAATCCATGTTGACTGTTCCTAATCAGACCCTGTCTATCCAGATAATTATATATACCATCTCTAAGAATACTTTCCATTAATTTACCAATCACTGACGTCAAACTGACAGGCCTATAATTGCTAGGTTTACTCTTAGAACCCTTTTTAAACAATGGAACCACATGAGCAATATGCCAATCCTCTGTCACCATCCCCGTTTCTAATGACATTTGAAATATTTCTGTCAGAGCCCCTGCTATTTCTACACTAACCTCCCTCAAGGCTATTTTACAAACTCCAAACCATCCAGCCCTTTTACAGAATGGGCTTCCCAGTCTATGTGTGGAAAATTAAAATCTCCCACAATCACAACCTTGTGCTTACTACAAATATCTGCTATCTCCCCACAAATTTGCTCCTCCAATTCTCGCTCCCCATTAGGTGGTCTATAATACATCCCTATAAGTGTTACTACACCTTTCCCATTCCTCAGTTCCACCCAAATAATCTCCCTATATGAACCCTCTAATCTATCCTGCCAAAGCACCGCTGTAATATTTTCTCTGTCAAGCAATGCAACACCTCCCCCTCTTGCCCCTCCGATTCTATCACACCTGAAGCAACGAAATCCAGGAATATTTAGTTGCCAATCACACCCCTCCTCCAACTATGTTTCACTAATAGCTACATAGGTGAAGGTGGCTTTGAGGAAGTAAAGAGGCTACAGAAGGACTTAGGTGAATTAGGAGAATGCACAAAGAAATGACAGATGGAATACAGTGTTGGTAAGTGTATGGTCATGTACTTCAGCAGAAGAAATGAATAGGTTGGCTATTTTCTAAATGGAGAGAAAGTACTAAAAACTGGGGTGCAAAAGGGCTTGGGAGTCCTCATGCAAGATTCCCTAAAGGTTAATTTGCTGTTGGAGTCTGTGGTAGGAAAGGCAAAAGAGATGCTAGCATCCATTTCAAGAGTACTAGAATATAAAAGTGAGGCTTTAATGTTGAGACTGTATAAAGCACTGGTGAGACCTCACTTGGTGTATTGTGAGCAGTTTTTGGTCCCTATCTTAGAAAGCACTTGCTGAAACTGGAGGGGGTCCAAAGAAGCCTCACAAAGATGATTTCAGGATTGAATGGCTGGTCATATGAAGAATGTTTGATGGCTCTGGGACTGTATTCACTAAAATTCAGAAGAATGAGGGGTGACTTCATTGAAACCTATTGAATGGTGGAAGGCCTTAATAGAGTGGATGTAGAGAGGATATTTCCTATGGTGGGAGAACCTAAATCCAAAGGATACAGTCTCAGAATAGAGGGGTGTCCCTTTAGAACAGAGAATGGGAGGAATTTCTTTAGCCAGAGAATTCTTTGCCACAGGCAGCAGTGGAGACCAAGTCTTTATATATATATATATATATATATATATTTAAGTCAGAGGTTGATAGATTCTTACAAAAGTTTGTAAGTGGTCAGGGCATGAAGGAATACGGGGAGAATGCAGGTGATTGGGGCTGAGAGGAAAATTGGATCAGCTATAATGAAATGACAGAATGACAGAGCAGACGCAATGAGCCAGATGGCCTAATTCTGCTCCTATATCTTATGTTCTTATTAACCTCAGCATGTGACAAGATGATTTGTTCACGTAGTTTTATTCCCTCACCCCTCCTCTGAGAGCTTTTAAGACAACCAGATCATCAAACTAACAGTTCCTTTGAGATATTTCCAACAACTATGCTATAAATGCAATTTGGTTCTCTGGATGTCTTCTAATTATAGTTTCCAATATCCCAAGTTTGTATTTATAGCTCTGTTTGCAGATATTAGTTGCATATGTTCAATACATATTCACATTGTCTATGAAGTTCCCTTATTGTGATGTTGAATTATTCCCCAAATGAACCCAGGGCTTTTATTTCCAGACACCCATCCAAGAGATCATTAAAAGTGCAGAGCATCCTTATTAGTGCTATAAATCAAATTTAACAACACATATATCCATGCCTGATTTTGGAATAATCAAATGAACTAGTGAACATACAAATATATCAAAGCTTAATCTCATTTTTACTTAACAATGGAAAACATATTTAGAGGAAATAGATATAAATATACGTGGATTAATAATAAAATACTTTGGATGATACATGAATTATTTGATTGGGGATAATAGGCAAGCTGAATAGAAGTTGTTCTCAACTCAAATAAATTAACAAAGGAGAGGCATATTCATTGCAGAGATAAAGTGGTTAACTTCTGATTATTGACATTAAGAAATGCAAACTTGGACAAAAGTAAAAGTCAATGACTAGAATGTACATGAAGCTGGGAGGTAAATAGAGGAAGTGTCACGATAATGGGCTTCTATGTTGGGAAAGAAGGCCCTTGGAATCAGAGAGACAAAGTCAGGAGAAAGGATCTAATGTGAATTGTGGTATAATGTTCTGGAATCTGAAAGCCAGCCTTCATGTTGCTTTTATTTCGAAAATAATTTAGTCAGTTTTGAGTTAGGATAGTGTGTTAAAAATGGAAAACTCAAATTTCAATTATTTTTCCAATTGTAATTATTTACTTACTTAGCAATACTGCACGGAGTAGGCACTACAGGCCACGCCACCCCAGCAAAACCCGATTAAACCTAACAGGACAATTTACAAGGACCAATTATCCTATCCAGTACATTTTTGGACTATGGGAGGAAACCAGAGCGCTTGGGGAAAACCCATGCATTCCAGGGGGAGGACGTACAGAAAATCTTTACAACAGTGCTGGAACTGAACTCCAACTTGTGTGCCCTGAGCTCTAATGGCATCACGTTAACCACTATGCTATCGTGGCACCAACATTCTCTGAATGAAAAGCCCCTGCATTACAAAGGAGCAGGTAATCTAAGTATAACTAATGTGGATTATACTTGGAGAAGGGTTGCTGCAGCATTTAAATGTAATTGGTGAATTTGTTGCCAACAACAAGGTTTCACAATTTCTGTGTTCATCTATTTATAGCTTAAAATACCTCTCCACAATAGGAATAAAAAAACTTAGTCTTTTCTTTTCTCCTTAAGGATCTTGGTGTCAGCTGTAGCTATGGCAACAGGTTGCTGTTAAATCTAAAGAGTGACCAAAAATGGGTGTCCTTTTCTTGCACCGCAGAATGCTGTCTCAATTTAATTTGCTTACCACTTATAATCTTTATGTCTCTGACTTTATTGCAATTTCTCAGCAGTGGATTGGCTCCAGATCACTTCCACCCACAGGATAGGACCATTGGGCTCATGCAATTAGATAGTTTGCCAACTACACACTGATACGTTCCAATGCAGCGTCACATGCAATAAGTTCTGACATGACGAGTCCACAAGCTGCATTTTCCTACTTGTTTATCATGGGAATGTGAACAATAAATGTATCAGCAGGCACTGCAGCTTTCATTTAATTATAGTTAACTGTTAATACATTTAATGTCCACGTATAGTGACAACTTTGCTCCCAGCCTATGTAGATTCAGGTATTTCTTAACTCAGTTGCAACTACAGTTCCCACTCCAAGTGAATTAGCTTGAGTTTTACACTTATAATAAGTGGAAAAGTGTCCCCAACTCACTGCAGTCCGTTTGAAATATCATCATACTTCTACTGGGGAAACTTCCGATGGTTTCAGTTGACAGAATGTTATGCTTCGTTGAATTGTTTGCAATAGAATCCATGGACTGCTGTGTGTTTCAAATAGAATCAATCTGCTGACAAAATAGATACTTTTTTGACTGAAAGTAGTTGTTATGTTCTGAGAAGGAGGAGGAGACCGGTGGTCCATGAGATGGTCCTCATCAGGGGATCAGAGGAGCCGAGGTTCAGCAACTTTAAATTCCTCAGTATTATCATTTCAGGGGACCTGTCTTGTGCTCAGCACATAAGCGTAATTATAAAGAAACCAGAGCAGCACCTTTACTTCCTCAGGAGTTTGTGATATTTAGCATGACATCTGAAACATTGACAGGCTTCTGTAGATGTGCGATGGAGAGTATATTGGCAGCCCCTGGTATGGGAACACCCAATGCCCTTGAACAGAAAATCCTAAGAGTCATGGATATGGGCCAGTCCATCACAGGTAAAGACTTACACTCCATTGACCACATCTACACAGAGCATATTCTCAGGAAAGCAGTATCCATCATCAGGGACTCCCACCACCCAAGTCAAGCTCTCATCTCACTGATGCCATCAAGAAGAAGGTACAGAAGCCTCAGGACTCACACTACCAGGTTCAGGAACAGTTACTACCCCTCAACTATCAAGTTCTTGAACCAAACGGGATCACTTCCTCAATTTAACTTGCCCCATCATTGAAATGTTTGCACAACCTATGGACTCACTTTAAAGGACTCTTCATCTCTTGTTCTCCATATCTATGGCTTATTTATTTACTATTGTTATTAATTTCTTTTTGTACTTGCACAGCTTGTTGTCTATTTGCGCACTGTTTGTCCATCCTGTTGGTGTGGTCTTTCATTAATTCTATTATGATTAGTGAATTTACTGAGTATATCCACAGGAAAATGAATCTCAGGATTGTGTATGGTGACATATATGCACTTTGATAATAAATTTACTTTAACCTTTGAGTTTTTCCATAGGTTTCATCACATCTTCAAGTCCTTGAATGTTACAGAGAAACTCTTGATTAGCCCACAAAAGCCATTATTTTCATGAGTTATATTTAAGTGACAGCTGAAAGCAGCAGGGGGACCTAACACTTTTTAGACCTGGCAGGAAGTGCAGGTCAGAACAGTACACACTGGTGAGATCATTGTTTTTTTAACATACATTTTCAGTGACTGTTGAGGGGGAAAAAACTGGCAAAAGTCATCCAGGTTATACTAGTATTGTACATGGCAGCTTAACGAAGTGAGACAAAGTAGGAGGGGCAGGCTGATTGATACTGGTAGCTACAGGTGAGGCAGCTCACCTGAATCAAAAAATCTAGAATAAGCAATGGGAGTAACAAAGGAAATATAAGCATTATTTTGAACCAAAAGTCTAACAGTTCAGAAGAAAATAAGAGGAAAAGATTTTAAAAGTGAAATCTGAATTATAGTGAGAAAATAAAGATGAGCTGAGAGTAAATCACAGTTGATCAAACGATGACACGTGCTTTTCTGTTACTAATTACTGTTTACTTGGTAAGCTTCATGCAAGCAGGGAATTCCATTGCATCCAGGTAGATATTCCACTATAAACTAATCTGAATCTACCCCTTCGACTAAAGCACTTGCTGCCTCATACAAGTCCGTTAGTTTTCACACTTCTGTTAAAAACCCAGAAAAAGTTTTATAAATTTCATCGCCATCTGTGGAGTAATAGGATTGTTCATGGCATCTGTAACCAGAGTAAGTAACATGAAAAATCAGCCACTTTTCCCCTTCCTAAATGGTATGCAAAAATGTTAGTTGGAAAAGTGTGCACATATGGCTGAGAGCAAAGAGAGATAAAGCACTATTGATAAAAGCCTGTGAGGTATTTCTGTCTGAGCTCCTACATAAAGAAAACACATTGCGATAACATATTGGAGAGAGAATAATCCTCAAGGAAGTACAGAAGGAAATATCCCTTCTGACAAAAAGCGAAATAAAATTGATTGTAAGGAATTTCAAATCCCTAACACTGTGCAGTGTGAGGACTTAGCAGACCCTCAAACAGTGCCTCAAGGCAAGTTCATAGCTTGTTTTACAAGCTGAGAAAGAACAGGATTTTGTCACCACAGAGGAAGGAAGCCAAAATAATCTGCTTGTACATTCTTTCCCATCTGAGTTCAGCTGGGCTTCTTACGTGTTTGTTTATCTAACGTTACTTAAATTAACACACTTACCTGAAACAAAATAATGTTGTCATCTTTGCAGTTTCTTTCTCACCTCAAAAATCTGAAAGAAAAGGCTCCATAACAAATAATTTTATATACACTTTAAATCTATGTCTCTTCGTTATTAAGCTCTCTGCTTGGGAAAATTACTCCAGCATGGTACCCTAGGGGATGAAAGGCTTTGATAAAGGGACCAGATGAAGGGTCTCAACCTGAAACATCAATGTCCATTTCCCTCGGAGGTGTTGCCTGATCTACTAAGTTCCTCAACTGCTCTTCTATTTCCTCCAGATTCCGGTATCTGCTGTCTCTTATGTCTCCTAGGCTCTTTATTAAATCATTCACCTGAATTATATACCCCCTAACCTTCTATTGCTACAAAAACAAACATGTAACCTCGGTCTATGTAAATCGTTCAATATTGGCAGCATCATTTATATGCTTTATATTCCTAAGACTGGAATGTGGTAATCAAAATTATATACATTACCCCAGCTGTGATCTAATTAGTATTTTTGTAGTGAACTACATATACCTGTCTGGACATTGCCCCCCCCCCCCCTGCTGACTGCTCCTGTGGCTCCTCCCACAGACCCCGGTATAGAGGCGATTGGAGCCGGAGCCCTGCCCTCAGTCTCCAGGATGTAGTGTGGTGGTCAATTGCTGCTTGTTCTTTCTTCCAGCCAATCAAAGCCTATATCTCGCCTCTCGTCTCTGAGGGTTATTGATGGTGCATCAATTTTACATCTGTTTTCTCCTTTGACGTACAGGGGCATCTTGGGGTCCAAGTCTGCAGCTCTTTGAAAGTGGCTGCATAGGTTGCTAGGTATTGAGCACAAGTCAGGTATTGCATTCAAGAGTTAGGAAGTTATGTTCCAGCATTTTAAAACTGTCAAGTTTTTAAAACTTAGCCCACATCTGGAGCAATGCACTCAATTCTAGGACACGAAAGCTTGGGAGAGGGTGCAGAAGAGGTTTACAAGGATGATGCCTGGATTAGAGGACGTGTGCTGTAAGGAGAGGTTGAACAAACTTGGGTTAATTTTTCTGGAGCAGCAAATGCAGTGGCAAGACCTGGTGGAGGTTTATAGGATTATGAAAGGCATAGGTAGAGTAGACAGCTGGTATCTTTTTCCCAGGGGTGTAATATCTAATACTAGAGGGTTTGGTATATAATGGTAAACATTTACTGAGTTGCTAAGCACTATCTTGAAAAAACAACTTATGCCTCACACCTTCACTCAGTGCATTCTATTCACCCATTGTAGGAGAAGTCAACCTCCATGTATAGTGCCCATCTTATGGACTTGAGTCGCTTCCCAGCTGCCAATGCAAATTGTATTTATTTTTTATTAGAGATACAGCACAGAACAGGCCTTTCCAGCCCAACGATCTGCACTACCCAGCAAACCACCAATTTAACTCTAGCCCAATCACAGAATGATTTACAATGACCAAAGAACCTATTTACCACTAAGTCTTTTGACAGTGGGAAGAAACCAGAGCTTCTGGAGGAAATCCATATGGTCATAGGGAGAACATACAAACGTGTGAAGACCAGAACTCCCCAAGCTGAAATAGCCTTCACAGTAACGGTACTGTGGCACCCCTTAGAAGTTTGTGAATTAATCTCTTTAAGAATTTCTTTTCACGTTCAGGGCATCTTTTTTCATTTTAAAATAACTGATTGATCTTATTTAGATCTGTTCTTCTACCCTCAGTATAGTCAGTCAGGGAGACTCAGTTTTCCCTAAATAGCTGAATCCCTGTGTTCATCTCCCGAGAGATGTCAAGAGGCTTCAGGCTTCCAGTCATTGCCTCAGCTCACTTTTAAAATAGGTAATACAATCAGAGTTTGTGTCTAATTGCTCGGGCATTTGTTACTTCCTGTTAGGAAACCCTGCCTTTCATTTCACCGAAATAACTTTACAAAAATATTTTCCTTTAAATTCAGAGGACAATGATCTTCGAAGGCTGGTGTGAGCCAGCAGCATCCTGAGTCATATGGATTGTTACTTTAGCATGTAATTCACATTCATTTTCTAGAAGCAGGCTGCAGAAACATCAGGAAAATATGGCATGAATCACTTCGGTCATTACTTACACCAAACTACTTTTCTATTATTTGATTTCTGTCACTCTGCAGACCCTCACATTTGGCTCCACCATCTTCCACCAAAATCAGGCAATTATAAATCTGAGCAACGGAAATTATAACTGAATAGCTATAGAACCAACTATATTTAATTAATGTCTGTCAGAACACAGAATCTACTTCCCCAGCCTGGTCTGGTCTGATTCAGTCCCACAAAGTGCCAGTGCTCTGTTCTCTCTGATACGGCCTGTAAAGCAGCCAGTATTTCATCTCTTCTACTTGTATTTATCATATTATTTGTTAAATTTTCGTATAAAAAGGATGGAAGCCATTCAGCCCATCAAGTAAATGCTGAATCTCAGAGCATTCCCATCACTCCTATTCCCTCTTACATGCCCATCATCTCATCTCTTATTCTCCACCTACACTGGATGCCATTTGCCTACCTCCACATCTTTGAGATCAGAACACCATCAGAAACCCTTGCAATCGTGGACAGAAAATTCAGACTCTACACAGAAGCACCCAAGCTCAGGAGTGAACCTGGCATGTTGGAGCCACCAACAGCACCAACTAACCTGCAGCCATGCCACCATGCTTCCTTTGTAACTGAATCACAGGCAGGCAGACTCTGGCAGCTTTGAAAGTTCCAATGGAAATGTGGTGCACACTGTAAAATGTAGCCTCACCAAATCACCTGCATATAAAGTGTAAAGTGTTGAAATAAACTTTATCAGGCAGAAAGTTGGTCAAAAATTCACAACCTCAACTCTTGAGTCCTACATGACAGAGGACCTCTGAGATTACCTAATTGTGACCATCTTCAAGACAAGACATGAATCAGTTGTATCTGCAGAGGGATTTGCCTCCCTTCACTGAAGACTTTGACTCTATCAGTCAAGAGATAGTCTAGGCTGCCTTCTCAACCCTGTATCCAGCCTTTGTCTGCTTCGTGGAGGCCCAGTGTCCGCAAGTCCTCTGGAGGACTGGAGGCCACCTGCCCAGGGGCTGGAGACCTATCTGTGTGTGTCAGTGGGTGGGTAGGAAAGGGGCCTATTTTGTTGTTGTTGTTTTGTTCTGTTCCTGTTACTGTTTGTATTTTTCTGCTGAACATTGTGGGCATGCTATATTGGCACCGGAACATGTGGCAATACTTGTGGGCTACTCCCAGAACATGCTGAGGTTGCATTGGTTGTCAACTTAAATGCATTTTACTATATGTTTTGATGTACATGTGATTAAATAATTTAATCTCAAAGATTCAAAGTACATTTATTATCTAAGTATTTATGCAGTATACAACCCTGAGATTTGTCTTCCCACAGACAGCCACGAAACAAAAAGAAAACTGTGGGAACTCACTCAAAGAAAAACATCAAACCAATCCCTCCTATCCAGGCATAGAAAAAAAACAAATTGTGCAAACAGCAAAGAAGTTAGCAAAAAACGTGGAATATAAAACACCGAATCAAAAGAGTCCAAGCACATTCAGTTCAGCTCAGTTCTACTGCAACCTAGCACTGTGTCATTTGTTACCTGCAGATCTGGGACTCCAGCACCTTTTTCCAACAGCATCGAGGGAGAGAGAGGCCACTCAAATGCAGGGCTATTCTCTGGGAGGAGTGAGCAAGAGGCTGGAAAACGGCACTAAGCACCCACTCACCTTCACAAACAAGAGAAAATCTGCAGACACTGGAAATCCAAGCAACACACACAAAATGCTGAAGGAACTCAGCAGGCCAGTTTCATCTATGAAAAAAAAGTACAGTAAATGTTTCGGGCCAAGAAAGGACTGGAGGAGAAAGCTGGGAAGTAGATTGAAAAGGTGGAGAGAGGGATGAGAGAAGCACAAAGTGATAGGTGAAACCTGGAGGAGGATGGGTGAAGTAAGGAGCTGGGAAGTTGATTGGTGAAAGAGTCAGAAGGCTGTGGAAAAAAGAAAAGGGGGGTGGAAAGAGCACCAGAGGGAGGTGATAGGTGAGCAAAGGACTAAGGAGAGAGAGGGAAAAGTGGATGGATAATGGTGAAGGGGGGGGGGGGGCATTACCAGAAGTTTGAGAAATCAATGTTTGTGCCATCAGGTTGGAGGCTACCGAAAAGGAATATAAGGTGTTGTTCCTCCAACCTGAGTGTGGCCTCATCACAACAGTAGAGGAGGTGAGTGGTGATGAGCCCACACTTAGGTTGGAGAAACAACCCCTTATGTAACTTTTGGGTGGTCTCCAACCTGATGGCAAGAACACCAATTTCTCAAACCGGTAATGCTCTTTACTTGATCCCTCCCTCTCCAGCTATCACCTGGTGTTTCTCTCTCCGCTCCCCCCACTTTTTTAATCTAGTCCTCAGCTATTTTTCTCCAGTACTGCCGGAGGGTTTTGGCCCAAAATGTCAACTGTACTCTCTTAAATAGATGCTGCCTGGCCTGCTAAGTTCCTCCAGCATTTTGTGTGTATTACCCACTCACCTTGTGCTCACGCCTCAATGATTTTAATCTTTCTCGATGCTTTACTCGATGAGATCAAAGAGAAATTATATCAATCGTGGGCTTGCGCCCCATCTCCATGCTTCTAGGCCTCAAGGCTACACACCTCCCAGAACACCCTCAGAGACAACAAACCCCCAGATCTCTCAATCGGCCCAAAAACACACCACTAAAATGTCAATCACAGGATCCAAAAGTAGAAGAACCACATTTGAAAGCAAAAGGAAGATGTAAAAGAAGTCAAAGAAGTGGTTTTGTGAACCGTCTGGAGGATGTTGCCAAGGTTGTGTTGTTCACTGGCACCATCTTCCGAATATGAATCTGATTTTGAACTTTATCTTCAAAGTAATGTGTGCATTTAATGATTGCAAGGAGCTTTTCCTGGCCCTGGGTCTCTTTCTGCTTACATTTTAATGGTTATGTGCCACATCACTGAAGGCTTATTTTCTGCTTGTTAAATCATAATTAAATGAGATGGTAATGAGAAACATGACAATTTGCTCAAGATTTTCTTTCTTCACACTGTGCATTAATTTCCTTCAAATAAAATTAGGCTGGGTAGACCATAGAGAGCAGGATGATGCCAGGGAACAAGCAGAGCTGTATGAAAGTAAGGAGAAGTTCCTTAGTGAACATAGCAGTTTGGGTGATAGCTGAGATTTATCATTACTTTGTATTGCATAAGGAGGAAGAGAATAATATTTCTTTAAGCTCCTTACTGGCTCATCTGTACATTGTTCTTCTATTTCTCTGATTTGTTGTTTGTTTAATCTCTTTTTATGTTACAGAGATGCTTAGTGTGGTCTCTTAATGACAAATCCAGTGATACCTCCTCACTGTGTTTTTGTGTCCTCCTTCCTTTCCTCTATTTCTGTGCTTCGTCATCTCCCATTTTCTGGGTTGAGCTGAACACATTGTTTCCTTCACAGATGTTGACTGATCAACTTCCACTCCTTTTTTGAAGTTTCTAATAATTGCAGGATTTACCCCTTCATGTACTTCCAACAAGCATTGAGATTCTAGGACAAGAGGGCATGACTTCAGGATAGAAAGACCTTCATTTATAACTGAGATGCAGAGAAATTACTTTAATCAGAGGGTGGTAAATCTGTGGAATTTGTTGCCACGAGTGGCTGTGGGGGCCAAGTCATTGGGTGCATTTAAAGCATGGATAGATTGGTTCTTGGTAAGCCAGGGCATCAAAGGGTATGAGGTGAAGGGAAGGGAGTGGAGATGAATTGGATCAGCCCATGATTGAATGGTGGAGTAGACTCAATGGGCCAAATGGCCGACTTCTGCCCCTATATCTTATGGTCTTATGGACTAAGCTCCAGATTGGATTCCTGTTTTAACAGCAAGTTGCAAAGTAGGAAAGAGATGTTTTCCCACCTCTTCCAGCCCTGTCACAATCCAGCATCCATTTAGTGTGTCTAACGCAGGAAATTCAGTCCAAGTTCCCTATCATAGATCCAAAGGAACCCCTGCTCTGAGCAATGGCAGTTTCTTTCAAAGTCACCAGTTTGCCTGCGTCACGAAGTAACAAGACCCCATGCAATTGGATTACTTTATGATGACATCCCTGATGTCCCCTCGGAATATAAATAAACATGAAGTAAAAGAATACTCAACTGCATGCGTCAATAAGAGCTTCTTACTTTCAGACTGCAAGAAAGAGTGGCATAGAGAACAGCAGGTAGTGCTGCTTAAAACGCAAAGTAAATTTTATTATCAGAGTACATACAGTATATGCCACCACATACAACCCTGAGCTTCTTTTCCTGTGGGCATACTCAGCGAGTCTATAGAATTAATACTATAACCAGATTCAATGAAGAGATCAAATAGAGTGCTAAAGATAACAAACTGTGCAAATGCAGATATAAATAAATAGCAATAAATAAACATGAAATGACAAGACGAAGAATCCTTAAACTTAGATCATTGGTTGTAGGAAGAACTCAATATATGGGCAGGTGAGAGTAGTTATCCCCTGATGGTTCTCTGCTCTGGCAGCCTAGTCTGATCCTGCCCTCTGGTGCTCTTTCTGTGCATTTTGCTCATTCCTCATTTCATTGTGTGGGATCCCCCTGCGGGTTGGTAGGTTGCTTGGCCAACCTGAATTGCCCCTAGTGTAAATGGCTGAGAACAGAATTCCAGGGAGAATTTTGGAGCATGAGAAAGTTTACAGGGAAATAAATAGGGGAAGCAAATTGATTGGAAAGCTTTAAGGGACCTCCATAGAACCGATGGGCAGAATGGCCTCTTGCTACATTGTGAAGAGATATGAACTATGAGTAAGATGTAACAGCAGCTCTGAGGGTCAATGCTGATGCAATCAGACAGGTGATTATTTGACTTGGGTAAGCAAGTAACCTTACATCCGAAATTGGAGGCAGTGTTCTGAAGCTCGGCATTGTGCACCGGCTGGAATTTCTGGAAGCAATTTGGAAGGCACAAGATATATACATCCCAAAGAGGAACAAGTATTCTAAAGGAAAGATGACACAACCGTGGCTAACAAGAGAATTCAAAGCCAACATAAAAGCCAAAGAGAGAGCATATAATAGAGCAAAAATTAGTGGGAAGTTAGAGGATTGGAAAGCTTTTAAAAACCAACAGAAGGCAACTAAAAACAATTAAGAAGGTAAAAGGAATACAAAAGCAAGCTGGTCAATAATATTAAAGAGGTTACCAAAAGATTCTTCATATACATAAAAGAGAGGTGAGAGTAGATTTCACACCTCTGGAAAATGATGCTGGAGAGGTAGGAATATCAAACAACAAAATGGAGGATGTACTGAATAAGTATTTTGCATCAGTCTTCACAGTGGAATACACTAGCAGTATAGTGGAAGTTCCTGGTATCAGGGCTCATGAAATGTGTGAAGTTATCATTATGAGAGAGAAAATTCTTGAAAAACTGAAAGATCTGAAGTACTGTGGATAAGTCACCTGGACCAGATGGTGTACACCCCAGGGTTCTGAAAGAGGTGTCTGAAGAGATCATGAAGGCACTAGTAATGATCTTTCAAGAATCACAAGATTCTGGAATGGTTCCAGAAGACTGGAAAATTGCAAATTTCATTCCACCCTTCAAGAAAGGAGAGAGCCAGAAGAAATGAAACTGTAGGCCAGTTAGTCTGACCTCAGTACAGGTCCACAATCCCTTATCCAAAATTCTGAAATCCAAAAAGCTCCGAAAACCGAAATTTTTTTAGCCACAGTTGACGTCACTCAGGTGTGACGTGACAGCACTAGCAGAGGCCGCCAGACGTCAGTTGTGGCTCAGCGCTCGTGCTGGTTACACGTACATTTGCTGTTCACTGATATTTTGTGTTCACTGTTGACTTTGTGTTTAATTTCACTGTGAAAATGTCAAAAAGAGCTACAGATACTGTGGATAAGTCACCTGGACCAGATGGTGTACACCCCAGGGTTCTGAAAGAGGTGTCTGAAGAGATCATGAAGGCACTAGTAATGATCTTTCAAGAATCACAAGATTCGGGAATGGTTCCAGAAGACTGGAACCTATTGTTACCTAACAATGAGAAAAAGAGAAGGAAGCATCTATCATTATCAATAATGCAGAAAGTGGAGTTATTGCAGAAGCTTGATCGTGGTGTGTCCGTGCGGTGTCTTACTGAAGAATATGGTATTGGAACTACCACTGTATATGATTTAAAGAAACAGAAAGACAATTTACTGAAGTTTCATAATGACAGTGATGTTCTACATTTATTCCAATAAGTCATTTACCATGTGTTTGATTCTGTTCGTTTGAAGCTGTATATTTTTATGTTTTCTTGAATGTTTTTGTTGGAAGCAAAATATTTTTCTTGTCATTATTCCCTAAACAATGCAGTATAACAACTATTTACATAGCATTTACATTGTATTAGGTATTATAAGTAATCTAGAGATGATTTAAAGTATACGGGAGGATGTGCGTAGGTCTGGAGCTCCACCGGGTCCACCCGCACTGAGACAGGTTAAATAAGGGACTTGAGCATACAAGTTTTTTGGTATCTACGGGGGGGGGGGGGGGGTCCCGGAACCAATAAGGAGGGATTCTGAAATCTGAAAAATTCAGAATTCCGAAATGCAACTGTCCCCAAGGATTTCAGATTAGGGATTGTGGACTTGGGAAGATAGTGGAGTTCATTGTTAAGGATTAAGTCTCACGGTACTTGGATAAAATAGGCTGCAGTCAGCATGGTTTCCTTATGGGAAAATCTTGCCTAATAAATCTGTTGGAATACCTTGAAGAAATAACGAGTAGGATAGACAAAGGAGAATGTCTTGAAGTTGTATACTTGAATTTTCAGATGGCCTTTGACAAGGTACCACACATGAAGCTGCTTAACAAACTAGGAGCCCATGGCATTACAGGAAAGATTCTAGCATGGATAAAACAGTGACTGGCTGTCAGGAGGCAAAGAATGGGAATAAAGGGGGCCTTTTCTGGCCGGCTGCTGGTGACTAGCGGTGTTTCACAGGGGTCTGAATTGGAATCAATTCATTTTATGTTATATGTCAATGATTTGGATGATGGAATTGATGGCTTTGTTGCGAAGTTTGAAGACAGGCAGTTTTGCAGAAGTAGAGGTGCTACAAAAGGACTGAGGAAAGTGGGCAAAGAAATGGTAGATGAAATACTGTGTTGGTAAGTGTATGGTCATGCCCTTTGGCAGAAGAAATGTAAGGATTGACTAATTTCTAAATGGAGAGAAAATACCAAACTCTGAGGTGCAAGGAGACTTTGGAGTCCTTGTTCAGTATTCACTTAAGGTTAATTTGTAGGTTGAGTCTGTAGTGAGGAAGGCAAATCCAATGTTCACATTCATTTGAAGGGGACTGAATATAAAAGCATGGATGTAATGTTAAGACTTCATAAAGCACTGGTGAGGCCTCATTTGGAGTATTATGAACAGTTTTAGGCCCCTTATCTTAGAAAGGATGTGCTGAAACTGAAGCGGATTCGAAGGAGGTTCACAGAAATGATTCCAAGTTTGAATGACTTGTCAAATGAAGACCGTTTGATGGCTCTGGAGCTGTATTTACTAGAATTCAAAAGAATGGGAAGTGACCTAACTGAAACCTATTGAATAGTGAAAGGTCTTGATAGAATGGATGTGGAGAGGATGATTCCTATGGTGGGAGAGTCTAACAGCTACAGAATAGAGGAACGGAGATGAGGAGGAACTTCTTTAGCCAGAGCATGGTGAATCTGTGGAATTCTTTGCCTCAGGTAGCTGAGGAGGCCAAGTCTTTATGTACATTTAAATCAGAAATTAATAGATTCTTGATTGGTCAGAGCATGAAGGGATATGGGGAGAAGGCAGGAGTCTGGGGCTGAAACTAGAATTGGATCTGCCATGATGAAATGGTGGAACAGACTCGATGGGTGAAATGGCTTAATTTTGCTCCTTTATCTTATGGCCTTATGGCCTTATGGTACAGAAGGGTCGGTCTTACACATGCCCAGCTGCTGAGTGACCCCACCAGAAATGTAAGGCCACTCTCTTTGATTCTTCCTGTTTTGAAGATCAACCATCTTGTCATTCCTCCTGACGGACTTTAAATTGATCACACCTAATGAAAGTTGTGTTTTCAAAATTTAAAACAAAATCTGCACCTATAATTTTTATCAGTGAAACCAATCAAGTATTCAGTCTAAAGTAGAAGGATCTTTCTAAATCTGGTGAGATGTAATGTATCTCTTTGTTAAACTTAACAATAGCCAACTGATGTCACTAGAAAACAGCTACTTTAATGACAAAACAAATAGGTGAATTATACCCAGGTGTAATAGTCTATTTTTTCAGGTAACATTGCTTTCTAAAAGTGTTCAAATTATATGCACTAACAAGAACAATACCCAACTATCTCTATGCTGGTCTCACAAGCAGTTTAGTAATTACAGTGGCAAAGAAAATTAAGCTACACTTCTAGTTTACAACATCTCATTGAATTCAAATGCGCTCGCTCTCTTCTTCATGTTACGTCAGCCATAATTCAATTGCCATAACAATAGTTGGTGTTCTCATAAGCAAAAACCAGGGGAAACAGATGGACAGAAGATAGTGGGTGTGAGGAAAAAATTTATGCAGAATCGTTAGGATCTGGAACTTAACACCTGAAGGACTAGTGGAAACATACTTCATAAGAGCTTTCAAAGCTAAAATTGTGTCGCAGCTAAGGGAAAGTATCTTGTAGGGAAGGGCGGCTCTGAAGAAAGTGGAAGAGTGGAAATTAATCTCTGTCACTTCTTCATGGAGAGATCCAATGGATGAACTGATCTTATATGCTGTAACGATCTTATCTCTGTACATTTAGCATAAATAATGCTACTAATTATAGTTTTATTAACAGAGTAATTTATTTTAAAATCACCTTCATACAAAACTGTGATGTATAGATGAGGCTAATGAAAGGCACGGGCTCCACACATTAACAGAACTTTATGACTAACACATCATAGCTCACAAATTCCTCACTCACTGCTTTTAATATCCTATGGTAGGAGTCATTGGAATCTGGATTTTGTCAATGTTTACTCATATTAGTCCTTCATTTTAATTCAGTTTTATTTAATTTAATTAGTCCTCACTTTGATGTATTTGTGGTTCTCTTCATATATCTGATACTTTGTCTGAACATATTGAAGTACATTATTCTTAGTTAAATTCTAAATCTCAATTTTGGCTCATTTTTAGCTCTAATAGACGTTTGGGGGTTGAACTGAGAATTGAGCAGAAAACTGTAATACTTCATTGTGATTCGGAGGAATCATTGCATCACGGGTAACGTCATCTTTCAGTTGATGTGTTAAACAGATGACCCATTACCTTATGACATTATGAAATGAAGCAGGAGTGATATCACTTCTCTACAACCTGATATACACCCTTCAGTCCAGAACACTAACCTGTGCACAAATTGACTGTATTGGCCCTGCATTAAAACATTCACTTCATTTCCAAAGGACTTGGCTAGAAATAGTTTTGAGACCATAGAACCATAGAACATTACAGCACAGTACAGGCCCTTCAGCCCTCCATGTTGTGCCGACCCATATAATCCTTAAAAAAAAAGTACTAAACCCACACTACCCCATAAACCTCTACTTTTCTTTCATCCATGTGCCTGTCCAAGAGGCTCTTAAATATCCCTAATGTTTTAGCCTCCATCACCATCCCTGGCAAGTCATTCCAGGCACTCACAACCCTCTGTGTAAAAAACTTACCCCTGATGTCACCCCTAAACTTCCCTCCCTTAATTTTGTATATATGCCCTCTGGTCTTTGCTATTGGTGCCCTGGGAAACAGGTACTGACTATCCACCCTATCTATGCCTCTCATAATCTTGTAGACCTCTATCAAGTCCCCTCTCATTCTTCTACGCTCCAAAGAGAAAAGTCCCAGCTCTGCTAACCTTGCTTCATATGACTTGTTCTCCAAGCCAGGCAACATCCTGATAAATCTCCTCTGCACCCTCTCCATAGCTTCCACATCCTTCCTATAATGAGGTGACCAGAATTGAACACAATACTCTAAGTGCCAGAGATTTGTGGAGTTGCAACTTACTCACCCACCCTTCCGCCTCTACATCCAGGTCATTTATAAAAATCACAAATAGCAGGGGTCCCAGGACAGATCCCTGTGGCACTCCACTAGTCACCGACCTCCAGGCAGAATACTTTCCTTCCACAACTACCCTCTCCTTTCTTCCTTTAAGCCAATTTTTTATCCAAACAGCTAAGGTTCCACTTATCCCATGCCTCATGACTTTCTGGATGAGTCTCTAGTGAGGGACCTTGTCAAATGCCTTGCTAAAGTCCATGTAGACCACATCCACTGCCCTACCCTCATCAATTTCTTTTGTTACTTCTTCAAAAAACTCAATCAGGGTCGTGAGGCATGATCTTCCCTTCACAAAGCCATGTTGACTATCCATGAGTAGACTGTATTTCACCAAATGTTCGTAGATCCTATCCTTAAGAATCCTTCCTAGTAGTTTGCAGACCACCGACGTAAGACTCACCGGTCTATAGTTCCCAGGTTTCTCCCTATTACCTTTTTTAAACAAGGGAACTACATTTGCCATTCTCCAGTCCTCCGGCACTTCCCCTGCAGCCAAAGAGGATTCAAAGATCATAGCTAATGCTCCAGCGATCACTTCTCTCAATTCCCACAACAACATGGGGTGTATCATATCCGGCCCTGGGGATTTATCAATCTTGATGTTTTTAAGAAGATCCAGCACTTCTTCTTCCGTAATCTCCACATTGTCCAGCACACAGGCCTGCTTTATTTCGACCTCACCCTGATCAAGATCCTTTTCATTTGTGAATACTGAAGCAAAGTATTCATTTAGGACCTCCCCAACCTCCTCCACCTCCAGGCACATGTTGCCCTCTTTATCCTTTAGCTGTCCCACCTTCGTTCTCGTCATCCTCCTGTTCTTCACATATGCATAGAACGCCTCGGGGTTCTCCTTAATCCTACAAGCCTTCTCATGCCCCCTTTGAGCTCTGCTAAGTCCTTTCTTTAGCTCCTTCCTGGCTACCCTATAATTCTCATGAGCCCCTCCTACTTCCTGCTCCTTATATCTAACATATGCTTCCTTTTTCCTCTTGACAAGTTGCCTCACATGTTTCATCAGCCAGGGTTCCCTTTTCCTACCATTTTTTCTTGCCTCAGTGAGACAACCCTATCCTGAACCCAGATCAAGTGGTCCCTAAACTTCTCCCACATTACTTCTGTGTTTTCCCCTTTGAACATCTGTTTCCAATTTACTCTCGCTAGTTCCTGCCTCATCCCTTCAAAGTTAGCCCTTCCCCAGTTAAGCACTTTACCATTTCATCTGATTTTATCCCTTTCCATAGCTGTGCTGAAGCTAAGGGAGTTGTGCTCACTCTCACCAAAATGCTCCCCCACCAAGAAGTCTATCACCTGACCAGGTTCATTACCCATAACTAGATGCAGTATAGCCTCTCCTCTCATCGGCCGGTCCACATACTGTGTCAGGAATCCTTCTTGAACACACCTGACAAATTCAGCCCCATTTATCCCCCTTGCACTCAGGAGGTGCCAGTCAATATGAGGGAAGTTGAAATCACCCATGACTACTACCCTGTATTTTGTACACCATTCTAAAATCTGCCTACTTATCTGCTCCTCGGTGTCCCGAGGGCTCTTTGGGGGCCTATAGACTACTCCCAGCACAGTGATTGATCCCTTCCTATTTCTGACTTCCACCCAGACCGACTCAGTTTACTCTCCCTCTGCATCGTCCTCCCTTTCTATAGCCATGATACTATCCCTGACCAGCAATGCCACTCCCCCCACCTTTTCTACCTCCCATCCTGTTCCATTTAAAAAACCTGAACCCTGAGACCTGCATCATCCAATCCTGCCCTTCCTCCAACCAAGTTTCAGTAACGGCCACAACATCGTAGTTCTATGTACTAATCCATGCTCTAAGTTCATCCTCCTTGCTCCTAATACTCCTAGCATTGAAATAGACACGTTCAACCCCTTTAACTGGCTACAATTATGTTTCGTCCCCTGCCTGTCCTTCCTCATCAACTCAGAACTCTTAGCATCATGCCCTTGTCCTTCTCCCTTAATCCCTGCACTCACGTTCTGATTCCCACCCCCCCTGCCAAACCAGTTTAAACCCTCCCCAACAACTCTATCAAAACTGCCTGCTAGGATATTGGTCCCCTGGGATTCAAGTGCAACCCATCCTTTCTGTATAGGTCACACCAGCCCCAAAAGAGGTCCCAATGATCCAGAAATCTGAATCCCTGCCCCCTGCTTCATTCCCTCAGCCACACATTAATCATCCACCTCATTCTATTCGCATTCTCACTGTCACGTGACACAGGCAGTAATCCTGAGATTACTACCTTTTGAGGTCCTGCTTTTCAACTTCCTTCCTAACTCCCTGTAGTCTTATTTCAGATCCTCTTCCCTTTTCCTACCTATGTCATTGGTACTAATATGTACCACGACCTCTGGCTGTTCTCCCTCCAACCGCAGGATATAACCATATAACCATATAACAATTACAGCACGGAAACAGGCCATTTTGGCCCTTCTAGTCCATGCCGAATGCTTACTCTCACTTAATCCCACTAACCCGGACTCAGCCCATAACCCTCCATTCCTTTCCTGTCCATATACCTATCCAATCTTGCTTTAAGTGACAACATCGAACCACTTCTACTGGAAGCTCATTCCACACAGCTACTACTCTCTGAGTAAAGAAATTCCCCCTCATGTTACCCTTAAACTTTTGCCCCCTAACTCTCAACTCATGTCCTCATGTTTGAATCTCCCCTACTCTCAATGGAAAAAGCCTATCCATGTCAACTCTATCTATCCCCCTCATAATTTTAAATACCTCGATCAAGTCCCCCCTCAAGCTTCTACGATCCAAAGAATAAAGACCTAACTTGTTCAATCTTTCCCTGTAAGTTAGGTGCTGAAACCCAAGTAACATTCTAGTAAATCTTCTCTGTACTCTCTCTATTTTGTTGACATCTTTCCTGTAATTCGGTGACCAGAACTGTACACAATACTCCAAATTCGGCCTTACCAATGCCTTGTATAATTTTAACATTACATCCCAACTCCTATACTCAATGCTCTGAGTATAAAAGCCAACATACCAAAAGCTTTCTTCACCACCCTATCCACATAAGATTCCACCTTCAGGGAACTATGCACCATTATTCCTAGATCACTCTGTTCTACTGCATTCTTCAATGCCCTACCATTTACCATGTATGTGCTATTTGGATTATTCCTACCAAAATGTAGCACCTCCCACTTATCAGCATTAAACTCCATCTGCCATCTTTCAGCCCACGCTTCTAACTGGCCTAAATCTCTCTGCAAGCTTTGAAAACCTACTTCATTATTCACAACACCACCTATCTTAGTATCATCTGCATACTTACTAATCCAATTTACCACCCCATCATCCAGATCATTAATGTATATGACAAACTACATTGGACCCAGTACAGATCCCTGAGGCACTCCACTAGTCACCAGCCTCCAACCTGACAAACAGTTATCCACTGCTACTCTCTGGCATCTCCCATCCAGCCACTGTTGAATCCATTTTACTACTTCAATATTAATACCTAACGATTAAACCTTCCTAACTAACCTTCCGTGTGGAACCTTGTCAAAGGCTTACTGAAGTCCATATAGATGACATCCACTGCTTTACCCTCGTCAACTTTCCTTGTAACCTCTTCAAAAAATTCAATAAGATTTGTCAAACATGACCTTCGACGCACAAATCCATGTTGACTGTTCCTAATGAGACCCTGTCTATCCTGATAATTATATATACCATCTCTAAGAATACTTTCCATTAATTTACCCACCACTGACGTCAAACTGACAGGCCTATAATTGGTAAGTTTACTTTTAGAACCCTTTTTAAACAATGGAACCACATGAGCATATGCCAATCCTCTGGCACCATCCCCGTCTCTAATGACATTTGAAATATTTCTGTCAGTGCCCCTGCTATTTCTACACTAACCTCCCTCAAGGTCCTAGGGAATATCCTGTCAGGACCCAGAGATTTATCCACTTTTATATTCCTTAAAAGCGCCAGTACTTCCTCCTCTTTAATCGTCATAGTTTCCATAACTTCCCTACTTGTTTCCCTTACCTTACACAATTCAATATCCTTCTCCTTAATGAATACCAAAGAAAAGAAATTGTTCAAAATCTCCCCCATTTCTTCTGACTCCACACATAGCTGTCCTCTCTGATTCTCTAAGTGACCAATTTTATCCCTCACTATCCTTTTGCTATTAATATAACTGTAGAAACCCTTTGGATTTATTTTCACTTTACTTGCCAAAGCAACCTCGTATCTTCTTTTAGCTTTTCTAATTTCTTTCTTAAGATTCTTCTTACATTCTTTATATTCCTCAAGCACTTCATTTACTCCATGTTGCCTATATTTATTGTAGATCTCTCTCTTTTCCTAACCAAGTTTCCAATATCCCTTGAAAAATATGGCTCTCTCAAACTTTTAACCTTTCCTTTCAACCTAACAGGAACATAAAGATTCTGTACCCTCAAAATTTCACCTTTAAATGACTGCCATTTCTCTATTACATCCTTCCCATAAAACAAATTGTCCCAATCCACTTCTTCTAAATCCTTTCGCATCACCTCAAAGTTAGCCTTTCTCCAATCAAAAATCTCAACGCTGGGTCCAGTCCTATCCTTCTCCATAATTATATTGAAACTAATGGCATTGTGATCACTGGACCCGAAGTGCTCCCCAACACATACCTCCGTCACCTGACCTATCTCATTCCCTAACAGAAGATCCAGCACTGCCCCTTCTCTAGTTGGTACCTCTATGTATTGCTGCAAAAAACTATCCTGCACACATTTTACAAACTCTAAACCATCCATCCCTTTTACAGTATGGGCTTCCCAGTCTATGTGTGGAAAATTAAAATCTCCCACAATCACAACCCTGTGCTTACTACAAATATCTGCTATCTCCTTGCAAATTTGCTCCTCCAATTCTCGCTCCCCATTAGGTGGTCTATAATACACCCCTATAAGTGTTACTACACCTTTTCCATTCCTCAATTTCACCCAAATAGTCTCCCTAGACAAGCCCTCTAATCCATCCTGCCAAAACACTGCTGTAATATTTTCTCTGACAAGCAACACAACACCTCCCCCTCTTGTCCCTCCGATTCCAATGAAATTCCAAGCATTCCAAGCAATGAAATCCAGGAATATTTAGTTGCCAATCACACCCCTCCTGCAACCATGTTTCACTAATAGCTACAACATCATATTTCCAGGTATCAATCCATGCTCTAAGCTCATCCACCTTTCTTACAATGCTCCTAGCATTAAAATGAATGCATTTAAGAAATTATCCACCTCGTCCTCTCTGTTTATCTCTAACAGTACAAAGAACTTTACTGTTGTCTTTTTCTTCCTTCTCCCATACATCTGTTCCTACACTCTGGTTCCCCTCCCCCCTCATATCTAGTTTAAATCCACTGGAGCCTCTCTAGCAAACCTACCTGCAAGAATATTTGTCCCCCTCCAGTTTAGATGTAAACCATCCCTTCGGAACAGGTCCCACCTTCCCTGGAAAACTGTCCAATTATCTATAAATCTGAAGCCCTCCCTCCTGCACCATGTCTTCAGCTATGTGTTGATCTGCACTATCTTACTATTTCTAAACCCACCTGCACGTGGCACTGGTAGCAATCCTGAGATTGCTATCCTGGAGGTCCTGTCCTTTAACTTGGCACCTAGCTCCCTAAACTCACCTTTCAGGACCTCCTCACTCTTCCTACCTATGTCATTGGTCCCTACATGGATCACGACATCCGGCTGCTCACCCTCCCTCTTGAGAATACTGAGAACTCAATCCAAGATATCGCGGATCCTGCACCAGGGAGGCAACAGACCATCTGGGATTCTCAATCTCTTCCACAGAACCTCCTATCTGTCCCCCTAACTATCGAATCCCCTATCACTACTGCTCTCCTCTTTTCCCTCCTTCCCTCTGAGCTGAGGGTCCAGTCTCGGTGCCAGAGATGCAACCACTGCAACTTGTCCCTGGTAGGTCGTCCCCACCAACTGTATCCAAAACGGTATACTTATTGTTGATGGGAATGGCACAGGGGTGCTCTGCTCTTCCTGTCTATTCCCCTTCCCTCTCTTGACAGTCACCCAACTACCTGTCTCCTGACTCCTAGGGGTGACTATCTCCCTGAAACTCCTGTCTATTTCTGCCTTTGCCTCCCGAATGATCAGAAGTTCATCCAGCTCCAGTTCCAGTTCCCTAACATGGTTTGTCAAGAGCTGCAGCTGGATGCACCTTTCGCAGGTGTAGTCATCAGGGACAACAGTGCTCGCCCTGACTTCCCACATACTGCAAACGGAGCACTCAGCTGCCTTAACTACTGCCTCCATTACCTACTCCTAAGCTAATTAGATTAATTAAAGGAGCTTACCCGGCCTTACCTCACCTCAGCCTTTGCTCACTATTTAAATTCTCCCGCTGCCTCACAGTTGTGCAGTTGTGCCCCGTTCAAACCTCATCTCTGCCTGTTCTTGCCGAAGCCTGATTGAGCCAAAGCTGACCCACTCTGCCTCAGTCCACTGCGACGATGGCTACTACAACGATGGCCGCTGTATATGGCGGTCTTTCTTCTTAAACCTTTGGCGTGCTACGTCAGGTGCCTGTGCAGTCTAGCCTCTTTGCCGCGATCAGTTAAAAAAAAACAGCTTCTCTCTGAGCTTCTTTTACCTCTTCCCTCTCCACCTCTTGCTGCGATATCTTAGACGTGATCAGAAACATCCCGGACCCTGGCACCTGGGAAGCAAACTACCATCCGCGTTTCTTTCCTGCATCCACAGAATCGCCTGTCTGACCCTCTGACTATAGAGTCCCTATTACTGCCGCCTTCCTCTTCCTTTCCCTACCCTTCTGAGCCACACGGCCGGACTCTGTGCCAGAGGCACGGTCACTGTTGTTTCCTCCAGGTAGGCTGTCCCCCTCAACAGTACTGAAACAGGAGTACTTATCGTCAAGGGATTACAGCCACAGGGATACTCTCTAGTACCTGACTCTTCCCCTTCCCTCTCCTGACTGTGACCCATTTCTCTGTCCCCCATGGCCCTAGAGTGACCACCTGCCTGTAACTCCTCTCTATCACCTCCTCACTCTCCCTGACAAGACGAAGCAGCTCCGGGCGCAGACGTGGCCGTCCGGGACGCCGGGAGACTCCAGGACCTTCCACATCTGACACTGACCACAGAAAACCGGCCGCACACACGTTCTACTTCATTTTGCAATCAACAACTGCCTCGCCTCATCCCGTTACCGCCGAAGCCCGTTGAGCCAAAGCCCTTTCACTCCGCTGCCCCCTGGATATGGCTGCCTTCTTTTTAAACTGTTTGCGCTCAACTGGCTGATGTCATGCGCCTGCGCAGTCTGGCCTCTCTCTTCCCCCGAGAACTCAAAATGTCTTCCCGCTGGTAATCCTTAGGTGCTCTCCCGCTGCCTTCTCGTTCCATATCAAAAAAAAGACATTCTGGAAAAGATGTGAAAGACTCTTTATGTCCTGCCTTCTTTTTCTAAATATACAGTACATAAAATCTTTGGGGTTGACCTTGATATCTTTATGATGTATTTTCTCATATTGTCTGTTGGCAGCTCTTAGCCACTCTTTTTTGTTATTCCAGTCCATAAGTTCTCTACCAATCTTTGCCTTCATGGAAGCCACTTCATTTAGTTTTACACTATTTCACTTTCTCTGTTTAATTATGCACTGAAGAAATTACAGTCTTCTAACAGAACACCATATTCTTAGTATGAGATTTTTTGGCCAATTCTCACAGAAGCAAAGTGTGGAAAATTGTTATTTAAAATGTCACAAAATCTAATACATTCTCAAGTAGGTGGACTGAATTAATAATCAATTAAATGGCAATTAACCACTTCTAATGTTATTTCCTGTGAATGACAGAAGAAATTTTATTTTCTTTGAGTAACCCATTGTGGTTGATTTCTTTGATAACCTACATGGTTGGTAGAATCTCAGATGGTGACAAGAGGGCATACAGGGGTGAGATATGCCAACTAGTGGAATGGTGCCACAGCAACAACCTGGCACTCAACGTCAGTAAGACGAAAGAGCTGATTGTGGAATCAGGAAGAGTAAGACAAAGGAACACATACCAATCCTCAAAGAGGGATCAGAAGTGGAGAGAGTGAGCAGCTTCAAGTTCCTGGGTGTCAAGATCTCTGAGGATCCAACCTGGTCCCAACATATCAATGTAGTTATAAAGAAGGCAAGGCAGCAGCTATACTTTGTTAGGAGTTTGAAGAGATTTAGCATGTCAACAAATACACTCAAAAACTTCGATAGATGTACCGTGGAGAGCATTCTGACAGGCTGCATCACTGTCTGGTATGGAGGGGCTACTGCACAGGGCTGAAAGAAGCTGCAGAAGGTTGTAAATCTATTCAGCTTCATCTTGGATACTAGCCTATGAAGTACCCAGGACATCTTCAGGGAGCGGTGTCTCAGAAAGGCAGCGTCCATTATTAAGGACCTCCAGCACCCAGGGCATGCCCTTTTCTCACTGTTATCATCAGGTAGGAGGTACAGAAGCCTGAAGGCACACACTCAGTGATTCAGGAACAGCTTCTTCCTCTCTGCCATCCAATTCCTAAATGGACATTGAATCTTTGGACACCTTTTTTAATATACAGTATTTCTGTTTTTGCACATTTTTAAAAATCTATTCAATATATGTAATTGATTTAATTGCTTATTTATTTTTTATTTAATTTATTTATTTTTTCTCTGCTAGATTTTGTATTGCATTGAACTGCTGCTGCTGCTAAGTTAACAAATTTCACGTCACATGTTGGTGATAATAAACCTGATTCTGATTCTGAGGATGGTAATATTTTTAGGGAGACACATTGATATCACACTGGCCATCCAAATTAAAAATGGATACTTTACAAGCAGTAAAGGAGCACAGACTTTGGGAAGAGTAAGCTGCTAGATAGTCTGAATTAAAATCAGTATAGCAATAAAATGGCTGAAATGTCTATTCTTTTTATATAATAAAATGAAAACAGATTGTATTGATGAAAATGTGTGAAAGCAATTTTTATTTCTTTTCTCTGTGTTTAACTTTGAATTGACTTTATTACTTACATCCTTCATATACACGAGGATTAAAAACCTTTGTTACGTCTCCATCTAAATGTGCAATATGAAATTTATAGTAATTTATAATAAATAGTATGTACAACAGGACAGTCAATATAACATAGAAATACAATTGTGTCAGCATGAATTAATCAGTCTGATGGCCTGGTGGAAGAAGCTGTCCCAGAGCCTGTTGCGGTACCGTTTCCCGGATGGTAGCAGTTGGAACAGTTTGTGCTTGGGGTAACTCGGGTCACCAGTGATCCTTCGGGCCCTTTTTACACACCTCTCGATGTAAATGTCCTGAATAGTGGGAAGCTCACATCTACCGACGAGCTGGGCTATACACACCACTCTCTGCGATTGAGGGAAGTACAGTTCCCATTCCAGGCAGTGATGCAGCCAGTCAGGATGCTCTCAATTGTACCCTACAGAAAGTTCTTAGGATTTGGGGCCCATACCAAACTTCTTCAACTTGATACAAATTAACTAGGTTAATGATCAAGCCTTGACCTACCAATATTATCTAGCCTGTTACCAAATGCATTGTGTATGTGTGCAAAAGACCTGATGAGTGCAAAGGATACCAGAAGACAGAGATGCTATCAGTTACTTTTACCCATCTTTGCTGTTTACAGGTAGTATGAAACAAGCCATCATCCCCCACCCCAAAATCCCTGAAATTTATTGCTTCAGGAAGTAACAAATTGGGATAAAGATGAGAAGGCTGATCCAAATCTGCGCCATTTGGTATTTCCTCTGCTCTCATTTTCTTTTTGAAATTGTGTCTGAATTTTGGTGGCTTGTTGGGGAATTCTAGGTCTCAGAAGTGTTCTCATTAGGACTTCAGTGGTCAAACTTGAAGCACCTTGGGATCCAAAGAATTAAAAGAAAACATTATCACATTGATTTCCAGGGCGCTGCTCAGACTGATAAATAAATGCAGCATGAAGGTTAGAATGCCAGTAATGCTCAAGTTCATAATCTTCATATAGCAATTTTTTTTAATTCTAAAGTGTGAAGGCAATGATAAATCATTCTGCAAATCCAATTATTTTCCCCAGGCAAAATTATTAAGAAATGTCATGTGGACGTTTCTAGATAAGCAGAACAGAAAGCAATGTTAAGTAGTCTCTACTCCAAGGATTCAATTTCCGCTCTGTTGGATATGGGGGTGCTTTCATAAAGTACAAATGGCTTTGAAGAATCAGTCTTCTACATTCTAAAGTAATAATTCATGCATATTCACAATTATGGATTAAAATTGATCATGAGACTATTACATTTACTCTAATGATCAAAAGTGTGTGCTTTCCAAGAACAATTGTCTCATTTTTTTAAAATATCTAATAGCATTCAAGAAGGTCATAGTGTACATTGTATGTCTATTCTCTTACAATATTTTCAAGCCTCTATTATAATTTAATTGTTAAAACTACTATCAAATACTGTTTCACTTTTAAGGGATCCCATGGTTTCAATATCTAATACCATCACTTAAATTCAAAGTACCTGTGTAGGGTAACATAATTGGTGGAAACACACAAATTTTAATTGAGTTGGGGTTCTCTTTAAGAGGCTGGTCTGACATGATGGCATAACTACATAAAGGACTTTTATCGCAATTTGTGTTCAGTTTTTTGGAATTCAATAAATGAGTTGTTTAATTTTTTTTCTTAAGCATAGAATGCCACATCTCTTTTTTTGCAAAAACATATATTCGTGATCCCGATGCTCTAGAACGATTCCAGAGTTATTGAACATACTGGCCAAGGCAGTCACTTTGAAACTGCTGGAGTTTTGGAAGCAAAATGCCATTACTTGGTTTGTACAAGCCAAGGCCCAATACACTGCGAGAAATCACTGCTGACAACACCGAAGTCTACCATGCAGAAGCATTGCTTGGAAACTAGAGGCTGTCAGGGTGGTGAGTCTATTAGAACACCCCCCTAAACATGATGAAGCTCGATCACTGAAAATCCACTTTTTGGACTATCAGAGCCTGAGCATGCCAAACAGTTGCTCTCCTTGCCCAGCCTCAGCGATGTTAAGCCCTCAGAGCTAAAGGACCACACGATCTCTCTCTTGGGACATCACCATCCTTGTATAATTCTTAAATAAATCTTCATGCAGCAAGTACCTGATCAAGTTTGCAAAGTCCTTGCTAGTGCACCCGTGAAGAACTATAAGGAGCTTGGTAAAATGGCTGTTAGTTTATACTTAGGCTGGCTGTGATGCATAATTCTTTCTCTTTTCCCTGCCTCAATAAACCCGGTCAGTAAAGCCTTCAACATAAGCACGAGAAACAGACTACGAACTAATGCTGCGAAGCAGACTACACCGGGTCTGTGCTTTCACCACGTTCATTTTGGTACGAACACTAGGAAGTGCCGACTGCCTTGTAGCTTTAACAGTGCCAGTGCATTGGGCATCAGAAGTCTGTGAACACCGTGGGTTCCACCTGCCAGGGTCACCTACTGTTCATTACAGACACCCTTTCAGGGCAACACTTCCTGCGTGACACAGGAGCTCAAGTGAGTGTATTGCCAGCATTGTCTATTGATGCGAAGGCAAAGAGCAATGAAACCTCGCTGGAGGCCAACAACGGCAGTGAGCTCCAGACTTATGGGTCACAACAGGAGGCGCTCTGCTTCAGTGGGCAACGTTACACATGGGACTTCATCTTAGCTGAGGTGGCTAGACCTCTAGTCAGCAAAGTTTTCTT
The DNA here is from genome assembly GCF_048418815.1 of Hemitrygon akajei. Classification (NCBI taxonomy): domain Eukaryota; kingdom Metazoa; phylum Chordata; class Chondrichthyes; order Myliobatiformes; family Dasyatidae; genus Hemitrygon; species Hemitrygon akajei. The sequence continues at coordinate 128,773,652 of NC_133134.1, forward strand.
GTGTGCTCAAAAACTGTCAGTCGATCATAAAAACTGCCGACTTGTGGATGTCAAAGACCCTGGTCCCCCAGTTAGTTACCCACAAAGACATTGTCAATCACATGCACCTCCACATATGTGAATCTACTCGAGTGCTGGACGAATTCCCGAACTTCACCAAGCCCACGTTCTCCACCACAGTCACAAAACATGGGATCAAGCACCACATTCCCACAGATGGCCTGCAAGTCAATGTTGGCATGTGTAGGGTGGACCCAGAGAAGCTGGCAACCATGTGGTCTGAGTTTGCCAACATGGAAAGACTTGGCATTGTACACCAGTTGGATAGCCCCTAGGTTTTGCCCCTCCATATGGTCCCTAAGTCCAATGGTGGTTGCTGCCCATGTACCAAATGACAATGCCTCAACGAGGCCTCCACCCTTGATCATTACCCGGTCCCACACATCCTAGACTTTTTGGTACGTTTAGCCAAAATGTTAATTTTTTCCAAAGTCGATCTAGTTAGGGGCTACCATCAGGTTTCTGTGTGACCAGAGGACATTCCCAAAATGGCTGTAATATCCCTATTTGGCTTCTTTGAGTTCCTGTGTATGCCATTTGGGCTAAAAAAAAAATGCAGCACAGACTTTCCAATGGCTGATGGACTCTATATTAAAAGACTTACATTTTCTTTTTGTTTACCTGGATGACATACTTGTTGCCAGTGCATCCAAATCCAAACACGTATCTCATCACCGCACACTTTTCAAGCGCTTAAGGCAACACGGGCTGATTATCAACCCTGCTAAATGCCAGTTTGAGTTGTCAACCATTGACTTTCTCAGCCGTTGCCTCTCTGCAGAAGGTGCAAAACCATCAAAGGTAGCCGCTATTATGGATTTCTCACCACCCCGCACTACTAAAAAACTACCTGAGTTGTTAGGTATGGTTCATTTCTATCACTGCTTCATTCTATGAGCTGCTGAACTTATGTTCGCCCTGTATAGTGCGCTTAAAGCCAATATCTATAATCAAGTGCTTGACTGGTCAATGGACATGACCAGGGCATTTGATGATACCAAACAAGTTCTTTCCAATGAGACCCTTCTGGCGCACCCACTCCCCAAAGCACCCATAGCCATTACTACTGATGCTTTAGACTATGCTGTGGGTGCTGGGCATAAACAAATGGTTGAAGTCGTGTGGCAGCCGCTCGCCTTCTTCAACCAGCAGCTCCACCTCCCCCTGAAAGGAAGCACACCACGTTTGACCGTGAGCTTCTCAGTCTCTATCTGGCTGTCAGCCATTTTTGTTTTCTTCTGGATGGTCGCCATTTTACAGCGCTCATTGGTCACAAACTCTTCGTGCATGCAATGCCCAAAATATCAGGCCTTGGTCTGCATGGCAACAACATCAACTGACCTACATATCAGAGTTCACGACTGATATTCAACATATCAAGGGGAAAAATAATGCCGCGGTTGATTGCTCTTACGGCCAGTTGTTGAGGCCGGACACATAGTGGATGACTATGCCAGCACAGCAACTGACTAGCCTACTGACCCAGAGGACCAGGCTTAGCAAACAGCAGTAACAACACACTCAAAATGCTGGTGGAACACAGCAGGCCAGGCAGCATCTATAAGGAGAAGCACTGTCGACATTTCGGGCCGAGACCCTTTGTCAGGACTAACTGAAAGGAAAGATACTAAGAGATTTGAAAGTAGTGGGGGGAGGGGGAAATGCAAAATGATAGGAGAAGACCAGAGGGGGTGGGATGAAGCTAAGAGCTGGAAAGGTGATTGGCGAAAGTGATACAGAGCTGGAGAAGGGAAAGGATCATGGGACAGGAGGCCTCGGGAGAAAGAAAGGGGGAGGGGGGGAAGCACCAGAGGGAGATGGAGAACAGGCAGAGTGATGGGCAGAGAGAGAGAAAAAAAAAAAAACAACTAAATATGTCAGGGATGGGGTAAGAAGGGGAGAAGGGGCATTAACGGAAGTTAGAGAAGTCAATGTTCATGCCATCAGGTTGGAGGCTATCCAGACGGTATATAAGGTGTTGTTCCTCCAGCCTGAGTGTGGCTTCATCTTGACAGTAGAGGAGGCCATGGATAGATATATCAGAATGGGAATGGGACATGGAATTAAAATGTGTAGCCACTGGGAGATCCTGCTTTCTCTGGCAGACCAAGTGTAGGTGTTCAGCAAAATGGTCTCCCAGTCTGCGTCGGGTCTCACCAATATATAAAAGGCCACACCGGGAGCACCAGTATACCACACCAGCCGACTCACAGGTGAAGTGTCACGTCACCTGGAAGGACTGTCTGGGGCCCTGAATGGTGGTGAGGGAGGAAGTGTAAGGGCAGGTGTAGCACTTGTGCCGCTTACAAGAATAAGTGCCAGGAGGGAGATCGGTAGGTCACAGGCCTGTGGTTGGTTGATCTTAAGTTTGGGAAAGCTGGGATTTCTGTCCTCAGCCAGTCACCCTCACCGTATATTACTCACAAACTGGAGACAGATGGTTTTTAACTCCAGAAGGCCTCACAGAATCTGGTTGCATCATTAAGAAGTAAGAGACAGGAAGCTACTTGCCATTAAATGGACCCTGGAGCAATGGAGACATTGGCTGATGGGGAACATTGAACCCTTCCTGATCTGGACTGACCACTATACCAGCTCAGCCGCGAACAATTGCAGGTCCTCTTTTAGACCTTTTCTAGGCCCCAGCAGGACCCATGGGAGATGATCATGCCAACACTCATCTGCCCAGGAAGCCTTCAGAGGAGCCTTTAAGGAGTGGTGAAACAGCTTGCATAGGCCATTGGACTGTGAGTTATACACCGTGGTGTGATGTAGCCTAACGTCGTTCCAGGGGTCTGATTTGAACTGGGGATCACGGTCAGAGGAAACATCAGATGGGGTGGCAAACCGAGCAAGCCGGGTACTGATGAACACCTGAGCCACGTATGCAGCTATCATTGATGCTAGAGGGACGACTTGTAGCCATTTGGTGGTACATTCCATCATGATAAGGAGGTGTGTGAAAATGTTGGGGGGAGGAGGGAAAGAGGACCAACAAGGTCCAAATAACATGGTCAAACCATCGCTCAGGGACTTCAAAAGGTGATGGTGGTGCCTGGATATGAGGGTTAATTTTTGGCCGCTGGCACTCCCAAAGGCTGCACTCCAATGAGGCACGTCCTTTCTAAGGCCGTGCTACACCAACTTTAGTGCAACCAGTACAGGAACAGAAAAATTCAGCAGTCCTGCCCTTTTCTTTCAGCAATTCAACTTTACCATCTCCTACAGATTCGGCTCCAAGACGCTAAGGCAGAAGTCCTGTCACAACAGTTCAACCCAGTGAAAATGGAGATGTACCCTTACCCCATCATTCTATCTATGCAGATTCTCACTCCGATCATCTAAGACCTTGAGAACCAAATCCACTTGGCCTTCCAGCACAAGCCTGCTCCCTCTGACAGACCAGTGGCCATGCGCTCTGAGGCACTCCAGTGGACTTACTCCTCCCCCCTCTCCAGCCATGCAGGGGCATGCAGAATTTCAGCAACTCCAGCTCTGGTGGCCAACCAGGATTGCAAATGTATGTCAGTTTGTCGGTTCTTGCCCTTAATATGTATAGTCCAATTCCTTCAACCAGCAGCCCTCTGGACTCCTACAGCCCCTACCAGTCCCATATCACCATGGATTTCATTATGGATTTGCCACCTTCCGATGGGGCCACGGTGACCCTGATGGTGGTGGTCTGGTTCTCCGAGACAACTCACTTCATTGCCCTTCCCAAACTTCTATCAGCCATAGAGATGGTAGACCTGGTTTTCCAACACGTAGTTTGCCTCCATGGTTTCCCTCAGGCCATTGTGTTAGACTGGGTCCCACAGTTCGATTCCCTCTTCTGGTGAGCCTTCTGCACCCTGCTCCACACCTCAATGAGTTTGTCTTCCAGCTATCATCCACAGACCGATGGTCAGTCAATCAGCAAGTGGAGAAGTTTCTGTGATTCTTTGCCACCTCTAACACTATGGAAGGAGTATCTGCAATGAGCCAAACTGCCCCACACCCTTCACACCTCTTCTGCCACAGATATGACTCCCTTTGAAGAACTTCATGGTTACCAACTCCTGTCGTTTCCCACGGAGGAGCCAACAGTGGAGATCCAATCCGTCATGACCCTGGTTCACTGCTGCCAGAACGCTTGGAGGAGGAGAAGGAGATCCATCCCAGCTGCCAATCATGCCTACTGTCACTGTGTCTGGTTGTCCATCCAAGATCTATCCCTGTGCATCCACCCCTGCAAGCTCTCACCCTGGTCCATTGGTCCTTTTAAAATTACTCATTTCCAGCTGTCATCGTCCCACAGGATCACACCTATCCTTCACATGTCCTGCCCCAAGTCCATCGTCCATGGACCACACAACTCACCTGAGCTTTCACCACCAGAACCAAGGGTGGCAGAGGTGGCCGAGTGTATTGTTTGATAGTTGATGGATTCATGTTGTCGTGGACAAGGTGTACAGTACCTGGTCGACTGGGAAGGTTACGGCCTGGAGGAGAGATCTTGGGTGCAGTCCAGTTACATCTGGGATCCATTGCACATCCTGGGCCATCGGGGACTGGCCGTAGAAGGTGAGGTTTCTGTCAGGCCTGCACAAGCAGCTACCTCCTAGTCTCAACCCAGCTAACAGGAGTCACTTGCCATTCATTTCTAACTCATCACCTGCAGCTCTGATACAGAGTCCTTGTTCTCCCATTGAATCATCCAGCCTCAAACAGTGGCTCCTTGCCTTCTGTTACCTTGATGTCTTATTGTGGTTTATATCTTTTCTCTCTCATTTTGTGGCCCCTCATGTAGTTTATTCTGTAGATTATTTTTGAAGTTGTCACTCACCACTAAATCATCTCTGCTGCTCTACATTTAGGTCGGGTCTGCTCTATAGTTCCTGACGGGGTGAGGGGAGTTTAAGACAACGTGAGGAACAGTTTTTTTTTAACAGAGAGAGTAGTAGTTGCCTGGAATGGGATACCAGAGGTAGTCGTGGAAACAGTCTGGTGGAGTTTAAGAGACTTTTAGAGAGACACGATTAAATGAAGGGAATAGAGAGATATGGGTGAAATACTGGAGGAGAATATTTAGTATTGAAAACAAGATTGGCACATAATGAAAGAAGGAACACTGTTCAGTTTTAAAATGCTTAAGGAGAAACACATTAGAAAAACAAGATTTTTATCGGTATTTACAGATGCGACAATATGTTAATAAGACGCTTAAAAATGTAACCAAGGCAAATACATGCTTGATAGAGCTCTTTAGAAAAGCATATAATTCAGATAATGGTAGTAGAATCATTTCAAGCATGTATAAGGGGTTGTCAAATCTTAAAACACATTCGACTTCATACATTAAAACAAAATGGGAGAAGGAAGGAAGGATAATTATATTTGAGGAAGAATGGACAACAATATGGAGATATCAATGGAAGTGTACCAGTTCACAGAAATAGAGGGAGTTTGGATGGAAAAACTTGATAAGATATTTTATCACACCTTCTCAGAAATCCCATTATGATAGTAACCTCCCTGTTTGCTGGAAAAATTGTGAAAATCAAAATGCAATTTTGTATTATATTTTTTGGGACTGCCCTGTTATCAAAAACTATTGGAGGGGGATACACAATGCCCTACAAGACATCTTTAAATGTGAAATACCCTTAGAGAGTAAGACCATATATTTTGGATATATACCTCAAGAATGGTTGAAAAGAGATAAATATTTAATGAATATACTGTTGGTGGCTGGTAAAAAGACCCTTAATAGGAAATGGTTATCACAGGAGAGCCCAACTTTAAATACAAAATGGAGAAGATAACAGCATCTGTTAATCATAAGCTGGAACAATTTGATTCATACTGGGAAAAATGGTTTAACTACATAATGCCTCATAGGCCTGATTTTATTCTCACAAATCAATGAATCTGTTGTAAAAAAAAAGATCACTCCCTACTTGTACGTAGTTCTTTCCTTTTGCTTGTTTTTTCTTTCCACTCTATTCTATAAGTGTATACCTCAGATAAATACTTTGTGGAGATTTGTGATATATATGCTTATATGATATATATGTACAATGTCTGAAATACACCTTATGGAAATGTTTGTTTGATGAACTTCAGTTAAAAAATAAATTACAAAAAAAGGAAAACAAGGTTGGCACAACAGCACAAGCCAAACTGCCTGAGCAGTGCTGTACTCTTCTATGATCTAGCCAAATACTTTAAAGGGATGGAATCTGTATTTACAATCACTGGACGATAATCTGTTTTCCATGACCATCCCAAAATGCAACACTTTACACAATGATAAATGTTTGCAATTTGAGAATTATAGTGGCATACTGTCATAAAAGTATCTGATACTAAATTGTATTAACATGGTTTTACTGAAACTGGCTGAAAATGTATTGATGTAAAGGTAAAAACAGCTGTTTGGCTTGACTTCTGTGTAACTGGTTTTCTGAGGGCTTGACGATTAGTATTGATCAAAAATGTATTACTCTTCTAGCTTCTTTGCCAGTGTTGAAAAATAACACCAACACTCAAAGGTACAACGATGACATGAACATAGGTTTAACCCATCATTTGTTCATGTGTGATGCTTGGAACCTGAAAGGGCTGCCTTCTGGAGGTATACAGTGCAAGGGTCACGAAGAGTGCAGATCCTTTCAAAGATGGAATTGAAGTCTATGCTAAGCAGACTTTAAACCATCTGTTTCTTCAGCAGACAGCTGTTAATGCCTATTCCACTGAATTTTGTTCATTAGTAATTGAGAAAATTAGCATTTTTCCATTACCACACCCAACGAGAGAAAGTGTTAAGATAGGCAGTATTTTCCCCTTCTGCATCATGACCAATGACACAAATTTTCAATCTTATCTACATTCTCTTGTGTAATTTGTTCAGTGACATAAGATTCTTGCATATCCTCACTCCACATCTGTAATTCATGAATTTACCATGATTGCTCAATATCTAGTTTATGCCAGGATGATTTGGGGATCAAACAATGAAATCCCATTTTTATATAAATTGTTTAGTTGTTACCATAAACTTAGGTGATTCCATGAGTGCTATTCAAACCATTTGAAAAGATTAATTCATGAGATGCAGTCAGTGAAAAATCATACAACAGATTTGTTCTGCTCATCATAATGGAAATTATAATTGATCTGGAACGAAATTTACTGCCCACCTAGGTTCTTTGGGAGTATAATAGCATAAAGATTAAGTGACTGGACTAGGATCTAGCAACACCTTCCACTGATGCAGTGGAATTGGTTTGAATTCTATGGCTAGAAAGACCACAGTCAGTCCATACTGACAGAAACATTTCTAACTCCATTATGCGGAGAGTTATGTTGTGTAACTGCAAAATATAAAACTAGTCAAAATAAAAACACAGAGAGTCTTAGCTTCATTTTTGACTTTAGCAAGGCACTCACACATGATGTGGTAGCGTGATGACGAATGCCATTCATGTACTTCTATATAACTTGTAACGAATTATTTAAATGGAATGCTTAATCAAAGTATTTACAGTATTACTCAAGTATTACTGAATTATTAAATACACCACACTAAGCACAGGCACCCCAGGGCAGTTTGCTCAGCCTGCTGTTCCTCAGGCTGCTGGTGCATTACTGCATTGCTCGATCCTGTTTAAACTGAATCATCAAGTTTGCTGATGACCCAACAGTGGTTGGCCCCATCACCAACGACGACAAGTCAGCTTACAGAGAGAAAGCTGGTAGAATGATGCAAGCACAACAACTTGAGTTTCAACCTGAACAAGATGATAGTGAACTTTAGAAAGGTTCAGGTCGAGCACTCTTCACTGCACATACAAGGCTCCTCCATGAAGAGAATTGGGAGCACCAAGTTTCTGGGAGTGCACATAACGGGCAATTTCTCATGGTCCCTCAACACCACCTCATTGGCCAAGAAAGTACTACAGCTGTAGTGTATTCAATATTTCAGTAATATTTGAGAAATATTGTAAATATATTGTTTGATTAACCATTCTTTGTTTGGTTACATAATTCATTCTGACTTCTGTATAAGAAGTACGTAAATGGCATATACCATTACTCTCCAACATCATATTTCAGTTCCTCACTAAAGTAAAACTAAGTAGATACATTTCTTGGTTCCCATGTTTTACTTTTGAATGGTTTCTGGAATTACAAAACATAACAGTGGCGATAAGTAAGTTTTAAAATGAACCAGAAACAACTACCCACCTGTTGAAGTACCACACATTTTTCTTTGGAAGGGGATGGCTGAGTTAAAAAAAGTCAGAAAACAGATAAAATCCATGGGTTCATAAGCAGTGAGTACTGGGTGATGATAATAATAATATATTTTTAAAAAGCAGAAATGGCTGGCTATATTGGAAAAGTAGATGTGTTCCATTGCACACCAGATAACTGGATGATGCATACTGAGCAAATTGAACAAAATTTTGAAGCAAATCAAATAGCTAACCATAAACGAGTGCCAGTGTTGCTGCTTGTAATAGGTGAAAAAGCATACATTTTGCTTAGAGATTTGACTGCTCCAACCAAACCTGCCAAAATGAGCTTTGCTGATATCATGAACCAAAATCATTGATGATTGCAGAACATGTTAGGTTTCATATGCGGAATCAAAAGGAAAGGGAGTACATTTCAGCTTACATGGCTGAATTGAAGATATTGTCCAAGCATTGTCAGTTCACTGATGGGTTTAATGATGCACTGAGAGATCATTTAGTTTGTGGAATCTTACAAGAAAGCACTCAAAAGTAGGTCCTAACTAAGGCACAACTCATATTTAAAACAACAGTTGAAACTGTTGTGTCAATGGACTTGAGCATCCAGAGATGCAATTAAGTTGCAGTCAAGAATGAAAGTGAGTGTAAACAAAATTATAATATCTAAACACAAACATGCCTGGCCAACAAATTTTGTTACCGTTGTGGCAGGTGCTCACATGCACCAGATCAATGCATGTTTAAAGGTCAAAATTGCAGAAAATGCAACAAAGTAGGGCACATACAAAAAGAACATCAAAGAGACAAACATGAATGGACTGCGCAGTGAAGAGAAAAAGATAAAGAGGCAAGTTGCGTTTTCAAAAATCTGATAAGAATGATAGTGACCCAGGACTAGATTGCCTTGAGATTTGCTATGTGAAAACTGACAAGAGACAAGCAATATGGCTAACGCCAGAATTGAATGGCAAATTAATTAAAATTGAACTGGACACAGGCTCAGCTGTTTCAGACATTCAACAGAATGAGTCTATATAGTATCCTAAAGATACTGAACTGAAGCCTGCAGATAACAAACTAAGAACATATACTGGAGAAAAGGTAAGTCCTGTGGGAATGACATTCATAACTGTAAAATACAATAACCAACAAGCCACGTTAGGCTTGTATGTACTAAAAAATAAGGAGGGCCAGCATTGTGGGGACACGAGTATCTGAGACAATACAATTTGATTGGAGATCCATCACCATTTGTATGCCCCATCCCCTGTAATAGAGTCATCTAAAATCAAATTAAGAAAGATACTGCATGATGCCACAGTATTGTTCAAGGATGGCACTGGAAAACTCAAACATATCAATAGTAAAATAGTGTTTGCTGAAAATGCCACACACAAGTTTGACAAAGCCCATCCAGTTCCTTATACCATCCATGATAAAGCAGAGAGCTGAATCACAATGAGGCTGAAGGAATTCTTTCCAAGTTTGATTGGAGCCCATAGGCAATGCCAGTGGTCTAGTAGCCAAGGAGAATGGTTGTGTCAGGCTGTGCAGTAATTTTAAGGTAACAATCAACCCAGCACTCAAAGTAGTTCAGTACTTCCTGCTCAGAATAGAGGCTAGTTTTGCAAACTGTTCCGGAGGAAAACACTTCAGCAAAGCTGAGGCCTACCTACAGATGGAAATGGAAGACTCCAAAGTGCTTCTCACAATAACCACTAAAAAAGGGCTTTATTACTATACTAGGCTTATTCTTGGAGTAGCATCTGCACCTGCAATCTGGCAGAAAGCTATGGATCAGGTGGTGCAAGGCTGTCCAAGCATTCATTGTCACCAGTGTTACCATCATTGTAACCAGTAAGGATGACAAGGAACATCTCAAAAATCTCAAGAGAGTGTTAAAACTATTAGAAGATTATGGGCTCAGAGCACAACGCAACATGTCAGAATTCTTTAAAACAAGCATCACTTACTATGGTCACACCACTAATGCACAAGGATTACCATAAGACCATAAGATATAGAAGCAGAAGTAGGCCATTCAGCCCATCAAGTCTGCTCCGCCATTCAATCATTGGCTGATACAACTCTTCCAGTCATCCCCACACCCCTGCCTTCTCCTCATACCCTTTGATTCCCTGGCTAATCAAGAACCTACGTATCTATCTCTGCCTTAAATGCACCCAATGACTTGGCCTCCTCAGCCACTCATGGCAACAGATTTCACAGATTTACCACCCTCTGATGAAAGTAATTTTTCTGTGTCTCTGTTCTAAATGGACGTCCTTCAATCCTGAAGTCATGCCATTGTAATTTCCTTTATTCAACTGAAATACCGACACATTGGAATTTAGTTTCTCCTTCTCAAATTTCAAAGTGAACTCGATCATATTGTGATCACTGTTTGCTAAGGGTTCCTTAACCTTATGCTCTCTGATCACCTCCAGATCATTGCACAACATCCAATCCAGCATAGCCGATCCCCTAGTAGGCTCAGCAACAAGCTGTTCTAAAAAACCATCCTTTAAACATTCTACAAATTCTTTCTCTTGAGGACCAGTACTGGCCTGGTTTTCCCAATCCACTCTCATGTTAAAATCCCCAATGATTATCATGACATTGCCCTTCTGACACACCTTTTCTATCTCCTGCTGTAATTTGTAATCCAGATGCTGTTTGAAGGACTGCATACAACTGCCATTAGGGTCCTTTTACCTTTGCCATTTCTTAACTTAACCCAAAGATGTAACCCGTCCTTTTTGTACAGGTTGTACTTCCCCCAGAAGAGGCCCCAGTGATCCAGGAACCCGAAGCCACTCACCCTACATAAGTCTCTCAGCCATGAATTAATATGCCTGATCATGCTATTCTTGCGCTCGTTAGCACGTGGCATAGGCAGCAGTCCTGCGATTACTACCCTGGAGGTCCTGCTTTTCAGCTTCCTACCCAACTCCCTGAATTCTCCCTTCAGATCCTCCTGCCTTTTTCTACCTATGTCATTGGTAGCAATATGTACCAAGATGTCTGGCATTCCCCTTTAGAATACTCTGCACCTGATCCAAGACATCCTGTACCCTGGCACCTGGGAGGCAACACATCATGCTGGTATCTCTATCAGGCTGACAGAACCTCCTGTCTGTACCCCTCACTACTGAATCCCCTATCAGTACCGCATTCCTCATCTTCTTCTCTCCCTTCAGAACCAAGCTCAGTGCCAAAGACCCAATCACCATGGTCGTCCTCTGTCAGGTCAGCCCCCACCTCAACAGCATCCAAAACGAGATAACGATTACTGAGGGGGATGGTCGCTCTCTACTATCTGAGCTCTTCCCTTCCCTTCCCTGACAGTCACCCATAACTCCTGCAGCCTTGGGGTGACTAACTCCCTGTAGCTCCTCTCTATCTCCTGCTCACATTCCCTAATAAGCTGTAGGTCATCAAGCCACAGCTCCAGATCCCTAACATGGTCTCTCAGGAGCTGCATCTCGATGCACCTGGTGCAATCTTGGCCATCTGGGAGACTGAAAGATTCCCAGGACTCCCACATCCAACACCCAGAGCAAAGTACTAACCCTACCGTCATGCTCTCTATTCCTCCAAAAAAAATGCAAGGGAAAAATAATGAAGTTCTCCTACCCACTTTCCTTGCCAAAGCCCAAATGAGCCAAAGCCCTACTACTCTGCCTCAGACCACTCCGTCGATGACCAATCTGCTAGGCAGTGTCTCCCTTTTATGCCTGACAACTCAGGATTGGTGTGCCATTTATAGCTGAGTTCCCACGAAGCTTTCCCCTTTTAAACCTTGCTCCTGGACCTGTGCACGGCCCCCTCTCTCGGAGCTCTCCAACTCACTTAAGTGTGCAGAGAAATTCCAAGCAGTGCTGGATGCCCCAAGGCCAAAGGACATGTCACAGTTGTGGTCGTTTTTAACAGGTTCCTGCCAAGCCTGGGTGCTGCATTCCACCCCTTGAAGTCATTACTACAGATTGGGAAGAAAGTGCACCGGACAAAGTAATGTGAGGTGGATTTCCAAAAGGTAAAGGAAATGCTGATGCCCGACACTGTACCCACAGATTATGATGCACATCATTCAGTGAAGCCTCACCATATGTGTTAGGTGCAGTCATGCCACATGTTCTGAGTGATGGAAGTGTACACTCCATAGCCTTTGCATCATGTTCCCTTATCAATGCAGAGAAAAATTACACATAGATTAACAGAGTGGTTTTGAGTCTGGTTTGAGGTGTTTCAATCAGTACTTGTATGAGAGAGGGTTTACCTTCATTACTGATCATCAACCACTAGTGTCCATTTTCAATCCACAGAAGGGCGTTCCACTGACAGCAGCAGCATGAATGCAAAGATGGGCTCTGTTTCTTGGAGGATGCAATTACAAGACTGATTTCAAGAGAACAACTGATTATAGAAAGGCTATTGGACGGTCCCATTTACCCTTGGAAAAGGAAACAGCTGAAAAATTTACAAATGTGGACACTCCTCCCTAACGTCTTCCTATTACACCAGAGATGATCCAAGGGGTAAGCAGGAATGACCCCACTGTCTCAGGTGTATGTGGCAACCCAAATGGCAGCAGGAATTCCAATTCCCCCATTGCTACCAGTGCCAGAATGACCTTGCACTTGACAGGGGTTGCCTTATGTGGGGCTTGGGAATTGGTGTCCCATCCAAGCTGGCTCAAACTTTGTCTGGTGGCCTGGGATAAATCAGCAGCTTGCCATGCTCTGCTCGGTATGCCAACACATCCAGAAGATGCCAAGAGCAGCAAGTCTTCTTCCCTGGGAATGGCCCGAATTGCCCTGGTGGATTCATGTAGGTTTTCCCGGACCATTCATGGGCACAAATTTTTTGGTAGGAGTGGATGCAGCTAGAAGTGGCCAGACATGTTCTGAATGGCTTTCACTACAGCCTCGTGCACTGTTGTCTTATTGAGAAGCCTTTTCTCAAGGACTGATGTTTCAGAACACTTAGTCAATGACGATGAATCACAGTTCATTGCAGAACAGTTCAGTGATTATGAAAATAAAAGCAATAAGACATATTACACCAAGTGGCTTGTCCAGAGCCTAAGGAACACATAGCGATCAGTGTCAGCAAAACACACTGCACTGACACTGCATCAGAAGCTGGCCAATTTCCTGCTTGCAAATCACAATGCAGCACACTCCACAACAAGCAACTCACCCGCTAAGCTGTTTCTGGGTCATCACCTGTGCTCACGCTTGGATCTTTTCAAAGCCATTCTCAGAAGGAGTCTGCAGGACAAACAGCTGAGGTAAATTGAAGGCTCCTCAAACAAGGAGGTTCGATGGTTCACTGCTGGACGAGTAATGCTGGGGAGGGGCTACAGAGGTGATCAAAAGTGTGTTCTTGGAAAGACTAAGGGCAGAACTGGACCATTCTCCTACACAGTGGAGATTGCATCTGATGCAATTCAGAGATGACGTATCAATCAGTTGAGAAGAACAGAGTCAATTGTTAGAGAAGAAAGGTATCCAGAGCTATCAGATATATATACTGTGTGTAATTTGTATATATATGATATATACTGTGTGTGTATGTGTATGGTGTATGGTGTTTGCATTGGAATGCATTCTATATTGATTTGGAGTTTATCGCTAAGCAGGGAGGAATGTAGTGTATTCAATATTTAGATAGATAGATAGATAGATAGATACTTTATTCATCCCCATGGGGAAATTCAACATTTTTTTCCAATGTCCCATACACTTATTGTAGCAGAACTAATTACATACAATACTTAACTCAGTAAAAATATGATATGCATCTAAAATCACCCTCTCAAAAAGCATTAATAATAGCTTTTAAAAAGTTCTTAAGTAGTTTACTTAAATACATTGAGTCCTAACCCCGGCACTTTAACATATCTTACTCCTGGCGGTTGAATTGTAAAGCCGAATGGCATTGGGGAGTATTGATCTCTTCATCCTGTCTGAGGAGCATTGCATCGATAGCAACCTGTCCCTGAACCTGCTTCTCTGTCTCTGGATGGTGCTATGTAGAGGATGTTCAGGGTTTTCCATAATTGACCGTAGCCTACTCAGCGCCCTTCGCTCTGCTACCGATGTTATACTCTCCAGTACTTTGCCCACGACAGAGCCCGCCTTCCTTACCAGCTTATTAAGACGTGAGGCGTCCCTCTTCTTAATGCTGCCTCCCCAACACACCACCACAAAGAAGAGGGCGCTCTTCACAACTGACCTATAGAACATCTTCAGCATCTCACTACAAACATTGAATGACGCCAACCTTCTAAGGAAGTACAGTCGACTCTGTGCCTTCCTGCACAAGGCATCTGTGTTGGCAGTCCAGTCTAGCTTCTCATCTAACTGTACTCCCAGATACTTGTAGGTCTTAACCTGCTCCACACATTCTCCATTAATGATCACTGGCTCCATATGAGGCCTAGATCTCCTAAAGTCCACCACCATCTCCTTGGTCTTGGTGATATTGAGACGCAGGTAGTTTGAGTTGCACCATATCACAAAGTCCTGTATCAGTTTCCTATACTCTTCCTCCTGTCCATTCCTGACACACCCCACTATGGCCGTGTCATCAGCGAACTTCTGCACATGGCAGGACTCCGAGTTATATTGGAAGTCTGATGTGTACAGGGTGAACAGGACTGGAGAGAGCACGGTCCCCTGCGGCGCTCCTGTGCTGCTGACCACCGTGTCAGACCTATTTCAGTAATTTCAGTAATATTTGAGTAATATGGTAAATATGTTGTTTGTTTAAGCATTCTTTGCTTACATATTTCATGAGGGTTATATGAATGAAGTACGAGAATGGCATATATCATTACGCTACTACCGCACCATATGTGACCACCTTACTAAAGAAAAACTAAAATACTGAGAAGCCATTTCTTGATTCCCATTTTTTTTCATTCAATTAGTCTCTAGAGTTACAAAACATAACAGCAGCTTCTCCACTTCCTGAGGACACTGAGGTGAGCTCCCCCACTCCCGCCCACCATTTTAACCAATTTTTCAAGGAGCACCATTAAGAGTGTCCGGTCCAGCTGCGGCACCGTCAGGTACAGGAATTGCAAGATATCTGACCACAATCCCTACAAAGGATTCTTTGCAGGGGACTGGTGAGAAGATCATTGGGGTCTCTCTTCCACCTATCAGAGATTTTTATCAGAAGCTCTGTGTACGCAGTGCCCTTAACATCGCCAATGATCCCTCCCATCTGTACAACAATCTCTTTGGCCCCTACCATCAGGCAGAGGTACCATAGCATTAGGAGAAGAACTGTTGGGATAGGAAACAGAATGCAAGACTACTGATCTCCCTGACACCAGCCAGGTCTCATCACATGTGAGTGGGCAGTGGCATTATACGGTTACTTGTCAAGTTGTGTCGTATATGCACCTTATTATTTGTTAGTTTATTTGTGCTAATATTACTTGATGTGTTACATGGGTGTTATATGTGCTGTGTTGTGGACCTTGGTCCGGAAGAACATTATGTTGTTTGGCAGTATATATGTGTACAGTTGAATGACAATAAACTGAACTCAAACTTGAACTAGGAACTTCACATGGCAGCTGAGGTACTTAAATATGAATATGGAATAAAAAGCTTGTATAGTAAAGCTGACCATGAATCAACTGAACTGTCACAAAAAAACCCACAAGACTTAATAAAATCCTTCAGGGAAGGAAGGCTTACAGTCCCTATCCAGCCTAGCCTATACACATTTAAGTCCAACCAATTTAATTGAGTCCTGATGCCCTTATGGAACAACCATGAATGGAAAATAAATGTTGACCTTGCCAGTGGCAACCATGAGAAAATAAAACACATTTCCTTCTTTGTATTCAATCATCTGAATAATAAGTCTGCAACATATATTATTTCAATCTTGCACAATGAATAGCTTTCTATAATATTTCCAATTTAAATTTTTACCCCAAATCTGAATGTATCTTCAATAACTGAACCATTACCATGTGTTATTCTGGCCTTAATTCCCTGCCTAAATGAATGGTTAGTGGATTAACCTCTGCCTTCTTCCCTCTCATGAGGTATGTGTGTGTGTGAAGCTGCATAAATCACCCACTCATAGGTTTCCTGATAACTTATCTCTGTTGTACTAAAATGAAAAAGCACTGGCCAACACTATTAAGTGTAAATGGTGAACAGATTTATTACATAATCTGTGCATTCACTTTTCTTGATTCTAAATTATATCTTCCTGTATTGCTGCTCAGAGAGTGTGCCGATATGTCAGAAAAAAATTGCAAATCAATAACTTAATATAAAAAATGAATTCTTTCCATGACAATATGAGTTTTTTCAGAAATCCTCAAAAATGAGGCACAAAATGTTCCAAACCTTCATTTTCTTGTTATTTTCTTATGTAGATGGCAAATCAAAGTCTAGTGTGCATATTCTCCCAATTTGTCCCCATCTAACACACACAGGAGGACTGAAACACCAAACCCTGATTTGCTAAAGTGCAAGATGTACACTTGTCCTTCTGCACATCTGCCACTTTTTGCCTTCCTGGTCCCACATTATGTGTATCCCATCTTTTCATATAACCCATTGCTTTGACCATCTGCTCCAGGGCTCAGCATTCCATTTAAAATCTTACATCCTTGTGAGACTTCCAGAGATATTTCCCTACTGACCACTTAAGTGCAATCAAGCCATAACACCGGCTAGTTTTAAAAGGTGAGTCACTGGAAGGACAATCAAATAACTTCTGAACGTTCCCAACTCTGAGGCCTTAGTAACACTCAACTGGCCCCATTGGATATGCCATGTCACTCACATGCTCGACATCAGCCTCTGAAAACAGATCTTCCATTCCGAGTTCTATCCTTGCCGTCCCATGCAACCCCCAGCACACCGTGGTTGTGTGTGCCGTCCAGAAAAATTATTCTGCCAACTTTTCAGTGGTTCAGAAAAACCCTTCCAAACCATGACCTCCACCTCTAAAAACTGGGGCTTCATAAGGCATTGTGAGCAACGTTCAAAGTTCAAAGTAAATTTATTATCAAAGTGCATATATATCACCATATACAAGCCTGAAGTTCACTTTCTTGCAGACAGTCACAGTTAATACAAGAAACACAAAAGAATCAATGAGGTCTGCATCCAATAGACAAACAGCCAATGTGCAAAACAACCCAGAAATAATAATAAATAAATACACTTGACCTCTCATCTAGGAAAGGATAAGCTGGCATTGGAGACGGTCCAGAGGAGGTTCACAAGAATGATCTTGGGAACAAAAGGGTTAATGTATGAGGAGCATTTGATGGCTCTGGGCCTGTACTCATTGGGGTTTAGAAAAATGAGGGGTGGTCTCATTGAAACCTATCAAATATTGAAAGACTTAGAGTAGATGTGGAGAGGGTGTTTCAATAGAGGCGGGTGTCTAGCACCAGAGGGCCCAGCCTCAGATTAAAAGGATGTTCCTTTAGTACAGAGGTAAGAAGGAATTTCATGAGCAAGAGGGCGGTGAATTTGTGTTATTCATTGCCACAGGCAGCTGTGGAGGGCAAGTAATTGAGTATATTCAAAGTGGAGGTTGATAGGCTCTTGATTACCAAGGAAATCATAGGTTATGGAGAGCAGGCAGGAAAATGGGGTTGAGAAGCAAAGCAGACTCAATGGGATAAATGGCCCATTTCTGCTCCTATGTCTTTTGATGTTAAAGTGGACAGAGGAAAGGAATCAAGGATATGTGACATCCCCACTGACTCCTGGGAAACCTGCCTCATTACTCAAGTAGAGAAGAAGCATTCAGGATGGCACTTCCAGTCCATGCATTGGAAGCACACACTGTATGGACAGTAGGAAGGTACCAGCTCACAAACTACCTACCCCATCAGAGACCCCCTTTGAAATCTACCACAGAATCTGCTCTTCCCAATTGTCCTCATCAGCCATACCAGATCCCAAAAGAGTGGAAATAAGTCATCCACAGTGCAGATGGACTGTCTAAGAGAAAAAGATTGGAATGTTAATATTTCTCTAACATTAAGACGTCATTACACTGGGATTTTAACTCAAAAGATAAAAACTGGAGGGCATTGTTATTCAGTTCCTGGGCAAATTGCTGATGGTAAATCATGGCAGCAACAGAGGTGGCCCTGAAAGATGCCTCAGGAAGGTAGCGTCCATCATCAAGGACCCCACCAGCCAGCTCATGACCTCTTCTCATTGTTACCATCAGGAAGGAGGTACAGGAGCCTTAAGGCACACATGCTCAGCGTTTCAGCAACAGCTTCTTCCCCTCGGCCATCCGATTTCTAAATGCAATAAACCCATGAACACTACCTCACTACTTTTTTTATTTGATTTCTGGTTTTACACTAATTTTAACTATTTAATATTCATATATATACTTCCTGTAATTCAGTATTTTTTCTATAATTATCATGTATTGCATTGTACGGCTGCCACATAGTTAACAAATTTCACAACATAGGCGAGTGATAGCAATCCCGATTCTGATTCTGAAATCTTCAACCACCTAATTTAAAACAATTTTCTGCATGTGTATTAGGAATTGTGAAGTGGAAATCATACTGCTAAAAATAAACTGGTAAAGATGATTTATTTTAATTCATTCGAGAGGCGTGGGTTTAGCCAGGCTGAGCCAGCTTTTAATTGTCCATCCCTGTCCACCCTTGGTGGGGAACGAGTTCTTGAACCACTCCAATCCTTGACGTGTATATCCACAATGAGTTCCAGGATTTGGACCCAGTGAAAGAAAGGTGAAACATTCCCATCAGACAAACAAATGTCTGACTGACTTCTTCCCACCCAGCATGGAAGCCCTGGTAACCCACAGTTGGTTCCATTGTGAAAACAGACCCTCCATTCTGAGCTCTGTCATGGAAAGTGATTAGTGGCAGACAGAGGAAAAGATTAAAGGATAAACTCAAAGCCTCCTTGAAATAAGAGCACCGTCCCCGCTGACTGGATGGCATGTGACTTGGAGGGCAACTTCCTGCTGCCGTTGACCCCTTGCTCTCGTTGCCCTCACCCCTCAAGCTGGTGGAAGTCATAGAGTTGGAAAATGTTGTCTGGGTAATCTTGCTGAGTTGCTGTGGTGCAAACTATAGATGGCACAAATTGCTGCTGCTACTGCATGTAGGTGGCGGAATGAGGGAATGGTTGTGGATGGGGGTGCCTATCGTTCAGACTGCTGTACGGAGTCAAGTTTCGTGAAGCTGCACCTTTTCAGGCAACTGGGGACTTTTCCATCCTGCTCCTGGTTTGAACCTTGTAGCTTCTGGACAGGCTTTGGGGAGTGAGAAGGTGAGTTACTAGCTCTGTCCTGCTCCCATAGCCAAGTTGTGTATATGGCTAGTCCGGTTCAGTTTCTGGTCAGGATATTGATAGTGGACAACTCGGGGATGATAATGTCATTGAATATCAGGGGGTGATAGCTGGATTTTCTCTTGTTGTGTAGCATCATTGTCCAGCACTTCTGTGGCATTAATATTAGTTGCCCAAACCTGCATTTTGTCAGTACTGAAACTCAAAAGTCAGAAGTGGAGAAGTAGCCTTACTTTATAAAGCCAGCTGGAGCTGAAAAGCAATTCACTTAAAATCTCATACTGTCTAACATGTACACTATTGAATATGGCTAGGATCCCAGGTGCATCACAGTCAGCTTCCTCTCAGTTGTAAGTAATGCAGATCCTGAAGGAAGCTTTGCTCCTTTGTGTTCAGGGATGGCAAATTTACATATTTTAACATAAGCATTTTGCTGCTTTGTTTAATTTGTATACAGGTAAAATCAGCTCTCCTAGAGTCAAAGGGAATGTTACTATTACAGAAGGTTATGGCCTTAGAAAAGGGGAAATAACTATCAATCTTTGACATTCAGAATTAGATTGTTTCGTTCAATCCCTCTCCAGCCAAAACAAAAACACTGGCTGACAACAGGCGGCAGTAAATTTCCCGTCAAAAATAAATCTACTTCATGTTGTTACTGACCAGCATAATTATTGTCATTTACCTCCTACTAAGAATAGATATTTTTCTCACATTTGACTCCACAAAATAAAGATGTCAGTCTACTTTCCTAGCTCAGAAAAAAATATTGGTTTACAGGTCTCCTGTTTAAATAAGAGGACTTAAGTGACTGTACTCTGGCTGCAATACATCAAGATGATATAAAGCTATGCAATTCATATAGTTTTTTCTTGCTTTCCAAATCTTGCAGGTTGGTTTAAAAGAGATAAAAATATAGAATCATGTTATCTATACAAAGGATTATGTCTGAGTATGACTGAGAGACTAAACACTGCCTTAGGGCAATGTCCAATAAAAACAGTGAGTTGAGGCTTCTGCATAAGGAGCTGTTAAATCATGAAGTATTCCAGCTAAACAATGGCCTGCCCATTTCTGCAAGCTTTCAATCAGTCATTATCCTGAACTGAGACCTAGTCCTTGAACAATGATTTAACCAATTCAGAAAGGCTGCACAAGAAATTGAATCCAAGCAACCTTTACTAATAGCCTTAGATGTTTTTCAACAATTATGGCAATCCAGCTGATTAATTTCACATTAGAGCTGAACTAACTCCAATCTTCCCCTCCCCCACATCAACTGGATTTGAACTCATGCTGGAATTCTAACGAGAACCACTCCAACAAGTTAATGAACCGCCTACCAGACATGCTTTAATATCTGAGTCTCTATTAAATACTATTCGTCCATTTCCTATCTGGAAAGCAAACACACTAATCCAACCATAAAAAAACTCGATATTGAGAAATTGATACACTCAATGATAAGACCGATTATAGCCTAAAAGAAGAAAGAATTACTGAAAGTTTGTTTCTCAGTCCCAGAGAAGTTGGATAGTCTATAATAGTGTCACTTACATCCAGTTCAGGAAAAAAATTCAAACAGTAAAACCATAATTAGGTGTATAAAATGACGCTAGGTATTGATCGTGTGGATAGTCAGAGGCTTTTTCCCAGGGCTGAAATGGCTAGCATGAGAGGGCACAGTTTTAAGGTGCTTGAAAGTAGGTCCAGAGGAGATGTCAGGGGTAAGTGCTTTATGCAGAGAGTGGTGAGTGCATGGAATGGGCTGCCGGCGACGGAGGTGGAGGCAGATACCACAGGGTCTTTAAGAGACTCTTGGATAGGTACATTGAGCTTAGAAAAATAGAGGGCTAAGGGTAACCCTAGGTAATTTCTAAAGTAAGTACATGTTTGGCACGGCATTTTCGGTCGAAGGGCCTGTATTGTTCTGTAGGTTTTCTATGTTTCTATGTTTCTATAATTTAAATTGAATCAGACCTAACACAAAAATGCATTGTAATCAAAATTAATTGCAAATCCATTTTTAAAATGTTTGCAATTTAAACTATCAATGTTATAAAATAATTATTTGAAAGAGAATCCTACATAAAACATTACACTCATCAGTCACTTTATTAGGGACCTCCTGTACCTAATAAAGTGGCCACTTAGTGTAAGTTTGTGGTCAACTGCTACTGTAACTCACCCACTTCAGGGTTCGATGTGTTGTGCCTTCAGACATGCTCATCTGTTGTAACACATGGTTATTTGAGTTACTGTCGTCTTCTGGTCAGCTTGATCTAGTCTGGCCATTCTTCTCTGACCTCTCTCATTAACAAGGCATTTTCAACCACAGAACTACCACCCACTGGATGTTTTTTTCTGTTTTTTTGCACCAATCTCTGTATTCTGTAGAGAGGCTTTTGTCGCATTTCCTGAGATACTCAAACCACCCTGTTATTCTACAGTGAAAGTCACTTAGCTCACATTTTGTCCGCACCCAAATGTTTGATTTGAACAGCAACTGAACCTCTTGACCATGCTTGCATGCTTTTGTGCATTGAGTTGCTGCCACATGATTGGCTGATTACATACTGTATGAGCATGCAAGTGTACCTAATAAAGTGGCCACTGAATGTATATGATTGTGATACACAAAAGCAAAATGTGCTTTATCCATTTATTGAGTAGAAAACCATCCATCAATTAATCCTGAGGTACAAAGTGGATACTTTTCCAGTGAAATAGTTAGCAGATTTAATATATCAAGAGATA
The DNA here is from genome assembly GCF_048418815.1 of Hemitrygon akajei. Classification (NCBI taxonomy): domain Eukaryota; kingdom Metazoa; phylum Chordata; class Chondrichthyes; order Myliobatiformes; family Dasyatidae; genus Hemitrygon; species Hemitrygon akajei. The sequence continues at coordinate 128,796,057 of NC_133134.1, forward strand.
ATTGTTAATGCATTGAATTGGGGAATCAGCCAAGGGTGTGATCAAGATCTCCAGTAAATAATAGCCAAACGCAATCCAGTGTGCAACAAATTTCCCCACACCAAAGAGCAGAGGACAAAAATGAATATCAATTAGTGGTGAGAACTCCACCCAACTTTGTCATCTTGATTTGAATGATATGGATCATAATCATTGTTTTTACATCACTGCAAGCCAGAAAATGAATCCAGACATTCCTTGTCTTTCTGATTGGATGCAATTCTCTAGAGCATTGTCACCCACCGTTATCAAAGAAAACCATTGTCATAATCTAATTAAGGAGCTGTTTTCAAAGGAAAGTAAGGCAATAATGTGACAGAAAAGTAATATCCTTTTAATAAAAAGGCCCAAAAACTGCATATTAGCATTTCTATTGAAAGCACCATGTTGAAATGAATTAACCACATCATGTGTGAGGGATAAAGCCTCATTCACACACTAGAAAAATAATAGCAACATTAAAGATGATTTGATAATATTCTATCAAGTGACAATTTAAAGTAATTGGAACTGAAAAGTGTGCTTTAGATATCACTGTGGATGAGATCAATCTTCCACTGTTGGGAAATGACACTGGAAAAACAAATTCCAACGACTGATCACATGGTCCAGTTCACCAATGACACAACAGCGGTGGGGATCATCACCAACAACAATGAGACGGCTTACAGAGAGAAGGCAGGAAAGCTCAAAGCCCAGTGCCAGGCAAATAACCTCTCCCTAAATATCAACAAGACAAAGGAGTTGGTTATTGGCTTCTGAAGAAATCACACCACTGACACTCATCTTTGTTTCGGCCTTCCTTCTGCCACTGTGCAGTTTAGGTACTGTGCAGGATTAGGGCTCTCATTAACATGTTAGGATTCTCCCTACTGCATATCTGTAGAAGGATGTGAGTTTAGATGTGCATCAGTGGCACAGCAGAGGAAAATGCGAGCAGTTTCAAACTCCTGGGAGTGCACATCTCACACAACCTCTCATGGTCTCAGAACACATTCTACACAATCAGAAATGCTCACCAACACCTCTACTCTCTGAGGAGGCTGAAGAGAGCTGGACTATTCACATATATACTCACAATCTTCTACAGATGCTCTGTAGAGAGCATCCTAACATGTTGCATCACCGCACGTTATGGAAACTGCACTGTAGTGGACAGGAAGGCTTTACAACAGGTAGTCAAAACTGCCCAATGCATCACCAGCACCAGCCTATCTGCCATCAAGGACATATATACAGAAAGAAGCCATGGAAAGACCAGTAACATCATGAAGGATCCCATCCACCCTGTTCACGGGCTGTTTGTCCCATCCCATCAGGGAGGAATCTACATAACATTCCTGCCAGGACCACCAAACTCAAAAACAATGACTTTCCCCAAGCAGTGATGCTGATCAGCAGCTCCACCCACTAACCCAACCCTCCACAACCTTCACCTCCACCCCTGCCCCACCACCACCACTAATTTATTATTCCTGTCAGTCACCTTACGTACAGACAATCCTGTACTTGGCATCAGTTTATGGACATACAATCAACCTTTGTACATAAGCTATCTTATGTATTTATATTTATTGTGCTTTTTTGTGCTGCATAGGATCTGGAGTAACAATCATTGTGTTCTCCTTTACAGTTGTGTAATGAAAATGACATTAAACAATCTTGAATCTTAATGTGTTTAAACCCCAAAGGCATTTAAACAATGAAAGATCTATCATATTTGCCTTAAATTCCTTAGCAGTGTTCTTTAACAAACATCAAGCTCTTTAAAGTGAAATATGTATGATCTCAATTAAAAAATAGATAAATAAATTTCACATTAGAACATCAATGCATGAAACAATATTATAAAACGTAATTTCTAACCAAAGTTTAGAAAGCATATTTGTATCATTTAAAACTGACAAAAATATCATGCAATATTCCATGTTTGGAGAGTAACTTATTTCTTCCGCCTGTCTGTTTATCTTATTGAGATTTGAGTTTGTTTCCTAGATTTAAAGTTGCATCAGGGGATTAGTTGGTAAAACTGCAGTGAATGTAGTTCGTTTAAGTAAGATTTCATTTTTATTTTCTCCAAAAGCATATTCAAGGCTAGCTGGATTGTATTATAATTAAAGTCAAAAATTCATTTTTTTCCTGCTGACTGCTATTGTAGTTTAATGAAGTTAGACTACATTCCTCATTCAGATAAAGCTGTATGTCCTTTACATCCGACTGATTTACCTGAGTTGACAGATTAAATTCAATTTTAGGATCCGCATTATAATTGTTGAACTGTAAGAAGTACCGGTAATTGCTAATCAGTCCAACATGGGAGTGAAAACGGTCAAGGCACCATGCTTCCCTTATCTTAGGTGCACAATAAGAGCTTTAATTTCAATTGGATCACCAGAGAATTCTGAATAATTTCTATGTTACAACTTATTCTTAGTACTTGTAAAACTCATTTTAGTAATACAGATTAAGAATATGAAAAGAAACCCAAAATTATAGAACAAACCTTAAAATGCAAATTAGCAATATGCATTGTAATTAAATATATCAAAACACAACTGTGAACCTCGCAGCAAAAGTTCACCTCCTTATAACAGGAGTAAATTTTGATAATGAAAGGACAGATGTAATAATAAAGAAAGGAACAACTTCAGCTAGCACTGAGAGGACAAAGCCTTGAATTTTCTTGAAGATTCTGTTTGATGCTCACAGTATTGAGTTTGGAAAATTCCTCTGAGAGCCAGCTCTCTCCAGGGAGGTCCTATCCCACTCCTTTCTCTCAATGTATCAACAATCCGCCTCCCCTGCCCAGTCCTTATTAAACTTTTACAAGGCTGGTGCCAAAAGGTAGAGCTAGCACGGTCTCTCTACAGAAGGAATTATGTAGACTCTTGCTGCTTACTCTGGATACAGACTACCACAGGAATCAAATTTAGTACCAAATGAGGGACAGTGGGGTATCCACGACATCACTGAAGGAATTGGGATGAGTTATTTCTCAGCAAAAGGAAGGCACCACATTTTCTAACTACCTGAGAAAGGCATTTAAAGTCCAGCTGAGCCTATGAGCCTACCTTGAGAGATTCTGACAGCCACAAGGGCATTACAATCATCAGCCTGTCAATTAACACGCAGGATATTTGTCCATCTCATACCAGCATCAATATATCATACAAGGTGTTAAAATGAAGCATTACAACCCCCTGTGAGTGGAGTTGGTGTAATTTACTGCTAAATAAGGTATATCATTTGAGAAAGATAGAATATCCCTGAGCCAGAAATGTGCACTCTCTTACCCCGTTTTGCAATTGTTTAGAGTTATTTGAAAACCCGTGAGGCTTCATTTACTGACAAAAGAAAATCTGCAGATGCTGGAAATCCAAACAACACACACAAACTGCTGGAGGAATTCAGCAGGCCAGGCAGCATCTATGGAAAGGAGTAAGCAATCAATGTTTCAGGCCGAGACCCTTCATCAGGACTCTAGAAAAAAAAGATGAGGAGTCAGAGTAAGAAGGGGGGGGTGGGCCTTGTTATTCTTCTTACTCATCTATCCAGTCCTGATGAAGAGTCTCGGCCGGAAAGGTCAATTGTACTCTTCTGCATACATGCTGCCTGGCCTGTTGAGCTCCTCCAGTATTTTGTGTGTGTTGCTTTGGCTTCATTTGCTTTCTGTCAAGTGTTACATTCCTAAAGCTTTCTGCGATTTGAAGTCTTGATCTCAGGCATTTGAACACAAGACACTAATTGTAGCAGAGAGGGTTTAAAGTTGAAACATATTTTCCCTTTCTCCAGTGACCTTAACAAATGAGTACAGGTCCTTGTCAGCTTATGAACAGCCCACTGACATGAATCCCAGACAGAAGAGAAATGCTTGGGAGACCTGTGGACTGGCTGCTGAGGAGCTGCATTGTCGTCACATTTCCAACTTGTGAACTGTTTGAGTTGCAAAACGTTCTCTGCAATGGAACCCTGTCATATCTAGGAAGAGTCTATTCTTAAAACAGTAAATAACATATTCTACCTGCCTCAGCCAGTAAAAGAGACATATACCTGCCAAGCACCTCCTTCTTCATCCTAACCAGGACCTCATTAACCCTTGAAAACCAAAGTTCCCTAAACCTTTTAGCTTTGCCTTTTATTCTAACAAGAACATGTAAACTCTGTAATTCCCCCCAGGCTCGACAAGAAGCTAAGTGACCTCGGCCTTCATCCTGCCTTGTGTAGCTAGATCCTGGACTTCCTGTCAGATCGCCTGCAGGTGGTAAGAGTGGGTTCCCTCACTTCTGTCCCTCTGACCCTCAACAGAGGTGCCTCTCCTTTACTCTCCTGTACTAAACCCCCTCCTTTACTCTATTGCCACCCACCGCTCCAATCTGCTAATTAAATTTGCTGACGACACTACACTGATTGGTCTAATCTCAAATAATAATGAGGCAGCCTACAGAGAAGAAGTCATCACCCTGACACAGTCGTGTCAAGAAAACAACCTCTCCTTCAATGTTGCAAAAACAAAGCAGCTGGTGGTGGACTACAGGAGGAATGGAGACAGGCTAACCCCTATTGACATCAATGGACCTAGAACTGAGAAGGTGAACAGCTTTAAGTTTCTCGGCAGAAACATCCCACCGAAGATCTCACGTACATACTGGCTGTGTGGTAAAAAAGGTACAACAGCGCCTCTTTCACCTCAGACAATTCAAGCAGTTTGATGTGGGCCCCCAAATCCTAAGGACTTTCTACAGGGACACAATTGAGAGCATCCTGACTGGCTGCATCACTGCCTGGATTGGGAACTGTGCTTCCCTCAATTGCAGGACTCTGCAGAGAGTGGTGCAGACAGCCCAGCGCATCTGTAGTTGTGAACTTCCCACTATTCAGGACATCTACAAAGACAGGTGTGTAAAAAGGGCCCGAAGGATCATTGGGGACCTGAGTCACCCCAATCACCAACTGTTCCAGCTGCTACCATCCAGGAAATGGTACCACAACATAAAAGCCAGGACCAACAGGCTCCAGGACAGCTTCTTCCACCAGGCCATCAGACTGCTTAACTCATGCTGACACAACTGTATTTCTATGTTATTATAACTATCCTGTTACACATACTACTTATTATAAATTACTATACATTGCACATTTCACATTTAGACGGAGACATAAAGATTTTTACTCCTCATGTATATGAAGGATGTAAGTAATAAAGTCAATTCAATTCAATTCTTCCCTTTTGAAGGCTTCCCACTTTCCTTTTTCATAAAACAACCTATCCCTATCCATTCACTTCATCTTTATGTTAATGAATCCTACCACTTAAATGATATCCTGAGTTAATTTTAGCTTCTTAGCAGCCAGAGTGACTACAATGAACATTTTAACCTGTGAGGCCTTGCAGAACTGTGGAAATTTCCAAACATCTAAATATTTTTGAAAAACTATGGGGTTAAGAGAAGTAGAAAGAGTAATTTTTTGTGTCACATCAGTCTGCTTATGGGTCACATCAAGCTCCTTCTTCAAAACTATCTGACCAGGAAACCTTTCAGAAAGTCAATGGGCAAACATCAAAGCAGTAGTTCTTCACTGGATTGGATTTCTTCTGATGCCAAGCTTGTGGGGTTGTTCTATTGTTTTATGTCAGGTGGGGAATACTCAGAACGTGATGAGGTGGTAAAATAACATTCATTCTGTTAAAGCTCTCAAAAAAAATTGATCACTAAAGTACATATTCATATGTTACCATATACTGCCTTAAGATTCATTTTCTTCTAGGCATTTGCAGGAAAATGAAGAAACACAATATAATTTATGAAAGACTATACATAAATAAAGACTGTCCAACAATGAATGTGCAAAAAGACAGTATGCAAATAAAAACATAACATGAACATGAGTTGTAAAGACTCCTTGTGTCAGGGTCCGATCCGGTCCGTAATCCGCGTTCCGGGTCTCGATCTGGTCCGAGGGCTCCGGACTCTGGGTCCTGCAGTTGTCCCTCCCGTCACCGTGAACTAGTTAGGACCCTCCTGGCTCAAGGAGACATACCTGTAACTCATTGAGCTGCAGGTGTTTATAAGGGGCCTTGGGACTGGGACCAGGTGGGTGGTTGTTTTGTTCTGTTTCCTGTTCTCCGCCGGCTCCGAACTCTTCTCTGCGTTCTGTTATCCTGCCCGGGCTCAGATCTACTCCTCATCATGCTTCTCTGCCCCGTACCAGTACTGCCAGGTTGGTCCTCTCCCCCACCTTTCTTCCCATGCGCTGGTCCCGCTTCTCCACTGGTTTGTGTTGTTCGCGCTGTCTGCCGGCCTTTCCCGATTTTCCTGTTATCATGGCTGTTGTGTTGGTCACCCTGGACCTATGCCCATTCCTTCCCCTTGCCTCCGTCAGACACGTTCGGATGACCTGCCGCTGCCCGGCGGTGGTTCTGCCCGTTCCTATCCCTTGCCTCCGTCGGGCAGATCTGGCCGACCCGCCACAGCCCAGCGGTGGTTCTGCCCGTTCCTATCCCTTGCCTCTGTCGGGCAGATCCGGCCAACCCGCCACAGCCCAGCGGTGGTTCTGCCCGTTCCTATGCCTTGCCTCCATCAGGCAGGTCCGGCCGACCTGCCACAGCCCGGCGGTGGTTCTGCCCGTTCCTATCCCTTGCCTCCATCGGGCAGATCTGGCCGACCCGCCACAGCCCGGCGGTGGTTCTGCCCGTTCCTATCCCTTGCCTCCGTCGGACAGATCCGGCCGACCCGCCACAGCCCGGTGGTGGTTCTGCCCGTTCCTATCCCTTGCCTCTGTCAGGCGGATCCAGCCGACCTGCCGCTGCCCGTCGGGGGTTCTGCCCCGTACTCCTCTTCCGCCCAAACCCTGGGATTGTGCCCCGCACCCGCCTAGGGGTCTGTGTCGTGCCCAGGCCTCCGGTGTTTCCACCTGGGAGACGACCCTACCCGGGACATATGCGGCCCGCCCAGGGAGGGCTCTCCACCAGCCTATCTAGCCACCTAGACCTGCCTGTCTGCCTGCCTGAACCCCGGGGACCTGTCTGCCTGCCTGAACCCCGGGAACCTGTCTACCTGCCTGAACCCCGGGGACCTGTCTGCCTGCCTGCCTGAACCCCGGGAACCTGTCTGCCTGCCTGAACCCCGGGGACCTGTCTACCTGCCTGAACCCCGGGGACCTGTCTGCCTGCCTGAACCCGGGGACCTGTCTACCTGTCTGCCTGAACCCCGGGAACCTGTCTACCTGCCTGCCTGAACCCCGGTAACCTGTCTGCCTGCCTGAACCCCGGGGACCTGTCTACCTGCCTGAACCCCGGGGACCTGTCTGCCTGCCTGAACCCCGGGAACCTGTCTACCTGCCTGAACCCCGGGGACCTGTCTGCCTGCCTGCCTGAACCCCGGGAACCTGTCTGCCTGCCTGCCTGAACCCCGGGAACCTGTCTGCCTGCCTGCCTGAACCCCGGGAACCTGTCTACCTGCCTGCCTGAACCCCGGGAACCTGTCTGCCTGCCTGCCTGAACCCCGGGAACCTGTCTACCTGCCTGAACCCCGGGAGCCCACTCCACTCTGCCTGCCTAACACTCTATCAACCTGAACCCCAGTTCTACCCTTAAATGCCATGGTATCCCCATCCTGTCCTCCCCCTAGTACTTCAGTGTCTACGTCCTGCGTTTGGGTCCATCCGGCCCCCGTTCCTGACACCTTGAAATTGAGTCTGTAGTTTGTAGAATCAGTTCAGCATTTTGGATTTGAAGTTATCCATGCTGGTTCAGGAACCTGATGGTTGTAGGGTAATAATTGTTTTTGAATCTGGCACTGAGGGACCTAAGGCTTTTGTACCTGCTGCCCAATGGTCATAGTGAGAGGTAATGGTAGTAGTTCCCTCTAATTTTATTTACAGCGGCATGGACCAACCATTGCACTGACCAGGAATTTTTACACAACCTGAAAACTGTTTTACACAACCTAAAACATCATGCAAAAGAACATTCCAGATGTTCAACATCAAAGTCAGTGAGTGCGGGAGCATTTCTGTTACCGCGTGACCGCACACCCACGCAGCTTAGATGGACTAGTGGAGAAGAGAGCATGGCCTGGATGGTGGGGTCCCTGACCATGGATTCTGCCTTCTTGTGGCAGTGCTCCATGTAAATATACTCAGTGGTGGAGAAGGCTTTGCCTGTAATAGACTGGGCTGTGTCCACCACTTCCTGTAGCCTTTTCCCTTCTTGGGCGTTGGTGTTTCCACACCAGGCACAAAATGTTATAAGAATGATTTTGATTCATTCTCCAACAAGCCTTCAACTCTTTGAGGAATGGTGGTATAATATTAGAGAATGTGGAAGAAAAAGTAGGAAAAAATACAAAAATTTAAACAATAGTATTTAAAGAATGCAAGTCATCCAGCCAATTGAGTCCAAACCTTGCAAAAGAATATGTAAAATTTTCATTTGAAAATCCATTGAAAGAGATTAATCACACTGAAATATTCCAAGGAGAGTCGAACATTCTCCCTGCTCCTTGAAAATACCTGAGATAAAGTTGCCGGTGGCAGTTTTATATAATGATCTTGTATACAATGATACTGCCGTCAATCTTGACCACTGATGAATAAGATGCCTTTACTTCTCATCCTGATGCCACAATGTAGAAAATTTACATTTATACTTATATACATTCTTAACAAAATTTGTAATCAGATATTTGTATAATTTTGTCGTTAAAGATAATCATGACATCCATACATCATTGACTCTTTTGAAGGTAGCTTTATTTGTCATATCCCAAAGACAAACTCAATTCAAATCTAGGAATTTCTAATCAGTTCTTTATTAATTTTGTATCATGTCATAAACTACTTTCTCTTTTATAGTTCAACATATATCAGTAAAATAGTTCAATATATATCAGTAAGGCTCCTTAAGGTTGTTATAGCCAGGGGTGGTAATGGGGACAAACTCCTACTATCTATTGAATGCTGCCAATGGCGTGTGCCTCAAATAGTTTCTGACAACCGAGTCCGGCTCCTGGTCTTCATGTGTGGCTTAACTACTAAGCCTGGCAGAACCGTTCTACTGACTGGAGAAGGGGCAAAGGTGAGTAACTGGCACCTTAAATATATTCACTTCAGGCAGATAGGGCTCATCAGCCGTGGTTGGCAGCTCATGTAGGAGAAGGAAAGCTCTGATCGCAAATCTCCACTGCCCTGCGGCTATACCCACTCATAGGGGAGGTTTTGGGTGCAAATCCTGAGGGAAAAAGCATTCCTACATTGAGTTCAACGCTGACTGGCAACTCCTGTGATGCAGCTGGTACGAAATTGTATTGGTCTCTGCCGCTTCTTTGGGTTCACCAGGTGTGTGGAGAGGAGGGGAAGCTTGCTACACGGGCAACAGCTTGCTCTCCATATTGACTGCCAAAACTTGAGTACCTAGGCAGCTAAGGCACAATATCCATGGTCAACTCTGACAGGCAGAGGCCTTCCTCATATCAGTAAAACATTTGAAAATGAAAGTGGAGACAAGAGACGTGAGACCACAGATGCTGCAATCTGAAGCAAGTAAAAGCTTGTGAAAGTAGTTCCTTTTCTCCAAACTGTTCTGTTTGTTCAGGTCACAGAATGAGCAAGATCCTCAGCAGTGAGGGCCCCAGAACAGCACTGTGTCATGCAGCACTGAAATTGACATTGTCAGTTTCAGTGCAATGTTCCCTATTGATGTGTTGCAAGTTTTCACAGTTCTCTGTATGCAACCCACGGCAGGTGTGATTCTTTCGCAGCCAGCTTAAAGAGACATAACACAATACAAGCAACACTTCCCAGCTACAGGGGATCCTTCATTGAAAGATAAGAAAAGAGTGCTTTTCCAAAGGATTTGAGGAATCTGGAGATTCAGGAGTTATTGAATCATGTGATAATTGAACCGATACTAATTGAAACGATCTTAATATAAATTGGCTCTTACGTAAATTGCAAACGATCATCAGTTTGAAGTTAAAAGGACACTTTTACAAATTATCAGCACTGTCTACAGAGCACAGGCTGCTCAAGAGATATGTTTTGCAAAGTCAAATGACCATGAGATGTTCTTGTATGCATCAAACAAATGTAAAAGAATGTGGTTACGAGGGGTAATTGATGAGTACATGGCCTAAGGTAGAAGGAGTCAATTTTAGAAAACCTAGCACATTTATTTTTCAACATAGTCCCCTCCTACATTTACACACTTAGTCCAGCGGTCGTGGAGCATACGGATCTTGGATCTCCAGAAAATGTCCACAGCAGGGTTGATTGATAAGTTCATGGCCTAAGGTAGAAGGAGATGAGTTATTAACTTCAAACTTTCTGCATAATCACTCAAAGAGTTGACCCACATGTAAATGTAATAAGAGCTGTATAACTCATTACCAATCTCTATATAAAAACAAACCTCTGACGTTCTCCTTACACTTTTTTCTAGTCACCTTAAAATTATGCTCCTTTGTGTTAGCCACTTCTTCATAGGGAATAAAAGAGGTGTTGGCTGTCTGCTCTGTCTATGCCTCTTATCATCCTATATACCTCTACCAAGTCACCTCTCACCCCCTTTGCTCCAAAGAGAAAAGCCCTAGCTTGCTCAACCTTTCCTCATAAGACATGCATTCTACTGCATACAGGATCTTGGTAATTCTCCTCTGCACCCACTCTAAAGTTTCCACATCCTTCCTAGACTGAAGTGAACAGAACTGAAAACAATACTCCAAATGTGATCTAACCAGAGTTTTATAAAGCTGCTACATTACTTCATGTCTCTTGAACTCACTCCCCCAACACACCATATATCTGCTTATCCACTCTATCAAGTTGTGCAGCAAATTTGAGGGACCTATGTCGGTGGACCATAGATTCTACTGAACCTCCACACTGCTAAGAATCCTGCCAGTAGCCTTGTACTCTGACTTCACGTTCAACTTTCCAAAGTGTATCACTTCACACTTCTCTGGATTGAACTGCATCTGCCACTACTCAACCCAGCATTGCATTATGCCCTTCTTCCCATGTCCTTTTCTAGCTCTCCTAATTCCCTTCTTAAGCTCCCTCCTGGTTAAATTATAACTCTCTAGAGCCTTTCTGATCTTTGCTTCCCAAACCATAATTATGCTTTCTTCGTCTTCTTGACTAGGTGTATAATTTCCCCAGTCATCCATAGTTCTTTCACTCAACCATCTTTTCCCTGCTTCAATGGGACAAATGTATTCAGAACCCCAATCAAGTTCTCCGTAAGCAACCATCACATTTCCATTGCACACTTCCCTGAAACCACCCTAGTTACTGCCTCATGGCATCATAATTTGCCTTTCCCCAATTAAATACTTACCCATATCATCTGCTCCTGTCCCTGCCCAAGGCAATGGTAAAAGTCAGGAAGTTGTGGTTATTATCTCAAAATGCTCACCCACCAAGAGATGTGACACCTGTCCAGGTTCATTGCCTAGTACCAGATCCAGTAAGGCCTCTCCTCTAATCGGCCTGTTCACATATTGCGTCAGGAATATTTCCTGGACACACTGAACAAATTCTGTCCCATCTAAACCTTTTGAACTAAGGAGGTGTCAATCAATATTAGAAAGTTAGTCAGTCATGCCAATAACCTGCTATTTTTGCACCTTTCCAAAATTGCTCCTCAGTTGTTATTGGGGGAGTGGGATGGCTAAAGATTACTCTCAATAGAGTGATTGCTTCCTTCCTGTTTCTGACTTCCACTCACACTGACTCAGTATACAATCCCTCCACAAATTCCTCCCTTTCTGCAGCCGTGATACCTTCCCTGCGTAGCAATGCCACTCCACACCACCACCATCCCACCCACCTCTTTTACCTCCCTCCCTGTTCCTTGTGAAATTAAATCTCTGGAACATCCAACAGCCATTGCTGCCCTTGTGACAGCCAAGTCTCTGTAATAGCTAAAGTGTCATAGTTGCATGTACGGATTCGTGCTCTAGGTCCATTACCTTGTTCCTGATACTTAGCACATTAATGTTGACAGACTTGAACCTACACCCTATCCACTGCCTATCATTCCTCATAGTCTCTCCACACTTTTTACCTACTTTTACACCAACTGCTCCATCATCTGACCTATCCCCCTGCCTACTTAGTTTAAACCTTCTCCGACAGCTCTACAAGCTGTAATAACATCATGCTAACTGCTACACCGCCAAGTATCCTCCAAAAATTCCCAGGCTTGTGAGGCATGATCTGACCCACACAAAGCCATGCCAATTATTCCTAATCAGACTATGCTTCTCCAAATGCTCATAAATCTAGTCTCTAAGAAACTTCTCCAATTATTTCCCACCACTGAAGTAAGGCTCACGAGTCTATAGTTCCTAGGGTTACCACTACTCATTTTCTTGAATGAAGGAATAACATTTGCCACACTCTGATAATCTGTTTCTACTCCTGTGACCAGTGAGGATGCAAAGATCATCACCAAAGGTGCTGCAATTTCTTCCCTCATGTGCTGCAGTAACCTAGGGTATATCTCATCTAACCCTGGAGACTTATCCATCCTAGTGTTTTTCAAAGGTTCCAGCACTCATCATTCTTAATGTTGTCATATTGAAACATCTTAACATCAACTTCGTTTAAGAATGAAGTAACAAAATTTGTGCTTAGAACAACAGAAATGAATACTGAAATTATTAAATATTTATTAAGTCTAAGCCATCGCCACAACGCCTGAAACCATCTCTTATCAGATTGGCATTGTATCTCACAAACACGAGAAAATCTGCGGATGCTGGAAATCCAAAGCAACACACACAAAATGCTGGAGGAACTCAGCTGGTCAGGTAGCATCTATGGAATGGAATAAACAGTCAACGTTTGGGGCCGAGACCCTTCATCAGGACTGGAAAGAAAGATGACGAAGTCAGAGAAGGAAAGGTGGGGAGGACAGGAGGAAAGAGTACAAGGTGGTAGGAGATAGGCAAAGCCAGGAGAGGGGGAACAGGGTGAAGTAAAGAGCCGGGAAGTTGATTGGTGAAAGAGATAAAGGTCTGGAGGAGGGGGAATCTGATATGAGAGGGTAGAAGACCATGGATGAAAGGGAAGGAGGAGGGCACCAGAGGGGATGATGGGCAGGAAAGGAAAAAGGTGAGGGAGGGGAACAGAAATGGGGAATGGTGAAGGCATTGCACATCATTTAAATTAACCTTTAATCCCACATACATTACCAACACCAGAGCCTTTTACCGCTATAAAATGCCCAAACTCCACTTGCAATTTACCACACCTGCTGCTAAATCTCTGACGAATGTTTTTGTTATCTCAAAACTCAATGATTTCAGTGATCAGCAAGCCAGCCTTCGTCCTTTCTCCCAGCGCAAGCATCACATCATTCCAAAGTCTGATCGCTGTACCCTAACTTGCATTGAATCTTGGTCACCACAATCCCTCGGTGCTCTGAGCAACACATAGAAAATGCTGGAGGAACTCGGGAATTCAGGGAGCATTTGTGGAGGGGAATAAACTGTTAACCTTCAAGCTGAAAACCTTCCCAAATCATCAACTGTTCATTCCCGTCCATAGATGCAGCCTGACTTGCTGAGTTCCTCCAGCATTTTGTGTGTTACTCAAGATTTCCTGCACCTGCAGAGTCCCTGGGTTTGCTGAGCTGGACTGCGTTCTAACCTAGTAATGTTTTTATTTTGAAATTCCCACTCTCAATTTCAAACCCCCATATTGCTTAACTCGGTCCTAGTTCTTTAACCATCTAGTGATGCAACCATCTAGAATCTCTGTACTCCTCCTATTCTGACCTCTTGTACATGTCCAGTGACTGGCAGGCTTCCCTTTGACTGTCTGGACACGAAGATCTGGCGTTGGCTCCTTATAACTTTCCATCCACTTTATTCCATCTTTAGTTGTCAGCAGATATTACACATCCTGGCTTTGGTGCCAGATTTAAGTACATAACCATTTACTTCTGAGACAAATGGTGCTATCAGCTAACATAACTCTCATTGGAAATAAAAATAAGAGCCCACAGATGTTGTAAACTGAAATGAAACTACAAAATGCTGCTACTACACAAAACTGGCATCACCTTTCCCAGCTGGAACTCGCAATAGACGTTTTGCCAGAATTGGACATGTCAGATATTCTAACGAAATGCTAATGTTTAAAATGTAAAACTCTTTAGATTTTTTGGTATTAATAGATGTACCTTTCTAATAATTTTTGTTTCTCTACTAAAGCCACGTGATCATATATTAATGACATTATTTCATTAATTATTATTTCTTCTCCTTAGAAATTCTGATTACAAATCAGTTGTGATATGATGGATTTGCATGGGAAGAGGAGCGCGGGATTTTGCAGCGGTAATTCAAAGACCAGCTGTTATTGCTGCCTGCTTTTGCTCCTACTTGTTTGAAACGCTAGCATTTTCAACTACAGGTTGCTAGGAGTTTCCAGTTATGCTCTAGCCTGTTAGGTCAAATCAACATATGCTAAGAACAAAAACTGTAGCTGGTTTTCTGTCCTAGGCTCTCTTTGCGCTGATGGGTATTTGCTTCTAGCTGAGTGAACCAGGATCGGGAATTATATATTCAAATACTGGAAAGGGACTAAAAATACAGCAGGGTTTTAAGGGAATTCAACCACACTTAGTGCACCTCTGATGTAGCTGAACAATAATTTGATGTAATAAGTTCATGTTTACTGGCAAATCTGCATATCTCACTTTCCATTTAATGAAATAGGCAAGAATAAACAAAGATCAAGAGTTGGAATTAAAACTGAATTAAAATGTAAACATTAAATACAGAGGAAGAGCCAACAAGATTAATTGTTCCACCGCGACACAGTGAGGACAAGATACAACTAGGTTAAGTATTAGTTGTGTCGCATTACTTGATGTCACTTTGTTCTCTGATCATTATTACCCACCATAACAAGCAGTTATAACAAGCAGTTATGTGGTTTTGCTTTGCCATTTTTAAAAGAACAGGCTCTTCCATAGATGGTGTATTTCTTTCAGAGCAGAACACCTTGAGGACGCCAGGGTTAAACTGAACCGCTCCACGGACATGTTGCAGTATATCTCGGTGTCGATATTGTTATAAATCCTAAACAATACGGTGAAACAAAACGTTCGGGGTTTATATTTTTGAGTGCAGTTGAGAGCTTATTTACAAGATAACTTACATTTAGATCAATCAGAAGATGTGGGAGAGCTGCCCCTTTTGTTAGACTGTACATGCTCACTGTGATTTGTTTCCCCTCAGCTTGATCATTTCTACTTAAAGGAGAGGAGGGGTGGGGGGGAAATCCTCCATTCTGAAAGCGCTGGTTGCCATGGATTTCAGTCAAACCTTCTCAATCACCGAGCACGTCCTCCGAGTGGCGTCAGAACAGTCTGTTGGAGGCGATGAGATTGCAGCCTGTTGGCTCTGATGCTCTTGTACTTTGCATACCATTTCCACTCGTTATACTTTATATGGGTAGACGTTGGTGCAAGGTGTAGTTGCAACGAGTTGTCGAGTAACAGCCCCGCAGTTAAAAGTAACTTTAATCTCAGCTGGAGATCCGAAGAACTTTCTCCGCGTGGTATTAGATTAGCATAAGTGTAAGTGTTCACATATTAATTCGTTACGTTTTTATCCATGATGTGGTTATGTGTTTAAGGATGAACCGAGATGAGATCTTGTCGTTTCCTATGATTTAGTGTTGTAGTGGCAGCCACGGTGGCGATAATTCAAAGGAATCGATATTACAGGGTCAAAAAGGGGAGCTCAACACGTTTTTGAAACTTTAAATTGGTCTTAGTACTGGGTGGTGACCAAGTGAAATGTCTGAATTTTTGGTCCGTGCATTCGTTTTGCTTTTAGTTTTCTACTTCCAGTGAAATGCGTGTTTAATGTCCAGCGTGCGACTCCCTAAGCGATGTAACTCGATTAAACCATAATCATTTCGTTCAGTTTCCACTAAGTACAAACGCTCCACACCAGGAACTTGTCAGAACCACCGTCTTGTTGGCTGTTTTTGTTTAGTTGAGATACTGACTGTCCAGTTTGTTTCACCCCTTTTCTCGAAGACGTTAAAGCTATTTACAGATTCTGCACAACCACAGCGTGTTCCTGATATGGTGGCGATGCTAATTTAGAATGTTGTTGCGTGGCAGCTTGTAGTGGCAATGAATAGTGATTAATAACGAGTCAATGCTTCGTAAAAAGACAAATATCTGCAACAGGTGAAAATATGTATGTGTGTATATATCCGTGCTTTGTCTCGAATTATAAGGATAAGCATTGGAGGAAAATGTTCTTTAAAATTTAATTCAGATACAGCAAAAGATGTTTTACCTGGATTGTATACGAGTTATATTTATTGATGCCATCATGGGATCACGCTGAGTTCAAAGGTCAATTTGACAAGATTATGTTGTCTTTAAAAAGTTTAAAGATGCCCATTATTGTCTTCTCGATATAACGCACGTGAGAATGTTTGTTTAACGTGTAATTTAATCCACTGGCTGTCATTTGCATTGGACTGAAAATGTATGTTTAGCGGTAAATTCCGAGCATTCTAAGTTGGGCAGTTTGCAACTCCTTCTATGATTTGTGATTCAGTATTTTATTTCTGAAGTGGTCAGGCCCAGCGGAGTGTTGTATCCATTCATGGCACTGCAAGTCAATTTCTGCTATATTACCTGCTGATAGAGAGTAGGACCCGGTTCTGAACACGAAGTGGTTTCATCAAAACCTTCAGAAAGAAGAAGCAGCTGCTCTGTAAAATATTAAAAAATACTCACCTCGAAGAAGTCTTACATAAAACAAATTCAGTTCTCTGGTTGTTTCAAACTGATTTGTCGTTCTGTTATTTTGTTTAAGGAAATGTTTACAATGCAGTTGAGATATAGTTGGAGGAGGGAACACCACTCCTTTCCGCTGGCAGCAAGTAGATTATTGGCAGTGGGCAAAATTGAAAATATAATAACCTCTTAATGTAGTAAAGGCTGCCTTTGTCCAAGTCTTTTGTTCAACATGAATAAATAAATGGTCAAGCAATGAGTCCTTCATTAATCTATTGTTCATTAATGGACCTTAATCATTGTGCCCAGATTTATTAGTTAGCCCCATAAATCAATACAATAATGCAATAAAATAAGTGTAAGAGTTAATCATTTCATGCTGTAGAGATCAATCCAAGGGATGTACAGGTACGATGGATTGGATTTGTGTCATGATGTTGCGGACATGATCTTTTATTAATTTTTGAAGTGGTTAAAGTTAAAATATTGTTTCAAATTTGGGAGATAACCTGTGAAGGTTGTGAATCCCAGGATAATCTTCAGCGGAGTAGAATTAATCTTTTTCACGGGTGATAATGATAACACAAATGATCAGTTAAGACCTGTTTGTGATATTTTTTAAGGTTAAAGGGCCACTTAGAGTTAACTTTCCACAGTTAATAATGCTCTCACATGGATTAATGTTCATGGTACTTTCACCCTCTTCTCTTTCTTATAGCTTGTGCCTGGTGTTAGTGATGTGAGGAGATCCATCCAGGATGACTTTGCTGGCAGGTGACAGTTCGGACTATGATTACAGCGCCCTTAGCTGTGCTTCCGACTCCTCTTTTAATCAAGCAGTCTACAATGAAACACAAACTTTGAAAGGTGTGTTTTATAATCGAGCTCACCTCATTTCTCCTCAAGAAGACTTGTTTAGCAGTGCACTCCCAGGGGATCGCAAACATCATGTTGTAATAAATGTTGGGGGAATAAAGTACTTATTACCATGGACCACACTGGATGACTTTCCTTTAACACGCCTAGGACAACTTCGATTTTGTCATACCTTCGATGAAATAATGAAAATTTGTGACGATTATGATGTGACATCCAATGAATATTTCTTTGATCGAAATCCAGGTGCCTTTAAAACAATACTGACTTTCTTAAGAGCTGGGAAGTTGAGACTTTTGAGGGAAATGTGTGCCCTTTCCTTCCAAGAAGAGTTGCTATATTGGGGCATCGAAGACGACAACCTGGAGTGGTGCTGCCGTCGCCGATACCTGCAAAAAATTGAGGAATTTGCAGAAATGAATGCTATTGAGGAAGATCTGGTAGAAGGTGAAAAGTTGGTTGATTTGGTAGAGTCATCGAAATGTAATCAATTCATGACAAAGCTCAGGGACATGGTGGAAAACCCCCAGTCAGGGCTTCCAGGAAAAATCTTTGCCTGTCTCTCTGTTATATTTGTGACGATTACTGTAGTTAATCTATCCATCAGTACCATGCCTGACCTCAGAGCAGAAGAGGATAAAGTAAGTTTGCTTTTATACATCATAGTGAATTAAATTTTAATAGTGTATGGTTAAACCACAGTTATAAACAACTGTTAACTTCAAAATGCAAGACATAATTTAGCTTCAATGTTCAGTGGTATTATTCTAACCAATCATTTAAAAATAATGTATAGAAACTTAGCTCAGGCAAGCTTGTGGCAATATAGTTATTGCATGTTCATATATAGTCATAGCTTATTTTCTTAAAGTTCACTAATTATATAATAAGTTTCATAAAGTCATGGACTGATGCAAATTAGGAAAAAGTCATTTGACCCATTGTTTGTGCTAGCTATTTAATTGTTAGTCCATTAACTCAGCTCCTCTACTTTTTCCCTATGGCGTTGTAACTTTCCTTTCAAATATTATCCAATTCCCCTGAACATTGTATTACATCTGCTTCCATTATGCTTTCAGACACTACATTACAGATCACAAAAGAAACTGGGCAAGGAAATGCTAACTTTACATTACCATTAATTCTTTTGCCAGCCATCTCATATCTAGATCAACAAGTTCTAATGCTTCTGCCACTGAAAACATTTTGTTATATTATTTATATTCCCGTTATGTTTCATACTTCTGACCACTAAGAAAAAAATCTTGTGTGTTCAAAAGATAGCAACCCTAGCTATTGAATCAATTTTATTTTCTTATGCACAAGTGCATGCATGCTCAGCTACAATGAAAAGCTGACTGGCAGCACTATCACAGGTAAATAGCATCATATAAGCATTCACAAAAAAACCAGACATATAATATACACAAATTTTTACAAGGAAAAGGGTAGAACAAAGTCCATTTTGGTGCAGAGTGATCAGAGTGGTCGTAATGCTGAAGTGATGACTAGGGTTTTGGCAGTTGGTTGAAGGGACATAAATGTTCTTGAACCTGATGGTGTGGAATTCTCTTCCCCGATGGCAGCTGCAAAAAGATGGCCATGAGTGGGATGGTGTGGATCTTCGATGGGGTCTGCCTTCTAGAGGCAGCAGCATCTGTAGTTACTGTCAATGGTGGGGAGAGATGTCCGCATGATGCATTGGACAGAGTATACTACTCTCTGCAGCTTCCTGCAGTGCATTTTAGTGCACTCGAATTATCGTAATGCACTAGTAATGGTGTAATTAGTAAGGGCACTTTCAAAACCAGCTCTGTCAAAGTTTGTTGGAGCTTTCAGTGACCAACCAGACCTCTTAATCCCCTGCAAAAGTAAAGACACTGCTATCTTAATGAGAAGTGATTTCTCTATTTTAAAATAACAGAAAATGAAGAGCACACAAATGTGTTCCTTCATTGTTAGTAGAGTTGTTTGATCATATTAACTATAACTGAGATTTTAAAAAACCTTACAAATGTACCTTTAAGTCCTGTTTAGAACCACAGAAATAAGCAGCAGAGTTGTAAACTTAGTCAGCTCCATCATGGGCAGGATAGAATCCAGGATATCTTCAAGGAGTAATATCTCAAAAAGGTGGCATCTATCACTAAGGACCCCCATCACCCAGGTCATTTAATTATTTAATATATATACTTAGTTAATTCATGTTTTTTCTATTATTATGTGTTGGATTGTACTATTGTTGCAAAGACAACAAACTTCATGACATATGCCGATGATATTAAACCTGTCTCTGATTCTGAAATTGCTTACTTCCAAAACTAGTCCCATGTGAGCCTATCAATTAGCTTGATACTACTACAGCTCGGAATGTTCTGCAGTTTGGAGTTCAGTTCTGGTACCGTTCTGTAAAGAGTCTCTGTACGTCCTCCCTGTGGAATGCATGGGTTTTCTCTGGGTCCTCTGGTTTCTTCCCACAGTCCAAAGACATACTGGGCTGTTAAAATGATCATTGTAAATTGTCCCGTGAATAGGTCAGGGTTAATCAGGGTTGTGGGATTGCTGGGCAGCATGGCTCGGAGGGCTGGAAGGGCCTATTCAACACTATATCATTAAATATAAAAAACAACAATATAAACAATCATCACAAAACACTGGGGGGATGGGGTGGTGAATGCGAACATTCCAAAGAAACAGTGCATATTAGCACTTGCTGAATTGACATTCAGATGATCGAAAACAGTGGTAACACTGGTCCTTTGGAAAACTCAGATGAGCACTCACATAGAAATGGAAACTTACAAAATTACACATCAGGGATGAGGCATAAACAATATCTGGGACAGAGCATTTGTGATCACCACACATTCCATCACCAAATATTTTGTGCATGCACACATGAACGATGCCTTAAAAACATAAACATCAGAACCTAATTTGAGTTAGCTGTACTGTAATATAAAGCATTCCCATTTAAGTCATTTGAGATTCCAAGTTGGTTTTATTCCTTATACCTGCTCAAGGCTGACTCCAAAATTACACTTACTAATTTAAATATCAGTGCCAATATCTAGACAAATGATTCATATTTGAAAGTATGGAACTAGAATGCCTTCTGGTCTTCTCTTGCGTCTTCAAAAAGAGAAGTTGAGATTCAGACAAGTAACTGCACCCTGTAGAAAGAATATTACCCCATACTGAGAAACAATCTAGAGTCAACTGATTCTGAGAAATTATATTTAATTGAGGCTATGTAGTTTAGATCAACATTATTTTTTTCTGTTTATAGCCTTCACCCATTTCAAAGACATTTTAAGTGGGATCTGGGAATTACTGGCAAGGCTTATATTATTGCCTCTCTTTAAAAGCCCATGACAATAGGATGGTGGGCCTCAGTCTTCAACCTCTACAGTCCTTCTGGGAAAAGTTCTCCCACAATGCTGGTGGCCGGTTGATTTCAGAATTTAGACCCAGCAATTGCTATTGTGATTATCTCAAAATCAGGATGGTGTGCCTGTGGGAGGGGAAACTGCAGATCTGGGTGCTCCCTGCTCTTGGTCCTGGTTGAGTACAGGCATTGTGGTAAAAACAAAAAATTCAAGTAGCACTCAGATCAGACAGCATCTATGGAGAAGAAAGCAAAGGTAATATTTCAAGAAACCTATCAGGTCTTGAGAGTTCTTGGCAGGGTGGATAAGAAAAAAAAAATGTTTCCTCTTATGGAAGAATATAGAACTGATGGAAAGAGTGCTAAACTAGAGGGCCTGAGATATAGGGAGGGGTTGGCCAATTTACTTCATTATGCCTTGGAATATCGGAAAATGAGGGATAACTTTATAGGAATGGTTTAAATCATGGAAGGTATAGATATGGTGGACAATAACAGTTCCCCCCCCCCCCCCAGGGTAAGGGAGTCCATAACTAATGGGCGTAGTTTTAGGTTGAGAGGGGAAAGATTTAAAAGGCAACTTTTCAGACACAGAGTAATGAGGATCTGGAATGAACTGCAGATGAAGGTAGGCTTGTGGAGGGGCAGTGCTTTGGAGATATAGGCTGAACACAGAAAATTAGGACTAGCTGGGTGGGCATGTGGTTGCCGTGAAAGGGTTAAGCTGAAGAGACTGTATCTGCGCTGTATTGCTCTAGAAGTCACTGCTTAAAGATAATTGGTTACCCATTTAAGGCAGATGAGGAAAATGGAAGCAGAAACTTTTAATATTTTTAGGGTAGATATCTGACAGATCTTTGATAACCAATGAGTCATGGGTTATTAGGAGTATTGAGAATATGAAGCTGAGATCACAGTCAGATAAGACTATAAGTCCATAAGATATAGGAGCAGAACTAGGGCCCATTTGTCCTATTGAGTCTGCTCCGCCATTTCATCATGGCTAATCCAGTTTTGCTCTCAGCCCCAATCTCTGTCCTTCTCCCGGTGTCCCTTCATCACCTGACTAGTCAAGAATCTGCCTTAAATATACCAAATGACCTGGCCTCCTCAGCCACCTGTGGCAACAAATTCCACAGATTCACTGCTCTTTGGCTCAATAAACTCCTCCTCATATCCATTCTAAAAGGATGCCCCTTTATCTGAGGTGTCTCCTCTGGTCCTAAGCTCCCCCACCATCAGAAGCATTCTCTCCACATCCACTCTATCGAGGCCTTCAAACATTCAACAGGTTTCATTTAGGTTACCCTCATACTTCTGAATTCCAATGAGTATAGGCCCAGAGCCATCCAATGCTCTTCGTATGATAATCCTTGCAATCATTTTTGTGAACCCCCTTTGAATCCTCTCCAATGTCAGCATATCCTTTCTTAGATAAGTGGCCCAAAACTGCTCATCCAAGTGAGGCCTCACCAGTCTTTATAAAGCAGGGGTGTCAAACTCATTTTAGGTCATGGGCCGGATTGAGCAAAATGCAGCTTCATGCGGGCCGGATCAGTCGGACGCGTGCGAACGCAGCTTTCGTTGCCTCCGTTTTTTCAGCCTGCTCTCATGTGTCTCAGTCTCTGCTATAACTACAAAGTGTTTCACTTTACAAATGCCATTTCTTATGAGGAAGACTGCCGAATAAACACTAAAAACCCTGAAAACCTGGTACCTGAATAAACTCAGCATTAGCCATATCATACGCCATAGGCGCTTCGATTACTGGGGCCAGCTTTAATAGTAATTAGATATTATCTCGCGGGCCAAAGATAATTCCACCGCTGGCGGATTTGGCCCGCGGGCCTTGAGTTTGACATATATGTTATAAAGCCTCAACATTGCTCTTATTGGATGGCATGAGGGGCTCACAGCTGCTCTAATGTGTATGTTTATATGCAAGGGAAAGGAGACCTGAAGCATAAGTGCTACTTTGTTAGTATTAAAAATGCTCACTTTGATCTAAGCACAACAAACACATTTTTTTCCCCATAAGATGGGGGAGGATCTTCATTGGAGGATCATGGGAATACATTAACACCAAAGAGCCTGTTTCATCATGCTTTTTGACCATGTACGGCTTGTGCCTACAATCCTTTAACTAGCCTTTGTTTCATCTCTTTTGATACTTTTCATGCCTATTTAGGAAAAAGAGATTAAAATTTTAATCACCCCTTCTGTAATGAAAATCTCCTTCCTGATTTTCACATCTAATGCCCAAAGTTTAATTTTAAAGTTATTCACCCTTGTTTTGGGTTTCTTCAACAAAAGAAGAAATTTCTTGTTATTTAAGCCATAGAATCTATTTGGCATTTTAAGGACTAATTTCCCCAAACCTTCAAAATTCAAAGGAAAACAAAATATATTCTGTTGCCTTTCCTCAATTTAACCCTTTGAATCATTCTGGTAATTTTGTATTTATCTGATTGAAGGTTAAGTAACAAAGCACAAAACTGAAAAATGGATTGCAAATGGATTTGAGGCAAAGTGGTAAATAGAAGTATATACATTTTCTTCAGTTTTGTATTTTCATCCCCATTTATTAAAACCCAGCAGTTTATTAGACTAAATTTAGCTTTAAGCTTGCTGTTTTGATTTTTGTGTGTAGACTACCAAATTGCTTAGTCACTAAGAACCTACTTTCACATATCTTTCTTAGAATTAAAGCAAATAGATTCATAATTTCCCACAATGAGTCCTAAGTTCTGTAGTTATATCTATCAGTTAGTACAGTTATGTCACTTTGGAAACCCCACAGTCACTCATACCTCCTTCCAGTGACATTTATAAATTTATGCATAGTATTCATTATTACTTCATCCTTGTCATAGATTACAGATTCTGATAAAGTGGATTGGAGGAAGATTTTATGGAAATATGAATATAGAGCATGGAATATTTTAAATTTTATCAACTACTTCTCCTAAAATATTACAAACCCATGTCACAAAGCACTTTGATTTCCATGCACTTTCATTTTTGCTCATGAGGTTCACCAACAGACAATATCCAATACTCTCTGGAAGGCTATAAAGTCAAAGTTCAGGAAACAACACAGCTTGGCTTGTCATGGGTAGTCATATATCTATGTTAATTCTTTCATTGGCTCATACTCTTTCAAGTGTTTGTTAATCTTTTTATTGCATACTTGATTTCAGTGTATTCTCTACAACTGATGAAAAAATGGAAGGTTTATTGTTTCTCTTTCCCTTCTGAAATAATGGAATGATATTTTTATCCCAAAGGTACGATTCCTGAATTCAAAGAATTCTGAACAGTGAGTCCTAACAGAGCTGCAGTTCCCTAGCTATTTATTTGAATACTTGAGGCTAAAAACCATCAGATCATAGAGTATAATTGATCTTAAGTTCCTTTATTTTATCCATCACTTTTTTTAAATCCTGCTGTTTCGGTGGAAATAGGTTGGTAGAGGAACATAAGTTTATCCTTTGGTTTATACTTGAAATTAGACAGTAAATTCAAAGCAATTTTTTTGCCATCGGGGAAGTTCCAAGAACAGATTAGATGACACCCCATAAAGATACTGTGATCCAATTTTGCTTCAAATCATCAATTTTAATGATAACTTTGGGAGAGGCAAATACTGTAGATTAATGGTGGGATTTATAGATCGAAGCAAAAAAATTATTGAGGTGTACTGCTTTTGGGGAAAAGATACCTTTCATTAAATCTTGTCTGTTATGTATATAAATAATCTGGAACTGCATACTGTCCAGCCCTCGGAGTATTTTTAAACCAATATTTACATTTTGTTGGCTACAGTTATTTATACATTTTTACCCGCATCAAACTACTTCAGATACTTTTATGGCATTCCAGCTCCACTCCAGTTTATACTTCTTTTCTCACGACTACAGCTTTATTTGAACTTAACTATAATTGCCTCTCTACAGTATAAATTAAGGTAATTATTCATTTTGAAAAGATAAGACAAAATTGTGTTGTGTTGATTGATTTAAACAGGATCTGAATTCCCAATATCTCACTCATGCTGCCAGACTAGGTAAAAGTACAGAAGTACAGATTTAAAGTCTATTGATGAAAGCTTTAGTTTTAGGTAAAGTAACAGTGTAGACTGGATCAAATTTGAATTTTCTTAATTCATTTACACATTCGACCCTTTGCCAGAAATGTCTGCAATTTATGCCAGGGCAGCTACAAAATAAATATGTCAAAAAAATAGAAGTAGATTTTATTCTTATTGGGTCTTTGAGCCCTTGAGTCATTGAATGAAGCTTCTTGTTCTCAGTCTGTGGCAGAGCTGCACTTGAGAACAGAAAAATTATTGATGAATAATTGTTGAACATCTCGACTGCTTGTTGTTTACTGCCAGCTTTTGGCCTACAGCAGATACCTGAGTCTAATGCACTCTTTCCAGTTGGGACCTCTTTATATTGCTTAAGGAAACTTTCCACAACACGTTTGACAAACTCTATCCCCCCCCCCCCCCAGCGTTTTTACAGTACGGGAGTTCCATTTAATATGCGGGAAGGTAAAATCACCTACTATCGCATCCTTATTTTTCTTGAAGTCTTTCATGAGAGTCAGTCTCGCTCATCATGGAAACGGGACACTCGATCCACAAAGTCTGCACTGACCATCAAGCTCTCATTTGCAATAATCATACAGTAATCTAATTTTACTTTCCTCACATCCCCTCAGATTCTACCAGTCACCCACCCACAAGAGATAATTTTCTAGTGGCCAGTTGAACTACTAACCCAAGTGCCTTTAGGTTATGGAAGAAAATCAGAGCTCCTGGAATAATCTCAGAGAATCTCTGCAAACTCCTCACAAACGGCACTAGTTGTCAAAGCTAACCTGGGTCACTGGAATTGTGAGGCAGCAGTTCTGCAGGCTGTACTACGTTTCTACATAAAGAAACCTGAAGCAAATTTTGCAGCTGGTGTATAAAAGTTAGTGTACTGTAGAAAATTGTATCCTTCCACTTTAATTCCAAATTTCTTCATGTGATTGACTGAAAATACCATTTTAAAGCACCACTGAAATATCGATACACTTAGAAACAAAGCAAATTGCACCAGATTTTAACTCTATTCAGAATACAATAACCCTAAAATAAAGAACTGCATCTGTATCAATAAGAGTACTTATTGGTAGATTAAATACACAAACTTCCATTTTAATTCTCTGATTTGCGCTACAAAGGAGTCCTTAGTTCTGAAAAAAATTTTGTAATGCCATGCTTAACCTCTCTTGCCAATTTTGATATGAATGCATTCTGGTCAATTATTGCCTATGGTGCATGATCTGAAGAAGGAAACATACTGAACCAGATATGCAGATATCATAAAAAGTGTCTATAGCTGTACTTAAAACAAAGCTAGTCCTTTTTAATTTGATGAAGTCCTATTTTATCCAATAAGGTGCTTAAAGTCTATACTACACATCTTTTTACCAGATTTGTTTTTATTGATTCCATTTCTGACGTATGTGAGAAACCTGCTAGGTGTAATCAGAAGCTGGACTGACTAGAA
This sequence comes from Hemitrygon akajei, assembly GCF_048418815.1. Lineage (NCBI taxonomy): Eukaryota > Metazoa > Chordata > Chondrichthyes > Myliobatiformes > Dasyatidae > Hemitrygon > Hemitrygon akajei. The sequence continues at coordinate 128,822,698 of NC_133134.1, forward strand.
ATGGGTTTGTACCCATTACTTGGAGGCCAGAGGCTATAAAGCTTTGTAATATTGTGTGACCTTGCCAGTCTTCTCTATTTGGGGGATGCATGGTGATGCTCCAGTCTCCAGAGGCAGAAATCTGGAGTGGTAGTAGTTAGCATTAGGAGATTAATAGGCATAGAGGGTGAAGCAATGTCTAGAATTTGGCACTGGGTTTAATGTAAAGCCAGGAGGAATGTTTCAGTATATGTGAAAGTCTCTTGATGGTAGTGTGGAAATTGCAACATAGCACAGGCACTTTGTCCAGTCTTTCTCTGTGTTAAAGCTCACCAAGACAGCAAGTCAGGATGATAAGCTGACAAAGTCACCCATTGTCCTTGAAAGCCTAACTCTTGTACAGCCTTTCTACTCAAGCCTGGGAACCAAAGTCAGTGAGCATACCAGGACAAGATAGGATGCAAACGAAGCATTCTAGAGTGACCCTCGGACAGTCATTTTACTGCTTCTCAAGTATTATTGGCCTTTAACATGTAGATCTAACGAACACAAATTATGTATTATGTTTAGACTCAAATATGCAAATTATGGGATTCAGAAGTGCACAATTTTTCCCTTGGATCCCTATTTGTATTCAACTAGTCAATTTCTGTATAAATCAGAATCATGTTTAATATCACCAGCATATGTCATGAAATTTGCTAACATACAGCAGCATTACAATGTAATACATGATACATATAGAAAAAAAAACTGAATTACAGTAAGTGTGTGTGTATATATTTTTTTAAATAGTTAAGTAAGTAATGCAAAAAAAAGTAGAGAGTGAGACAGTGTTCATGGTTTCAATGTCCATTTAGGAATCGGATGGCAGAGGGGAAGAAGCTGTTCCTGAATGGCTGAGTGTGTGCCTTCAGGCTTCTGTACCTCCTACCTGATGGTAACAGTGAGAAGAGGGCATGTCCTGGCTGGTGGGGGACCTTAATAACGGACACTGCCTTTCTGAGGCACTGCTCCATGAAGATGGCTTGGATACTATGGAGGCTAGTACTCATGATGGAGCTGACTAATTTTACAACTCTCTGAAGCTCACTTCGATCCTGTGCAGTAGTCCTCCCCCGTACCATACGGTGATGCAGCCAGTCAGAAAATAGCATTTCTTCGTTCCAATTTCAGAGCAGTGTGGGTGCCACGCTGCTCTCCTTGTGCACTAGTAAATAAAATGTGATTGAGGAACGAGTGCAATTTGTCAGAGTCAAGTTAATCAGTATCTACAGTAGCCCTGAAATGAAAGTAGACTTGCATTTCAGTCTACAGTCTGCTTGCAGGATGGATTGGGCCTAATTCTGGGGTTATCAAAACTGAAGTCCACTCCCAAGGAAGCCTCTCTCCAGTGGACAGAATCTGCAACTTCAGCGTCTTATATAAAACAGACATAATGCAACAACATAACAATTATTATCAGAGCTGCTGTGACTCCTCCACACCCCTTTGCGTTCATTCCAAAGTTTTATTTCAATTTCTCAAGAAACATTTAATTTTCCCATGATGCTGCCTGGCATGCAGAGTATTTCCAGCAATTTCTGTTTTGATATTATATTTTACGATGTTAACAGGTAATTTAATAATTGTTTTAATAATCCTGTCTTTAACTGAGGTTAAACAGAACAACCTAATGACAGTTGATAGTTAACATAGACCAAAACCTTGTATTACACAAAAGATTAATGAAAGGCTGAAAGCTAGCTTTATGGAGCCACTTTATCATTTCAAAGGCAGTGATCCATGGATAATAAGTTAATTTAGCAACCGTTTTGAAGAGAGGTATTTTACAAAAATAAATAGATGTTATCACTATGATATGAAAATATGTTTTACTTTAATTAAGATAGGAGCATAAATAGATTCCAATAATATCTGAAGTTTCTTTTCCCTTTGTTTCCTCAAGTTACGATTTCTGCATTATGTTTAATGGTTAAACATGAATTGAGGAGCTTCAATTCTGAGATGGAAGTAAAGATATAAAACAATGATAGCAAGGTTTTATTCCTGTGTATTGTACATATTTGTGAGGTGAATCATGCCATTGCCAAATTGGGAATGTGCAGAGTACAGTCATGAGATGCTGAATTGGCATTGGTGCTGCCATTTTGAAATTTACTGTTTCATCCAAAGCTATCTCTCTTAAATTTAATAGATAAAAATTTAACCCAAATTTAAAAGGATCTTCCACCACTTTCTATGAACTTCTTTGACTCTATAGTGGTGGATGCTGAGTCAACTTCAACATTTAAGAAAAATTTAGATAGGCACATGTGAGGGAGGGATATGCAGGGCTATGGTCCGGGTGGAGGTTGCTGGGTCTAGGCAGATTAATATTTTTGCAAGGACTACAGGTGTGTGTGTGTGTGTGTGTGTGTGTGTGTGTGTGTGTGTGTGTGTGTGTGTGTGTGTGTGTGTGTGTGTGTGTGTGTGTGTGTGTGTGTGTGTGTGTGTGTGTGTGTGTGTGTGTGTGTGTGTGTGTGTGTGTGTGTGTGTGTGTGTGAGTGAGAGAGAACTATGAGTACTCTTATTAAAGGGGAATTATACCATAGCTACCTACTCTTCAAAGACTAGTTCACTTCCCTATTTATCCTTCATGGCAAGTTTAGCTGCCAATACCCACTATTTGAGTGGTGGGTCCCCTCTTCCCACCAAGGAGGAGATATTCCAGCTAATAAATTAGTTTAAACATATTTCATTTATTTTCAATGATACACATTTAAATCCAATCAAAATTCTTAAACATAATTAAAGCTCAAGAGTTTTTCTATCTAATAAAAATACTTCCAAATTACAAGCTATTTCTAAAACACAAAGGATTTCCCAAACATGGATACAATTTCTATGAGCTAAAAAGACATGTCAACAGGTTTCAGACAAATAAATCATCCATCACAGAAATCGAAGGCAGAGGAATGCATTCTGCTCACCCTGTCTTTCAGTCATTCTTCTTGCTGTTCTGTGACTATTCCTAATAAGGCTGATTGCTCTCTTTCATTTATACTGATTTTTTGCCACATAGGTGACTTCACACAGGTGGTAGTTTTTTTCAGACACCATTTTACACAAATTGTCTAAAAGCTTCTGGAGACAACAATTCCCAGATTAATGCTGACTCTCTGAGCACAAAAATAAAACTATTAACTTATCAGCCATTTAATGTGCTAAGTGATGGTATCAATTTGGTCTGCAAGCTTTCTTGATCTAAATAACTTAGCTAGCATTGTCTGGTTTGAAACAAACCAATTAGCATAACCCCATTAACCGCATCTCTAGAAAAGGCAGCCCTGGTGCCATGGGCCAACATCCATAAGTCAATGACAGTGCTGTTTGTTTGCAAAGCTGTCCTTTTAACTTCAGACTGATTATTGCTTGCCATTTACATTAAAAGTTGAAGACTGGTTCCAGTTTACAAAAAGAAACTGAATACAGAATATTGATTGGAAGTTTAACCTACTCAAAGCAACCTTTTGATCTCCACAAGTGTTAGCTGCTATGTTAGAAAGCTGCGCTTTGCAAATGAAGAAGGCCCCCTGGCCCTGGATAGTGAATATCTATCATATGTTACAATTGTACAAATTACTTGTGTTTCCAATTTAACTCCATCTGCACAAGCAGGATTGCCCAGTGGCCAAACATTTTAAGTCCAATTCTATTACCAGTCCGACATGTCAGTCAATAGCCTCCTCTACTGCTAAGGTGAAGCCTCTCTTGATTTGGAGGAGCAACTCTTCATATTCTGTCTGGGTAACTTCCAACCTGATGGCATGACATTGATTCCTCTAATTTCTGGTGATTTCTGCCCTCTTCCTCTTCTTTCTTCTTCCAATCCCTTTTCTGGCTTCCCTCTCACCTCTTCTCTTTTCCTCACCTGCCTGTCACCTCCCTCTGGTGCCCTTCCTCCTTCCATTTCACTCATGGTCCACTGTCCGATCAGATTCCTCCTTTATCAACCCTTTTCCTATTCTACATATCACCTCCCAGCTTCTCACTTCACACATCCTCCCCCACCCACCCATCTTCCTCCTCACCTATCAACTTCTAACTTGTACTCCTTCCCTTCCCGCCCCCCCAAACTTTTTTTATTCTGGCTCTGTCCTCCTTTCTTTCCAGCCCTGATGAAGGGCCTTGAACCATATTGTCAACTCTTTATTTCTGATGAATTCTTGCAGTATTCTGTGTGTGTTACTCTGCATTTCTAGCATCTATGAAGTATTTCCTGTTTGTATTTCCTCCAATTATTTCAAGTTTCAAAATTAGTTTCTTGGTAATCATGGTATAATCATGTTGTAACAATTGGTCGTACTAATTGTCTGAGCTGTTGCACACACCAGAGGATATATACTGGCCAACATCATGCACCTGCTGATGTCTCCCAGGAAACACGATGCAGAAGGGCATCGCGTGGGTAAGATGAAAACCGAATCACACTATATTGGTAGCACAGACCACTGGCCTGTTACAAATTTCCTGCATTCAGCATTCTCTGGTGGTCTCCGTAAGCAGTGTTTTAACAGGCATGATGATATTATAGGTCATACGACTTTGCCAAATGAAGAATAGTATCTCATGTAGTGAGCAGGTAAGTGAAAAGAAAGAGGAAGCCTAACTTAAGCAAGTGGAATTGGGAAACCAAACTGAAGTGTCCTTTCCTGCTCAGGTTCCCACCTCCCCCCCCCCCCCAGAGAATTTGTTCGAGAAATGACAAACTTGATTTCTGATTCACAAACTGTCCAGTACCATAGTCTGCCTCTATCACAAAACCATCTGCCTGGACACAATTCAATTTAATTTGAGAGTAGGAACCATCAAAAATAATTATTCCAGTGAACATTTAAGTTCTGCCAAATTGAGTCAGGGTGTGAGGGGACTTGGTGGAGGGGTGTAGTGAGAGGAGTTGGGGGTGAGTGGTGTCAGGGCAATAAGGGGTATGGGTGTCAGGAGGAATTATTGTCTGGGGGAACAATTTTTGTCTGGGGGGAGGCAAGTCAGGGAGGAACTGAAAATGTTAACTGTTCGCTCTACTGCATTTCCAAGGTGCATATGGAATATAGAACATAGAAATCTACAGCACATTGCAAGCCGTTCGGCCCACAAGGGTTGTGCCGACCGTGTAACCTACTCTAGAAACTGCCTAGAACTTCCCTATTTTTCTAAGCTCCATGTACCTAAGAGACTTTTAGAAGACCCTATTGTATCCGCCTCTACCACCTTCGCTGGCAGTGCATTCCACACACCGACCACTCTCTGTGTGGAAAAACTTACCTCTGGCATCCCCCTTGTACCTATTTCCAAGCAACTTTAAACTATAACTCCTCATGTTAGCCATTTCAGCCCTGGGAAAAAGCCTCTGGCTATCCACACAATCAACGCCTCTCATAATCTTATATACCTCTATCAGGTCACCTCTCATCCACCATCCCTCCAAGGAGAAAAAGCCAAGTTCAATCAACCTATTTGCATAAGACACGCTCTCCATTCCAGGCAACATCCTTGTAAATCTCCTCTGCACTCTCTCTATAGTACCCACATCCTTCCTGTAGTGAGGTGACCAGAAATGAACGCAGTACTCCAAGTGCGGTCTGGCCAACGTCTTCTATATCTGTAATTTACCTCGTGGCTCTTGAACTCAATCCCACGGTTGATGAATGCCAACACACCATACACCTTCTTAACAACACTGACAACCTATGCAGCAGCTTTGAGTGTCCTATGGACATGGACCCAAAGATCTTTCAGATCCTCCACACTGCCAAGAGTCTTACCATTAATATTATATTCTGTCTTCAAGTTATACCTACTGAAATGAGCCTCTTCACACTTCATCTGCCACTTCTCAGCCCAGTTCTGCATCCTATTAATGTCCCACTGTAGCCTCTGACAATCCTCCAGACTATCCAAACACCCCCAACTTTTATGTCATCAGCAAACTTACTAACCCACCCTTCTACCTCTTTATCCAGGTCATTTATAAAATTCGCAAAGAGGAGGTGTCCCGAAACAGATCCCTGTGAAACATCACAGGTCAGCGACCTCCATGCAGAATACGGACCATCTATAACCACCCTTTCCCTCTGTGGGCAAGCCAATTCTGGATCCACAAAGCTAGTCTTCCCTGGATCCAATGCCTCCTTAAGCTCTGAATGAGCCTTGTATGAGAAACCTTATCAAATGCCTTGCTAAAATCCATATACACTACATCCACTGCTCTGTGTTAATCAATGTAGATCAGGCCATGCTGTCTATCCCTAATCCCATTATGTCTCTCCAAATATTCATAAATCCTGCCTCTCAGGATCTTCTCCAACAATTTGCCCAGGACTGAAGTAAGGCTTATTGGTCTATAATTTCTTGGGTTATCTCTACACCCTTTCCTGAACAAGGGAACAATCCTCCAGTACTCCCATCCCCGTTGATGATACAAAGATCATCACCAGAGGCTCAGCAATCTCCTCCCTTGCTTCCCACAGTAGCCTGGGGTATATTCCATCCAATCCTGATGACCTATCTAACTTAATACTTTCCAAAAGCTCCAGCATATCCTCTTTCTTAATGTCTATATGCTCAAGTGTTACCATCCTTTCCCTGCCTCAATGGAACATATGTATGCATACCTTTTCCCTGAACATTTGCCACATTACTGCCATGCATTTCCCTAAGAACATCTACTTCCAATTTATACTCCCAAGTTCCTGCCTAATAGCATCATTTATACGTTTTCCAAAATAGTCTGCTCCTGTCCCTCTCCAGCACTATGGTTGAGGAGAAAGATTTTTGATTACTACTTCCAAAATGCTCTCCCACTGAGAGGTCTGACATCTGACCAGGTTCATTTCCCAATACCAGATCAAATACAGCCTCTCCTCTAGTTGGCTTATCTGCATATTGTGTCAAGAAACCTTCCTGAACACACCTAACAAACTCCACCCCATCTAAACCCCATGCTCTAGGAAGATGCCAGTCAACATCGGGAAAGTTAAAATCCCATCACAACAACCTTATTATTATTGCACCATTCCAGAATCTGCCTCCCTATCTGCTCCTCGACGTCCCTGTTACTACTGGGAGGATCTATAAAAAAAAACACCTAGTAGAGTTATTGCTCCCTTCCTGTTTCTGACTTCCAGCCACACTGACTTAGTCGATAATCTCTCCATGACCTCTCCTTTTCTGCAGCCATGACAATATCACTGATTAGCAATGCCACTCCCCCACCTCTTTTGCCTCTCTCCCTGTCCTTTTTGAAACATCTAAAGCCTGGCATACTCAGCAACCATTCTTGCCCCTGAGACATCCAAGTCTCTGTAATGACCACAATGTCATAGTTCCATGTTCTAAGTTCATTCCCCTTGTTTATGATATTCCTGGCATTAAACTAGACCATCTGGCTGACTGCATCTTTGCTCTATCATCCATCTATCCTTCCTCAAAAATTCCCTACGAGCTGTCTCTACTTATGCACCAACCACCCCATCCTCTACCTCTTCACTTCGGTTCCCACCCCCCTGAAAATCTAGCTTAGACCCTCCCCAATAGCATCCCATCAGGATGTTGCCCCCCCCCCCCCCGGGATTCAAGAGACAACCCGTCCTTTTTGTACAGGTCACACCTGCCCCCAAAGAGGTTCCAATAATCCAGAAATCTGAATCCCTGCCCCTGATCCAATCCTTAAGCTATACATTTATCCGCCACCTCATTTTATTCCTTTACTCACTGTCGCATGGCATAGGCAGTAATCCCAAGATTACTACCTTTGAGGTCCTGTTTCTTAGATTCCTTCCTAAATCCCTGTATTTTGTTTTCAGGACCTCCCCCAGTTTTCTACCTGTCATTGGTACCAATGTGTACTACGACCTCTGGTTGCTCACCCTCCCATTTCAGGATATTGTCGACGCATTCAGAAACATTACTGCTGCCGTCCTGTTCTGGTCCCTACCCATCTGAACCATAGGGCCAGACCCAGTGCCAGAGGCACAGCCACTCAAAATGGAGTACTTATTGTTAAGGGGGCAGCCACAAGGGTGCTTTCCATTTCCTGACACTCTTCCTGCACAGTCACCCACTTATCTGTCGCCTGTGACCTTGATGTGACTATTTGCCTGTAGCTCCTATCGATCACCTCCTCACTTTCCCTAACAAGCCAAAGGTCATCGAGCTGCAGCTCCAGTTCCCTAATCTGGTCTCTAAGGAGTTGTAGCTCAATGCACCTGGTGCAGATGTGGCCATCGGGAGGCTAGAAGTCTCCTGGATATCCCACATCTGACACCCAGAGCAGAAAACTGGCCTTGCAATCATACCCACTATTCCTAAGTTAGAGTGAAAAAGAGATATGAAAGTACCTTGCCTCCTTACCTCGCCCAGGCCCATCCTTACCAAAGCCCTACTACTCTGACTCATGCAACTCCAACGACTGCTCCACTAGGCAGTGTCTCCCTTTTGTCCTGGAATCTTCTCAGTGGCCTTGCACAATGACCAGCTACTGCTTCTGCACACTTCTCACAATAGAATCTACCCTGTTGTCCTATGGTTGCAAGGAGGTAGCTCACCATCTATGGAGGAACCAGTAGATGGACCTGCCAAATGACCTTGTTTCACTACAATATAGTAGCACCACCAAAAATTATTGGTGATCTGACTCAGATGAAACATGTGAATTGCTGTGATAGGCTACAAACCCCCTTTGCATGTTATAATCTTAGGCGATGTAAGGTTGAGGAACTTCGGTTTTAACATGCTGACATTAGGTGCCCACAGTTAATATTTGGCGTTGACCTGGGTTTGGACAGGAGCATTCATTTTGGTGGTAGCAACCTTTGAATTGTGATCAAGCATATTCTGTGTTTAGTAACACCAGAGGGATAGGCCACCATCATGATCAAATTCAATGATGTGTGAATAGAGTTGGCTCTGTATGCATGGACGGGTTCCCATCTTTGCACAAAACCCTGTGCCAAGTTGATGTTATGCTCTTCTGTGCTTATTGACACTGAACTCTGCTTTTCTGGTTGGTTTTGCAATGTACCAGTACACATCATTCAACCTGCCAAATTCTTTCAAAGGGTCCTCCATTGTAGCCCTTACCTATATCCTCTGAGCATAATGCAGGTGGCTACTCTTCAGTAATCTTTTAGCTGTGCTACCTTTGACTTCTTTTCCCCTCTGCACATCGCATGATGTACAATCACTACCCAAGTGCTGTCTTCTACATTGTGAATGATGTCAGAATCTGAGTGAGGAGCAGCAAATGTGAAATTGAGCATACCCTCATCTTTCACTGCTCCTGTATCACTTCATCATGTTTTATTGCTCAACTATCTAAAAGGAGAAAGACCCGAGGGCAAGAATCTGTATGGGAAGGGTTGGGATGTAGATGCTTGCATTATTGCCAGTTTGTGAAGCAAAAGAGATGCTGGGGCAAGGAGGAGATAAGACTGTAAGACATACTGGGATGTGAGGAGGAGGATTTAGTGTAGTATATTCTCTTGCTCAATAATTACCAGCCATGTTGTTTCTGGCACCCAATCACTTAGACAGAGAGATATGTTAGCAAATGTCACACGTTCTGGGCACACACTTGAAAAACTAGCAGTGGGTGCAAGCTGTAAGATACAGTATGGGTGAGAGTAAAGCAGAAGTCTGAAATGCTGGGAACCTGAAATTAAGCGAGAATCTTTTGGAAATGCTCAGTCTGTCAAGTCGGAATGGTTAATTTTACAATCAGTGACCTTTCATCAGTACTGGGAAAAGTTAAGAGAAAAGAAGTCAATTCGCTTTAACTTAATGAGGAGGAGAAAACAGAAGGAAATGTCTGTGATAGTATAAATTATAGGAGAGTTTGAATGATAGAAGAGATAAGAGATGATAGGGAGTGACAGTGACCAAGAAAAGGAACAAAAGCAAATGGATACAGATGAGATTCTTGCAGCTCAGTAGTGAATCAATCAGCACCCAAAACCAATGGTGCAGTTGGCAGCATATAGAAATTGAAGATGCATTCAGTTACAATTCAAAGTCATGCATCTTCATGTGGCATTACTTCTTGGTTCTTGAAGTTGGACTCATAACATTGATCTCCAAACCTATTGGATTTGCCTCCATGCCAGTGCCTTCTGAGCCCAGCATTCTGCACTTGTAGCCTTTATTCCTCCTTAACCAGGGATCCAAGTGTTCAGAAAATTTGGAGCACACTCTTTTCGATAATATGTCACTTTCCATTGTTTCGAGGTAGCCACTTATTGTGTCCCTGCTGATGCACCTAACCCATCACCAATGTGATATGCCATGAATGCATATCAAAATTATTCAGATCAGAGGGCAGCACGAAGTTTTGTACAACAGGTTCAGATTAATTGGTGAACATAATCACTGTACACATTTTGAAAGGTGTCAGCTTCAGTCGTTCATGAGTTTCCACTGCTCCTTCATCCACACTAACATTTTCTACTGAGACATCTGTTGCCTTGGAAATCATCCCCTAAAGCTCCAAACCTGCTATATATTGGTGTCAGTGCATTGGAATGGATTGCAGAAGCAGTACTAACAACATTACAACCAGGGTTACATTTCTAGGCATCCGACTTCTCTCAGTACCATCCTCAATTTACTTGTTTTTCTTCAACATCTGTCTCCTGACATGTTTTGGGTCTGGTCATTCTACAAAATAGCATTTTAGTGCAATTTGTAATTCTAAATCACTCTTATTTCCTGCTCATCTTATCTTGCACTCCATGTTGATTGTCTTGTCTTTTTCTCATAGTTTGTATTGGAATATGGAATGCCATGTCCCAGCTATACATTGAAATTAGTAGTGCATACATTTGCTGGATTGTTTTGTATGACATCATCTGATTTATGATAATAATTACATCAATATGTCCTGTCAGGATCCAGAGAAGTTGTTGAGAGAATTAATTAATTCTGCAATTAATTAACCATGTCAATCAAAATCATAAGATAACTTTTTTCAAATCACAACCAAAATACTTAGTATTTGGAAACAAGTAGTAGATGAAATTAAATAATTCAGAAACTACAAAGTTATTTCAGACACTTGGAAATTTGATATTTTAGAGCTGAAACCAGTACCAGTCTTTGATATGAAAAAGTAAGGTTGGAATATGCTACAGTGACAAGAGAGGTATCCCATCCCTTATTGCTTCAATCCAGACATGAATTGGCTGTGTATGAGGACCAAAGAAAATTACTCTCTGGGCTTCATCAGATCAAATCAACTGAAATGCATGGCACCTGGGAGTCGTCCAGAAATGAGGGAGGTGATTAAGGAGGGTGACTCAGCCTGGGGCTGCTGCCCAGCTCTCTAATCTTGTCTGCCAGGTAAACTGCCTTAGTTTGAATTGACAATTGCAACACCAGAATTTTTATTTATCTTTTGAACCCTACAGCAAAGAAACAGGTTCTTTGGTCCCACTGCTGAATGCCAATGCAGGTCCCCATCAGGCCAATCCCATTTGCTCACTTTTGGCACATATCCCTCAAAACCTTTTGAAACTATGTACTTCTCCAAGTAACTTTTAAGTGTTTGGATGTATCTGTCTCTAGCACTTCCTCTGGGAGCTCATTCCATGTACTGACCACTGTCTGGGTGAAAATATTGCCCTTTAGATTTCTATTAAATGTCTTTCCTCTTACCTTGAACCTATAACCTGTAGTTCATGATTCTCCAGTCCTGTGTATGTTCACCCTGTACAGTACATGCCCCTCATAATTTTATACATCTTTTAAAAATTACCCTTGATTCTCCCACGATCCTGTGAGAAAAGACCCAGCCTGCCCAGCCTCTCTCCATAACTCCGTCCCTCAAATCCCAGCAATATCCTTGTAAATCTGCTCTGCACACTTTCCTGCTTAATGGCATCTTTCCTAGAGCAGCAGGTACAGTATGTATTTTTTTTGTTAGATTTTTTTTCTTTGATTCTTTTATACTCCTAGAGGTGATTCACTTGGCAGTTTGTAGTAATTTAAAATACAGCTCCCTGTATTCTTATGTGATCGTGAGGCCTCCTGCGTGTTGGCATCCTCCTGTGTTTTTTGTTTTGCACTAGAGTCTGCAGTTGTCTACCTGGACACAGCAGTATTTGCATATTACTGTTAAATTTCGAAATCTGCTTTCACTGAAATTGTGGCAAGTTTCAGAAGTGAGATGTAAAGCTTGCTTGGAATATTAAATCTGAGACCAACTTCAACTACCTAATGTCAAAAATCACAGGAGATTGTATAGTGCAATAAAATCTCTTATGACCTCTCATGGTGATATATTTCCAGTTACAATTTAATAATGTTTCTGTGCCTTTAATAATAGTTGAGTTAGATTTCATTCAATGCATTACCATATCTCAAATTAACAGTGTAACATCTACAACCTACTACACATTTTCTTCGTCACTGGCACACAATGCTTTTGTTTTCACTGCTATCTTTAGCTGCCTCAGCCTCTGCAGAAAAGAGGAAACTTCTTGGTACTATCATAAAGAATGTGAAGGTGACTGTTTATCACTTAATTTTTCATGACAGACTATCAATTGCTTGCTGTACATCTATATTCATGGACAGATTAATAGGTTAGAAAAACTATGTTTCCAGTTCTCTGAATTTATTCTGGTTGAAATTTTGAATGATGATCTTAAAGAATTTTCAAAGATATCAGACTTATCTTTGTAAATCTGGCTGGAATTTCATCATAATTTCAGCGACAGGTTTCTGTCTCATCAATTTGTTTGGTTTTCTCTACTAAGTAGTATATATGGTACCTCTATATGATTTGTAATTACAATTTCAGAAATGTTCAGAAATGATCATAACTTGATGCATTCTCATACTAAAATAATGCAATTTGTACTGCCTATCAGTTTAAACAAATGAGTCACTGTAATAAAATCCTATTAGACCGAACTGCGAAAAAATAAAGGATCAATCCCATTGTTTGGAGCATATTACCGTACCTCAGTGGGAATAAATCTGATAATGAAATTTGTGAACAATGTAGAGCACCATACATTAAGCTAGACTGAGTCTGTTAAAAGAGATACTGTTTATTGAGATATAAAAATAGTGGAAATTTACTCACAGATTTATTTAATATTTTTTTTATCTCCAGGGTATATGCTCCCAGAAGTGTTACAACATTTTCATCGTGGAGACTGTATGTGTAGGTTGGTTTTCTCTAGAGTTTGTGTTACGTTTCATTCAGGCCCGCAGCAAATTTGTTTTCCTAAGGACTCCTCTGAATATCATTGACATCGTAGCTATCTTACCCTATTACATTACGCTTCTGGTGGACACCACTTCGATGGAGAATGGAAAACCTGGAGGAGGAGGCAGTTACCTTGACAAGGTGGGGCTGGTTTTGCGAGTCCTCCGTGCCTTAAGAATTTTGTACGTCATGCGCCTTGCCAGGCACTCCTTGGGACTCCAGACTCTGGGACTAACAGCTCGCAGATGCACTCGTGAATTTGGTCTGCTCCTTTTATTCTTGTGTGTGGCCATTGCGCTTTTTGCTCCATTGCTGTACCTTATTGAAAATGAAATGGCTCGCTCTCAGGAGTTCACAAGTATACCGGCGTGTTACTGGTGGGCAGTAATCACCATGACAACTGTGGGCTATGGAGACATGGTGCCACGAAGTATCCCAGGTCAAGTGGTGGCTCTAAGCAGCATTTTAAGTGGCATTCTTCTCATGGCCTTCCCTGTAACCTCCATATTTCACACTTTCTCTCGCTCATATGTGGAGTTAAAGCAAGAACAGCAAAGAGATCAAAGGAGATTACACATCATGGTTAAATCTAAACCACAAGTGAATAACATATGATGATGAACTGAAAGTACATTTCTTAAGTCACTCTTGAGATCCCAGATAAGTTATTGTTTTGAGTTGAGCAGCAGATATTAGAGACAATCTTCATTTCTAAAACATTGCGTAATTGTGTTTTTCATAGAAAAAGCAGTTTGACAGAGAAGTAGCTTTCAGACTGAAAGCTGGAATACTTTTTTTGAAAATCTGGATACTACAAATATTTAAATGTGGATTATAACTATACATTATTGTACCCAATAGAGGCTAGTTGGAGTTATCAGCAACATAATGTGGTATATGGTCAACTGAAATCTTGAATTTCAGTAAATTTTGAGTGAAAGTGATAGTTATTTTTTTACAGCACTAGATGTTACACTGAGCCAACTCAAGATTTATTATGGTTAGCTATACAGTGGATAATTTAAAAAAAGTACTGGAAACACTCAGCAGGTCAGGCAGCATCAGATGAAAGAAAGAGTTTCAGGTGTGCAAGGAAAGAAAGTTATAATTTGCAGAGTTGGTAAGAGAGATTGACATGACAAAGACAATATCAAGGAGAGTTTGTCATGAGAATGAATTGTTGAAGTCATCTGATCAATTGGGTTAATTTGGTCATATAGAGAAATAAACATAGAACAAAAGCTATGAAATGGGGGGATGGTCGAATATGAGAGCCCAGACAAAGGATGTTCAAAGTGAAATGCTAAATCTGTTTCTTGTTCTGTTGATGCTGCTGTACTTCCTGAGCTTTTCCAGCACTTCATTTCTCTTTCAGAGTTACAGCACTAGCAGTTTTTTTTGCTTATAATAGAGAATAAGTGTAATATTCTTAAACAAGTCACATGAAATCCCATCAAAATAAACAAGTAACCATCTACAACTATCCTACATAAATATGCTATCTATAAGAACTGTTTTCCATTTGACCTCCCATTAGAAGATTTCTTTTAAACTTTAAAAGTCTTTATCTTCCTAAGCACGTTTTCTGTCATGTAACTGGTAAAAGTTAATTACATAATTATTATATTTAATTTATTATATAATAAATTAAAATGAAACTCAAATATTAACAGGAAATGCCGGAAATACTTGAGTTAATATTTTAGATTGATTACCCTTCAATAAAACAAGAAAAGGTTAGAAATGAAATATGTTTTAATTTTTAGTGTAGAGGAGGGGTGGGGAGTACTAAGTGAACCTCTGTGATTAGTTCGAACATAAGAAATTGGTTGTGGTCCTGTTAGAGCTATGAAGGCAAAGCTGAATGGGGAGAGGTACAGCAAAATGAAGTAAAAGAACTGAGGAGAGAGGAAACAAAGACAGTGCTGGGATTGTGAGAAACAAAATACAGCAATGACTGGAAATCTGAAATTTAATAAAAATGTTTGAAGTATGCAGCAGGTTAGGAGAAAGAAACCCCACTTTATTAATACAGACTAACAGCTTTTTGTTCCGACACAATTTGGAAAGGTTGATTATATACAGTACTGTGGAAAAGTCTTAGGTATATATATTAGCTAGGCTCTCTCAAACTTTTGTATGGTATTGTATAGTGGTTAAAATAAAGAGGAGGTTGGGAAACAAATGAGAATACTTAACTTTGTATTAGCTCAGCAGTATTAAATGTTATTTGGTAAGTAGAGAGACATAATATACAGTACTGTGGAAAAGTCTTCGGCACTCTAGCTATATACGGTATATATGCCTGAGTCTTTTGCACAGTTCTGAAAAAGTCTTGAATTCAGTGTTCAATCATGAGGGCTGTAAATGTGCCTAGGCAGAGAATCAGATCTTATTCCTTGAACCTGCATTGGGCTTTCATGGACCAGTATGAGAAATCAAAGCCAGAGAACAGAGTGGCAAGTAGCTGGAAGCCTAGAGTCACCCTTGCAGACTAAATACTGGTATTCTGAGAAGCAGTCACTAAATTTGTCATTGTTCTCTCCAGTGTGAAGCAAATGTGATATACTAAATTGTAAGAAATTCTAGTGACTCATTCATTTCCTGGAAGCAATGTTTAAATCACTGGTGGGTGACAGGGAAAGAGATAAAAGAGCAGCTGTTGCATCTTCTGTGGTTGCTTAAGAAGATGCCATCTTGAGAAGGGTGATGGGTTTAGTGAAAATGGAAGAAGGAACCAGGGAGTCACACTGAGAATGGTTCCTTCAGAATGATGAAAGGGGAAGGGAGGGCATCACAATGAAGATTCAGGAAATTATTCTTTGAATTATTTGAATGTAGAGGCCGGTAAGCTTTTAGGTGACTGGCGGATACCTATCTTTGCTCTGATTAGTTGGAGATGGGTTAAAAGCAGATAGCTGACAAACTATAGTGCAATATTTTAAATGGCAAACACCTTGCTTTTGACCCTGGGAGCATTTCTGAGATACTTATCTAATTGTAATGGACCCCTGGGAATATCTTCAGATTGAGCCATTTACTTTCTGTAAGCATGATTGTTTTTGCTGAACTGCATTGAAATAAATAAAAGTACAGCTGGAGAACTGTTCATTGCAGATTGTTGCCCTGATTCAAATGAGTATTGAGTTGACTCGTCCTCTAAATGTTAGTGTTTTGTGGGTACATTTGATACTTACAGAAAGTCTGGAAGAGCCAAAGGCTCCATTGAGATTACAACAAAACCCAGTATGGTAAAGATCTCTGGATGGATTCCCCAGGGCACTAGTTCCACTCTTCATAGGGAGTTTGTAACATTAAAATCACTTGTGAATTTGTACCTAATGCTACTAAATTCAACAATGTGACAATTATTAGAATCCAAATTTGTTTTAATAACAAAGTCCTGATGAATCCTCATAACACTATCGAGACTCTAAATCAGTAGTTATATCTCATTAAATGACCTATTCAAAAGTCTATTAATGTTGATTGTTAAAAAATTCTTTATGTTTTGTTTCTTGGGATGATAATGACAATCATGCTTTCCAACCTGATTTTAATCTCAAGCTCACTATTGCAGTTGAAAGATAAAACTTTAAGGCAAATTTGACTATCCTTTTGCTATGACAATTGTGCTTGGGATTTAGCTCTGGCAAGGAATTTTGCTGTAAATATGACATACTTGCAACATTTAAGTTGGCTCCCCTGCAAATTCTGTCAGTATACCCTCCATGTACTACCAGGGAGAAGGCAATTCTAGATTTAGTGTTGTGCAATGAACCGGATTTGATCAGGGACCTTGAGGTAATGGAACCATTAGGAGGTAGTGACCATAATATGATATGTTTTAACCTACAATTTGAGAAGGAGAAGGGAAAATCGGATGTGTCAGTATTACAATTGAACAAAGGGAACTATGGAGCTATGAGGGAGGAGCTGGCCAAAGTTCAATGGAATAATACCCTAGCAGGGAAGACAGTGGAACAAAAATGGCAGGTATTTCTGGGAATAATGCAGAAGGTGCAGGATCGGTTCATTCCAAAGAGGAAGAAAGATCCTAAGGGGAATAAGGGGCGGCCATGGCTGACGAGGGAAGTAAAGGGCAGTATAAAAATAAAAGAGAAGAAGTATAACATAGCAAAGATGAGTGGGAAACCGGAGGACTGGGAAGCTTTTAAAGAGCAACAGAAGATAACAAAAAAGGCAATACGCCAAGAAAAAATGAGGTACGAAGGTAAACTAGCCAAGAATATAAAGGAGGATAGTAAAAGCTTCTTTAGGTATGTGAATAGCAAAAAAATAGTTAAGACCAAAATTAGGCCATTGAAGACAGAAACGGGTGAATTTATTATGGGGAACAAGGAAATGGCAGATGAGTTGAACAAGTACTTTGGATCTGTCTTCACTAGGGAAGACACAAACAATCTCCCAGATGTAATAGTGGTCAAAGGAACTAGGGTGAACTGAAGGAAATTTATATTAGGCAAGAAATGGTGTTGGATAGACTGTTGAGTCTGAAGGCTGATAAGTCCCCGGGACCTGATGGTCTGCATCCCAGGGTACTTAAAGAGGTGGCTCTAGAAATCGTGGATGCATTAGTAATCATTTTCCAATGTTCTATAGATTCAGGAACAGTTCCTGCTGATTGGAGGGTGGCTAATGTTGTCCCACTTTTCAAGAAAGGAGGGAGAGAGAAAACAGGGAATTATAAACCGGTTAGCCTGACGTCAGTGGTGGGAAAGATGCTGGAGCCAATTATAAAAGAGGAAATTACGACACATTTGGATAGCAGTAGAAGGATCAGTCCGAGTCAGCATGGATTTATGAAGGGAAAATCATGCTTGACTAATCTTCTGGAGTTTTTTGAGGATGTAACTATGAAAATGGACAAGGGAGAGCCAGTGGATGTAGTGTACCTGGACTTCCAGAAAGCTTTTGATAAAGTCCCACATAGGAGATTAGTGGGCAAAATTAGGGCACATGGTATTGGGGGCAGAGTACTGACATGGATTGAAAATTGGCTGGCTGACAGAAAACAAAGAGTAGTGATTAACGGGTCCCTTTCAGAATGGCAGGCTGTGACCAGTGGGGTACCGCAAGGTTCGGTGCTGGGACCGCAGCTGTTTACAGTATACATTAATGATTTAGATGAAGGGATTAAAAGTAACATTAGCAAATTTGCTGATGACACAAAGCTGGGTGGCAGTGTGAAATGTCAGGAGAATGTTATGAGAATGCAGGGTGACATGGACAGGTTGGGTGAGTGGGCAAATGTATGGCAGATGCAGTTTAATGTGGATAAATGTGAGGTTATCCACTTTGGTGGCAAGAACAGGAAGGCAGATTACTATCTAAATGGAGTCAAGTTAGGAAAAGGGGAAGTACAATGAGATCTAGGTGTTCTTGTACATCAGTCAATGAAAGCAAGCATGCAGGTACAGCAGGCAATGAAGAAAGCTAATGGCATGCTGGCTTTTATAACAAGAGGAATTGAGTATAGGAGTAAAGAGGTCTTTCTGCTGCTGTACAGGGCCCTGGTGAGACCACACCTGGAGTATTGTGTGCAGTTTTGGTCTCCAAATTTGAGGAAGGACATTCTTGCTATTGAGGGAGTGCAGCGTAGGTTCTCAAGGTTAATTCCCAGAATGGCAGGACTGTCACATGTTGAAAGATTGGAGCGACTGGGCTTGTATACACTAGAATTTAGAAGGATGAGAGGGGATCTGATTGAAACATATAAGATTATTAAGGGATTGGACACACTGGAGGCAGGAAGCATGCTCCCGCTGATGGGTGAGTCCAGAACTAGAGGCCACAGTTTAAGAATAAGGGGTAGGCCATTTAGAACAGAGATGCGGAAAAACTTTTTCACCCAGAGAGTGGTGGATATGTGGAATGCTCTGCCCCAGAAGGCAGTGGAGGCCAAGTCTCTGGATGCATTCAAGAGAGAGGTAGATAGAGCTCTTATAGATAGCAGGGTTAAGGGATATGGGGAGAGGGCAGGAATGGGGTACTGATTGTGTATGATCAGCCATGATCACAGTGAATGGTGGTGCTGGCTAGAAGGGCCAAATGGCCTACTCCTGCACCTACTGTCTATTGTCTATATCTGTCTTCATGTACTTATCTAGGTTCCCTTGAATATTTTTCTGATGTTTAAATCAACTACTCCTTATAAAAAGGTATTATAAATTTTAACCATTGCTTAAGTAAAGCTGTTAGACTTGAATTTTTATCATACTCCTGATAATGGCTTCTCCAAGACGGAACTGCTTTCTCTGCATGTGCCGCATGAGATCCATCCACAATCTCAAACACTTCCATGAGGTCATTGTTCAGCCTTTTCTATCTTGGAGAAAAGTACTTCAATTTGGTGTTTTTCCCTGATTGATATTACTTCTCTATCTGGCATTGGCTTGTAAATGAATTTTAAATCCATTTAATCCAATCTGCTGTAGCATTGATACGAAGGCAGTGGAATGCACAATCTGTTAAAGAATCTGTGATGAAATAATGCTTTGTACCGAGAGCTGCATGAAAATGACACTAGCTTTGCAAATTGCATTTGAACATCGATGCTGTATTGTGCAATGCTATATATAACCTGGAATCTGTTTGAGTGTGCACTCATTGCTGCAGGTTTCTGCTCTGGGTTTCATTTTGGAACATGATGTTGGGAATTGAAATTAAATTAGACACAATACAGAATAACTACAGCTCATGTTATGAAAAGGTAATAATACAATGCAACATTGTACAATAAAAGAAGTTATTGTCAAAGAGTTATCTATGTTATATTTAGTACCATAGAAGACATTTGCATTAAATGAACACACTATCTGTGCTATCTCATATACCAACATAATCCATGCTTAAAAAGAATATTCCTCTTTTTTGACACTATTCATGACAACTTTAGGTTGAAAATAACTTTCAACTATCTCTCCAGACAGTAATTAGCCTCAAATGAAAATCCTTACTAAATTTTCTCTGGCTTTCTCGATTCCATTGAAGATACTATTAGTAGCTCAGTAGTTTCATTCTACTTATAATTTCCTGTCCTTGGAACGACTGAGGTGAATCTAGACTATATACACACTGAATTACATATCATTTATGTAATGGATTTCCAATCTGAGGTCAGAACCTATTATGGAATTTTACTTTTCTTTCATTTTTATATTGTTGTTCAGTTCAAGGATATTTCCATTTTCATTGGAGTTTGGTGAAATTGATATTATTCATTATTTTAGAAAGTTCATGCAAATGAAACTCAAATATTTTGTACCTGTAAAATGCAACCAGATTCACATTTGTAATAGTAAGTGGTGAAGGTGAGCACAAATTTCACCTTAAATGCATCTTCAAAATATGGTTTAATTTATGATATCACATACCTTATGTACTTTGTTTAATTGCCACTATTAATTTTCCAACTTTCCAACAAACAAGTATATCCCACAAACAGACGAGATCATTCACTATCTACTGTATGCGGGCATTTGGAAAGTCACATGCAGCATTGCTAACCAAAATGAATGAACTTAATTTTCATGATCAGCAATGATCATATTTTCAATGTTTTCTTGAAAGAAAAATTTAAAATTCCAACTTTCAGATTTCTCAATTAAAACTGAAAAATTCAAGTGCTGTTAGCTTATCTATGTATTTGAATGATAGATAGGTACTTTATTTATCCCAAAGGAAATTACAGTGTCACCGTAGCATTACAGGTATACAGATGTACAAATATTAGAAGAGAAGTACGAAAGAATAAAAAATAACTTACCACAAACAGTCTATCAGGGGGGAGTCATCACTTCCCTGGCTATAGGTTGACTCATTATCGAGCCTAGTGGCTGAGGGTAAAAATGACCTCATATCACACTCTTTGAAGCAGCGCAATTGTCTTAGTCTATTACTGGAAGTGGTCCTCTGTTCAGATAAAAGTGGCATGCAGAGAGTGAGAAACATTGCCCAGAATTGCCAAGATTTTCTGTAGGGTCCTTTGTTCTACCACAGCCTCCAATCTGCCCAGTTTGACTCCTATTACAGAGCCAGCCTTTCTCATCAGTTTATAGAGCCTGTTGGCATCACCCATGTTGAAGCCATTGCCCCAGCACACCATCACATAGAAGATTGTACTGGCAACAATAGACTGGTAGAACATATCAGTTCAAGTCACTTTTATTGTCATTTCAACCATAACTGCTGGTACAGTACATAGTAAAAATGAGACAATGTTTTTCAGGACCATGGTGTTACATGACACAGTACAAAAACTAGACTGAACTATGTAATAAAAAAAAACAACACAGGGAAAGCTACACTAGACTACAGACCTACACAGGACTGCATAAAGTGCACAAAAACAGTGCAGGCATTACAATAAATAATAAACAAGACAATAGGGCAAGGTGTCAGTCCAGGCTTCGAGTATTGAGGTGTCTGATAGCTTGAGGGAAGAAACTGTTACATGGTCTGGTCATGAGAGCCCGAATACTTCAGAGCCTTTTCCCAGACGGCAGGAGGGAGGAGAGTTTGTATGAGGGGTCCATGGGGCCCTTCATAATGCTGTTTTCTTTGCGGATGCAGCGTGTAGTGTAAATGTCCGTGATGGCGGGAAGAGAGACCCCGACGATCTCAGCTGACCTCACTATCCGCTGCAGGGTCTTGCAATCCAAGGTGGTGCAATTTCCGAACCAGGCAGTGATGCAGCTGCTCAGGATGCTCTCAATACAACCCCTATAGAATGTGATGAGGATGGGGGGTGGGAAATGGACTTTCCTCAGCCTTCGCAGAAAGTAGAGACGCTGCTGGGCTTTCTTTGCTATGGAGTTGGTGTTGAGGGACCAGGTGCTATTCTCTGTCAGGTGAACACCAAGAAACTTGGTGCTCTTAACGATCTCTACCAAGGAGCTGTCGATGTTCAGCGGGGAGTGGTCGCTCCATGCCCTCCTGAAGTCAACAACCATCTCTTTTGTTCACATTAAGAGACAGGTTGTTGGCTCTGCACCAGTCCATTAGCCGCTGCACCTCCTCTCTGTAAGCTGACTCGTCGTTCTTACTGTTGAGAGCCACCACGGTGATGTCATCGGCGAACTTGATGATATGGTTCGAGCTGTATGTTGCAGCACAGTTATGGGTCAGCAGAGTGAACAGCAGTGGACTGAGCACACAGCCCTGGGGAGCCCCTGTGCTCAGTGTGATGGTGTTGGAGATGCTGATCCTGTTCCAGACTGACTGAGGTCTCCCAGTCAGGAAGTCTAGGATCCAGTTGCAGAGGGAGGTGTTCAGGCCCAATAGGCTCAGCTTTCCAATCAGTTTCTGAGGGATGATTGTGTTGAATGCTAAACTGAAGTCTATGAACAGCATCCGAACGTATGTGTCTTTTTTGTCCAGGTGTGTTAGGGCCAGGTAGAGGGTGGTGGCAATGGCGTCATCTGTTGAGCGGTTGGGACGGTACGCAAACTGCAGGGGGTCCAGTGGGGGGGGCAGCAGGGTCTTGATATGCCTCATGACGAGCCTCTCGAAACACTTCATGATGATGGATGTAGGATGTAATTGCAATGGGACGGTAGTCATTTAGGCAGGACACTGAAGACTTCTTTGGCAGGGGGACGATGGTGGTGGCGCTGCTCAGGGAGATGTTGAAGATGTCAGTGAGAACATCTGCTAGCTTGGCTGAACATCCTCTGAGCACTCTACCAGCGATGTTGTCTGGTCCAGCAGCCTTCCGTGGGTTGACCCTGCACAGGGTTCTTCTCACGTTGGCCACGGTGAGACACAGCACCTGGTCATTTGTAGGAGGAGGTCATATGAAGGAGATGCCTGCATACTCCAAAGGACCTCAGTCTCCTCAGGATGTAGAGAGGACTCTGAATATGTGGATTGATTTAGTGATAGAATAGTGGGATGTCTACATAAGTCTTATGTAGCAGCTTTGCCTATCATCCTGTTTTGACTCTGATAAATTATTCTAGTTCTTTAGTTCTTGATTCCCTGGACTGGAAAGCATCCTTTCAATATCTACCCTTTCAAGTTCCTTAAGAATTTTGTTTTGCTGAGATTATCTCTCAATCTGCCAATCTCCAAGGGAAATATAAAGTTACTCTTCTTCAGGAAATACCAGCAAATTTGCAATTTTTTTCAGTAGACATCCTTATTCTAAAAAATTGTGCATAATATTCCGGATTTGGTCTCATCGAGACACACTATAATTGCAGCAGAAATTCTGAACCTAAAAATTCAACTCTGGTCAGTTGAATTTATAGCCAGAATTTATATATTTTTTCCTGTTGTTACTTCCACTTAAATTTGTTTTTAACCTTCCCTGTATTCTCAAACTTCACTGCAGACAGAACCACCAACCTTTCTTTCTCACCACCTACTTTGCCCTTCACCTGATTAAGAATATTGCCCTATTGTGTGATTCAGCATGACATCTGTTGGAGCCCATCTGAATAGAACTGACATAAGAAAAACTGCTGATTCAGGAAATATGATCTAAAAATAATGAACCCTGGAAGTATTCAGCATGTCTGACAGTATCTGTGGAAAGGAATCAGACTTGACATTTCAAGTCAATGACCCTCCATAACAGTTCACTTTTTCTTCAGAGCTCTGGCTTCTAAACATCACTATCTTGGCATGTGGCTCGTGTAAAGATACAATAAATACAGTATCAACTCAGGTTTTCCTTTTATTTTTAACATTGGATCTTCAAGTTCTCTCAGCAGTTTCGCATCTGTTGCTCTTTCCCATGTAAGCTGCAGCAACTGGATCCACACCCTACCACACCAAGTTTAGGAGGAGACAGCCTTTATTGTGAACCTGGACAGATAACATTGTTTGTAATTCCCAGCTACGTTCAATGGTGGAGAATACTGAAGGTGTGAATGAATGAAATTGTTCAGTCGGTTATGCCAGTTAGTAGTTTCAACATGATATGCACCCTGGGAGATTTTGTGAAACTTTAAGCCCTCAGTGTGTAACATGTATACATAAATTGAAATGAAATGAAGCATTTTCCAGGTACATGAGGCTTACTTTACAAATCTACAATACAGTCACTTACTCCATTTTCACAACATAAAGTTGTTAAGTTTAAAACCTAGCTTCAGTACTTTTTCAGCTTCCAGCTGAGAAGGATTTAACCTGAACTAAATTGTTCCTCAGATACAATGCCTAGAGTTAATGTTGTTGTTCTGTAATGTTGTAGGTAACATAACATTGATAACAAAATCCTGCTGGTTCATTTATGGAAGACCAAATCTAAATCTTACAATATTGCTTTTTTTTAAAAACATATGTAGTTCTCACATTCAAGAGATAGAAAGTGGCTGTCAATTATTTTCTGTTCTTTGTAACATGTTTAGGTCAAGCGATCTAAACCATTTTATTTTGTCAGCAAAAAAGATGTGGTCTCTTTAATCAGCTTTGATAGTGATAGAGTAAAGGATCTTGAGCTGAAGAATATATCTGCTGAGCAACCATTGCATTTGCACATTGTGTATGCTTGAAAGTAAACATGTAATTTAAAACACAAAAGCTTTAATCTTAATTATCAGTTTATATTTTGTGAGCACTTACATATCTACATTTCTTGTAGGTACAGTAGGTAACCAGCAAAATACTAGATCACACAAATGCTAAACTTATTTTTTATGTGAACAATGAATCAAGTACATATCATTCAAGATTGACTGAAGAATTGTAAAGTTAATATTCAAAGGTGAAGTGTATAGTTTGTGCGCACAATTTTTTTTGTTTGCCAGTGGGTAATCTGTTGCAGTGCTGTAAATGATGCATGCAAAAGAGTAAGCTGCATTCCTATTCTACATGATTTGTTCTTGTAATTGTGCCACTGGAACATAAAATAAACCCAATGAAAATGAATGATCTTCTAGTATTAAGCTATCCACATACTTTCTAAGAATGGCTGTATATTGCAGAATATCATTTCTGGTAAAAACAGAGCAAACTTTGGCAACATTTATGATTATAGATTAGAAATTATTGGCAATTTTCAAAAATTGTGCTTGGGTAAAACACGCTCCTAAGGAACAAAAGGTCAAGAGTGGGAGTCAATTAATTGCTGGACTCTTTTTACATTAAATAATGTTGCAATTGTATGTGAGTAGCTCCAGCTGAAGTACCCTACAATTTCAGTGGAAAGCTGTGGATGCTGGCTCCTCCTCCAAGCTGACTCATGTATTAAGCAGCAGTTTATCCTTGAAAAGAAGTGGAATAAATATCTAATGCCGGTATCGGTATAACTTCAACACTAAGTTGTTATGCTCAGCAAGTACAATTGTTTTGCGTTACTGCAGATTGCCAGCAGTTGTAAGGTGAATATTTAATTTCTAGTTTAGTTCTTATATATTTTTGCCATTTTCAAAGCTAATTTTCAGAAGCTGATTTGAAAGCTTTAAGCTTACAAATCTCTGAAGTGATCGCTGAGGTGCGATCAGATCAAAATGATTATTGAGCCTGAAGAGGAGACATGGATTTTGCACAGGGAGAGAGGCCAGGTGTGAACAGTAAGGATTTCATCCATGGACGAGATGAAGGAGTTAAGGTGTTAGTGGGAAGATGCTCACAAGGCCAGTGTAGAATTATGTGGTGACAGAGGATATAAACAGGAAAATTAGAATGTTAGAAGCTACATAAAGGGACAACACAGTATTGAAGTGAAGATGATATGGTACTTCCACTCTCAATCAAACTTTGTGACTGCACTGATCTTAGGGATATTTGTATAATACTGTTTATATAAAATGTTTGCTGTGCTTTTTCCTCTCTGCTCGATGTTTTCTGAGATAATTAACCTAGTTTTCAGCAGAAGGGACTATTTGATCTGAATTGTATGCCCTATCCCATTGCCAATTCACCTGACTGATGGTGTCAATAAGGATTCTGTGAATCTTTAAATGAACTAATTCAGGAAAGAGATCTAAACTTAAGAAGACAATATCTGACCTTTTGAAACCTCCAGCAGTAATTAAACTTGGAAGGAATGTAACTCCATGTTTGCAATCATTTTAAATTTCAAGAAGATTGATTTACCAGTTTAAGTGTTTTAAAATAAACTGCTAGATTTTAGAACAAATCTGACAGTTGAATACAAAATGATGAGGCAATTAGAGAACTGGCATCCTAATGGCTGAGGGACACAACTTTTGAGTACAATTCCCTGCCTGAAATCGCTGTCTAATTTTCATATAATTAAAAGCCAATACAATATCACTGTTGTTGACAGCAAATCATGAGTTCAGTCTTCCCAAGTGGAGAAAATTGCAGTTCATCCAAGATTAGATTTTGGGTAATCAGTCTGACAAACTCAATGCAACAGAGGACTGAAAAGAGATGAAGAAGATGGGATTATTGATGCTTTCTGTGTGTGTGGAAGTTGACCTCCAACTCTATGAATGATGATTTCTATGAAGCAGGACCAACCCAAAATCAATGAAAGCAGCAGGCAGGAGGTGGTGCAAGGGGACTGCATTTTACAAGGTGAAGGGGGGACGTAAAGCCAAAGCTGAAGCTGATTGTTTATGACTCAATAAAGCATTAAAATCAAATGAAGCTTTTCCTACATTGCTAAATTGAGCAGCGTTATAGAAATCATGAAGTCAGACCACTTGCTTAAATGTGTTACAAACTGTGGACCATTCTATAGAAACATAAAAAACCTACAGCAAAATAGAGGCCCTTCGGCCCACAAAGTTGTGCCGAACATGTCCCTACCTTAGAAATTATTAGGCTTACCTATAGCCTTCTATTTTACTAAGCTCCAAGTACCTAAAAGTTTCTTAAAATCCCTTTCGTATCCGCCTCCACCACCATTGCCGGCAGCCCATTCCACGCACTCACCACTCTCTGAGTAAAAAACTTACACCTGACATCTCTGTACCTACTCCCCAGCACCTTAAACTTGTGTCCTCTTGTGGCAACCATTTCAGTCCTGGTAAAATGCCTCTGACTATCCACACGATCAATGCCTCTCATCATCTTATACACCTCTATCAGGTCACCTCTCATCTTCCTTCGCTCCAAGGAGAAAAGGCCGAGTTCACTCAACCTATTCTCATAAAGCATGCTCCCCAATCCAGGCAACATCCTTGTAAATCTCCTCTGCACCCTTTCTATGGCTTCCACATCCTTCCTGTAGTGAGGTGACCAGAACTGAGCACAGTACTCCAAGTGGGGTCTGACCAGGGTCCTATATAGCTGCAACAGTACCTCTCTGCTCCTAAATTCAATTCCACGATTGATGAAGGCCAATACACCGTACGCCTTCTTAACCGCAGAGTCAACCTGCGCAGATGCTTTGAGTGTCCTATGGACTCGGATCCCAAGATCCCTCTGATCCTCCACACTGCCAAGAGACTTACCATTAATACTATATTCTGCCATTGTGGCGACCCACTTTCTGCTCAGGCGAACCGGCTCACAAATAGCCAGCGCATGGGGGAAGACTTTGATAATGCACCTCTGACGTCATTTCCGCCCAGAGAGGGCGGGCGCTAGGGATTAAATGCCAGTGCCGCGAAGTTTGAATAAACTAGTCTCGAAACGATTTACCGACTGCGTGTCGTTATTTCAGCGCTGTGTGTAGCACATCGCTACATTGGTGACCCCGACGGTCCAAACGGGATTTGGGCCAAAGATGACCGACTCTTCATCTGTTCACACAGTTTCGCTAAAACTGCCGATTTTCTGGACGCTGCGACCATGCGTGTGGTTTAGCCAAGCAGAAGCCCAGTTCCAGATTCGGCAGATATCCTCTGATTCCACGCGTTACTATCACATGGTGAGCGCCCTTGACCAGGAGACGGCCGCCCAGGTTGTGGATTTCATACAGTCGCCCCCAGAAGAAGGCAAATATGAAGCATTCAAAGCGCTGCTCATTGGGACCTTTGGCCTCTCACGGCGTGAGCGGGGTGCCCGCCTGCTTCACCTGGATGGTTTGGGAGACAGACTGCCGTCAGCATTGATGAACGAGATGCTGTCCCTGGCTGACGGACACAAGCCCTGCCTCATGTTCGAGCAAGCATTCCTAGAGCAACTGCCCGAGGACATACATCTGCCGCTGGCCAACGCAGATTTCAGCGACCCCCGGTGGCAGCCCATGCAGACGTGCTGTGGAAAGCCAAGAGGGAGAGCATGGCATCCGTCGGTCAGATTGCCAGGCCATGCGCCCAACAGCGGACCAGACCAGGCCCGACAGAGGGGCGCACACAACACAGAGGCAGCAGTGAGGAAGCTAGTGAACAGTGGTGTTTCTACCACCACCGGTTGGGCACAAAAGCCCGCCGTTGTCACCCGCCCTGCAAGGGCCAGGGCCAGGGCCAGCTGCCACTAATGACTATGGCGGCTGGCCACCAGGATAGCCTCTTGTACGTCTGGGACAAACAGTCGGGACGCCGCTTCTTGGTCGACACCGGAGTGGAAATCAGCGTCTTGCCCCGACGGGGTACGACACCTGCAACAGGAAGCCAGGACCCACCCTGAGGGCCGCAAACGGCAGCACGATACAGACCTACGGCACCCACACAGTGCAGCTGCAGTTCGGCGCCAGCCAGTTCACGTGGGACTTCACACTGGCTGCGGGTGGCCCAACCACTCCTGGGGGCGGACTTCTTGCGAGCTCACAGTCTGCTGGTCGACTTGCAAGGGAAAAGACTGGTACATGCCGAGACTTTCCAGACGTTCTCCCTGGGTGAAGCCAAGTTGCCGGCCCCACACCTGGACTCTATCACGCTGTCGGACAACGAATTCACCAGAATCCTGGCGGACATTCCATCGATTCTGGCACCGCAGTTCACGGCAGCCATGCCCAGACACGGGGTTCAGCACCACATCCTGACCAAGGGACCAGCCCTCCACGCCCGCGCATGAAGGTTCCCCCCGGAAAAGCTCTGCCTGGCGAAGGAGGAGTTCAAGAGGATGGAGGAATTGGGGATCGTACGGAGGTCCGACAGCCCATGGGCCACCCCCCTGCACATGGTGCCCAAAGCAGCTGGGGGTTGGAGACCATGCGGCGACTACCACAGACTGAGCAAGGCTACAAATCCAGACCGTTACCCCGCGCCGCACGTACAGGACTTTGCAGCAAACCTGCACAGGGCAAGAATATTTTCCAAAGTAGACCTCGTCCGGGGATACCATCAAATCCCGGTGCACCCTGAAGACATTCCCAAAACAGCACTTACCACCCCGTTTGGCCTGTTCGAGTTCCTTCGAATGCCGTTCGGCCTGAAGAATGCCGTACAGACGTTCCAGCGGCTAATGGATGCGGTGGGACGTGACCTGGACTTTGCGTTCATCTATTTGGACGACATCCTTATAGCCAGCAGTAGTCGCCAGGAGCATCTGTCCCACTTCTGCCAGCTCTACTCCCGCCTGAGTGATTTCGGCCTCACAATCAACCCGGCCAAATGCCAGTTCAGTCTCGATACCATCAACTTCCTGGGCCACAGGATTACCAAAGACGGGGCAACACCTCTGCCCGCCAAGGTAGACACAATCCACCACTTTGCCCGGCCCAACACGGTCAAAGGCCTACAGGAATTCGTTGGTATGGTGAACTTCTACCACCGTTTCCTCCCCTCAGCAGCCCGTATCATGTGCCCCTTGTACACCCTGATGTCGGGTAAAGGCAAGGATATTACTTGGGATGAGGAGGCCGCGGCCGCTTTCGTTAAAGCCAAGGAAGCCTTGGCAGATGCCGCGATGCTGGTGCACCCCAGACCGGATGTTCCGACCACATCCATGGTGGATGCATCCGACACAGCAGTCGGCGGGGTGCTGGAGCAGCTCATCGAGGGGCGCTGGCAACCCTTGGCATTCTTCAGCAAGCACCTACGACCACCTGAACTCAAGTACAGTGCTTTCGACCGGGAGCTGTTGGCACTGTATCTGGCAATCCGGCATTTCAGGTACTTCTTAGAAGGCAGGCCGTTCACCACGTTCACGGATCACAAACCGTTGACCTTTGCATTCACGAAAGTGTCTGATCCCTGGTCGGCTCGCCAGCAGCAACATCTGTCCTACATCTCCGAGTACACGACGGACATCCAGCATGTCTCGGGAAAGGACAACGTCGTGGCGGACGCACTCTCTAGACCAGCTGTCCAGGCCCTGTCCCTGGGGGTGGACTATGCAGCACTGGCGGAGGCGCAGCAGGCAGACGACAAGATGCCCAGCTACAGGACCGCAGTCTCGGGTTTGCAGCTGCAGGACTTTCTCGTAGGCCCAGGTGAGAGGACCCTCCTGTGCGACGTGGCTACCGGCCAACCTCGCCCCATCATCCCAGCAGCCTGGAGGCGGCGAGTTTTCGACTCCATACACGGTTTGGCACACCCTCTATCAGGACAACCATCCGGCTGGTCTCCAGCAAGTTCGCGTGGCACGGACTTCGCAAGCAGGTCAGTGAATGGGCCAGAACATGCGCGCAGTGCCAAACAGCCAAGGTGCAGCGGCACACTAAAGCCCCGCCACAGCAGTTCGAACCCACCCACCGGAGGTTCGACCACATTCATGTGGATATCGTGGGCCCCCTACCAGTGTCCCGAGGAGCACGGTACCTCCTAACTGTGGTAGACCGGTTCACGATGTGGCCAGGTAGCTCACCGGCACATCTGCCGACTCCTGCACCCGAGCACTGATTGCAACCTGGGTAGCGCGCTTCGGGGTACCGGCCCACATTACCTCCAACAGAGGTGCCCAATTCACCTCCAGCCTGTGGTTGGCTGTGGCCAGCCTGTTGGGAACGCAGCTGCACCACACAACTGCCTACCAACCACAGTCGAACGGACTAGTGGAACACTTCCACCGTCACTTGACGTCGGCTCGCATGGCCCGCCTGAGAGGACCTAACTGGGTGGATGAGCTTCCCTGGGTCCTGCTTGGAATTTGCACAGCGCCCAAAGAGGATCTGCACGCCTCGTCGGCCGAGTTGGTGTACGGCGCTCCCCTGGCCATCCCGGGAGAGTTCATAGCAGCCCGAAGGGGGCATGAGGAAGAACCCGCAGCAGTCCTGGACAGACTACACGAGAGGCTCGGCAACCTGGCCCCCATACCGACTTCACAGCACGGACAGACCCCAACCCATGTACCCAAAGACCTGCAGAACTGTAAGTTTGTGTTTGTACGAAGGGGTGGACACCGGGCACCGCTACAGCGGCTGTACGAGGGGCCGTTCAAGGTGATCAACAACAACGGGTCCATGTACGTTCTGGACATTGGGGGGAGAAAGGAGGTTTTCATGGTGGACCGACTCAAACCAGCCCATATGGACTTGGCACAGCCGGTCGAGGTTCAGGCACCATGGCGCAGAGGCAGACCTCCCAAACAGAGGCTGATCCAGACTGTGGACATTGGGGGGTGTATCGCCTGTTCTGGGGGGCGGGGGGGAGGGTTATGTGGCGACCTACTTTCTGCACAGGCGAACCGGCTCACAAATAGCCAGCACATGGGGGGAGACTTTGGTAATGCACCTCTGATGTCATTTCCGCCCGGAGAGGGTGAGCGCTAGGGATTAAATGCCAGCGCAGTGAAGTTTGAATAAACTAGTCTCGAAACGACTTACCGACTGTGTGTCGTTATTTCAGCATTGTGTGTAGCACATCGCTACACCATCATATTTGACCTACCAAAATGAACCTCTTCACACTTATCTGGGTTGAACTCCATCTGCCACTTCTCAGCCCAGTTTTGCATCCTATCAATGTCCCGCTATAACCTTTGACAGCTCTCCACAACACCTCCAACCTTTGTGTCATCAACAAACTTACTAACCCATCCCTCCACTTCCTCATCAAGGTCATTTATAAAAATTATGAAGAGTAAGGGTCCCAGAACAGATCCCTGAGGCACTCCATTGATGACCGACCTCCATGCAGAATATGACCCGTCTACAACCACTCTTTGCCTTCCGTGGGCAAGCCAGTTCTGGATCAACAAAGCAATGTCCCCTTGGATTCCATACCTCTTTACTTTCTCAATAAGCCTTGCATGGGGTACCTTATCAAATGCCTTGCTGAAATCCATATACACTACAACTACTGCTCTTCCTTCATCAATGTGTTTAGTCACATCCTCAAAAAAATTCACTCAGGCTCGTAAGGCACGACCTGCCCTTGACAAAGCCATGCTGACTACTCCTAATCATATTATACCTCTCCAAGTGGTCATAAATCCTGCCTCTCAGGATCTTCTACATCAA
Organism: Hemitrygon akajei; assembly: GCF_048418815.1. Classification (NCBI taxonomy): domain Eukaryota; kingdom Metazoa; phylum Chordata; class Chondrichthyes; order Myliobatiformes; family Dasyatidae; genus Hemitrygon; species Hemitrygon akajei. Next base: position 128,855,160 of record NC_133134.1, read on the forward strand.
CTTACCAATCACTGAGGTAAGACTTACTGGTCTATAATTTCCTGGGCTATCTCTACTCCCTTTCTTGAATAAAGGAAGAACATCCGCAACCCTCCAATCCTCCGGAACCTCTCCCGTTCCCATCGATGATGCAAAGATCATCGCCAGAGGCTCAGCAATCTCCTCCCTCGCCTCCCACAGTAGCCTGCGGTACATTTCATCCGGTCCCAGCGACTTATCCAACTTGATGCTTTCCAAAAGCTCCAGCACATCTTCTTTCTTAATATCTACATGCTCACACTTTTCAGTCTGCTGCAAGTCATCACTACAATCACTAAGGTCCTTTTCCATAATGTATACTGAAGTAAAGTATTCATTAAGTATCTCTGCTATTTCCTCCGGTTCCATACACATTTTCCCACTGTCACACTTGATAGGTCCTATTCTTTCACGTCTTATCCTCTTGCTCTTCACATCTTGTAGGATCACATACTTGTAATCTTGCCCGCCAAGGCCTTCCCATGGTACCTTCTGGCTCTCCTAATTTCCTTCTTAAGCTCCTTCCTAGTAGCCTTATAATCTTCTAGATCTCTAACATTACCCAGCTCTCTGAATCTTTTGTAAGCTTTTCTTTTCTTCTTGACTAGATTTATTACAGCCTTTGTACGCCACAGCTCCTGTCCCCTACCATAACTTCCCTGTCTCATTGGAATGTACCTATACAGAACTTCATACAAATATCCCTGAATATTTGCCACATTTCTTCCGTACTTTTCACTGAGAACATTTGTTTCCAATTTATGTCTCCAATTTCCTTCCTGATATCCTCATAATTCCTCTTACTCCAATTAAATGCTTTTCTAACTTGTCTGTACCTATCTCTCTCCAATGCTATTGTAAAGGAGACAGAATTATGATCACTATCTCCAAAATGCTCTCCCACTGAGAAATCGGACACCTGACCAGGTTCATTTTCCAATACCAAATCAAGTACAGCCTCTCCACTTGTAGGCTTATCTACATATTGTGTCAAGAATCCTTCCTGAACACACCTAACAAACTCCACCTCATCTAAACTCCTTGCGCTAGGGAGATGCCAATCGATATTTGGGAAATTAAAATCTCCCATCACGACAACTCTGTTACTATTACACCTTTCCAGGATCTGTTTCCCTATCTGCTCCTCAATATCCCTGTTATTATTGGTCAGCCTGTAAAAAACACCCAGTAAAATTATTGACCCCTTCCTGTTCCTAACCTCCACCCACAGAGACTCCGTAGACAATCCCTCCATGATGTCCACCTTTTCTGCAGCTGTGACACTATCTCTGATCAACAGTGCCACGCCCCCACCTCTTTTCCCTCCTTCCCTGTCCTTTCTGAAACATCTAAAACCTGGCACTTGAAGTAGCCATTCCTGTCCCTGAGCCATCCAAGTCTCTGTAATTCCCGTTATCAGTAATTTTAACCCAAGCAAATCTGCAAGAGAAAGCACTCTCTCTCTAGTTATCATAACAAAGAAGCATTCCTACTTTTAACAAACCAAAGAAGCCATTTTGATTAACATATGCAGTAACATAAAGAAAAAAACCCCTTATACCAAGAACCCCCTTACACAAATAAACTCCATCAGATATCCCTTCAGCCTCTGCCAATCCAGAGAAAATAATCAGTCTGTCCAACCTCTCCTTATAGCATGTTCCCTCTAACCCAGTCAGCATCCTGGCAAACATCTTCTGCACTCTGTCCAAAGTCTCAACAGCCTCCCTATAATTGGGCGACCAGACCAGAACTGAATGCAATACACCAGATGCACCCTAACTAGAGTTTATAAAGCTTCAACATAACTTCCTGACTCTTGAACTCAGATCCTCAACTAATAAAGTTAGGTTTGACATAAGCTTTCTTTACAACCCTTTCAAAATGTATAGCCGCTTTCAGGGGGCAATAAACTTTAACCACAAGATCTCTCTGCTCATCAGCACTGTTACATGTCTTGCCATTAGCATTACTGTCTCCTTATATTTGATTTCCCAAAGTGCAACACTTAACATTTGGTTGGTTTCATCTCCATCTTCCATTTTTCTGCCCTTATCTGCAATTGATCTATATCCATAATCCATAGCCCATCATCTACACTATCTATAACACCAGGGGTCTTCATATGGTCTGCAAATTTACTAATCCACCCATCTACCTTTGCAGCCACATCATATTTATGTATATACATGTAAATACTAAAATCCATGAAGATAACATCTGCAGTCTCCCTTCACTACTCACCTTTGTCATTTCCTCAAAAAACTCAAACAAGTTAGTAACACATATCATGTCTCACATAAAGGCACTGACTGTCCCTAAATAGATCTTGATTTTCCAATTGCTAATAAATCCTATCCATAAGATTAATCTCCAGTAACTTCCTTACTGCTGATGTGATATTCACCAGTTCATAGTTTCTAGGATTGTCCCTGTTTCCCTTCTTGAATAATGTAACAACATGCCAGTCCTCCAGGACTTTGTCTGTGGCTAGAGAGGACTAAAGGATATTGGACAAGGCCTCAACAATCTCATTTCTTCCCTCTCTCATAACCTAGGTATATATTCCGGCAGGCTCTAGTGACTTATCCATCATAATGTTTCTTAAGAGACCTTAACACTATCTCCTTTTTTTATCTTAAAATACCCTAACAAATTAACACTAATCTCCTTGTCCTCCATGTCCTTCTTGGTAAGTGCAGATGCAATGTACTTATTTAGGACCTCACCCACAATCTCTGCTTCTTAACATTCCTACTTTTATCCTTGAGTGGTCATACACACTCCCTAATTCTCCTCTTGCTCTTCATGTATGCGTGGAATGCCTTAGGATTCTCTTTAATCCTGCCTGTCAAGGGCTGTTCATGGTCCCTCCTGTCTTTTCTAATTCCCTTCTTGAACTATTTCCTGACTTCTTTATAATTCTTAAGGGATCTGTTTGGTTTTTAGATTCCTAAATCTTACATATATTTCCTTTTCCTTCTTGACTAAATTCGCCACCTCCTTTGACATTCAATGCTGCTGATCTTGCCAGCCTTATCCTTCCTTCTTATTGGAATATACCTGTGCAGTTGGTCTTTAAACACCTTCCAAAGAAGAGCAAATGACTATTTTCAGTATACAGTAGAATACAGTTCTTAGGAAGCTGGAAGAATTTAAAAGCAAATCCAGCATTAGTCAGTACGTACAGCTGTGCAAGAACATGAATCACAAGATTTGCTTGGAAAAGAGATGACAGGAGAGAAAACAGATGCAAGGATCACTGCTAATTGAGGGCGGGGAGTTTGTCTTTATGGGCATAAATAATGAATAGATGTACATGCAGCTGGTAGGACAATCTCAATCATTATATTACTCTTTAGAGATGAGGCATATGTAGAAGTTTGCCATCGAATAAGGAAATGCTTCATCTCCAGAATGATGCTGAAGTTGTGAGCAGTTATGGCAAGAGGGAAGAGGCACAATATTGCTGAATGTGATTCACTCAACTGCTGGGTATCTCAAACATATATATGTTAACCCCTCTGCTTCCTTGATGAGGGTGAAAAGATAGCATTTTTTATTTTCAATTTTCCATATCAAGCTCTTCATAAGGTAACAAGAAACATTGTGCCTAAAATATTGCAACATGTGATTTGTGACTATAATGACTTAAAACAAATTTAAATCATGTTCTCTTCATAAGTTTTTATTAAACTGCTTTCAAAGAAAGATGTACTATATATAGTCATAGAGTAATAAAGAATTACAGCACAGAAACAGGCTCTTTGGCCCATCTAGTCCATGCCTAAACCCATTTAAACTGCCTACTCCCATTGACTTGTACCGGGACCATAGCCCTCCACCTCCCTACTATCCACGTACCTATCCAAACTTCTCAAACATTGAAATCGAGCTTGCATGCACCATTTGTGCTGGCAGCTCATCCCACACACACTGTCATGACCCTCTGAGTGAAGAAGTTTCCTCTCATGTCCTCATTAAAACTCTCACCTTTCACCCATAACCCATGACCTCTGATTGTAGTCCCACCCAACCTCAGTGGAAAAATCCTGCTCGCATTTACCTTATCTACACCTTCATAATTTTGTATACCTCAATCAAATCTCCTCTCAATCTTCTATAAGACCATAAGACGATAAGATATAGGAGCAGAAGTAGGCCATTCGGCCCATCAAGTCTGCTCCACCATTCAATCATGAGCTGATCAGACAGACAGACAGACATACTTTATTGATCCCGAGGGAAATTGAGTTTCATTACAGCCGCACCAACCAAGAATAGTGTAGAAATATAGCAATATAAAACCATAAATAATTAAATAATAAGTTAATCATGCCAAGTGGAAATAAGTCCAGGACCAGCCTATTGGCTCAGGGTGTCTGACACTCCGAGGGAGGAGTTGTAAAGTTTGATGGCCACAGGTAGGAATGACTTCCTATGACGCTCAGTGTTACATCTCGGTGGAATGAGTCTCTGGCTGAATGTACTCCTGTGCCTAACCTGTACGTTATGGAGTGGATGGGAGTCATTGTCCAAGATGGCATGCAACTTGGACAGCATCCTCTTTTCAGACACCACCATCAGAGAGTCCAGTTCCACCCCCACAACATCACTGACCTTACGAATAAGTTGTTGATTCTGTTGACTCTGTCTGACACACAGTGTTGCAAGTACACGTACTGAGGTCTGCCAGTCAGGTAATCAATAATCCATGAAGCATCCACCTGCACCACTGTCAGCTTCTCACCCAGCAGAGCAGGGCGGATGGTGTTGAATGCACTGGAGAAGTCAAGAAACATAACCCTCACAGTGCTCACCGGCTTGTCCAGCTGGGTGTAGACACGGTTCAGCAGGTAGACGATGGCATCCTCAACTCCTAGTCGGGGCTGATAGGCGAACTGGAGGGGGTCTAAATGTGGCCTAACCATAGGCCGGAGGTGCTCTAGAACAAGTCTCTCCAGGGTCTTCATGATGTGGGAGGTCAATGCCACCGGTCTGTAGTCATTGGAGCCACTGGGGCATGGCGTCTTCGGTACAGGAACAAGGCAGGACATCTTCCACAGCACAGGAACCCTCTGGAGACTCAAGCTCAGGTTGAAGACATGGTGAAGTACTCCACACAGCTGGGGGGCACAGGCTTTGAGCATCCTGGGGCTGACACCATCCAGGCCTACAGCCTTGCTTGGGTGGAGATGTTTCAGCTGTCTTCTCATCTGTTCAGCTGTGAAGCCCACCATGGTGGTTTCAGGTGTGGAAGGGCTGTAGTCACGAGAGCAGGGTGGGGGGCTGTGAGGAGGGGTAGGAGGGGAGAGTGGAGTATGTGTTGATTGGGGGCCGACAACAGATGAATCATGTGGGGGATGATTCTCCAATTCTTCTAGACATCCTCACTCTCCTGCCTTCTCCCATACCCTTTAATGCCCTGGCTAATCAAGAACCTATCTATCTCTGCCTTAAATACACCCAATGACTTGTCCTCCACAGCTGCTCATGGCAATAAATTCCACAGATTTACCACCTTCTGACTAAAGTAATTTCTCTGCATCTATGTTCTAAATGGACTTCCTTCAATCCTGAAGTCGTGCCCTCTTGACCTAGGCTCCCCTACCATGGAAAATAACATTGTGATATCTAATCTGTTCAGTCCTTTTAACATTCTACATTCTAAAGAATCTGCTCCTAACCTATTCAATCTTTCCTTATAACTCAGGTCCTCCAGACTGACAGTATACTTGTAATCTTCTCAGTACTTTTTCAACCTTGTTTACATCTTTCTTGTAAGATGGTGACCAAAACTGCACACAATACTCCAAATTAGGCCTCACCAATGCCTTATACAGCTTCAGCATAACATCCCATCTCCTGTACTCAATACATTGATTTATGAAGGCCAATGTGCCAAAAGCTTTCTTTACGACCATATCTACCTGAGACGCCACTTTCAATGAATTTCAATGAATACCTGAATTTCCAGATACCTTTGTTCTACCACATTCCTCAATGCCCTACCGTTCATTGTGTAAGACCTCCCCAGCTGGTCCTACCAAAGTGCAAAACCTAGCACTTGTCTGCATTAAATTCCATCTGCCATTTTTCTGCCCATTTTTGCAGCTGATGCAGATCCCTCTTCAAGCCATAATAGCCTTCCTCACTGTCCACTGTGCCCCCAATCTTGATGTCGTCCACAAATTTGCTGATCCTGTTAACCACATTATCATCCGGATCATTGATAAAAATAACAAACAACAAAGGACCCTACCCCAATCCCTCCAGCACACTTCTAGTCACAGGCCTCCAGTCAGAGAGACAAAACTCTAAGACCACACTCTGTCTAATCCAATTTATTGCTTCATCCTGAATGCCGAGCAACTAAACCATCTTGACCAGCCTCCCATGCTGGACCTTGTCAAATGCCTTACTAAACTCCATGTAGACAAAACCGATATCTTACCACTATCCTGGTAACTTCCTAAAAAAGTACCCATAAGATTGGTTAGACATGACCTACCACACACAAAGCCATGCTGACTATCCTTAATCAGTCCAAGTCATTCGAAATACTTATATATCCGGTCCCTTTGAATACCTTCCAATTTCCTTCTCATAATTGATGTCAGACTCACTGGCCTATAATTTCCTGGTATCTATTTAGAGCATTTTTTTAACAGTGGATCAACACTGGCAATCCTCCAGTCCTCGGGTACCTTTCTGTCGCGAAGTATGTTTATAATATTTCTCCTAGGGCCCTGGCAATTTCTGCACTTACTTCCCCTAGGATTCGAGAAAACACTTTGTCAGGCCCTGGGAATTTATCCACCCTGTTTTGCCTCAGGGTAGCAAACACCTCCTCCTCTGCTATCTGTACCGGGTCCAGGAAGTTGATGCTGTTCTGCTTAACTTCTATAGACTCTGTATCCATCTCCCATGTACATACAGATGCAAAGCATGCATTTACAATATCCCCCATCTGTTTTGGCTGCACAGTTAGATTACCATTTGGTCTTCCAGAGGACTGATTTTGTCCCTGGAGTCCTTTTGCTCTTGGCATATCTGTAGAATCCCTTTGGATTCTCCTTCACTTATCTGCTAGAGTAACTTCATGCCTTCGTTTAGCCTTCCTGAATTCTTTGTTGAGTGCTCTCTTGCATTTCTCATACTCCATAAGCACCTCTTTTGTTCCCTCTTGCATATTCCTGCTGAGCACTTCCTTTTTTTCCTCTTAACCAGGGCTTCAATATCTCTTGAAATCCAAGGTTCCCTACACTTTTTATCTTTACCTTTTATTCTGACTGGCACATACAAGCTTGGTGCTCTCAGCATTTAGTTTTTGAAGGCTTTCCCACTTTCCAAGTGCACCTTTTCCAAAAAAAAGTTTGTCCCAATCCACACTTGTCAGATCATTCCTGATACCATCGAAATTGGCCTTTCTCCAATTTAGAATCTCAACCCACAGACCAGACCCACCTTTTTGCATATTTACTTTGAAACTAATGGCATTGTGGTCACTGGATGCAAAGTGTTTCCCTACACAAACTTCTGTCACCTGACCTGCCTCATTTCCTAACAGCAGATCCAGTATTGCATCCTCTCTCATTGGGACTTCTACATATTGATGAAGTAAAGTTAATGTCTTCTATTATAACAACCTTATGTTTCTTGCAACAGTCTGTGATCTCTTTACAATTTGTTCCTCTAAATCCCTAGGACTGTTGGATGGTCTGTAATATAGCCCCATTAGCATGTTCATAAATTTCTTATTTCTCAGTTCCACCCATAATGCCTTACTGGTTGAGTTCCCCAGTCTGTCCTGACAGAGCATTGCCATGACATTTTCCCTGACTAGTAATGCCACTCCTCCTCCTTTAATCCGTCCCTAATCTATTCTTTCACAATGACTAACCAATAGATTGTTTGGTATGTAACATTACAGACTATATAAAATCAGAGCTTTTCATGAGTTGCTTTGTATGAAGAAGAGTTTGGAATTCAGACAAAATCGGAACAAAACTAATAAGAATGTCGATTTGGGACATAAAATGAATGAGCTACTGAATAAATACGTGAGAAACTACCTTTGGATAGAATGGGTCAAGCGAGTGGAGGATGTAAAAATAGAATTAGATCTGTGAATTTGGACAGAAAGATAAAAGATCTTTTAGGCTACACCCCTGGATCATTTAAAAAAACAAAGTTGAATCCACCACACACACCTCAGTTGCATATCCAGCAACTGTCACTGGATGGTGGCCTTTTTTCCTTCTTTATTCCCGGAGCATTTTGGCTTTATTACTTGAGGGAGCATGTGAATAATGTTCCTCCATGTAAATAAATTGAACTATGCTTTAGGTAGACTCTTAGACTTCATATCAATAAATCATAAAACAACTATAATGAGAGAAAGGGAGTCAAAACAAATTTTGTAATCTTTCAAATATGAATGTTCTGTATTTTTATGAGATCATAAATTCATGTAACAACTGCTTTATTGTTTGATGAAATATAGTAAAAATATTCTGATTCATTGAAAAAAATTGGCACAAAAATATATATCTCACTTACTTTTCTTTTGTTCAGACATGAAGGAGCTACTTTCCTGAAGTTTATTACTGGTATAAATGTGATTTTTTTCTCATTACTAAGTATGAATTTCAAAGTAAAGCAAAATGCTTTAAAATACACAATGTTATTGTGAAATTATAAATTTATAGCTAGGATGGCCACAGTGCTGTTGATTGAGAAATGTACAATTGACCCAGCAACAATGAACAAATTAGGATCATATGCAGCCTCAAGAGGACAGAAGTGAAGATACTTGTTCTTCACAGTGATGGAGAGTGGAACTGTGGGAGATACACTGAAAAGCTTTTGGAGATTAACTACCATAGATTCTATCCTTAGTCAAAGTCATGTATGCTTTGCAGATGTGAAGTACCTACAGTAGGCACCTCAAAGTCTCCATCATAATTGCCAACTAACTCATGTATCCTTAGCCCATAATCACGCAAAAGAAAAGAGGAACATTCAGGATGGCCTGATAACTACATCTGCACTAAGTGCCCCAAATGAGCTGAAGTTCCAATTAAGGAGTTGAAGCTGCAGCATGACGACCTTCAGCTCATACAGAAAAATGAGGAGGTGATAGATGGAGCTACAGGGAGCTATAGGTCACCTCTAGGTTGCCGGAGGCAGGTACCTGAATGACTGTCATGAGAGGGAAGAGGAATCGGCAGTCAGTGCAGGGTATCCCTGTGGCCGTTCCCCTCAATAATAAGTATACCACTTTGGATACTGATAGTGGTGTCAACCAACCAGGGCAGGCTGCAACAGCCAGGTTTCTGGCACTGTATCTGGCTCTGTGGCTCAGAAGGGAAGGGGAGAGAAGTGGGTAGTAGTGATAGTGTATTCCACAGTAAGAGAAAATGCCTATGAGATGGCTTTCTAAAGCAACTTGTAGTTGAGCCCTCTAGGGGTACAGCAGTTCTGGATTGAGAGTTATGTAATGACCCAGATTTGATTAGGAAGTTTAAGGTAAAGGAACCCTTAGGAGCCAGTAATCATAATATGATAGAATTCACTCTGCAGTTTGAGAACGAGAAGCTAAAATTGGATGTATCAGTATTACTAGTGTACTGATTGTGCATACAGCTCCAATGCCATATTCAAGTTTGCTGACACCTCTGTCGTAGGCTGAATCAAAGATGGTTGCAAAACAATATATAGGAGGGAGACTGAAAATCTAGCTGAGTAGTGCCACTACAACAACCTATGGAGGAAACCAAAGGTCCATGACCCAGTATTTATTGGTGGATCAGAGGTAGAGAGGGTCAGCAACTTTAAATTCCTTGGTGTTATCATTTCAGAGGACCTGTCATGGACTCAGCATGTTAGTGCAATTACAAAGAAAGCACGACAGTGCCTCTACTGAGGAGTTTGCAAAGATTTGGCATGACATCCAAAATTTTGATAAATTGCCATAGATGTGTGGTGGAGAGTATATTGGCTGGCTGCATCACAGCCTGGTATGGAAATACCAATGACCTTGAGTGGAAAATCATGCAAAAAGTAATGGATGCAGCCTAGCCCATCACAGATAAAGCTCTCCTCACCACTGAGCACACCTACATTGAATGTTGCAGGAAAGCAGCATCCATCATCAGGGGCACTCATCTTTCCTAGCACCCAGGTCATGCTTTCTTCTCACTGCTGCCATCAGAAAGTAGGTTCAGGAGCCTTAGCACTCACACCACCAGGTTCAGGAACAGTTAATAGCTCTCAACCATCAGGCTCTTGAACCAATTTCACTTACCCCATCATTGAAATGTTAAGAACGCTAGCAATAGCTAGAAATTTGGAAGATGCAGGGAAGGTACATCCCAAAGATGAAGAAGTACTCTAAAGAGAGAATGCGACAACCATGGCAGACAAGGAAAGTCAAAAGCAGTATAAAACCAAACAAGAGGACATATAGTGTTGCAAAAAATAGTGGGAAATTAGAGGATTGGGAAACTTTTGAAAACTGACATAAAGAAATTTTAAAAATCATAAAGAGAGGAAAGATGGTAAGCTAGCCAATAATATAAAAGACAACACAACAATTTTTTCAAATATACATAGAGAAAAAGAGAGACAAGAGTGTATATTGGACCGCTGGAAAATAACGCAGGAGAGATAGTAATGGAGACTCATGAATTATGGATGAATTTAATAAGTATTTTGTGCCAGTCTTCACTGTGGAATACACTAGCAGAAATGCATGCTTAATAATGGAAATCTTCCCAACCACTGATGTTTAGATTTTTTTTTATTTATTTAGAGATACAGCGTGGAATAAGTCCTTCTGGCCCTTTGAGCTGTACCGCCCAGCGAACCCCAACAATTCAATTTAACCCAAGATTAATCACGAGACGATTTACAATGACCAATTAACCTACGTGCCACGTCTTTACTATGTGGAAGGAAACCAGAGCACCTGGAGAAAACCTATGCATTCCACGGAGAGGACGTAGAGATACCCCTTACAGAGAATACTGGGACTGAATTCTGAACCTTGATACTCTGAGCTGTAATAGTGTCATGCTAACTACTACATTACAGTGGCGTCTAAGTCATGCCAACTGGCCTATAACTTATTTTCTTTTCCTTTCCTCTCTTCTTAAAGAGTGGAGTGACAATTGAAATGTTCCAGTCATCCTGAACCATTTTAGAATCTAATGGTTCCTGAAAGATCATTACTATTGCTTGCATAGTCTCTTTGGCTGCCTTTTTCAAAACCCTGAGGTGTAGTTCATCTGGTCCAGGTGACTGATATACCTTCAGAACTTTCAGCTTCCCAAGCGCCATCTCTTTAGAAATAGCAACTACACTCACTTCTGCCCCCTGAGATTCTCGAATTGCTGACATGTTACTGGTGTCTTCCACAGTGAAGACTGATGCAATATATTTATTAAGTTCATCTGCCATTTTTTTGTCCCCCATTACTACCTCTCCAGCTTCATTTTCCAACAGTCAGATATCCACTCTCGCCTCTCTTTTCCTCTTTATATATCTGAAAGCGTCACCAACCACAGATTCGGCAGCACAGTAGGTACAGCAATTGCGCTTGTGAATTTGCATTTAATGTTTATATTTTCTTTTTAGCCACAGCATAGGCTTTATTTCCCTTTTGAGAGTTTTAGTTAACAACCCTTTTTGGCCTAACTTTTATTGTTTATTTTCCCTTTAACACTGTTCGCATTAAAGTTTGTGAACTATCGACCTGCTTCAGTGTCTGTCACACCGCACGTGGGCCATATCCGAACCTGATAACAGAAAGAGCATTTTGTATCCTCTTTTATATTATTGGCTAGCTTACCTTCATATTAATCTTTTCTTTCCTTATTTTTCTTAGTTGCCTTCTGTCGGTTTTTAAAAGCTTCCCAATCCTCTAACTTCCAACTAACTTGTTTTTATATTATATGCCAACTCTTTTCATTTTATACTGTCCTTGACTTGACTCATCAGTCATGTTTGTGTCACCATCCCTTTAGGATGTATCTAACCTGCATCTTCTGAATTGACCCCAAAAACTCCAGCTGTTGCTGTTCTGCCATCATCCCTGCTAGTATCCCCTTTCAATCAACTTTGGCTAGCTCCTGTCTCATGCCTCTATAAGTCCCTTTACTCTCCTACAATACTGATACATCTGACTTTACCGTCTCCCTCTCAAATTGCAGGGTGAATTCTATCAAAGTATGATCACTGTCTCCTAACATTTCCTTTAACTTAAACTCCTTAATCAAACCTGGTTCTTTACAAAACACACAATCCAGAATTGCCTTTCCCCTAGAGGACTCAACCATAAGCTGCTCTAAAAAGCAATCTCATAAAAGTAAAATGGAGGTTAGGGAGAGAATTGGTCCCCATAGAGAACAGCTACAGCGATGGGTAAGATTTTTACCAAATATTTTTCCTGTGTTTACCGAGGAGAAAATCATGGTTGCTCAAGGCATGAAGGAAACAAGTGGAGATGTTCAGGAGGACTTTTGTATTACCAGTGAAAAGATATTTGCAGCCTTACAGTGCATTAAGGTGAATAAATTCCCAGGGCCTGACCAAGTGTATCCTCACATTTCAGTAAACCCATGAACACTACCACACTACTTTTTTTCTCTTTCTGCACTACTTACTTAATTTAACTTTTTAAAATATGTATATACTTCTTACTATAATTTGCAGTTTTTATTATTCAGAGTCAGATTTAATATCATCAGCATACATCTTTAAATTTGTTAACTTGACAGCAGCAGTACAATGAAATAAGTGATAGATAAATAAAGAGAAAAAATATAGTTACGTTAAGTGTGTGTGTGTATGTATATATATATATATATGTGTGTGTGTGTGTGTGTGTGTGTGTGTGTGTGTGTGTGTGTGTGTGTGTGTCTATTAGATAGTTCCGTTAAAATAAGTGCATAATAACACCTAAGAGTAGTGAGGTAGTGTTCTTGGGTTCAATGGCCATTTAGAAAATGGATGGCAGAGGGGAAGAAGCTGTTCCTGAATTTCTGAGTGTGTGCCTTCAGGCTTTTGTACCTCCTTCCCAACTGTAACAGTTTGAAGAGGGCAAGTCCTGGGAGGTGGGGATCCTTAAAGATGGATGCCACCTTTGTAAGGCACTGCTCCTGAAGATGTCTAGGATACAAATTTCTGCAAACTTGCAAATCAAGTGTAAAGGCCACATCATGGCAAATTGGGAAATGAAAGGTTCGTGAGTTCATCTACACCAGTACCAATTCATGCCTTTTCTCGGGGCTGCAGGCTTGCTTTGGGCTACACCTTGGCTTCCAGAATGACTAATTTCTATTTCTATTTTGTAGGTTCTGAGGTAGCTAATGAGGTTAATATAGGAACTGTGGACTATTCCACAGGTGGGATAGATTATGAGGTGGTGCACTTCTTCTGCAACTTACATAGGGCCTCTTGTACATACAGTACCTGAAACATAGCTTCTATGCCATCCCAAAACCTCCATGTCCACTTTGAGTGGTCATGGGCCAGACGTTCCCAGTAACTTGTAAAGATGTTGCATTTCCCCAAGAAAGCACATCCCTAGTCTCACTATACTCTTTAAGAAGAATCCCAAAGCTGTGTACTGCATACATACTTTTATAATAAAAGAACCTTTGAAACATTAGAAGGGGGAGAGGCAGAAGAAAGGAAATTATAGGCCAGTTAGACTGACTTCAGTGGTTGAGAAGATGTTGGATTCTATTACTAAGGATAAGGTTACTGGGTATTTAGAGGCACATGATAAAATAGGCCAAAGTCAACATGGTTTCCTTAAGTCGAAATCTTGTCCGACATATCTGTTGGAATTAACAGGCAAGATGATAGATAGATAGATAGATACTTTATTCATCCCCATGGGGAAATTCAACTTTTTTCCAATGTCCCATACACTTGTTGTAGCAAAACTAATTACATACAATACTTAACTCAATCACTATCTCAAAAAGCATTAATAATAGCTTTTAAAAAGTTCTTAAGTCCTGGCGGTAGAATTGTAAAGCCTAATGGCATTGGGGAGTATTGACCTCTTCATCCTGTCTGAGGAGCATTGCATCGATAGTAACCTGTCGCTGAAACTGCTTCTCTGTCTCTGGATGGTGCTATGTAGAGGATGTTCAGAGTTTTCCATAATTGACCGTAGCCTACTCAGCGCCCTTCGCTCAGCTACCGATGTTAAACTCTCCAGTACTTTGCCCACGACAGAGCCCGCCTTCCTTACCAGCTTATTAAGACGTGAGGCGTCCCTCTTCTTAATGCTTCCTCCCCAACACGCCACCACAAAGAAGAGGGCGCTCTCCACAACTGACCTATAGAACATCTTCAGCATCTCACTACAGACATTGAATGACGCCAACCTTCTAAGGAAGTACAGTCGACTCTGTGCCTTCCTGCACAAGGCATCTGTGTTGGCAGTCCAGTCTAGCTTCTCATCTAACTGTACTCCCAGATACTTGTAGGTCTTAACCTGCGCCACACATTCTCCATTAATGATCACTGGCTCCATATGAGGCCTAGATCTCCTAAAGTCCACCACCATCTCCTTGGTCTTGGTGATATTGAGACGCAGGTACTTTGAGTTGCACCATATCACAAAGTCCTGTATCAGTTTCCTATACTCCTCCTCCTGTCCATTCCTGACACACCCCACTATGGCCGTGTCATCAGCGAACTTCTGCACATGGCAGGACTCCGAGTTATATTGGAAGTCTGATGTGTACAGGGTGAACAGGACCGGAGAGAGTACGGTTCCCTGCGGCGCTCCTGTGCTGCTGACCACCGTGTCAGACCTACAGTCTCCCAACCGCACATACTGAGGTCTATCTGTCAAGTAGTCCACTATCCAATCCACCATGTGAGAGTCTACTCCCATCTCCGTTAGTTTGTGCCTTAAGATCTTGGGCTGGATGGTGTTAAAGGCACTAGAGAAGTCAAGGAATGTAATCCTCACAGCACAACTGACCCCATCTAGGTGAGAGAGTGATTTGTGCAGCAAATACGTGATAGCATCCTCCACTCCCACCTTCTCCTTATACGCAAACTGAAGAGGATCCTGGGCGTGCCTGGTTTGTGGCCTCAGATTCTGTATTATCAGCCGCTCCATGGTCTTCATCACGTGCGACGTCAAGGCAACAGGTCTGAAGTCATTCAACTCCTTTGGTTGTGGTTTCTTCGGTACCGGGACAATACAGGATGTTTTCCACTGTCTGGGTACTCTTCTCTGCTCCAGGCTCATGGACAAAGGAGAATCAGTGGATGTTGTTTACTTGGATTTTCAGAAGATATACATGAGGCTGCTTAACAAGATAAGACCACATGGTATTACAGGAATGATACTATCATGGAAAACAGATTAGCTGACAGGCAGCAGACAAAAAGTAGGAGTAAAGGGGGCCTTTTCTGATTGGTTGGCAGTGACTAATGATGTTCCACAGGGGTCAGGGTTGAGGCCCCTTCTTTTCACATTATACGTGAATGATTTGGATGACAATTGATGGCCTTGTGCCAAGTTTGCAGATGAAACGAAGATAGGTGGAGGAGTAGTGTTGAGGAAGCAGGGAGTCTGCACACAGACTTAGACAGATTAAGAGAATGGGCAAGGAAGTGCCAAATGGAATATACTGTAGGGAAATGTATGGTCATTAACTTTGGTAGAAGGAACAAAATCATAGACAATTTTCTAAATGGGGAGAAAGTTCAAAAATCAGAGGTGCAATGGGATGGCAGTTCTCGTGCAGGTTTAATTTGAAGGTTGAGTCAGTGGTAAGAAAGGCGAATGCAATGTTAGCATACATTTTCAGAGGAGCAAGGATGTGATGCTAAGGTTTTGTAAGGTATTGATTAAACCACACTTGGGGTATTGTGAGTAGTTTTGGACCCCTTATCTAAGGAAAGATGGGCTGGCATTGGACAGGGTCCAGAGGATGTTCACAAGAATGATTACAGGAATGAAAGAGTTAAGGTATAAGGAGTGTTTAATGGCTTTAGGCTTGTACTTGCTGGAGTTTAGAAGAATGAGTGGTGAGCTCATTGAAACCTATTGACTATTGAAAGGTCTGTATAAAGTGGATGTAGGGAGGATGTTTCCTATAGTGGGTGAGTTTAGGACCAGAGGGCACAGTCTCAGAACAGAGATAAAGAGGAATTTCTTTAGCTAGAGGGTAATGAATCTGTGGAATTCATTAGCACAGGCGGCTGTGGAAGCCAAATTATTAAGTATATTTAGAAACATAGAAAATAGGCCATTTGGCCCTTCCAGCCTGTACCGCCATTCAGTATGATCATGGCTAATCATCCAACTCAGAACCCTGTACCTGCCTTCTTAAAGCAGAGATTGATAAGTTCTTGATTGGTGAGGAGGGTCAAAGGTTATGGGGAGAAGGCAGAAGAATGGTGTTGAGAGGGATAATAAATCAGCCATGATGGAATGACAGAGTGGACTCAATGGGCTGAATGGCCTAATTCTGCTCCTGTGTCTTATGGTCTAGAACTATATTGGAAACAGCAATTTGAAATTTGGCTTACAGCTTGCTTCCCCACCTTTTGAAGATGTAACAGAGTGAGCAGTTCAAAAAGCATAATTTGTTAAATGGGACACTTGGCGGTTGATTGCAAGAGCACATCATTATTTAAGTATCAGCTAATAAATTAGAAAGACTTTGTATTTCTCATTAATAATAAACCTTGCATTGAGATGGGCCAAATAAGGAAATAAATTAGGGTTGGATGGTATCAGCTATGCTGCAGTTAAATCTCCATCTGGAAATTACCATAAGACCATCAGACATACAGTAGGAGCAGAATAAAGCCATTTGGCCCATCGAGTCTGTGTTAACATTCAATCATGGCAGATTTATTTTCCCTCTCAGCATCATTCTCCTGTCTTCTCCCTGTTACATTTGCCATCCTTACTAGCCAAGAACCTGCTAGTCTCTACTTTAAATGCCTCCAATGACTTGGCCTCCATCGCTGTCTGGAGCAATTACTGAGAGTGGTTATCTATAACTCCCTGTTTCCCCAATTATCCAAGGAGAAGAAAGCCTCCTTCATTTTCTCCTCCTCCTTATCTTCATCCCCACTATGATCACTAAATCAATAGGACACGTATCCTCACGTTGCCTGATATGTCCTCTATGAATTTTGCATTGCCAGAGTGATTAATTTAAATCTTGCACAGTCATAAAGAAGAACAAGTGGCTACCAGGGAACACTAGTGTGGGACATGCCAGTTAATTATCAAATAAATTGTTGTGGTTCCTCCTTTACGTGATAGTCGTTGCTGCCTCTCGGTGAATTACCTCACTCCTTCCCTCCTTGAATGCCATAAATTTCAGCAAAATGTGAATGAGTTACTTACAAACAATCCAAGCTGACAACAATGCACCACTTCTTGATGAGTTTAATGCCTTTGATGCATGTTTTAGCAGAAGGGGAATAGATTACCACCATCTCTGATGCACAGGGATCCACAGGAACCATCACAGATGTAAGTTCAGTCTTCTGGTAAGTGAACAAGTGGAAAGGATCTGGTTGGTTGGAGACCCTGGCAGATCAGCTGGCGGGAGTGTTGCAGGCGTTTTTAACCTCTCTCAACTTGAATCTGAGGTTTCCACTTTTTTTACGAAGGCCTCTATAATTCTGATACCCAAGAAAAATAAGGTAATGTACCTTAATGACTACTGCCAATTCACTCTGACATCCACCATCATGAAGTTCTTTGAGAGGATGGTCTTGGTGTTGTTACGACTGTGCCACAACTCTGAGGGGCCGAAGGGTACAAAGTAGCCCCCTCCTTTTTGAGAATCGCAAGATCGCTATTAATTCAGGTCTGGGGACCCAGGAAATGAGAGAGAAAATCCTCAAGGGTTTGGAATGTGTGTCCTGCCCTCAGAAAGACAAAGCCACGGATACCGGCCATTGTCTCTTGGAGACGGAATTATGTATTGAGTACTGTACTATTCATTGAAGCCCTCAGCTAATGACCAGAGTGGGCTGGTTGAGGGATTGCATCATCACAACCTGACTGACATCTGAGACTCCGTGAGTAAGGATAAAAGAGGGTCTGGGGAACAACCCCTTTAGACGCACCAGGAGAAACGCTAGAAATCCCATGACAGCGTTTAATAGCGACAGCCGGTGGGGGCCGCATGCGTCCTTTTCCATTTGCCAAGGAATTGGCGGGACTTACCACGGAAGAACAACTTTAGCTAAAACGGAGAAACCAACACCAATGGAACTCTGGAAGGATCGACATCATAAAAAAGGAAAAGCTGGCAAGTTCTAAAAATCTGTCTCTTGATTCCAACCAAAGGCTGCAGCCTGAATGAACTTGAGTGACTTTTATATTTCCATCGGACAATACATTATCCCCTAGACAACGATAGAGCTATTTCTTATTGATTATTATTATACCCGCACTTTTAGATCTAGTATTGACAACGTATAGTATCTGTATGTTTGCATTGATATTATTTTTGTGTATTTTTACCAAAAAATACTGTTAAAATAGTACCATCAGACTTCAACGGACCTCGCTATCTTTGCTGGTAAGTGACCCAGTTACGGGGTTCATAACAGTGTGTATTAACTCCAGCCTCCCAGGCAACCTCAACCCACTGCAATTCACCTACTGTCAAAACAAGACTGACAACATATCCCTGGCCTTGCACTTATCTCTGGAGCTTTTGAAGAGTAATGATACCCATTTTAGGCTATTGTTTTTCAACTGCAGCTCAATCTTCAATAACTACTGAACATAGAAATTCCAAGCAAGCTCATCTCCAAGCTCCTAGGCCTGGTACCAACATTTCCCTTTGCAATTGGATCTTTGGCTTCCTACCCAACAGGTTGCAATCAGTAAGAATAATCAGCAACACATCTGCCATGAGTATCCTCAACATTGGTGACCCACAAGGTTGTCATCTCAGCCCCCTACTCAAGTCCCTCTGCACTCACCATCTAACTCTTGTACTCTAACTCCATCTATAAGTTTGCAGCTGACACCACCATAGTGGGCTGAATCTCAAATAATATTGTCGGACTATGCAGTCCATTGATACAGTGTCATTACAGCAAACTTTCCCTCAATGTCAGCAAAACAAAAGAGCTAGTCATTGACTTCGGGAAGGGAGGTAGTGCACACACTCCCACTTACAACAACAGAGAGTTGAGAGGATTAAAAGCTTCTTGTTCGTAGGAGTGAACATTGCCAATAGCCTGTCCTGATCCAAACACATAGATATCATAGCCAAGAAGGCACACCAGCACCTCTGCTTCCTTCTCTCCCACTGTGATAAGACTATTAAGCCATTCACTGGTACAATAAAGTGGACTTGTGACCTCTTAATCCACCTTGTTATGGCCTTGCGCCTTATTGCCTGCCTGCAATGCACTTCCTCTGTAACTGTAACACTTTATTCTGCATTTGATTATTGTTTTCCCATGTTCTACCCAAATGCACTGTTGAAATGAAATGATCTGTATGGATGGCATGCAACACAGTAATTTTCACTGTATCTCAGTACATGTGACAATAATAAACCAATTTATCGATTTCATGGCTCTCATCAAATACATACATCGATAGCACTCTTTTGATCTTTTTTGTCTAGTTTTCACATAGAAAAATAAAATTCTGGATATTGCAGAAATTATGGTTGGAACATCAAGAAGGAAGCAGATGATAGCTGGTAAGAAATTATAAAATTAATTAGAACAATGAATTTCTGGATGAATAATTTTACCACACAAGTTATACCTTCCCATTCAAGTTCAAGTTCAAGTTTATTGATATCATAGATGTACATACAGAGGGTATAAATACCACGAAAATCAGCATTTTACAGAAGCAGTACAGTATATTCCTAACATAATAAACATAAATCAACATTAACTTACCATGATCTCAGGAGTAAACTTTTACAATGAAAGTTAACTCACATCATTTATTCAACATATTCAAACCCATAATTTTGTAAAATGCTTTCTGGTTTACAGGATTTTGCTTAATGATATTGTTTAATGGTATAAAATTTGACCAATTTGACCCCCAACTATTTTCATCTCTGAAAACAATTTTATAGCACTCTAACTCTTTTTTTTTGTTCAGTTATTTGCACTGTATTTGCTTTTAGAATGGATTTGCTTTTAATTCAATCACTGAGCTTGGTTCTGTAGATATTCTGTCCCATACTCTGTCAGGAATCTATTCGTTTAGCTTAACATGCCTCAATAGATTTAAGGGCCCCAAATCATAGACTGTTGAGTCTGGCTGTTATCCCATGAGTAATCCATCCAAAAGGATCAGATTTTCATTAAAGCTGTACCTTTTTGGACCCTTTAATTAGGGACTTTACCAGGAACAAATGAATATAAACAACAAATAAGTCTTCACAATCCATCTTATTTTATGTGCAATTTACTTCCTATGCAACCTATGATCAAATATTTATTTTAGGCTTTGTCTCCTTCTTCAATTACATCAAAATCTACTTTGTGATTCATGCTTTAACTTAGTATTCGGTACTTTTATCTTTATTTAATAATGTCTGATTTATATGAGCTGCTTATTCATTGCATATGCTATTTGTGGCACCATTTCATTATGAATCTGTATAATCTGTCATTGTTATTAATTGGGTTTTGTAAAGATCAGTAACAGAGCAAATATAAGATGGGAAATGTATTATAATGGAGATTCGAACTGCCTGGCTAGAGATCAGCTCTTGAAGTTGCCCATTTTTCCTTCCCTAAAACAAGCAGCAAGGGCAGTGCTCTCTCAACTTGCCAACTTGTGCAGCAGACAACAAAGGGCTCCAAGTTTGGCAAATTGGTACGTACGCTCCAAGACCAACAGTTCCTGGCAAAGGAAGCATTGTCTAAATATGCTTGCAGTCTTTACAGTGAGGTCAAGGGTGACAAAATGGCTTTCTGTCTGAACATATTGTGCTTTCATGTGGGTAGTGTACCAGAGTCATAGCAATGTGTTAAAGGGATAATTGATATCTCACAGTAGGTTCCCTTTGTTCTGGCACGGTAGCTCAAAAGGCCATGGTTAGTGGATTGGCACAACATGAAATGATCCTGATTGATGGCCTAGGTTTGGTTACAGGCCAACTGCAGGCTCAGGAAACAGAAGCCTTTGCATTGACAGAATATGTTGGCATTTAACTATGGTACCATTATTGCCATGTGAGCACAGTAAAAGGCAGCCTGTACCATTAGGAAGCCACTAGTGCTGCATGCTTCTCGTGGCTGCGGTTGTTTGACAAAGACAAAGGAAATGCGCTGAGCTCTGCTGGAATGGAGAGCGTCTCTGAGCACCCTGAGTACAGGGTGGGAGGGCTGGCATTCTGTTGAAATCAGCTCATATGATCAATTCCTCCAGCATAACAAGTCAATGTACTGCAGTGTACCAAAGCTGCAGAAAGTTTGGAAAAGACTAACCCTTAGCTTCCAGTAACCGACACACCATATATCATTACAATAAATCTCCAAGTCATCAGCTCTTCCATATGAGAGAAATCGTGCTGCAGCTAAGTTCTGGATCCTCTGTGGTATGTGAAATCAAATAACTCTTTCATTATTATGCATCTTGGAAACTCTGTTATCAAATCAGTATTGCACAAGAACTGAAGCTACATTCTGCCTAATATGAATACATCTGGCATACACAATCAACTTCCACACTTCCACTCTTCTCATAAGCACAGACAGTACAGCTAACACAACAAATATTCACACACATAATGCAGAGTATATTGGAAATCAATCATATAGCACCCAAACAATGTTTGCTACAGAGGCAAATTTTGCAGCCAACATGCAAGCATGAGAAAATATGAAACTCACAGCAGAGATTAGAACAAATAGATTTATTCATACACAGTGATTGTAAGTAGAGTACAAGGCAAAACAGTAAAATAATGGCTGTTTGACTTACACCTTCTCACTCTAAGTTCCTTCCTCCACTGAGTCCTCTCTGAATAATCTTTTATTCTTACAGGGTCTAATTTTGAATTTAAATATTTTAAGGCTGTAATCCGACAATCTAATGAAACTATTTTGTTCTCTAGATTTTTTTTTCAAATTACACCCAAAGTTCAAAACTATTGGTTACATATATTTCCCTCTTTCACACTGTTGCTTAGAGATTATTTGCAGCAGAGTGACCTAAGTGAAAATCTACAGAAAACCATTTGAAATCCTAAAAGTATATTGGTAGGAAATATTCTTTTTTGCCAAATATCAGGTATCAAATTTAATTTAAAAATAACTTATGTAAAACATAATATGATAGTCATAATGAATTTATTTGTACAGGATTAGATTCAACTAAAAATAATTTAGTGGAATAGGTCGAACATTTCTAAATAGAATCATTACTTCTGAGAAATTTAAGCCAAAAATCCCTTAAAAAATAACAATTTATGATGAAAATTTTTTAATGAATGAATTTGTTAACTCTGCTGACTAACTTGCATTTTTACCGATTGTCTTTTATGCAGAGAATTGGTAAATGTGTGCTACAGAGAACGGAGGTAAAGAGTCACAATATGTTATACGTTGATGACACTGTGATGTTGGTCTTGATTCATGAAAGGTTTATTTTGGCAACATTCAAAGGGTGGGTTATTCCTTCTCAGCTCATCCTAGACCACCCCCTCCCAGACCTCTTTCAGGAAGAAACTTGGTCAATTGAGATGCCTTTTCATGTGATATGTAATCCAGTAACAATCATATTGCCAAGTAAGTGTGTTAATTCTCTAAAAGACAGAACCATTTTAAATACACCCAATGCTGTAAATGAACACTGCTTTTAACACTAAATAAAGACAGGCTTTTAAGATTGATTGTGATATTCAATTGTAACTAACTTAAGGTGACATTGCCTGATTTTATTTTTAAAGGTAGTAGAATAGATTTTAAAAAAGAGAAAAGCAAAAGATGCTGCTATAGAAATATCTAAAAGAAATCAAAACCTTCCTTTAAAAATGCATTAAATTTATTTTAGTAACAATTTCACACCCACCCCTACAGCAAACAAGAATTAATATGTTTTCTATTATGGAGGACTGTAAGCAAACATTTTAAGACATCACTAGAAATAATTGTACCAACATTTGTAGCAGTCTGGAACATGGCTACAAATAGTGATGTTATCAAATCCAGAGTATGAAATATTATGCAATTTCACTTCCAATTTAGTCAATAAGAATAGTTCATTTTTCCAAAAATGACTCTTGCATATAGTTTGAAAAACCATACATGGGTTTAGAAGTTGTCTAATGAAAGAAATCTGCATCATACACACAGTTGGACAGTATAAGGTAATGTACAGGGCAACGTCACAAGTAAGTCTGCAAGGTATTTGTAGAAGAAGAATAGCCCTTAACTCAGCAGTGGAGTTATCGGGGCACTGTCATGACGGTGTTTCCGTAGCAAGCTATTCTTGTTTTTACGAGGCCGAGTTACTAGCTCGACGCTCAACCTGACTTGGATTCGAACTCGGGAATCTTCGCTCCGGAGTCCGGCGCTGATATTATTGTGCCACCAAGCGGGACACAAGGTATTTATGAAAATGTGGTCGCGCTGATATGCAACGAGTGAAAGCAACACACTGAGTCGAGCAGGGTCTGGTTGAACTGTTTACTGTTTAAATCCGTGCGCGCTTAAGTGCCCGCTCCCAGCCTCCCCCACTCTTTGTGGGGCGGAAGTGACGTCGGCTTCCGGGCCAAGGTCTGCCCCACACTCAGAGCCCTCTCGGTTGCCGCTGGCTGCGGACTCACCCGCGACTGCTGGAGCCAGTTCGCTTGCCGCGTGGGCGAGCCGCCGCAAGAAGTTTTTAATTTATCATTTCATCTTATTACAGTATTTCTTCATTGAGACATTCCACAGCTGAAAATAACTGACAGAAAAAAATTTCTCAGTTTACTGAGAAGGCAGGAAGATCTCAATGACATTGCACAAAGATTCAATTGAAACCAATCAATGTTATCTAAAAACAAGGACTAGGCCTTCTGATTCCCTAAACAATTAGATGTGTTGAGAAGTTTTCAGCTGTGTGAGTTAGGACTTACTTCACATTTACTATAATGGAAACCCAGGACATCAAAAAAAAACTTAAAGGGAAAGGACAATGAGTATTGACCATTTGTAAATCAGTATCAATTTGACCCCTATGCTACAATTTATAAGTTTATACATTATATCCAGTTTCATTACCTTGTAACCGTGAACCTCTTCAGCAAATTCTTGATAGGCTCATTGACATAAGGGATGTTGAGGTGCTGCTGGGTTGACATCCACAAAGCATATATAGAGCAGTCAAAAATATAATGGAAGGATATGACATTTTGACCATCTGATTGATTACTTAGTGCCAATCTGAACCAGTTATTTGACTAATTACTTATGTACACCAAGCTCCTCACCAATTCATGTGTCCCTTCTGCAGTCCAGTCATCTGGATGCATCAACAAGTAAGCAGCCAAACTGATAATCCTTCAAAAAGTTACAGGAGGACTCTGTTTTTTTAAAAAATGAACTGTACAGATTTTGTTCTTGACATCCAAGAGAAGCAGTGCTGTCTGAAATGAAAATAGAAAATGTTTGAAATATTCAGCAGGTCAAGCAGCGTCTATGAAGAAAGAAATAGAGTCAACATTTCAGGTTGATGAACTTTCATCAGAGCAGCTTTTTAATTACTGACACCTTCTTGGCAATGTATAAATAAGGATAGACATGCTTTTTTTTCTGGGTTTTAGGCTGGTCCCTGGTCCCAAAGCTCGGTCCCTGTTAAGTTCTGTGCTGAAATTTAAAAGGGACTGGAGGGGCAAATTTTTCATGCACTGGGTTGTGGGTATGTAGAAAGAGCTGCAAGAGGAATTGATAGAAATAGATCTAATTACAGTCTTAAGATATTTGGACAGGTTCATGGGTAGGAGAGATTTAGAAGCATAGAGAGCCAACACAAGCAAATGGGATGAGATCAGGGTGGCTCCTTGGCTAGCATGGACAGATTGAGCCAAAGAGCCTGTCTCAATGCTAACTCTATCATGCGGAAACGAGCAGTCAACGTTTTGGGCCGAGACCCTTGATGAAGGGTCTTGGCCCGAAACGTTGACTGCTCGTTTCCAAGGATGCTGCCCGACCTGCTGAGTTCCTCCAACTTATTTGTACATGTTGATTTGACCACAGCATCTGCAGTGTACTTTGTGTTAACTCTATCACGCTGTTGCAAAGAACTTTAAAGAACAGAAGATTATTCCACTCACTGAACCAGATGTGTTCTACGATTCAATGAAGATACAGTACATCTCAACTGATCCATGGGTCCGTTTGTCTGTCTTAGTTTCATTTCCCTCCATGTCCTTAATAGCTTTATTGATCTGAGACATAAATGGAAATTAATCTAAGATAATATCCATTTTTTGAGTGAAGAAGTTCCACAGATTTACAATTGGCTGAATGAAGGAGCATTTCTAAATATGATCAAAATCATGAAAGCTTCAATATGCACCCTTAACTATGATTTCAAAGAACATAAACATAATTTATGTTATCTCTCATCACCTTGCCTTTGGTAGTATCCTGAAAATACCTGGAAGATACTGAGATTTTATTATTGACCTCCCTCCAGTTGTTGAAGATAACACAAAATAAAAATAGTTTTATACTAAAAAAAAATACACTGCTGAACCATAAATGCTATTACATCGTATTTGCAGACCCTGAAGAGCACCATTATCACAATTGGTTGCAGAAAATGTAAGAAGATTACTGGTATATATACTATGTGCCTTTTGAATGGTTTTTTTTCTAAAGAGCAGTATTGCTTATGGAGATTAAATTAGATCTCACTGAGTCAGTTTTTTTTACATTTTGTACCAGTGAAGATGAATACAGCAACTACATTAGGTTCTTTTAATAGTTCTATCAAGTCGTGAATGAAACATGGAGGAAAAAAACTGTTACAGATTTTTACCATGGTTGATATTGTTGCTAAAAAATCCACTTTGCTTCTTTCTGTAGTTGCTTGGTCAAACAAACCAGATAGAAGAAGCAACACACACAAAATGCTGGAGGAACTCAATGAGTAAGGCAGCATCTATGGAAATGAACAACAGTCAACATTTTAGATCGAGACCCTTCTTCAGGACTGGAAAGGAAAGGGGAAGATGCTAGAATAAAAAGGTGGGGGGGAAGGGAAAGCAGGATAGCTAGAAGGTAAAAGGTGAAGCCAGGTGGGTAGGAAGGGTAAAGAGCTGGAGAGGGATGAATCTGTTAGGAGAGGAGAGTGGACCATTGCAGAAAGGGAAAGAGAGGGATCCGGGGGAGGTGATAGACAGCTGAGAAGATATAAGAGGACAGAGTGGGGAAAAGAAGAAAAGGAGAGGAGAAAGGATTTTCTTTACCAGACGGAGGAATCGATATTCATGCTATCAAGTTGGAGACTACCTAAACAGAATATAAGGTGTTGCTTCTCCACCCTGAAGGTGACTTCATTGTGACATGAGAGGAAGCCATGGACCATCATGTCAGAATGGGAATGGGAATGGGAATTAAAATGTTTGGCCACCAGGAAGTTCCGTTTTTGGTGGATGGAACAGAGGTGCTCGATGAAGTGGTCCCCTAATTTACGACAGATCTCACTAATGTAAAGGAGGCTGCATCGGCAGCATCGGACACAATAGACGACCCCAGCAGATTCACAGGTAAAATGTTGCCTCACCTGGAAGGACTGTCTGGGGCCCTGAATTGAGGTGAGGGAGCAGGTGAATGGGCAGTTGTAGCTACTTGCAGGGATAAGTGTCAGGAGTGAGATTAATGGGGAAGGACAAGGGAATCAAAGGGAGAGCAATCCCTACAGAAAACCGGGGGGGTGGGGGCGGCAAAGATAAGTTTGGTGGAGGCAAGAGTTGGCAAATCTAATTGATTAGCATCAACATCCCACACCCTGTCTTACATTCGATAGTAAAAGTTTAACTGCTGGAATTTAACACCATCGTCCCTCATACCCTCTGCTTCAAATTGTCTCACCTTACTGTGCCACCTGACCTCTGCGATTGGATTTACAGCTTCCTGACCAACAGAAGTCAGCAGGTAAGGATGGAACAGGTCACCTCGGATATTCGAATCACCAACACCGGCGCCCCCCAGGGGTGTGTCCTCTCTCCACTGCTGTTCTCCCTCTACACCAATGACTGCACCTCCTCCAACCCCTATGTGAAGCTTTTGAAGTTTGCAGACGACACTACCGTCATCGGACTCATCCAGAACAGTGATGAGTCTGCATATCGACAGCAGGTGGACCAACTGGCGCTCTGGTGCAGTCGGAAAAATCTGGAGCTGAACACGCTCAAGACAAAGGAGATGATAGTGGATTTCAGGAGACATCCCCCCGCTATGTCTCCCCTCACAGTCCTCAGCAGCCCTGTGTCCACCGTGGAGAACTTCAGGTTTCTGGGAACCACCATCTCTCAGGATCTGAAGTGGGAGCAGAACATCAGCTCCATCCTGAAGAAGGCCCAGCAGCGGATATATTTCCTGCGGCTCTTGAGGAAATACGGTCTGCCTCAGGAATGTCTGCTGCAGTTCTACACTGCAGTCATTGAGTCTGTCCTGTGCACCTCCATCATTGTGTGGTTTGGAGCCGCCACCAAGCAGGATAGAACCAGACTACAGCGCACAGTGAGGACTGCCGAGCGCATCATTGGAGCCTCCCTGCCCTCTATTGTGGACCTGTACTCTTCCAGGTTGAAGAAGAGGGCGGGGAACATCATAAAGGACTCCTCCCATCCTGCGCATGGACTGTTTGATCTGCTTCCATCTGGTAGGCGCTTCAGATCCCTCCAGACTAAGACTAATAGGCACTGGAGAAGTTTTTTCCCTACTGCGGTCACTTTGCTGAACAGTTAACTGCCGGTTAACTGTCGGCTAACTATTACTTGGATTGCACTACCTGTATGTATAATCCATATTTTCATTTATATTTATCATTATTATTGTTATGAGCAGAGAGACAACATCTGCCGGAAGTAAATTCCTTGTATGTGCACAGGTACTTGGCGATTAAAGTCTGATTCTGATTCTGATTAATAGTAAAACGGTTAGACTCTAGCAGATTTGAAAAGAGTAGCCAAACCAGGTGAAGAAGATGGGTCACAGAAATTTCTCACATTACATTAGAAATTGTTTTCTTTGTGGGTAGACATTGAAGGAAAAGAAGTAGCAATGGAACAATGGTGCTGTGTGAGCAGAAAGTTATGACAGATGTTACAGTGCAGCTCACCTCCTTCTTGCTCAGTTACCCTGGGGAAGGGAATCAGTGTGACACGGACGTGTGAGGTGAGAATGAGAATTGGTAGAAGTGAAGCAAAGCTCTGTCTCCTGATACTTTTCAGGAAAGAATCGAATGTGACAGATCCAACACGGCTATCAAATACAAAGCTCGATTGGAATTGGGATCAAAGGTATGAAGAAGCTCTCTGTACCAACTACACTTGATAAGAATCCTTAAAAATTTTCTCAATGAGTTAGGTTATATTCAAGGTGGAAGCTCCAAATTTCAACTGAAGGAAAATGCTGCACCTAGATTCTGTATTGCTCCTTCTGAAGCTTATAGTCTGAAGGTTAAGGAAAAACAGAGAGCCCACGGGAAGCTAGTATCTGATTGAGTTTTCTGATTTAACTGCAACAGATGATGCCGTTAAGATCTCTGGGGATTATAAATTAATAACTAAAGTGAAGCAAAAATAAACTCTTCTTACATCCATCTGATTTGTTGGTTCAACTAGAAGGAGGACGGATCTTCAGAAGCTTTAACATGTTACATACTTTCCAAACAAAGAATCATGCCAAACCATTTGAACTGCCTAGTCCAACTGACCTGAACCCATCGCACTCCATACTCCTGCCATCCACGTACCTATCCAAACTTCGCTTAAACGTTGAAATCGAGCTCGCATTCACCACTTGCGCTGGCAGCTCATTCCACACTCTCACAACCCTCTGAGTGAGGACGTTTTCCCTTATGTTCCCGTTAAATTGCTCACCTTTCTTAGCCCATGACCGTGACCCTTTCTATTCCACATTCTGACTTCTTATATCTTCTCAGCTGTCTTTCACCTCCCCCAGATCCCTTCTCTCTCCCTTTCTGCAATGGTCCACTCTCCTCTCCTAACAGATTCATTCCTCTCTAACCCTTTACCCTTCCTATCCACCTGGCTTCACCTTTCTTAATCCATGACCATGACCCCTTATACCATGACCTTTGGTTGTAATCCCACCCAACCTTACTGGAAAAAGCTGGCTTGTATCTATCCTGTCAATACTCCACATAATTTTGTATACCTAATCAAATCTTCCCTCAATCTCTACGTTCTGAGGAATAAAGTTCTAACCTATTCAATCTTTCCTTATAACTCAGGTCATCCAGTCTACACACCATCCTTATAAATTTTCTCTGTACTCTTTCAACCTTACTTACATCTTTCCTGTTGGTAGGTGACCAAGTCTGCACACAATGTTCTAAATTAGGCCTCACCAAGGTCTTATACAACTTCAACATAACATTCTATCTCCTGGGTACTCAATACTTTGATTTATGAAGGGCAAAGTGACAAAAGCTTTCTTTACAAACCCAACAACCTGTAACTACTTTCAAATAATCATGGACCTGTATTCCCAGATCCCTTTGTTCTACTGCACTCCTCAATGCCCTATCATTCACTGTGTAAGACCTACTCTGATGGTCCTACCAAAGTGCAATGCCTTGCATTTGTCTGCATTAAATTCCATCTGCCATTTTTCAGCCCCATTTCCAGCTGGTCCAGATTCGGCTGCAAGCTCTGATGATCTTTCACACTGTCCACTGCACACCCAATTTGCTGGTCCATTTAACCACATTATCATCCAGATCATTGATAAAGATGACAAACAACAAAGGACCCAGCACCAATCCCTACAGCACACCTCTGTCATGGGCCTACGGTCAGAGAGGCAGTCACCTAGTACCAATCTCTGAGTTCTGCCACAAACCAATGTCTAATCCAATTTACTACTTCATCTTCAATGCTGAACAACTGAACCTTCATGACCAATATCCTATACAGGACCTTGTCAAATGCCTTGATAAAATCCATACAGATGACATGCACTGCCTTGACTTCATCAACTTTCCTGGTAACATCACAAAACTCTATAAGATTGTTTAGGTACGATCTACCATGCACAAAACCATGTCGACTATCCTTAATCATGTAACACTTACCCAACAGGCTGGTATATGTCCAGGGGAAAAGGAGATCCAGCCACTCACCAACCCCACCTCCCGTACACGCAGGTGCTGTGAGAATCAAGTTTAT
The DNA here is from genome assembly GCF_048418815.1 of Hemitrygon akajei. Taxonomy (NCBI): domain Eukaryota; kingdom Metazoa; phylum Chordata; class Chondrichthyes; order Myliobatiformes; family Dasyatidae; genus Hemitrygon; species Hemitrygon akajei. Next base: position 128,885,591 of record NC_133134.1, read on the forward strand.
GCCGCGCGTACACACACAATATCAAACTCACACCAGATACCGTTATGGAATACACTTTAAAGATTTTACTAAAACTAAAAGAGTACTATGCAATACAGTTATATATGAAGGAAAAGAAAATAAAGTAAAAGGCGCCAATTTATCAAAGTTCAGTCAGTTTAGTGCACATCGTTGGAGCTCAACCATCGAACCATTCGACCCCTCGTCACTTGCCTCCGACCACCACGTCCTCGCACCTGGGACCACCCGGGTGGTCGACCGAGCAGTGCGGCGCACGTCCACCTTCCTCAGCGTCTCCTTCCCGCCTCCCCTGAAAAGACCGCAAAACTCCCAAGCTCCCAGCCTCACAAGACAAAATAACATTCCCCATTGGTTAAAAAATGAATACAATCCCCATATCAGCAAGTCCAAAGCTAAACAACTGCGAGAGAAAACACTTATCAAACATAAAAGCATTCCTACTCTAGCAAACCAAAGAAGCCATTTTGATTAACATACACAGTACATTGTACAATCAGTCCATGTCTATCCAAATGCTCATATACCTGGTCCCTCAGAACACTTTGCAGCAACTTTCCCACTACTGATATCGGCCTGGCTTGTCTACAATTTCATGGTTTATTTTTGGAGCCTTTCTTAAACAATGGAACAACATTAGTTATCGTCCAATCCTCAAGAACCTCACCTATCACTAAGGATAATTTAATTATCTCTGCTAGGGTCCCTATATTTTCTGCACTTGCGTCCAACAGAGTCCAAAGGAACACCTTGTCAGACCCTGGGGATTTATCCATCCTAATTTGCCTGAGGATAGCAAACACTTCTTCCACTGCAATCATTATAGGGTCCATGACCTCGCTGCTGATTTACTTCATTTCTATCAACTTTGCGTCTGTCTCCCGAGTAAATCCATTTAAGATCTCCCTCATCTCTTTTGGCTCCACGCATGGATTACCATTCTGATTTATCAGAAGGCCAGTTTTGTCCCTTGCAATCCTTTTGCTCTTATCGTATCTGTAGAATCTCTTAGGATTCTCCTTCACATTGCTGCCAGGGCAATCTCATGCCTTCTTTTAGCCCTCCTGATTTCCTTTTTAGATGTTCTCATGCATTTCTTATACTCTATAAGTACCTCAATTTTCCTACCTGCCTGTACCTGCAATGCACCTTCTTTTCTTTCCAAACCAGCGCCTCAATATCTCTTGAAAACCAAGCTTCCCTAAACCTGTTATCTTTATCTTTCATTTTGACAGATACATACAAGTTTTGACCCTCAAAATTTCACTTTTGAAGGCCTCCCACTTACCAAGTACCCCTTTGTCGGAAAACAACCTGTCCCAGTCTACACTTGCCATATCCTTTCTGATACCATCAAAATTAGCCTTTTTCCAATTCAGAATCTCAACCATTCTTTTCCAATACTTGAAACAAATGACATTGTGCTCACTAGATACAAAGTGTTCCCCTACACAAACTTCTATCGCTTGCCCTGTCTCATTCCCTAATTCCCTTAATCAGTCTTATACTGATTATGGAAACTAGCCTGAACACATTTTACAAATGCTATCCCATCTAGTCCTTTTACAGTATGGAGCAGGATCAATATTACCTACTATAACAACCATATGTTTCTTGCAACAGTCGCAATCTGAATATTTGTTTCTCTAAATCCATCAGACTGTTGGGCGGTCTACAATATAGCCCATTAACGTGGTCATACCTGCCTTATTCCTCAGGTCCACCTATAAAGCCTCACTAGACGAGTTCTCCAGTTTGTCCTGACTGAGCACTGCCGTGACTTTTTCCCTGACTTATTATGCCACCACTCCCCCATTTAATCCCTCTTGCTCTGTTGTGTCTTGAACAACAGAAACCTGGAATGTTGAGCTGCCAGTCCTACCTCTCCTGCAACCAAGTCTCACTAATGGCTACAATATCATAATTCCAGGTGTTGATCCATGCCCTGAGCTCATCTGCCTTTCCTACAATAATTTCTGCATTGAAATATACGCAGCTCAGAACATCAGTCGCACCATGCTCAAACTTTTGATTCCTGACTTTGTCTGAGGTCTTAACAACATGTCTCCACAACCTCTCCACTATCTGTTAGAAACATAGAAACATAGAAAATAGGTGTAGGAGTAGGCCATTCGGCCCTTTGAGCCTGCACCGCCATTCAGTATGATCATGGCTGATCATCCAACTCAAAACCCTGTACCTGCTATAGAAACATAGAAAGATAGATGAGGTGTATGTATGTCTTATGGCAGGAAAAACATACAAGATCCTAAATGATCACATGGAAAGGAGGTATAGGTTCTCTCTCTACACATAAAGTACATATTGCTTCATGAACTTAGACCATTTATTACTTGACAGGAGCTTTGTTGAATTGTAATATTTCAGATAATCAATAATGCAAGTATACATAATGAGTCATCTCAACAGGCAAATTATGAGTGAGAAAATTGGAAAAAATTTAACAACAACAAATAATATTAGAAGAAACAATAATGTCCATTAGTTTTCAACTTGTTTGAAGTCTTCTGGCTGGTCAGTAATTTGCTCACTGTATGCAAGCAGCATAGACTGTGACAGAAGTTACTGGTACATTAACCGCAGTGCTTGTTGTCTTTGTCAGGTACTTTAACTAACTTGCAGTAGCTGGCTTATAGTCTTCTGGCTGGTTAATCATTCCCTCAGTGTAGCTCAGCAGTGTAGGCACTGTGACCAAGAGGTTACTAGCACATTAATCACAGCACTTACTGTTTTCATAGAATACCACTTCAGCTCACTTCCAGCTCCCAGTGGTTCCTTACATGTTTTCTTAATCAAGACCCAATCACCAGAAATCAGGGTTTGTCCTCCTTCTACTGTGCCCACCCAAGTGGCAGAAATGGTTGAGAAGCAGCCCTGACAGCTTGGGTTAAGTTCAGACAATAATGTCTGACATAATGTGTGTATCAGCCTCCCTGATATAGAGGGCTCCTGGAAGTGACATGTATTGTATTGTGTTGAGATATAGCGTGGAGTAGGCCCTCCAATCCACGCCACCGAGCAGCCCACCTATTTAACCCTAGTCTAATTTACCATGAGCAATTAACCTACTAGCTGGTTCGTCTTTGGTCTGTGGGAGGAAAGTAGAGCAGCTGGAGGAAACTCACAGAGTCAAGGAGAGAACATACAAACTCCTTAAAGACAGCAGCAGGAATTGAACCCAGGTACAGCTGTAAAGTGTTGTGCTAACCACTACGCTGATATGCTGTCCCAATAGGACATAGGACAATCTGTTACCAGCCCAAATGGACTTAAGTTTAATTGTCGTTTGGAGTTGTTGTTATGCTACATAAGACCACAGAAAGAGCTATAAGCCATGGCACACCTTCCTTATGATACTTGGTCGGTCATTTTTTTTTAATGATTCCATTCAATCACTCTACTTGTCCTGACGATTCTGGATGATGTGGTCATTGAAAATACCATTCAATATTCATCAGTTGACATAACTCCTGACAAACACTACCAGTGAAATATGTTCTTTGGCCAAAGTCAACATGAAGTGGTGATCTCCCAACTAGGAATACAGGTGTGCGTGTCCTGTGTGTGTGTGTGTCAGTAGCTTTCCTTGCTGGAATTGCTTTCACTCATCTTGAAAACTTGCACAATATTACCAGTTTAGTATCCTTAGTAGGAAATGTATTAACTGGAAAAGTGGACCAGGTGGAGCCGGAGCACTTAATTGTGGTAGTTTTTCCACTGCTGCAGGATTTATTTTCTGGCAAGTCGGGCATCTTTCTAACTTGTATCAAGCTTGTGCCCTGAATGATGGATTCCACCACCACTGGGATGATCTGTCAAACATCTTTTGCACCCCAAAATGTATATTTGCTGTACTAGATTATTTTGGATGTTCTTCTGCAGAGTTCACCTTTGCTTCCAAAATTCCAGTTGTTGGGTTCACTATATATTTCCTTTATTTCTTCCAATGCTAACCTGTTCTGAAATTTCATCCACCAATGCATTTCCACTGTTTTCCAATGTAGTCATCTTAGAGTGGCTTTTACATTTTAATGCAGCAACTTTTGACAACACTTTCCTGACATGCATAAGCTCTTGTACAAGATGACCATTCTTGACTGGGATTCCTACAGCCTTAAGAAAACCTCCGTCTCCATAGAATTCCACAACCATGGACAACTCCAAAAGCATATTGAGAATCAATGGCAATATAATCTGATCTTTCTTTTGCCAATTTACAGACTTCAATCAAAGCTTTTAATTTTGCCTGTTGGATAGAGGTATCAGGAACCATGTTTCTTGATGCCAGCATTTCAGTTCCATAAATCATCATTCAGGTTCCATATATCATCATTCAAATTCCTCTCTCAATCACTGAATCATCAGTGTATAGAATCAGATCTTTGGCAACGTAATAATGAACAGGATGCTGTCGGGCTCCATATTGTTGAATTAAGACTACTATGATATATTTCTCTTTGATATACAGGGTGCATTATGTACCTCTATCAGGGATTCTTAATGCAGATGCAGTGCACAATATCACCTTTAAAGTTTGAAATGCTTACAGCTGTTCTTCATTAAGAGTCAGAGGGTCACCTGAGCACTTTATTTATTGAGATACAAGGCAGAACAGGCCCTTCCTGTCCTTCAAGCTGCACTGCACAGCAACACCTGATTTAACCCAAGCCTAATCACAGGACAATTTATAAAGACCAATTAACCTACCAACCACGGCGTCTTTGGACTTTGGGAGGAAACCGGAGCACCCGGAGGAAACCCACACGGTCACGGGGAGAACTTACAAACTTCTTACAGACAGCAGCAGGAGTTGAACCTGGGTTGCTGGTACTGTAAAGTGCTGTGCTAACCACCACACTGCCATGCCTCCCCCTGTCCTTCAGGAGATCATTGAGTGGTTGAGCAATAGATGATGGATCTATCACTAGCTTATTAATAGTTTAATCTTTGGTCATACGTATCTTCACTCCCTCGGTCTTTATTGGAGAAAGTTGTGACATAGCTGTCAATCTCACTGCTTCATCACTGTTATCCTCACTTGAGTCGCTAGGGGACTCTGTAGAATCTATGCAATGTCCATCCTGTAATTCTTCAGAGTTCAGAGGGTGTCCCTGTTCCTGGCGTCTGTCCAATGTAGGCAGTAATTCTCTGGAGTTCGGATAGCAGTGCTGCATAGGGAGACCGTTCACTGTAAACTGTAATTCCTCAGGCGGAGCTTCAGAAGCATGTGTTTCACTGGGCGGAACGCCAGCAGTACTAGCATTACTTGTAGCATCACTCACAGGACCACCCACTTGAAATCGAGCCTGCGCTTTCTTACATTCTTTCAGTTCTGGCACTCTGCTTCCAATCTCCTTGCAACCCTACCCACACCTGTGCAGCATTAGCCCCCTCCAGTTCAGGTATAAACCATCTCTTCTGTACAGGTCCCACCTTCCCTGGAAAGAGCTCAATGATCCTAAAGTCTGATGCCCTCCCTCCTACACCAACTCCTTTGCCATATATTAAACTGGATGTTCTTCCCATTTCTGGCCTCAATAGCATGTGCACAGGTAGAAATCCTGAGATCACAACCCTGGAGGTCTATCCTTTAACTTTGCAGCTAACTCCCTGAACTCACTTTACAGAACCTCATCACTCTTCCTACCTGTGCCATTGATACCTAGAAGGACCACAACCTCTGGCACCTCCCCCTCCCGCTTAAGACTGCTGAGGACTCAATCTGAGATATCCCAGATCCTGGCACCTGGGAGGTAACATACCATCCAGGAACCTCCTTCTCATCCATGGAATCTCCTTTCAGTTCCCCTAACTAATGAATTCAATAAGAAAAATGTTAGGGCCTGTACATAAAATGCTACGTTACAAGATTATGTGTAAGTGAACAAAATTTGTATATCAAGAGTTTAAGCAGTTACTAGTGACTTCACAGATTTTTGTTCATTATCCAGCAAAGCCATTATTACTGAGACATTCTGCTTTGCGATATTGATGTAGTTTTATCAAATCAATGAAACAATGCTCAGAGTGAGAGAAAAGAGATTTGGATTACATGACAAAATAACAAAGTTCTGCAGTATAGCTGGAATTCTATTATTTTCATAATCACAAACACCTGCACATTATTTTTGGTAAAGAAAGAGATACCTCCATGGTTATTAACTATGGTACAGATGTTGTAATATTAACACACTATGTGCATGATTACATTCTCAAGTACAAGAATGGAGAAAGTGATCAGAATACAAAAAATGCTGAGCTGGTTACTTGTAGCAAGTGGTGACTCTTTCTACTTCCGTGTACAATACAAATACCAAATAAGATTGTGCCACTGCTAGAGTGCATGGGCATTATACCATTTACAACCCAGTAACTTGTTACCATAATGAGATTTGATCCCCATCAGCTCAAGGAGGAAATATATGTTTGCAATGGATATGAAAAGGAATGTATCAGGAAATGTAGAGGAGGCTTGATGCAAAAGCAGAGCAGTGGAGACTATTTCGCAGTAAACAGTACTAATAAACTGCAAAGTAACAAGCCACGAGGGCCACAGAATAAGAGAGACCAGATACTTAACATGACAAGGCAACTGGAGGCTAGGAGCAACTGTTTGAGTCTGGCTGGTTGAATGGGAGAACAAAGACTGTGGATGAGAGCTGGGTTTAAATAGGCTGCAGGTGATAAGTTGGAAATGAGCGGCATGTGACTCCTTCTAGCTGGGTGGAGACTAAAAGGTGGCAGCCTGAGCAAGCCTGACAGATGCAAAGCTGACATATTAATTACAGGAAAACTGCGAGTGAAGTATCAAGAGGTGTGCCATGAAAGACTTAGAATGGTGTGCAGCTTTAAAGATTCAGACGTGTTGCTTTGCCTTAAGAAAAGAATGTGAAAGTCAAGTATGAGGAATGCCCAAATTTATCTCATATCATGCAAGCTGCTAAACATTTTGTTTAGCGATAGTGTTTATAATAGCTGTTGAAAGGATATGAGCATTGGTGAATTACTTGAACGAACCAAAGTATAACTCATGTCCTCAGCTGATCAAACCTTGGCTGAGGATACGTTATGATTTTCCAAAACCAGAATTTCTTCGCCTGAATCTGAAATCGATGTTGTCCTGCAGACACACTTCAGGAAGAGTTGTTACCCACTTCTGATCATGTCTCAGAGCCAACTGAGCTGTGTTGTCTGCAGCCCTGATTGTCATAGCTTTGTCATTGGCAGTCCTCAGCTGACTGAACCTTTTCCTCCCTCAAATGTCCACATGTGGATGGATGCCAAAATGTTGATAACTTGGTGCATTAGAACATAAATGTTAATACTAAAGCGCAAATGCATAGAGTAGCTTAGTGGAAACATCCACTACCACCTCAAGAAGGCAGCATCTATCATCAGGATTGCCCACCAAATGGGTCACGCTATCTCCTTGCTGCTGCCAGCAGGCGGAAGGCAGCTGCAGAAGCTCACAGTCCCACGTCACCAAGTTCTCAAACAGCTACTTTCCTAAAACTAACTTGTAGAACCATAGCAACGGAACACTGCAGACCACATTTTGCACTGCCTCAAGCAGGTTTTTTATTGTATCTGTACCTCACTGTACTTGTACGTATGACGATACACTTGACTTCCACAGGCAACCAGAGACAATCTATTTATCCGTAGCTTTCAGAATTTGCCACTCCAATTTTCTTCTTTCTATCTTTTATTTATGAGCCCCACCGCCCAGCAACCCTAGCCTAATCACAGGACAATTTATAATGACCAATTAGCCTACTAATGATATGAGTGTGGGAGGAAACCCATGCGTTCATGGCGAGAAACATACAAACTCCTTACAAATGGCATCGGGATTGAACTCTGAACTCCAATGCTTCAGGCTGTGATAGTATCACACTATCCACCATCCTGTTGAATTGTAAAAGTGAAATGTTTCCAGATTAGCACCTACTGTATTATATTAGAGTATGTGATAATGATGGAGATGTTTGATGTCCTGAACTGTGGTAGAACAGTAGTCCTGATGATGATGTAAACCGACAGGAAGAAAACCGATTCAGTATGGTTACTTTCTCTTCGGACTGAGACTGCAGTACTCTTGTCAGTGTATATGAAAAATATAAAAAATAAAAGACTGGCACAGTATAAGGTTTTTATTCAATATTTTATTATTCAGACCATTGTGTGTATGTTAGTATTGTCATTGATTTGCAGGTTGGATTCAGCAATTTCTTTTAAACAATATAACCAACAAGGTTAAATAGAACACTGTCAGAAAATATATGCAGCTTTCTTCCTTTCCTGTATTTGCAAAGCATTTTCTTGGAAATTTTTTGTACTTCCTCCTAAGTGCTTTCAAATGAGAGTTTACATTATGATTTTACAGTCTCTTTAAACCTATTTGCTCATGCATATGCATAGTAACACTGCAGTCTGTAAACAAGCAAATTTAAACAGATGACATTGAAAGGCAAGAATCGGTCTTTGTGTTGGGCAGTTTTTTTTCAGTGACCTCTTGTTGCTTAGTCACAGAACAAGTATTTTTTTATTTAATAGTTTACATGAACTTCGTGGCATCATATTACCAACAACAATGTGCTGATTGAATTGGACAGCAGTGGGTTGATTTTCTTTTATTTCAAAGATATAAAATCTGCAAGTACAGATATATGGAACTATTTTGTGCAGGCTATGTCGTCCCATTCACATTATGTCAGCAAGTTATCAGTTTTTCTTCAACTACATTCCTTGAATAAATAGTCTAAAAGTCTTTTTTTCCAAAACCTCAGAGTACAATGGCCTTAAAGCATGATCTTATCCCACAGAGTCATTTCCTTGGCTATTCCAGCTTTGCCAAATTAGTGGGGCTGATTAATAAGCTTGCAGAATACACAAAAATGGCAGAGTTATGAATGTCAAGAATGTTGTTAAAGAATCTGGTAGTTGAAAATGTCAGCAAAGAAATGGCAAATAGAGTTTAATCTGGATAAGTGTGAGGAATTGTCTCATGAGGTCAAATGCATGAGGAATGTGTACAATAAATAACAGAATCCTTAGGATCAATGATATACAGCTGTTCCAGTCTATAGCTCCCTGAACATGGAACACAAGAAATTATGAAGGTAAAAATGCTATTTGGCATATTAGTTGTGCATAATATTATTATATAATATATATTATATAAATTATTTTATTATTGTATACAGAATATATGAAGGAGAATGGAAATCTGGTTGAATGATGCTATTTGGTTGTATTGGAAAAATCCTAATCCACCTACTTTTTTTTTTGGCTCTCCTCCATTATGTCGTGTTTAAGCTTGGAGAAAATTAGAAGTCAGATGTTTGGTACATCTTTTGAATTTGAGCAAACATGGCGACCTTTCATTCAATATATTCATATGATTTAAATTTTCTTCTTTTTTTTACTTTTTCACTTTTTTAGGTAATCTTTTTTCTTCTTCTCTGTGATTTTTCAGATTTGACTGGAAGGGTTTTTCTCCTTTTTTTGTAATTATATCCTCAAATGGAACGCCCAGTCTTTTTTTTTTTGTTGTGTTAGGTTACTTTAGTGGGTTTTTTTCTTTTTCTTAATAATGGCAATTTTTGATTTTTTTTTGAATTGTTAAGAGGAGTTGTGGATATTGAGGAGCTCAATATTATACTATATATGATTTTGACAGTGTACACTCCTTTTTCGTTGTTTGTACTTCTGTTGGAATATGTATTTGATATAACTTCTCCTCTGACTTGTATTTGTCTTTATATATTTTTAAATCAATAAAAAAGATTAAAAATGAAATAAATGAATGATGCCACAACAACAACCTCTCACTCAATGACAGCAAAACCAAAGAACTGATTATTGAGTACAGGAGGAAGAAACCAGAGGTCCATGAGCCAGTTCTCATCAAGGGATTGGAGGTGGAGAGGGTCAGTAACTTCAAGTTCCTTGGTGTTATCATTTCAGAGAATCTGTGCTGGGACCAGCATGTAAGTGTCATAACAAAGAATGTACAGTAACATCTCTGCTTTCTTAAAATCTTACGCAGATTCGGCATGTCATCTAAAACTTTGATAAACTTTTATAGTTGCACAGTGAATAGTGTCCTGACTGGCTGCATCGTGGCCTGGTATGGCATCACCAATGTCCAAGGATGGAAAAGCCAACAAGGAGTTGTAAATTCAGCCCAGTCCATCACAGGTAGAAGGATCCACATCATTGAGCACATGTACGAGAAAGCAGTATTAATCATGTAGGACCTGCACCATCCTGGCCCTTGCTTCATTTCCACCGCTGCCGTTGCAAAGCAGGTACATGAGCCTTGGGTCCCACACCACCAGGTTCAGGAACAGTTACAGTATTACCCTTCAACCATCAGGCTCCTGAACCAGCATGGATAACTGCACTCACCTCAACAATGAACTATTCCACAATCAATGGATGAAATGATCGTTACTCCTGCTCCAATGCAGCATATACAAAATACAATAAGCATAAAAACCACAATAAAACACAATATGAATAAACAAGCAATCCTATAAAGCACAATGTACAAGTAAATATATGAGTGAAATACGAAGACAATGTCCAGATGCTTGTTTTGTAGATACTATAAAGCACTCTCAGCACATCCTTGGCATTAGCGCTCAGGAGGCAGGTAACGTGGCTGGCCTTTAATTGTAAGATGCTGAAGTGCCTCAGAACAGTGATTGATAGCTACAGAAGAGTTAATGTACCAGCCTTTATTGATGTACACACAGAGTGTGAATAATGGTTAATGCTGAAGAGGCTTTGTTATTCAGATGGCTCATTGCGTGAAGCTTTCTGTTGAAATAATGAATGCACTGCTATTCATGCATATGATGTACGTGCTTGTGTTGAGATAGTTTAATGTGAATAATATGTGTGTGTTTAATGTACTTGACCAAAACTGGTCAAATTTCAGTTTTTGTGCATAATGAAGCTTCGGTTAAAATTTTGACATTTGGCATGCACACAATACTTAAAAGAAAATGCCAATGCAATTGTAATAGAAAAAGGCAGATCTGGCAGGAAGCTGTAAACATATCCATTGTAGGTTACATAACACATATTTTCATTTGGAACCTTTGGCAAAGATTTTAGAAAAATATTGACTTTATTTGAATTGTGGTTTTATTCTAATGTTGATAAAATACTTCTATATAAATAAAACTAGAGGCCACTTTTAAATAGAGGATTATGATCCCATAACAATTGCCAACTAAAACAGTGGATTTTCTGATACTATAATTCCATTGATTCTTACCACACATTCATTAAAATGAGGAATAGATTTGGTAATTTAACACAGTGAGATTTAGGATGTCAAAATAAAACAATATGTCTGATCTATTTACTTTAGTAATATTGTGACATCAACAAGGCAAACATCTATTGAATGATCCAATTTTAGTTGAGATTATTTTTATTTAAATATGTCTATTATAAAGTAAAAGTGCTCTATAAGGAGTTGTTTCAATTCATGTTACTAAACATGCCCTGCAACCAAAGCTTTGCTTGTCTATGTTAATTTTATAAATCTGCATTATATGTCGTTGACTTCTACTGTAGCTGTGTTGGTGCCAGCTAGACTGTTCCTTTCTGGAGGCCTAAGACGACCCATTTTTAATTCCAAGTTGTCAGAAATTACTTCAGCAAAATCAATACAGCAGGAAGATTGCATGCCGGAAATTCTTCCACATAGATTCAATCTTTTTGTGTGTAATTTGTACACATATGATAAGTTCGCTTAATTAATCGAGTATGCTGCACAGCTGATTAAACGATCACACATAGGATGTTTAACATAGGCACTGTATTTAAAAGTTAATCCCAATCTTATGCTCATTTTCATGCTCTGCCCATTTTTTTCTGATTTAGAAGCATAGAGGGGCACTCATAGGTAATACCTTTGAATAATCCCCATTTACAGATTTTGCATTGCTTATAGGCCAACACAGTCTGCTTTCGTACAAAAGTCAGTGTGCATTAGAAGAATTTGGAGATTCTAAAGGGATATAAGACTTAATTCCAAGCCTCCTAAAGAAGGAAGGGAAGAAGGTTCATCTATCTGCTTGCTGTTTGACGCAATGTTCTTGTTCCTCAAGTACTGCACATCATTAGTCACATTGCCTTAAGGTGCATTTGTCAATATTGCCAACCAGTACATCAGTAGATGTAAGATAGGCATGAATGCTCTATAAGGAACACCTTTCTTAAACATGAAATAAGTCACTGATCCCTCTCATTAGAAACTAAAGGTTACATCCTTAATAGCACATCTAATGGTACTAAATTATTTTGTTGAAATTTGGAACCTGTAGGCCTGTGCATAAGGCATATGTTAAAAAAGCATATTGCCTGTGAGCACTGTATATAAGATGAATCGTAAGTAGTTTGAAACTAATCAACAAATATCACAGGTAAGTTTGACCTCCACAAAGCAATCAGTCACACATATATACATCAAACAATCGCTAAGAGTGCTTCACATAATTGTAATGATACATTCCATAGTTCTGAGGCTTTCTTCAACACCTCAGTTGCAGATTTCATAGGCTGATATCCTACAGGTAATAATGACAAAATGTAAATATGTGGCAGCTAAAGGCAACAGATCTTTATAGACTCAAGAGTGATAACAGGAACCGGCATGCTTCCCCTTTGTTACAGCTTTCCAAATTGTTTTGCTGAGCCTACTAGCTTTATACAGAGCACTCCTTGTGACACTATCAACGCCAGCGGAAGAAGGTGTCATGTCAGAGAATGCACCTGCAGATGACTGAGAAAGGTGATGGTGAGTAGCTTGGGACCTAAATGTCTTGAACAGGACCGTACATTCTACAACAGCGCAGTGGCAAGGCTGGTCATGTTGCTGCCTCTTGCTCCGGTGATCCAGGTTTGATCCCGACTTCCAACGTTGTCCATCTGTGTCTGTATGGGTTCCCCCAAATGCTCCAGTTCCTCCCAAACCCAATTTCATGTTTGTTGGTAGGCTAATTGGCCAAAGTGGGAGGATGGCAGAAGTGTCAGGGTGGAGTTGATGGCATTCACAAGAGACCTTTAGACCATAGGATATAGGAGCAGAATTAGGTCATTTGGCCCATCGAGTCTGCTCTGCATTTCACCATAGCCGATCTGTTTTCCCTCTCAGCACCAATCTCCTGCCTTCTCCCTGCATCCCTTCACACCCTGACCAATGAAGAATCTGTCAACTTCTGCCTTAAATATACATAGAGACTTGGCATCCACAACTGCCTGTGGCAATGAATTCCGTAGATTCACCACTCTCTGGCTAATGAAATACCTCCCTCATCTCCATTCTAGAAGAATGCTCCTCTATTTGTCCTCTGGTCTTAGATACTCCCACCACAGGCAACATCCTCTCCACATCCACTCTCTCAAGGCCTTTTTCTATTCGATAGGTTTCAATTAGTTCACTCCTTATTCTTCTAAAGTCCAATACGGTCCCAGAGCCATCAAATATTCTTCATATCACAAGCTGTTTAATCCCTGAATCATTTGTGTGGACCTCCTTTGAACCCTCTCCAGTTTCAACACATCCTTTCTAAGATTAGGGGCCCAAAACTGCACACAATACTCCAAGTGAGGACTCACCAGTACTTTATAAATCACAATATTACATACTGTCTGTTATATTCTAGTCCTCTTTAGATAAATTCTAACATTTCATTTGCCTTCCTCACAAGAGACTCAACCTGTAAATTATCCTTTAGGGAATCTTGCACAAGGAGTTCTAAATCCCTTTATGCCTCAGAGTTTTGTATTTTTTCGCCATTTTGAAAATAGTCAATCCTTTCATTTCTTCTACTAAAGTGCATGACCATACACTTCCTGACGCTGTAGTCAATCTGCCACTTCCTTGTCCATTCTGCTAATCTGTCTAAATCCTTCTGTAGCCTTCATATTTCTTCAAAACTACCTGTCCCTCCACCTATTTTTGTATCATCTGCAAACTTTGCAGCAAGGCCATCAATTCCATCATCCAAATCATCGACATATAACGTAAAAAGAATTGGTCCCAACACAGACCCCTGTGGAACACCACTAGTCACCGGCAGCCAATCAGAAAAGGCTCCCTTTATTCCCACTCTTTGCCTCCTGCCAATCAGCCACTGCTTTATCCAAGCTAGAATCTTTCCTATAATCCCAAGGGCTTGTAGCTTGTTAAGCAGGCTCATGTGAGGCACCTTGTAAAAGGCCTTTTGAAAATCCAAGTACACAATATTAACCAATTCTCCTTTAAATATCCTGCTTGTTATTTCTTCAAATAATTCTGTCAGATATGTCTGGCAAGATTTCCCATCAGGAAACCATGCTAACTATGGCCTATTTTATCACATGCCTCCAAATACCCTGTAATCACATCCTTAACAATTGACTCTAATATCTTCCCAAACACTGAGGTCAGACTAACTGGCCTATAATTTCCTGTCTTCTGCCTCTCTCCCTTCTTGGAGTGGCATTTGCAATTTTCCAGTCTTCCAGAACCATTCCAGATCCAGTAATTCTTGAAAAACCATTACTAATGCCTCCACAGTCTGTTCAGCCACCTCTTTCAGAACCCTGGGGTGTACATCATCTGGTCCAGGTGACTTTTGGACCTTTCAGTTTCCCAAAAACCCTCTCTCTAGTTATGGCAACTTCACACACTTCATGACCCCTGACACCTGGAACTTCCACAGTATTGCTAGTGTCTTCCACAGTGAAGACTAATGCAAAATACTTATTCATTTCTTCCATCATTTCCTTGTCCTCCATTACTACCTCTCCAGCATTGTTTTCCACTGGTCCGATATCCACTCTTGCTTCTCTTTACACTTTATGTAACTTCTGGTATCATTTTTAATATTATTGGCTAGCTTACTTTTGTATTCCACCTTAATGACTTTTTAGTTGCCTTCTAAAAGAGAATAGATTGTTGGTGAATGGGATTAATGAGATTGTTCTGGTCGCTGGGCTGAATGCAATTTGGCTTCTATGTCTTAAACAACATGAGCAACAGAAACAGCAGTAGTGAGAGACACACAGAGAACTGGATATTGTCAGAGTGTCAGTGCTTAGAAAACAGATGCTGACTTCCTGAAAAAGGACATCACTTTCATGCTTCACAGATCCAGTAGCACTTCCCCTAAGGCTAAGCGTGAAATTACCTTGCAATGTGGTAGGAGCCAAATCACTGCCTCCTGACCTAAACCACCTGATAATAGCAGTCCACAGGTGGAAGCTATGTTTCTGGCTGGCTGCCCAAAAATACATTTGTGATTGGAAGCAAACAATGTTTGAATGTCAGTTTACTGTTACTAGCTGCTTTCCCCAAGCTCCTGTCGTGAAGTATGTCAGCCCCATTTTCGGTGTCATAATTGTACTTTATCTATTCTCGTGATCAAAATCAGTCATCATAGGAGGGGTTGGTTGCCATGGCTGGAGTCTGATCTTCCTCACTGAGAAGCATTCCAGCTGTTCCTGTGCTTTAGAGTTTGTCAGGTGATTCATAAGCCAAGGTTCAATCCTTGCTTCTATTTCAGATATCCATCAGCTGCATCTTTGAATTCTAAATCTAATTTAAAAATTAAAGAATGCTGCATTCCATAGAAACATCAACTAATCATCCTTGTTCATTCCCTCTGTGCCTTTTTTTCCTAGTCCTTGTGCTCCTGGGCATTGCTAAACTTCTGCTTGTGGTGTGATTGACAGAATAATGATGACTTTCAAAAGACAAGATTGCAGATGGTTATTGAAAAAAAACCTGCAGTAGCTCTGGCCCAGAAAGTCTTGTTGCAGATTATAACTTATGAGGGGTGATTGATAAGTTTGTGGCCTAAGGTGGAAGAAGATGAGTTATTAACTTCAAACTTTCTGCATAATCACTCAAAGAGTTGACCTGCATGTGCATGTAACGAGAGCTGTATAACTCATCTCCTTCTACCTTGGGCCACAAACTTATCAATCACCCCTCATATTGCCAAGAGGGGCAACCCCCGAGCTTGAATGTACTCCAGGCGGAGTGGCAATGGTGGGATCAGGGGTGCAATCCATTCCACCAGCAGGACATTGGCAGTCTATACCATATATGGAGAGCAAATGGATGGACTGCTGTGAAACTTTGACCATCCTTTTGAAAGTTTGGATCCGCAGCTATGATTGCAGCAATGTGAGCCAGAAGCATAGTTGCAGAATTTGTATGAGAACAGGCGGAGCCTGTATAGAATCAAGCTGAGCTTCAACTGCTGTACTCACAAAGATAGAAGCAAAAGGATTGGCTCACATCTTATCTATATTAGACTGATTCAGGACTTCTTTATTGTCCAAAGCTGAATGCAATGTTTTGGATCTGTTGATTGTTTGCTTTAGCCAGCATTTCATAAGAACATAAGAAAGAGAAGCAAGAGGTCCAAGTGACCATCTGGGCCTGTTCTGAATTCAATAAGACCGTGCATGATACAATTTTAGCTTCAGCTCTACTTCTTGGTTGCTCCAATAATAGTTTGCCTGTCTCACCTACCAGAACTCTCTGAGGCAGAGTGCTTTATCCATACAGAAGAAATTCCTTCTCAATTCCATCTAAATTAACTGACCCTTTATTCTGAAACCAATTTCTTACTTCTAGATTTTCTAGTTTGAGGAAACATCCTCTCAATACTTATCCTTTTCTCAGGATAATATTACTTTCAACAAGATAATATTTTTGATTTTATTTATCATCGCAGGATCAGAAGTGGAGGGGTTCAGCAACTTTAAGTTCCTCGGTGTTATTATTTCAAAGAACCTGCCCTGGGCCCAGGACAAAAGTGCCATTATGAAGAAAGCATAGCAGCACCTCTACTTCTTTAGAAGTTTGAAGAGATTGGACATGACATCTAAAGCTTTGACAAATTTCTACAGATGTATAGTGGAGAGTATATTAAGCTGGCTCCATCATAGTCTGCTATGGAAATACCTAATCCCTCGAACAGAAAATCCTACAGAAAGTAGTTGATATGGCCCAGTCCATCGTAAGTAAAGCCCTCCCCGCCATTGAGCACATGTACATGAAACGCCATTACAGGAAAGCAGCATCCACCATCAGGGACCTCTACCACCCTGGTCATGGTCTCTTCTCACTGCTGCCATCAGGAAAAAGATACAGAAGCCTCAGGACTCTCACCATCAGGTTTGGGAACAGTTATTATCCCTCAACCATCAGGCCAAAGGATAACTTCACTCAACTTCACTTGCCCATCTTTGAAATGTTCCTACAACCAATGGACTCTCTTTCAAGGACTCTTCATCTGATGTTTTCAATATCTATTGTATATGTATTTATTTATTTATTATTTCTTTCCTTTTGTATTTGAACAGTTTGTTGTCTTTTGCATTTTGGTTGAACACCCATGTTGGTGCAATCTTTCATTGATTCTATTATGGCTACTATTCTATAGATTTATTGAGTATGCCCACAAGAAAATGAATCTCAGGGTTGAATATGGTGATATATATGTACTTTTAAAATCAAATTTACTTTGAACTTGTACTCTAGCTCTTACAGATTTTGATATATGGACTTCAATGACCACCTTTCATCTCTACTATTATGCTCTGCTGCTGTGGAAGTATATTGGATTGTACTCCATCAGCTCATACCTGCATTCATCCCCTCACACTAGTTCCATGGCTGCACAGATATTATATTCAGTGGCCACTTTATTAAGTACACCTGTACATCTGATCCTGTACAAGTATCTAATCAGCCAAGCAGGTGGCAACAACTTAATGACATGGTTAGTGTTTCAACTGTTGTTCAGACCCAACATCAAAATGGGAAAGAAATGTGATCTAAGTACCTTTGACCAGGGAATGATTGTTGGTGCTATTCGGGGTGGTTAGAGTATCTCAGAAATTGCTGATCTCCTGAGGCTTTCACGCACAACAGTCTCTAGTGTTCACAGAGAATGGTGTGAATAACAAAAAAAAATCCAGTGAGTGGCAGTTCTGTGAGCAAAAATGCTTTGTTAATGAGAGAGGTCAGTGAAGAATGGTTCAACTTTACAGGAAGGCAATAGTAACTCAAATAACCATGCAGTACAACAGTGATATGCAGAAAAGCATTTCTGAATGTGCAACACATTGAATGTTGAGGTGGATGGGCTGCAGCAACAGATGTACCTAATAAAGTGGCTATGAGTTGTATGTAAACATGTGGCTTCCATTAAGCTCAAACCCTCAGCTGCACAGCCAGCCCCATAACTGAGCAAGTCACAACTTGCAAGAAGGCAATAAATCCTGATATTCTGCCCCCAGAACTGCCTTGTTGCTTGTGAAGTTGATTCAAATAAGCTATTGCTAGCATAAAGCATCAGGGCCATTTACAACTCATGGAATGTCCTGCACTTAGTGGTGTATCTAAGACACAGCATGAGATCAGATATGCTTCAATGTGCTCCATACTTCTCAGCAGCGGTCAACTGGAATACAACTGCTGGCCGACCATCAAGGGGATTCTATCCATTGCTTAAAATCACTGCTTCCTTAACTTTGAGAACGTGTAAATGCATAGTAATAAACACTTTAAAAAGTTCTTCAATATTTAAAATATTTAAAATTTTAAAAATAGTTTTAAAAAGTTGAACTTTTAAATAATTTTCCCCTCTTTAATTTTGCCTTCCTTTCATATAACAGTGAACCAATGCTGCCCTCTACTGAATTTAGTTTATCTGTTCTTCAAAGATATAGTGCAATTATGGTGCCACCTACAGTATTGTAATATGGCTTTCTTCCAATTTCTTAAACAATTACCGATGGCTGATGCTTGGTTATAAGAACCAGTGTTGAGATGTAAACAAAATTTGAATCTGTCGTCTAGTCTATATATGAGAAATATGTGATCTGTAATCTGTACTTCACCAGGGGTGGGGGGGGGGTAAATTTATATGACCCTTTGGTTGAGGATTAAATATTGGCTAACTCACTGTAGAAACTTTCTGGCTCCTTTATTTGATATTGCCATGGGATATTTTAGAATCAACTCAGAGGGGAGTTGTAGCTTTTGTTCATCCATAAAAAAAATCATTCAATATCCAAAGCCCATCACGAAATGGACAACTCCTGAATTGCATACATGCACACTACCAGCAGAGGTCACTGGGCAGAAAGCACACCAACAAAAAAACAATCCGGAGTGTGAAGGTCAACTAAAGGATTTCTATCCTTTTCCTAAAGGGTCAGTGTTCTTGACGCAAGTCAGTGAACAGGATTTCTAAGCACATGAGCAGGTTAATCAGTCAGTGTGGCAGTGCTGGATGCAAAAGAAAAATCAAGCAGTTAATCTCATTTCTTTGTCCTTTTCCAATAGTGTCTAAAATGTATACTTTTTTTAAAAAAAGCCCTATGTATAGAGCAATCGTTCAACACTTCTTTGGGACCTACCAATATATGTGTAGGCCTCTGTTAGTCTCGATAGACCATGGATTTGCACCTTGGAAAGTTTTCAGGGTGCAAGCCTGGACAAGTTTTTTTTTATTGAAGACCGGCAGTTGTTCAAGCTGCAAGTCTCCCCTCTCCACGCCACCGATGTCGTCCAAGGGAAGGGCATTAGCTACCAATATAATGACTAACAGAAATGGTTTCTAGATTCACCTCCTTCACACTGCAATTTTTCAGTTCTGTGCAACTTAACTGTTCCCTTGATACCAGTTAGGAACTTCTAAATAGAAGGTTCAACACTCATCTGACATATTGACCACATGTAGTTAAAAATTTATTCATTCCTCCTCCCCCCTTCAACAGCTATTGTCAAACAATAAGGGACAATTGTATGGTATAGTAATTGAGGGTAGAATTGCCTGCATCTTGACATCATGTAATTTTCTAGCACTAAATTCCTAGCATAAATAAAGCTAGTCATAAATGAGCTCAGATCTAAACAGGAACTTTTAATTTATTCATTTAAGAAATCTCCAGCTCTTTTCCATTCTCATTGGGCACTCAAACAATGTTCTTTTTTCTAATTTACTTCCCTGTACAATGTAAAATATAGGTTAATAATTTCATAATAAAAACATCTGATTAGCCTGCAACAAAAGATTTTCTCTTCTTTGTAACAAAAGATCATCTTTAGTTACAAGACTTTGCAGAAATAGCCATCTAGGGATAAGAAGATTGAACAAAAACAATGAGAATGTTAAGTTTGGGACTCTTCAGATATTAGAACCAAAGCAGTTCAACATGAAGAAATGATAAGTGACTGGAACTTGTGCAAAATATAACTCTAATATTGACAATCCCAAGCCTGGCTGTGGGGGCTAGCAACCCCATAAAAACCCAGTGCTACAGAAACACCAACAAAATCTCCAAAGATCTCCTTCCTAAAGGATCTTTGTAGATGGGCTTCATCTGGGAATAACTCCAAAGAACATAAAAACATAAGAAATAGGAGCAGCAGTAGGCCATCTGGCCCTTCCAGCCTGCTCCATCATTCAATAAGATTATGGTTCATCTGGCCACGGATTCATCTCCACCTACCTGCCTTTTCCCGATCACCCTTAATTCCCCTACTATGCAAAGATCTATCCAACTTAGTCTTAAGTATATTTACTGAGGTAGCCTCCACTGCTTTATTGGGCAGAGAGTTCCACAGATTCACCACTCTCTGGGAAAAGTAGTTCCTCCTCATCTCCGTCCTAAATCTACTCCCCCGAATCTTGAGGCTATGTCCCTAGTTCTAGTCTCACCCATCAGTGGCAACAACTTTCCTGCCTCTATCTTATCTATCCCTTTCATTATTTTATATGTTTCTATAAGACCTCCTCTCATTCTTCTGAATTCCAGTGAGTATAGTCCCAGGTGATTCAATCTCTCCTCATCATCTAATTCCCTCAACACTGAAATCAAACAGGTGATCATCCCCTGTACTGCCTCCAAAGCCAGTATATCCTTCCTCAAGTAAGGAGATCAGAATTGCACACAGTACTCCAGGTGCGGCCTCACCAGTACCCTGTATAGTTGCATACCTCCCTGCTCTTAAATTCAATCCCTCTAGCAATGAAGGCCAACATTCCATTTGCTTTCTTTACAGCCTGCAGCACCTGCAAACCAACCTTTTGTGATTCATGCACAAGCACTCACAAGTCCCTCTGCACAGCAGCACATTGCAATATTTAAACCATTTAAACTGTAATCTGCTCTTTCATTTTTCCTTCCAAAGTGGATGACCTTGCATTTACCTACATTGAACTCCATCTGCCACAACCTTGCCCATCACTTAACCTATCTGTATCTCTCTGTAGATTCTTCATATCTTCTGCACAATTTGCTTTTACGCTCAAATTAGTATCATCAGCAAACATAGATACAATACACTCGGTGATGCACCATCAATAACTCTCTCTGAGATGTAAAGGCGAGATATCGGCTTTTATTGACTGGAAGAAGGAACAAGCAGTGGTTGACCACCATACTATATCCTGGAGACAGAGAAGCCGGGCTCAGACCTCCATCGCCTTTACACAGGGGTCTGTGGGAGGAGCCACAGGAGCAGTCAGCAGGGGTCTGTGGGAGGAGCCACAGGAGCAGTCAACAGGGGGCGTGTCCAGACAGGTATATGTAGTTCACCACATTCGGTCCCCTCTTCTAGATAATTAATGTATATCATGGACAGTTGTGAGGTCAGTACCAACATCTGCGGCACACCACTCACCACTGATTGCCAACCTGAGTAACACCTATGTATCCCAGCTCTCTACTTTCTACTAGTTAACCAATCCTCTGTCCATGCCAATACATTACACCCAACTCTATGTATCCTTATCTTATGGATAAGTCTTTTATGTGGCATCTCATCGAACCCCTTATCCAAGTAAATAACATCCATCTGTTCCCCTCTATCCACTGTGCTCATTATATTCTCAAAGAACTCCAGTAAGTTCAGGATCTGCCTTTGCTGAATCCATGCTGCGTCTGCCTGATGGATCTATTTCTTTCCAGATGCCATGTTATTTCTTCTTTAATGATAGCTTCAAGCATTTTCTAACTACAGATGTTAAACTAACTGGCTTACCTGCCTTTTGCCAACATCCTTCTTTGAACAGTGGTGTGACATTTGCCATCTTCCAATCCACTGGGAACTGCCCTGAGTCCAGAGAATTTTGGTAAACTTTCACCAAAACCTCTACTATAACTTCTCCATTTCTTTCAGTACCCTGGGATGCATTCCACCAGGACCAGGGGACTTATCTATCTTCAGGCCCACAAGTTTGCTCTGCACTACCTCTTTAGTGATAGCTATTGTATCAAGGTCCTCATCTCCCATTGCGTCCATAATATCTCTCTTTGGCATATTAGATGTGTCTTCCACCATAAAGACCGACACAAAATAATCAACCAAAGCCTCTGCCATTTCTTCATTATCCAATATCAAATCCCCCTTTTCATCTTCCAAGAGACCTGTGTTGACTTTAACCACCCTTTTCTGCTTTATTTGTTTATAAAAACTTTTAGTATTCATTTTTATATTTTGTGCTAGTTTATTTTCATAATCTAGCTTCCCTTTCTTTATTGCTTTCTTAGTGGTTCTTTGTTGCTTTTTGAAATTTTCCCAATCTTCCAGTTTCCCACTACTCTTGGTGATTTTGTACCCACATTTAGTTTGATGCCTTTCGTTATTTACTTAGTTACCCATGGCTGGCTCTCCCCACCCTTACTGTTATTGCTTTCAGCTGGGATATACTTTTGTTGAGCACCATGAAAAATATCTTTGAAGGTCTTCCACTGTTCCTCAACAGTCCCACCATTTAGCCTGTGTTCCCAGTCCACCCTATCCAGCACCTCTCTTGTCCCGTTGTAGTCTCCCTTGTTTAGACTAATACACTGGTTTTCGATCAAACTATTGCACCCTCCATTTGTATGAGAAACTCAGTCATACTGTGATCACTCTTTCCAAGAGGATCTGTTACTACAAGATCACTAATTTTACCTGTCTCATTGCACAGGACCAGATCCTAGATAGCACATTCCCTTGTAGGTTCAATAACATGCTGTTCAAGAAAGCCATTATGGATGCATTCTATGATGTCCTTCTCAAGACTGCCTCAACCCATTTGATTCATCCAATCTACGCGCAAGTTAAAGTCCCCCACAATATCTGCTGCTCCATTCCTATGTGCCTCAGATATTTCTCTGTTTATTGCCTGTGCCACTGTAATGTTATTATTTGGTGGCCGATAGACGACTCCCACCAGTGATTTTTTTTTCCCTTTACTATTCCTAATCTCTACCCAGATGGATTCAACATTCTGCTCCTTACATCTTATATCGTCTCTCACTATCGCCCTGATCTCATCTTTAATTAAGAGTGCTACCCCACCTCCCTTACCTTCCTGCCTATCCTTCTGTATTACCTGATATCCTTGGATATTTAATTCCCAATCCTCTGTACCCTGCAACTATGTCTCTGTTATACCACTAAATCATAACCTTTTGTACTGATTTGTGCCACAAATTCACTGATCTTGTTTTGTTTACTACAGGCATTCAAATAAAGTGCCCTTACACTCATTGTGCTTTTAAAATCTTGTAATCTTTTACTCTTTTGCATTTGACTTCTCTTCACTCCATTCTTACTTTTCTCTTATTTATCTTTTGTTTTTTCTTTATCTTTATCCACACTTTTCTTTCTTACTTCTCCAATCTGTTGAACCCACCCCCTTACTATTTAGTTTAAAGCTCTATCCACAACCATAGTTACGCGATCCAGGTCCCATCATGGTTCAGATGAAGCCCGTCCCATTGGCATAGCTCCCTCCTTCCCCAATATTGGTGCCAATTTCCTATGAATTCAAACCCACTTCTCCCACACCAACCCTTGAGCCACGCATTTAACTCCCTAATCTTCTTGACCCTATGCCAATTTGCACATGGCTCAGATAGTAATCCATTGTGTTCAATTCTGGTCACCTCATTATAGGAAGGATGTGGAAGCTATGGAGAGTGTGCAGAGGAGATTTACCAGGATGTTGCCTGGTTTGGAGAACAAGTCATATGAAGCAAGGTTAGCAGAGCTGGGACTTTTCTCTTTGGAGCGTAGAAGAATGAGAGGGGACTTGATAGAGGTCTACAAGATTATGAGAGGCATAGATAGGGTGGATAGTAAGTACCTGTTTCCCAGGGCACCAATAGCAAAGACCAGAGGGCATATGTACAAAATTAAGGGAGGGAAGTTTAGGGGAGACATCAGGGGTAAGTTCTTTACACAGAGGGTTGTGAGTGCCTGGAATGACTTGCCAGGGATGGTGATGGAGGCTAAAACATTAGGGGTATTTAAGAGACTCTTGGACAGGCACATGGATGAAAGAAAAATGGAGGATTATAGGGTAGTGTGGGTTTAGTACTTTTTTTTAAGGATTATATGGGTCGGCACAACATGGAGGGCTGAAGGGCCTGTACTGTGCTGTAGTGTTCTATGGTTCTACTACCTTTTTGGTTCTGCTTTTTTAACTTATTCCCTAGCTGCTCAAATTTCCTCAGTAGAACCTCTTTCCTCAATCTACCTATGTCGTTGGTACCCACATGGGCCACAACAACTGAATCTTTCCTCTCCAACTGCAAATTCCTCTGCAGGTCAGATAAGATGTCCCGAACCCAGGCACCAGCCTGGCAACACAGCCTTCGGGATGCTCTATCTTCATGACAAAGGCTGGCCAGGATAGAGGAGTCTGGTGAGCTGCTGTCAGCAGCCTATACCCCAGTAAGGGTGATGTGCTGAAGCAAGTAAGTGTAAAATACACTATAAGGTAGCAGCATATGGATGAGCTGGAGGTAGGAAGATGGATGATGAGAGACCGAGCTGAACAAGATGATGGTGACATGATCACAAGAATTCCAGCATAATGATGGGAGATTTTACCAGATGAAAGTAGACTTGCAAAATGGAAATAAGAATACTGAAAGAGAGGATGTGGTTTGGATCTCAGCTTGAGCAGAATCAGCCTTTGAGATGGTATTTGCAACAGGAAGTAGAAATGACATGTTAGTTTCAAATTGTGGTTCCACTTCATTAGGATTCTGATTCTGATCCAAAACTAATTGCATATAAAGTGGAGAGGTGGAGCCAGGTGTAGACAGCACAAATGTGGAAGCTGAATAAACAGAACTAACAGCTCATTATAACCTGATGTAAAAATGGAAATGATCAGCCTAGTCACATTGACTGTGGTGGGCAGTTCTGAAAACAATCCCTGGTATTTAAAGTTCAAAATACATTTATTATCAACGTACATATAGTATATGTCTCCACATACAACCCTAAGATTCATTTTCTTGTGGGCATTCACGGAAAATACAAAAAACTCAACAAAATTAATGAAAGACCACTGCATCCAACAAGACAAACAAACAACCAATGAGCAAAGGACTGCAAACTGGTCAAATACTAAAAGAAAAAAATAGTAATAATAATAATAGTAAACAAATAAGCAATAAATATCAGGAACGTGAGATAAAGAATACTTGAAGTTGAGTGCATAGGTTGTGGAAATAGTTCAGTGATGGAGTGAGTGAAGTTATCCCCTCAGATTCAAAAGCTTGATGGTTGAGGGGTAATATCTTCCTGAACCTGGTGGTGTGGGTCCTGAGGCTCCTGTACTTTCTTCCTGATGGCTGCAGAGAATAGGGAGCTTGACCTGGATGGTAGGGGCCACTGTTTGCTGGATGCTGCTTTCCTGTGTCAGCAATCCATGTAGGTGTACTCAATTTTGGGGAGGTATTTACTGTGATGGACTGGGCCGTATCTCTTTACTTTAGGTTGGCTTTTCTGTTCTGACCCTCCCCACCTCCCTGATGAGACTGGATCATAGAACTCCAGTTTCCCCTTCCAGTAGTTAATAATCAGCTTCATGGTCTTGCTGACATTTAACTGACAGGTTGTTGTTGTGGCAGCCCCCAGCCAATTTTTCAATCTCCCTTCTATATACTGAATCATCACCACCTATGATTCAGCCAATAACTGCGGTGTCTGTCGTCAGCAAACTTTAAAATGACATTCAGGCTATGCTTAAGTCATAAGTACAAGGTGAGTGGAGCAGGGCTGAGCACCCAGCCTTGTGATGCAATTTCTTGTTGGCATACTCAATAAATCCATAATAAAATAATAACCATAATAGAATCAATGCAAGACTGCTGCAACTTGAGTGCTCAACCATTGTGCAAAATATAACAAACTGTGTGAATACTACAAGAATGAAATAATAATAACAAAAATAAATGAGTGATAAATATCGAGAACATGAAATGAAGAGTCCTTGAGAGTGAGTCCATAGGTGCAAACAGTTCAATGAAGGGTCAAGTGAAGATATCCCCCTTTAGTTCAAGAGCCTGATGGTTGAGGGGTAATAACTGTTCCTGAACCTGGTAGTGTGAGTTCTGAGGCTCCTGTACATTCTTCCTGATGGCAGCAATGAGAAGAGAGCATGATTTGGGTGGTGGGGTCCCTGATGATGGATACTGCTTTACTGCAACAAAGCTTCATGCAAATGTGCTCAGTGGTGGGGAGGACTTTACCTCTCATTGAATGGACCATATCATATATTTTTTGTAGGATTTTTTATTCAAGGGAACTTGTGTTTCTATACCAGGCTGTGATGTAACTAGTCAATATACTTAGAAGAGGGTTGCCAATGTTTTAGATGTCATACCAAATCTTTGCAAGTTCCTAAGGAAGTAGAGGCACTGCCATACCTTCTTCCAAAGAAACCTTGTTTTGTGGATCCAGATTTGGCTTGCCCACAGAAGGCAAAGGGTGATTGTAGATGGTTCGTATTCTGCATGGAGGTTGTTGACCTGTGGTGTTCCACAGGAATCTGTTCTGCGACCCCTCCTCTTTGTGATTTTTACAAATGACCTGGATGCAGAAGTAGAAGGGAACATTAGTAAGTTTGCTGATGACACAAAGGTTGGGGGTGTTGTGAATAGTCTGAAGGATTGACATAGTTTTAAGGTGCTTGGAAATAGGAACAGATGTCGGGGTAAGTTTTTCACACGTGGAATACACTGCCAGCGATGGTAGTAGAGACAGATACAATAGGGTCTTTTAAGAAACTCTTAGATAGGTACATGGTGCTTAGAAAAATGCAGGGCTATGCGGTAGGGTAATTCTAGGCAGTTTCTAGAGTAGGTTACATGGTTGGCGCAACATTGTGGGCCAAAGGGCCTGTAATGTGCTGTAGATTTCTATGTTCTGTGTTCTAAACACCACCCCCCACCACCACTGTTCTATGGGGTCTCATGATATAGCTCCATCTTCCTGCCACTGCTAAATGCCATAATGAAGAATTGCCAATTGTAACCTGTAGAAATTCTGAATTGAGGTTCATCTAGATATGGTTAAATTCCATTCAAGCCTTCACAGAAGACAAGGCACCATTCCACACTTTTCCTTCAATTACAGGTAGTTATGGCGTTTTGGTGGCAGGAATTTTACACTGCACTGCTGCTGCCATGCCCTGGCTTGGATCAATTTCCACCACCCCTTTCAAACTAATCTACATTATGTCCCTTTGCAACCTTCTATGTATAACTCCACCGATTTTCATTAGCAAACTTACTAATTAGACCACCTATATTTTCATCCAAATCATTCATATATATATGGCAAGCAACATTTTCATAGAATTGCCACACACAGAGTGGGCTGAATAACCTATGGAGAAAGTAAATGAAGAGAATAAATTGCATCTATAAAGCTTCAGATAATGAATCATAAGTTATCTTTCCCAGGATTACATGACATTTGTGTCTTCAATATGCAGGTCTTATGCATGCCACCATAACATGGTTCCAGAGGACTGGAAAATTGCAAATATCACTCCACTCTTTAAGAAGGTAGGGAGGTAAAAAAAAATAGCTGAGTTAAACAAAACGCTGGAGGAACTCAGCAGGCCAGGCAGCATCTAGGAGAAAAAGTATAGTTGAAGCTTCGGGCCAAGACCCTTCATTAGGACTAAACAAAAGAAGAAAAGGAATCAGAGTTAGAAAGTAGTCCAATCACAAACAGGAGAAGTCTGCTGATGCTAGAAATCCAAGCAACACACACAAATTCCTGGAGGAACTCAGCAGGTCAGGCAGCATCTGTGGGAAAGATTATAGCCAAAGTTTCGGGCCGAGACTCTTCATCAGGATTCAGTTAGCCTGACTTCAGTGATTGGGAAAATGTTGTAGTCCATTATTAAGGATCAGGTTTTGAAGTACCTTGAGGCACATTAATTAGGCCAAAGTCAGCATGGTTTCTTTAAGGGAAAATCTTGTCTGACGATCTATTGGAATTTTTTAAGGAAATAACAGGCAGGATAGACAAGGAGATTCAATTGATGTTGTTTACTTAGATTTTCAGAAGGCTCTTGACAAGGTGCCACACACGAGACACATGAGGCCGCTAAACAAGATAAGAGTCCATGGTATTACAAGAAATTTACTAGCAAGGGAAGAAGATTGGCTGACTGGCAGGAGGCAAAGAGTGGGAATAAAGGAGGCCTTTACTGGTTGACTACCGGTGACTGGTGGTGCTCTGCCATGTCAGTGTTGGGAGTGCATTCTTTCACATTAAACGTCATTAATTTTGATTTCAGATTTGATAGCTTCGTGGCCAAGTTTGTGGACAACATAAAGATAAGTGGAGGGTCAGTGTTGAAGAAGCAGGGAGTCTGTAGATGGACTTAGACAGATTGGGAGAATGGGCAAAGAAGTTCCAGATAGAATATAGTGTTGGAACATGCAATTTCTTGCTCTCTGGGTGAAGGAATAAAGGTGTAGACTATTTTCTAAACAGGGAGAAAATTCAGAAATCAGTGTTGCAAAGGGACTTGGGAGTCCTCATTCAGGATTCCCTGAAGGATAACTTGGAAGCTGAGTCAGTGGTAAGGAAGGCAAATGTAATGTTAGCACTCGTTTCAAGAGCACTAGAATAGAAACGCAAGGAGGCAATACTGAGGCTTTATAAGGCATTGGTCTAACCATACTTGGAGAATTGTCAGCAGTTTTGGGCTCTTATCGAAGAAAATCGGTGCTGGCATTAGACAGAGTCCAGAGGAAGTTCACAAGAATTATTCCCGGAATGGATGGGTTAACATTTAAGGAGCACTGGGCCTGTACTCGTTGGACTTAAGAAGAATGAGGGGGGGGGTTCTCATTGAAACCTATTCAATATTGAAAAACTTGATAGAGTAGATGTGGAGAGAATATTTCCTATCGTGTGAGAGTCTGGAATGAAAGGGCACAGCCTCAGAATAGAAAGACACCCCTTTGGAACAGAGAATAGGAGAAATTCCTTTTGTGAGAGGGTGGTGTATCTGGAATTCATTGTAGCTGTGGAGGCCAATTCAATGGGTACATTTAAAGTGGAGATTTCTGGGTTCTTGATTAGTGAAGGCATCAAAGTTTATGAGGAGAATGCAGGAGAATGGGGTTGAAAGGGATAATAAATCAGCCATGATGGAGCAGACTTGATGGCCAAATACAGTAATTCTGCTCCGAGGTCTTATAGTCTTATGGATGAAATAGTGGAGTTCTTTTATGTAGTGGATGGAGGAGAAGAGGTAGGTGTCATTTAAGTTGATTTCCAGGTGCTTTATAATGTGCCGTGTAAAAGACTTATCCATAATGTGAGGATCCATGGAGTTGGGGGGCAGGCAGGGTATTATATTGGCTTGAATAGAAAATTAGTTAACAATTATTAACAATTAGTTAACATTTTGAGGATGTAACTATGAAAATGGACAAGGGAGAGCCAATGGATGTAGTGTACCTGGACTATCAGAAAGCCTTTGATAAGGTCCCACATAGGAGACTAGTGGGCAAAGTTAGAGCGCATGTTATTGGGGGTAGGGTACTGACATGGATAGAAAATTGGTTGGCAGACAGGAAACAAAAAGTAGGGATTAACGAGTCCCTTTCAGAATAGCAAGCTGTGACTAGTGGGGTACCGCAAGGCTCGGTGCTGGGACCGCAGCTATTTACAATATACATTAATGATTTAGATGAAGGGATGAAAAGTAACATTAGCAAATTTGCAGATGACACAAAGCTGGGTGGCAGTGTGAAATGTGAGGAGGATGTTATGAGAATGCAGGGTGACTTGGACAGGTTGGGTGAGTAGGCAGATGAATGGCAGATGCAGTTTAATGTGGAGAAATATGAGGTTATCCACTTTGGTGGCAAGAATAGGAAGGCAGATCACTATCCGAATGGTGTCAAGTTAGGAAAAGGGGAAGTACAACGAGATCTAGGTGTCCTTGTTCGTCAGTCACTGAAAGTAAGCATGCAGGCATAGCAGGCAGTGAAGAAAGCTAATGGCATGTTGCCCTTCATAACAAGGGGAGTTGAGTATAGGAGCAAGGAGCTCCTTCTGCAGTTGTACAGGGCTCTGGTGAGACCACACCTGGAGTATTGTGTTCAGTTTTGGTCTCCAAATTTGAGGAAGGACATTCTTGCTATTGAGGGAGTGCAGCGTAGGTTTATGAGGTTAATTCCTGGGATGGCGGGACTGTTAAATGTTGGAAGATTGGAGCGATTGGGCTTGTATACACTGGAATTTAGAAGGATGAGAGGGGATCTGATTGAAACATATAAGATTATTAAGGGATTGGACATGCTAGAGGCAGGAAACATGTTCCCGATGTTGGGGAGTACAGAACCAGAGGCCACAGTTTAAGAATAAGGGGTAGGTCATTTAGAACGGAGTTGAGGAAAAACTTTTTAACCCAGAGAGTTGTGGATCTGTGGAATGCTCTGCCTCAGAAGACAGTGTTAGATAGAGCTCTTAAAGATAGCGGAGTCAAGGGATATGGGGAGAAGGCCGGAACGCAGTATTGATTGTGGATGATCAGCCATGATCACAGTGAATGGCAGTGCTGGCTCGAAGGGCCGAATGGCCTACTCCTTCACCTATTGTCTATTGTTTATTAGAAGGCAGAAATTTGAGTTAAATGGATGTTTGTCTGCTTGACTGTCGATGGTGAGAGCTGTGCTGCACTGGTCAGTGCTGGTTACCACAACCATTCACTATATTCATTAATGATTTGGAAGCAGGGTCCATACGTGACATATGGAAGCATATCTAAATTTGTTGATGACACTAAACTGAGTTATAAAGCAAATTGTGCAGAGGATGTAGAGATTCTACAAAGAGATATAGGGACTGTATGTTAAGTGAGTGAGCAAATGTTCTGGCAAATGGAGTGCAGTGTTAGTAAGTGCAAAGTTATCTACTTTGGAAGGAAAAATAGATGATCACAATTGTATTTAAATGGTAATAGATTGCAATGTGCTGCTGTGCAGAGGGACTTGGGAATGCTTGTGCCTGAATTGCTAAAGGTTGGTTTGCATGTGCAACAGGTTATTAGGAAGGCAAATGGAAAGTTGACCTTCCTTGCTAAATTATTCAATTCAGGAGTACTGAG
Organism: Hemitrygon akajei; assembly: GCF_048418815.1. NCBI lineage: Eukaryota > Metazoa > Chordata > Chondrichthyes > Myliobatiformes > Dasyatidae > Hemitrygon > Hemitrygon akajei. Next base: position 128,917,096 of record NC_133134.1, read on the forward strand.
GGAGTGCTGCAACTGTACAGGGTATTAGTGACATTACACCTGGAAGACAATGCAATTCTGGTCTTCTTTCTTCAGAAAAGGTAAGACCATAAGATATAGGAGCAAAGTAGGCCATTCGGCCTATAGAGTCTGCTCAGCCATTCAATCATGGGCTGATTCAATTCTTCCAGTAATCCCCACTCCACTGCCTTTACCCCATGCCCTTTGATGCCCTGGCTAATGAAGAACCTGTTTATCTCTACCTTAAATACACCCAATGACTTGGCCTCCACAACCGCTCATGGCAGCAAATTCCACAGATTTACCAACCTCTGACTAAAGTAATTTCTCTGTATCTCAGTTCTAAATGGACGTCCTTCAGTCCTGAAGTTGTGCCCACTTGTCCTAAAATCCCCTACCATGGGAAATAACTTTGCCATGTCTAATCTGTTCAGGCCTTTTAACATTTAGAATATTTCTATGAGATTCCCCCTCATTCTCCTGAACTCTACGGAATACAGCCCAAGAGCTGCCAGACATTCCTCATAAAGTAACCCTTTCATTCCTAGAATCATTCTTGTGATTCTTCTCTTAAACCTCTCCAACGTCAGTATATCCTTTCTAAAATATGGAGCCCAGAAATGCACACAATACTCCAAGTGTAGTCTCACGAGTGCCTTATAGAGCCTCAACATCACATCCCTGCTCTTATGTTCTATACCTCTAGCAATGAATGCCAACATTGCTTTCACCTTCTTCACAAACGACTCAACCTGGAGGTTAACCCTTAGGGCATCTTGCACAAGGACTCACAAGTCCCTTTGTATCTCTGCATTTTGATTTCTTTCCCCATCTAAATAATAGTCTGCCCATTTATTTCTTCCACCAAAGTGCGTAATCACACACTTTCCAACACTGTGTTTCATTTGCCACCCCTTTGCCCATTCCACTAAACTATCTAAGTCTCTCTGCAGGCTCTCTGTTTCCTCAACACTACCCACTCCCCCGCATATCTTTGTAAAATCAGCAAATTTAGTCACATATCTATTAATCCCATAGTCCAAATCTTTGACACACATCGTAAAAAGCAGCAGTCCCAACACCGACCCCTGTGGAACTTCACTGGTAACCGGCAGCCAACCAAAATAGGATCCCTTATTCCCACTCTCTGTTTTCTGCTGACCAGCCGATGCTCCACCCATGCTAGTAAATTCTCTGTAATTTCACGGAAACCTATCTTGCTAAGCACCTCGTGCAGAACCTTGTCAAAGGTCTTCTGTAAATCCAAGTACACCACGTCCCCTGCATCTCCTTAGTCTATCCTGCTTGTAATTTCCTCAAAGAATTGCAGTAGGTTTGTCAGGCAGGATTTTCCTTTCAGGAAACCATGCTGGCTTTGGTCTATCTTGTCATGTGCTTCCAGGTACACCATAATCTCATCCCTAACAATCGATTCCAACAACTTCCCAACCACTGATGTCAGGCTAACAGGTCTATAATTTCTTTTTTGCTGCCTCCCACCCTTCTTAAATAGCAGAGTAACATTTGCAATTTTCCAGTCATCTGGACAATGCCAGAATATATCGAATCTTGAAAGATCATCGTTAATACCTCCGCAACCTCTCCAGCTACTTCCTTCAGAACTCAAGGGTGCATTCCATCAGGCCCAGGAGATTTATCCACCCTCAGACCATTAAGTTTCCTGAGCACCTTCTCAGTCATAATTTCCACTGCACAAACTTCACTTCCCTGACACTCTTGAATGTCTGGTATAATGCAGACATCTTCCACTGTGAAGACTGATGCAAAATATTCATTCAGTTCCTCTGCCATCTCTGCACCTCTCATTACAATATCTCCATCATCATTTTGATTTATCTTATATCTACCCTCGACTCTCTTTTACCCTTCATATACTTAAAAAAGCTTTTGATATCTTCTTTGGTAATAATCACCAGCTTCCTTTCATAATTCATCTTTTCCTTCCTAATGACCTTCTTAGTTTCCTTCTGCAAGTTTTTAAAAGCTTCCCAATCCTCTATCTTCCCACTAGCTGTGGCTTCCTTGTATACCCTCTCTTTTGCTTTGACTTTGGCTCTGACTTCACTTGTCAGCCACAGTAGTGTCCTTCTTGCCTTTGAAAATTTCTTCTTATTTTGAATATATCTGTCTTGCACTTCCCTCATTTTTCATGGAAACTCCAGCCATTGTTGCTCTGCTGTCCTTCCTGCAAGTGTCCCTTTCCAGTCAACTTCAGCCAGTTCCCCTCTCATGCCGTTGTAATTTCCTTTATTCCACTGAAACCCCGACACATTGGAATTTGTTTTTTCCCTCTCAAATTTCAATGTGAACTCGATCATATTGTGATCACTGTTCACTAAGGTTTCCTTCAGCTTAAGCTCTCATATCACCTCTGGATCATTGCACAACAGACAATCCAGCACAGCTGATCCCCTAGTGGGCTGAACAACAAGCTGTTCTAAAAAGTAATCCCTTAGACATTCTATAATTTCTCTCTCTTGAGGTCCAGCACTGACCTGGTTTTCCCAATCCACTTTCATGTTAAAATCCCCAACAATTATCATGACATTGCCTTTCTGACATGCATTTTCTATCTCCTGCTGTAATTTGTAATCCACATCCCGGCTGCTGTTTGGAGGCCTGTATTCAATTGCCATTAGGGTCCTTTTACCCTTGCCATTTCTTAACTCAATCCATAGAGACTCTACAACTTCCAATCCTGTGTCATCTCTTTCTAATGATTTAATATTATTTCTTATACACAGAGCCACACCACCCCCTGCCTTCTTTTTCAATACACTATATATCACTATATACACTATAAAAACCTATCTTTTCGATACACTATATATCCTTGGATGTTCAGCTCCCAATGGCAGTCATCCTTTAGCTAAGTTTCAGAGATGGCCACAACATCATATTTGCCAATCTGCAGCTGAATTTCAAGATCGTCCATTTTGTTCCTTATGCTGTGTGCATTCAAATATAACACTTTCAGTCCAGTGTTCGTTGCTTTCTGTTTTAACTGCACCACGCCTCTATTGCCCTGTAACTCATGCTGCTAGCTGTGATTAAGCCTCATTTCCTGCCTGTTCTTTCTATAATCTCTGTTGCACTCTGTCTTTGATTTATTTCTGTTTTCCCCTTCCTCAACCCTATCACTCTGGTTCCCATCCCCCAACAAATTAGTTTAAACCCTCACTAACAGCTTTATTAAATGTGCCCACTAGGGTCGTGGACCCCTTTGGGTTCAGGTGTAACTCGTCCTTTTTGTACAGGTCGTACATCCCCCCAGAAGAGGCCCCAATGATCCAGGAATCTGAAGCCCTGCCCCCTACACCAGTCTCTCAGCCACACATTAATGCGCCTGATCATGCTATTCTTGCACTCACTAGCACGTGACACAGGCAGCAATCCTAAGAGGTCCTGCTTTTTAGCTTCCTACCTAACTCCTTGAATTCTCTTTCAGGACCTCCTCCCTTTTTCTACCTATGTCATTGGTACCAACGTGTACCAAGACTTCTGGCTGTTCACCCTCTCCTTTCAGAATACTTTGCACCCGATCTGAAACATCCTGTACCCTGGCACCTGGGAGGCAACATACCATGTGGGTATCTCTATCAACTGACAGAACCTCCTGTCTTTTCCCCTCACTATGGAATCCCCTATGACTACCGCATTCCTCATCTTCCTCTTTCCCTTCTGCACCACGGAACCAGGCTCAGTGCCAGAGACCCGATCGTCGTGGTCGTCCTCTGTCAGGACATTCCACTCAATCATGCCAAAATGAGATAACGATTACTGAGGGGGATGGCCACAGGGGTGCTCTCTACCATCTGAGCTCTTCCCTTTGCTTTCCTGACTGTCACCCACTTATCTAACAGATATACCCGTACTGGCTTTGGACGTGATGCAGAGGAGATTCACTGAGTTGAACCCAAAGATGAGGGAGTAAAGCAGAACAAAATAATTGATACTCTGGATCCAGTGCAGCACAAAAATCACAATAGGATAAGGAACACAATAATTTAAAAAAAGCATGATAAATATAAATATGTAAGATAGCTTATATACTATACATAGATTGATTATCCATAAAATGGCATTAGGCACAGAAGTGTCTGTTCATAAGCTGACTAACGGGAAATGATAATGTAGTGGTGGGAGTGTGGAGGGGTGGGTTAGTGGTGGAAGCATTGACAGCTTTTGAGCTGGTGGTCTTGGTATAGTGCTACATAACCTCCTCCCTGATGGGAGTAGGACAAACAGTCCATGAGCAGGATTGGTGAGATATCTCATGATGTTCCTGGCCCTTTTCTGTCATCTTTCTGTATATAATTGCTTGATGACAGGTAGGCTGGTGTTGGTGATGTGTTGGGCAGTTTTAACTACCTATTTTAGAGACTTCCTGTCTGCCGCAGTTTGTTTCCGCATCATGCAATGATGCAGCTTGTTAGGATGCTTTCTACTGCGCGTCTGTAGAATGATGTGCATAGTCCAGCTCTCTGCAGTTTCTTCAGAAAGTAGAGATGTTGGTGAGCTTTCCTGATTGTGCATGATGTGTCCTAGGACCATGAACCGCTGTGTAAGATGAGCACTCCCGGGAGTTTGAAACAGCTTGTAGTTTCCACTGCTGTGCCACAGATGTAAACAGGGGTGTGAGTGCAGCGAGTTCTTCTCAACTCAATAACCATCTCCTTTGTCTTGTAGGACATTGAAGCAAGGGTTACTTGCCCGGCACCGAACCTCAACTTGTCACCTCCTCCCTGAAGACCATCACATCATTGTTGGTGATGAGCCCTACACTGTCTTGTCATCGGCGAAGTTGACAACGTGATTGCTCAGGTGTTTGGCCGTGCAGTCATGTGTGAGCAGAGTGTACAGCAATGGGCTTGGCACACAGCCCTGGGGGCACCCATGTTGAGGGTGAAGGGGGGGGAGGAGCAGTTGTTGCATCATAACTATCTGAGGTCTATTGGTAAGGAAGTCCAACACCCATATGTGCAGTGGTACATTTAAACTGAAGACTAGGAGTTTGTTCACCAAGGTCTGTGGGACAATGGTGTTGACTGCCAGACTGAAATCCAGAAACAGCACTTTGGTATAAATGTGCTTGTTTTCTAGGCATGCCAGGGCCAGGTGCATGACAGATGATAGAGTGGTTCTGTCAGTAAACATAGTGGAGACTGTCCAGTATGGCAGGATGGAGTTTTGATAAGTGTCATTACCAGTTATTCAAAGCACTTCATGATGATTGGCTGTTGGTTTGTGCCACTGGGGGGAAGTTGTTTAACATAGAAACATAGAAATCTATAGCACATTACAGGCCCTTCGGCCCACAATGTCGTGCTGACCATGTAACCAACTCTAGAAACTGCCTAGAATTTCCCTAGCACATAGCCCTATATTTTTCTAAGCTCCATATACCTATCCTATGTACATGTACCATGTACCTATGTACCTATGTATTTTAAGAGGCTGTTAAAATAACCTATTGTTGAGCTCTGAAGGTGTAGAGTTCTTAGGAACAGGGATGGTGGTGATTTGAAGCATGTGGGGAAAGCAGCCTGGATAAGTGATGCATTGAAGATGTCTGTGAAGATGTTGGTGAGCTGGTGTGCACACTCCCTGAGTACTCACCCTGGGATGTTGTCTGGTCCAGCCTCCTTATGGTGGTTGACTCTCTGCAAAGTCTTCCTCATGTTTGCCGCTGTTGCAAACAGTGGCTGCTCACCTGGGAGGGGGGTAGCTTTTATGGCCAGCATTATGTTGCATGCAGAAAAGTTCCTTGGAGTGTCAGGGAGGGAGGCGTCACTGGTACAATCAACATTGTTTTACCTAGTGTAGTCAGTTAGCCCTCAATGCCCAGCCACGTACACTGGGGATCGTTACTGGACAGATATTTCTGAATTCTTTGAGGGTAGGCGGTCTTAGCCTTCTTGTTGCCTCAGATGATGTTTCTCATGGCTACTCTGAGAACCGTTCTGTCACCAGACTTGATGGCAATGTCTCAGGCTTTGTGTTCAGCCAGGGACTCGGGTTGGGCCGTGAGATGATGTTCTTGGAGTACAAACATAGTCTACACACTTACTGATGTAGCCAATGACAGATTAAGGCACATTTCTCGAGGTCTGTGTCTGCTCCATTCATGTCGGCCTCCTTGAACAGTTAGTCCTGTCAAAAACAGTCCTAAGGCATAGTGATTGCCTCATTAGGCCATACCGTGATGGGCCTCTTGATTGGTTTCTCCATTTTCAGCAGTGGTTGGTCTGCTGTGATTAACATTATGGAGATGTGGTCAGAGAGGCCAAGATGAGGGTGTGAGGTGACTTTGTAAGTAACACATATGTTTGTATGTATATAGTTGAGTCTGTTTGTTTCCCAAGTGGCCCTGGTGACATGTTGGTGGAATTTGGGTAAAATGTCCTGTTGGTTAACATGATTGAAGGGACCATCATGATGCTTATTTAGTAGAGAGCTGATGGTATTGTAAATCTCTTCCAATGCATCCTTGGTGTTTGTGCTTGGGAGATGTAAACAGTGGTGATGAACACAACAGTGAACTCCCTGAGCGGGTAGCATGGCGGCATTTAATTGCGAAATGTTCATTTGCACCAGAACAGTGACTGCGAACCACAGATGAGTAGATTTAGGATAGAGATGAAGAGGAACTGCTTTTCCCAGAGAGTGGTGGGCTTGTTGAATTCTCTGCCCAGGGAATCAGCAGTAGCAACCTCATTAAATAGATTTAAAAACACGGTTGGGTAGATTTTTACATAGTTGGAGTATTAAAGGTTTTGAGAAAAAGTCAGAAAGTTTAGCCATGATCTGAATGAATAGTGGTGCATGCTCAATGGGCAAGTTGACTGACTCTGGCTCCTATTTTTTGTGTTCTTAGACCCTCCCTTTGCACTTTAAAGGCATCTTTTTCTTTTTGATCAGTTACAACAGCGCAAACTGGTTGAACCTCTTTTACTGAAATGGCAAATTATTACAGACAGAAGTATACAAAAGCAACATCTTTTTAGAACCCTTGAACTAATGGCTAGTTTCATGGTTGATTATTTGAACTATTTCCAACGTCATTATGCAATAGTTTACAAAAGGACTTCAAGTTACAGTCCAAAAATGATAAGCTTCAATGTCAATATAAATGAAGCATGGTAATAGTCCTTTGTCAGACTAACTTTAATTACCCACTTCAGAAGCAAATAAATTTGTAATTATTCATTATTCATGCTGCTTAAATTATTTCTTCTCCTGATGTAGCTGCCACCTTTTTTAGATACACCCAAGAGATTCTGCAGATATTGAGCAACACACACAAAATGCTGGAGGAACTCAGCAAGTCATGCAGCATCTGTGGAGGTGGATAAACAGTCGACGTTTCAAACTGAAATCCTTCATCTGCATCATTTTTAGATGTCTCATTAGTGTATTATATCAGGGTCCTGTGATTTTAAAAATTCCATCATGGGCTGATCCAAGCCCTGCTGCGAAATGAGAAGGGCCGGGTATGGGGCTAGCAACCCCATCCCTTAAAAACCCAGTGCTACAGAAACACCGACAGGAGCTCAAAAGACCTCATCCCTAGGAAAGGAAGGATATACCAAGAAGATGGGCTACACCTGGAGGTAACATGAAAGAATGGCGCAGGACAGAGGGCTCTGGTGAGCTACCATTGGCAGATTATGCCCTAGTAGGAGTGATAGGAGTAAGTATGATTTCAAAAGTAATCCAACTATGCAAAGTGAAAATATCATTTTGGAGTTTTATTCCCATAACTTATGAATCACTGAATGCCTTCTTTGTTCACCTAAAGAGCTTTCAAAAAACTCATATTAAGGTTAACTGGACTAAGCTCAACAACGCTATGGAGACCACTGTGGCTGGAAGAAGGCGAGCTGTATAAGTAGTTCAAAAAGATCAAAATTAGAGAGGTAGTGTTCCATGAGTTGGTTCATTGTCTGCTCATAAATCTGATGGCAGTGGGGAAGAAGCTTATCCTAAAGTGGGGGGGGGGGGTGGCGGTGTGTGTGTGTGTGTGTGTGTGTGTGTGTGTGTGTGTGTGTGTGTGTGTGTGTGTGTGTGTGTGTGTGTGTGTGTGTGTGTGTGTGTGTGTGTGTGTGTGTGTGTGTGTGTGTGTGTGTGTGTGTGTGTGTCTTCAAGGTCCTCTACCCCCTTTCTGACAGTAGTAATAAGAAGAGAATATATCCTGGGTAATGGGGGTCCTTAATGATGGATGACACGTTTTTTGAGCCAGTGACTTTTGAAGATGTCCTCAATGGTGGAGAAGCTAGTGCCCATGATGGAGCTGGGTGAGTTTGCAACTTTCTGCAGCTTATTCTGATCACATGCAGTGGCCCCTTCCACACCAGGCAGTGATGCAACCAGGGACATCTGTAGAAATTTGCTGGAGCCTTTGAAGAACTACCCAATCTCCTCAAACTCCAAATGAAATATAGACATTGTTGTGATTTCTTCGCAATTGTATCAATATGTTAGGCCCAGGATAGATATTCAGAGCTGTTAACACGCAGGAACTTGAAACTGCTCACCCATTCTACTGCTGACGCCTTGATGATGATTGGTGTATGTTCCCTTCACTTCCCCTTTCTGAAGTCCACAATCAATTCCTTGCTTTTACTAACTTTGAGTGCAAGGTTCTTATTGTGACACTACTCAAAAAGCTGATCTATCTCACTCATGTACGGCTCCTCGTCACCATCAGGGATTCTGCTTAAAATAAATAGAAGGTGTTTGAGCTGTGCCTAGCCACACCATCATGGATGTGGAGAGAATAGAACATCGGGCTAAGCACACATACTTGAGGTACACCGGTGTTGATTATCAGCAAGGAGATGATTTTTCCAATCCACGCTGACTGTGGTCTCCCAGTGAGAAAAACAAGGATCTAGTTGCAGAGTGGGGTCCAGAGGCCCAGGCTTTGAAGCTTGTTGATTCATACTGAGGGGATGATGGTGTTCAATGCTGAGTTGTACTCAATAATCAGCCTCATGTAGGTATTACTATTGTCTAGATAGTCCATAGCAGAGTGGAGAGCCATTGAAATTGCATCCGCTGTAGACTGATTGAGAGGGTTAGGAAATTGCAGATCCTTGCTTAGGCAGGAGTTAATTCTAGCCATGACCAACCTCTCAAAGCACTTCATCACAGAAAATTTTAGTGCCACACAAGTGCAACATTTAACCACCTGCCCATCATATTCAACAAGATATCTATTGCTGAGCTAACACCCTAGAGGCATTCATTGACCATAAACGTAACAGGAACAGCTACATAATTCCCGTGGCTGTGAGATAAGGTCAGGGGGCATGTACAGTATGCTGCAGTGAAGGATTATCTTCTGATCCCTAGAGGCAGTTTGCTGTGTAAAAAGGATAAGTCAGGGATGTAATAAAATACTTTTACTTGTGTGGATGCATGCAGCCCCTACAAAACTCAATATGCTTCACATTGCAAGAGAAAGCAACCTGTTTGAATGCGACACCATCCACTAAGCATTCAGTCCTGGCTGCAGTAAACACCATGGTAAACATTAATTACAGTTAACTAGGCTATTCCAACTGCACCTCCCACACTCATCATCTCTAAAACAAAAATATATAAAGGATTCACATGCAACACATACAAAATGCTGGAGGAACTCACATACACTGATATACCTTCATATACAAGTTGCCCCCCCCCCCCAACCCAAGTCGCATGCATCCTGAAAACAGATCACAAATTATGCAGTTTTGTTCGGTCTATGTCCTGGAGCTCTCACCATAAAAGCACAATGCCATATCAATTAAATAAAAGCAGACACATGGAACATGGCTTTAACTGGTGTATTCACATTGCAATGAGATAGAGAGAGAGAGAGAGAGAGAGAGAGAGAGAGAGAGAGGGGGGGGGGGAGGGAGAGAGAGAGAGAGGGAGGGCGAGAGAGAGAGAGGGAGAGAGAGAGAGAGAGGGAGAGAGAGAGAACAATGTACATGTGCAGACTACAAATCAATATGTAGTGCTAAGGGGTGGGGGTGGAGTCATTGCTCTAAAAGAAACAGATTCATGCATTATACTTTCCCCCTTTATATTAATGCAACATAAATCTGTATATGTACAAAACATTTAATTTCCCTTTCATAAATCCATATTCCAAATAAACATGTTTTCACAATAATAGTCCATAACTAACTACACGTCTCTAAAGAGTCAGTCTTTTGGATGTCGCTTTGATTCTTTCAGGACAGTGACTCTGGACCTATGGAGTGGCATCAGGTTTGACAGGAGTCTTTCAATGATAATGTTCTCATCGTGCCTCCGGACCTGTGTGTAGCTTTGGGTTTGGTGGGTGTCTTGTCTAAGACAACATTCTCAGTTGCCGGTGTCACATTGCTGTCAGTGACATGATCACCACTTGGAGGTAAGCCCAGTGACTGTAATGTGTCCGTCTTGTTGGATGCAATTGACTCAGGTGTGTTCTTCAGTAGAGCATCCAGTATCTCGTCCACATGACATCTCTATGTCTGATTTCCAACATCCACTGTGTACATTAGTGGTTCCAGTTCTTATAGCTATCCTACTGGGTGTCCAGTTGTCTTCTCAGTTACCAGACGCTAGGACGTCCTGTCCAATCTCGAGCTCCTTGCTGCTTGACTTGGCAACTGGCTGAACTGCTTATTCTGTACTTCCCTCCAGAAGTCTAGTTTGAGGAGGTTTATGGGAGATCTCAGATTCCTGCTCATGAACAGCATTGCAGGTGTTTGATTTGCTGTTCAATGAACAGAGTTGCAATGCACAAAAAGGAAGTTGTCCACCGTGTGCTGTAGAGAAATGTTTTCCTTGACCATTGTTTTAATGTGATTCTTGAAGGTTTGGATAAACCCTTCAGTTAACCCATTCATTACCGGGTGATGAGGAGCTGACTTGAAATGTCTGATGCTATTTGTCTTCATGAACAGTTGGAATTCTTCTGACGTGTATTGTGGTCCGTTGTCACTCACAATTTGTTCTGGTAAGTCATTTCTAGTGAAGATAGTCTTCTGAGTAGAGACAGACTTTGCTGAAGTGGTTGACTTCATTGGTATACCTTCCGGGCACTTTGAATGAGCATCCACAGTAATCAGAAACATGGAGTCCATGAAAGGCCCAGCAGAGTCAATAGGTACTCTTTGCCATCGTGATGACGGCCACTCCCACAGTTATAATGGAGCCTGCGGGGGTGCATCTTGAATATTTCAGCATCCTGAACAGCTTTTGGCCAAGTTTTCAATCTGTTTATCCATTGCTGGCCACCATACATAGCTCTTCATCTTGACTGTACCCAGGTATCTTTCATGCAGATTTTCTAACACTCTGGTGCACAAGTTTATAGGGAACCACAACACGAGATCTGCACAATAGCGTTCTTTGACATACCAACAGTTGGTGTCATCTCTCTGAGAACTCTGGAAGCATAAGTTTACCAACAGCTGGCCATCCTTGCATGGTGATTTCATAGACTTTTGACAATGTTGGGTCATTCCTCGTTTGCCTTTGTAGTTCGGAAATTGTTACCGGCAACTGGTCCAGCAATGCAATGCAGTGTGGAGCACTTCTGCTGGGTCACAGTATCAAGACTTTTCTTCTTCAATTGCCAGTAGTGGAAGATGTGACCAGCATTGCTGTGTTGTTTGGTACCCTTGAACTCCTAGGAATAGTGCCCAACATTGTAACCGGGTGGCAGTCATCATTGGAATGCCATTCCTAGGAATGAAATGGACACAAAGGGCTGGTGATCTGTCACTAGCATAAACTTTTGTGCATAGAGGTAGTGGTGGAACGTCTTTATTCCCCATACTAGACTAAAAACTTCCTGGTTGATCTGTGCGTAATTGCGTTCTGGGTTCGTCAGTGATCTTGAAGCAAACGTAATCAGGTGTTCAGATTCATCTTTCATAACGTGACAAAATGGCTCCAATGTCATAAGGGGATGTATCACACACCAGTCTGATGGGCAGAGATGAGTCAAAATGGGTGAGCAGTTCATCAGATGTTATTAGACTCTTTGTTTCCTTGAATGCTTTTTCACATCTTTCTGACCATTCCCACTTTGCTCCTGTCTGTAACGGTGCATTTAACGGATGCAGCACTGTAGCAATGTTTGGCCGAAACTGGTGGTAGTAGTGTATAAGGCCCAAGTATGATCTGAGTTGTGACACATTTTCCAGCTTGGGTGCCGTAGCACTACTTCAATCTTCTCTTGTAACTTATGTAAGCCATGCTTGTCAATGATGTGTCCACAATACAAGATTTCATTCTTGAAAAACTCACATTCTCTTTCTTGGCGCACAGACCATACTCACCCAGCCTGGTAAGCACTTTACCGGGTTCTGGAGGTGCCCTTCATCATAATTGCCAGTCTTGATGATGTCATCAAGGTAACATTGTTTTCCTGGGCTATCTTAGAACACTTCACCCATTGCTGGAGCTGATGCAACGCCAAAGATGAAATGATTATACTGGAACAATCCCTTATGAGTGTTGATGGTGAGGAACTTCCTGCATGACTCCTCAATTTCCATTTGCAGATAGGCTTGTGACAAGTCAATCTTTGAAAACCTCTCCCAAACTGCCAAAGATAAAAAATGTCATTATCTGTGGCAGGGGATACTGCACAGTACGCAGCACTTTGAAGTCCCTGCGTATGTGAATGGCTCCAGCCTTCCCTTTCTTGATCACCGGGACAATGAGCATGACCCATTCGCTCCACTCAGCCTTGGAGAGAATTCCAGATGCCTCCAAACTCTGCAGTTCAGCATCCACTTTAGGACATAGTGCGTAAGGCACTGAAAGTGCTTTATGGAAGCTTGGTGTTGCTGCTTCATCCAGTTCAATGTTGGCCTTCATGCCTTTTAGTTTACCACTCCCATTCGCAAACACCTTCTCATCAACATTAAGCAGTGGGCCAGTCTCCGGTTAGTGCTACCATTTGTGTTGTTGGTGTCTGTTGAGAGCTTTGATTGAGTGCCAGTCTAGTTGGACTTTTCTCAACCACTCACATCCAAAAAGTGCTGGCCCTCTACTTTTCAGTACATGAAGCTCAAACTGCTGTGTTTGGCCTCCATACGTCACACTTACCTTCAGTTTTCCTTTGGGAGACACTTTTTTCACCTGAGTATGTCTTTAGCATCACTGGAGTCTTCTCTAAAGGTACCTTAGAGACAGTCTGTTGTAGTCAGCCTCTGGAATTACAGACAAAACTGGCCCTGTGTCCAGTTCCATTTCCAGTTTTACACCAGACATATCTGTTGTGCTCCATATGATTTTGTGACCTGCTTCAGTAATACTATGCAATTCTATACATTATAGTTCACCTTCATCAGACGCTGTGTTGTTACACATTCAGTCACTTAGTGCATTTGCTTAGATTTGTATGCGAAACTCTTCACTCTGTGTGTTCTTCTCTCTTTGGTTGTGCTTTTTGTCTGACTTGCACACTCTCTCTATATGACCTTGTCTGTGACAGTTTCTACAAACTTTCACCTTGAACCAATAGCCATTTGAATCATGGGAGGATTTGCCACATCAATAGCATTTTTGTTTTTTTGCACCATTCGAGGTCTTTTTATGCATTTCACATCCTAGCCTCCTTCTCTCTAGTTCTGCTGAATCCTTTGCTGCAGTCTCTAAAGATGGCAATGGTCAATCCTTGCTCTAAGGTTAGGTCCCTTTCAGACAGCAGCCTCCTTTGAGTGCTTTGACTATGCATGCCACATACAAGCTTGTCCCTTAATACATCAGAAAGTCCATCTCTAAAATCATACTACTACAATGTATTCAGAAATGCTTTCATCTTTTGACTGGCTCCATTTGCAAAACCTAAATCTATTAGCCATTGCCAGTAGTTTAGGGCTCAAGTGATTTTGTAAAATTGTAACAATTACATAGAACATCTTGCTGGCTGGCTTTTCAGGGGTTACTAGTTTGCATTAAGAGGCTGCATGATGCACCATCAATAACTCTCGGAGACGTGAGGCGAAATATAGGCTTTTATTGGCTGGAAGAAAGAACAAGCAGCAAGTGACCACCACACAACATCCTGGAGACTGAGGCCGGGGCTGTGCCTCCAATCGCCTTTATACCGGGATCTGTGGGAGGAGCCACAGGAGCAGTCAGCGGAGGGGGGGGGGGGGTGTCCAGACAGGTATAGGTAGTTCACCACACTGCAAGTCCTTGCACCCATTAAGCTAAGAAGTGCAGGGGTTTTCTTTTGCTTGTCCACATTGTTCGCGTTACAAAACAGTTCAACATTCTCGATATACGACTCCCAGCCTTCATTAGTGCTATCAAATTTATCAACTTTCCAGAAGGAAGCCATCACCGTCTTATTTTTCACTTTAAATTCAGCGTATCTTTCACTGTTACTCGCAGGCCCTTTGGCTTTCTCATGCTATTTACCTCTCACTGTTTCACACGGTAACTGTCGGTTCAGTTCGTTATATTTTCTGACATTCAGGTTCGTGATTGTTGCCAGATCGTTGTGTCTGTGCTCAACTAAAAGCACACACTCAGGAGATGGCTTTGACTAGTGTATTCACATTGCAGCAAGGGAGAGAGAGAGAGAGAGAACAATGTAAATGTGTAGACAACAGTTAAATACGTAGTGCTGGGGGGGGGGGGTTCGTTCCTCTAAAATAAACAGATCCATATATTGCAAGCCCCTCAACCCAGGGAATCCGATAGATCAGGAAGACAGCTCACCAGCTTCCAAACACAACATATTTTTGTCATCATAAATCAACACCTGAAAAATTAGAAGCGGGCATGTCCTGGATGGTGGGGGTCCTTAATGATACATGCCTGTCTTCCTGAGGCACTGCTCCTTGAAGATGGTTTGGATACCATGGAGGCTGGTACCCATGATGGATCTGACTTATTTTTACAGCTTTCTGCAAATAAAATGTGGATGTCTTGCCACATGGAGTAGATACAAATTGCATGGATGCATTTAAGGAAAACATACAAATTAAATAGCAAAAGTAATTTCCTTAAATGCATCCATGTAATCCAGGAGTTTGGAGGCTGACAAGGAGCATACCTTTTAGCTTTTCACCAACCACACCCCCCCCCCTTCTTATTCTGGCATTTTCCTCCTCCCTTTCCAGTCTTGACGAAGGGTTTCGGACGGAAATGTCAACTGTTTATTAATTTCCATAGATGCTGCCTGACCTACTGAGTACCTCCAGCATTTTGTCTTTATTGTTCCAGGTACCATCTTAGGCTGGTAAGGCAGATAGCCTGTTCCTGTACTTAAAATAATGTGCATTCATTATTTTCTCCTTTTCCTTCAATACTATTTCCACTCGAACCTATTGCTGGCAGTGGTTGCCACAAAATGATCATAGGGACTCTTATTCCTGAAGCAGTCCTCATCAGAAAAACTAGTTGCCATTGGTGCGGGATTCTGAAAGGGGAGCATACTGGTTGCGCATGTTTTATTGTCAGTTCAAGGCGGCTGTTGAGTACAAACACTCTTTTATTGCTTTTGGAAACAGTTAAGTCTTGCGTTACGGCGCCGTGCGTAGGAAGGTCTGGATTTAAAGCTGAGTTTGTTGAAGTTCGCAGTCAGGCGGGCGGGACACTTTAACCGCTACGACAGCAGCAGGAGGGTTTGTTTTGAATGAAGCACTAGCTTCCTGTAGGATCCTCCAACATGGCAAGCGGGGAGGGCACCGAGAGGCGGCGAGGCGACAAATACTCGGTGTTACTGCCCACCTACAACGAAAGGGACAATCTGCCGCTTATCGTCTGGCTGCTGGTCCGATACTTCGATGAAAGGTACCCAGCTGCGCGTTGAGCAGCCAGCGCAAGTTCATTCCGCGGCTGTTAGGCGAAGGGTGGGGAAGGGAGCTAGGGGACCGACCTGGGGCTGCCCTTCAGACTGAGCCGGGTGGAGTGGGGTGAGGGGTGTTTGGTGTGAGACCGGAGCTGAAGGGCTGAGGAAGTAAATGGAGCCGGGGACATCTGCTGGTTAAGGAAGGAGACTACGGACTGCCATTCTGCACCCCACAGTGTTACCAAAATGGGCAAAGGGCCGATTGACAGGCTAAATCCTTCAATCAAGATCTTTCCGAGTGGATTCCGCCCAAAACAAATACATTATTTTCCTTTCTGAATATGGCTATTAATCATAGTATTTCTTGTGGGATTGGTATGTTTGGCCTACGTCAGTCAGAGAATTGAGCGTAGAGATTGGGCCGCTTTGTTGCATTTATACAGAACGTTGCGTATTGTGTACAGTTTTGGTTACCTTGTTACTGAAAAGACCCCAGTAAGCTGTAAAGATTGCAAATAATATTTACAAGAATGCTGCTCGAACACGAGGGTCTTGGTTTAGGGGGAGGTTGGGTAGGCTAAGACTTGGCAAGAAACTAAGGGGTGACCTTATAGTGGTACATAAAATCATGAGGGGCATAGATAAGGGTGACTGCTTGCAGCTTTTTCCCAGGAAAGTAATTCAAATACTAAAGGGCATAGATTTAAGTTGACATGGGAAAAATAAAGGGTCAACTTATTTACACAAAGGGTGGTATGTATATGGAATGAGTAGCCAAAAGAGGTGGCTGAAGCAGATACAAAAGCAACTTTTAAAGGACATTTGACAGGTACATAGATAGGAAAAGTTTCAAGGGATATGACCTAAATGTGGATGAGTAAAACTAGCTTAGGTGGGCATCCTAGTTGGCATCCTAGGTGGGCATCCTGGTTGGCATGGATGAGTTGGGCTGAAGGGCCTTTTTCCTTGGTGCAGTACTCTGACAATGATCGTGGAGTTGTCCAGTTAGTGAAGTAAATAGTCAAGGGTGGAACGTACTGGTTGTAGGGATGGCCGAGTATTCTCCAATTGAATGTATTTCAGCTATAACTCAGGACATTGATTTGAAGAATTTTACAAAGTAAATGTCCGTAGTTCTCTACAGTTATGATGAAGCCACCTTCAGGTTGGAAAGGCAACACCTCATATTCCATCTTGGTAGCCTCCAACCTGATAATATCGATTTCTCTAATTTCCAGTAATTTCTCCTCACCTCCCCTTCTCTCTTATTCCATTTCCCATTCTGGTTCCCCTTGACTCCTTCTCTTCTCCTCACTTGCCCATCACCTCCCTCTGGTGCCCTTCGTTACGCCCTTTCTTCCATGGTCCACTATCTTCTCCAATTAGATTCCTCCTCCTTCAGCCCTTTACCTCTTCCACCTTTCACCTCCTAGCTTCTCACGTCAACCCTCTCTCCTGGTTGCACCTGCTAGTTTGTTCTCCTTCTCCGAACCCCACCTTATTCTGGTTTCTATCACTTCCTTTAAGTCCTGTTGAAGAGCCTAGGCTCAAAACATTGACTTTTTACTCCATTCCATTGATGCTGCCTGATCTGCTGAGTTCCTGCAACATTTTGTTTGTGTTGCTCTGGATTTCCAGCATCTGTAGAAACTCTCATGTTTACCTAGATGAAAACTACTTATTGTCTATGCTAAGTAGGCTGTTTCATAGGGTAGTTGAGTCAGCCATGATGAATTTGCATATTGACTGATCAGGTATGAATGATGAATTTCTTTCTCTTAGTAACTTTGGAGATGCAATCTATTTTATGCCAACCAGTAGTTTCATGATTAATCAGATTCACTTTATTGCCAGTATGTGAAATATACCAGAATTGATTGTGATTCGGTGCCAAGCATAAAACACAGGACAATACCATTACAGACAACACAATAGAAAACAACAATTTACAAGACAATAGTGCAAACAGCCACGAGCAATCAACAATTAGCAGAAAAGTCACATGAGCAAATGTGAATATATGAACAGACTAAATCATTATCAACAGAACAAGGAGAACAGGAAAGACCATTTAAGGGATGTTGTGCAGGGACCGTTGGGATATTACACCTGAATGAGTTTTGTTAAGAAGCTGGATAGCTACAGGAAAGAAGCTTTGAAAATAACGTGCAGTTCTGGTAGTGACCAATAGTAGTTTTTTTTATTCCCAATATGTTTCACAACTTGTATTTAAATTCTCAGTGGATTGTGTCTTTGGAATAACAGACCAAGTCTCTGCATAATAGCAACTAATGATCACAGCAGTACTGTACCTGCTCTCTCCTAAAGATTGTCAGTTGGAAAATGCCTCTTAATAGGATGGTAAGGACCGTGGCACATTAATGATGCATGATCTTTGGAAGGAACAACCTGATGCATTTCTTCCACTTTCTTAATGTGATCAAAAAATGTTGACTGGTTAAAGACTCATTTAAATGTATGAAACAGTCAATACCAAAGGCTGTTGTAAATGCAGGTTGCATTTTGCATTTGAAAGTCATGCTCTAAATGAGCAATGCCTGGGAAATCCATAAAATTCTTTCCCGCGACAGAAAAGGAAACGGTAAATGCCAAGCAGAAAGGCCATTTAGCTCATCTTTCTCAAACGTTTCATAGAAATCTGATTACTAATGCACCACCGAAGAAGCCAGTATGTCTTCCCAAAATTCATCCAAACTTTTTTGTTATAATTTAATTTAAAATACAGCTCTTTATTTCTTTAGGACACTCCTTAAGATCTGCCACTTTGACCAAGCTTTTATTCACAAATCTTAAAAATTTATATTCTGCTTTAATGATCCTTTTAAGTGTTTTGTGATATTTTACTGCTAAAGATGCATGAATATTGCTATGAAGAATTTTCTATTCCACCCAGTACCCTGTATTTTCATGTGGGTGTGTGCCTTTTATCCCTCAGGCTAGGAAGTAGCCGCTCAAGTTATTATGATTAGCATAATGAAAGTTCTGTATATCATTCCCAGGTTTAGATGCTTTTTTTGCTGATCAAAACCAAAACTATGGTTATTGTTAACAAGAGTTACTGTTTACTATTAAATATTAGTTGCTACCAGTTTACATACTTTCTAGACTTAGTTAATTTGATGTCCTTGTTACCTAATCTTTACCAGTGTCTTGATTCAACTTTGCAAAGTGATAGCATCTTAACAACTTATTCCTCAATTTGCTCTATACAGAAAAGACGGTGTACTTAATGTATACCATCTTTTACTTAATGTATACCCTCTTACTATCTTTCCTTTCAGTTAGTCCTGATGAAGGGTCTCGGCCCGAAACGTCGACAGTGCTTCTTCCTATAGATGCTGCCTGGCCTGCTGAGTTCCACCAGCATTTTGTGTGTGTTGTTGGTATACTTAATGTGCTATCTTCAGGAATTGTGCTTTCCTTGACTTTAAAAGAGCTGACAACCATTGAGCTCGGGTTTCACTGACATGACATTGCATCAGTTCCCTGCACTACTGGCAGCAGAAGGAAACATTGCAATGGAGTTGGACAGACTTCTAAGCTATTTATTTACTTAACATTGATTATATGGTAACACACCTTATTGAGAAGAAATATTCCATCAACCATATCACTTGAGATCTCCTTCACAGACAGTCCCTTGAGATCAAAGATGACTTTCTTCAAGTTATCTGAGTTATGAGATGGCTGCTGAGGCCAAAGTATTAACTGCCAACATATCCAAGGATGTGGGAGGAGATTGTGATGGGATAAGCCGGTGGGTTCCATGCAGTCCTCAGCTGCTAATGCAGACTTTCTGAGTACACTCAGTGCATGGCTGCAATACTTTCAGTGCCATCTTGAGTGTTCTTTATCCATTTATATTTTGAGCAATCATGGATCAGGGCTTCCAAGGAGTCAGTGGGGTGTTGAACTTCCTCAAGGAAGCTTTGAGCACATCAGTGAATATTTTTTTCTTTCCCCACCTAGTGATCTACAATGAAGCTGGGAATAAAGTGTCTTGTTTTGGGAATGCAAATAACGTGGGCTGCACAACGTAACATAAAATGTACTTTCTAACTTTTTGTAGCATCAGTTTTTGAATTGAACCCCAAAATTCTCAAACAGAAATGTTCTGAGAAGTGGAGAATCAAGAATCATTTATTATCAAAGAATATATAAATTATACAAACTTGAGATTTCCTTGCTCACAGGTAGCCACAAAGCAAGAAATCTAAAAGAACCGAGTTAAAGGAAAAAAGAATAAAAATAAAAGACGAACATTCAATGTGCAAGTGAAAGAAAAATATACAAATCATGCAAACAATTGAAGTGAGCAACAGCATTAAGAAATAGAATTGAGTCCTCAGATCCGAACCCCGGAGTAGGCCCAAAGCCTCGGTTATCAGTTCATCATATTAAAAGGCACGGAGCACAGTCTTAATTGCCTCAGCGCCATAGAGATTACCATCATGGAGAGCAAGTGAAATTAGGTCTTATCCTGGCCATTGTTTAAATTGATCCAACAATAGAACAGCAAAAGGCTCCAGTGCCCTGAGTAAGGAGTGAAGATCATGGAGACTGAGCAAAATAGGCTCTTGCCTCCAATCTGAGCCAGTGTTTAAATTGTAAAAACAGTGTATTGTACCTGTCACTAGGACCCAGGCAGCACTGCTGAGAAAGGCTTCTGGCCTAAGCCATGCCATCCAGCAACTCACTCCGGGCCCAGGTTCTGTCGCCTAACCTGAAGCCACTTTCACTCACTTGAGATCAGCTCAAGTGCCCGGAGTGATCCAACCTTGCACCTGGGCCGGCTGAGCGAGCGTCAGAACCTCTCTGCCCAGGCTCCAACTTCTCTCTTTGGCGTCCAGAGCGATCCAGCGTCGCACCCAGGCCAGTTGAAGGAGCATAGGAACTTTCCTACCCTGGCCCAGAGTGATCCAACTTTGCTCCAGGCCAGCTGTACATGCATCAGAGCTCCAACTACAATGATTCTGCAACACACCATTTCACTCATCTCCCAAGCTTGTCTCACCATAGCTCACACCTTCATTGTTTGCGGTGATAATTTAACACAATTTACCTCAGCAAAGGTCATTTTAGTTATGATTTTAGTCAGATGTCTTAACTTTTTGACAACTAGAAGCTGTTGCACACATTTGGTAGCAGCATCTTAACCAGAATCTAAAGCATTGGCGTTATATGTGTGTATGAAATATATATTTTTTTCTTCAATAATATATTTAATAGCTGCCTATGAAGATTTTGTAAGTTCTGTAACTAGTAATGTGCTTAATAATGTTCTGCAGATTTTCTCTATAGTTCTATTGCTAGTATATGAAGTGTTGTGGCTCGTCTGGCAGGTGTACTTTTGTTGCACAGTATCATATAAATAGATATTGGCTGTAATGTCTTGAACTCTGTCCCACCATTCAATAACATTATTTATATCTGATTTATTTCCCTCTCCTCATTTCTCTGTGTACCATTGTATTTTGGTCCTTCCAAATATGTTGTGCCTGGATGGAGCGTTTTGAGCAGAGTAATTTACTGATGTTGGTATACTGATAGTTATAGACTGGCATTAAAAACTGAGACCTATGCAACAAAATAAAAGCATTGGCATAAAATTAAAGTCTTCTGGATTTTTGCTTTAAAAAGATTTTCCTCCCTAACTGTTTTTTTTAAGTAATAGATGCACTTAATAAAGTAAGAATGAATAATCTTATGTTGAAAGTGCTAAATGTAAATTGTGGCACAGAACACTCTAGTAATGAAAATTATGGCTTCTGAAGATGTGCTGCAACAATACGAACATCTTAAATTGAATTGTGCCAGAATTATAGATTTCAACTTGCCATTATCTGTGCCTTTGGTATTTGAAGACTACTTTGATCATAGAGATCACAGTGAACACAGAGGCATTTACAACCTTAGAGAAAACATACTGTCAACCCAATAATGAGAGCTTGATTTTAACTCCTGGACTAACATTGAAAAGCCAGAGACACTTGCAGTGCACCTTTGTTCATCTATCTGTGTTTTTTTAGCTGTATGTCATTATTGGTGGTGTATTTTCAATTTAAGCCACAGTGAAATACGTTTTTATAAATTTTTGAACAGTTCAAAAAGGACATTTAAAACATATACCTCTTGATTTTGTACAAGTGAAAACAGCAGATGGCTATAAAGTGTTTTGTTTTTTCTGCCCATGCAGCAAAATGAATCCTTATTAGCAGTTTTAGGAATATTCCAAAGATTCAGTTTTAATTAGTTGATTACAACTTTACCTCTGCCTGCCCTTAATTTGAGCACTTAGTACACACAGTATAGTACTGAGGGAGGAGTATGTAGATTGAGTCATTCAGATGAAATATTAAACAGAGACTGTAGCCACTTATTGTATGGTTCATAATCAATGCTAAAAATCTTGCGACTATTCCAAGAACACCAAGGAATCTATTCGTTTCTCCAGGGCACAATTTTCTCAAAAGAACATATTAATATTCTTATTGCTATTTATGGAATACTATTGTACATCAGTAGTTCTTAAAATTAGAAGGTAAGTGTCCTCCTGGAATTATTGACACACTTCAAGCCATCTTTGCTGTAATCTGTGAAAGATCTGTAAAACAATTATAAGCCCTAAGTAGGTGTTAGGCTTATTTCAAGAGCAGTTCAGTCACTGAGGGAGAGAAATCAGAGAAATTTGGAAATACCTTAAGGACCTAAGTCTAAGTTTCAAAATATATAAAAATAACTTCCATATTTGCCTGCATTAATAAGCACTATTCTCAAATGAATTCATTACATCATATCTTTGATACTATCAAAGACATCATTAAGTAGTAGAGCTAATAAGACTTGATGTTTCAATCCCTATGATAAGTCGACACTCTCGATGTTGGCAATAGGCTTGGAGTGGTGACGAGGAGGGTAGCTACGTCATCGGCGTCACCAGGTGGGCACCCTCCTTCTTTGACGTTTCGTTCATAAGCCCACGACGTCTCCAGAGGGCTCAATGGTGCTACCTGGCATCCCAGATACACCCCGTCAGTTCTGTAGCCTCCTGTCTTCATTTGCAGCCCAATTGTTGTCTTTCCTTTTAATCCAAATTCAATTGCTGCTTTCTTCTGCTGCATTTGACAAGGACTTGATTGCTTTTTGGAGGGAGACACCCCTCACCCATCTTCTTCAATAGACTGGTCATAGGTATAGCAACGAATCCCCTGCATCCCACTTTTACAGGGAAAATCTTGGTCTTGCAGCTGTTCTGAGCAGCTTCAGATGCCAGTTCAGAGTACTTGGTCTTTTTCCTCTCATAAGCTTCTTCAACACCATCTTCCCATGGTACTGTCAATGCCACAACATATGCCAGCTTGGGTGTTGTGGACCACAGGACTATGTCTGGCCAGAGTGTTGTAGCTGCAATGTCTGGGGGAAACACAAGCTTTTTCTCCAAGTCCACGTCCATTTTCCAATCCCAAGCAATCTGCAGAATGCTTATATCCTTTGATGTTACTTGGTGCTCTGGAGGTTGGCCTGCTGGTACAAATCGTGTAATATGGACATTTTTTTGCAGATGTTTGTGGGAGAGCATTTATGGTGGTTCGTCTCTGTTCCAAGATTGATGCCAGCTGTCTGAGAACTTGGTTATGCCACCAAGTATATTGCCCCTGGCTGAGGCTCATGGTGCATCCTGTTAAAATGTGCCTTAGTGATCCAGGTGCTTGACAAAGAGAGCAAGTGGGGTCTTCTCCCCACTACTGGTTCAGGTTTTGAGGTGTTGGTAGGAGATCATAAGTGACTCTAGCTGGGATCCCTCCATCTCCCAGATGTCATGCCAACTGAGGTTCCTCTTTTCCAGGCTCTCCCAATTAGTCCATTGGCCCTGCTTGGCCATTGAGATGGCTCTGGCATGTCACTCTGTCTCCTCCTGTCTCCTCACCTTCTCCACCACGAGCCATCTCTTCTGCACTGATGTTGCTTTGTGCCATCGAGGAGTCTTTGGAACAAGCCTGAGACAGGCTCTTCCATGTTGGACTTGGCCAACCACATCCCTGAAGTGAAGAGCAGACTTAGCACTCTGAACGGCTTCAGATGGGGTCCACTTCCTCCCTGTTGCCACACGGGGGGCCACTGTTCGAATAACAGTATCTTCGGATTCAGTGAGGGTAATGACCAACCTTGCTTTGGTACATTTGAATTCTTCCACAAGACTTGCAATTTGTAATTCCAATTTGCCGTTCCCGTACAGTCCAACAGGACTTAAGCATGGTGGAAGTCCAAGCCACTGTTTCACATGTGTGCTGATCACTCTTTTGAGCTTTTCCACCTTGTTGATGGGGATTTCATAGACTGCTAAAGGCCACATGAGTCTTGGGAGTATGCCAAACTGGAAGCACTACAGCTTGAGTTTTC
Source organism: Hemitrygon akajei (assembly GCF_048418815.1). Classification (NCBI taxonomy): domain Eukaryota; kingdom Metazoa; phylum Chordata; class Chondrichthyes; order Myliobatiformes; family Dasyatidae; genus Hemitrygon; species Hemitrygon akajei. Next base: position 128,941,340 of record NC_133134.1, read on the forward strand.
CTGGCAGCAAGGTCTTGTTGATGAGAGCTATGTACGTGATGCTATCCTTTTTAAGTTAGATCATTTGAAATTATTTTCTAGGTTTGGTAATAATTTAGTGGATGTCATATTGAAACTGTAAATCTTGTGTAAAGGTGCTTGAAGTAGCACAGTATTCATAAAGGTGGTCAGTTATTGCAAAAGCATTATCAGTTTGGCTCTTTACATTTGTTTTAGTTTTCTCTGCTCTTTCTAAAAATTATGATTTTCTCAAATGTTGTTAGGCAATAATGTAATGAAGCCATCACAATAGGATCTGTGTGCCTTCAACTAAGTTTACTTTTTATTTTTGTAATTCCTTTGTTCTATTTTATAAATGAAATTATATTTGCAATATAGTCACATCAGTTACATTTTCCAGAATATAGAGTTGCAACAAAAAAATAAATTTATGAAAATAATTTTAAAATATTTTGTATTATTATTTGGCTTTACATGAGTTTGCTTGTAGTAAATTAGAAAATACACTTTTATACAGTTACAACATGTAATGTGTTATGTATTTTATTGTCGAAGTGACCTAACCTTTCAAAAACCACATAAACTAATGGGAATACATAAACACAATCTGAGATTAATTAGTGGCTAATTGTTGTTGGCTTGGTTTGGGGTTCAGTTGAATTTGTAACTCGTCTGGGTTTTTAATGAATATAAGATTTTGCTTTACAATATTATTCTGTTCATAGAATCATAGAGGCATGGAAAAGTATAGCATAGAAACAGGTCTTTCAGTCCATCTAGTCCATGCCAAAGCATTTAAAGATTCAATTAGGATTTAAATTCTTCATTTTTCATAGCTGACTCCCTCAGCACCTAACTATGCTGAAGGCTTATTGGTGTGAGGAGCTACAGCATTTATGAGGACTTATTAATAAAATTTGATTCCATGATTATGTGAGCCCAATCCTGACAATTTTTTTCAATTCTTCTAATAAATGATGATGTGCAACTGTAAGGCAACAGTAGTCTCACAGATAAATAAATCTCGTTGAAATTGGACAGAACTTGTGTGCTAAGAATAATTAGCTGAAATGAAAAACAAGGCCTTCAGCTTCAGTTGGAGACCTTGATTCATGAAATAAGGTCTAAATTATAAGGCAATATATCCAGAGTCTAATCACACCACAATTCCTATGCTGACTGAACATGGAACTGTCACATTTTTTAAGTATATAAAGGGTAAAGGAGAGTCGAGGGTAGATATAGGACCAATACAAAATGATGCTGGAGATATTGTAATAAGAGACGTAGAGATGGCAGAGGAACTGAATGCATATTTTGCATCAGTCTTCACAGTGGAAGATGTCTGCATTATACCAGACATTCAAGAGTGTCAGGGAAGTGAAGTTTGTGCAGTGAAAATTATGACTGAGAAGGTGCTCAGGAAACTGAATGGTCTGAGGGTGGATAAATCTCCTGGGCCTGATGGAATGCACCCTGGAGTTCTGAAGGAAGTAGCTGGATAGATTGTGGAAGCATTAACGATGATTTTTCCAGAGTCGATAGATTCTGGCATTGTATTGGATGACTGGAAAATTGTAAATGTTATTAAGAAGGGTGGGAGGCAGCAGAAAGGAAACTATAGACCTGTTAGCCTGACATCAGTGGTTGGGAAGTTGTCGGAATCGATTGTTAGAGGTGAAATCATGGTGTACCTGGAGGCACATGACAAGATAGGCCAAAGCCAGCATGGTTTCCTGAAAGGAAAATACTGCCTGACAAACCTACTGCAATTCTTTGAGGCAATTACAAGCAGGGTAGACAAAGGAGATGCAGTGGACGTGGTGTACTTGGATTTTCAGAAGGCCTTTGACAAGGTGCTGTACATGAGGCTGCTGAGCAAGATAAGATCCCATGAAATTACATGGAAGTTACTAGCATTGGCTGGTCGGCAGAAAACAGAGGGTGGGAATAAAGGGATCTTATTTGGAACTGCTACTTTTTACGATGTATGTCAATGATTTGGACTTTGATATTGAAGGGATAATACCGAAACCTAAATTGAATAAATATCAGAAAAAATTTATAAAAATTGCATTGGCAGTAGCCAAAAAAGCTATTGCAGTTACTTGGAAATCAGAGTCATACTTAACTATGGACCGTTGGAATAATGAAATATATAGCTGCATCCCACTTGAAAAAATTGCTTATAATTTAAGAAATATGATATATTTTTGAAAATTTGGCACCCCTATCTACAAAAGATAGGATTAAATATATAGGTCCTTTGAAAATAAAATTATTAGTTATCTGGGGAAAAAAAAGATATATACTAAAGTTATTTTGAACTCCATGGAGCATGTGGGGATCCTCCAATATCCAGGCAATCCTTTCTTTCTTTTTTTCCCCCCCTTTTTTTTACAATAGGGATCTTAAGGGGGGGGGAAGGGTTAAGGGGAGGGGGAGGGCTAATATTAATTTTTCACTATTATTCTATTCATTTTATGTAATTCTCTTAAAAATTTAATAAAAAATATTTTTAAACATTATTTGGACTTTGGGATTAATGGATTTGTGGCTAAATTGCTGATGATACAAAGACAGGTGGAGGAGTGGGTACTGTTGAGGAAATTGAGAGCCTGCTGAGAGTCTTAGATAGCTTAGGGGAATGGGCAAAGAAGTCCAAATGAAATACAATGTTGGAAAGTGTCTGGTCCTGCACTTTGGTGGAAGAAATAAATGGGCAAACTATTATTTAGATGGGGAGAGAATTCAAAATGCAGAGATGCAAAGGGACTTGTGAGTCCTTGTGCAAGATACCCTAAGGGTTAACCTCCAGGATGAGTCGATGGTGAAGAAGGCGAATGCAGTGTTGGCATTCATTTCTAGAGGTATAGAACATAAGAGCAGGGATGTGATGTTGAGGCTCTATAAGGCACGCTTGAGACCACACTTGGAGTATTGTCTGCAGTTTTGGGCTTCTTATTTTAGGAAGGATATACTGACATTTGGAGAGGGTTCAGAAGATTCATGAGAATGATTCCAGGAATGAAAGGGTTACTGTATGAGGAATGTCTGGCAGCTCTTGGGCTGTATTTCCTGGAGTTCAGGAGAATGAGGGGGGATCTTATAGAAACATTCTAAATGTTAAAAGGCCTGAACAGATTAGATATGGCAAAGTTATTTCCCATGGTAGGGGATTCTAGGACAAGAGGGCACAACTTCAGGATTGAATGACGTCCATTTAGAACTGAGATGTGGAGAAATTACTTTAGTCGGAAGGTGGTAAATCTGTGGAATTTGCTGCCACAAGCGGCTGTGGAGGCCAAGTCATTGGGTATATTTAAGGCAGAGGTAAATAGTTTCTTGATTAGCCAGGGCATTAAACCATATGGAGTGAAGGTAGGGGAGTGGGGATGACTAGAAGAATTGGATCAGCCCATGATTGAATGGTGGAGCAGACTCGATGGGGCGAATGACCCACTTCTTCTCCTATGTCTTATGGTCTTTTGGTCTTATTTCTATAATGAACAGGTGCAATAAATGGATAATGTTGATCATAAATGTTACAAATTCATTATTCTATATAACAAAAGGACAAAAATAATTTCATGCGGTGGAGATGTTAATATTATGGAATTAGCAATAGAGCTGTAGGCAGATCGTGTCTGTATTATTGTGACTTGGATGAAGATCAAACCACATTTAATGAGTAATTAATGCAGAAAATCAGGTAATTGCAAAGGGTTCACAAACTTTTTCTTGCAACTGTACTTCCTTTAGGTCATCCCTAGAGCATCCTTTGCTCCAGGGAAAGTAAGCCCAGTTAATTCCATCACTTTCCTTTTAACTAAAATTCTGCATTCCAGGCTACATCCTGATAAATCTCCTTTTGCACTCTCTACAGTGCAATCACATCCTTGTGCAGCTTAAACGGTGTTCTGTGAAATTACAACGCAACAGCCCAAATTTAATATTCTATGTCCTGACCTATAAAAATAAGCATTCCATATATTTCCTCACCATTCCATTTAAAAACTTTGCAGTAATCTGTTTTGCTCACAAATGAACCCCACAACTAACCCACAATTCTCAAGAGCTTTAAAACAACTTGTTTTTTTGAGAATGAATGCATGTAACTGCTTCAGTTCTGCAAACACTATGTATACCATGTATGCAAAATAGAACAAAGTGTTCCCCAAAACCGGTAGAGCCATTGTCTCACAGCTATAAGGAGCTGAATTTGATCCTGGCCTTCAGTGCTATCTGTGTGGAGTTTGTCCATCCTCCTTGTGACTACATGTGTTTCCCCTGGGTGCTTGGTTTTCCAAAGTGTGAAGGTGAGTGGTAGAATCTGGGAGGAGTGGGACTGGGGAGGGCATAAAGGAAGAATAAAAAGGGGTTAGGATTAGTTTAAAAGGGCATTTGGAGCTTGGCAAGGTTTCTGGGTTAGAGAGCCTGTTTCAGGATGGCTGTGATGCTAAAAGATGAAAAAAAACACATTAGTTTTTCCACTTTGTTCAAGTTAGCAAGGGAACAAAAACATGATTGAAGTCATTTTGCCAACTACGCGAACATAAAAGGGCAGTTCATGTAATTCTGGTACTCTCATTTGACCTTTCCACCTTGCAGAATTTAACTATCTACAAGAATACTAAAGCCTATTCAGCAGGGTAGAGCGACTCTGGTTTGGGTTCAGGAAACTAAATCTATTGACAATGGAACAAATAAGCATTCCTTGTAGTGAATCTTTACCATTAATTGGAAATTTTTGGTTTATTGCCAATAATTAGTCTGGCATTGCAACTGATTAATGATATGAGACTTATCACATACTATACTGGAGACCTATTTATTGAGCACCTACAGATTCAATGGCTTTATTACAGTTTCTGATGGCTGTACATTATTTTTGGGGTCAGACATAAAATGCAATGAAATTGGGCCAGATTTTGCTTTCATACAACAGCAACAGGTAAGGCAAAAGTATTGCCATCTGTGATTTAGTATCCAACTGATTTATCGCTAACGAAACAGCCATTGATTCCCATATTAAAATATTTTTTACAGAATGGTATTTATTTCAGGCAAAAGTTAGGTACCCTTTTATCGCTGTTATGTAATTTCTAAGTAAAATAAGTACAGAATGATGAAATCATTTTAAATTTGAATGTACCCAGTCATTTTAGGTGTTCAAATCAATATTTATTTTTTAAGCAACTGTTGATGTATGGAAATGTAAGAAACTTTTATGGTAGCTTGTATTTTGAAATGTTTCTCTGAAGTACCAACAATATCACGATTTACATATTAACAAAAAAATTAACAAAGTTGAAAATCAAAGAAAATAAAATGAAACCCTTAATATGAATAGGGTGTTGTATATGGGTAGTGTTTGAGTGTTTAATTTGATTCGTTTCAGGGTGTTCTATCGTTTGATAGTGAACTGCAAACATTTTAATTTCTAAAGTACTACTGAATCAAAGGTATTAGAATCGATCACCAACTAGTTCAGACTTTACTTTGTTTCGTAATTCTTCGTGTTCTTGCACCTAATCATGAACACCAAAATATTGCCCTTTTCTGCTCAGCTTTACTCTGCTGGTAATTTTGGCTGCCTTCACACCAGTGACATGCACATCTAATAAACAAATGATTAATTTTTTTGAAAATCATATATGGCATTTTTAAAAAAAAATGAAAATGTAAATTATGCATAGACTTTTATTGTCAACTTGTATATTTATCAGAGAGGGGAAATAAAAGTATTCTTCCAAGTAAATCTGAAGAGTGTTGCTTCAGGTTTTGTCAAAATCAAAAAAAAATCTTGTGCTGTATATGAACTGTAATTTAATCATTAACTTTCCGTTCTCAGGTCAATGGAATATTTTCCATAGATACAAATTGGCTTTGTTTTGATCGCAAATTCCAAGCAATTAGTTTGATTAATGCTACAAAGTAATGTAGATACTGTTTACCCCCAACATTGTTGCAGAATGCTATGATACTGATCTAGTGTATTAACTGTTATCTTGGTGAGGGTCAGAGGGGAATTGAAAATACTGTTGTGGCAATTATTTCAAATACAGTAATTTTTTTCCCCCCACATCAATCCGCTATCTTTAACTGAAGCTTAACTTTCCTGCATAGATGGAAAATAGCTATGCTGGTGGACAACAGCCAACAATACATTGTTGTATAATAAAAGTGCCAGGCATTGGTTGTTTTGTTGCTATGAGCCCAACATAGCAACCAGTTATAGTATACACATCTCCAGATGTGGTAAAGCTGAAAAATAGCAAGCACTTTTTCTGTTTAAACAAACAAAGCTGAAATTGGTGCACACAAAGGGTAAAATTATGAATAATTTTTTTCAGATAAAAGCTTCAGTTTTCTTGTTTTAAAAAATCATTTAAATATTCCCCTTTTAGCTTGCGAACTATATTGCACTATGGATAAAATATGTTGAGAGTTTAAATAACATCTAATAATCCTTGGTAATTATGCTTTTTTAAAAGTTAATTGCTTCCAAAAGTGGCATATAAAATATTTTTGAGCCCAGCTTAATGAAATTGACTTATTGAAAGTTTGGCGAAATGAAGTGATACTGCTTTTTAGACACCTGCTGCCAGCATCCAGTGTGCTCTCACCAGTGGAACAGAGCTTGCATAGAATGCAGAACTCCCACATGCTCTCATAACCTCCAAAGACCAGTCAGACTTTTTATAACCAATTCAAAGATGCAAGCATTGCTTGCAGGGTGTTTATTGTCTATTCCCAGGTACATGTAATCAATGAGCATCTTTAAATGAAGTCCATTGCGTGTGTACAGATTGTTTAAATGTGAAAGACAAGATCAAACTAAGTGCCTGTTGAATTAAAGGGACTTATTAGCACTGCCTCGCCACACAATAGCACGTGACATTTGTCAAATTATGACACTGCTCTACTTTTTAAGAAACGCACATACTGATCTAATGTATCTATAAGCTTGGCCATGTTGCAGTTTTTCACATTTTTTGTGATCTTAGCGGTAATAATGATGCTATTTACTTTGAACTAATAGATCCAACCAGTACTGCTAGAATATCACCCATTTCTGCATTTAATGAAGTTGTCTCATCTTGACCCTTATTAGAAACATTTACACATTGGCTGTTCTGTAGGAACGTTCTTATTCTTGAGTATAGTTGTTATTTATTGTCTTAAGTATTCTCTTGAATATCATAGTGTAGGATCAGATAGTCTGTGATTATTTTTTAAAAAAAATCATTTTCTTTGAGATCATTCTTAGAACCGCTTATTTCTACTATTTCCAAAAAGTTCCATCTTCTCATTTCTGACCCACCAGGACTGTGCAAACCGAACTGCCGGACTTTGCAGTTGTGCACTGCTTTCAGAATCAGAATCAGGTTTATTATCACCGGCATGTGATGTGAAATTTGTTAATTTAGCAGCAGCAGTTCAATACAATACATAATCTAGCAGAAAGAAAAAATAATAATAAATAAAAACAATAGTAAATAAACAAGTAAATCAATTACATAGATTGAATAGATCATAAAAAAGTGCAAAAACAGAAATACTGTATATTTTTTAAAAAAAGGTAGTGTCCAAAGCTTCGATGTCCATTTAGGAATCGGATGGCAGAGGGGAAGAAGCTCCACATTCTTATTTTAAATTGGGTTGAATAAGACTTAACTAGGATGTGAGTCTAAACATCAACATTTCCAATGTAGTGCACCACGTTGCGGATTGTGGTGTTGATCTCTAGCTTAGAAACATTGCTGCTAATAAATGTTTTAACTTCATGTTCAGTTGGTCCTCCCAGGCCTGTTACTTCAGTGTCTCCTTTTAACAGGTGAATTGGAGATTTTGCTTCTTCATTGAAGCAGGGGGGTAAGGAGAATTGGAATAGTGTTTTATTCCATTGCTACTCATATGATGCAACCTCTTATTTATAACAGCTTTGATTTCCTGCATCATGCATTCTTAGGTGAGTTATTACTGCCACAATATAAAGCCATCCAACAATTTTCACAGTAACTTATTTGTATTGTTCGGAATGGTATTTTGCAGCTCATTTGGACAGCTGGAGTAGTGCTTTGCAATGACATACTGGTCAGATCCTAAATCTCTTGCTATTAATCAGAATCATGTTTATTATCACTGACATACTATATTGTGAAATTTATTGTTTGGTGGCAGCAGTACAGTACAATACATAAAATAATTACTGTAAGTTGCAAGAAGAAAAATAAAAAATAACTAATGCAAAAAGACGTTACATGGTTAATATACCAAGTCTTCTGAAAGCAGTTCTTCCATAAATGTGCCTTTAAATTCCTTTTATTCTTTTACTCCACTTTGTATTCTTTGTGGATAGACAATTCAAAGTCTTCATCTTTATTCAAATGTACAGAGCCAGCCATGCAGCATAAAAATAGGTCTTATGACCCACTTAATTTATTCCAATTATCAAGCATCCATTTACACTAAATTTCCCCCATTTCTGTTGACTATTAAGTGATTCTAGTTCTGATATTTATTCACTTGCAGCACTGGAGGTCAGGATTGAACCTGAGTCGTGGCGTTATGTATGGGCAGTTCTCTGCTGCACCATTGAGCCACCTTTGTGCCTGAATCTTCATCCACATTTGTGTTCATGTACTTGGCTTAAAATTTGGCTGATTTGCTAAGTACATTTTCCCCCCCCCCCCCCATTTAGTAGCATCCCATCAGCTGTAGAGTTTAAATTTCTTCATTAAAATTATAACCATAAATTGTGCATTGTTTTGTTTGGATGCTTTGTGCTCAGTTTTGTAGTAATATTGAAACAGAAGTTTGGCACCTAACCTGTATTTATGACACACAAAATGTTGGTAGAATGCAGCAGGCCAGGCCTGCATTTTGTGTGCGTTGCTTGAAATTCCAGCATCAGCAGATTTTCTTGTGTCTGTATTTATGATGCTCACCTTGGGAATAGCAATCTTCAGTGTCCGAATGGACAACAAAGTTTTGTAAGTAGTGTGAATCGTCTTTCAAATACAAAATAGTACAGACCAGCAGCTCAAAATATAATCACCAGCATCTTCTTAGAATTTAGCTTTTTTTCCATTTTTGATCAACATTGTGATGTTTAGCATAAATAATAGATTTCCCATGATGATCCTTGAGACTGCAAATGGAAGCATTGCAAACAAGTTTTAAAGTAAAGTTTACTGTTGTAATCAGCCGAAAAGGATTCAGTGTTGAATCCAGGAAAACACATCTAATTGGATGCACAATTGGTTTAATGGTATGAGGCAAAGGGTAATGGTGGAAGTTCAAACAACACACACAAAATGCTGGTGGAATGGTGGAAGGTTGTTTATTTGGAATGAGGCCAGGGGTAGATGCTAAGCCTATAGCTATTTTATTCTATATCAATGTTTTGGATGAGAATATACAAGGCAATGTACAAATCAGTGCAGGACTTTTACAGTGAACAGTGGGAGCTCGGGGAGGGTTGTAGAACACAAGGACTAAGAACTACAAGTACATGGGTCCCTGAAAGTGGCATCACAGGTAGACAGGCTGGTCAGTTAGGGCATTCAGCACAGACCTTGGGCTGTTGTAGCTGTACAAGGTGTTGGTTTATGATGACATTTTTGTGAAATGAGGGTGCAGATTTCCCTCATTTATTTTACAGCTGCACAGACTACACAGGAAATTTTCACATGGCTTGAACACTGCAGCACTTTTACATGCTTCTATTTGTAATATGCATATTCCAGCATTGGCTGTAATTCAGGGGGCCAGCGGTTTATTAACATTGGGCTACCAACTTCCATTCTCTGTTTATTGTTACAATTTATAATCGTGTTGCAACTTGAAACACCTAACGATGTAAATATGTTAAAGCTCTTAAAATGTTTCAAAGTAAAGGTTACAGTACATTTATTATTTAGAAAATTTATGGATTATATTAATTAACACAAAATTACAGGGTATTTCACAATTAGATTAACATTTCAAAATTTTTATCATAATTTCAAAATTATGGTAGCATTATATAAAAGAAAATTGCAGCTGCATGGCATCAAATGCTATGTCTGCAGGAGCATTTCGGTTATTGCGCAGCCGTGCACCCGCCTAGCTTAGACAGAACAGTGCATGAAGGATTGAATTATGTGGAAAGCTTGATCAGTTTGGGACTTTATTCATTGGAATATAGGCAAATGATAGAGAGTAAGCCTGTTGGCTTATATATATGGAGTTTGGTGCTCTTTTATGCCTTTGTACAGAGCTGGTCTATTTCTATAATCAGCCATAATTACTGAATTGCAAGTTCCAATAGCTCTTAAATTCCAAATTAGTTCTGAACTTTCTTCCCTTAACTTTTTTTCTGACCCCATCTTTTCCTCCAGTCCCAGTCCCTTTCAGTTTTAACAGTTCCTTCTAATCATCCCCAACTTCCCCTCCACCCACCAAGACCAAGGGATCAGTCCTCAGTAGAGACTTCCCCTTTGCTCCAACCCATCTAAGTGAGTTCTGAGTCTGATGTGAATATTTCAACTGCTCCCTCCATCTCTGTACCCTTTATTTTGGGTCAGTAGTCTTCACTTCAGATAGCGAATCTTTCCATTTCCTGCATTCTTGATTACTCTGACCTTTTTCCGTTTCAAGACCTATTCCTTGTAAACTATTGATGTAACATTCAGTACCTTCATTTTTTTTCCCCACTCCACCTACTCAGACATGTTCCCTGCTGAACACAACACTACTTTCACTAAAAAAAAACCCAACAGTAGTATTGTCAGCAAAACTAAAGAATGGGATGGAGTTGTGGTCAGATAAGCTGATATTATCTCACCGATCTTAGCTCTCAGACATTTACTTCCTTCTATCTCTCTCTGGATCATGGCTGCATCACCGAATCTGGCCAATATCTGCCAGATAGTTACAGATCTCATTTCCTTAGATTTTTGCTCCGGAGCTCTCAGCTTTGCAGTCTCGCAGTTCTGCAGAGCTGCTTCAATCTTGTAAGATTCAGAAGCAGGACTGTTCCAGCAGACTCATTGTTTCAGCCAGCTCAAGCCCTGCAGAATGTATCTCTTCCTATATTGACTCCATTCTTTCTCTCTGAGTCCAGACCCTTTCTTCCTTATATCTGTGATATCTTTGAACCGCAATCCTCCCCCCAGCACTTTGATATTTTCCAATTACCTGGTTTCAGTCTGCTCATTTGTGCTATTGATATTCAGTTTTTTCCATCTGTCAGGTGGATGAATTGAAATTGAAATGCTGGTGCTGATTTGTTTTTTAAGAATGATTATATGTTTGCTAATCCTCTGGCTTGGTGGTAATGTGGTGTGGTGGGCATGTTCGCCTATTTTCCATGTTTTTACACCTATCTTAACTGTGCTTACCCAGGAGTTATGATGGAGATGTTTGGGGTGTTGGTTAAAAGATGAGATGCACCAGTATGTCAAATTGTACATAATCTTACTCAATAGGAGTTGTGTTCTGAAGGGAACATGTTTGAGTAAGGGGAGTGCTGAAAAAATGAAGATGCTGACTCGTCTCAAATTAGACTTAAGAATACAGTTATCAGTAAAATGGACTTTGTAGTGTTAAATTGTATGACAATCTCACCATTTCAGAAATCAGTTTGGTGCAGCTTTGTTGTGTCCAAATCAAGTGCCTGACTCACTGTTTTAGTTTATTATTATAGCTTATTAAAGATTTTTGGCACAATTGAATCATCAGCACACCAGAAATGCTCAGTGTTGTACAATCATCCCTGGCAATCTTCTAGTGGATCAGAAAAAAGCAATAGGTCACCTCAATTTAGTGGATGCTGGGAAGTGGGTGTAACAAAAAAAAAAGAGAGCCTGATACATTATGTAAGGAGGATAAAACACTATTAGGAAAATAAAATTTGCAGACCTTTAAAATAAGAAAAAGAGTGGCTCAGAATGCTGTCAACGTGTTGTGCAATTTTCAGCAAGTTTAGGTTGATTTATACACCATTTATCTTTGCTGAAAACACTATTATCACATAGTAGATGGACGATCAGAATGTTGAATTAAATTTGTATTTTTTAAATTATAAATGTTACTATATCTTTTGAACTGTAACTCTTAAGTCAAAGTTTTTTCATCAAAATTTGAATCGGGGGTTGCCAAACTAATTAAGCTTAATGGAATGATAATGGCCAAGACTAACTATTGCTTTTCACTCAAAGCAATAATTTTTAGTTATACATGAAAAAGAGTCTTCTGCAATATGCACTGCAATGGCTAAGTGATAGATGCCAGCACGGCCAAACTGAATGAATGGAAATTGCCTGCTTAAATGGAGACAAATTCAGGATTTTGCTTTTACTTAAGCTGTCAAACACACATGTCCTGGGCTTACTGAATGAAAAATTCCTTTCTCTCCTGGACTCTACCAAGCCAAGTTCAAGGCACTATAAGGAATTATCTTTTGGATCTCGAGCCAGGTCAGCTGTCTTCAGATCTCATGGACCCTGTTGATTTTATTGGCGATTATAAAGTTCTCAAAAAGATAATTTTAAAATGTTGATTGATATAATCGATTTTAAATGTTTAACTGTGTTATGTTTTTAATTTCATTCATTATCTAATCTCAATAGCTAAATGTTTGTAAATGTAAGTGACAGACAAATAGAAAAATCAGAGAAGGAATTGGCTATTCGGCCATTTCAGTCTGTTCTGCCATTGAAAACAATCACGTCTGATTCAGCGTTCTCACTCCCTTTCTATACCCTTTGATGTCTGTTGTATCTAGAAAGTTTTCCATGTACTTCTCAAATATATTCAGCTGCTTGGTTTCTACAACCTTTGGAGCTAAAGAATTTCACAAAATTGCCACTTTATGGCCAAAGAGTCATAAATATTGTCCCTTGAGTTCTAAGATTGTGACACCAGGTTCTATAACCAGCCTCCCCTCCATTGACTCTGTCAACATTTGCTGGTGATTTGCGAAAGCAGGTAACATTATCAAAGACCCTAACCCTCCTCTTCCCCACCCCCACTCCCTCACCCCTAGACATTCACTTTTCCCTTCTCCCACTGAGCAGGAGATAGAAAAGTACAATTACTTTTTTTTACCTTGTGATGCTACACAGCCACTCTCATTAATGAAGCCTCAATATTAACATTGGTATTCTGTGGCTGTCTGTAAGTAGATGAATCTCAAGGTTGTATATAGTATACATACTTTGATCATAAAGTACTTTGAGCTTTGAAGTTTGAATTTTTAACTTAACATGGTAAAGGGGTTGATCGAACTAATCAATAGTTTTGTTTATTCATCATTTATTTCTACGTAAGTTATTACAGCTGCTTATTTTATTGTCCTATCCTGAGCAGATTTTGTTAATGAAACTTGTTAAAAGTGTATGGTGTATCAACAGTGAAGATGTTTTCAATGTAATAAAGAAATACAGTCTAAGGAATTTTATTCTGCATTCAGTTGATATTTTCTATGGGACTAGCCACTTTCAAGTGGGAACCTGTTTGTAAAGTTATTTTTGAACGGTCTCATCCACAATACAAAAACAGGATTCACTTCATGTTTTCCAAATATTTATGGAGTAGGAAGGATGGGAAATTGCATTGTTGTATCACAGATTTCTTCATTTATCCAAATTGCTCCTCACTTTTCCTCAATCGTATGGGATATTGCTGTAAGTCACATTTTCTAAATTGCCTTCAGCTGGGGAGTACTCCCAATTTTGGGGACTGAATATTATTCATGGAGATTAATTTAAATTTAGGAAGTGTCATGTTGAATTTAGAACATTATAGCACAGATCAGGACCTTCAACTCTCAATGCCGACCTTTTAACCTAATCTAAGATCAATCTAACCCTTGTGTATCAATGTGTATCCCTCCATTTTTCTATCATCCACACACCTGAGTTTATTTGAATGTTGTTGATGTATCTGCCTTTACAACCACCCTGTCATGCACCCATCACTCTGTTTTTTAAAAAAAAGCTTGCCTTGACATTCTCCCCCCCCCTCCATAATTTTCTGCAGTCACCTTAAATTTATGCCACTCATATTTTATGCTATCCTTTTCTGCCCTGGGAAAATGTTTCTGTCTATCCACTCAATCTACTCCTCTTATTATCTTGTTCACCTCTATCAATCAGCTCTCAATCTCCTTTGCTGCGAAGATGAAATCCTCCCTAGTTGATAAGACACGCTCTCTAATCCAGACACCTTCCTGGTAAATCTCCTCTGCACCCTCTCCAATGCTTCCACATCCTTCCTATAATGAGGTGAACAGAACTGAATACAAAATTCTAAGTGTGGTCTAACCATCGTTCATAGAGCTACATCATTACCTCAGGGTTCTAGAACTCAGTGCCCCAACTAATGAAGGCCAACACATCATATGCCTTCGTAACAATCCTATCAACTTGCACAGTAACTTTGAGGTATCTGTGGACATGGACCCCAAGATCCAAATGTTCCTCCACACTGCTAAGAATCCTGCCATTAACTCTGTATTCTTCAAATTCAATCCTCCAAGGTAAATCACTTTACGCTTTTAAGGGTTGATTTCCATTTAACAGCCCAGCTCTGAATCCTGGCATTGTCCCGTTTGAACTGAGAACAGCCTTCTACATTATTCACAATTCCACCAACCTTTGTCATCTGCAAACTTGGTAATCCACCCTTCCACTTCCTCATCCAAGTCATTCATAAAAATCATAAAGAACAATTTAAGTTTATTCTTAATTAGGCTAAAGCAAAGGTAAATATTGCCTTTAATTAAGCGGATGGCAATTCAACTTCCAATCCTAGTTTGTCTAACTATTTTCCTGATGTAAAGAGTTGAATGTTATCTGTTGCTTTGAAATATAATACTGGATCAATCAAATCTTCAAATTCAGTTGGGATTCAGCCTGGATAAGTGTGAAATGAATCAGTTTGGAAGATTGAATTTGAAGGAAGAATACAGAGTTAATAGCAGGATTCTTAGCAGTGTGGAGGGATAGAGGGATCTTGGGGTCTAGGTTGACAGATCCCTCAAAGATGCTATCCTGACTGGCCTTAATGAATGTTTTCTTGCTTAAAGTGCAGTTTCAAATTTCATTATTAATTTTTCAAATTTATTGTACTAGATTGACAATATTAAATCATCTTCCAGAAAAGATCAGTTACATCCCAAGATTTTCTGGAGCTGTGTAAAGACAGATAGGTAAAACATTTAGCATCTTTTCAACATCTATTATGAATGTTGATGGGTCCACTTACAGAAATAATAATTTTATATTGTGAAATTTTGATTTGGTCGCCTTGGAGATGGGTGGGGGGGGGGGGGTGGGGATTAGCCAGGAAGATGGATGAAGGATTTGAGGAGAGATGAAAGAATCTGGAATGTGTGTACCACACACTGTATGTTGTATGTCTAAGGAGAGATTTAGCAGAGATGTTCAAGTTGTCAGTACTTGTAGTGGAGTAGCTGAGGAGAATCTTAGAACTGGTGAAAGACGTAATAACCAGAGAGAACAATTTTAATAATTGGCAAAGGAAACTTTGGTTACACAATGGAGTTCTAATTTGAAAACCGTTGTTGGAAAGAATGTTGGATGCAGGAAATGTCTGTATATTTTAAGAGGAATAATCTTTAGGACTGGAAAATAAGTATTGAGTTGCTTTATCACGTAGGCAGTATGGGCTCAATGGACCTCCTTCAGTGAGATGAGATTCTGTAATACTTGTGGAGACATGTATTTGTGAAATGGAGACATCTCTTACTCCTTTATTAGGGAGAGAGAGAACCTGTGGTATGTCGAATACCGGGTGAACATGTAGTCTTTGGGATACTGCGGGTCTGTCTTGCTTTGCTCACGTTTGAGTGCTCGGTGGCGGGTTCCGATGCTTTTGCCGTTGGGGGGAAGGGGAATCATTGCCTGCTGCTGCTTACGCACGGTAGGGAGGGGAACTGGGGGGGACTTTGGGGTTCTAACATTTAACTGTCATTTATTCTTTGGGGCACTCCTCTATTTTCGTAGATGGTTGCGAAGAAAAAGCATTTCAGGATGTATACAGTATTGTATGCATTTCTCTGACAATAAATGTATCTTTGAAACCTTTGACTTGCAATGTTCTTATGGGAATTTTATATTAAATGTTTTCCAATAGGAGGAACATACCGTGGTTCCTTCCTTTGAATGTGCAGGGGAATCCATGCAATTTATTTTTGACTCATGCTCCACCTTTTTTGTCGCTACTTCCACCAATTTCCTACCCAGAGTTTGCCCTGCAGTTTCCTCAGTGTCTCCCACCTAATTTCCTTGTATAAATGTAAAAGCTGAAGTGGTAGAAATAACCACCAACAATGACATTAAAAGGTGTAATCTTAGTTACTGGTATGCATTGGCGGCTTGCCAGAGAAAAAGGTGGAACTGTAAGTGGTATAAAAACAGCACTGGCGTCTGGCTTATACTGGCAGTATGGTGCTTTCCGGAAGATCCACCTCACATTTCTAGAAATATAGCCTGCAGGCAATAAATTGCAGCAGCTCAAAATTCTGGTTGCCATCACAACATAGTACAGTGAGTTGAATTTGAAAATGCACTTATTGTTAGTATGGTATTTTCATATTGTACTTTCCTTCTAATTCTATTCCATTTTAATTAATATGAATTCCAAAACTTTATTCATGTTCTCAAATTGCAGTGCTCCAGGTTCATTTTTGAGCTGATACTTTTTCAATAATGCACAGAATTCAAATAACTGAAAAAGCAGGTAGTAGTAAAATTCAGTACATACATCAGCTTAATCTACAATGTTTAAACTTTTAACTCTTCATATTGTGAGCTTTTTTGTATTGAATGATCGGTGATACTGAAGAATGGAATGTGAACCCTAAAATTGAAGTTATTGCTAAATTTTGATAACTTGGGTAGTTTTTCAGTTGTAATTTTGTTTTAAAAGGAGTCAGCTCAGTGTTGTTAATTACAAAGTTCCTGACACTTTACGTACTTCGTACATCTTTAAATGAAATCATAATGTTAGTAGCCTGCTTGGCAGGAGTGCCAGCAAATACATTGAACTCTCTTTCCCTACTTAGATTACACCAACAGTTTTGTTTCATGTAACACTTAAGTTGCTTCATAGTGTATCAAAATAAATTATCAGGGATCTATTCATTTCTGCTACAATGTACAAAAGTTCAAAGTAACTGTAGAAGAAGTTTACACCTGAAGTCAATGTTTTTGAATTACTTTTGACATGCGCTTTATTAAAAACTGAAAAGGAACTTAAGTTAAAAAATATAGGTCCTTGAAGCTTTAAAAAAAACAGCGAAGGATATAAAAGCTCAACAGGCCAGGCTGCACCTGTAAGAAAAGAAACAGGGTTAACATTTTAAGTCAGAAACCCTTCATCAGAATGTATCACTTTCTGACAAAGGGTCTTTGACCTGATACATTAACCATTTCTATTTCTAGAGGTGTGGCCTGACCTGAATATTTCCAGCATTTTCTAAAAAGAAACTTGATTTCTTAATTTGGCATTTCTGGAAACAGACTCTTAATATTATAATAATGTACTGAATAATTACCTAATTTTGCATTTTAGGTACCTTATTGGTTTCACTAACTCCTTCTTTGTTAAATTATGGTTCTATTTAACTAAGCTATTTGTATAGTGTACTTTGTTTTAACAAGTCATTTGGCTGGTTACCAAAAGGCATGTTTTAGCAAGAGTCTGGTGGATCACTCAGTTTTATGAGCTTTATTTGTTATGTTGCTAACAAATGCTAAAAACCTACATTAGAAATTCTATACCACCCCCCCCCCCCATAAAAATGCATACCATCTGAGGAATTTGAAAAGCAGTTTGTCTTAAGTTGAAGCAAATATATCATGTTGTTCCAAAACGTTATAATCTGACAAAATCTACAAACTCTAGTGTTGCTGCCTGTGGCTCCTAGAACTTGAAGTATGAAATGATGCCTTCAAATATATACTTTTACTTTCTGAAAATTAACATGCATTTTCCTTTATTGATTACAAGTTTTTCTGCTAGCCTCAATATTCTTTGCATCACTAGTGAGCTGGCAACACAGATAGGAATGGGAATTCACAAATGTGAGCATACAAAAAAGGTAAGATGCTAAAAGGCAAACATCATTAGAACCACATAGAGAACCAAACTATGAAAATTGACTTTTTAGCTTGTTTTGATCAGGAGAATTTTAGCACCAACGCTAATACAGTGGATTCCGGTTAACTGGGGAAGCCACTTATTTGGGGCTATTTTTAAAGAACAAAAACTAATCAAGAAAATTACCAGGATTCCCTTCACTTATTTGGGACACTATGCTGCTTAATTGGAGCAGGAGACTGTTGCCAAACAGGTTCTAACTGGAGTCATTCTCCGTCATTAGAAGCTACACCATTCTTCTTCAAGTGATCAGTTTTTAAATTGCGTCAGTTGCATGTGTTTACATTCAAAAAGCAGTATTTTTTGTCACTGATAGTTGGTGAAGAATAAGCAGTAAAACTCTTCAGAACTGTTTTGCTTACTGTGTTTTCAAGCATTCAGGCTTGGAGATGCCAGAAATAGTCAGGAGTGAAAATGAAACGCATTCACTATTTCAACAAGTTAGGAGATGTGAAAGATTTGAAGGTACTGACAATCATCTTGAATGCTTGAATGTTACAATGAAAATGAAGATTTGGCAGATACACATTGATAGCATTGTAAAAAGGTATTATATGCACTAAGTGTCTGCGATAATTTTGTTTATTGCATACATTAGATAAATTCCTCTTACTATTAGACAATAGACAGTAGGTGCAGGAGTAGGCCATTCGGCCCTTCTAGCCAGCACCACCATTCACTGTGATCATGGCTAATCATACACAATCAGTACCCCATTCCTGCCCTCTCCCCATATCCCTTGACCCTGCTATCTATAAGAGCTCTATCTAACTCTTTCTTGAATGCATCCAGAGACTTGGCCTCCACTGCCTTCTGGGGCAGAGCATTCCACATATCCACCACTCTCTGGGTGAAAAAGTTTTTCCACATCTCTGTTCTAAATGGCTTACCCCTTATTCTTAAACTGTGGCCTCTAGTTCTGGACTCACCCATCAGCGGGAACATGCTTCCTACCTCCAGTGTGTCCAATCCTTTAATAATCTTATATGTTTCAATCAGATCCCCTCTCATCCTTCTAAATTCCAGTGTATACAAGCCCACTTGCTCCAATCTTCCAACATATGACAGTCCCGCCATTCCGGGAATTAACCTTGTGAACCTACGCTGCACTCCCTCAATAGCAAGAATGTCCTTCCTCAAATTTGGAGACCAAAACTGCACACAATACTCCAGGTGTGGTCTCACCAGGGCCCTATACAGCTGCAGAAGGACCTCTTTACTCCTATGCTCAATTCCTCTAGTTATAAAAGCCAGCATGCCATTAGCTTTCTTCACTGCCTGCTGTACCTGCATGCTTGCTTTCATTGACTGATATACAAGAACACCTAGATCTCGTTGTACTTCCCTTTTTCCTAACTTGACTCCATTTAGATAGTAATATTAGGAACTAATATCCAGTTTAAGAGTACTGAAGCAGTATTGGTAGAGTTCAAATTTGTTCTGTATTTCATTCAAATACGTAATTTGATAGTCAGTTTGTCTCTGTTTTGTATACCTTTTTAACTATTTACATCATACTTCAGCTAATTGGGACAGCTGTTTAATGGGACTAAAAAGTACTAATCTTGATGTGTCCCAGTTAACCAGAATCCATTGTGTTTTTTAATAAAATGTAGTGCTCTGCTATAATAAAAGTTGAATTGAAATTGTGCACAGCTGTGGACATGAAACTTTAAAAGTGTTGATGAAAAAATGGTACAATTACACTCTTCTTCATTTAATATATGGGATTCCCTGAGTTAATGAAAGGGTTAGGTTCATTTAAAAGAAAAACATTCTCTATGTAAAAATCCATAAATGGCTTATACAGTAAAACAGTATACAGAATGCAGTTAATCAAAATCAAATGTTCTTGTTTTGACTAGCCAAAATAAACATGCCATTCATTTACCGGTAATTTTGTTGCTGCCCGGTGGATCAGTGCAGATGCTCAAAGAGATTTCTTTTTTATCACCCATTTAAAATATTTATTTCACAGCCTTTTGCCTATTAAAAATACCATTAAATGTTACTGGCTTTCATGGACTCGAGTTTGAAAGCTAGATTCTAAATATATTCCCCACTCTTCACTGCAGTGAATTAATAAAGTCCTTTGGTAAAGCAAAGATTGGTTAAGTGAATCTTGAGTGACTGAGGGATAACTACCTTTTCAGTATAGCATCTTCAAAATGGATATTTCTACATGAGGAACTATGATTGCAAAGTTGGTGGAAGCATTGACTAAAACTGAAACACCAGCCTAGAAGATGGAGCACCTAGCATCTGTTAGTGCAAGTCACACACATAAGCCACTTTAGCTTATATTTTAATAATGTACAGCTGTAATTACTTTCTGTTGAGTTCTTGCCCATCTTAAAATTGGACTGCAGCTATCATTTACTCAAGCGTGATAAAATGTTTCCCTAGAATCATGCACATACTCTCAGTGACATTTTCTGTGTACGGTTTTTATTTTCTCTATTACTGGCATAACTTGAATAAAAGGGGCCTTCAGTGAATACTCACAGTAGAAACCAGGCGCATATTGTGAGATTTTATTGTTTTAAAAGAGATACTGCTCTGAAACTGGGATATTTGATCGATGCCTTTAGAACTTGCTCAGTCATCTTTCAGAATACCTTGACTGTACCACAATTGGCACACATGCTTTTTCAGCATTTATAATTTGTGGAATCTTAGTAGTGACATTGCAGTCAGCAATTTGTTACTGCAGGCTTTGCTATGGTAATCATTGGCCAGGTCAAGTGAATCAAAAGTGTAAGCACAGGACACAAAGATATGTCCTTCTCAGAAAAAATCTACTTCACAATCTTTGGCATCATATACTGCCATCTTATAAACTGTCTCTTCACAGGCTTTGGTATTTTCAATGATCTCCTTCAGAAACCATTACTTTTGACTGAAGACTCCTCCACTCTGTTCTATTTCATCCTATATAAAATGTTAAGGATCTAGAGAGGGGTCAGATTTTCCATAAGATCATAAGACATAAGAGAAAAATTTAAAAGGCAAGTCTGCAGATGCTGGAAATTCAAGCAACACACACAAAATGCTGGTGGAACGCAGCAGGTCAGGCAGCATCTATAGGGAGAAGTGCTGTCGACGTTTTGGGCTGAGATCCTTTGTCAGGACTAACTGAAAGGAAAGATAGTAAGAGATTTGGAAGTAGGAGGGGGAGGGGAAAATGCAAAATGATAGGAGAAGACCGGAGGGGGTGGGGTGAAGCTGAGAGCTGGAAAGGTGATTGGCAAAAGGGATACAGAGCTAGAGAAGGGAAAGGATCATGGGACGGGAGGTAGGGAGAAAGAAAGGGGGAGGGGAGCACCAGAGGGAGATGGAGAACAGGCAGAGTGATGGGCAGAAAGAGAGAGAAAAAAAACAAGGGGGGAGAAAAGCTGAATATATCAGGGATGGGGTAAGAAGGGGAGGAGGGGCATTAACGGAAGTTAGAAAAGTCAGTGTTTATGCCATCAGGTTGGAGGCCTGATGGGAAGAGAAAAATTTAGGCCATTTAGTTCATTGAGTTGGCTCTGTCATTCCATCGTGGCTGATTTATTATCCCTCTCAACCCCAATCTCCTGCCTTCTCCCCATAGCTTTTGACATCTTTACGAATAAAGAACCTAGATATACGCAATGACATAGCTGTCTGTGGCAATGAATTCCATAGATTCGCTACCCTATGGCTAAAGAAATTCCTCCTCATCTCAGTTCTAAATGAATGTCCTTGTTTTCTGAAGCCTCTCATTTTCTGACAGTTTTAGAAATCCCCCTCTCAGAAGCAGAACAAGCAAGGAAGATGAACTGCAACACTGTAATCAATTTGGCATCAAGCATCTTATACAATAATGGCCAGACAACATGGCAGCAGTGGTATGCATTTATAATTGTTGAGGCCAGCATTTACAAGGTTTTCATATGTCAGAGGAAACAAATTTCAATCAAAGTTAACTTTGTACCTTTTTCAGGCATTGCAATGCTATAGCACTGGTATGGTATATTTCTGCACCATTAAGAATGTTATTTTCGCAAAATGGGAGTCCATTTCAGCAATGTTGTCGTGTTCACATCTCTGTTACAATAGAAAATGACACCAAACATAAATGGAGTGTAATATGTTTCTAAAACTTAAAAACCCTGCATGTATGTTAACCTTATAAGTGAACCTAGATGTTAAACAGCTAAAGTAGGACAAGGTGCTGATGGAAATACCATAGGGAAATTTGGACTAGGGGAAAGAAATGAAAGAGGCGAGAAATGGGTAGAATGGTGCAAGATGAATGATCAGGTCATTATGAATACCTACTTTAAAAGCCATTCAAGATGTTTGTGGATCTGGAACAGTCCAGGTCATAACACCAGAAATCAAATTGACTTTATTACTATAAACCAAAGATTTAGAAACTCGGTGACTCAATGCAAAACATATCCAGGTGCAGATTGTAATAGTGACCATAACCCAGTAATATGTCATGTAAAAGTAAAACTTTAAAAAAAACTAAAGAAGCAAAAACTTGAACAATCCCTTGACTACTCGCAATTAATTGAAGAAGAAAACTTGAGACAAAAATTTACTATTGAAGTAAGGAATAGATTTCAAAGTCTAGAAATAGAATCTGTTGAAAATGATAGCAATCATGTAGAAATGAAGTTTAACCCTCTAAAGGTGTCTTGGTAGAATCAGCAAAGTCAGTGATTCCTAAAAAAGAAAAAAGCACAAAGAGTAAATGGATGACAGATGAAATCAAAAATCTAATGGAAGAAAGGAGATGGAAGAAAGTAAATCCTATAGAATATAAGTCCTTAGTTAAAAAATTAAAAGCCTATGTCAAAAAGCCAAAGAAGAATGGTTAAACCAGGAATGTGACCAACTAGAAAGAATCCCTATTACTGATCCAAAAAAGTTACATCAACAAATCAAGAATATCACTGGTAAAAGCCCTCTGTTCTTCAAGTGACTGTTTGAAAGCAAAGGACGATACCATTATCATGGAAAAAGATGAGATTATGGACAGATGACCTTTTTGAAGTTTTGGATTTGATCAGAAAGTTTTTCCTTTTTTTTGCTTTCACTCTCAGTTTGAGCTGCCCAGTTTTTTCTTTTTCTTGTTTTTTTTTTGTGTTTTGGGTTTTTCTGTACATGTCAATTATAAAAGTTTCTTCATCTTTTTTTTTCTTTTAGATTAATACTCTGCTTGATCTTGATCATGTTTATTTTTCCTTTTATTCAAACTGTTATTGATATAGATATTTGTGATAATTCTCTTGTTTTTATATATAAAATTTTACTTTTTTATTTAACTAATATAAAGATTGATAAAGAAAAGAGATTATGAACAGATGGACTGAGTATATTCAGGAATTGTTTGAAGACGATTGAAGCAAAAAACCAGAAATTAAGAACATTGAAGGTCCCAAGTATTTTAAAATCTGAAGTTCTAAATGCAATAAATAAGATGAAGAAGGGAAAGGCAGCAGGTCCTGATGAATTAGTAATAGAACAAATTATTGCCCTTGAAGATTATGGAATTGAAAAACTTACTGATTTAATCAATGACATTTATGAGACTGGAATAATACCAGAAGAGATGAAAAAATCAGTAATTATCACTCTTCCTAAGAAACCTGAGCAATAGAATGTGAATTACATAGGACCATAAGTTTAATGAGTCATATCGCTATATACTTCTAAGAATTTTGATGACAAGAGCTAAAAGTGAGATACAATTAGAAATAGGTAAAGAACAATGTGGTTTTGTGAAAGACAAAGGTACAAGAAATGCGATATTGATGCTAAGGATACTATCAGAACAAGATATTCAAGTGCAAAAAGATCTGTTTGTTTTATTGACTATACAAAAGCATTTGATAAAGTGAAGCACAATAAGTTATTTGAAATATTACAGGAAACTCTAGATCTAGATTTGAAAGACCTCTGCTTAATCAGAAATCTGTAATGGGAACAAACTGCCGCTGTAAGAATAGATGGAGAAGTGAGTCAGTTTACAAAAATCAAGAGAGGCATTAGACAAGGGTGTGTTTTCTTCCTTGATTTGTTTAATGTGTATAGTGAAACAATATTACAAAAAATAAGAGACATCTTGGGAATCAAAGTTGGCGGTGAAAACATCAATAATTTCAGATATGCGGATGACACTGTGTTAATTGCAAGTACGGAGGAAGAACTACAAAACTTAATTGATACAGTTGTTGAAGAAAGTGCAAAAATGGGTCTATCTATCAATTGCAAAAAGACAATGTATGGTGATATCCAAAAAGAAGGAGAATCCTATCTGTAGGCTGAGATTAAATGGGGAAGACAAAACAAGTACAGAACTTTTGCTGCTTTGGAAGCTGGGTAACATCAGATGGCAGGTGCAACATGGACATCAAAAGAAGAACATGGGTGGCAAAAGACACCTTTACGAGAATGAAGAGTGTACTGACCAACACTAAACTAGGCATCATGACAACCCACCTCAGTGTATTGAAATGTTACATTTATCCAGTTATTTATATGGCTCAGAATGTTGGACAATATCTAGTAACATGAGGAAATGAATTGAAGCAGCGGAGGCATGGTTTTTGTAGAGGATGCAAAGAATATCATGGATGAAACAAATATCTAACGAGCATGTCATGAACAGAGCAAGCACAAAAAGAGAAATAATGTATAAGATCATGAAAAGACAAGGTAACTTCATTGGACATGTGATTAGGAAAGAGGAGTTAGAATGCATGGTAATTATGGGAAAGATTGAAGGAAAGAAAGCAAGAGGAAGGCAAAGACTAATGATGATGGAGACAGCAGCCAGAAAACTGGAAATGAATACCAATGAATTGATCCACTTGACTGGAAACAGGAGTGTGTGGGCCATGGCAGTCAAAGCTCAAACTGGGCATGGCCCCTGATGTTGATGATGATGAGATGTTACAGCACTAAAGCATTATATACAATGGCTGACTCCTTTCACTTTGAGTCTATGCAGATTCCCTTTGTGACTCACAAAATGCTCTTGCCTTAGCCCAGCCTCTGACTGCTGCGTAGCTACAATTGAAGTAGCATTGTTAGCTCTGGGTTTGAATGAATGTGCTGCCTGAGAAGCCAAGGTGGCAGGAGAACTGATGCCCTTTTGAGGGGACCTTTCAGATTCTACAGAACTTGCTAACAGGTGATGGGGCCAGGTATCGTCCTTTTCTGTCTTCGTTCTTCTCTAAAGGAATCCTCTCTACAATTGTGACTGGACAGTGCTTATGATTATGAGATGTGAGTAGGGGAATATTCTTACTCCAATAGATGAGCTTCCATATGTTTTTTGTAGGAGTGATCTGCCAAGATAATCCTCTCTGCTTATGCAGGAGAGTGATCTGTTGACATACAGCGTATCCCTCAAGGTGCATTTTTCATCTCTACGGGAACATGAAACCCACTACCTACTGGTTTGAAGCTCTACCAATTTGACATAGACGTATGTAAATTTCTCTAGTGATACTGTGGAAAGTATTCTCACTGCTGGCATTGCAGCCTAGAATGAAGTCTCTGATGCATAAGGTCGCAAGAGGCTGCAGAGGGCTATAGACTTGGCCAGCTTCTTCACGGGCACAACACTGCTCTCCATTGAGGACATCTTCAAGAGGTGATGTTTCAAGAAGGCGCATCCATCACTGAGGATCCTCACCATCTGGGACACACTCTTTCCTCATTACTGCCATTGTGGAGGAGGTACATGAGCTTGAGGAAACACATTCAACATTTTGGGACCAGCTTCTTCTCCTTTGGGATCAGATTTCTGAATGGTCCATGAACATTATTCCTCCTTTTTTTTGTACTATTATTTATTTTGTAGTTTATAGTAATTTTTATGCCTTTGCATTGTTCTTCTCCAAAGCAACAAACTTCATGTCATATAAGTCAGAGATGATCAACCTGAATCTGAAAAATTGTATGTAGCTGGCTCAAAATGAGATTATACAGACAGACGTTGTGTGACTTCTGCCTATGCCTGCACAGCAGTTGTAATCTGACTAGGAGTCAGTGTGAAAAAGGATCCCTGTTAAGGTTTTCTTGAGGAACAAGTACTTTTTAAAAAAGGAAGTATTTGTGCCTCAAGAAAAGAGGTACTGGCATCTTGACTCTGTATAATCTCCTGTGAAAGCATTGAGATATTCCTCTCACAACCTCCTGCATTCAGTCAAGCAGATGTGACAGTACATAATGCCATCTCAGTTTGTATTTGTATCAGCCTTGTTTTGACAATTGTGTCCATCTAGTCTAACTTTCCACCCACATGTGTGCTGGAAATATCAAGTGCAATGACAAACTGTGTTTACCATCAAATTCTTACCCTTATTACACCACCTTCTCTGCAGTGTCTCCTGCATTCACTTGCTTGGGCTCCTTTCAATATCTCCCCTTCCTCCATTGTGTCTTGCTGCCTCTTCTGTCCCCTCCTTAAGTGGAAGGAAAAGGGGCAATATCTGCCAATATCTTGCAAACACCAGACTTAAGTTGTGACAAAACATGTTCACAGTAATCCTGTAGCACAGACATAATTGGAGTGTTTATGGTTGCTCAGTTCAAAGTGGTTGCAATAAGCAGTTTGTGATTATTCCTCCAGTATTTTATGTGTGTT
The DNA here is from genome assembly GCF_048418815.1 of Hemitrygon akajei. Lineage (NCBI taxonomy): Eukaryota > Metazoa > Chordata > Chondrichthyes > Myliobatiformes > Dasyatidae > Hemitrygon > Hemitrygon akajei. Next base: position 128,968,149 of record NC_133134.1, read on the forward strand.
GCCTGTTTGTTGTTAGTTTGAAGCTTTGCTAATGAAAGCAGATTATAAATGGCAACAGATGTACATGAAGCTTGGGCCATGTTGGCACATCATTCTCAGGATAGTTTTCACCACTGTAGTTAGTTATTAATCTTGGTAGGGTCTCCTTTGTGTGGATGGACTCTTTCTCACTACTCTTACTTGAATGAAAGAATTCAGAGGCCTTGATTAACCTTTCTTGATCAGTGTAGGAGTTGAGGAGCTAGAATATCAAGTTGGGATGAAAACAAGGTTCAAAGAAGGGGAAGGAGGTGAATGTGTGTGAAGTAATAGGAAACTGGTGAGGAAGGTTGGAAGGCAGAATTGAGAATAATATACTGACTAGACTAAGAATTGGTTATCAGCCAGAAAGTAAAAAGTGGGAACAAACAGCACTTTTTCACATTGGTAAGCTATGACTAGTGGAGTTAGTGGTTGTGGCTCAGATGTTCACGATTCATATTAGTGATTTGGCTGAGGGGACCAGATGTCATATTCTCAAGTTTTCTGATCATACAGATCTCAGGGGATTGTGAATAGGGAGAAGGATGTACAAGCTTCATTGAGATATGGATGAACTTGAGTGAGTGTGTAAGCATGTGGCAGATGCATTATAATGTGGAAAATGTGAGGTTCACTTTCTTGCACCAAGCAGAAAGGCAAAGTATTTCTAAATGAAAATTTGGGGTAATGTTCATTTTCAATGTGTGTTTTTGATGTACATCACTGAAAGTCATGTTTCGATGCAATAATTAAGGAAACAAATATTTTTTGACATTTGTAATGAGAGAATTTGAGCATGAGAGTAGTTTACTGCAATTCCAATGCATCTAGATGAAACGACACCTTCTGAATTGTGTTTTGTTTTGGTCTCATCTTTTTTAGAAAAAGTATTTGTGATAGAGAGATTCCAGGGTGTTCTGTGTAAGGAATGATTGGGTAGATTGTGTCGAAGGGTCTCAGCCCAAAACATTGACTGTACTTTTTTCCATAGATGTTGCCTGGCCTGCTGAGTTCCTCTAGCATTTTTTTGTGTGTTGCTTGGATTTCCAGCATCTGCAGATTTTCTCTTGGTTAAGATTGGGTAGATCAGTTCTATGTTCACTAGAGCTTAGAAGTACAAGACAAAATCACATTGAAACTTAGAGGGTTAAGGAGTCCAGAACCAGGGCTCATGGTCTCAAAATAAGAGGCAGGTCATTCAGAATTGAGTGAGGAGAAATGTCTTCGTGCAGAATTAAATATGTGTAATTATCTCTACCCTGGATAATAGTAAAAACTTAATCATTCAGTTCTTTCAAAACAGAGTGATAGATTTCTGAATAGGAATGAAATTAAGGGATATAGTGATAGTTTAAGAGAACGCTGATGAGATAGAAAATTGGACATTATTCTAAAGATTGGCAGAACAGAGTAGGAGGACTATTTGTTCATGTATTTGTTTATATCCAAGTATCGTGCAGGAACAGTAATGGTTGTAGATCTATCTTATTTCTTTGTTTATTGCCAGATCATGAAATGTCTAATTGCTCCAGATTTTGGGGGATTATTGTAGGTGATAAGTATGTTGGGTATTTGCTGCTACATCTTTCTAATTGATTGCTTGGAGGATCTGCCACCACTTCTCTCCCCTGCACATAATACCTTCCTCTTGGCCTCTGCTTTTTCCACCAGCACTTGTGTTGAACAAGCAAGCTCTTTTTTTTTTACCATTTTAGCCCTCTTTCATTGCTGCCATTGTGTGTTTTGCTGTGTGGCCATGTGGGAAGCGGTCTTCAGGGCTTAGAGCGTAGTGAAGTATCTGCAGATATGCCAGGTAGTTGAGGTCTATTCAGAAAGTACATGGGTCCCTTTTCAGCATATGATGATTCTGCATGGAAAAATTAAAGGGCAGATAGTGTAGAAACACTGAAAAGCTTTCCAGTCTTTGGTTACAAAGCAAAATTAGCCATATCTTGGCAAGATGACAGTTTGCAATCGGAGCCAGAAAATGAAGGATCTAAAATTGGAGGGAGAAATTTCAAAGCAGTAATGTTTAATTTTAAATGAACAATATTTGTAAATTAGTTGTGCTCTTGCCTATTGGTTAGTTTCTGTTACATTGGTTATGTGATTATATAATGAGGCAGACAAAAAAATCTGAATACAAAATACATTTACAGTGATTTGCATTCACTGCCTATCATATTTATGTCATTGACTGTAATTTTGCATTTGTAATTTTTGCAGCTATATTCTCATTGCAAATAAATTAAATATAGTCATTAGATATTTTTTCCAGATACCAACATCATACTGCTCACCCAGTTATCCACTGATTGCTATCTTTTGTCATCTGCAAACATCATAGGAAGACTGCACATATTATAAATAGGAACACACTGGGAGGTAATTCAGATTAGCAGCTATATGTTATCCTTCTCTCCCTTCCCTGTGATTATTGTCTTCTGAAATCATGTATACAGGGTAGAAGAGCTCATCTTCACAGATGTTGTCAGATAGGATGAAGAACAAGATTGTAGTGTGCTTATTTTTGTTGAGAGCTAAACAAAGAGTAGTTTGCCAAACTTTGGTTATTCAGGATTTTAAAAAAAAGGTACTACAATTAATTCACAAATCAAGCAGCATTTGTGGAAAGGTAAAATCGGGAAAATGAGAGAACAGTAGTTTTGTTTTGCGGAGTTAGTAGGGAAATATGAATAGGATAAAGGGGGTAGCTTTAAAATGATAAACATAAAGTTGTCCAGATTTTCCAAGGCAATTCCAGAGAAAATAAGCAAAGAAGTAAAAATCAGTCTGTGGTGCAATCAGGGATACAAGTGGGAGCTTTGGGCATTTGGGTGCAGAGTGCAGTAGAAATTCTGAAGGGTTTGGCTTGGGAGGGTGCTGATCAGAGAGAGGGTGCAGGGATGATGGTCAGAAGTTGCCAATCAGTGTGAAGGAGCCTGAGAAAGGTAAATGCAGATGGAGGGCAGATTAATTCCATGTATCAGGTACCCTGGGGATGCAGGCAGCAAGTGAAGCTGGAAACTGGGAGCAAACACTTAAGGTAGCTACGTAAAGGAAAGTGACTTTCAGTGCCTCTGAAACCTCAGCAATAGACGAGGTCAAGTCCTCTCAAATGAACTCACCTGAAAAGGCCTACCTAACTTGACAGATAAGCTCTGCTTTAAAATGAATGACACACACGGTTTGATAGAACCTTTGATAACTGACGTCAAAGCATGGATTGCAAGCTACTTGCTCTTACTAATCATCAGCCTCTGTTTTAGCACATCTTACATATAGAGAAACCTAAACAATTTTCTGAGATTGAATGTACATTACTATGCCTTACTTTCAACTGATGTTTTGGTGTTCTGACTAAAAGTTTCTATATTTTCTAGAGTTACTATTTGTAGAGAACAAACCAATTTATTGATCTTGAGAATTCCATGTTTAAAATGCTTCTGTGTAAATGATAGAATATTTTAAAAGTTACTTCATAGAGAGAATTAAGTTTAAATGTCACTGAAGTGTGTTTGGATTCCAATGATACTTCTAAAAGATTTTAGTAGCATTCAAAAGTAAAAGAGGGGTCAAAAGAAAGTAAAGCTGTATTGGTAAGGATGGCGGGTTAGAAATTAGCTGTGAATGCAAAAGAAGTTGACTTAAAATCAGTTGCATGATGCAGTTGGATCACTTACGTTCAGTTTTGCACATTTGAGAGTTTGCTTCATTTCAGATTCAGATTCAGCCAAGCCAATGGGAATGATGGCCATTGTACCCGTGTAGTGATGTCAAATAGTGTGCAGTGCATATTTCTTCGTTCTTACAAAATTCATTTTTGCATCTGAAGCATCCAAATAGCATGGACCACACACTCAAGCAGGGAGTAGCAAATCCCCTGGCAGCCGTCAAGTCCATCCACCTGGTCTCCTAAATGCTCATTCGTATGTATGGGCTGTATATACTTTAGGGATTCATAAGCTGTGAAATACCTGTATGCTTTTAATTAACAAATATGACACAAATATAATAAAATTTTCTGGTGAATTCTGAGTTTAAAAGGGGCAAGGAAAACAATGTGTTTAAACTGAATAGGCATATCTGCACCTAGTGAGCTAGATGCTGAACAACTGGGATTTTCAAATAATGGGATAATAGACTATATGGATCCCCACATTCATCCTATGCCGAACATTTCTCTTCAGTTTGAGCTTCCAGAAATCTGTCATGTTAATTCTCCCACAGACTTGCAGTTATCTTAACTACACCACTTCCCACGCTGGCACTTGTAAGAATGCTATTCCTTTCTCCTGTTTCCGCCACCTCCACTGCATCTGTTTTCAGGAAGAGGCTTTCCATTCCAGGGCATCTGAAATGTCCTCTCTTTTTTTTTTCAGAAAATGGGATTTCCCTTTCCACTATCAATGCTGCCCTCAACAGCATTTCCATTTCTCATACATCTGCCCTCACCCCATCACCGTTGCCCAGACATAACAGGGATAGGACTCATTATGTACCTCTCCACGAGCCTCTGCATCCAACACATCATTCTCCACAACTTCTGTTGCCTCCAGTGGGGTCCCACTACCACTAGGAACATTTTTCCCAACCCCCTCCCTGGCTTTATGCAATTATAACTCTCTCCGCAAATTTTTTTGTCCACTTGTTCCTCCACGCTAATCTCCCTAAGTGCTACAGGTGCCCCATACACCACCTCCTTCATCACAATTTAGGACCCCAGACTGTCCTTCCAGATGACCTGTGAGTCTGTTGGTACCATTTATTGCATGTGATGCTTCTAATGTGGCCTTCTCCACATCGGGGAAACCCTACGTAGATTGGGGGATCACATCATTGAGCACCTTTGTTCAATCCACCAAACAGTCAGGAACTCCCTGTTATCACCGATTTTAAATCTGCTTCCCATTCCCACGCTAACATGTCTGCCCACAGACTCCTCTACTGCCATGATGGGGCAAGATGCAGGTTGGAGAAACAAGACCTCATATTCTATTGTCTCTAACCTGATGACATCAATATCAATTTTTCTTATTGCCAGTAACCTCTCCCCATTGTTTTGTCTCATTCGTGTGGCCCCTCATTCCTTTTTCCTCCCTTCCTTTCCCCTACTTCTCAAGACCTGGCCAGTACCTCTTTCCTTTTATTCTGTGGTTTATTCTCTTCTAGCAAATTCCTCCTCCTCCTTCAGCTCTTAGTCTCTTCCACCTATCATGTCCCAGCTTCTCACATCACCCTGCCCCTACCTACCTTCCCTCCCCCTCACCTGGACTCCCCTTTTCCTGTCAGTTTATGTTCCTTTTTACTCTGGCTTCGGCTCTCTTCCTTTTCAGTCCTCATTATGGGGGTTTGGCCCAAAATGTCAACTGTTTATTACCCTGTATAGATGCTGGCTGACCTGCTGAGCTCCCCCAATGTTTTGTGCATGTTGTTCTAGATTTCCAGCACCTGCAGAATCCCCTGTGTCTCTAACTTTAATTCTCCATCTCACACATGCACTGAACTGCATTGTTCTTAACTTCCTACATTATTCAGTGATGCCCTTGTAAACATGAGGACCAGGACCTCATTCCCTGCCTGGTTAGGCTGCAGCTCTTGGGAGTTGGTATTGAATTTTAACAATTTTAGGTAACCACTTTGATTTCTCTCATCAGGTGTAGCTGTACTGCTCTGTTTCTGTTGGTCGCTTTTTTGTTCTACTTGTCTCAAACGGTAGCTTATAAAGTAATTATTACATTAACAATTTTGATTTGTGCTATATCATAGGCTTTCCTGCTGTTTACACTGCAGCTTGTTTTTAACACTTTTCAGCTCTGGAGAAGGATGTTGACCTGAAATGTAGACTTTGTTCTTTCCCGCTAATGCTGTTTGAGGGTTGTCAGCACTCTTTGTTTTTGTTTTGAATTTCTGGCGTCTTTGTTTCTTTGCTCCAGGGTTTAGAGTATGTTATGTGGTATTCATTTGAGATTATCAGAAAGATAGGAATCTAGATAGGAAACATAAAAATGGGTTAAGATGTTCGTAATATTTTTTCTTTTTTTCTTCAGCCTTTTCAGGAGGAGTACAACTGTTTAGCTATAACAGATTTTTATGATCAGGAGTTCTGATTTTTTTTAGAATTTAAAGTTGTATCCATTATAAAATTGGAAAATACAGTTATTGCAATTTAACATTTTTGAAGAAGAATGTATTTTGATTTTCATAGAACTTTAATTTTAAATTTGAAATATCTTAAGAGGTGACAATGCTAATTTGCCATAGATTGAGTTAGTGTGTGGCAAAGCAAGCTGTAAATTCAACCATCAGTTCAAAAAACCTGAGGTAGATACCGTAGATTCCGGATTTTAAGCCGCTACTTTTTTCCCACATTTTGAACAGCTTTGAACTCTGCGGCCTTTAATACGGTGCGGCTAATGTATTTTTTTTTCATGCCGCCGAAAACATTTTGCCTCGTAACAGAAGACCAATAAAATTGATGAGTAGTTCACAGAGGTCCAATGAAATTGTACGATAAATCAAGCGCACTTTCACAATTAAATTATTGTAAATCAGTCATTTGTACTCACCCTCATCAACATGGAAAACACTCGAAGAAAAGCATTGTGCTGCCTTTATGGCAGTTATTTAGTTTATAATATTTTCGCTTAGTAATTCATTTGTTAGTTAAAGTTAGAACTGTTTTAACTATATTTGTTTTCTGTACTACATTGCGGGATGCTATGACGTCACACCCGGTTTCGCCGCGTCTTGTGGGATACCGGTTTGCGATAAACGGGAAGGAGGGGGTCGAGCGGCGGAGGGAAAACGCTGCTTTTAAGTTAAAGGCGATCAATAACTTTTCCTGGTAGGCTGCAGTATATATATTTTTTACCAGTCGTTAGGAGATATTGGAATGTTGTTCAGTAAAGAAGTATACGCAACGTATATTTAAAAGTAGCCGCGTTACGGGCACGGTTCGAAAAAAAGCATTTGCAATATGTATTTGTTTATGTTACCATATGGATTTAATTAAAAGTTAAAAAATCCTCACGTGTAATATCTTTCTGTGTAAATATCTCATATTACAACGTGGGACACCTGCGGCCGAAAATCCGGTGCGGCCTAAAATCCGGTGCGGCCTGTACAAGTAAAAAATTGATTTTATTTCTAAAATTTGAGCCAGCGGCTTTTAATCAGGTGCGCTCTGTAGTCCGGAATCTACGGTACTTAATTTTTTAACCAGTTAATGGGAGTGGTATAGAAAGATTTATTTTCAAGTTGAGGGAGGCCAAGACAAATGTGGTCTAACTTGTCTTATATTTCTACTTCACTTGGCCCAGAAATTGCCAAAGTGGGAAAATAACAGAAAATGCCTATCATTTGGAACTTTATACAGGTGATTTGTTGCAGTTGCTGCACTCTGGGTAGTAAGCTCCAGTAATCTCCTAACTCACACTTTATAAAATGGGATTTGACTTGATAAGCATACATGACAAGGAAGAACACAGATTTTCACTGCTTGGAAAGATTCACTTCCTCTGGCTGAATGATAGAAGTTGAATTTATTTGCCATGAAATCTATAATAGTGACAGTTTATTCTTCTTTGCAGTGGTTTTGACTATGAAATTATAATAATTGATGATGGAAGCCCTGATGGAACACTTGAGGCTGCCAAGCAGTTGGAGCAGATTTATGGATCTGATAAAATTGTAAGTATTTGGGTGGGAATGTACAATCCTTAAATTTCTGGGACTTTATGAATTCAATGTAAATTTAAACTCTAAGAATTTAAAGAAATGTTTCCTCTGACAGCTGGTAAGGGACTAAAATTGTGGCAAAGTCACAAGAACAGAACATCCTATTATTTGGCATTGGTAGACAGCTTTACAGAGATATTTGATAAGGATATCACTTATCGGAAGTAGAAATGTCATATTGTGGAAGTAATGACATAAGTATCAAAGGAATTCAACAAAGCTACTCAGCTATTCAAGCCTATCAAACTACAGTAGTTCCATTTGGTGCTTTTATGGTGTTGGAGTTCCCTATTTGCAGTTACTTATGATTCTCTAAAACCCAAACCACAGCTGAAATCTGAGGTTGATTTTATAACCAAAATACGTCAAATACTATTTTTAAAAAATCTGTTCACTCATTATTCAAAACCAAATCCTTTTCCTTGTGTTAATTTAACTGGTAAGTTCTTCAGTAATGAGTCATGAGCATCTGCAAATGGGGACTGTCTACAACACCAGATAGAACTACTGGCTTACCAATTCCAGGATTACTGCAAAGAAATTGTTACTTTTTCCTTAGTTGTGCCAAAGTTACATTTATATAAAAGTCACACTAATAGTCAAAGCTTTATTCAAGCTTTTAAATGCAAAAACAATGTATAATAAGTCAAGACATGAGGTAATTAATCTCAACAAACTTAATATATGGGAACAGAATTGGGCCATTCATCCCATTGGGTCTGCTCTGCCATTCTATCATCATTACTTTTTTCATCCCAATCACTTGCCTTGTCCCCAAAACCTTCAAAATCCCTATTTATAAAAGAACCTATCAACCTCCGCTTCCATAGCTGTTTGTGCCAATGAATTCCACAAGTGTAATTAACTGAGAAATAAATTTTTTAAATGCCACTAGTTTGCAGTGTTAAAGAAAGACACTGATAAAAGGCTATTTAATAAGAAAATCAAATCAGTTAAATCTAGAAAGTATGTAAACCCGGTGGCAACTAACATTTAGTAGTGAACGGCAGCTCTTGTAAAGGATAGTTTTGGTTTTGATCAGCAAACTAAGTATTTGTGCCTGAAACTTGTGGTTTCCCTTTATTTTCTGAATCCTAGACTCAGGATCTGTCCTTGTGAGTGTTTGGTCTTTCTGTGATCCACATCCTCATGTTGTTTGATGGTTCAAAACAGAGTTAAATCTTGTTTCTTAGACTCTTTATTTTTCAGATGCTCCAGAGATAAGGCCAGAGAGATGACATTTTCTATAGACCTGTTTTAGTGGTGGTCAAATTACAGTGCATCAAAGTTAACTGGGAGGCTGGAGTTGGTATGTGCCATAACCAGCCTCTCAAAGCACTTCATTGTGGTGGATGCCAGAACTACCAGGTGACAATCATTAAGGCAGGTTACCTTGATTCTCTTTGGTACTGGGATGATGTTGGTCTTATAGCAGCGTAGAATCTCAGAGTGACCTCAGATAAAGAGGTTAAAAATGCCTGCAATTACAGTGCTTTAAAAAGTATTCAGCCCCCACAACTATTTTCACATTTTACTGTCTCATTTTTAATTTTAAAATGTATTGAAATAAGATTTTCTGAGCTAATCTACAAAACATTGTGTCAAATTGAAGAAAATTTCCAAAATCTGTCAAAAATTTACTAAAAATTAAAAACCAAAATTGTACTTCTGAGAAAGTATTCATCACTTTTGTAATTACTACACTAACTTTCCTCAGGTGCAACATTACCTTATCAGCTCACCTTTTTTGTTCATGTAGAAAATCAGATGTTTTCAATGAATTCATAAGGATAATTATCCTCTCTCTCTGTAAGGTCCAATGGTATGGTAGATTTTCAAAAGACCAAACCAAAATGAAGACAAAAGAACATTCAAGACAAGTCAAGGAAATGATAATAAAGAAGCACAAATCTGGAGAAGGGTACAAGACTACATCAAAGGCACTGAACTCAGAGTGCAGTGCAGTTCATTATGAGAAACTGGGAAAAAATATGAAACCACAGCCACACTGCCAGGTCAACTTAGTTGCCTGAAGAATAATGGCTTTTGTAAGAGAGGCTACAGTGACGCCAACAAGTCACTCTGAATGAGCTGCATAAGTCAGTGGCTGCAACTGGATATGAAGTTCATGGCTCCATAATCTAAGGCCTTCCATAAAAAGAATATTTATGGAGAAGTGGCAGGGAAGAAGGCCTGGCTAAAAAAAAAAGCATATCCTTGCCCTTAAAGAACTGGCAAAGCATCACTTAGAAGCTACTGTAAAGATGTGGAAGATGTGGTTGGATGAGACTAAAGTGGAACTACTTGGCCTCAATGCCAAGTGGTATGTGTGGCATAAATCTAATACTGCGCATCAGCCACGTAGCCCCATTCCTACTGTAAAGTATGGTGGAAGTAGCATCATGCTGTGGGGATGCTTTTCAGCCGCAGGGAATGGAAATCTTTCTAGCCTCTGCCAAAAAGCTTAAACTGGGGAGGAAGTTTGTCACAACGACCCAAAGCACACTGCCAGAGCAAATGAAGAAGACTGATGTCATTGAGTGGCCCAGTCAGAGTCCATCGCTGCTCTCCAACTGATCTGGCACAGCTTGAGCAATTTTGTAAGGAGGAGTGGGCAAATCTTGCTCCATTGTGTTGCACAAAGCTAATAGAGACTAATCCCAAAAGACTACTGGCTGTATTAGCTGTTAGAGGTGGTTCAACTTAGTACTGAGCAAAGGAAGGTGAACACTTTTTGAACTGTTGACACTGCAGTTTTTGAGATTTTAATTTTTCATGCTTTATAATTTTCTCTGTTTTTGGGCTCCACCATGGGGAGGAAAAGGAGCATGTGATTCACAAATAAATATCCTCAGTTAAATTGATCAAAATCCCTGGTTGTAATACTCATTTATGTGAACAAAGGGTTGGGGGCTGAGTACTTTTTCAAAGCACTGATCTGCGCAGAATCTATGGATATGGCCAGGGATACCATCTGGGCCTGAAGCTTTCTGTGGATTCACTCTCCAGCGGACTGATCGCGCATCTACATGGTGACTGAGTTCAGGCACGTTGGCGGCTGTCGCGGTGGATGATGACATTCCATTCCCCTTCTCTGAGAAGGGTGTTGGCAATGCTGCCTGACTTCACTAAGTGATCTATTACAGCATGTAAGCCCTGTCACAACTGATAGCTTGGCTCAGATTGATTTCAGACAGGTATTGTCTCCTGGCATCCCTTGTAGCATTACAAAGACTATATTTTGATTTCTTATAAAGGTCAGGGACATCTGAATTGAATACTGCAGTCCTAGACTTAAGGAGAGTGTGGGTTTCCCAGTTTATCCATGGTTACTGGTTTGGGAAATCCTGGATTGTCCGCTAGTATATCATACTCAACACTTTGGTAGTGCACAGGACTAAGACAATAGTACTGATGATAGTACTATATAGTACTGATGATACTATATTGCTAGTCTAGCTCATCTTCATTCTGTTGCAGTTGAATTATTGGCCATCACAGTATCGCCTCCATTACCCCCTTTACCAATTGTGGTATGATTTATCCCTTTGCATTGGTATGTACTTCACTGGTCATTATTTAATTTTTCATTTGAAATATTCTGTTAGACTCTTTGTAATTGTCATTTCCTCTGCAGTTTTGGTTATTCCTGATATGTCACTTAGCACACAATTTTCAGCTCATCATTAGTTTGTCTAATTATATTATGATTGTTCAGGCATAAATGATTCAATACCACTGGGTTATTTCTTGTTCATAATTAAACTTATTTTATTTGTCATGGGTTCAGTGATTCAAAATGGTGTTTACAACAGCAGTCTTAAACAGCCTGATTTAATATTGCCACTTCTAATTTATGGGTGATTGAACTTAACCAAAATTTCTGCTGTTTGTATATCAGTAGCATGTTCTATTTGTCCGAATTGCTCAATGTCAGCTTGTGCACTATTGCCTCATAAGTTAAAATTACAAGTTTTCAGTCATGTCTGTTAACTAAGAAAGCAATTCGGCTAAAAGATTTCATCTGCTATACTCTTCAGGCAACAGCTATGTGGGGGATGGGACAAAAAACTCAATATTCTATTCTTACATTTATGGGAATGATAAATTGATTTTATTTTTAGTGCTGTTTCTACAGTTTTTGGTGTTCAGCTGCAATCAACCTGATTCTGATGGGTTAGTTTACAGGGAGGTCCTGTTTCTTTCATAAATTAATAATAATATTTCTGCCATTTCATCAATCTCTTCTGAACATTTTAGAACTTGTGACATGAATCTAAGTAATATTTGGCATTTGATTTTTGTTTTAAGACTGTGCAAGTTCTCTGAATAGCATCTACTTAAACAATCCCCAATTTAGAAGTACTTAATTTTGACAATAATCTCAGAGAGAGAAGGAATGTTTCTTTTCCCACTACTTTATCCTTCTGACATTGGTGGATTTCAAAACTGGAATGTAATCCCAAAACCTACAGTTCCCAATGAAGTTATTCAAACTTTGAAGATTGATTTTTATCTTCCTTTTTCCCCACAAAAAAAACTTAAACAGCATTTTATTTCATAATAGACTTTATTATTAATGATAGTTTACTGATTTCATAATGAAGCATAACAAGAAGTCTGTTGTTGGCAATAAGGAGCCAACACTCATATGAAAAGGAAATTCGCCAGTGCCTTTTAGAATGAATCTTGTAATACCAAAAATGCAATAAATCACCTCTTTAGCAAATCAGACTTGACTATTCCAATGCATTTTTGGCTGCCCTCTCTCTAGCTAAGATCATCCAAAACTCTGCTGCTTATATCCACACCTAAGTGCATTCAGGTACAGTATTACTGCTGTACTTACTAACCTATATTGGAATCCAGCTAAGTGACACTGTGCTTTTAAAATATGCATGCTTTTATTCAAAACCCTACATTTTCTCACCCTTTCTTATCATTATCTCCTCAAGTTCCATAAATCTCTGAGCTAACTTCACTTCTTCTAAGTCTGATGTTGGTGGTATAGATGCTATAACTCTAAGCTCTGGAATTCGTAAACTTTTCCACTTCTGTCTCTTTCTTTAACAAAGCTTTTAGTCTGCGGTTCAAGTATTTGCCTATGGCTCTGTTTCAATATTTATTTATATCACTCTTCTGAACAGCCCTGCAATGTTATGACAATACTGAAAATATTTAGAAATATAGCACAGTGACATGCACTTCTGGCCCAATGAGTCCTCGCTGCCCATTTACACTTATGTGACCAACTAAGCTCTTAACCCATGTCCTTGGAATGTGGGAGGAAACTCACACACCTGGTGGAAACATGTGCAAATACTAAGAGAACTACAAACTCCTTTTAGACCGCAGCAGAACTGAACCAAGGTTGGTGTTGCTGTAATAATGTTTTGCTAACCATAAAGCTGTCATACCATCCTAAATTTTAAAATATGACAAACTTCAGTAAATTTTAGAAAGGAGTATAAAGAACAAACATGTTTTGTTGAGAAGGGAGTAAGACATACACCCAGTTTATTGACACAGAAAAAATGGAAAGAGGACTTGGGGGATTTTATTGGCAATGATCTTATTACCAAAGGAGAGATTTGAAGTATGTATACAGAATACAACTCTGAGATTCGTCCTCCCGCAGACAGCCATGTAACTAAAAAACAAACGAAACCTCAATCAACGGGCAAAAAAAGAACAGATTATGCGTATGGCAGAAGTGAGCGAACAACACATAGAATATCAAGCATCAGCCCAGGATTCAGGAGTATTGAGTTTAGTTCAGTTCAGCACCGCAAAGCCAGTCTTCACCAATTGCCCCAGTCAAACTGCTCAAAGTCAGTGAGAAAAAGAGTAACCAGGATCCAGAGACTTGCAAAGTGAACTTCACAGTCTCCCAAGGTGAGTCCACAGGCTCAAGCCTCACTGATCAATCCTTGCAGCGCGGAACCCAAGGCTCCTGCACTTTTGTCTGACTGAAGCTAGCAAGAATGAGAGGAAAATGCAGGCAGACTGCTCTGAACACCCGGTCGCACTCCATTCTTTTCTTTGTCAACTTCAACCTTGCTTGATGCCTCAATCGGAGAGAAGCAATGGAGTCGTCCAGGCCTCCAAGCCACACACTTAGCTCGCAACCTCCACTGTGTACATACATCTACCGATGCTTCTGGACACATAATCAGTGATGGTCCTGGAATCATCAGGTGTTTCGGGTCTTTCAACATCATACACCCTTCTCCAGGTGACCCAGCCAGGGCTGATCAGACCCCAGCTTGTGTACAGATGGCTGGCTACATACGACTCCATGGCTCTTCTCTCTTGAGCCACAGCCATCTTGAGGCCCTCTCTGCTGCATCGGTGGTACTGCGGATGGCTCTCCTCTTCCTCTCTCCCTCGATACCCAAATTCCTGAAGGCTAAGAACAAACTCTCTTGGAGACAGTAAAGCACCAGATCACTCAATCGCACCACTGTAAATCACAGGTTCTAATCACACGCAAGTTAGTAGTAGATCATATTTGAAAGAAGAAGTAAAAGAAGTAGTTTCATGAGCTGTCTGCAGTATGTTGCTGTTGGTCACGTTGTTCGCTGGCACCATCTTGAACAGAGAGTTGACTAAATAAATAATATGTTCAAACTCTTGACGAGATATCATGTGAAATGAAATGCTAATTGGTTTTATGTAAGTATTTTCATGAACTTTTTTTGTTGAAGAAGCTAACTAGAGCTTTGTTGTATTACTAAGGCATGAATGTATTTGGTAAAGAAGAGATGATGCAATTCCTTTTGCAAAGATTTATTTTTGGCTCTTCACAAATAACCTACGCATTGAAAACCACCTCACATTGCATATAAAGATTAATTTCATGCAACAGTGATGCATAATGCAAAATATTTATTAATTTACCTGTGATAACATTTGGTTTTCTTCAACAAGATTAGAAAGAGCATTTGATTCCAGTTTTGGTGCTGAATTGCTGTTAACATTATGCTTTTTAAATCTTTTCAGTGAATCATATAACAAAAATCTACCTTTTTCTCTGTGCAGCAACTGACACATTTAGAACAATGCCACAGATGATGTGTCTTAATGATAATGAATGTAATTTTTGGGTAATGTACAAAGTTGCCTATGACTTGCCTGTCCATTCAGAACAATTAACCTCTTGGGAATCTGTCTCACTGTAATATTTGCCTCTGTTAAAATTCTAATTATGTTGCTGTAATTATTGTTTAATCTTTTCACAGTTACTCCGACCTAGAGAAAGAAAGTTGGGATTAGGTAAGAGCTATGAATGCATACCAACTATTTTAATTATATTTATGTTTTCAGTTTTGTAAATGATTGTTGAAAACATATATTGAAAATGAAGCTTTTTGGATGCTGATTTAAGTCATTCTAAGCCTTATTGTTAAGTCTCAGAATCAGACAGCATTGTTGTGTCAAAACAAAACTCAGCAGGCTGATCTTTGTGTTATTTTCCTTTGCATATCAGGCACTGAGGATAAAAACTGATTGTACTTATGGATTATCAGTCCAAAGGCTGAGACTAATAACCTGGAGAACTGTTGATTTTTGATTAATGTGAGCCTGATGTAGCCGAGTAAATGTGTCATAGGAAGGAACAAAAAAATTATGTGATTCGGGTTGCATACTAAGTTTTTATGCAGGCCTGAAAATCTATATTACTTCTCCAAATTATAATGATTTTATATCATCTGCATTTTTTAGATGAATTAACTAACTGCTAGGGTATTAATTCTGCCTCTGATTCTGTGTCGAATACTATTGTTTGCATTCTAGTACTTCATACTATGTGTACCATATGGACACAACATTGGGTGTTACACACCATTTAAGAGGCCCATTGTTGAAAACCTATTCGACGTTGAAAGTAAATTTATTATCAAAGTAAATCCATGTCACCATATACAACCCTAAGATTCATTTTCTTGTGGGCTTGCGGGCATTCACAGTAAATACAAAGCACACAACAGAATCAATGATAGACTGCACCCAACAAGACAGACAAACAACCAATGTGCAAAAGACAGCAAACTGGTCAAGTACAAAAAGAAAGAAAATGGTAGTAATAATAATAATAATAAATAATGAATATCAGGAACAAGAGATGAATACTTGAAAGTGAGTCCATAGGTTGTGGGAATAGTTCAGTGACGGAGTGAGTGAACGTTGAGTGAAGTTATCCTCTCTGGTCCAAGAGCCTGATGGTTGAGGTGTAATAACTGTTCCTGAACCTGGTGGTGTGGGTCCTGAGACTCCTGTACTTCCTTCCTGATGGTATAACCATATAACAATTACAGCACTGAAACAGGCCATCTCGGCCCTTCTAGTCTGTGCCGAACGCTTATTCTCACCTAGTCCCACCGACCTGCACTCAGCCCATAACCCTCCATTTCTTTCCTGTCCATATACCTATCCAATTTTATTTCAAATGACAATATCGAACCTGCCTCTACCACTTCTACTGGAAGTTCGTTCCACACAGCTACCACTCTCTGAGTAAAGAAGTTCCCCCTCGTGTTACCCCTAAACCTTTGCCCTCTAACTCTCAACTCATGTCTTCATGTTTGAATCTCCCCTACTCTCAATGGAAAAAGCCTATCCACGTCAACTCTATCTATACCCCTTTATAATTTCAAATACCTCTATCAAGTCCCCCCTCAACCTTCTACATTCCAAAGAATAAAGACCTAACTTGTTCAACCTTTCCCTGTAACTTAGGTGCTGAAACCCAGGTAACATTCTAGTAAATCTTCTCTGTACTCTCTCTATTTTGTTGACATCTTTCCTATAATTCAGTGACCAGAACTGTACACAATACTCCAAATTCGGCCTTATCAATGCCTTGTTCAATTTTAACATTACATCCCAACTCCTATACTCAGTGCTCTGATTTATAAAGGCCAGCATACCAAAAGCTTTCTTCACCACCGTATCCACATGAGATTTCACCTTCAGGGAACTATGCACCATTATTCCTAGATCACTCTGTTCTACTGCATTCTTCAGTGCCCTACCATTTACCATGTATATCCTATTTTGATTAATACTACCAAAATGTAGCACCTCACACTTATCAGCATTAAAATCCATCTGCCATCTTTCAGCCCACTCTTCTAACTGGCCTAAATATCTCTGTAAGCTTTGAAAACCTACTTCATTATCCACAACGCCACCTATCTTAGTATCATCTGCATACTTATCCAATTTACCACCCCATCATCCAGATCATTAAAGGAAATGACAAACAACATTGAATCCAGTACAGATCCCTGAGGCACACCACTAGTCACTGGCCTCCAATCTGACAAACAGTTATCCACCACTACTCTCTGGCATCTCCCATCCAGCCACTGTTGAATCCATTTTACTACTTCAATATTAATACCTAACGATTAAACCTTCCTAACTAACCTTCCATGTGGAACCTTGTCAAAGGACTTACTGAAGTCCATATAGACAACATCCACTGCTTTGCCCTCGTCAACTTTCCTAGTAACCTCTTCAAAAAATTTGATAAGATTTGTCAAACATGACCTTCCACGCACAAATCCATGTTGACTGTTCCTAATCAGACCCTGTGTATCCAGATAATTATATATACCATCTCTAAGAATACTTGCCATTAATTTACCCACCACTGACATCCAATTTACAGGCCTATAATTGCTAGGTTTACTCTCAGAACCCTTTTTAAACAATGGAACAACATGAGCAATACGCCAATCCTCTGGCACCATCCCCGTTACTAATGACATTTGAAATATTTCTGTCAGAGCAGTGAAAAGAGAGCATGAACTGGATGGTCAGGGTCTTTGATGATAGATGCTGCTTTCCTGTGACAGTGATCGTGTAGGTGTGCTCAATGGTGGAGAGGTATTACTGTAATGGACTGGGCCATATCCATTACTTTCTGTAGACTTTTCTGTTCAAGGGCATTAGTGTTTCTGTACCAAGCCTTGAAGCAACCAGCCAATATACTCTCCACAACACATCAATAGAGGTTTGTAAAAGTTTTAGATGATATTCCAGATCTTTGTGAAGTAAAGGTGCTTTCTTCATAATGGCACTTGCATGCTGGACCTAGGACAGATCCTCTGATGGGGACTGGCTCATAGGCCCCTGGCCTCTGGTTTCCTCTTCCTGTAGTCAATAATCAGCTCCTTGGTCTTGCTGGCACTTCAGTGAATTGTGGCAGCCCCCAGCCAGATCTTCAGTCTCCCTCCTATATGTTGATTGATCACTACCTTTGATTCAGCCAATAACTGTGGTGTCATCAGGAAATTTTAATATGGCGTTCAAACTAAGCTTAGCCTCACAGTCAAAAATATGAAGTGAGCGGATCGGGGGCGGGGTGCGCTAAACACTCAGCCTTATGGTTCACCAATGTTGATTGTGGAGGAGATGTTGCTAATCCGAATTGTTTTGACTATACACACAAAATGCTCTGGGAACTCAGCAGACCAGGCAGCATCTATGGAAAAAAGCACAGTCGACGTTGAAAGGTGGGGAAAGAGAAACGCCAGGCGATAGGTGAAACCTGGAGGGGGTGAGATGAAGCAAAGAACTAGGAGGTTGATTGGTGAAAGAGACAGAAGGCCACGGAAGAAAGAGAGAAAGGAGGTGAGGAGAGCCTGGCGTTTCTCTCTCCCCTCCCCCACCCTTTCAAATCTACTTTCCAGCTTTTTTTCTTCAGTAATGCTAAAGGTTTTTGGCCCAAAACATTGACTGTACTTTTTTCCATAGATGCTGCCTGGCCTACTGAGATGATCCAGCAATTTGCGTGTGTTGTTAAAGATCCTCTTTCCCTAACCTCCCCCCCCCCCCCCCCCCACCCCGCCCCGATTAAATATTGCACCTTTTCGGCCTCAAAATGTGTTGCCAGTGTTCCTTTTTGAGACTTGAAGAAAGGCTAACAGTTGGGATGTCATAAGCACTATTGTGTTGTAGATGGGGAGGACATTGGAACTGGCCGTTGGTTGGAGGGTGTCATGCAGGCTTATGTTTAGTGAGTTTAAAACTAGTTTAAAATCATTTTGCAACTATACAGTACATCTTGCGCAGTTTCTACCATTACAATTGTTCCTGCTACCTATCTCAAATATTTTTTTACAATATTTTAGTACTGAACCATTTTGCAACTATACAGTACATCTTGCGCAGTTTCTACCATTACAATTGTTCCTGCTACCTATCTCAAATATTTTTTTACAATATTTTAGTACTGAACCAGCGGCTAATGTACCATACAGCAACAGGAATGGCTAATTATGATGAATCATAGCTGTAAGCACAAAACAAAATTATAAGTAAAAATAAATGGTTATAATTCTCCTGGGCAAGACAATGTTTTTAATGCATAGACCGTGAAATTAACCTGAAATCGAAGCTCTAAGTGAAATTAGTTGGCTTGTACATTGCAACTTGCACAAATTTGTTTCAGATCTCTTTTACGTATGGACATGTCAAGTAGCGCACAACACAACTTTAGCCATGTGCAAAATTCTTCTGTGTGTACAAAGCTAATGAAAGCAGTGAGACAGTCACACCAAAGCTTACCTTAAGTCGAACTGCCCTGATCTGAAACATTTTTTTTCCTTACAGGTACAACAGCTTTGCTGTCATTTCCTTTGTTTGCTCTCAAACCTTTCCCCTCATTACTGATTCCCTTTGGGCTCGTGATTGTGTGCATGACTATCCCTTCTCAGCATCTTCACACCACTGTTTTCTGCTACTTATGTCTCTTATCCTTCTGGACTGATTATTTGGTCATCAGTCTTATCCCAACATCGAATCGCCGTCCCTCTCCTGCTAATTCTAAATGCATGTCCAGCTCTCTTCATGCCTCTGATCTCTATCTGATCTGATTGCATCCTAACTATCTCCCACTTTAATTCACTTTCAGTTCCGTAACCCCTCATTGTAATCGGCAGCCTAGCTACTTCCTCTTTTAGCTCCACAACATCACATAAGCCTCGTGTACAACAGAATTTCAGTTTCGAAATGACCTTGTATAAAAAAGATTGTGAGTTTGTGCATAGCGTCAGTTTAACATGCCTTTTCAATTAAGAATTTCTGGCCTAGCAGACCAAATCTGAAGTAGAAGTAAGTGATAAAGTAGGACAAACCACATCTATTGCAACCCATCTTGTTCTTCTAGTAATGTTTATTATTGTTATAATATACTTTCAGTTCGTCTTTGCAAGATGTGTTTTCACATTTATTGTGCTTTTCAGAGAAGCAATATGTTACTGTGGTACTCTACCATTTAATGGGAGAGCAAAAGTATTTGAGAGCTGACATCAAACTGATAATCCGGGCTACATACAGTCAGTTGCCACTTTATTAGGTACACCTGTATACCTCATTAATGCAGAATATCTAATTAGCCCATCTTGTGGCAGCAACTCAATGCATAAAAGCATGCATCAAGACAGTCCACAGGTTCATTTGTTGTTCAGACCAAACATCAGAATGAAGAAGAAATACAACCTAAATGACTGCCATAAAATGATTGTTGGTGCCAGATGGGGTGGTTTGAGTATCTCAGAAACCGCTGATCTCCTGGGATTTTCATGCATATTAGTCTCTAGAGTTTACTGAAAGTGGTGAGGAAAAAGAACAAAAAATATCCAGGGAATGGCTGTTCTGTGGTGAAAATGCGTCATTAGTGAGAGAGGTCAGAAGAGAATGACCAGACTGGTTCAAGGTGACAGGAAGGCAACAGTAACTCAAATAACCACACATTATAACAGTGATATGGAGAAGAGCATCTCCAAACACACAAACTTGTCAAACTTTGAAGTGGATGGGCTATAGCAGCAAAAGACCACAAAGTGGCCATGGAGTGTATTTTATGATGATGTCCAATACTCCAGTCATTGGCCACTGAGTGTATTGGTTTGATATTCTTCTAACAAAATACTTAAATTGTAAAAGTATGCTGACATAATTACATCAATGAAATTTCAAAATATATTTTCTTTCAGTGAGTAATAATGTAAAAAATGCGTTTTCAGTAATAACCTGTTACTTTAGGCACATGTGGAATATGTTCAGGAAAGTCAACAAATACTCATTTGCTTAGTGTGCTTATCCTGAGTGCTTGTTTTTATTCTAGGAACAGCATATATTCATGGAATGCAGCATGCCAGTGGTAACTTCGTCTTTATCATGGATGCAGATCTTTCACATCATGTAAGTTCATCTTTTTTTATTTGTTTATTTCACATTTAATGTACTCGTATAACCAGTCTCTTTTTTTAAATTTCAGCCAAAGTTTATCCCTGAGTTCATAAGGTAAGCAATTTTCCTTGTTTCCAACTGTGTATTACTTAGTCATACTAAATGTTGTGTAACTGTATCTTCTCAAATGTTTCGTCATTGAACATAGCATAATTGATAAGTGATTCATTTCATGAAGATATCCATCTTTTCCCTCTTACATCAGTGTCAGTGATTTTAAACTTACTATTTTTATAATCGTGTGAAACAATTATAAAAAGTGAATGGACATGAAATAAGTTAACCTGAAGCTTGGCCTGATTATTTACCCTGATTAATTCAGATATTGTCCATGTCCACATTCAGAGTAAAATTGTCACTAACATTTCTCCATCCATAACAAAGAGGTTACGTCATAATATTTTCACATAAGAAAACAACATTCTAGATAGTAATAATAAATGAATTCAGAATTATTAGTCTATTCATGTTTATACAAAAACTCTAAAATAAATATAGCATCTCCTGAATTCTAAATCTGCTCAAATTATGAAAGAGTGAATGACTAATTTTAATTTATTTTTCTTGGTAAATTGCTCTTGTTAAGCATAAAATGCAATCATGCAGGTTCCTTTTTAATTGTAAAGTGACTTCCCAGAGTCCCACTTCAAGAACTGAAGTAATGGCTTCTCTATTTAGATTTCTCTCTGGCATTCACAACATGTGGGGCTGTGGATTAGATTTTTTTCAGAGTTGAGAATACTTCTCTGGACAGCTATATGTGCACCTGTTTTTGTTTTATGAACAGCTTTGCACAGTATGGAAACAAGCCCTTTGGCCCACTGAGTTCATGGCAACTGTCGAGCACCCATGTTTACACTAATCCTATCCTATTTTATTCTATACACATTCCCATCAACTTGCTTCCCCCTATCCCACCTCCAATTCTCCAACTGAGCTACACACGGGAAATTTACAGTGTTAACATGATTTTTGGGAAGTGGGAGGAAACCAGAATTCCTGGGGAAAAAAACACTAATGCAAACAGGCAGAGCATGCAGAATCCACTCGGATGGAATGAGGTTGCTGATATTATGAGCAACCTCTAGCTCATAATATGAGATAATTTCAGAAGTTCTTTTGTAAATAGATTTAGAATTGCTTCCTTATTTTCTTTAGATGTTTTTGTAACTGAATTTTCTTGATAGCCAAATGATCTTTTGTATGGAGTAAATTGATATATGCTTTTGTTTTCTGACAATCTGAAAATAGGTGTAGTCGTATCAATGAAAACTTTTGCATTTCTTCCACTAAATCCACTTTGAATGAAATTTATCTTCAGTTTAGGTATTAAGATATATGAAATGTATTTTAAATTAATCTTGCATTATCCAAAATTTATGTTTATTATCCTAATTTAATTTAGAAAGGTACTCATTGTTGAAGTGTAGTTTATAGACTATAAAGGGTAGTAACACAATTTGTTATAGAATGATTTTATCATCAGTTTTCTGTTTCAGAACATCAATTAATATAGTTTTAATCACTATTTTGTATTTCATAATATTACAGAAAACAGAAGGAAGGGAATTATGATGTAGTGTCTGGCACACGTTACATTGGAAATGGAGGTGTATTTGGCTGGGATTTAAGAAGGAAACTTATCAGGTATGCAGCAATGCATCATAAATACTTTGAATTCCTGCCTATAAGATTAACTGCAACACCAGTAAAATAGCATTGTAACTCTCCTCCTACTCTCATACTTGGGTCTTATCTAAACATGAGATTCTGCAGATGCTGGAAATCCAGAGCAACACATGCAAAATGCTGGAAGAACTCAGCAGGTCAGGCAGCCTCTATAAAATGAATAAACAGTCGACATATCAGGCCGAGACCCTTCTTCAGGATTGAATAAAAAGGTGGGGGGGAGGCCGTGGGGAAGAAGAACTAGCTAGAATGTGATAGGTGAAGCCAGGTGGATGGGAAAGGTAAAGGCCTGGAAAGAATGAATTTGTTAGAAGAGAATGTACCATGGGAGAAAGGGAAGAAGAAGGGGCACCAGTGGAAGGTAATAGGCAGGTGAGGAGAAGAGGTAAGAGGCCAGAGTGAGGAATAGAAGAAGAGGGAAGGGTGTGGGGAAAAGAGGAGAAATCCATGTTCATGCCATCAGGTTGAAGGCTACTTCGATGGAATATAAGCTTTTGCTCCTCCACCCAGAGAGTGGAATCATTGTGGTAGAAGAGGAGGTCATGGGCCCACATATCAATCGAGAATGGGGATAGGAATTAAAATGGTTAGCCACTGACATATTCCGGTTTTGGCAGATGGAGTGGAAGTGCTTAACAAAGTGGCCTGCAATTTACGTTGGGTCTTCCCATTATAGAGGAGGCCGCATCATGAGCACTGGAAACAATAGACCACCGCAAAAGATTCACAAGTGAAGTGTTGCCTCAACTGGAAGGACTATCTGGGGCCCTGAATGGAGCTAAGGGAAGAGGTAAATAGGCAGGTGTAGCATTTCTATCACTCGCAGGAATGAGTGCCAGATGGGAGATTAGTGGATGGGGATGAATGGGCAAAGGAATCATGGAGGGGAGTGATATCTATGGAAAGTGGAGAGTGGTGGATGGGGTGGTAAGGATATGTTTGGTGGTAGGATCCCTTTAAAGATAGCGAAGGTTGTGGAGAATGATACAGAGGCTTGGGGGTGGTAGGTGAAGACAAGGGGAACTCGATCCCTGTTAAGGCAGCAGGACGATGGGTTAAGTGCAGATGCCTAGGAAATGGGGGAGATACTCGTGAGGGTAACATCAACAGTGGAGGAAGGGAAAGCCCATTCTTTGAAAAAGGATTACATCGCTGATGATCTAGAAAGATAAACCTCTTCCTGAGAGCAGATGCCGCTGAGATGAAGGAACTGAGAAAAGAGAATAGCATTTTTGCTCCTGATGCAGCCTCCTCTCCGTTGGTGAGTCCCAACATAAATTGGGGGACTGCTATGTCAAGCACCTCACTCGATCTGCCAAAAGCAGAATTTCCCAGTGGCCAATCGTTTTAATTCCTGTCCCCATTCCCATTCTGACATGCAAGTCGATGGTTTCCTCTTCTGCTATGATGAGTCTGCTCTCAGAATGGAGGAGTAACACGTCATATTCCATCTAGGTAGCTCCAACCTGATGGCATGAACTTTGATTTCTCCTTGTAAATTTTTAAATTTATCTCATCTGTGTTTCTCTGGCTTTTTAACCACACTTCTTCTGTTCCTCTCACCTTGATTCCTGAGGAGCAATTTTGTCCTTTTTGTTAAATATTTCTCCTGAAATTCTCTGTAAATTTATTAATGTTTGTCTTGTATTAGCGGACACTTCAAATGTCCGTTCTCTCGAAGTTTCAATACTCTCAAATCCTTTCTTTACTCTTCTAACAAGTGACTTGAATCTTTCTTTCAAGTGGAAAGAGCCCCACATTACTTCATCTTTCTTGTTAGTCATGACCATCAGTTCTGAAGCTGTGCCCTCTGGTCCGAGACTCTCCCACTCTAGGAAACATCTTCTCCATGCCCAGTCTATCTAGGCCTTTCAATATTTAATAAGTTTCAATGATATCCACCCCCCCCCCCCAATTTTTCTAAAATTCCAGTCAATACTAGTCCAGAGCCATTAAGTGCACTACACATATTAACCCTTTCATTCCAGGGTCATTCTTATGAACCTCCTTTGGATATTCTCCAATTCCACAACATCCTTTCTTAGATAAAGGGCCCAAAACTGCTCACAGCACTCCATGTGCAGTCCAACCAATACCTTGTACAGAGATGTGAGGAATTTCTTTGGATGGAGAGTGGTGAATCTGTGGAAATCATTGCCACAGATGGCCATGGTGACCAAATCACTGGATATATTTAAAGTGGAGTTTGATAGCTTCTTGATTAGAAAGGGTGGAGAGTGGAGTTGAGAGGGATGATTGGCCAAACGGCCTAATTCTACTCTTATTTCTTATGATCTTATAATCTTAGCTCTATTTTTGGACCTTTTCCAGCCATTCTATGTACTTTCCACAATATGAAGACCAGAAATACTCATGGTTAATAATTATGAAGAACAAACTACTGTCTTTGAATTTCCTTCTCAATTATTACTTTTTACTGACTTGATCTGCACCAGGCTGTTTTCAGCATCCCAGTATCTTACTTAACTGGAGTTGAGGTTCCAACCCTATATTCAACCCATCTCAAAAGTTTCTAAATCCATAACAACCTGGCACTCAACGTCAGTAGGACTTCAGGAAGAGTAAGACAAAGGAACACATACCAATCCTCGTAGAGGGATCAGAAGTGAAGAGAGTGAACAGCTTCAAGTTTCTGGGTGTCAAGATCTCTGAGGATCTAACCTGGTCCCAACATATCAATGTAGTTATAAAGAAGGCAGGACAGCGGCTATACTTTATTAGGAGTTAGAAGAGATTTGGCATGTCAACAAATACACTCAAATACTTTTATAATTGTATGTTGGAGAGCATTCTGATGGGCTGCATCACTCTCTGGTATGGGGGGGGGGGGGGGCTACTGCACAGGACCAAAAGAAGCTGCAGGAGGTTGTAAATCTAGTCAGCTCCATTTTGAGTACTAGCCTATAAACCACCCAGGACATCTTCAGGGAGCGGTGTCTCAGAAAAGCAGCGTCTATTATAAGGACCTCCAGCACCCAGGGCATGCCCTTTTCTCACTGTTACCATCAGGTAGGAGGTACAGAAGCCTGAAGGCATACACTCAGCGATTCAGGAACAGCTTCTTCCCTACTGCCATTCAATTCCTAAATGAACATTAAAGCTTTGGTTGCTACCTCACTTTATTTTTAATATACAGTATTTCTGTTTTTGCACATTTTTTAATCTATTCAATATATGTAATTTATTCACTTGTTCATTTATTATTTTTTATTTTATTTATTATTATTTTCTCTGCTAGATTATGTATTGCATTGAACTGCTGCTGCCAAGTTAACAAATTTCACATCACATACCAGTGATAATAAACCTGATTCTGATTCTGCTTCAGCTAACATGCTTTTGAAGCCATCCTGTACTACCTTCATGATGAACTGTGGCAATGTTCCAATTGTATGTCTTCATAAATGTGCACTCACTCACATCATTGGTGGCTGTATCCAGTTCTTGTCACCCTATCAACATTACTGAGCCTATTAAGGTCCTTCAAAATCTTGTATGTTTCAGTAAGGTTATTGCCATTCATTCAGTGAATTTAGACCCTATCTGCTGAACAATTCCCCAACCCTTCATCCCAAGAATTAATTTAGTGAACTTTCCTTGAATTATCTCTAATCCAAACATATTTCTTCTTCAGCAAAGAGACCAAGAAGTCCAGATGTGGCTTCATCTGTTCTGTCTACTGTTACAACAAGCCATCTGTACTTTATATTCCACCTGCTTTGCGACAAAGACCAACATCCACCTGTATGATAGAATATAAGAAATAGGAGCAGCAGTAGGCCATCTGGCCGGTTGAGCCTGCTCTGCCATTCAATAAGATCATGGCTCATCTGGCCATGAACTCGACTCCACCTATCTGCCTTTTCCCCATAATCCTTAATTGCCCTACTATGCAAAAATTCTATTTAACCTCATTTTAAATATATTTACTGAGGTAGTCTCCACTGCTTTATTGGCAGAGAATTCCACAGATTCACCACTTTCTTGGAAAAGCAGTTCCTCCTCATCTCCATTCTAAATCTACTCCGCCGAATTTTGAGGCTATGTCCCCATGTTCTACCAGTGGAAACAACTTTTCTGCCTCTAGCTTATCTATCCCTTTCATAATTTTATATGTTTCTATAAGATCTCCTCTCATTCTTCTGAATTCCAGGTAGTACAGTCCCAAGTGATTCAATCTCTCCTCATAGTCTAATCCTCTCATCTCTGGAA
Organism: Hemitrygon akajei; assembly: GCF_048418815.1. NCBI lineage: Eukaryota > Metazoa > Chordata > Chondrichthyes > Myliobatiformes > Dasyatidae > Hemitrygon > Hemitrygon akajei. The sequence goes on from NC_133134.1 coordinate 128,995,095, forward strand.
TCAACCTGGTGGAGCTCCTCTGTACTGCCTCCAAAGCCGGTATATCCTTCCTCAAGTAAGGAGACCAGAACTGCACACAGTACTCCAGGTGTGGCCTCACCAGTACCCTGTATAGTTGCAACATAACCTCCCTGCTCTTAAATTCAACCCCTCTAGCAACGAAGGCTAACATTCCATTTGCATTCTTTACAGCCTGCTGAACCTGCAAACCAACCTTTTGTGACTCATGCACAAGCACTTCCAAGCCCCTCTATACAGCAGCATGCTGCAATTTTTTTGCCATTTAAAAATAATCTGCTTTCATTTTTCCCTTTCTAAGTGGATGTCTTCACATTTACCACCGTTGTACTCCATCTGCTAGACCCTTGCCCACTCACTTAACCTATCTATATCTCTCTGCTGACTCTCTGTATCTTCTGCACAATTTGCCTTTCGACTGTTTAGTATCATCAGCAAACTTAGATATCCTACACATGGTCCCCTCTTCCAGATCGTTAATGTATGTCGTGAACGGTTGCGGACCCAGCACCAACCCCTGCGACACACCGCTCACCACTGATTGTCAACCAGAGTAACACCCATGTATCCCAACTCGCTGCTTTCTATTAGTTAACCAATCCTCTATCTATGCTAATATATCACTCCCAACTCTATGCATCCTTATCTTATTGATAAGTCTTTTATGTGGCATCTTAACGAATGCCTTCTGGAAATCCAAGTAAATAATGTCCATCTGTTCCCCTCTATCCACTGCGTTAGTTATATCTTCAAAGGTCTCCAGTAAGTTTGTCAAACAGGATCTGCCTTTGCTGAATCCATGCTGTGTCTGCCTGATGGATTCATTCCTTCCCAGATGCCTCGCTATTCCTTCTTTAATGATAGCTTTAAATAGGTTTCTGTATTTTTCCTTCTGTGAGGACCCACCAGTTCCTTCTGTATTCTTTCTTCATTTCAGCAATATTTACTGCCCCAAAAAAGGGAACAATGAATTCAAAATTGTACCAAGACATTTTTTACAGGAAAATGACAGGGTAGCAGTCCGTAACTTGAAGCTTAATAGAAGTTGGATGATACAATAATTTGAAGCTGAAGAATAAAACAACAACAGAATACTTTTTTATTTAAAAAAGAAAATCTGTGATTTGGAATGGCTTAAGTCAGAGTCTAGAAGTCAACTCAGTTATGATGCTGTGGCATAACTTGATGTTCATAACTTGTTCATGCAAGGTATCCCAGAAATATTGATGAACTGAAACAGTTTTGTATGGAGGATTAGTCTAAAATTCTTCCTCACCATTATGCAAGTCTGATCAACAGCTACAGGAAACATTTGCTGAAGGTTATTGCTGCAAAGGATATTCTACCATTTTTTAATACAAGGGTTTACACACTTTTTCCAGCCTGGACTGTGAATGGTTAAACAATGTGTTCAATAAAGACAGGAAAAGTCCAATTGTTTGTGTGTATTAGTTTAGTCAGATTGTTTGTCTATTATTGTGACTTAGATGAAGATCGCACTACATTTTATGAATGATTAATGCAGAAAACCTAGTAATTGCAAAGGGTTCATAAACTTTTTCTTGCAACTGTATACGTGCCTAAGACTTTTGCACATACTGTATATCTAAATCAGATTAAGTTATCCAGCTGATAAGTGTGGAATTTAAAAAGGCATTTGTTTTAAGTTTAATTGAAGAAATGAAATTACTTCAATTTTTAATTTGTATTCAATCTTTTTTTAATGTAGCCGTGGAGCAAATTTTATCACTCAGGTGTTATTGAGACCTGGTGCTTCAGACTTGACCGGTAGCTTTAGGTAAGAATGTGGTTTAATAACTTCTGCTTTATATTTGTGTGGGTGTAGTTGTTTAACTTCAGGGCATGTTGAAGTAATTATATATAATCTAAACCACAGCAAAGGAATTCCACTTTTTCATTGTGCTCTCTTGTACAGGGAGAGTGGTGAAGGAGAAAATGTAATGAAGGAATTGAAAAGTTAATTCTGTATCTTGCTAGCTTTGCAGAATAGTTAGCTGATATATATCTGTACATAGCCATGGGCCTACTAGTACAGGTAGATTGGTTTGATAAGAGATCGTTACTTGTTTTAATGTGCTACAATTATGGTCCACTGGCTGGCAAGTCATTTGAAATTTTTGTTTCTCCCTCTTCCCTACACATTACATCAATACTGCATTGTTTATAAAAAGGAGTAATGCTTTTTCCAATTTTCCTTGTAAAACATTTTGTGTCATAGTTGCTTTTGAAAACACTGTAGCATCGTAGCTGATCCTAATCCTCCTGTAATATCACATGAGCACTCAGCACTTTCCAGCAACAGGCCAACACAGGAATCAGAGAAGTGAAACCTGCCCCGTTTCTCTCCTTGCTTTTTCTAGCATATCCTGCTACTGTCTCAGAATGCATTACAAATCAAAATATTGAGCTCTCTGTCCTCCGTGGCTCAGTGCAATATCACTAAATTTCCCATCAATCATTTCTGCAATACATTTATTTCCAGAGTTGAAAGATTTACACCACGCGAGAAAGGCTCTTTCATACTTGTTGAGGCGGTGCTTCTTGTTTTAAGATATGAATTGTCTTGTTGAAAGTAGTGTATTTACATACTGTATATTCTAAAAGTATTTTCTTTCCACAGACTATACAAAAAAGAAGTATTGCAGAAACTGGTTGAGAAGTGTGTATCCAAAGGCTATGTCTTTCAAATGGAGATGATCATTAGGGCTCGACAACTGAGCTACAGTATTGGAGAGGTATGAAAGGAGAACTTCAAAATAATTATAGAAATTAATTGAAGGTCAGCTCTGTCCTTTACAAAATAGCTTGCTTGATATATGACTTATACATGCTTCAAAAATAAAATGGTCGGTTTGCAATATTATTACAAAATTACCCCAAGTATAATAAAACTGTATGATGAAATTGGAGGGGAGGGAGAGAGAGAAGGTAGTCTGTTATATAAGCTGTTTCTTGTATTTCAATGAGAATGAGTGTTTCAGGTAGGTGCTATTTCATATAAGTATTTTAAATGATGAAAATGAATATAACAATTGTTGCTTCCTCTGGTAAAGAATCCAGAATAAAAAGATGTAATAGGAAAATTAATTGGGTATGATGGAGTGGGGAAGAAAGCATGTGTCCAATAGATTTTGTTGAAACTTGGAAATATTATGTGGATATTCAATGGAACCTTTAAAGGTTACAATCTCTAAAGTTTCTTGGATGTGTGTGTGTATGTGTGTGTGTGTATATATATATATATATATATATATATATATATAAAATCAAGGGATATATTTGCAATAGAAATCAGCCATGATCTAATTGAATGGTGGAACTAGCTCAAGGAGCTGATTGGCTCCCTTGTGTCCCTAGTTTTTATTTATTTTTAGATATTGTATGTAACTCTGATTTGATTAGCTCATTCCTCTTTAAAGTGGGAATGATTAGGGAACCATGTTATGTAAAATAGATGTGGCTCATGCAGTATCAAGTGTAGAACTGGATGTAATTTTATTCGCATGGATTGAGAGTTGGTTAATTATCAGAAGAAAATAATATACTGTTTGGGGCAGTTTTTTTGACAGTATGTATACATATTATGTGATATGTTCCAAATATCTGTCTACATTTAACAACATTAAAGAAGGAAGCTAATAATGCCCTAAAGGTTAAAGTTAAGTTGTATACATTGAAATATATAGTGAAAGGTTTTGTTTGTGTCAAATCAAATCAGCGAGGATCATGCTGAGCAGCCTGTAAGTGTTGGCATGCTTCGAGTATCAACATAGCATGCCCACAACTCACTAACCCTAACCATATGTTGTTTGGAATGTGGGAAGAAACTGGAGAGCAACTGAAACACGTGTTCACAGGAGAATGTATAAACTCCTTACAGATACCGGTGAGAATTGAACTCCAATCTTACAGCTGGTGCTGTAAAGCACTGTGCTAACCACCATGTTGCCGAGGGATTAGTTTTACTAAAACATGGTTAAAGTTGCATGAAAAATACAGCCATTCTTATTTCTTCAGGACTGATAGTGAATGACATCACGTGATAAATTGACAAGTATAACAGAGCGAACAAAAAGAAATTACTCAAAATCATATCACCAGTGTCCCAGATACATTAAAGATGTATTAATATTAATAAAATTCAGGTCTGTAAAATTGGTAGATAATGTAGTGCTGCACTATTTATTACTGAAATTTATGTGTACATTATAGTTGATTAATTCTTGATACATAGATCCCTTAGTAATGTTCATATTTACATTCAATTAACATGTTTCACCCACTCCGAATTGTTGCAGGTTCCTATAACATTTGTGGACCGTGTGTATGGTGAATCTAAACTGGGAGGAAATGAAATAGTTTCGTTTTTGAAAGGACTGCTGCATCTCTTTGTCACTACATGATCGAAGCTAATATACTGTATGGTTCTGAAATATTATGTATCTAGAATGTCTTACGATTTGTAATGTTTCCTTGCTTCACAGCCTCATTGTAAATTCTAATCTGTATAAATCTGTAGCACACCTTAGTGAGTGAACAATTGTAACATGTGAAATAAATCATTCCTACTATCTCATTAAATATTAATTTTGTTTGACTCATTTTAATGCTGATAGCCCTCCTGCCACAAATCATATTGCTAACTTGTTTTGTAACTTGTTAAAGAATACAGGCATAGTCTAGTTTTGGCTAATCACCAACAATGCCTGCTGATACCAATATTTATCTTTTAGTCCCCAATTAAAGCAATAGATTTTATATTATGGTAACATCTGAATAATACTTTTCATATCAGGTATGATTTAGTTGGACATTCTTTTTATTATTCAATTTTATTCTGGGAATTTACACATATAAATTCTAATATTAGTGATTTATTTTAAGAAGAAGAATAAACAGTTAACATTTCAGGCCAAGACAAATCATCAGGACTGAAAAGTGAAGGGGTGGGGGGAACAGATTAAGAAAGTGGGGGAAGGGGAAGGAGTTCTGATGATGACGGGTCTTGGCCGATATGTCGATGGTTTATTCCTCTCCATAGATGCTGTCTGATCTGCTGAGTTCTTCCAGTATTTCGTGTATGTTGCTCTGGATTAACAGCATCTGCAGAAGCTCTTGTGTTTAGTGATTTATTCTTATTTCCCCCCCCCCCAAAAAAACTATGCAAGACATTCTGAGATTTCCAAGTTTTTCCATTTAACTAAGTTTCCAGACATTTTCACTTTTTTCTATTATTCATTCATTATAATAGTCACTTTAATTATGTATATTATCTTTACTAAAGGAATAACCATAAATTCTCACAAAAATAAATTAAAATGTACCAATATCTATATATTCATGCAAATACATTATTTTCTATACTGACTGATCCTGTTTGGGTATAGGTTTTATATGTTTCACTTTTGTGTCAATAGCCTCAATAATTCTTTCTCTAGAATTTTGTATCCCTCTAGATTAGTAGTTCTCAAACTTTTGTGGGCTACCACTCCCTTGGCTCTCAGACCACATCCCCAGCAATCCTTCTCTCTTTCCAGCCATTACATAAAAACTATAAAGAATTTTGATTTACGACACAGTGAAAGAAAACAGGAACTGGAAATTCAAAGTAGTGAAAAATAATTGCAAATATTATTCAAATATATTTAAAGCTACAAATAAAATTGTTCCATCAACAATTTAAGTGTGCATTATTAGTCCAACTGTTTATTACTTCATTGGGTTTTCACCTTTTCAATGAGATAGATGGCCTTGGTGCCGTGAAATCTGCTTCTCATCTCATCAGACTGAATGTCAGTAATTTCCAGACTGTTTTGTTGCTTTGAAAGTAGCTGGACAACTGCACTGAGATTATGTTCTACTAAATATGATGCTGGAAAGGAAATAAAGAATATTTTGACTTTTTTCCACAGTGCAGGATAGATTTCTTTCTGCAACCAAAAGTCTTGATATGGTTTTTGAACATCAGCTTCAGCTCAAGGTAATTTTTGCAGTAAGATCAGTTCATTCTTCATCCTTCCAATTAACACCTCATAGCAACTGTTTAGAAATGGATTCATTGCCCAATCTAGAATATAGATCGAGATAAAATCCTGAAAACTCTGGCCATGTCTTTATGCAGCTTACCCAGTGGGCACAATCTACTTGAAGTCATCATCTGGTATTCTTTCTCTTCCAACTCGAAGAGGCTTGGAAGTTAGAAAAGCATGTAAAAACATCTCAGGCAGTTTCCTTTTGAAAGCCATCTGATCTCTGTGTGCAACAGCAAGCATTCAGACTCTCATTCTAGATACAATCCTCTCAAAATAGTTGAGAATTGAGAGGGTGGGACTTGATTTTATTTGATGCTGTGATAACAATATTTAATGATTTGGGCATCCGATCACTAAGGTTTTTTTTTGCAACAAGCAGTTGTCTCTGAATTACACAGTGAATGGTAAATGTGTTAGGTACATTTTCTCTAAGATTATAATAACTCCACAGTGGCATCCTGTCATTATAGTCTGTTGCACAAGCAAGAATGTTGTTGAGCAGAGTGGCTTCCTCTTTGAACGATTGCTCAGCAACCCAAAATATTGACTTTACTTCATATCTGTTTCTAGTCATCTTGCAAATAACAGCTTTTGAACCATGCTTTCATCTTTTATAAAGCAAACACAGCCAAAAAGCAAAGATTTGTTGCCTGGTAAAGTTGACAAATCCAACTCCAAATCAAATTCTGTTGTCCTAGGTATGTTGCACAAAGTGTCTTCCACATTCTCGGATATTTCATCTATTTGTCTTTGAACAGAGTTGTCACTGAGAGGAATTGCTTTAATTATTTGGTCTGGTGACTTATGCAAAACTGTACTCAGAACCTCCCTTACTGCTGGCAGAATCAGTTCTCCAATTGGGCTTTCCAGATTTAGCAATGAACAATGAAAAGTTGTGTAAAGCATGCAAACCATCACTGTTTTGTTATGAAGCACTAGCGAATATGCTTTAAAGTGTTTACCATTTCTGAAAATGTCCGTGCAGTGGCTGAAAATAAGCCAAGTTCTTGTTTGCTTTATCAGAGTATATTCTCTCCACATGTTAATGACAATCAATGGCTTCATTGCCTGATTTGGAAAATTTACTTATACAACAGACAAATTGGCTCCTATTTGCATGGTGCTGGTAGAAATCAATATTACAAATCACTCTATACTGTCTACACTTATTTTCATTTGGTTTGCTTCATTTTTATTACAGATTAATAGAAAATCCAGTTTTGTCATGGATTAATGACTACGGTTAATCATCTGTTGTCTAAGTCCAACCTCGAGCGCTGCGGTCCATAAAGGATAAAGTTATGATGTCACAATAGCTCAGGCAAAACCTGACTGCCTGAAGGTACATAAAGTGGGCAGTGATATCTCATTTGGGCTGTGGACTAGAGAAATGTGATAAAGACCATTCAAAAGGATAGATTCTGAACTTTACCCCATTGAACACCATACCCTAATTCGGAGGAATTGCGTAGCTGAATCATGCTAGCTAATATTGTACTAAAGTAGTGAACAGCAATAATGCACAGGCTGAGCCCAGAAATAACACTATTTCTGCAGTCCAGAATTCTCATGATATACCAAATAGAGAAACAACAGATTGCTTTTCAACAACAACACGTTTTGAGCAAAGTCTAAGAGAATGGTGATTAGCAAGAGATGAGGTGATTACGTGATCATTGTAATCAAGTAGGAGGAACTGAGGAGAAAATGGATATAATAAGTAATTAAAGTCTGTAAACTCTAAGCTGCCTCCCCCCTTGCTACCAAGACCACCCCCCAGCGCACCCTTTGTCTTTTCACTCCCTTATAAACTCCTACTGCCCCCACTGGACTAGATTTTTAAGAGTCATTCAGGAGAGCTTGCTCTCAAGGTTATCTCAATACCTCAATAATTGGTAGAAGGAAGACCAATGGGTGATTTACTTGGTTTTTATTTCAATTGAATTAATTCCTAGTCCTAGTTCCTCGTCTTTAATTGACATCTTCATTAATAGAACTCTTATTGTGATGGGAATGTAAACTGGCATTTTTACTTTTTGTGTAATCACAGGTTAACAAGTTTGTCTAAAATTGGTATGGGTTTTACTTTCAATAGGACATGCTTTGTACTTGCTGATTTATGCATGTTTGCATACAAAATGTCATATTTTTGAGTTCATTCTTTTAAATAGGATCCAGAAATGTTAACCTTCGAACTTTGCATTATTTCAGGTTATTTGTGAAAATTACACAGGTATGTTTATTGCATAGTCTCATTGAAAATTGCATTGCAAGTTCATGTAATTGTTCTGTGCTGTGGTGTACAGTACTGTTTGTATGAATTGTAACATCAAGACAAGATACATTTTAACTTCTATTAAGATGTGTAAAAGTTTCTTTCCTTAGTGAATTCTGTGCTCCTTCTGGTTCTGTCTAAACAAAATGATTTTCTTTAACTAGATTCTTACACATTTGACCAGATCTAACTGTTGAAAATAACTATTCTTGGACCTGTTATATGCACTTGATTGTGGTGAGTAAACAAATTATCAGTCAACAAATACCAAATTCTTTCAGACTTTTATGAGACGAATTTCCAACTGTCATGACTTTGCAAGTACTTATTCAGGATGGCTAACCTCTGTGCTGCCTTTCCACTAAGATTGTGAAAGGTGTGACTTTTTGTTCCAGTGTTAACATAAAACTAAGATAACTTTCACTTTTAGTCACAATGCATGCCCCGTGTTGATTTAAATCTTTATTGTAACCTATTTTGATAGACCATGTAAAAGCAATGTTTATTTATGTATCTGTTGAAGATTTCAAGGCATGGTTGTCCAAATATATTCTAAGTAATGTTTAACTTAATCAATGAAAAGACTGTGTTTTAGAACAACTGTTTATTCCTAAAGTTCTGGATCTAAATGAACATCACAAATAAAATCTTCAGAAAGCCAGAAGTTGTATTTTTATCAGTTTTCACATCTTCTGTGTTGTAAACCAGCTTTTCAAGCAATGGATCATATTTGAAGTGTGGTCATTATATGCAAGTGAAAGTGGTAGGCATTTATACCCAAATGGAAGAATAAATAACTGCTGTATTTGGAATGTGGGATTTGGAATTCAGAACTAGCCAATAGGTCCTTGGTTTAAAATGCCAACTGAAGGGCTGCACCCCTTAAATTCTCTTAAAGCATCCATGTAGATTTAATGTTTTAATCCATGGTTATTCTAACATCTGTAGCTTTGACTCATGAGACAAACATGCTAAATTTGGGTTGGAAGTTTAATTAACAATTCATTTAGTCTTTTGGGTTTGCTCACAAAGATCTGACTGAAGAACTTGCTCACTCTTGAAAGGAGAATTGCAGTGTGAAGCCTGTGAAGCTAACAAAAGGAACAAAGGGCATCAAGGAATTTATTAAATTCAGATTTTGATATGTTAACAGTTCATCCCAAAAGTACTGAGCTTGGATGAATATCCAAAATTACCTTAGCAATTGTCTTAAAACATTAATATTGATTGTATTACACTAGGCATGATCAGGACAACAGCAAGCAAAGTATAAAGCAAAGCAACTTGCCGGCGTGCCTCCATTTAATATTTTACTTAGAACAAATTAAGATGAAATTAGAAATACTTATCCAAATCACCATAACACATAGTCAATGATTCTGTGTCCTTAAAAATGGGACATCTAATCAAAAACTACATCTCTGCAAAAGTATCAGTATAATAAAGAAGACTAGATGTGTTGTACAAAATAGTGGTATATGAATGCAGTGACCATGAATAATTTTTCAAGCTAAGTTTCTGATCTTCCTTCATACAATAATTTGGGCAGTGGTTCATAAGGTAAGCTCAAAAATTTCTGAATAAAGAAAGATAAATACAAAACAATAGCCTTCTAATGTCATAACCATTTGGAATCACAGTAGATTAAGTTGCTTGTTATCTTCAAATGTAAATATGCCATCTGATCTTAGATAAACATTTGTATCTTAAGGCCTTCCATTTTCTCTTCCACTCTTTTTTAAAGAAAGCTAGCTTTGTAAAATAATATAAAGTTTGTTCCAGTTGTTACTCAGTTCCCTGAAACTATTAATTTATTTACTTGGATGTTTACAGACATTACCCTTGTTGGCATAAATGTGGTACAAATTTGATGCAGACACAATAATGCCATGCTTTGTATTCAACAATAAAATAGTAATTTTGTTTACTGATGTATTGCATGGGGAATATAAATAAGTAAATGGTTCGTTTTAAGCTAAAGTGATTTGTGCATTGCTAATTTTCATCAGCTATATCTGAAGATTCAACAGCACTAACACTTTGCTTTGACCCAGAGTAATTTGAGATGAATATGGATGCAGAATCCATCACTGGGCCTGAATGTCAGGTTGTAGACCTCATTGCAGATATGAGCCTTGGAAGATATTGTACAAATGGCTCTGGTATTTTCAGTCTGGACAAAATGAAATCTAGCCTTTCATTTGTCAAAAGAAAGCTGGATTGGTAAATAATTTTGGCTTTGGACTTTTGGGTTGAAATATTTTTTAAACAAAAGGATGTATATGTGATCATCAATGTTCAGAAGTGATATTTTTAAGTTAATTATATCCAGAGAAAAGTTATTACCATCACCTTATAAACATCAATTCAACATCATAAGATGTTTATATTTCTTACTATTATCTAAAGGAGACAAAAAACAATGGTTGTCAAATTTGGAGGTTTATAGTATTTTTAGTCTGCTTTTGTTTTTAGGAAGGTAAATAGATCATCTGAACCAACTCAACAGGTTTGCCTTATAGGTAAAATTTAGGCATATAGTTGAGGGGAAAAAAGACATTGGATCACTGATTGAAGTCTCATTTGAAGAATTGGGTATTGGTGGTTCTGTTTTAAAAGCAAATGAAAATATAATTTGGAGGCAAATTAACATTGGAATCATCAATAATCTACAATTCATTTATTTTATGTATAAAGTACTTTCTTGAGATAAGACAAAATGCTGGTAATTTAATAGCAGGGCAAGCAGCATCTGTGGAGAGCAAAGCAGATTTGGACTTTTCTGGTTTCATTATCTTATCAATCAGATTTTTGTTGTAATTGATTATGTTTAGATTCCAACTACAATAATATTCATATTTGAAAAATTGCAATTATATAATTGTTGCATCACATGCACTATATGTATTCGTCTTTGTTCAAATGTGTTGTTAAAAAATTGGTTCTAGTTGAAAGTTGTGGTTTGCCAGCTCATCATCTATATGATCAGAGATGTTGACCACTTGTTTAACCATATTATGCAATTCAGAATTAGTGAAACCTTAGATTGTCTGATTTCTCAGTGCACCAGTGTCAAGCTTGCACGAATGTTGGGTTTCATGTTGAATTGAATGGTTAGGTGCTTTATTTTAAGCTTCACCTTTTCAGTTCAAAATAAATTTATTATCAAAGTACATATGTCACCATATACAACCCTGAGATGTTCTTGCAGGCATACTCAATAAATCCATAATAGAATTACAACCATAATAGAACCAATGAAACAAACATGAAGAAACCTAAACCTGCAACTCTTCTGCCACCTTTGTGAGTAAGTTATTCACCAACATTTAGCATGTCACGTGGCTCAAGTAAACTTAGCAGTGTGAAGCATCAGCATCATATTCTTGGTGTGTCACTTGCAACCTCCTGCTGTAACAAAATGGATGACTTCCCACCACTATCTCAGAAAGTAGTGCTGGAGCAGGCGGGAGGCGCAGTGATAACCCAAGTGCTGAATCAGGTTGTGTGCACATATGTGTGCTCCGGTCTGTGACTGCACGCTTAGCAGATGGAGGCGCCAGATGCCCTAGTTCGCACCTGCGCAGTGGCCTGCCCCGCCAGCAACTGGAGGGCGGGTGAGATGTAGCGCCCCTACTGGCTGCTCGATGAGCCTCGTTTTCACGCGCCTGGCAAGAATTCTCGCGAGAATACATTCAGGGTGCTTATGCAACATGGAACTATTCCTATTGTTACAGCAATACCCTCCCCATGTTAACCACTTTTGGAAAAAGTGGGATTGCTAATAGTGGGTAATAGCCTCGAAGTTTGGAGAAATTGCCCTGAAAGTAATACTCAACTCTGCTCTCTATTGGACAATAGTCCCCTATGCAAATGAGGCATACACGTCACTTCCGTTCTTTCTCGGTCGCCATTTTGGCCAGGGAAGGCTCTGTGAATTATTGTCGAAGAGAGAGTGAATTTTCGCCCCCCTCTTCCCCCTCGCCGGCTGCGCCGCAGAAAGTTGTTGGTCTGGAAGAATAGGTCGCTCGATCGGCTTGAGGTTTTCTCTCTCTTTTTAAAATTCCTGCAGCCGCTAGGTCCGGCAGCGTTCAGTTGTCTTTTCTCTCTCCTCCCCCCTCCCCACCTCTCTCTTTCTCTCTCTGCCTCTCAGTAAAGAGCTCCCTCTTTCAGTAGGCGCTGGAAGCACCGCCGCCCGGGCTCGATGTAAGGAGGGTGAAGCGGCGGCAGCAGGAGGAGGGAGGCCCTTTGTTTGCGGCTCGCGCTTCTTCTCACTGCTGCCGGTCCGGCCGGCCGGCTCGCTCGCGCTTAATTGAACAATTAAAACTAAATCTCAAACAAAACCACAAAGGTGAGATCGTTTATCTTTTCTTCTAGCAAGTTTGATATAAAACCGAGATTTTCGTGAACACAAAATAGTCCAAGAGGAGAAATGGGGAAAACCCAAACCGATTTTAAAATGTGGTTTAAAAAAAAGCTGGAACGATGTGTACGATGCATACAAGTAGTTCTCCTTTATCTTTAGCACTTTATTTGAGGACAAAGATGAATCGACCTGAGGTAGAGATCTAGCTGCAGCGATTGCTTTATCCTATTTTGTATGCTGCCTTTTCGCACGATTAAAAAATGCATTAATGCCCGGATTTAATTTTCCAAATGCACAATTTGTTAGCAAACATCATTTGTACTGATCAATCATTTATAATTGTCAATCATTTGTGTTTACTGTTGTTCTAAGTTAGGTGGGGATTCGGAGATTAGTATAATTTACTATGTATCGATTTAATGTATATATGATAGGTCAAGTCACCCAATCGATGTTAGTCTTACCATTCTTAATCGTGGATTGCAATATTACCTAAAAACTGGAATTATAAGGTATTTTAATCTTTTAAAGGTGGCTGCTGTGTTTCGAGTTTTTTTAATCTACGGATAAATTAGTTCAGTTAATTTAGAGCTCTCTCAAAATCAGCGTTATTCCTGGCGTTCAAAATATAAAATAGTAATTGTTACCTCTTACTCTCTGAGCATCAGTCGTGAATCTGATCGAACATTTGTTTACACGTTTGCTCAATACCTTTTCTAGTGCTCTATGGTCTTTAGACAGCATGTTCAACCAATCCAGACAGAAAGGAACGCCCTAGACAGAAGACGGGGTGGATGGAAACTGTGATTTAATTTATTTGTTAATTTACATATAAGTATTCACGTGAGTTCACCTCGGTGACAGTTCTGCATATTTTATGATGCTGATAATATTAGGGATGGGATAAATTGCAGATGATAATGTTAAAATGTGCACCTCTGGACTGGTTGCCGGCTGTGACGTTGCTGTAAAATGGCGCGAGTACTGATCCACTGCAGACCTGAATAGATTTAGGGATCCTCAGTTCTGTAATTGCTTAAGTAGGAAATGTTTAGCACGTGTTCTTTGGAGAAATCATATCGTGATCCAGCCGGTTATCAGGTCTAGTATGATGCAGAATTCAGGCTTGGTGTTGAGGGAAAGACATTTAAAACTCTTGTGCATCAAATAAAATAGTTCATTTTTCTACTGGTTCTTGGAGTTGTTTTCAAATCCATTTCAATTATACTGTATTTTTATGTAATCTGATGGTATAACAATATTTCCATTCTTGCGTGCACAGCTGCCTCCACCCTTATTGTTATGCAGCCATGCAGAAAATGAAAATCAATACTCGGTGCAGCAGGAGGCGCTCTTCAGAAGCTGGTTTTGAGGCTCCAGATGCAGGATAAGGAGTTATTAGTGGAAAAAAAATGATTGAGAGGAAAGGGTTGACGCTCCCAATACAGCGCCACCTGTAGCTTAAATGGCGAAAATAGTGACTGAATACTTAGGGTTACAAATAAAGCACACTCTTGACTTGTGGATTGCAACAAATAGAGTTAATTCAATAAAACCCTCCCCAGATATGCTTTCACTGTTCCAGTTTCGGGGATTCGTAGTGATTTACTTATGACCAAGTACCATATTGAATACATCCTTAAAATTGACACCTTGTTTTTAACTGGATCCATTTGATGACAGTCAGTGCAAGGCAAATATGCATTAGTGAAAAATGATACAAGTAATTCATTTTTATATTCCAGAGTAACAACTTACTTGAACTCAGTCAAGCTAAGTTAAGGATATTTTGAGTTGGAAGTTTCAAAAGATGTAAAATGTAGTGATGTGAGACATTGGCAGTAATCAAGTGTTCTGCCCCTGTATATAGGCACAGTTAACCTTCGGATGTATAGGAACAAAAAAAAATTACTTTGATAATCCTCTGTGTTACTCAAATACAACTGATCTTCTAATCTATTTGTCAGAGGATCAACTAAGTTTGGTTATCTCAATTTTGAATCATTTGTCAACATTTTGTCATAAACTAATTTTGTTGACTATAAAGATGTTGCATTGTTTAAAATATAGCATAAAGTAGATGTAATCTAATAAATTGTGCAGAACACCATGTCTTAAATTGTATTGTATTTGATATGGTTATAGGGAGAAGTTGATACATTACAGTTGTCCCATCAATATTTAGAAACAGTAATGCCTCCACCCCTCAACCAATGAAGTAATGGGAAAAGTTCCATTAATGCCTAAGAAAAGCTGATTGTGGCTGTACATTGGCCATCAAAATTATATGCTACTTGTCTATATGTATACTTCAGTTGTGCATTTGCCCAACCAAAAACCATTGAACTACTAGCAGCCCCAGGGAATTGTGAGGAGCCTGGTTATTTTGTTGCTATGTGGCAATTTGTGATGGTAGAACACATTTTCAAAAAGTACAAACACGAGGAAATCTGCAGATGCTGGAAATTCAAACAACAACAACACACACAAAATGCTGGTAGAACACAGCGGGCTAGGCAGCATCTATAGGGAGAAGCGATGTCGAAGTTTCGGGCTGAGACGTCGACATCGCTTCTCCCTGTAGATGCTGCCTAGCCTGCTGTGATCTACCAGCATTTTGTGTGCGTTGTTGTTCAAAAAGTGCAATCCATTCTAAGCATGGGAGATACTGCAGTTGTTGCAAATCCCTAGCAATACACACAAAATACAGGAGAAACTCAGAAGGTCATGCAGCATCTATTTAAATGAATAAACTGTTAAACTTTTGGGCTGAGACCCTTCAGGATTGGGACGGAAGAGGGGAGATGCCAGAATAAGAAGGTAGGGGAGGAAACAACAAGCTGTGAGGTGATGGGTGAAAAGGTTAAGGGCTGAAGAAGAAGGAATCTGAGAGAGGAGAGCGAATCATGAGAGGAAGGGTAGATACAGGAGCACCAGGGGGATATGATAGGCAGGTGAGCAGAAATGGTATGAGGCCAGAGTAGGGAATTGAAGAACCAGGAAGGGAGAGGGGGGAAAATATCTGAAGTTGGAGAAATCGATGTTCATGCCATGAGGTTGGAGGCTACCTAGGTGGAATAGGAGATGTTGCTCCTCCAGCCTGAAAGTGGGCTCATTGTGGCAGAAGAAGAGCTCATAGACCAACAAGTCGGAACTCATAGGGATTAAAATGGTTGGCCATCAGGAAAAGCTGCTTTTTGTGGATGGAGCAGAGGTTGTGTTGCTTATAATTTACTGCTAAACATTTTTCTGGATACTTCTCCCATATTACTTCCTCCTTTATCTTTATTTGTATTCCACAACATTCTTTATTTTATCTTGATTTGCGAAACTGCAGGAATTTATAGTGGTTCAGAGCTTTTTAATGACAACTGACTGAAGCGATAGGATGAAAGAAGTTTGTGCTTAATAATTGGCATTAATTGGAGGTTGGCAAAGAAGTGATGTGATTGACTCTTGAGATTTTCATTCATTAGATGTGGATATGGCAATGAAATTTCATCCTGACTAAAATTGTTGGTATTGCAAGGGTTGCACAACTGAATGTAATGGACTTTTTTATGATTCCAGCTCTTTTAAATTCCAAAATTAAACTCATTTATCATGTGAGTACTAAATTTCTAACCATTATCTTTGGCTCAGATAAAGACTTAGATTAAGTTTCCCTTGTGTACAATGTTCTCTTGGAGTATAGTGGTAATCCTTATGGAAATGATATCCCTTAAAATGAAATCTTGTTTTTTTTTGCTCTTACAAGAGGGAAAAGTTGAAATAATATTTCAAGCATCAGTGAATGGAAGGTGTAGAGTTGGCTTGTGAAGATGTATACATGAGTTTTTACAGATCTGATTAGATGAATCATTGTCAATATGTCATACTGTTTAGAAGTTCATAAAAAATCTTGACTGATCCATTGATGAATTATTCCAGTTCAGCTTAGCTTATTACATTGGCAGCATTTTACATGTGAGTCCAGGCTATTAATATCTTTGAAATACATAAGACTACGTTTGTGAAAATAAGCAAAATAAAGATGAAGTCATTTATTAGTTTTCATTTTGCAAACTGCATGGGTTGTAGACTTCACCATAACATTTGGTTGAATTTAAAGTCCTCGAAGTGAAAGCTTATTTGGCATTTTCTCAGTGCAGATAGTGATTGTCACTAAATTATTGAACTTGAGGTCAATGCTTTATCTTCCTATGCAAAAACTTAGTATTTTCATTGATTTGAAAGTGAGTAGCCAAAGATTCAAGTTGGGTATTTGTGGGAAAGCTTTGCCTACACTTAGAATGTTACTATTATTCATATTCTGTGAAGGTGCTATGTACATTATTCACAGAAATGTTGAAGACTTTATTAATTTGAGCATAATCTTCATGACAAATCAGTACAAAGCATAAATCAAGAATGTAAGTGAAATGTAATAATCTAAGTAAGCCATTGCAAAGCTTTCAGTGGCGTCTTTGCTATATGCCACATGTATTTTAAAGCTGTCCTAACTGCTTTAGAAAGGAGTGGGAAGATTTTTGGTTAATTTCTTCATTCATTGCATTTACTAGTTTTGCATGTGCATATATGGGAAAGAATGAGATTGTGTTTAGCTCATGTTTCTGCTCTTGGTCTGCTAAATCCTAAAGGAAGATTGCAGAATACGGATCTTGATGAAGTTAAAAACAGCCTTTGCTCTAATACCCCTTGGTTTATTCCTGATGGGCTGATCATCTGTCATGATGCCAAAGGATTACTTCAAATGAGTCCCTATCACTTCTTTAATCGGTCCTTTTGAGGTATTGATGTGACCATTAGAAGAGACTGCATCTCATGTGTGAGGCATTGAAGGAGAAACGATGTTAGAAACTGGCAATGATAGGGGTGCGGCATGCAGATATCTGATGAAATAGCTGAAAATATGCGTTGTAAATTGGGCACTGTGGTAGCATAGCAACACTATTACAGCTGGGGGTGTTCTGGAGTTCTGAGTTCAATTCTTGTGCTATCTATAAGGAGTCTGTATGTTCTCCCTGTGGAATGCATGAGTTTTCTCCGAGTGTTCTGCTTTCCTTCCACAGTTCAAAGATGTGCCAGGTAAGTTAAGTTGGTCATTGTAAATTAATCCTGTGATCAGATAGGGGTTAATTAGGGTTGATGGGGCAGTGTAGCTAGAAGGCCTACTCCACACTCTTGATAAATAAATTTAAAATATTTTAATGTTCCCTAATTTAAAGAAAACCTAAATTACCTGGAGAAGGAGGGCACTGCTGTAGTGTGAAATGGACAGGTGATTCAAAACCTTGGCATTGTTGCCTTTTATTATTTTATATGCCTTGAGCTTAAGTACACTGTTTTGAGGTACAGTTCTGCTTTTGTAAATTGAGTATGCCACATTAGTTGCAAATCGGGATACCTAGTGCTGTGGAGCAGGAATTAAAGTGAATCATTGATTCATTTTATGCACACGTTGCCACTGCAGTGAAAGAATTTATACTTGAGAGCTCACATTATGACTGCCTTCATAGAACAGTCTCAGAAAACATACAATACTAAAGAAAAATGTTCTGATTCATTGTTGCTGTCCTGTGTAATTCCACCTTTTGGCACTAGGGTTTTTCCTTTGTGTCTATCCTTCATAATGATATACATCTTAAATAAGTATCCCTTGCCTTATGTTTAAAAAAACAAGATCCCAAGTTATCTGACCTTCCCTCATTAAGTATTTGAAAAGTTTCTTCTGCACTCTTGTGTGCAGTCATCTTTTTCTTGTAATCTGATAACTTTATATGGTACCCAAAGCTTTAGTTCTACAAGAGTTATATTTCTAGCTTCTGTATTTAACACTTCAGCTATTAAAGAAAATGAAGCATTTTTGATCAGTTCATTAACCAACCTGTCCTGTTACTTCTATAAATCTGTAGATCTTAGCTCCAGGATTCCAACACACCATTTTGTTTCCTCTTGTGTCTTTTCTTGTGCCCTTTCAAAGTGCACTATCTTGCAGTTCTCCAGATTACATCCCATATGCCACTTTTCTGCTCAGTTGATCAGACCACCACTAGCTTGGAGTCTAAAATGAGCCTCCTTGCTTTAATATCTATCCATACTGCCTATATTTTATATGTAAATTATTGTATGTTATGAAAAGAACCACAAACACTCCTGTTAATACCTTTTCCGTCACAAAACATCAACTACTTTTAAATTTTCAAGTTAAAATGTACTCTATAGATTTAGATGTGGCAAATTTTAAGTTTAATCATGGATTTAACTATAAGCCCTTAATTTTTAGTTATAAATTATCAACCAATCAATTATTTCTCAAACTCCCAACTTGTAGAAACCTTTCTATATGCACGAGCTCCCGTAATGTTACTAAATTCAGAAGTCTGGTGTACAGACTTAGATTTGTGATTATGATCAGCAGAACTAGCTTCCTCTCTCAATTTATAGTAATTTTTTTCAGACTTTGGGGTTTTTGGTGCCATTCATTACAATACGGAGATCTAAAGGTAGATGAGTCATCTGGGTTATGTGTGCTACACGCCAAGGTTCTGAAAGAGGTAACCGAAGAGCTTGTGGAGACGTTAATGGCCTTTCTAAAAAAAAACTAGATTCTGGAATGGGTCTGGAAGATTGCACTCCACTCTAAAAAGGGAGGCAAAGAAAAAAAGAAATTGCAGGCCAATTAGCCTGTCTTCAGTGGTTGATAAGACAATAGAGTCCATTATTAAGGATGAAGTTTTGCGGTACTTGGAGGCACACGATAGGCCAAAGTCGGCATGATTTTTTAAGGGGTGTTCTTTCCTGACTTATCTGTTAGGATTCTTTTGAGGAAATAACAGGCAAGATAGACAAAGGAGAATCGATGGATGATGCTTGCTTGGATTTTCCGAAGACCTTTGACAAGGTGTCACACATGAGGCTGCTTAATAAGGTAAGAGCCCATTGTATTCCAAGAAAGATACAATCATGGGCAGCAGATAATGTGGTAAATTGGATCAACGAGTTTGCTGATGACATTAAGATTGGAGGTGTTGTGGGCAAGTAGGAAGGCTTTCAAAGCTTGCAGAGGGATCTGGACCAACTGGAAAAATGGGCCAGAAAATGGCAGATGGAATTTAATGCAGACAAGTGTGAGCTGTTGCATTTTGGAAGGACAAATCAAGGTAGGACATACACAATAAATGGTAGGGCACCGAGGAGTGCGGAGGAACAAAGGGATCTGGGAGTTCAGGTACATAATTCGCTGAAAGTGGCGTTATGGGTAGACGGTTGTAAAGAAGGCTTTTAGCATCCTGGTATTCATAAATCAAAGTATTGAGTATAGGAGTTGGGATGTTGTGGTGAGGTTTTATAAGACATTGGTGAGGCCAAATTTAAAGTATTGTGTGCAGTTCTGGTCACCTAACTATAGGGAGGATATCAGTAAGATTGAAAGAGTGCAGACAAGATTTACTAGGATGTTGCCGGGTCTTCAGGAGTTGATTTACAGGGAAAGATTGAACAGGTTAGGACTTTATTCCTTGGGGCGTAGAAGAATGAGGGGGGGATTTGATAGAGGTTTACAAAATTGAAGGGTACAGACAGAATAAATGCGAGTAGACTCTTTCCACTTAGATTAGGAGAGATAAATACGAGAGGACATGGCCTTAGGGTGAAAGGGGAAAGGTTTGGGTGAACGTCTTCACTCAGAGAGTGGTGGGAGTGTGGAACGAGCTGCCATCTGACATAAATGTGGGCTCACTCGTAAGTTTTAAGAATAAATTGGATAGATACATGGATGGGAGAGGTCTGGAGGGTTATGGATTGGGTGCAGGTCAATGGGACTAGCAGAATAAAGTTTCAGCACATACTAGAAGGGCCGAATGGCCTGCTTTCTGTGCTGTAGTGTTATATGGTTCTAAGAGTGTTTGACTGGCAGGAAACAAAGATTGGGAACAAAGGGAGTCTTTACTGATTGGCTACTGCTGTGGCCAGTGGTGTTCCACAGTGGCTACTTATTTTCTCATTACATCGGTGATTTGGAGGATGGAATTTATGGCTTTGTGGCCAAATTTGCAGGTGATACAAAATTAGGTGAGGGGCAGTTACTGTTGAGGATGCAGGAAGTCTGCAGAAGGACTGACAGGAGAATGGGGACTGCAGGTTTCCATAAAGGTTAATTTGCAAGTTGAGTCGGTGGTACAGAAGGCAAATGCAATGTTTTAACATTCATTTTGAGAGGACTGGAATATAAAAGCAAGGATGCAGTGCCAAGGCTTTATAAGGTATTTGTCAGTTAAAGTATTGTGAACGGTTTTGGGCCCTTATCTAAGAAAGCATATGCTGGTAGTGGAGAAGTTCATGAGAATGACTCTTGAGAATGAAAGGGTTTATATAATAGCGTTTGATGGTTCTGGGCCTGTACTCGCTAGTGTTTAGGAGGAGGAGGAGGTGATCTCATTGAAACCTATTGAATATTGAAAGGCCTAGATAGAGTAGATGTTTCCAATTTTGTGAACAGCTTCAGAATTAAAGGGTAACCCTTTAAAATAGAGATGAGGATTAATTTATTTAGCCATAGGGTGGTGAATTTGTGGAATTCATTGCCGCTGACGTCTGTGGAGGCCAAGTAATTGGGAATATTTAAAGTGGAAGTTCATATGTTCCTGATTAGTAAGGTCATCAAAGGTTATGTGGAGAATGGCATTGCGGTAGAAAATAAATCAGCCATTGTTGAATGGCAGAGAAGACTTGATGGGTCAAATGAGATTTTTGTCACCATATTGAGCGATTTCTCTGTATTTTCTAATTTATGGACATCCATTTAAATGGAATCTATTCATTACCCAGGACTGGCTGTGTATTAAAATCTGTGTCCTAGATTTTCATTCATTTGTATAGGTTGCAAGAAAACTAGTATGAATTTTTTCTCCTTGAGGCAGAGAGCGAAAAAATATTTGTGTGTGTGTGTATTTTTTTTTCATTTGAGCTTGTCCCTATTCTAATCACTTTTTGGCAAGTGAGGTTCTGCTTTGAAGTTGATTTTTTTAAACTGCTAACTGACACAAGAATTCTGAAAGAAGGGAAGTGGATCTGTATCTTAAATTATTCAGGTAACATACAAAACAGGAAATTGTACTGCAGGAATTTTGATTAATTTCTGAGATCATTCCTGGGTTACAAGCATCTGCCCTGTGGATAACAATACATGTGAATGAATGTACATAATGTAAAATTAATTTCAAAAAATTCTTCTGTATTTGCATTCATTCCTAAGAATGCAGAATCAGCTCATCTCTTTTAGTTATGTCCATTTTGAGTTTTTCATTATAATACTGTGGCGGTGTGGTTACCATATTGAGTATTTTGTAACTTAGTCTGTCATTAGGCAGGACCACACCTAGAATGTAGACTGGTGGTGCACAGCTTTTGCAGGAGAGACCACCTTGACAATAAAAATTGCATCTGAAACTTGGATGATGTTTCAATTTAACCATACATAGCCAGAAACTGATAAAGTTATATATATATATATTTAGTTAACAGAATTTTTATTCATTAACAGATTAGTTTTTGGCCAAATGGCTACTGAACAGACCAATAATGGTTTCATGTTGTTAAAAGAAAAATACTGCTAATTACAACATATTTTGTGTAGTTTCTTAAAATCAGTTTTGATCTTCATCAGCTATAAGACTTCATGGCCAAGAAATCTAATCACAAAGAATTAGCATACTGCAGGTTAAAATTACATAAGGTGTTGATCAATTTTGCTTGTTTTTCTGTGTTACTGCCAGGTATTAATAAGGTAGGAACATTTCAGTGCAATTGTTTCGTACATTTTAATGTTATTTTTGGTGTTCAGCTGAAGCACATATAATATCTAGACTCAAAATGAATGCTATACAAAAGTAAAACACATCTCCTAATCTCACAGGCAGATCATATCAAGACTGCCAAACAAGCCTGAGTAAATGCCTGAAAAAATGTATAGAAACAAGTTGTTAATGTTTACCACAGGAGAAATTCATATTTTAAAAAAACTGGGTAAAGACTAATAACATAAAAACTGGTGAGGACTATAGCATGTAATTTCCAAGGAGGTGTCAAAAGGCATAAGGCCTCTTTGAATTCTTGCATTTTTGAAAACACAATGTTCATTATAGGGATATGTGCATTAGTCACATTTATTAAAAAAATATATTTCCCAAGTTTTATTTGAGTTTATAATGCATTAGTGAGCAATAATGCGTTACATGCGTTGTGTCGTGATAAAGGCAGTATATTAGTATGACCCTAAATTCGTCTTGCATGGTTATTCCCTGTCACATGTGCTCTTTGCACTAGAACTGCATTCAGTGAACTGTTTAAAAGTACTGTGGAGTTCCTGTGTGCCCTCCCCACTCACCCATTGCCTGAGAGGATTATGCCGTTCTTCTTTCTTAGCATGCACTAATTCCAATCTGAAAGAATTCTGGTTATATTGTGTTATGAGTTCTAAGGGCTAATTCTTGAAATTGGCTGTGTGGAAAGGTATCACATGGGATATTCAACTTGGACATTTATTTTCTTTTGCTTGTGGAAGTTACTCGGAGGTGCTTTGGGACTGGTGGTTTAACATTTTTTAGGGCTTTTGGCTGCATTTAAAAGGGTTAATGGCTGAAGAAAAAATGCATTAATTTCTATCCACATTTCAGCAATAATTTTAATGTGCATTAATTTATCTCCTAATCATGCCCTCAACTTTTTTTGAACAATGGAATCTGGAATATCTGGTCATAAACCATATCAAAATGAAGCTGAACTTCATTTTGTAACTTTCTTTTTATGCAGTATTATACATCCTAACCTGCATATCCATATTAGTTTTACAAGTTGATAGATCTGTGCTTGATTCAGCAAACTTAAAAATGGGTTGACAAGGTTAGCAGATACTAAGTGTGCAGTGGCCTGTTGCTAGAGCTTGTAAAATCACAGGAGACCATCCAGTCCATTGACTCTGTGCTGAGTTGAATGATCTACTTCTTCCCATTCGTTTGCTCTTTTCCAATATTCACTGTACATCATGTTCTCTACAGTGCCATTTCAATTCCTGTTTGAAAGTCTTTATGAGATTTTACTACAAATCTATTTTGTGTTCTATTAGGCAAAACTGCATATCTCAGATCCTTTGCAATGAATTTAAGCCTTTTTTGTTGAAATAATCACTTAAGGGACAGTTTTCTTTCATAAGATTTAGTCAGTCATGATTTTGTTCGCCTCTGGTTAATTTTTTTAAGTTAATACTGCTTAAACAATTTTCCTAGCACTTCCAACATCTCTATAAATGTTGCGTTTGCTGGCAAGATGTTCTGTGCCTCTGTATGTGATTGTTAGAAACTTAAATGTACAATTGCATTTTGTTACTATGGTCATTTAAAATTCAATATTCATATAGAAACCAGCTGAGCTGATGAATGGAACTTGGTCAATCTGGTGCTTTTGGCATTTTGAATTTGGAGAAAACTGGAAAGAAACATTATGCTGGTTGGATGAGACTGACAGGATCTTGAATTGCAGTATCGTTAATCCATTATACATATATGGCAATGTTTTGTGGGCAGCTGGCATAACTATAATTTCTACTAAATGTACTTTCTTCGGACTACGATCGTTGCAATCTGAATAACCTGTTGCTCTTGTGGTATCTTGAAAGAGTCAGCGAACTTGACTCTTGAAAATACAAGTGCGTTGGCCATTGCTGGAGTGGATTTCGTTCCTGATTGTAGCAGTGGAACCTGGATTTGAGGGCAAAAAATGAAATGATGATCAGTTGACTTAAGAGTCGAACCAGATTAAAAAACACTTAAGGGCAGAGGACAACCAGTGTTTAGCTCGTTATTCCGTGTCAGCCAGGATCCCTCACCTGAACCCATCCTGTTTCCTCACTACTACCATCAGGTGCGAGGTGCAGGAGCCTTAACGGGCCACACTCACCTCCCTGCTGACTGGCGTCGTGGCTGTGCACTCACTTTCCAGGACTCTGTGGTACAGTTCGCATTTTTCACTCTTTATTTTTTCCGCACTTTGGATGTTTAATGGTCTTTGTTGTGGGGTTTTTCATGGGTCCTATTATGTTTTTGTTTTGTGGCTGCCTGCAAAGAGATGAATCTCAAGGTTGTATATGGTATTGTATAGATACTTTGATAATAACTGTACTTTGAACTTTAATTATCGGAGATCTGATTTGTTCTCCATATCACGTACTTGATACATCTCTGTTCTTTTAGGAAAGTTGATGTGGACAGTAAAGTAGACAGAAATCTGATGGTACTTCTGATCAGTTTCTAATTCATCTCTTGCACACAGTCATGGGGAGAACCTAAAACTCCTTCCAGGCAGCAGTGGGTATTGTAAAACATATGCTAAACACTGCTGTCATGCCACCCCTTGAATATTAAAATCATTTTGAGTGTGAAAATGAAGATGTGGAAGTTTCAGTCATTGAAAGCATTATATGAAAGTCCATTATCTACACTAGGGGTCTCTGCTGATCTTGTTCATTTAGTCAATTAGAAGAACACACACTGGATATATTCTTCAGTCATAGCTATTAGGAACCAATGCACCATTTTATATTATTATAGTAGTATTGTAATGTTCTAATTTATTCTGTCTTCCATTTTTTTATATATATATATATATATATATATATATTTAACTGAGTAACAAATTTTATATATAATTTGTTACTCAGTTAAATGGTAGTCTTTTTTTTGTATATAACTAACTATTCCCATGAAACTTTGGCTAATTTGGGCAACTGCTTAATTGGGTCAGAAAATACTAGACTCGATGTATTAACTGGAATTCACTGTATATGTTTTAAGCTACAAATCTCCAAATTGCTGCCTGACGTAGTAATGCAAATTATCACATTTTCAATCATATTTTTCTGTCAGGTGGTAAAAATGCAAAATCACATATCTTCATGTTTGTATATATATATACACAAACAAGTGTGCAATTGGATTTTTTAATCTCTAAATTATATATAATAGTGCAGCTGAATCTTTGAGACGTATCTTATGTTTTAAGTGTTTATTTGTGTTTCAGTGTAATTAAGGATATCTTTAAAATTTGAAAGTGTTGTTTCATTTATGTTGTTTAAATGTTGAAGAATGAATAAAACTGCAATAGTGAAATCCTTTGTAAAGCCACTTAACATGTGCATAATTTTAATGTGAGATCAGTACACTCAGTAAGTACAACACCGTGGTGAAATTATGGTTTGTCATTTTTATGAAGATATAGTGACAGTCCTTAATTTTTTAAGAATGACTTTGACTCTACAAATGCTGCTAGACCTCCTGAATTCCTCCATCTTTTTGTATTTTTGTCGCTCATATTGAGTTGTATTCTGAGGTGAAGTTTCTTGCAGTCCATGACCACTGTTGTACTCTTTATTTTAGAAATCTATTATAGTAACATGGAGTTTTGCAATTGGTGTAGGAATTTGTGTTTCTAATTATAGACAATTTCAAGAGTTATTTTTTGCAGGGAGGAAAAGATGGTTCTTAACTTCAGAATTTAGTTTTGAACTTTACACAGTTCTGTTTGCCATTTTGAAAGCCTTTTGAGAATAACTGAAGTTTAGAATTCTCTGAATCTGGAACATGCCTGCTTTTTGGATAAAACTCTAAAGCATGCTGGAAAATTTGATTTGCCAAGAAGGTATTATTAGGGAAGGTTTACTAAGAAGAGGGTCAGTGGTGTGCTAATGTAATGTTAAAGATCAGAAAGTCAGCTGAACTTTACACAAAATGTTTGGGTAATGACCTATAATATGGTGCCTAAGTTAATCGGTAATTTGAGCCAGAGATAAGGGGAAGTTGGCGTTCTTACCAAGGTGAAAGTAAGGCTGTATTGTCGATCACAACATTGCTCTAAGATTAAGAGATAATACACTTAATGTCAAGTTAGTGGGTTGCTAATGCCAGAGTTGAAAGTAAAATCTTGTAGCAGTGCCTGAAGCGGATTACTGTATATATAGTAGGAGGAATTTTATTTCTCACGAAAGCTGGATGATGGCTGTAGAAGAATTGAAAGTTTATTTAAAAAAACAGTAAAAGCTGAAACTGGTATTGTTGAAATAGTAACACAAGTCTCTAAGTTAGAAGGGTGGAATGGAAAACTAAACTGAAGGTGTTAATTTTGCTCGTCTAGAAGTCAGATGAAGAGGAAGCTTTTCCATAACCTCACGTTAAGCTTCATTTGAATGAGGAGCCATTAACAGTAGGTCAGCATGGAAATTGGGTGGAGAATTAAGGTGACAGGAAATTTGAAACTTGGGGTCACTCTTGTTGACTTAAATGGGAGTCTTTTGCAAAGTAGTCAACCTATCTCTTGTTGCCTTGACAGAGGAGGTCACATGATGGATATTGAAATAGAAACACAGAAAACCTGTGGCACAATGCAGGCCCTTCAGCCCACAAAGTTGTGCGGAACATGTCCCTACCTTACAAATTACTAGGCTTACTTATAGCCCTCTATTTTTCTAAGCTCCATGTACCTATATTGAAATGAGTTCACTAAATTGGAAAAGTACAGGTAAATTACTTCACCTGGAAATAGTGGTTGGATCCTTGGAAGGTGGAAATGAAAGAGGATAAAGCATGCATTTTGCATCTTCTGTATTTGCTTGTGAAGGTGTTAGGTAAACACTGTATAGGTTGGTGCTGCTGAATGCCATGGAGTTGCCATCGACTCATGGTGACCCTGTAGATAGTGTAGTTGTCCATAGGGTTTTCGTAGCAAGATATGGAAGGCCTTTTTTCCACGCAGATACTGCTGCTGCCCAGGTTGGGACCTAGCCAGTTTCAAACTCAGGTCTATCCACCGCAAAAACCAGTGCTGATTCCACTAAGCCAAGTGTGTTACGCTGCTCTGGGGTTGTGAAAAAGTGGAGAGTGAAGAGATTTTCAATATTGAAAAAATATGAGACATTCTACATTTCAAAATAATCTAGATTATGTACACTATAAAAGCATTCTCATCAGTCCCTTTACCCTACTGCCTGTAGCTTATTCTGTCTCACAAGCCCATCAATTACTTTTTGAAATTTGAATTTTACTGTCATTAGCGTAGACTGGGGGAGTTTAGTGAATTGATGTAATAGTGTGTTTTTGGGCAGACATTGTTCAAGGTGAAGATTGAACCTGCTTATCTGCTGTGCTACTATCTCGCTCTTGATGGTGAGCAAGAGGACTGCAAGCAATGTCCTTATTGAACTCTAAATTGAAAAATAAAGAGCAATTTTGTTTTGTCTTTTGCATCTTGCACCAATTTCATAAAGGGGAATTGAGTGCTTTAGTGTCTCTGGGTGTCTTGGTGTGCATTTATTTCATTAGGTGTTTCATATCAACCAGTTTTTTTGCTATGGTTCCTTGCTGCACTTGCGTTTCTTTTGACACCGGCACTAATTGTGAGGAAATTATTCCTCCCAAATCTGAAGGAATGGTGTAATTCTACTTGACAGTCAGTGCCAGCCTTGGTACTGCTTGTCATGTAATTGCAGTCTTGATGGCAAACCCAAGAAGGTGTGTTGCCAGTGAGATGTTGAATTCTATTTCAATGGCAGTGTAAATTGAACTGAAATTCAAAAAGGCTCAGGAGAAAACAACTTGTGTTGGCCAAGCTGTAGGTGATACTCAAAAGTATGTTTACAATGCTGCAATCTACAATCTGAATTTTATAAAAATAAGTCAGTTGAGTAAAAGTAAAATACTTACCATGCTAGCGAATTGAGGCATAGATGAATTATTACCTTGTGACTGCAACTATCGTTGCATATTAAACGTTTATGTTTAGGTTCACAATGAAGAAAGGCATCGCAGATAATGAATGGGTGCTTACTGAAATTCAAACGTTTTTTTTAATCAGTAAGCAATTTTTAAATGTCTTGAATGTTATATCGTAAAGATTAATTTCCCAATTTATGAAGTTGCTTGGACATTTGCATCACTTTTAAGTGTGACTTCTGGTAGTGCACATCTTGTTGAAGCTTGTGTGTGTGATGTATTAGTTCTAATATAGATGGAGAAGCTTTGGCCTATTAAATATGCCAAGTCTGATTTTACAGCATTTTATTTTTATTTTGCTGAGCAATCCACTGAAGGCTCCTATGTATGGATATATTTTCCCTTATACACAAATTGTTAGCAAATCAAATTCTGGTACAGCATTTTATTCTAAATTCAACCTGCTCCTGTGAACTGCTTTAAATAAGATAGTGTTTATGACATAAACTAGTTGCATTGTTTATAATGGAATAAGTTGCATGTCGAATCATACTTCAGTTTGCACCCATGGGTCTGCCATAACATTTTCATGCTTGTTCTGTTTTTTTAAAAAAAATACAATATTTTAGTCAGGTAACAAGTCATACGTAAGTTGCAAGAGGTCTGCCTCTTTATGAATTGCACACAATAGCAATATATTAAAGTAATGCAAAGGAAGGATGGTGTAGTGCTTCAAAATATCACAGTTACTTTCATTTTGAACCCAAAGGGGTTAAATGTCAGACAGTTGTGTTGGCTTTATGAGTCATTGAATTAAGGACAGTTTAAAATGGCTAAAACACTTAGAATTTATACCGAAGTCTCAGTTACTTAGACTGCTTAATGAAAAAAGTTGCTCAGTGGCTTGATACAGTTGAGGGTGATGGGAAAAGAAAAATTGCACTGAACTAATGTCTGTTAGAGGTATTTTTTTTAGTGATTTCCTGTATAAACTACTTTAATTTATTTGAATTATATTGGTAGCTTCATTGGGTAATCGTCTTTCAACTAAAGTTGTAATAAATGCATAAGATGGAATCTTTGTTAGACACTATATGGGTCAAGAAGAATGCTTTCCCCATAATCTTGGAACAGGGTATTGTGATCATTAGATTTTGAGTGTTGCTATATATAACAGTTTGTTTAATTAACGTCTGATAATTGTACCTCACCTTCATCAAGCTCATATGCGAACTTGACTCATTATCAGGCTCTGCCAAAAGCCACTGGACTCAGCAGTGAGAAAACCACTTTTATTAACAATGAACATTTAGGGTCAGTATGATTTGGATTCAACCGAACAGGAAAAGTTAATATGTTTTGATTAACGGAACCCCGATTTGAGCAAATGTGTAAATACTGCCTATACACAATTATCCGTCTGCAAGAAATAACAGATCATACACTGCTTACAATTATAAAGAAAGTGTATTTGCTAATTTCAGCTTTATCAAACAGTTATTAAGATGGGAAAAAAGGAGTCCATTACAATTAAACCAGTCTAAATGTGCACATCGTTGGAGCCCGTATTGTCCAAAAGCTGGGTATGACCATTACTCACAACACTGAATCTCATCAGTCATTTGGACTTTTCCATCTCGCAAAGCGCTGTTGTAATCACGTCTTCCTGTTGGATCGAATCCTATGGCTGTCTCTCTCGATCTTCTCTCTGCATCTCCTGCAAATAAAACACAAACCCCACCAGTGCCCGTCACCAATCTCTCTCTGCCCAGCTCTCTCTAGAACCTTCTCCCAATTCCACCATCCTGATTTCCTGACGCAAAGTTCATAGTTGGACATCATGGCCTGTATTCTAAAAGCAGGTCACATTGCTTTTACAGGAAGCAACTAAATGAAATGCCGTACGTAATTTTACATAATTACGGAATGCTTAATTTTATTACGATTTTTGTACAGTTGAGTCATTTCCATGAATTATAAGGTCTTGCCAGGTTCAAAATTCCTCAGTTGCTTATCAGTTAGTGCAACTCTATTACAGCTCAGGTCAGAGTGTTTGGAATTCTATTCCGGTGCCATCTATAAAGAGTTTATACGCTCTCCCCTTGATCTATGTGGGTTTTCTCAGGATACGATGGTTTCCTGCCACAGTCCAAAGACGTACCAGTTAGTAGCTTAATACCAATGTAGCATGGAGAGCATTCTGACAGGCTGCATCACTGTCTGGTATGGTGGTGGTGGGCTACAGCACAGGATCGAAAGAAGCTGCAGTAAGTTGTAAATTTAGTTAGCTCCATCTTGGATACTTATCTTCGTAGTATCCAAGACATCTTTAAGGAGCAATACCTCAGAAAAGCAGCATTCATCATTAAGGACTCCCATCGCCCAGGACATACCCTCTTCTCGTTGTTACTGTCAGGAAGGAAGGACAGAAGCCTGAAGGCACACACTCACGATTCAGGAACTGTTTCTTTCCCTCTGCCATCCTAAGTGGACATTGAACCCATGAACATTAGCTCACTTTTATTATTTCTGCTTTTGCACTATTTTTAATTTAGCTATGTATTTTTTACTGTAATTGATTTACTTATTTCTTTTCTATGTTATCATGTATTCCATTGTACTGTTCCCACTAAGTTGACAAATTTCATGACATGTTGGTGATATTAAAGCTGATTCTCTTTTTGTTTTTGAATTGGTCGTTGTAAATTGCCCTGTGTTTGCTAGTGTTAGATAGGTGGGTTGCTGAGTGGTGGGCTTGTAGGCTGGAAGGGCCTTTTCTGCACTGTATCTCTAAATAAAATAAAAAGAAACAAAAATACAATCTGGTGGAATACACAGAAACAGTATTTTCATTTTGTTTGAATATGGATCTATTCTGTTCCTGTAAGAATGTGTTACATGTAGAATTTGCAGCAACTAAAATTAGGGGCTGCCCAATTGTTGATAATTAGTGTTTAACTGATATAAAATTATCTACATAGATGTCTAAGTTTGTTGCTAGTTTAGACAATATCACTCTGCTTATCGACATATCCCAGTATTACTTTGAGCTGCTGGTTATAATTCTAGTCCCCAGTGAGAGTTGTGCATCCAAAAGCATGTTAATAACCCTAATTGCTGCCCTGTGTGAGCAAAGTAGATCAAAAAGATCCATTGCCTCATGTAACTCTGCCAAGTAGATTGGTCAGTTTTTAATCGTTGGTGGCTAAGGCCTTGTGTCCTTGCTGAGAAGTGAGCCAGCTACATGTAATGTTACCCTGAGTAGTGTGCCCCATTTGCTGATTTCTCCAGATAGAGGGAGTATTACTCTATCAAATTGGAATGCCAGAGCCTGAATATGAGAGTATGTTTCCAGGCCCATCTCTAGTATCAAAATATCTGTTGTCTTAATCATATCCACACCGATTTTTGTAGAAAAAATATTAAAGTGATTGGTTATTAGTTACTTTCTATGTTTGTGTGATGCTGTGTTTCAGTCACCCAAAGCCAGATCCTAAAGTGAAAAAATGGTTGAACTGTTCTAGAGCCATGGAGTGAACTGGACTCCTTCTCATTGCAATCATGAAGCTTTAGCAAAACAAAAGCTAGTCTTTGGTTTGATCCTGAATCTTACTATTGGATTAAATAAAACTCTTCCTTAAAAGTACATGGATAGAATTTCAAGCACATTCATTTCCAAGAAACATTATTGAGTATAATTGACAAAATTTTAGAATTCCTTTATCTCTATCTGATAACCTTTGATATATTTTCATCATGGCCTTGAGTAACTGTGGAGAATACATCCATTCCCAATTTTACAACATTTTGAAATAACAAGCGTACAATCTTAACTACCTGGTGAGTGCACCAAAAAATGGTTATTGTGAAGCACCTCTTGTAACTGTACCAATTGGCCAGTAAAAATGTCTGAGATTAGTTCCATGTGCCCATTTTTAATGATATATTATGCATTTCATTCTTAAGTATAACATTTTTGTACAGTGGATTAGTTTGTTTTTCATCTTGTCCTTTTTATGTCTTAATAGTCTAAAGTTGTATTTTATTTTCTACAGAGATCCAGTTCATCAATAAGCTGTTAAATCTGGGGACAAAAGTTCAGGTGAGATGTTTTATTTAATGAATTGGAGTGTTAACTTAAACCTTTTGCTGATCCAGGTATATTACATTTAATGAAATATCCTCCACTTGAAACATTAACAAGTTCACTCTTCACCAATACTGCCCCACTTTAATATTTCCCTCCTTTTTTCACTTCAAGATTTTCAGCAGCAGTGGTATTTTTAATATGTTTATGTGTGGCCTCCTAGGAATATAGACTTCTAATTCTGATTTCTGTAACTTCCTAGCAGCCAAGTCTCCCCTGGCTACAATTTGGAACATCATAATTTTCCATTATTCAGAAATCACACATAGTTCAAAGAGTAGGCCATCAAGTCCTGCAAGTTTGCCCCACCATTCAGTTAATAATGCTGTCCTCAACTCCACATCTGTGCTATTTCTCCATAACCTTCAATTCGTTGATCTTTCAAATATTTAGCCACTTTACCTTAAATATCTGGTAATCTGGCTTTCACTTTTCTGTTGCAGAGAACTTGAAGAGACTGACTGCCACCTGAGGAATTTCATTGTATTTTAATTTTAACTGATAGGTCCCTTATTTTGTAGGTGTGTTTCTGTGACTCTTGCACTAGTCAAAACATTTCAACATCACCTTGTTGCAAGCCTCTTTGGTATATTATTTTTGAATAAGGTCACCCTCTCATTCTTCTAAACTGTGACCTCTTGATAAGGCAACTCTCTTATTCCAGGAATTAGCTTTGTAAATCTCCTTTAGTACTACATCCACTGGTACTGTATTTAGGTAAGGGGATCAAAATTGTGCACGGTATTCCAGGTGTGGCCTTATTAACAGCTTTGTAATATAGGCCTAAGTGCCTTCCCTTAACTACTTTTTAAACCTTTCTGCTAACTTGGTGATTCCATTGTATGAAAAGATGTGCTTTGTTTTAAAAAAGAAAGTTCTCAAAATTAATTTTTCTAATAAAATTCTTTCTTTAGTATTGTTAGTCAGTTATTCTGTTTCCTAATCAATTTAAGGTGCTCTCTTTTTTTTAATTGTGTATTTGTTTTATGGGCTTCACAAGTGCTCAGGCTTTATGTAGCCTGAGAAGCTAACATTTGATGCAATATTTTTGCGTGATGTTTTATTGCTGATTAATCTCAAAAGATTTCAACATCTAGGCATCAGTACTGAGCCTTCATTTTTAAATCTCAAAGCCTTCTGAAAGGTTAACTGGGACACACTTGCAAATAATTTAAGCATGGATTGCTTCAATTTCTTTGTCTTTGAGGCTTGTATTTAGAATAAGGTTTCAAGTTGAGGGAAATCCTAAAATGAATTGTAATTTTTTAAAAATGTGCAAGTGTTACCAGGTTTTACTTCCCATTATATTCTGTGACTTAACCAAACAGAAATAAGTAGTTAATCTTTCTTTTTCCATATTTTTATTAATCTTCACATAGAAGAATACAGAGTACATGAGGATATATATTATGAATCAAAAAAAGGATAGAATAGTACCAAATACATTATATTTAAATCACACTAGCAATTGCAGTACCCTATATTCATAATCAAACACGTACATTAATTAAATTGTAATTTGAATTGTAATAATTTTATTATAAAAAAGAATCTAAACCCACTACCAAGATCGAAGCTGTTTGGGAAAGAAAGAAGAATGGGAAGAAGTCCTTATAGTGATTTATGTTATTAGCCAACATCTGTACTTTAACACCAAATCAAAGGTTTTGAAAGTAGTTCAAAAATGGTCCCCACAATCTTTGAAAGTCTTGTTTAGAATCAGAAATTGAACAACGGACCTTCTCTAAATTTAAGCATGACATAACATCACGTAACCATTGAGCGTGAGTAGGCGGAGCAACACCGCCCTCCTAGCTATAAGAGAAATAAAAGCCAAAATGTAATAACCTTTAAATATATATTTGGCTAGAAATTGGTGTTACTTTATAGATTTCTGGCTAATTTAGTTGAAAGAACAGCATGATTAATTCTAGCCTTTAATTTTCATGATGCACATAATTATTGATTTAGCTTTAACTATTCCAGAAGCTAAAATTCTTTTTAAAACTACATTGTGATTCTATTTAGTTTTATCATATGATATGTTATTTTTTTTTTAATAAAGATAGCATTATCAGAAGGGCACATAAGCATGAAGCAAGAAAAAGCTGTTTAGCCCATGAAATGCACTTCTTCCATAGAGTTCAATCTACCTTGAATTGTACCCCACCTGTTTAATCTGATTGGAATCTGTGTTTAAAAATGTCCCTTCACTATATCAGGCGGAGCTACAGAATATCCCTCTATCTGTATATTTCTGCATGACAGAACCATTGTGTGCAATTTTGCTCTCAATTCTGTGGTGGAAATACTGTGGGCCACCTGCGCAAGGTGTAAGAAAAACAGAACAGTGATAAATTTTCTGCTTTTTTCTTGACAGACACAGTGCCTCTACTTAGAACTACATTCCAGCAGTGTAACTGAGATGAAAAAAGTCATTGCAGCCATGGAGTTCTTTCAGTATTGTGGTTCACAACATATCAGAAGTTCCCAAAAATGTAAATTGCATTCATGCCATAGTGGTGTCATAGCTGGGTTCATTTCCATTTAATTCCATCCTGTCAGAATTCCACGTCCCATTCCCATTCTGATATATCTATCCATGCCCTCTACTGTCAAGGTGAAGCCACACTCAGGTTAGAGGAACAACACCTTATATACCGGCTCTGTAGCCTCCAACCTGATGGCATGAACATTGACTTCTCTAACTTCCGTTAATGCCCCTCCTCCCCTTCTTACCTCATCCCTGATATATTTAGTTTTTCTCCCCCTCCTTTTTTTTCTCTCTTTCTGCCCATCACTTTGCCTGTTCTCCATCTCCTTCTGGTGCTCTCCTCCCCCTTTCTTTCTCCCTAGGCCTCCCGTCCCATGATCCTTCCCCTTCTCCAGCTCTGTATCCCTTTTGCCAATCACCTTTCCAGCTCTCAGCTCACCCCACCCCCTCCGGTCTTCTCCTATCATTTTGCATTTTCCCCTCCCCCTCCTACTTTCAAATCTCTTATTATCTTTCCTTTCAGTTAGTCATGACAAAGGGTCTCAGCCCAAAACGTTGACAGTGCTTCTCCCTATAGATGCTGCCTGACCTGCTGCATTCCACTAGAATTTATTAGTGCTATTCAACTTCTTATTCCTGGCTTTTACTCAGCTCAGTTTGATCAGTGTACAGGTGGAGTGAGCTGACAACTTAGGAGATGATGTTAATTCTTTGAAATTTTGAAAATAGTTGGTGGAATGGGATTTTAAGAATTTAAAGAAATTATGCACACAAAGAAAGCAAATGAGGACAAACAAACCTATTACCTTCATTCTTTTGGTAGTTTACTTGGGTTTGCTTAATGATTAAGGATGTTCTGAGTAAGTCATATCATACTTAATGGTATTCGGAAAATACTCCCGTCAGGGTTTACTTCTTCTCTTTTTGGTTTGAACAGAAACTATGTACCAACTTCCTGTTAACAACCTTGCAAATCTAAGAAAAGCTCGTAAGACAGTGAAAAAGATCCTTACAGATATTGGATTGGACTATTGTAAAGATCATATAGAGGTAAGTAAAAATTAATTTTTGGAAGGGGTGAACAGGATTGAAATCTCATTGCATGCTGTTTACACTATCCTTTTGTTAGCTTCTTGAAATGTATTGTAAGTACATTATACAATAATCTAAAATTCACTGTCCTGAGACGCAGAAGGTAGCTGATGTGGGTAGGTAGTTAACCTGACATAATCAATGATACTCTTAACTAATTTTATTATCAAAGTACATATGTCATTACTATCTTGAGATTCATTTTTTGCAGGCATTTACAGGAAAATAAAGAAATACAATAGAATTTATATATAAAGACTGAGAAACACCCTATATGCAAAAGAAGACAAATAGTGCAAAAAGTGCCATATTGTCACCTCCTTTGATTCTTTCACCAACAGTGGTGCCATCAGCAAACTTACATATAGTATTGGAGCTGTACTTAGCCACACAGTCGTGGGTATAAAGTGAGGCAAGTAGGGTACTAAGCATATAACCTCATGGTGTACTTGTGCTGATAGTGATTGTGGAGATGTTGGCTAAGAATCTGCAACTGCGGAAATTGAGGATCCAGTTCCACTCACATCTTGGAGTTTAGTGATCAGTGTTGAGCGATTGATTAGTGCTGAATGCTGAGCTGTAGTCAGTGAAGAGCATTCTGATGTATGTATCTTCATTGTTCAGGTGTTCCGGAACTGAGTGAAAGGCCAATGAAATGGCATCTGCTGTAGTACCTGTTATGATGGTACTCAAGATTAGAGTGGTTCTAAGTCCTACTCCTTAGGCTAGAGTTGATGTGTTTCATTACCAGCAACTCAGGGCACTTCATTGGACAATAACTGTGGAGGCAGATTACCACATTCTTCTTGGGCTCTGGTACAATTGATGGCTGCTTGAAGCAAGTGGGCTCCTGGATTGTAAAAGCAAGAGATGCTCTCTTCTCGTTGATGCCATCAGGAAAAAGGTACAGGAACCTCGGGACTCTCACCACCAGGTTCAGGAATTGTTATTAGCCCTCAACCATCAGACTCTTGAACCAAAAGGGATAACTTCACTTGGCCATCACTGAAATGTTCCCACAACCAACGGACAATTGTAAGAATTCTTTATCTTGTGTTCTTGATATTTATTGCTTATTTATTGTTTTTTGTGTTTGCACAGTTTGTTGTCTTTTGCACTCTGGTTGTACACTCAAGTTGGTGCAATCTTTCGTTGGTTCTGTTAGGGTTATTGTGCTATAGATTTATTGAGTATGCCTGCAAGAAAATGAATTTTGGGGTTATATGTGGTGATGTATATGTGCTTTGATAATAAATTTACTGAATGTCAGTAAACACTCTGGCCACTTGAGTCACACAGATCTTCAGTATTTAGCCAGGTACACTGTCTACACCAGATGCATTCTGTGGGTTCACCTTCCTGAAGGATACTCTCAAATTGGCTTCAGAGACTGAAATCACAGGGTCATCGGGGGCTGTGGAGTTCGTGAAGGTGTCTCCACACTTGTTAGTCAAAGCAAGCATGAAAAGCATTGCGCTCATATAGGAGTGAAATTTTATCGTTTTATTTTGCTTTGTTTTGCTTTGTTTGAGATGATGGCATTCAGTCACAGCTGTCAGGCATCCTTCTGTGATGCAAGTTCAGAAGAAACCCTTCTGGATTAGGTTATACTTGATAGTAGCATAATATAATGTGCCTGGAGGTTTTCTCCGTTTTGTGATGTCATTTGTCGCTAACTTATATTCTCTTAGGTAGAATAGTATTTTTGCCTTCCTTGTGAACTGTATTGCCACCATAAACTAAATCAATGGGCGCATGCATTAACTTTTGTGTTTGTTAATTTTGGCTTCAATTAGGGGTTGGGAAACACATTATTGGAACATAGTTTCTGCAGATTTTTAATTCGGGTGTTTGTAAATTTCTGTGAGCTCCCCTTTATCTGAAATGCCAACTGCAAATGCTCCCTGGCCTGCTGAAGTTATTACCAGCATTTTTCATTTTCATCTCGGATTATTCACAATCTGTAATACAATACTGTATTTTCAGAAGAATGTGGCTTGTTTTTGACATTGGTTCGTCTTTTTAATGTCTTAATAATTTGTTAAAGCTAATTGAGTCTGAACCAGGATAAATAGAATACTCGTGAATCTGATACATTGTGAAGCTATTTAAATTTAGTCATTTGATAGATAATTTTTACTGCTTTAAGAATTTCTGTGATGTACCAAGTAAAACACTGAACATAGAATAGTACAGCACAGTACAGGCCCTTTGGCCCACAATGTTGTGCCGACCCTTAAACCCTGTCTCCCATATAACCCCTACACCTTAAATTCCTCCATATACCTCTCTAGTAGTCTCTTAATCTCTGTCTATTCCTCTTTAATGTCTTGTATACCTCTATCATGTTTCCTCTCATCCTCCTCTCCAAAGAGTAAAGCCCTAGCTCCCTTAATCTCTGATTATAATGCATACTCCCTAAACCAGGCAGCATCCTGGTAAATCTCCTCTGTACCCTTTCCAATGCTTCCACATCCTTCCTATAGTGAGGCAACCAGAACTGGACACAGTACTTCATGTGTGGCCTAACCAGAGTTTTATAGAGCTGCATCATTACCTTGCGACTCTTAAACTCTGTCCTTCGACTTATGAAAGCTACACCCGATAAGCTTTCTTAACTACCCTATCTACCTGTGAGGCAACTTTCAGGGCTCTGTGGACATGTACCCCCAGATCCCTCTGCTCCTCCACACTACCAAGTGTCCTGCCATTTGTTTTGTACTCTGCCTTGGAGTTTGTCCTTCCAAAGTGTACCACCTCATATTTCTCTGAGTTGAACTCCATCTGCCACTTCTCAGTCCACTTCTGCGTCTTATCAATGTCTCTCTGCAATCTTAAATCATCCTCTACACTATCCACAACACCACCAACCTTTGTGTCGTCTGCAAACTTGCCAACCGACCCTGCTACCCCCACATCCAGGTCGTTAACAAAAATCACAAATAGTAGAGGTCCCAGAACCGATCCTTGTGGGACACCACTGGTCACAACCCTCCAATCCGAATGTACTCCCTCCACCACACCATCTGCTTTCTGCAGGCAAGCCAATTCTGAATCCATCTGGCCAAACTTCCCTGGATCCCATGCCTTCTGACTTTCTGAATAAACCTACCATGTGGAACCTTGTCAGATGCCTTACTAAGATCCATGTAGATCACATCCACTGCACTACCCTGATCTATATGCCTGGTCACCTCAAAGAACTCGTATCAGGCTTGTTAGACACGATCTGCCCTTCACAAAGCCATGGTGCAAAACAGAATTTGTGTTGAGTATAGAATAAGAAGCTAATCTTAACCTCCTTCCTAACAGGTTTTGTATATGCACTATGGTATGTCTTACCTTAACCACTCTCTCAACATAGCCCTGCCCTTGCCTGCTCCCTCAATGACCAGTTGTTCCTTTACTCCTGAGTCAGGGGACGTATCAGAGGGCAGGTAAAGTGCAACAACTGTAGACAAATCAGTTTAACTATGAATGTCTTAAGACTTGCAATCAGGGATTTTCAATTAAGACTTTTGGAAAAAGTTGAATTTAATGAAGAACACCATTGTAAATTTATTGAAGTTATATACTGTTTGACTAACCTGTTTGATAGTCCATATAAAAGGCTAGATAACATGATCAATGCCCATGAAAATAAAGGGTCAGTGATAGCCTTGTTAGGAAATTAGCTTAAAGGTAAAGCTAATAGAAATAGCTGTTTTTCAGAATTGAGGATAATGGACAGTAGATAGAGAGCATGAATAGAGGATTATTACCATATGTTGATGTGGGAATTAGTTTTTTTGACATAAATGAGTTGGGAGTGGATATCCAGGTAAAATTTCAAATAGTTCAGAACTTAGTATTACATTAAATGGTGAGGTGGACAGATACAGCCTACAACAAGATATGTTGTCAGAACACAGAGATGGCACATGAAATTTAATAAAACAAAGCACTATGGTTTAGCAGAAAGAATGAGACAGTATAGACCAAATGGCAGAGTTCTTGAAAGAATACGCAATTGGAAATGGCTTGGCATATTGAGGGAATGGTTAGTGAAGCTTATGGGAAAGAAGACAAAAGCAGGAAAGTTGTATAAGATCTTACAGATCGTATGGTGACCCTGTGTAAAACACTGATTTGGTCCAACTAGAGGTTGCATCCTATTTTTAGCACAATAGTTTAGGAAGGATATTGAAAGTCCAAGATGATGTCTTATTTTAAAAAAACTGAAATCGTTCCAGGCATGAGGTATATTAACTGTTGAAGTTGAGATGCTCTCCTTAGGACAAAGGAGGTTGAGAGGAAATTTGAAGATGTGTAAGAACATGATTTTTAATAGGGTAAGTAGAAGGCAAATTAAAAAGTAGGAAGTAATGGCTCACCAGCAGATGCCTCAAAGCTGAGGTAGTACAGACTTATAATTTGGTCAATAGGTATAATAGGATCCTTTATAACTGGTTAGGCCACATTATTAATTTGTAGAAATAAGACAAATGAGTAAAACTGGGCTATTCAGCCCATTGAGTCTGTCTGTCATTCCATCGTGGCTGATTTATTATCCCTCTCAATTCTGTTCTGCCTTCTACCCATAACCTTTTGACACCCTTACTAATCAAGAACCTATCAACCTCCAGTTTAAATATGCCCAGTGATTTACACTGCATATGTGGCAATGAATTCCACAGATTCACCACCCTCTTCACTAAAGAAATTCCTCTTCATCTCTGTTTCAAAAGGGCGTCCTTGTATTCTGAGGCTGTGCCCTCTAGTCCTAGACTCTTCTCTTCCCCCCCCCCACCTTCCACCCCGCCACCCTGACTATAGGTAACCTCCTCTCCATGTTCACTCTATTTAGGTGTCACCTTTATGGTGGATACCCTGGCTGTCAGTGAATAACAAGGTTTTCGGGGTTTTAAACAAATATCTGAAAAATTAAAGAATTTACACTTGAGGCCTATTATCTACTTGTGAGGGGTTAGAAGTAAAATTGTCTTTTGCAAAGTGGGCAGTTTATGATCTGGTACTTGGTGCTTATAAAAGTCATGAAAAAAATACACAAGGTTTTGCATAGTGTATTAGATTGACACCAGAAGGAAAGCAATTTGCCAGAGAATGGAATTGCCAGTAGTGCTCTGTTTGTCTAAATAATCACTTCTGATGTTAAAGCAATTGAATGATCCTGCATTGAATATCCTATTATTTGAAGAAGCTACTGAAGGAATTATACACTTAATAATGCTGTATCACTTTGCTGCTTAGTTTTAAGTGATTTGTGATTGAAACTAGGTATTTATGTCAAAAAGGGAGAAAAGGTTTTTTAGGAAGTTTCAGGAGAACTTTTTATGATTAATATGTTGAATACTAGTATTACTCTTAATTTTTCATATACAACTAAAAATGTTCTTACAGGATTTCAAGCAGTTTGAACCAAATGACTTTTACCTAAAGAACACTACATGGGATGATGTCTCACTTTGGGACCCTTCTTCTACAAAACTACAGGTTTGTTTCATTTCAAAAACAGAAATGTTAACTTCCAGGCTACGTTTATGTTAATAATTATATCTAGTTATCAGGAAGAGCTTTTCTACTATATTATAACAGGAAATACTTGTTTTTGATGATTTGGCAAATGTAAGTTGGTAAATGCACTGTGCTTGTGATACTCAAGATTGATAAAACACTTTGATTAACCAAAAGGTGAAGTATTTTGGATTGTAAATTATTGTACATTTGTGTAGAGAAGTGCTCAGGCTATAATTGAAGAATGCAGTATAGTTACAAATCAATATTGATTCCTCTCTAGATGTGAATTGTGATTAAATGCAGTTGATAAAGATGCCTCCAGCCTTCTCGTTAACTGGAGAATCAGCCAGCTTGTAAATTTGAAAATAGTATGTTACTACTGTAGTGTAGTTAGTAAAACTATGCCATGGCTAAACAGAATGCTACATAATTGATTTGGAGTAGATTCTGGCATTACATTTAAAAATAAAACTTGTCATATGTATAATAATATTGGATAAATTATGCAGTACCCTACTGTTATTTATATTTAATTCATAGGTAAGCTTAGATTGCCTTTTATTGCAAAATAGCTGAACAATTAACCCACTTTTTTTTCTCTTTTTCAGGATTATCGTACAAAGCCATTTTGTTGCAGTGCTTGTCCATTTGCATCCAAATTTTTTTCTGCCTACAAAAGCCACTTCAGAAATGTTCATAGTGAAGATTTTGAAAACAAAATACTTATTAATTGCCCTTATTGCCCATACAATGCTGACAGAAAGACCCTGGAAACTCATATCAAGATATTTCATGTACCTCTCTGGAAAGTACCTAGTGGAGGCAAGAATGCACACCATGAAAAGTCAAAGCAGGATAGCAATCTTAAACTGAAACATGCTGATAGCGTGGAACAAGCAGTTTATTACTGTAAGAAGTGTACTTACCG
This sequence comes from Hemitrygon akajei, assembly GCF_048418815.1. NCBI lineage: Eukaryota > Metazoa > Chordata > Chondrichthyes > Myliobatiformes > Dasyatidae > Hemitrygon > Hemitrygon akajei. Next base: position 129,037,743 of record NC_133134.1, read on the forward strand.
AGATCCACTTTATGATGTTGTCCGGAAACATATTTACAGAGAACATTTTCAGCATGTGGCAGCTCCTTATGTGGCAAGAACAGGAGACAAGTCAGTGAATGGAACGTTTTCTGCCACTAACGGAAGAGAGGATGGGACTGTGCACTGTAAACGTTGTCTCTTCATACCCAAAACTTATGAAGCCTTGGTTCAGCATGTTATTGAAGACCATGAACGAATAGGATACCAAGTAACGGCGATGATAGGGCATACGAATGTGGTTGTTCCAAGATCAAAACCCTTGATGCTGATAGCACCAAAACCACACGACAAGGCTTTAGCTGCTGGAAATTATCAGAGTGTGAAAACTTCAATGCAGCAGAATATGAATCGTGTATCCATGTCCAAAAACGCACAGAATTCTGCTGTTAATCTTATGTCAGGTAGTGGTCGTCTGCCACCAAAATATGCTGTTTCATCAATGGCACATAACTATCCTTTGGGTCAACAAATGAGGCTGCCGCTGCCAGGTGGTTTACCAGTTCCTCTTCAGCAACGATCACAAACGGTAAAACAACTAATCTCTGGTGGCAATGGGCGTCAATATGGAGTTGGTGCTGGTGAACAGAGGCGGCCATCTCAGATGCAATATAACGTTCAGGCGGGTAGCTTGACTGGGAACAGTGGATCCAGTCAATTATCAATGAAACAGTCACAGTTCAGTATTTCTCAAGCACAAAGGATGCAAGGATTATCTACTTCAGCGGTAAAGTCATTAGCTTCACCAACAGGCTTGAGTAATTCTGCTAGCCAGAGTCCTGCATTAGCTGGGTCTGCTGCTCAGAAGTGGAAGATCTGTACAATGTGTAATGAGCTTTTCCCAGAGAGTGTATATAGCATACACTTTGAGAAAGAGCATAAAGCTGAAAAGATCCAGGCTGTAGCTAATTACATTCAGAAGATCAATAGCTTCACAAGCAAATGTCTCTACTGTAACCGTTACTTACCTAGTGAAACGCTGCTTAACCATATGCTTATACATGGACTCTCATGTCCTTACTGCCGGTCCACTTTCAATGATGTTGAAAAGATGGCTGAACATGTAAGAATCCTTCATATTGATGAAGAAGTGGGACCCAAGACTGAATCAACATTAACTTTTGATTTGTCTACACAGAAAGGTAGTCGCAGTAATATACAGCTTCATGTTACTACATACAGTACCTCTGAGAGTGCCTCTGTGGAGAATACAAATTATCGATCCCAGAATCAGAACATGGCTTTTAGAAAGCCAGAAGGGCAACTGCAGCAGCCAAAACCACAAGTGAAATCTAAAATAAAGCCAGATTTGAATTCTATTTCTCAAACTCAATTACCCTATAAAAATGATGTTGGCAAAACCCTTTGTCCTTTGTGCTTCTCTATTTTGAAGGGCCCAATATCTGATGCTTTGGCACACCACTTGAGGGAACGACATCAAGTGATACAAACAATTCATCCAGTGGAAAAAAAGCTTACCTATAAATGCATTCATTGTTTGGGAGTCTACACAAGTAACATGACAGCCTCTACCATAACATTGCATTTGGTGCACTGTAGAGGTGTTGGAAAAGCACAAAATGGTCAGGATCGAAGTCTTGCTCATGCTAAGGTAACTCATTCACCAAGTGTAATGCCCATGAAGCGAGAATATGAGTATGAATATGGGGACTTTGCTTTAATGAAAAAAAGGAAATTGGATGGTGAGGAAACTGTTCAGAGCTTTACCTTGGGAGAGGATAAACCAGAGGAGCCTGTAGTTTTAGCTATCGATCCCAAGGGGTATGAGGATGAGTCCTATGAGGCCAGAAAAATGTTCCTTACAAACTATTTTAACAAGCAACCTTACCCAAGCAGAAGAGAAATTGAGAAGTTGGCAGCTGGCTTATGGTTATGGAAATCGGATATTGCTTCCCACTTCAGCAATAAGAGGAAGAAATGTGTTCGAGATTGTGAGAAGTTCAGGCCCAAGGTACTGCTTGGATTTAACATGATGGAGATGCGAAAAGTAAAGCATAACATGGACTTTGGGCCTACTTGGAATATGCTAAATAACAAAGAAATAGATGGTAAGGAACCTGCTACTTTAAAGCCAAGCATGGAAAAAGTAAATCAGAAACTGGAGAAAGGGAGAAGAGGTTTAAGTCTGGGGTCAGAAAAAACAGAGGGAACTATTTTAGATTTGAGCTCCCAGATGGAGGAAAATTCTAATCCAAACTTGGGAAAGATGAAAGGAAGAGCTATGAACCAGCGTTCAGAAAACCTGGAGGGCAATGCTTTAGACTTGAGCACTCAGGTGGATGAGAGACCTACAAACACCAACTCTGCAGTGGTGGAGGGTACACCATTGGATTTGAGTGCTCAGATGGTGGAGGAAAGTCCTTCAATCAAGAGCACTGAGATGGTAGAAGAAAGTCCTTCAAATATGAGTTCTGAGATGGTGGCAGAAAGTCCTTCAAATGTAAGTTCTGATATGGTGGAGGGAAATGCTTTGGATTTGAGTTCCCAGATGGTGGAGAAAAGCCCTTCAAGTATGAGTGCAGAGATGGTAGAGGAGAGCCCATCTAATATGAGTGCTGAGATGGCAGAAGCAAGCCCTTCAAATATGAGTCCAGACAATATAGAGGAAAATGCTTCAAATACTTGTGGTGGTGAAGATTTGTCATCAAGTGAAATGAGTGGTTTGCAGAGTAGGGAAGAAACTTCTGAAATGGTTCCTGAAGATTTAAATAATGAATTTCGAAAGCCTGCATTTACAGAAAATGCATCATTGGGGTTGAAGGATGATGTTTCAAACATGGATGAAGAGTATCCTGAACAATCTTCTGAATCAAAAGATAAGGAATCGGAAAGTGAAGATTCGGAAGATCTTTCTGAATGCAAAGAAGCTGGTTCACCAGCTGAGGATGGACTTGTATCTCCACAAGCATCTGATCAAGAAGATGTTTCATCTGAGCTGAAGCAAGAATTTTGGATCAAACGACCATGGACAGATGATGTATCCCAAAGTGAAGAGGAGGAAGAGCCCCCTCGGACCTCTGAAACAAAAGCTGCATTGGAAAACGATGAGCAAAGTTGGGGAGGGGGGCCACGTGAATGGAGTGGAGCACAGTTCCAAAATGAAGGAGAAAAGTGGGCCAAAGAACGGCCTGAGTGGAAAAACGTTTCGCCAGAAAATGAAAATTTGTCTAATCCATTGTTAGAATGGCAAGGTAACACAGCAGATAGTGAAGGTGAGGAGCTTGATCAGCTCCTTGATCAGTCAAATGATGGTCTTTCTGATAATGTGGCAGAACCTGTTTGTGGATCCTCATCGGGTGTTGGGTTAAGTAGTCAACCTGCATAAAGTTTGACTTATTTTGGAGCTTTGCTGTGAATTGTGTGCAGTATCTGAAAATGAAAAAAGCCAGTGTATAAAATCTGAAGGACTATTCAAAGGTACAGAATTACAGATGGGGGTTGGGGGGCAGTAAAATGCAACTGGTTTTGTTGCATTTTGCCCTCAGGTTGCTTTACAGTTGTACAAAAGTGGCATTGTAATTTACTTTCTAAATGTTTTCTCATTTACCTATGGTAGTGAAAGGCCAACATGTACTTACTGGTTAACAGTGTACTGTACTATAGATTTCAATAAGACCTTTAAGTTTGTTATATTCATTTACTCAGTCTGCGTAGCTGGAATGTATATTTCTACAGTTTTAGAGCCATTCTAAGTGAAGCTTATCGTATAGGTCTTGTGTACTTGTTCTAGATTTACTGTATGATTCACCTTTTTTTAGTGCCCCTGCTGTCAAATAAATGCAGCATTTAGTTCACTTGATAACTGCTTGAAGGAGGTTGTGCTGTAGTGTCTGTCAACATTATTATAAAACTAGTTTTTATTGCACATATCCTTATACAACTTTGGTAGCATTTGGCCAGTAGCTTACTGAACATAATAACTGGCCTTACTGTAATATGGCAAATTGCTGTTTAATGTATCCTTTGCTCCAATATTGATGGTTACTGGCATTTCAAATGTTAATGCATTTTTAAAGTCTCCCTTCAGCCTAAATTACTTACAGAACTAGGAATGAAATTCATAATATGCTGATTTGACTGATTTGTGTTTGGATCAGCGCACATGGTGAATTGGGTAAAACATGGCAAATATTTAGAAATGCCTAGTTTTGCCTATTTCAAGGTTATATGTTAGGGATAAAAACACCATTATGGTGTTTGTATACATTGTATCATCTATGTAATAGTGTCTGTGTAGTAAATTTCATTTTTGTGATCTTTATTTTCCTTTGTACTTTTCATTTACACTTATGGAAAATAAAATGCTTTATCGTACTCTATTGTGTATGATATTTACATGCATTTTTACATTATGTACTTACCATAGTGGATAGTTTTAAATAAAATGCAGTCCTTATATCAGATTAAAGACCATTTAATGAAATTCAACAATATTTTAAACTTAAACCTTAAATACAGGCTGTTTTGTAAGTTCACTAATAGATATGTTTTGTAATCATTTTGAAGCTATAAATATTCAGCAGAAATTACTTTTTGTTTTTGGTCAGGGTGCAACTTGAATTACTGCTACACTTTGGTTATGTTTTATAAATTTAGTGTTTGTACATTCAGAGTACATGCTGTGAGCTTTAATTGCTTGTGTAGTTTCTTCATGACTAATTAGTTGTAATGATTCAGTAATCCAGTGGTTTTGTAAATCTCCGTAAAGTTGGATTACATGCATGGATAAATGTTAATACATTAATTTGTACTTCAGTTTTGAAGATAACACCTTAACTCAAGTCAGATTAGGAGTCTGGATTCCACTTCTTTTCAGGTTCTACTAAGATATTGATATGCATTTTTGTTTCATGTTATTGAAACTGTAAAAGCAATTTAGTTTCAGATAACCCTTTCAATTTAACAGAAACCAGGTTGTTTCTTTGCCAAACTATTCTTGGTTATGAACAAGTTTTTGCAAGGGAAAGTTTGAAGAAGAACCCTGACAAAATTCAGAATTTAAGCAACCTTACTTATGGACTAATATTATTCCTGGTAAAGATGTGTACTGCTGTCATGATAACATTTACTGCTCATACTTATCTGTCCTTGAGCTGCATAGCTTGGTGTCCTAGTTGTATTGGTATTTGTCTAAATTTCTTCTTAGACTACTTTCTTTACCTAAATGGGTTTGGTTTCAATTTCATTAGTAATTCAGAAAGATTTATTTAACTATAGCAATTTAAATTCCCAGCTACAGTATTGAAAGCTGAAGTTGCTAGGTCAATAGTCAAGGCTTAAAAATACTTATGGAAAAAAATGTTAATGTAGACTGCACTTGATGGATATGCTGGTTTTTGGGACTACTTCCTAACTGATAATATGGGGGTTTCTCTCTTTATAAACAATTTAGTAAAAAAGAAATTAAATGGTGTATTTTATGGTTTTTTTTGTATGTTTTGATAATACATTTGTAAACATCATTTTCTAATCATGAGCAATGCTATTTAGAATGTTGCACCTTTAATGTTGGCTGACTGCTTTGGAGGATAGAATCGGTATAATTGCTAGTATCAAAGTCTCTTTAAGCTCAATTGCTAACATATTATCTTCTGACTTAAAAATTGTAGTTCCAGATCTATTTTTTTTTAACATCAAGGAATAGGTCTAATTGCAAAGAATCATTATGGGTGTGAGAGGCTTGAGTGTGCACTAAATATATGATTGAGGATGTTTCTGAAATGATTTCTTAGAATGCTAGGCAGTATGTAACATGCTTACATAACTTTACGAAAAGCTTTATTTGTCACACGTACATCTAAACATACAGTGAAATGCATCATTTATGTCTGTGCTGGGCAGCCTGCAAGTGTTGCTGACACCAATGTAGCATTCTCAGTACTTAATAATCCTAACTTGTATGGCTTTGGAAAGTGAGGGAGAAACTGGAACATTCAAAGCAAACCCATGCAGCCATGTGGAGAATGTACAAAGTACTTGCAGACAGGAATTGAACACCAATCTAGTACTGTAAAGCATTGCCCGAACTGCTATAATATAGTGCTGCCTATAATAGGTTTAAATTATTCTGGAAGTCAGCCATAGGGCAGACTGCAATGAGAATCTTTAAAAAAATATATATCTTGTGTTGCAATCCAACTTCTTTGGCTGTAATAAGTACAAAGAACTGAAGTCAATAATTGAATATAAAGTACATCAATTTCTTTGGAATATTTTGACATTTTAATTAGCTATAGCAAAGGATATTATACCAGGATCAATGTTTTCAAAATCTTGATTTTTTTTTGAAATTCCTTACAGGCTTGCAAATGGTTCTATTTAGCATAGTAGCTCTGGAGCTAAAGCTTGATTTTGTGTTTGGTTCTACCATTTTTATAAAACTACTGAAACTGAAAGTGGAATTTCTATCTTTGGTATTATTCACAGTTGAAGCTCCTCAGTCTTTTGAGATGGTTTAGTTAATGGCAGTCAAATTGGATGAACACTGGCCAAGAGTTTGTGTTAGTGTGTGTTAGTGTCACTGAATTCACAAGAACACTGAAAATAGGATGAAAATACTGTACCTAATCAATTTCAACCATGGAAATGGTCCTGAATGCATAGAATAAACCCCAAAGCTTTGTTTAGCTGCTCTAGTTTGAGGGGAAAGGTTATTTGAACTGGCTGATTTTTATCAGTTATTCAAATCTTGGACATTCAGAAGTCCTATTCCCCAGTTGAGGCAATAAACTGAAATACTGCATATATTGAAGTATAAGAGGCAAACTTTAATCTTATCAAGTTATGTCATACATAATCACAAACCAAAAATAGATTAGTCATTCTGTTGTGCCTATTATATATTGGCCTTGACATCATTTTCCTGTTCAGTCCTCCGTACCGTTTTCCAAAGTTATAAAGTCTACTGACTAATTCCCATGACTCAAATTCAAAGAGATTGGTGAGAAGAATTTTTTTTTTTACTCTGCCATGTCGTGAGACTATAACCCTGAGTGCTAACTTCCCATAGCAGGTAAACGTCATGTGGCATCTACTTATCTAACCATCTTAGAAACTAGGTGTTACAAGGTTGTCATCTATGCATTTATTTTCTGGAATGTAAGCCCAATCTATTTAATATTTTCTCATAAGGATTTTGTGGCAGGTGTCAGAAGGCATTATATCTTTTCAGACAAAATGTCAACTCATCAGAATTGAAGAATTGTTTTTATTGCTAGATTTGGAAACATTCCTGATTTTAAAAAAAATATAATTTCATCCCACTATATATCAGTTGGTTGTCCTTTGCGTCCTTTGGTACTAAGTATTAACCACTTGGTGCTTCCAAAATATTTTTTATGTCTGATCAAACTGCTAGCATTGTATTTGCCGGCATGGATGCATGTTCTTGGGCACAGGGAATGAGGATCACGGGTTGACAATAATGCAGAAGGAGCAGAATTCAAAACAGTTTCCAGGAGGCAATATCAGCAACATGTCCAGATTTCAAAGATCCATATTTTAGTGCCTGATGAAATCTATTGTATTTCTTAACACCTGCAACATGGAAGATATGGTTGGACATGGGACTCAGATAATGATTCTGCCTACTTTTCCCCATGGCTATCAGGATAAGGATACAAGAACTATGATCATTTGTGTAAATGCTCATAAGTAGCTCTTATTGGAAGTCATGCCTATAGTCCCAATGAAAATTATGTATTAATTATGCTCCCATGTGATGTTTGTTATTTGATTTCAATGGGTGTGGTGTATTAAGAATAATAAATACTTATAGGAATATGTGATTGGAATTATGGCAGTAGTGAAGGTGACTGAATTTGGGATAAAATGTTAGGCTGAAATCTTGGATATCCTCTTCCATCCTGGTGGGTTCCTGTGAAGTGAGCTATCCAGTACATTTTACCAAGATGGTTGGATGTGGTTACTAATCCCTCTGAAAAAAAATCATCTTGTTAAAGAAGCAGAAATGCATGGTGCATGGTTGTGACTGGAAATGTCAACAGTTCCTTGTGCAGATACTGCTTGACTCGGCTCGTACAGCTCATTGTTGCTCCAGAGATAACTTGTCTTCACCACTAAATGTGCCTACTACACCAACAACTGCAAATAAATAATAGTACTGAGGTTTAAAAGTCTTGGTTACCTTTTGCATATTTCCTAATAACTTGCGTCCTGATCTTAGTTTTGATTACATCTCTTTGTATCTCCCTTTAAAACCTCAGAACTTTACAGCACAGGGAAGGGCCTTCAGTCTATGATGTTAAGTCAAAAGACCATAAAACATAGGAGCAGAGTTAGATGATTTGGCCATCGAGTCTTTATTATCCCTGTCAACCCCATTAGAGCCTTCTTCAAGTATACCCAATGACTTGACCTCCACAGCCAAAACTTGTCTCTGTTGTAAAGACCTTCGATTCTAGGCTGTGCCCTCTAGTCCCAAGCTCCCCCACTATAGGCTACATACTCTACATGTCCATTCTAGCTAGGTCTTTATTCAATGTTCAATGTGATTTCTCCACTCATTCTTCTAAACTGCAATGAGTACAGTCCCAGAGCCTGCAAATGCTTCTCAAATGTTAACCACCTCATTCTCTGGATTATGCATCACTATTAGCTACAGGTGAGGTGCCAGATGATGAGAGAGAAAAACCTGGGAATTAAAGTCTAGTGATAGGCAAATTGCTGGGGCAGGGGAGATTTTGAAGGATTAGATAAATGTATATGGTGGAAAGCTTGGTGCTGATTCGCTTGTGTTTTTTTCCATGGGAGATCATATCTCACAAATACGCAATTTTCTTTCTGCCTGTACATGAACCATATCCATTCCCTGGATATTCTTGTACCCATCTGAACGCCTCTTGAATTTGCTTCTACAGTCACCCTTCGCAGCATATTCCAGGCACTTAATGCTCACTGTATTTTTTTTAAACTTGCGCTGAACATCCCCTGTATACTTCCCCTCACTTTTAGCCCAATTGTATTTTAAATTTTCTAATCTGAGGGGGAAAATATTCTAGTTGTTTTTACCTGGTCTATTCTCTTTAATTTTATGATCTATTATCAGCTCTCTACTCAGCATATTTTTTTTATCCATAGGGATACTGTGTGGAATAGGCCTTCCTGACCTTTTGAGCTGTGCTGCCCAACAATCCCCCCAATTTAATGCTAACCTAATCATGGGAAGATTTACAATGGGCAATTAACCTACTAAATGGTAACCTCTATTTATAGTGTGTATCCTCTAATTCAGGCATCATTTTGATAAACCTCTTATGAACCCTCCCCAAAGCAGTCCTCTAAAGGTAACAAGAACAGCATGTAGTACTCCAAATTTTTATACAACTGTAACCTGAGCCTATCAAAAGGCAGTGTTATCAATGACACATGTCATTGAAATTTGTGGTATAGGTGCCCCCCCTTTACAAAGGTTCCTATGAAACCTTTTTTAAGCGCAAATGGCGTAAAGTGAAGAATCATTAATTTAGATGAGAAAAATTTTTGTAAAAGTAAAAATCCTCTTTGTAATGCTAAAACAGGTTACTAACGTAGGTCTTTTGTAAAAGTGAAGTGGCGTAAAGTGGGGGACACCTGTAGTATAGTACAAGACATAAAAATTACTCTTAAGTTACAAGAACTAAATGGTGCAAAAGAGGAATAGTGAGGTACTGTTGGTGGACTTTACAAAAATATGGTGGGAAACATTTTGAGAGTGGGTCTTTAGGCTCCTGTACTACCTCCCCAGCTGGCTGGTGTTGGTGTAGCATCAGCACTGGACTTCAAGGCAGATTGTTCTGAGTTCAAACTCAACCAGGCCCCAACCTGGGCAGCAGCAGTATCTGCACGGAAGAAAGGCCTGGCAATCTATTTCCATATCTTGTCATGAAAACCCTATGGTCCATGAGGTCATGAAGAGTCAGACAAAACTTAACTGAACAACAAACCACCTTCCTAAACATAATAATGAAAAGGCTGTGTGCAAGATGGTGAGAGTCCTTAATGAGGGTGTCCCAGCACTGAAGGTAAACAGGCCATATGCCATTTTTTCCCAATTTACTTGTCACTTTCAGGGAGCTGGAGACTGGGACCCCAAGATACTTTTGTACTTCAGTGTTTCAGTGGTTTGTCCAGCCACTGTATATTTGTGTTCCTTTTACATTTGCCGGGATTAAACTTCATTTGTCATTTTTCTGCCCAATAACTGATCCGTATCCTGCTGTATCCTTTGACAAACTTCACTGAAACTACGTAAGTCTTTTTGCAAGCTTATTTTATCCTTCGTAACAACTGATTCATCCAAAATCATAATTATCTATTTGCTGTCCCTTAATAATGTACTTTTCCATTTTATATATATATATATATATATAAAGAACATTACCCATAATGACCTGTATAACTTCCCCCCCCCCCCCCCCCTAATTTGTATATCATTGTTCTGGATCTGTTAGCATTAAACATGGAGTTATAGTGGAGATGTATGTATACTGACTTGCATTTCAAATTTGCGGTCATTGTTCTGTTATGCATTCAATTCTAGCTAGATACATATGTCAAGGGACAAATTTTCAAACCCTGATCATAACTCTGGAGTCCTAAATATGCCCTTGATTTCTTTCTCATCAGTGTAACTGTTTCAAGATTGTTTTTTTTTGACATTCTTCAGTACACAAGTCTGAAGGGGAACAAAATGATTGTTGCTCTGGATCTGACTCAACATAAAAAAGACAATCAGCATAAAGAAATACATGAAAATACGATAAATATAAATACATAAGAATAGCCTGTATACATACACTGGCATATAAGGTGACTGACAAGAAATGATACATTGGTGGTTGGTAAAATGGCTTAATAGGTGGAGATGTTGATCAGCCTGATGCCTTTTCTGAATGATGGTATTGCAGATGCTGTGTAGCTTCTTTCCTTGATGGAGAGGGACGAACGTTTCATGCGCAGGGTTCATATACTTTGATGCAGTTTTGCTCCCCTACCTTAATGTTAAAAGACAGTAAGATACTGAAAGATTGCTGATTATCTGGAAGCTAATTATCTAAAGCTACTGTCTTCATTAGCAGAAGCTCAATTTCCTTGTGATAAACATTCAACCTTTTTCACAGCTCAATCAGATCATTTGTAATTTGAAGCAAAATAATAACTTGCCTCAGAGTTCCTTTAAAAATATACTTAATGCCTTTGGCTAATATGCTGCTTGAATTTTCATTCAACCTTAATTACCTACAAATTTGATTTCTTAATGCTGCTCTTCAGTTTCATCTTTCAAAATGTATGGCTTTATCCTATTCTTTATATATTGTTTATCAAGGCATGTTTCCTTGACACTTGGATCTCGCCTCAAAAAAATAAAACCTGTGTCATGTTAACATTTATTATTTCTGAAAATGCAAGCAACCTGTTCCAAACTTTCTCAAGTTCTGAAGTTTTCTTTCAACTATCTCACTTTTCCCCTTGTGAGTACAATTGTTCCTCCACTAACCAATTCTTTATACACCTCTTTTATCAGAAAATAACCTTGTAGTAATATACAATTGAATGGATGCAAAATCTTATGGCAAAAGTATTTAGTTTAATGCAATTAATGAGAGTGACACAGCTGAATTTTAAGGTATTGTAATTAGAAATATCAATGATTAAAATATGCTTTTTAATGGTGAGTCAGAGATTAGTGAAGAAAATCAGAATCTAGTTGTAAATGCTACTGTTTGCTAATTTGATGGATATTTAATAGCTTTAAATACATTCTGAATTGGCATGCTTGCTTTGGTAATTCAATATCAAAGTCCTAGAAAAAACTCCAGTCCTTTCATAGTGTGCTTCAGTGTGTCATTCTTGAGCTGTTACTAAAGTATGCAGCAAAATTATCAACACTTCAACATGCAAGTGCAGTTGAAATTCTTTGCAGTAAGATTTTAAAAAATCTAACTTTTTGATTTGGCAATTACACAATGATCAGTAATTGCAATTGAAAATTAAATTTTGGAGAATTAAGACACTTAAAGGTTGATCTAAAAGTATCACAGCTCACACCATGCAATTTGTCGACCAGCGAGCATCACCAAATGTGCTTGAGTATATATTATTCCAAAAGAAACTCTGCATTGAAGAACAAGATGAATAACTGCATATAAGATGGGCTAAGTGTTATAGAATGTTTTATCTTAGCAATTTTGTACAATTGAATAATCTTTTATTGCAGTCTCTCCTCCAGTCAAGGAATTGTGTAGTGATGGCATGAAAACACAGAAGTCAGGCAAGTCTTATCTCAACCTAATGGCTCATACTGGATACACCAATCTAATAGGACATATTTTTCTTTGTCTTTAGTTAACCAGGAATGCTGAGACTGAAAATCTTCTCAGTGCATCTTGTGCTGCTTTATTGGGGGGGGGGGGTGATTTTGAAACTGCTATCTTGAGATAAATGCTAATAGTATGATTACAGTCCCATTTTTTAATCAAAGGTTAACCTTTCATAGCCAAAGGAGTATTTATCTGAACAGTTAACTTTCAAAAAGTTTCATTGAACATTTCCAATTCTAAATGGTTCTAATTGGTGCCAATCCAAATATGATGTATAGGAATCCATTAAACATTGATAATTTTATATCAACATTGAAATAGTTTGACACTTGACTATCATGATAGCTGGATTAGAACTGATGTTAGCTGTAAAGATTTTTATTAAGTCACTACATGACAGTGCTTGTCAAAAACACATCTTTTAAAGTTGGCCATTGTGGTTAGTAATTAACGTGAATCAAATAGTTTTAATTTGGTGGCATTGTTTGAAACAAAACCTAAAGCCAATATAAATTCTTAATTCTCTGCTATAAATTTCAAGAGAAAAATTCAAGTTCATATGTGATCAGAATTCTCTTTAATATGAATGCATGTGGAGTCTAATCTTGTATGAATTATTTTGATGTTTGCATGGACACTTGATAAAAACTAAAATTGGGGAAACTTTAAATTGGCTGTAGATGGGTATATTATATATTTTTAAAAAAATATGTATAAACATCCTGTTGGTATGTGACTGATACATAGGCCAAACATCTTGGTTTATGCTAGTTAGAAATCCATGCACAGCTACAAGACAAATGTAGTAAATTAACAATGCACTAGTATAATTCTAAATAACTCGAGTCACTGTAAAAAAACATAATCAATTTGTTTTTAGTAAATGCAATAATAAAGTCTTTCAGATGAAATGAAGTACCACAAAGTATTAAAAAAGCTGCACAAAATCCAGTATCCAGAATGAATCTTTCAGTACCTTTGAGCAGTTTTCAAGAGTGTAAAGTAACAGCTGCAATAGATGAGTACCAACACACTAATATATCATTTTAATGTAGGTAAATCTTGGTGCATCTTTAAAAGTAAATTTTTCAATTTAGTTGACAGCTAATAATTTAAAAACTAAAAATACATCAGTAAAAAGAAATGCCAAATTTACAGTTATTATTAACAACTAGTGAATGACATTGGTTATGCTGGATTGATAATAGCAAATGAGAAGAATAAGAGGCAATTTGGAATGAATTACAAAAATACAACTTGTAGTTACTCTCACCACTTGTTTCTATTACATAAAATAATTGTTCTATTAATTTTTATGCAAACGTAGTTGACATTTCACAAACAGCCATTTTGCAAAGTAACATATCTCTCACCCAGTCTAATTCAGAGCTAGCAAAAAAGTTTGCTCTGCAAAACTATGTAGAAAACAAATTACCTTCAAAGTCTGTAAACATTTTGAGTAATAAGCTGTTCTGAATTCATAGAAGTGGCAATTTCAATCTGACAAGTGTTCAAAGTTTAATAAACTGGTGCTCTAATTCATACTAGAACTGGGTTAAGGATGAAAGGTGAAATGTTTAAGGGGAACGGTGGTGAGAGTGGAACAAGTTGCCAACAGAAGAGGTGGTTGCGGGTTCAATTTCAACAGTTGAGAAATTTGTATAAGTACATGAAGGACTATGGTCTGGGTGCAGGTCGACGGGTCAAGGCAGAATTATAGTTCAGTTCTCACTAGATGGGCTGAAGGGGTCCTTGTGTGCTGTAATGTTCTATGACTTACTGAAGTTTACCTGGGAGGCTGAATTTATGCAAATGTAGCATTGTGCATTTTTCACACTCCTTTTTATATGTATCCATTTTTTTAAATTGCCATTGTGCTTGGCTAGATTGTATGTATCATTTATCAACAGAAATACAACTTGCCAAATGCAGCTGCCTATGGGTGCTTCACTTCACAGAAAAAAAAGCTGCTTTCTGTATGTCTGTACTGCTGGGCAAGAATTGTATGTACAGTTGACAGGAAGTGTGCTTTAACAGATAATTCAAATGCAGTGTTTCCGTGATGTAAAACTGTTCCTATTAATGCCTTGTAGAAGATAGAAAACATTGGAGAATTGGTACTAAAAGTGTCTAGTCTTGGTTTGAAAGTTTGCGCAAAATGAGTCACTTACTCGTCCTTTTTAATATCCACAATATCTTAAGCATTTTATTTATTCTCTATTCCTATGTTGATTTTAAAACTCAGGGCATTGTAAGTTTTACATCCTATAACAGGAAGTGTATTTTTGGATGCGAAAAATGGCAGTTGACCTTTTTCTAGCAGATAAAATGCCTAATTTCCCATGACAGGAAAAGTGCAGTATTCATAAGCATGAAATAATCAAGACAAATGAATATTAGATCAGTACTTGGTACTTAAGCATAGATTTGAAAACCAGTGTGGCTTTTAAGACCTATGACATGAAGGTACACATGCTGCAAATTTAGATTCACTTTCATAATATGATTAACTGTTCATTGAATTATCACAAGGGAAGTTGTGTGCCAAAAAGCATAATGTTAAGTTGCCTTGGCCATGGAACAGCTGTGAGATTTTAGTGTGTTGTTGGAGCTGCAACTCCAGGCATTACAGATTGAGTACCCCCTTATCCAAAATGTTTAGGGCTGAAAATATTTAAGATTTTGGAATATATAATGAAATAGTTTGGGATTGCCATCATTTCCAACTCTGAATTTACATGCCACTGGTAAGCAGTCTTTGTCTTACACTTGTGCATTACACATATGTACTGATACAGCTGTTCAGCATTATCAAGGTTTTCATCAGTGACAATCTTGGCAAATTCATTAATTTCTCTGCCTTCTGGTGTAGACACTTTTACCTCAAATCTTTAAAAATAAAATGCCATGCCTTTTCATAAATTTCTGCAACCTGACTGCTGAATATTCACAATTACCTTCAATTTTCAGTTCATCAAGATAAAGCTTTCTTTCATGATCAACATACATTCACTCCAAAGCTGATAAATCCACTCTTTCAAGACACAATCAAGATCTTCATTTTTCGCTTTATGCTGTTTTTTTTCTATTTTATCATTTACATATGTAATGAACAGAAGTTAGATCACTTCTCAGTACTGTCTGTGGTGCATAGAGACCTCCGTATCGCTTAGGACACTTCCCAGCGTCTTATGGAATTTTGTATTTGTGACATCACGTCTCAATAACATTTTGGAATTTCGGATAAGGGGTACTCAACCTGTATTATTTCATTAATAACCTACAAGTAACACAATCCTAGAGTTTCTTCATGCAAATCCCTTTGTACTTTGAGTTGGTTTGTAGGATATCTCCACAGTTGCAATGAAGCATTTTACAGCTTTTGTCCAAGTGGAACTTAATGACACAAACTGTACAAAACTTGCAGTCATGCCAGGTTCTTCACGTTAATGTAAATAGTTTCCTCTTGGGCAAGAGGAACAAAATTACCCTCACTCGTTTGGTTTAAAGAATGTCCTGTTGTGATTTGCAGGAAAACAGGCTTCAGTTCGGTATAGGTTGGGTAGCTCATATGCCAAATTTTGCTGGCTGATACAGTTACGTTTCTTCTAGAAGAGGAAAAATCATGTTAAAGTTTGGACAAAATGTCAACTGTAATGCATGGAATGTTTCTTCCCTTATAGAAGCTAATGCACTGTGCAGGCTTCTATTGTATTTACCACAAAACTATTTTGGGATTAGTCAGTTACCACCAATTTATCCCACCCCCAGAAAAAAGTCCAAATGAACCAAAGATATTTTCCCTTAAAACATGTTGATAGTGAACAGGTGATTGAGCAACTGAACTGTTAAACAAATTTATAAATAAAATTTTCATGGTTTATGTATGGCTTTGTGCTTTTACTTACATTCAAAAACGGTGCATTGATTGAATGGAGGAATCTGCAAACACCCCGAGACACACTGCCACAGTCTTTTTCTGCCTGAATCACTTGTTCCTCCAGCATAGCTGCACTCTGTTCAACCATCTTCACAAAAATCTGACAAAGATAAACTTGTGGGTACTGTAAAACATTTAAGGCTAAGAATCTAATAGTATTCACCTAAAAGCTGTATCTGGCTTTACTGTTGCTTTTGATTTCAGAGTTAAAGTAAATCCTATCAATGCAAAATTATCAGAACAGAAGGTATAAACCAATTAAGCATAACAAAGGATTCTACCCAATTTACGGGTTTGCAGACAAAGTTAGCTACTGCTAGAAGTCTGTCTAAATATCCACTATGCTCAACTTTTCCACTGTGAATTGTGCATTAACCCAAAAGTTGGCAAAGACAAACTAAATTGCCACCTTCAGAAATAAATGCCTTTGTTTTAACTGGATGGGCCTTTATTTTTAAACAGTTTCCACTTCTTGGTTATAATTACTCCACAAAAGGAAACATGCTCTTCACACTGATCAGTTTCAAGAATCCTCAGGAACAAGCCTGGAAGGTTTGCCAAACTAATATGTGGAATGGGCAAGCTGTCTTGGAGAAAGATGGACAGGCTGAGTTTATATTCACTGGAGGCCTGAAGAGAGAGATATGGCTGAACTTTACAAATATGGCATGTTTCTATTTGAGAATCAGAAGTCATTTATTGAAGAAAAGACAATGTTTTATGAGGTTAGTCTTTCAAACTTCCTTCCAATGCAAATGGAAGCAGACATTGAATATTTTTAAGGTAGTTGGATAACTGATAAATAAGGGGTAAAGGGTTACCATGGAATGACATGAGATTACAAATAATTACACTGGACAACAAAGATTTTGCTTCCTGAATACCTTTAGATGTATCTTACAAATTTTGGGCTACTGATAATGAAAATCACCATGAAATTTTTCCATCATGCACCATATTTAATAAACTTATGTTTATTATTTTAATTCATAATTCAAGTCAATTAAAATGTTCCCTACAATGTAAGCTGGTAAGTGTTCTATCTTGTCCAGGCATGCTTAGGCAGCACAGCTGCTGCATGGCAGGACAGATTTTAGTAATAATTATTGGGTTTGGGACTGTAAGGATGGAATTTGCTATCACCAGGCACAAATTTCTATTAAGGATTTTGATAATTGAGACAGATGCTTCCCAGAATAACTGATGCCAAGATTAAGGAAAGCATTTTTATTGGTCCACAAATCAAACAGGTCATCAATGACAGGCAATTTGAAGACTTTCTAGTGGGGCCAGAGAAATTACATGGAAGGCATTCAAGTTGTTGAAATTTCTCACGGCATCTACTCAGCACCAAACTACATGCAGCTGGTTGAAAACATATAAAACCATGAAATACAACATGTCACTAAAGATTCATTTTCTGCACTCTCATTTAGACGTCTTCCCTGCAAAACTTGGTGCTGTTAGTGACGAGCATGGTGAAACCAGGACATTGCGGTCATGAAGAAAAGATACCAGAGCAACTGGAATCCATCAATGCTGGTGAATTATTGTTGGACACTTAAAGTGAGAAACCTCAGACACTGAGTACAAATGAAAAATTATTAACAAAATATTTTAACTTAGTTGAGCTATTGCAAAGCATCAGCACCATTATGCAACTAAACACATTATATTCAATAAGTTAATTTTTTGTTTCCAAATTCCTATGTGATGCAAGTAGTCTGAAATTATATTTGTGTTCATTTTCAAGCAGTCTATCATAAAAAAAATTCTGAGGAAGCAACACTTTCGAAAAAATTTGCTGTCCTGTGCAATTCCATAGTCTTTAATAAACAAGCTGAAGGACTGTGGCTTACATCAGCTAATCTGTATGTATAATATGTCTGAGGCTGCATGAACTTGCTGCTATTACTGAATCAGAAAGCAGAAGGCAACACCTAACCCCTGGAACAAATAAGCAAGCAAGCCACACAGACATCGAAGATCTCCGGTACAATTACTAGTTGGTATTGATCTAATTGATCACAAAAGAGGCAGCAATAAGTACTCAAAAACTAGTTTTTGTACCCAGACCAGAGGAATATTAGTGAAAATCTTGATCCTATTCATGAAATTCCATGTTTTTGATTGGAAAATGAATGCGCGCTTGAGCAATTCAGTTACAAATGCTCACCTGCCATGCATTTGGTAAATAATAGTGAATTATAATTAAATTTTGTTTTTTTTGCTAAAGAGGGAATATTAGAGGATAAAATGTAACATTAAATTTAGATCTATGTATATGTTAATATATCATTAGTTTGAACAAACTTTCCTGTGTGAGCTATGACATTTGCCATTTCTATCCATTTTACTGAGATTGTGAGCAGGGATTTGTTTAGAGAAGCACTTTAGGTGTAGCTTCATAAGATTGAGAGCATGTGAGGATAGTTGGGTAAAAGATCAAAGAATGCAAATAAAAGGATGAATGAGTCAATTTGGCACTGAAAGGTAGTTTCTTTTTAATCTCACCATGCTAAACAAAAATATTAACAGACAATATGAGGAAATACAGTGAGTTCCTTGCCTTTTTTTTGTCAAATTTGACTGATCTATTACATTGTAAGGCAGATGGGACTAATTGAAGGTAAGGGGAATCTAAGCAGGGCTGGGTTTATTAAAGAGATGAAGGCCAAAAGCTATTTTTTAAAAATCTATTATAAAATGGCCTACTGACAATGTTCAGGCATTTTTAACCCTAACTCTGGTAATGCGTACAGTCTATTAATGGCCTCACCGAGATATCAAAGCCCTTAGAACAAGAGAGGGATTGCAATGATTTTCATCTTATGATGATGAAAGCTGTGATTTGTCTTAGAAGATGCCAAAGGCTGCCAGTCATTTCCTAATGTAAGTCTTCAAAAAATTAACTTAGCAAGTCTTATAGAACTAGTTGACTCCAATTTCATTACTCTACCATTTTAATGATTACTGCCTGAAAACATCCATTTCATTAAAGTTCTTAAATTATACAGACTTCAACATCTTTAAAACTTTTTTAAAAATTGTCCACAATGTATATTACATGGTGTTATTAATGAACTCTAGGAATTGTAGATGATGTTTAAGATCTCATTTGTAATTAAATAAATGGAAGGAATCTACGGACACCCTGGTATTGGAATTTAAAGCAATAAAATCACTTAAGGATATTAGGATTTTTATTAGAATGTATTAGAATTTTTTCCAACTGGCAACCTATTATCGATTACTGGATCAGCTATAATAATCCGATCCAAGTAGCAATCAGGCATGCTGCCAGAGGAAAATAAACCTCACTCTGATCTCCTCTGAACTTTGTACCCCTGCCTTCTGTCCATTTTTGCATTCTGAGAAATGTAAAATTCCACTACAGAGTCTGTTGAAAATTAGTGCACATTTTTCAATAATTATTTCAATTCAATTTATAGAAATGTCCAACAACCTCAAATGCATTCCTACCACAAAGCATCACACCAAATTCATTATTTGAAATTATTGCTTAAAAAAAATAGGGCTCATTTTTTGGAATTTAATCAAGTAAATTGATAACAAAAGCAGTCATGGGACTAATGGAGCAATTCAAAGTCCTATACATGGCAATATTGATGCTGATGGAGCAACACAGTAGTGTTGCAGTTAGCACAATGCTTTACAGTACCAGTGACTCAGGTTTAATTCCCACTGCTATCTGTAAGGAGTTTGTACATTCTTCCTGTGACTGCGTGGATTTTCTGCAGGTGCTTCAGTTTCATCCTACTGTCCAAAGATGCACCAGTTGATGGGTTAATTGGTCATCGTAAACTGTCCTGTGATTAGGCTAAGGTTAAATAGGGGGTTGCTGGGCAGCATAGCTGGAAGGGCTTATTCTGCACTGTGTTGGCGCGTGGCCAAATGGTTAAGGTGTTTGTCTAGTGATCTGAAGGTCGCTAGTTCGAGCCTTGGCTGAGGCTGCGTTTGTGTCCTTGAGCAAGGCACTTAACCACACATTGCTCTGCGACGACACCAGTGCCGTGTATTGGTCCTAATGCCCTTCCCTCGGACAACATCGGTGGCGTGGAGAGGGGAGACTTGCAGCTTGGGCAACAACCTTGCCCAGGCTTGCGCCCTGGAAACTTTCCAAGGTACAAATGCATGGTCTATTGAGACTAACGGAGGCCTACTACTACTATTCTGCACTATATTTCACATTAGTATTACAAGGTTTTCTGTTTTGCAAAAAGACAGCTGGACATTGGTGGAAAGGCCTGATTAACAGGGTATATATAATTTAGTTCAAGTTGAAATCTTAATCACAAACCTGAGTGCTTTCTGTTAGTTTTACCCATAAGTCTGTCTAATTAACAGACCTTTATTTCTTTTGTACAAAAAGGAGTCTAGATTAGCTTAGTAAGATGATAGTACCCAAGTAGGGATTTGGGTTGAGGGAAGGGGAAATAAGACCAAGGAGATGGTGGTGGACTTTAGGAGATCTAGGCCTCATATGGAGCCAGTGATCATTAATGGAAAATGTGTGGAGCAGGTTAAGACCTACAAGTATCTGGGAGTACAGTTAGACGAGAAGCTAGACTGGACTGCCAACACAGATGCCTTGTGCAGGAAGGCACAGAGGCGACTGTACTTCCTTAGAAGGTTGGCGTCATTCAATGTCTGTAGTGAGATGCTGAAGATGTTTTATAGGTCAGTTGTGGAGAGCGCCCTCTTCTTTGTAGTGGCGTGTTGGGGAGGAAGCATTAAGAAGAGGGACGCCTCACGTCTTAATAAGCTGGTAAGGAAGGCGGGCTCTGTCGTGGGCAAAGTACTGGAGAGTTTAACATCGGTAGCTGAGCGAAGGGCGCTGAGTAGGCTACGGTCAATTATGGAAAACTCTGAACATCCTCTACATAGCACCATCCAGAGACAGAGAAGCAGTTTCAGCGACAGGTTACTATCGATGCAATGCTCCTCAGACAGGATGAAGAGGTCAATACTCCCCAATGCCATTAGGCTTTACAATTCAACCGCCAGGACTTAAGAACTTTTTAAAAGCTATTACTAATGCATTTTGAGATAGTGATTTAGATGCATATCATATTTTTTACTGAGTTAAGTATTGTATGTAATTAGTTTTGCTACAACAAGTGTATGGGACATTGGAAAAAAAGTTGAATTTCCCCATGGGGATGAATAAAGTATCTATCTATCTATCTAAAAAGGATAAATCCAGTGTAACAGGCTAGCATACTGGGCAAATTCAAATTTCTAATCACAGAAGTATTTCTAAAAGTGTGTCAGAGAGAGAGAGTGGAAGATGGGAAATACACAGCAAAATAATACAAAATCATTCTTATCCCATCTGCCACACAAATGCACTGCTTCAGTTAAATGTGAATATTTTTACAATCTAGCAACTGATCAGGTGCAATCTACTTGTTTCTGTGACTAAAATTATCTCAAGCAATTACATGATGAATTGAGAGAATGGAATGATGTATGTTGCTTAGTTTTTGCAACTGTTTCTCCAAAATAACAAGGATGCTCAGTTGTTTACATATATTCAAGTTTGATACTGATAGATTTGTGGACATTTCAAGAATCAAAGAATAAAGGAATATTGAACTATGAAGTAAAATGGAGAATAACTTCTTATTTGACTGTGGAACTAAATTCAAGACCTAATAGCCTCCTCCTGTTCCTTGTTATTGTATGCTATAAAGCAGTAGACCCCAACCACTGGGCCATGAAGCATGTGCTACCAGGCTGCGAGGAAACAATATGAGTCAGCGCGGCCCGGTGGTAGGGGACCACTGCTATAAAAGACTTAAAGAGCAGAGGCAATGCTTTTAAAAAAACAAACCATCATCAGAATTCATTTAATATAGTTTTGTTTTCCAATTCAATTTTGTCATCGTACATGCTTCATAAATCAACCAAAATGAGTGAGTCTTAAAAATTGAAGTTATTCACAATAATATTGTCTGAGTCATATTGTGTCCTATCTAAACAAGGCAATCAACACAGAATAGAGAACATGGAAGTGTAACAATCATCTAAATCTGGTATTCCTAACTCATGTAAGATTCACATGAGAAGTCGTCAATCCATTTAAGATTTTGAATTCTAATATTGTATCACAAAAATACTTAAAAATCATTACAAACCTCCATTTTATCAATCTTAGAATATACCTCCTTCATTTCTAGTGCCTTGACCTTCAGTTTTGGTATACTTTCATCCAAAATTTGAGAGGAGTCATTTCGAATCTGAAAATAAAGAAAATAACTTACTGTGTACAAGTAATTTAGCTATGGAATATTTTTATGAAATTGATATATAAAAATCTATACCTTTGAAGTCTTTGTTCCCACTAGTTAATTTCTTCATTCAAATTAATGCCCCATGGCCTCTCAAGTTCTGAGCACTTATACATAATCGCAGAATGGTGGTTTCTAGCTGGCTCATTTTCAATAGCACATACTTTTCAGAGAGTAAAATGACACATCTGCTTTCTAATGTTCTAGTCTAGTCTATAACTTTCTTACTCTGTACATTGATCACCAATTTACATTGTGCAGCTTATCAGACATTTGCTCCTTAAAAATTATAAAGATTCATTTCATTTTATTCTGTGCAAAGTACATTGGGATTATTGACAGAAATCGCACAAAGGTAGCAATATGTGTCATCTAAAAAATGCTTACACTTCGTATGAAACTAGAGAATGAAGTGGTATGGATTTGTTTTCTAAAATGCTTGAAGATGAAGCAAACTGTGTCAGGTACAGATCAAGTAACAAACTGCAGTGCCTGTACACATCTAAATGTAGAGATCAAGAGGTTTGGATGTTAACCACATGCAGGCAGAATGTCTGAGCTGCCCTCTTTCTCTATATATCTACAATATGTTGGGTATTTACTCACTAAACATTCCAGAAAATGCAAACACACACCTTATATTCCATCTGGGTAGCCTCCAGCCTGATGGCATGAACATTGATTTCTCTAACTTCTGTTACTGGCCCTCCTCCCCTTCTTACCCCATCCCTTATTTATTCCCCCCTCCTTTTTTTCTGTCTTTCTCTCTCTTTGCCCCTTTCACAATCACTCCCTGCCTGTTCTCCATCTCCCTTTGGTGCTCCCCTCCCCCGTTCTTTCTCTCTGGGCCTCCCGTCCCATGATCCTTTCCCTTCTCCAGCTCTGTATCCCTTTTGCCAATCAACTTTCCAGCTTTTAGCTTAATCCCTCCCCCTCCTGTCTTCTATCATTTCAGATTTCCCCCTCTCCCTCCCACTTCCAAATCTCTTACTATCTTCTCTTTCAGTTAGTCGTGACGAAGGGTCTCGGCCCGAAACGTCAACTGTACTTCTACCTGGCCTGCTGTGTTCCACCAGCATTTTGTGTGTGATTCCAGAAAATGTTTGGGTTTGTCCTTCAAGTGCAAATAATTTTTAATATTTTAGTCTTGTTATCAAACTTATAGGCACTAATATTTTACTTTCACATGTGGGGTTTCATTCTTTCAAATGCCAATTATTGTTAGTGATTTTTATTTTCCTTCTACTATATTCTTAGAACTGCATTTACATTGAACAAAATATACCAAGTATTAGCTCCTGATTTAAACACTATGTATCTCACCAAGGATTCTTCAATTTGATTGGTTACATTGGTATGACTGCTTTTGCTGTTTACATGATCTAGACCCCAAATGAATGGTTCTGCAGCATTTTGACTGTTTAGTAATACTCTTCAGTGAATGCAAAATTCAGACTCTTATTTGTAATTATGTTACTTGTTTTATGCCAAGATGTTTTATAGGGAAGCTACAGTATTTAAGTGTGTGTACACTCTGGGCAATTATACACCTAAAAATAAAGTCAGATTAAGTAGTCACAATTACGTGTGAGATCTTGTTTGATGCAAAACTCAACTGGAAGACATTGCAACTTTCCGAAGAGAAATTTTGCCTCCACAGATGCTACTTGACCCACTAGGTTCTTCCAGCAGAAATCTCATCATCTGTGGTCTCCAGTCAATACTGTACATTCCCATAAGAATAGGAGTATACAAACATTCAAGATAGTGATATGAATATGTATATCATCAATCCTGTACAGATTAAATATCAGCAAACATTTTAAAATCTTAATACAATCCAGGACTAACAATGTTTCAAGATTGTTTAATAAGATCATAAGACATTGGAGCAGAATTAGGCCATTCAATCTGCTCCGCCATTCCATCACTGCTGATTTATTATCCCTCTCAACTCCATTCTCCAGCCTTCTCCCTGTAACCTTTGATGCCTTGTTTAATCAAGAACCTCTCAACCTCTGCTTTTAATATACTCAATGACTTGGCCTCGATAGCCAACCATGCCAAAGAATTCCACAGATTCACCACCCTCTGGCTAAAGAAATTCTTTCTCATCACTGTTCTAAATGGACATACCTCTATTCTGAGGCTGAGCCCTCTGGCACTAGACTCACCCACTATAAGCAATATTCTCTCCACATCCACTCTGTTTAGGCCTTTTAGTATTCAATAGGTTTCAATAAGATTCCCCTTCATTCTTCTAAACTTGAATGAGTACAGATCCAGAGCCATCAAACACTCCTCATATTGTTAACACTTTCATTTCTGGGATCATTCTCATTAACTTTCTCTGGACCCTCTCCAATGCCAGCACATCTTTTCAAAAGTTGTAAGTTCTTAGATAAGGGGACCAAAACTGCTCTCAATGTCTGACCAATGCCTTATAAAACCTCAGCATTACATCCTTGCTTCTGTATTCTAGTCCACTTGAAATGAATGCTTACATTGTATTTGCCTTCCTTACCATCAACTCAACATGGAAGTTTACCTTTAGGGAATCGGGCACAAGGACTTCTAAGTCCCTTTGCACTTCTGATTTTTCAATTTTCTCCCCATTTACTAAAGTCCACAACTTTATTCCCTATGCTGTATTCCTTCTGCCCATTCTCCAAAACTGTCTAAGTCCTGCAGACATCCTGCTTCCTCAACACGACCTGCTGCTCCACCTATTTTCATATCATCCACAAGCGTGGCCATTAAGTCATCAAATCCATCATCCAAATCATTGACATATAATGTGAAAAGAAGTGTTCTCAACACTGACCCCTGTAGAACACCATTAGTCACTGCAACCAAGCAGAAAAGGCCCCCTTTACTCCCACTCTGCCTCCTACCAATCAGGCAATCTTCTATCTGTGCTAGTATCTTTCCTGTAATCCCATGGGCCCTTATCTTGTTCAGCAGCCTCGTGTATGGAACCTTGTCAAATACCTTCTGAAAATCCAAATAAGCAACATCCATTGATGATTCTTTGTCTTTCCAGCCACTGAAGTCAGGCTAACTGACTTGTAATTTCCTGTCTTCTAATTCCCACCTTCTTAGAGACTGGATTGACATTTGCATTTTCCGTTCCTTTGGAATCATTTGAGTTTAGCAATTCTTGAAACATCATTATTAATGCCTCCACAATCTCATTAGTTACCTCTTTTGGAATTCTGGGGTGTAGTCCATCTGGTCCAGATGACTTATCTACCTTCAGACTTTTCAGCTCTCCAAGCACCGTCCCCGTAGTAACAGCAATAGTGCTCATTTCTGCCTCCTAAATTCCAGTCAATCAACGGTACTCATTTCTTCCCCCTAAATTCCAGTCAGTATAGACCCAGAACCATTAAACACTCCTCTTATGATAAGCCTTTCAATCCTGGAATCATTTTTGTGAAGCTCCTTTGAACCCTCTCCAATGTTACCACCTCTTTTTAGATAAGGGGCCCAAAACTGCTCTCCATACTCTTAAGTGAGGCCTCAGTAGAGCCTTATAAAGTCTCAGCATTACATCTTTGTTTTTATATTCTAGTCCTCTCAAAATAAGTGCTAACATTGCATTTGCCTTTCTCACCAACGACTCAACCTTAAAGTTAACCTTTAGAGAATCCTGCACGAGGACTTAAAAGTCCTTTTGAACCTCGGATTTTTGGATTTTCTCCGTTTAGAAAATAATCAAAGCTTTTATTCCTTCTACCAAAGTATATGACAATACACTTTCCTACATTATATTCAACTTGTTGCTTGTCTGCCCATTGTCCTAATCTGTCTAAATCCTTCTGCATCATTCCTGCTTCCTCAGTACTACCTGCCCCTCCAGCTATCTTCGCATCATCTACAAATTTGGCCACAAAACCATCAATTCCATCATCCAAATCACTGACATACAATATGAAAAGAAGTGGTCCTAACACTGACCTCTGCAAATCACCACTAGTCACTGGCAGCCAATCAGAAAAGATTCACTTTATTCCTACTCTTTCTCTTGCTAATTAGCCAATGATCTATCTAAAGCTAGTATCTTTCCTGTAATATCATGGGTTCTCATCTTGCTAAGCAGCCTCATATCTGGCACCTTGTCAAAGGCCTTTTGAAAATCCAAATAAAAATATCCACCTATTATCCTTTCACTATCCTGCTTGTTATTTCCTCAAGATTTACCCTTAAGGAAACCATGCTGACTTTGGATCATTTTATCATGTGCCTTCAAGTATCCCAAAACCTCATCTTTAGAGATCAACTGCAACATCTTCCCAACCACTGAGGTCAGGCTAACTGGTCTATAATTTCCTTTCTTCTGCCTTCTTCCCTTCTCAAAGAACTGAATGAAATTTGCAATTTTTCAGTCCTCCAGAACCATGCCAGAATCTAGTGATTCTTCAAAGATCATTACAATGCCATGACAATCTCTTTAAGCTACCTCATTCAGAATCCTGTGGTGTAGTCCATCTGGTCCAGCTGACTTAGACCTTCAGACCGTTTAGCTTTCCAAGCACCTTCCTAGTACTAGCAACTGCACTCACTTCAGCCTGACACTCTCAAACTTCCAGCATACTCTTGTGTCTTCCACAGTGTAGATTGATGCAAAATACTTACTCAGTTCATTTGCCATTTTCTTATCCCCCATTACCACCTCTCCAGCTAATTTATATTTATTTATTGTGATACAGAGCGGAATAGGCTGTTCCAGCCCTTCAAGCCATGCCATCCAGCAATCCACCGATTTAATCCCACCCTACGCACAGGACAATTTGCAATGACCAATTAACCTATTAGACTACGGGAGGAAACCCTCGTGGTCATGGGGAGAAGTTACAAACTCCTTACATACAGGGGAGGGAACTGAACGTGGGTCACCAGTACCGTAAAGTGTTTTGCTAACCAATATGCTGCCATGCCACCAGTCACAGCAGACTGATACCCACTCTCACCTCTCTTTTCCTCTTTTTATATATATATATATGAATAAACTTTGGTATCCTCTTTGATATTATTGGCTAGCTGACCTTCATATATCATCTTTTCACTTCTTATGGCTTTTTTAGTAGCCTTCTGTTGGTTTTTTAAAAGCTTTTCAGTCCTATAACTTTCCATTAATTTTAGCTCTATTATAAGCCCTCTCTTTTATTTTTATGTTGTTTTGATTTCCCTTGTCAGCAATGGTTGTGCCATCTTGCCTTGAGAATACTTCTTCCTCTTTGGGATACATATATCCCATGTCTTCTGAATTGCTCCAAGAAATTCTAGCCATTGCTGCTCTGCTGTTATTCCTGCTAGCGGGCCCTTCCAATCAATTTTAGCTAGCTCCTCTCTCATGCCTCTGTAATTCCCTTTACTCCAATGTGATACTGATATATTTGACTTTAGCTTCTCTCTCTCAAATTGCAGGGTGAATTCCATCAGATTATGATCACTGTCTCTTAAGGGTTCCTTTACTTCAAGCACCCTAAATCAAATCCAGTTCATTACACATCACCCTATCCAGAATAGCTAATCCTCTAGTGGGCTTAACCACAAACAGCTCTAAAAAAGCCATTTCATAGGCATTCTACAAACTCTCCAGGGATCCAAAATCAGCACCAACCTGATTTTCCCAATCTACCTCCATATTGAAGTCCCCCATGATTATTATAACATTGCCCTGTTGACATGAATTTTCTACCTCCTATTGTAATCTGTAGCCCACATCCTGGCTAAGTTTGAGGGCCTGTATATAACTCTCATCAAGGTCTTTTGACATTTGTAGTTTCTTAATGCTATCCACAATGATTCTACATCTTCTGATCCCATATCACCTCTTTCTATTTCATTTTTTACCAGCAGAACCACCGCACTCCCTTTGTCTACTTGCCTGTCCTTTAGATGCAATGTGTATCCTTGGCTATTAAACTCCCAACTATAATCTCCTTTCAGCCATGACTCAGTGATGCCCACAACATCAAATCTGCCAATCGATAACTGCGCTAAAAGATAATCTACCTTATTTTGTATATGGCGCACATTCAAATATAACATCTTCTGTCCTGTATTCATCACCCATTTCGATTTTGTCTGTTAAACTGCAACTAACTGCAATTTTGCCCTATCATCTGTCTTTCCTGACAGTCTCACTACACACTGCCTCTGCTTGTATACCAACTGTCCAATCCTCAGCTCTATCACTGTTTCCCATCCTCTGCCAAATTAGTTTAACACCACCCTCCCCCAACCCATCCCGCAAGGATATTGGTTCCCCCTCAGGTTTAGGTGTAACCTGACCTTTTTATACAAGCCATACCTTTCCCAGAAGGATCCATAAATCTGAAACTTTGCCCCATACACCAATTCTTTAATCACACATTCATCTGCCATATTCTTACCTCCACTGGCAAGTGACACAGGCATCAATCCAGAGATTACTACCTTGGAGATCCTGATTTTCAACTTCCTACCTCGGATTCTAAATTCTCTCTTCAGGACCTCCTCCCTTTTCCTACCTATGTCATTGGTGCCAACATGTACCAAAAATTCTGGCTGCTCATCATGTCCTTTTAGAATGCCCTTCTTTATAATTATATAAATTATGTAATTACCTTTCTAAAATTGGGGTGAATAAATTGGCAATGTTCTGCAAATCTACTACATTTAGTTTAGAAGGTGTTGTTGTAAAACGTACCATGTCAAGCATTCCACAAAATTCATCCAATCGAATTAACATTTCTTCAATGCTCTCCGTAAGTTCCTTAGCCTACACATGGAAAAACACAAACTGTAAAAATCAATTGGCATTATTCAAAGAGCAGGAAGTTCTGTGTGCTCAAAATAACAATTTTCAACCAATATTATAAAACTATGCAAAATCATTCAGATTTATGTAGAATAGTTTACATATTATTCTCTGAAATGGTGGAAGAGTCAGAAACAATTAATGCATTTAAAAATTCCATGGATACACACATAATATGTCCTACAAGGCTACAGACCAACTGCCAGGAAGCATGATAAAATTAAGCTCTCCCAGACAGAATGGACAAAATAGTCACAATAACCACTTGCTCTGCTGTAAATTTTGATAATTATATAAAGAAATTAAAGAATGCGAAGAACTCTGTAAATACATCAGTGTTAAATAAATCTATGTAATTCACTCATTCATTTTAACTTACAATTCAATTTTAATTATTTTAGCCATGCAATAAAAAGGACTTATTCAAAATAAATTAAGAATTTAATAACCACATTATCCAAAGCAGATTTTAAACTTACATGGACTAAAATATTAAGGATTTTCACAGTTTAAATTATGCATTTTTCAGTCTGCAGTAATTAACAAGTATCAATGCCCTGATTTACTTTATTATTTTTCTAATGATACAAGAACATCCCCATGTCAAACATTTAGGCTCAAAATGAGTGAAAACAAACAAGGTCAAGTGTACACCTTAGCTTACCAGGGAACCATTCAATAGTCTTATAGTGGCAGGGTGGAAGCTGTCATTGACCTTATGTGGTAAAGCACAGCTCTAATACCATATTCAAGTTTGCTGAAGACAATGCTGTTGTGGGTTGAATCAAAAGCACTGATGAATCAGCATATAGGAGGGAAATTGAAAATTTGGCTGAATGGAGTCATAACAACAACCTCTCACTCAATATCAGCAAGACCAAGAAAATGATTGTAGACTTCAGGAGAAGGAAACCAGAGGTCCATGAGCCAATCCTCTTTAGAGGATCAGAGGTGGAGAGGGTCAGCAACTTTAAATTCCTGGGTGTTACTATTTCAGAGGATCTGTTCTGGACCCAACATGCAAGTGCCATTGCACAACAGCACCTCTACTTCCTTAGGAGTCTTTGGAGATACGGCATGACATCAAAAAATTTGACAAACTTCCATAGATGTGCAGTGGAGAGTGTACTGACTGGCTGCATCACAGCCTGGTATGGAAACACTTATGCTTTTAAACGGAAAATCTTACAAAAGGTTGTGGATTCAGCACAGTAGATCATGTGTAAAGCCCTCCCAACCATTGAGCACATCTACATGAAACACTGTCGTAGGAAAGCAGCATCCATCATCAGAGTTTCTTACTACCCAGGCTATGCTCTTTACTCACTGTTGTCATCAGATATAAGGTACAAAAGCCTCCTAACTCTACCACCAGGTTCAAGAACAGTTACTACCCCATAGTCATCAGACTCGTGAACAAAAGGGGTAACTACACTCATTTGCCCATCCACTGAGATGTTCCCACAACCAAAGATCTCACTTTACGGACTCTATATTGTTAACTCATGTTCTCATTACTTATTGCTATTTGCATTTGGATAGTTTGTTGTTTTCTGTACTCTAGTTGATCTTTCATTGATCCTGTTATAGTTACTATTTTATAGATTTGCTGAGTATGCCAGCAGGAAGGTGCATCTCAGGGTTGTATATGGTGACATATATGTATTTTGATAATAAAATTTACTTTGAACTTTCGTCATAAAGTGTGTTTTAAATGCATCTGAGTGCCACCTTCATTAATGATTTATTTCAAAAATTATCAGGAACATGCAAATAGATACAGATGACATTTAAATCTAGTCCTGACAAACACACATCACATTAAACCTTGAAGTGGGGTGCCATGCACAATCATAATCGATTGGAAACGGACGTGGGAGCACGGAGGAACATCAGGAAATCTCCAGGAAGACCTTCTTTGTTGCTGCTGCTGCTGTGAGGTCTGGGACTCTGCTGGGAAGAACAGGCCTCAGGGTCGCGTTGCCGATGGCCGTTGGCGGGGCCGTCTTAATACGCTCGGCAGAGGATGGTACTCGGAGAAGCTGTGCCGGAGGGGATGGTCGTCGGCTCGGAGTCCGCTACGGTCAGGTCGCTTTCGGAGTGTGCTGCATCTGCGAGGCTGGGTTCGACGGAGCTTTCGTTGTGTGCTGCGTCTGTGAGGCTGAGTCGGGCGGCGCTGTGGAAGTCCATAGTGGAGGTATTCCCTTCTGCCGCCGGCATGGGATGGCAAGTCTGTCGGGACCCTGGGGACTTGTGGAAACTGTGTGGTGATTTCTTTTGAACTTATAGTTCTTTAATATCTTTGGATTAGTTTTTGGACTAGTTTGAATATCTTTGGACTAGTTTTACTGTGCTCATAGTCTGTTTTTTATCAATTATGCTATTGTTTGCACTGTTGTAACTATGTGGTTTTGTGCAGGTCTTGTAACTTTAGTGTTTGGTCTTGCTTGTCTGGTGGATTTGGAGCTCTTTTCTGGGGAACGCGCTAAGATGGTAGCGCGATATTAATACGCAGCAGCCTCTCCGGACTCTGGATTGGGGATTGCCAAACGTTATGTGGATTTTCTAGTGTAGTCTGTTTTGTCATATGCTTTTGTGATATCATTCTGGAGGAACGTTGTCTCATTTTTTAACTGCATTGTATTTGTGGTTTCTAAATGACAATAAACTGAATCTGAAGTGAATGGGTCACACAGGGTTCCACTCCTGACCTAAGAAAGAGTCCACCGAGTATATATAGAATATGATAATTTGCTGTGGTTGCATAGGTACAAGTGGGATCTTCTGGTTTCCTCTCATATCCCAATATAGGCCGGTAAGTAAATTGACTTTGTAAATTATCCCCTAGTTAGCTAAGTAAAAAGTAATTAAAGGAGGATTAAATGAACAAACAAGCCAGATTAAAGTGCATGGGGTGGAGGTGGGGGTAAACGTGACTGAAAGATTGTTCTGTTGAAAGTTAGTATGGATCCAAACCTCCTGGGTTGTGACTTCAGCCAACCAAGTTAATTTAACAAGAGAAACAAGTAAATCTGATTAATATTATTCAGTTAAATGCTATTCCAGGGTTTAACAAGATAGACTGTTACAATAATCTGAAGTTGTGCCCCAATCATACCAAGGTGCCCATTGTAAATTATGATATCCATTATGAAATCCAAAGAAATTCCTCTTTTTTAGCCTTTTGACCGTAAGTTCATAACCACAGGAACAGAATTAGGCCATTCGGTCCTTTGAGTCCTTTCTGACATTTGATTTGCCTAATTTATCCCCTCTCTATGCCATTCCCCTGTCTTCTCCCCGTAATCTTTGTCACCATTACAAATCAAAAACTTAAAATTGAATTAGCCTTCTTTACCTCAATCCACTGACTCAACCTGCAAATTAACCTTTAGGGAATCTTGAACAAGGAATCCCAAATCCCTTTGCATCTTCAAGTTCTAAATGTGCTATCCATTTGGAAAAAGTTTATACCTTTACTCTGTCTACCAAAGTGCATGACCATACACTGTATACCATCCGCCACTTCTTTACCCATCTCCCAATTTGTCTAACACCTTCTACAGACTCTCTGCTTCCTCAACCTTACCTTCCCCTCCAGCTATCTTTGTATCTTCCACAAACATGGCCACAGAGCCATCAATTCCATCATCCAGATCATTACATGCAACATGGAAAGTAGTGGACCCAACACTGACCCTGCAGAACACCACTAGTCACTGGCAGCCAAAAGCCCACTTTTCATCCCAGTCTTTGCACTCTGCCAACCAATCTTCTGTCCATGCTAGTATCTTTCCTGTAATACCATGGGCTCTTACCTACTGACTGTCTTTTGTCGATCCTGCCTGTTATTTCCTCAAAGAATTCCAAGTGATTTGTAATACCATGCTGACTTTGACCTATTTTATCAAATGCCTCCTGAAACCTCATTCTCAATAATGGACTATAAAACCTTGTGAACCACTGAAGTCAGGCTAACTGGCCTATAATTTCCTGTCTTTTGCCTTCTTCATGTCCATAATGTTTCTCCCTCCACGTGCTCTGGTTTTCTCCCACACCACAAAGATGTATGGATTGGTAGATTACCGGTAAGCAGATACTGTAAATAGCCCCTGGTGCTTCTAGGAAGATGATGGGAACTGGGGGGGGGGGGGGGGGGGCATGCAGATTAAAAGAGGAAGGGAGAGAGGAAAAATAAGTGAGATGTATGTAGGATTGGTGTACACTGATTATTGATGGTTGGTGCATTGGCACAGACCCAGTCAGCCAAAGGGCCTGTTTCCATGCTATTCCATTTTATGGCTTAGCGAATGAGGAACATTGAGCAAGGAAGGTTGAGAAAGTAGTCTATGATTTCACACAACCTAGCTTGACCCAGTCCACACTTTTCTTGGGTTAGAAAATAAGTTTACAGATTATTGTATGGCATACTACACAACAATTTAGCATCCAGAGAAACACTGATCACCTTCTCTGTTTATTTCAGAAGTGTAAATAACCAACAATGGGTGAGAATAGGGGCACAACTACAGATGACCAGCTGTTCATCTGGAGAAAACCCTGGAAAAATATTCAGCTAATTATTTTTTGATTTACCCCCAGTATGTCTTCCCCACTCCAGAAAGACAGAGAAATTTTTTTAAAGATGTTAATCAAAATTCTCTTGATAAATAGAAATGTAATATTCTCATCAACTGATGGAAATCTCTGTTCCCAAACCACTCAAAATAGAGCAGTTGCCTTTGGGGAGGCACTGAGCTTGTGTGCTGACAATGGGAGACTGTAGATGCAAGGTAAAAATAGTGAGAAGTATATAAATCTCAAATTACCCACCAACCCAAGTACCACTTGCCCCACACAGGCAGAATCTTCAGCATCTTAAACTGGAGAAGCAAAGTTAGCCAGATCCTGAGAGAGACAGGAGAGATTGCAGATGCTGGAGATCTGCAGCAACACACACAATGCTGGAGAAACTCAGCAGATAGGCAGAATCTATAGAGGGAAATGAAGAGTCATTGTTTTAGGTTGAGACCCTTCATCAGAACTGCATGCATTGCTCCTGATCAGAATCAGAGTTATTATCACTGACATTTATTTGATGTTATGTTTGTGGCAGTGATAAAAGACATAAAAAATTACTAGAAGTTACAATAACAAATAAAACAAATGAAGAGTGCAAAATAGAAATAGGGAAGCGGTGTTCATGGACCATTCAGAAATCTTATGCTGGTGGGGAAGAAGCTGTTTCTAACATGATGTATGTGCATCTTCAGACTCCTCTAACACTTCCCTGATGGTAGTAATGACAAGAGTCATCCTGGATGATGAAGGATCCTTAATAATGAATGCTGCCTTCTTGAGACACTGCCTCTTGAAGACGTCCTTGATGGAGCTGGCAAAATCTACAACCCTCTGCGGCCTCTTTCAATCCTGTGCATTGGAGACTCCATATAAGGCAGTGATGCAACCAGTCAGAAGGCTGTTGAAATTTGCTAGTCTTTGGTGACATATCAAATCTCCTGAAACACCTAACAAAGTAGAGATGCTGGCATGCCTTTTTCATAATTGTATCAATATGTTGGACCCAGGATAGATATTCTGAGATATTGACACCCAGCTGCTCACTCTTTCCACAGCTGACCCATTTTCTCCCAACTTCCCCTTCCACAATCAATTCTTTGGTTTTGCTAATGCTGATTGCAAGGTTGTTGTTGTGACACCACTCAACCTATCTATATCTCCTGTATGCGTCGTTGTTGCCATCTGAGATCCTGCCAATGGCAGTGGTGTCAGCCGTAAACTGATAGATGCTGTTTGAGCTGCGGCTAGCCACACTACGCTGAAAGAGTACAGCAGTGGAATAATCAAACGAGAAGATGTTACTATTGATCTTACAATGATGAAGTTGAAGATCCAGTTGCAAAGGGAAGTAAAGAGGCCCAGATAATGAAGCTTGTTATTTAGTACTGAGGGGATGATTGTGTTGAGAGACTGCCTGAGGAGATTCCTAGTCAAAGTTTTAAATATTACTTAAAGCTACAGAAAAGATGTTCTTTAAGACCAGGCCCATTATAGACACAAAGGCCTTAGGCAGATGAATAAGGTATGCTACCATACTAGAAGCATGTGAATAAGTGGCTGTTGTTTAGGAATCTATGCCCAAGGGATTAAGCTAAGAAAAACAAAAGCTAGATTCAAAGATACCAGCTGCTGTACTCAAATTAAACATTCATTAGATCTCAGTAAATTTATGCTGCAAAAACTTCATGTTATACCAGAGAAGCACCCATACAGAGTCCTGTTGATAAATTCCCTTCTGCCACTGATAATATGACAACAGTGTACAGTTTTGGTCACCCTGTTATAGGAAAGATGTGGTTAATCTAGAAAGGGTGCAGGAAAGATTGACGAGGATATTGCCAGGACAAGAGAGCCCGAGTTAGAGGGCAAGGTTAGCCAGGCTAGGTCTTTATTCCTTGGAACAGAGGCGAATGACAGCTGACCTTACAGAAATGTTTAAAATTATTATGAAGAACATAGATAAGGTGGATGGTAACAGGCTTTTCCCCAGGGTGGAAGGGTCTAAAACTAGGGGACACAGATTCAGGGTGAGAGGGGAAAGATTTAAAAGGGCCAGCTTTTTCATGCAGAGGGTAATGAGTATATAGAACAAGTTGACAGGCGAAATGGTTGAGGCAGAAAAAATAGTATAATTTAAGAACCATTGGACAGGAGGGGCTTAGAAAGATATTGGGACTAAATGGCTGGGCAACATGGTGGATATGTTCTATGACTCTAATTGAATGCATTGTGACTCTTGCTACAGAGTTGCATCCTTCATTTTTTTTTAATGTTACAGTAGATAATAAAGTTAAAAGGTTAAAATGGCTCATAACTAAATAACATGAGAATTTTGTTTTCTACTCCAGGGGAAGTTTCCAGTACTGAACTTAAGTGTAATCAATACAGCACTGAATTGAATGATTTTCTGAAAAGGCAAGCAAACACATTGCTAAACATGCATAAAAAAAAACATAATACAGGTCCATAATTCCTTATCTGAAATTCTGAAATCCAAAAAGCTCCGAAAACCAAAGTTTTTTTTGCCAACAGCTGTTGTCACTCAGGTGTGACGTGGCAGCACTAGCAGAGGCCGCCAGACGTCAGTTGTGGCTCAGCGCTCGTACTGGTTACACGTGCGTTTGCCGTTCACTGATATTTTGTGTTCACTGTTGACTTTGTGTTTAATTTCAGTATGAAAATGTCAAAAAGAGCTGCAGGTACCCCTATGGGTAACAATGAGAGAAAGAGAAGGAAGCATCTATCATTATCAATAATGCAGAAAGTGGAGTTATTGCAGAAGCTTGATCATGCTGTGTCTGTGCGGCATCTTACTGAAGAATATGGAGTCAGAACTACCACTGTATATGATTTAAAGAAAGAGAAAGACAATTTACTTAAGTTTTATAGTGACAGTGACATTCTACATTTATTCCAGTAAGTCATTTACCATGTGTTTAATTTGGTTCGTTTGAAGCTGTATATTTTTATGTTTTCTTTCCATTATTCCCTAAACAATACAGTATAACAAATACTTAAATAGCTTTCACATTGTATTAGCTATTATAAGTAATCTAGAGATGATTTAAAGTATACGGGAGGATGTGCATAGGTCTGGAGCTCCGTCGGTTCCTAAAGTCCACCCGCACTGAGACAGGTTAAATAAGGGACTTGAGCATACGTGTCTTTTGGTATCCTCAGGGGGACCAATAAGGAGGACATGTCTGATAAATCTTCTAGGTTTCTTAAAGAAAGGGGATGATAGGTCTGTGGATGTCATTTACATGAATTGTAGTAAGGCCAGTAACAAGATCCATGTGGAAGACTGATCTAGAAGTTTAGGTTGTATGGGATTCAGGGAGAGCTAGCAAGGTGGATTCAGAATTGGCTCGATGATAGTAAACAGAATGAGATGGTTGGAAGTTTTTTCTCCAGCTGGAGGCCTGTGACTGGTAGGTGCCCCGGGGTCAGTGTTGGGAACTCTTGTTAATTATGCTAATGACCTGGATATGAATGCCCGTGGCACAATTAGAAAGTTTGCTGATGATACTAAATTTGGGGGGGGGGGGGAGGGGGGTCTTATAATAATGAAGTTGATTACAATGAAATGCAAAGAGATGTTGATCAGCAAAGTTCCCTCTATATTTTTATAGCTGCACGGACCAACCAGTGCCCTGAGGAGGAAATTTTTACATTATATAATTTTTTCAAGTGCCTGAAAAGTGCATGGCACTTTAAAAAAAATTATATAAAATAAAATTATAGCTGCATGGCAAAAAAGGCTACGTGCGTGGGAGCATTTCAATTACAGTACAGCCGTGCACCCACACAGCTTATACAGAACAGTGTTGATCAGTTGGGGAGACGAGCTGAGCAATGACAAATGGAGTTCAACTCAGATAAGTGCGAGCTGATGCATTTTGGACAGTCAGACTAGAGTAGGATTTATACAGTGAATAGCAGGACACTGACAAATGCTGCAGACAAGAGACCTGGGAGTACAAGTCCACAGTTCTTGAAAGTTACTGAGCAAGTAGACAGGATGATAAAGTAGACATTCAGGGCATTTAGAAGTATGTTGCAGTCATTGCTGAGGCTGCACTTGGAATATTATATACAGTTTTGGTCACCCGACTATTTTTAATAGGCATCCGTTAGTCTCATGAGACCATGGATTTGCACCTTGGAAGGTTTTCCAGGGTACAGGCCTGGGCAGGGTTGTATGGGAGACCGGCAGTTGCCCATGCTGCAAGCCTTCCCCTCACCACGCCACTGATGTTGTGCAAGGGAAGGGCACTAGGACCCATGCAGCTTGGCACCGGTGTCATCACAGAGCAATGTGTTGTTAAGTACCTTTCTCAAGGACATAACATGCTGCCTCAACTGAGGCTCGAAACGTGACCTTCAGGTTACTAGTCCGATGCCTTATCCACTAGGCCATGCGCCAAACACCACCCGACTATAGTAAAGACATTATCAAGCTGGAGAGCGTGCAGAATAGATTTGAGGATGCTACCTGAGTTATAGGGAGAGACTGACCACAATGGATCTTTAGTCACCAGAGCATCGGAGAATGACGGATGATCTCATCCAACTTTATATAGTTTATAAAACTTGATAACTTTAGAAATTTATGAGGAGAATGGATAAAATCAACAGTCATCATCTGCTCCCCCAGGTGGGGGAGCCCAAAACTAGAGGGCACAGATACAAGATAAGACAGGAGAGATCTAAAGAGACCTGAGAGGTAACCTGATAGGGCAGTGAATACCTAGAATGAGCTGCAAGAGGAAGTGGTTGCAAATGCAATATTTAAGAGGCATTTGTACAGGTACATGGACGGGAGGGTCTTGGAGGATTATGGGCTGAATGCAGGCACATGGGACTAGCCAAAAAGATGCTGTGGTTGGCATGAACCAGTTGGACCGAAGGGCCTGTTTTCACACTGTATTACTCTATGATTCTATGGGCCAGGATTCTCCTTGCCTGATCAGTGGGGATGTCAATATGTTCAGAGATGATTCTTGATTCATTTGTCTTGCCATGACAAAGTTTGACACACAATGTTCACTTCCGCCATCTGATGCTGGCTGTAAGTAATGTGACACTTAGCACAATTATAACTCCCATGTTGAGGGTGTTGAACCTGGGAGAGAATGTTGGCATTAGCTCACTTATCCTGATAGGAGGACACAATGTTGGCACCATCACTTCAGTGTTTAGACTAGCTGCTCAGGCATATAGGAAGGCACACTTTATTGTTGCCTACAAGATTTTTGCTGGGTTTGCAGTTTAAATCTTCACACTCTTTTATTGCCCAAATAACTAAAGGTTTGGTTGGCTTCATTGACGTCCACCTTCCCTGAAAGTCCAAATTTCCAGAACTTCTTAGACTGAGGTTTTTATGGGAAAGAGTCATGTTGTATAGCAGGTGCAACTTAGTAGAGAACTCTGCAGATGTTAAGTGCAAGGCCATTCTCTTCTACAGCTCATTGAATGAGATGATAATGATTTAGAGCTCAGTCTCAAACATACTGAAAGCAAGCTGGACCTCAGAATCAGAATCAGGTTTAATATCACCAGCATTCTGTATGTCATGAAATTTGTTGTTTTGTGGCAGCAGTACACTGCAACACATAGTATACATTAAACTATCCATTACAATAAAAAATATATTTCCAATACATTAAATAAGTAGTGCAAAAAGAGAGAGAAAAATATACTGAGGAAGTGTTCACTGGTTCATTGTCTCTTCAGAATCTGATGGTAGAGGGAAAAGCTGTGACTGACATGTTGAGTGCGTGTCTTCAGGTTCCTTATCTCCTTCTTAATGGTAGTAATGAGAAGA
Organism: Hemitrygon akajei; assembly: GCF_048418815.1. NCBI lineage: Eukaryota > Metazoa > Chordata > Chondrichthyes > Myliobatiformes > Dasyatidae > Hemitrygon > Hemitrygon akajei. The sequence continues at coordinate 129,077,572 of NC_133134.1, forward strand.
GGGCAAGTCCTGGGTGATGGGGGTTCTTAATCATTGATCACTTTATTGAGGCATTGCCTTTTGAAGGCGTCCTGGATGACGGGGAGGTTAGCGCCCATGATGAAGCAGGCTGAGTTTACAACTTTTCTGCAGCTTTTTCCAAACCTGTGCAGTGGCCACTCCATATCGGACAGTGATGCAACCGGTTAGAATGATCTCCAAAGTACATCTGTAGAAATTTGTGAGCATCTTGATGACATACCAACTCCCCTCAAATTCTTAATGCAATATAGCTACTATTGTGCCTCCTTTGTAACGGCATCAACATGTTGAGCCCAGGATAGATCGTCAGTGTGTTGACACCCAGGAACTTGGAACTACTCACCCTTTACACGTCTGATCCCCCGATAAGGACTGGTGTACGCTCCCTCGACTTACACTTCCTGAAGTCCACTATCAATTCCTTGATCTTAATGACATTGAGTGCAAGGTTGTTGCTGTGATACCACTCAACCAACTGATCTACCTCACTCCTGTATGCCTCCACATCACCATCTGAAATTCTGCCAGTAATAGTTATGTCATTGGCAAATTTATAGATGCTGTTTGAGCTGTGCCTAGCCATACAGTCATGGGTGTAGAGAGAGTAGAGCAGTGCGCTAAGCATGCATCGCTGAGGTGCACCAGTGTTGATTGTCAATGAGATGTTATTTCCAATCTGCATAGAATGTGGTTTTTTTGGTGAGAAAGTCAAGGATCCAAGAGGGAGGAACAGAGGTCCAGGTTTTTGAGTTTTTTTTAAGAAGAACTGAAGGCATGATTGTGTTGAAAGAACCATATACATTGGTTCCACAGTGGAGACCAAAGATTGCAGACTTTCCTACTTCTATAAAGTAGTTCCAGTCCACCAATTATGATTCATATTAAATTGAAAATGAGTGTTGTGGAACCACTGGTTCAGATTGTGGCTTGTATGCCATCATGGAGCAAGATAGAGATGAATTTCTGCTCTCAACCAAATCAACGGAAGCAGCTCTACAGATATAACTAGAACATAGTTTTCTTTTTACTGTTTTTTTAAATCAGATGCTTGTTTCTTCTGATTTCCAAATACTCACAATGACTTCCAGACTCATTTACTAAACCACCACTTTAAACATCTAATTTTGCCTTTCTCCCTCTGAAATTGCTGTCAGGGTTCCATACCTCCAGCAAATAAATCCCCACTAGTAAACACCCCTTCAAGAAAATGGTGTTTGCCCCACCACTTCTAGAATTGGTCAAAATTCTCAGCATCCTCCTACTTCTGCACTCACTAGGATGTGACACCAGTCGTACCTGTAATAGGAAGATTAACAACTTTGAGATCCTACTTTTAAATCTCATCCATAACACTCTGCATTTAACATTGTCATACTATCTAACTGTACCCATAATGACCACATCTCTGTCTGTTCATCCTTCTAACTCAGAATGGTCTACAGCTTCTCAGTGATATCCTTAACCTTAGTAGCAGGGAGGCAACATTCCATCTTAGAATCATATCTGAGGTCATTCAAATACCATTCTGCCCTTCCAGCTACTGAATGCCCCAACTTGATACCTCAACTCCCACATAGCACATCCAGCTGTCATCCAAGGAGCTAATGCCTTCTCCACTATAGAGGCAAACATCCACTGGAGGGTGTGATATACTTAGACTGTACCTGTCGGTCTTCTTTGGCTGCTTGCAAATGTTTAGACTTCAGGTTGACTATCTCCTGAAACATATCAGATAATGCTCAAGGTTTACCTGCAGGTCGATGGAGCAATACCTTATCTCCCACCTAGGTAGCCTCCTACCTGCCGGCTTGAACATTCAACTCACAGACCTCCGTTGATACCCCCTTACCCCATCTCTATCTATAATTTTAGTCTGGTTCTCTTTCTCTTCCCCCCCCTCACTACAATCTCCCCACCAGCCCTACCTTTCTTTCTCTTTTATTACCCATAATTTTCCACCTTCCCCCAGCCCATTTCCCTCCAGCCTATCACTTCCCAGCTCTCTACTTCATCCCTCCCCCATTTCTTATCCCCCCCTCGACCATCCCATGTTACTTCACTCCTGATGAGGAGTTTTGGCCCGAAATGTCGTCACTACCTCCTCCCATAAATGCTGTCTGGCCTGCTGAGTTCTGCCAACATTTTGTGTTTTTTTATTTATTTCCAGCATCTGCAGATTCACTCCTGTTGCCTTTTTATTCCCTCAATATCTCTAGAGGCAGCAGGTCTTAGATTGGGACTCTTACTTACAAAGCCTTCCTCCTGTCGGTTTCAGCAAGCTTCAATGCATTTCTTACAAAGTATTCCTGCTGCCTGGAAAATGACAGTTGGTAGTGATTCTTTACAAACCTATTGTGGCACTACAACACCAACAGGTTTCAGGCAGACCAAATTATGTCACCAAAGTGATCGTCCAACAGCACTTGACATTCATCTTGGTAAACCTAGTGCTGGGATTGTGCTTGTTAGTATACTCAAGGATACGTGTATCAACGTCAAAAGTCCTGGTTGAGGAAATCTTCGAAGTGCTTCTTCTAGTTTTCCTCACTGTCCAAGATGAACTCTCCACCATTTTATTTATTTGCAATGACAACACCTCAAATATTCAATTAAATTGGACAGCATGAAGTTTCAATGAAAATGATTTCAAACATCAATTTACCTCTCTCTTCACAGATGCTGTCTGATTTGTATAATTCCAAAATCTTGTTTTTAAGATACCCAGCTTCCCCACTATTTTGCCTGATGTTAAACATAAAGCAAGCAAATTCAAGATGATGATCATCACTTTAAACCCCTGGAATTTATACAGGGGTTTGCTATACTGACAACTTCGTTAAAATAATGATTAAAACAATGGTTAAAATATGGCGTTATCTATATCAGGCCAAAACTGAGCGGGTCCGGTCCGACCAACCTACCTCTCGACAGGGATCAACTTTCAGACTCGCCGACAGCATCTGCGCGTCCTGTTGCATCACCCAGCTCTGCATCTTCCCGGCCGGCGGGAGTGACCCTAGGATCCCTCTTCTCCCGGCCGGCGGATTCAACTCCGAGCTCCCGCTCCCCCCGGCCAGTGAATCCGACCCCAGGCTGTCGTTGCTCCCCACCGGTAGGTCGGATTCCGACGATTCCAACCCCAGGTTCTCGCTGCCTTCCGCCGGTGGGTCCGCCCCGGCTCGCTCCGACCTCGGGTTCTCGCTGCCCTCGGCCGGTGGGTCCGACCTCGGGTTCTCGCTGCCCTCGGCCGGTGGGTCCGACCCGGCTCGCTCCAACCCCGGGTTCTCGCTGCCCTCGGCCGGTGGGTCCGACCTCGGGTTCTCGCTGCCCTCGGCAGGCGGGTCCGACCCGGCTCGCTCCGACCTCGGGTTCTCGCTGCCCTCGGCCGGTGGGTCCGCCCCGGCTCGCTCCGACCTCGGGTTCTCGCTGCCCTCGGCAGGCGGGTCCGACCCGGCTCGCTCCGACCTCGGGTTCTCGCTGCCCTCGGGAGGCGGGTCCGACCCGGCTCGCTCCGACCTCGGGTTCTCGCTGCCCTCGGCAGGCGGGTCCGACCCCGGGTTCTCGCTGCCCTCGGGAGGTGGGTCCGACCCGGCTCGCTCCGACCTCGGGTTCTCGCTGCCCTCGGCAGGCGGGTCCGACCTCGGGTTCTCGCTGCCCTCGGCCGGTGGGTCCGACCTCGGGTTCTCGCTGCCCTCGGGAGGCGGGTCCGACCCGGCTCGCTCCGACCTCGGGTTCTCGCTGCCCTCGGCCGGTGGGTCCGATCCGGCTCGCTCCGACCTCGGGTTCTCGCTGCCCTCGGCCGGTGGGTCCGACCTTGGGTTCTCGCTGCCCTCGGGAGGCGGGTCCGACCCGGCTCGCTCCAACCTTGGGTTCTCGCTGCCCTCGGCAGGCGGGTCCGACCTCGGGTTCTCGCTGCCCTCGGGAGGTGGGTCCGACCCGGCTCGCTCCGACCCCGGGTTCTCGCTGCCCTCGGCCGGTGGGTCCGACCCGGCTCGCTCCGACCTCGGGTTCTCGCTGCCCTCGGCCGGTGGGTCCGACCCGGCTCGCTCCGACCTCGGGTTCTCGCTGCCTCCGGCCGGTGGGTCCGACCCGGCTCGCTCCCACTCGGAGCTCAGGATCTCTCCAGCCGCTCTCACCTCCATCCTGCGCAATAACCCCGCTTTTCTGACGGTTACCTCGGCGACGGCACGATCACGTCAACCTGGCGCTAGTAGCCGATGCGCAACCCCGCCAGTGTCTGGCATCAACCTCCCAGGCTGCAGGCGGCGCTAACACCGGCCGGGGGCGGGCACCAGCTGCCATTCATTCAAGTTCAACAACGATGCGCCGAGGATCTGCCCCAAATTTACAGTCAACAGTACACAGCTTCTCTGGCTGGAGTAAAACAATCCAACCCCAAAACTGCGGCCATAATTAACAGCCTGGTTAAGTCACTAAGTTGCACAGGAAAATAAATACGTTTCGACTATAATATTTATAAATTGCAACAACCTTGAACTTATATCCATATAAAGAGAAGGAAGTCTTAGTCGTCACCACTTGCCAAAGAAGAACACTTAGAACTAACTAAAGCATTAAGGTAAATGGGAATAAAAAAATACAAAAAAACCCAGAACAAACTTAAAATTCACGAGGCTATGCAACAGTCTCAGGAAGACTTTACCAACACCTCAGGTCTGAGGCCTTTCATCAAAAACGCTTGGGGTAAATTCTTACTTAAGACAGAGGCTTAGCTGTCACAAGTGCAGGAGTGCTGGATGTTCCAAGGATTAGATATTGAAAAGGGACAGGAAGGGAAGTAAATGAGGTGAAGAGAGGTATTACTAATCAGGGATAGTATCAGAGTTGCAGAAAGGTAGGATATCATGGAAGGAAGATCTACTGAGCCAGTGTGGGTGGAATGTCAGAAACAAGAAGGGTGCTATCCTATTCACTGAGGAAGGAGTGTCACAGGTGACTTAATCTTAGAATTTTTATAAGTTATAAAATGTAACAAGGGTTGTAAAGATAGATTTTGCACATTGGCCTTCATAGAGTTGGAATGTTACATTGAAATTGTATAAGGTGTTGGTGAGGTCTACCTCAGTATTGTGTGCAGTTTTGGTCACCTTCCTGCAGGAAAGATGTACGGTGCCTATATAAAGTATTCACCATTCCCCCGCAAGTTTTCATGTTTTATTGTTTTACAACATTGAATCACAGTGGATTTATTTTGGCTTTTTTGACACAGATCAACAGAAAAGACTGTCAAAATGAAAACAACTTTCTACAATGAGAGGCATTGATCATGTGGGTTGTAATGGCCAGCATGAGAGAACATAGTTTTAAGGTACAGGAGATGTCAGGGGTAAGTTTTTGTTTTAAAACACAGAGTGGTGAGTGCATGGAATGGGCTGCAAGCAGCAGTGGTGGAGGCGGAAACAATAGGGTCTTTTAAGAGACTCCTGGATGGATACATGGAGCTTAGAAAAATAGAGGGCTATGGGTAAGCCTAGGTAGCTCTAAGGTAAGAGTCTCTTACATAGTAAGGTATGGGTAAGCCTAGGTAGTTTTAAGAGTCTCTTAAGACTCTTGGCAGTGTGGAGGATCAGAGGGATCTTGGGGTCCGAGTCCATAGGACATTCAAAGCTGCTGCGCAGGTTCAGAATCAGGTTTATTATCACCAGCATGTGACCTGAAACTCATTGACTCTGTGGTTAAGAAGACAAATAGTGCTTCAGAAAACATTGGAAGATAGAAACATAGAAAACATACAGCATAATACAGGCCCTTCAGCCCAAAAAGCTGTGCCAAACATGCCCCTACCTTATAACTACCTAGGCTTTACCCTTGGCCCTCCATTCTTCTAAGCCCCATGTAGGCATCCAGGAGTCTTTTAAAATACCCTATTGTTTCCACCCACCGGCCTCCACATCCACTCATAATTCTCCAAAACTTCTGCCACCTCCAACTGGATCCCACCACCAAACACATCTCTCCCCCCCCCACCCACTTTCTGCTTTCCACAGGGATCACTCCCTATGCGACTTCCTTGTCCACTCGTCCCTCCCCACTGATCTCCCTCCTTGCATGCGGAACAAGTGCTACACCTGCCCCTACACCTCCTCCCTTACTACCATTCAGGGCCCCAAACAGTCCTTCCAGGCGAGGCGACGCTTCACCTGTGAGTCTGTTGGGGTCACATACTGTATTTGGTGTTCCCGGGGTGGCCTCTGTGAGACCCACCGTAGATTGGGAGACTGCATCGCCCAACATCTATGCACCATCCACCAGAACAAGCAGGATCTCCCAGTGCCCAGCCACTTTAATTCCACATCCCACTCTCATTCTGTGTCCATCCATGGCATCCTCCACTGTCAGGATAAAGCCACACTTTGGTTGGAGGAACAAGACCTAATATTCCTTTTGGATAGCCTCCAACCTGATGGCATGAACATCAAATTCTTGAACTTGCAGTAACACCTCCACCATTTCCCATCCCTTTGTCCCTCACTCGTAATCTCCTTGCCCGCCCATCGCCTCCCTCTGGTACTCCTCCCCACCCTTTTTCTCTCTCTTCCATGGCCTTCTGTCTCTTTCACCAACTTTCTAGCTCTTTGCTTCATCCCTGCCCCTCCAAGTTTCACCTATCACCTGGCATTTCTTTCTCCCCTCCCCCCCCCCCCACCTTTCATATCTATTCCTCAGTTCTTTTTCCTCCAGTTCTGCCGAAGGGTCCCAGCCCAAAATGTTTACTGTACTTCCCCCCCCCCCCCCCCCCACCATAGGTGCTGCCTGGCCTGCTGAGTTCCTCCAGCACGTTGTGTGTGTTGTTGGAGATCATGGGTTGAGTGAAAGGTGACATGTTTAAGGGGAACCTTTTCACTCAGAGGGTGGTGAGTATGGAACGAGGTGTTAGCACAAATGGTTGATGTGGGTTCAATTTCAACATTTAAGAGAAATTTGGATAGGCTCATGGATGGAAAAGGTATGGGGAGCTATGGTCCAGGAGCAGGTCAATGGGACTAGGCAGGTTAATGTTTCAGTATGAACTAGATAGGTTGAAGGGCCTGCTTGTCTCCTGTAGTGTTCTAGGACTATAATTTCCCCAATATTAATTTGCAGCTCCTTAGTGCAAAAGATTTAGATGTGACCAAATTGAGGTGTGTCCAGGAAGATTCATGACATAATATGTGCAGACAGTATAGGTGAGTATTGAGCTGTGGAAGAGGATGTTATTTTGCTCTTGATCATGAACTTGGGAGTGTAAAGTGGAAACAGATGTACTCAGAAGTAGCAGAATTCAACCTGGAAAAGCCTGAAGTGATTCACTTTGGAAGGCAGAACATAGGGTTAATTGAAGGATTCTTAGCAGCGTTGAGGAATAGATGGATCTTGGGGTTCACATCCATACATCCTTTAGTTTCTGCACATGTTGAGTGGGTTGTTGTATTGTGTGTTGCCTTTCATTAGGCGGTGGGGGTGGGGATTGGGGGATTGAGTTCAAGAGCCACAGGTAATGTTGCAGCTCTATAAAACCTTGGTTATCTCACACTTGGAATAATGTGTGCATTTCTGGTTTCCCTATTATAGGAAGGATGTGGAGACTTCAGAAGGTACAGGTGAAATTTGCCAGGATGTTACCTAGCTTAGAGAGCATATTTTATGAAGATAGATTGAGCGAGCTAGTACATTCCTCTTTAGAGCAGAGGAGGATCAGATGGGTATAAGGCATAGATCAACTATATATTTTTACTTGATTTTCTTTAATTTGCATTTTGACACAACCAATGTGCAAAGAGTCTGTGTGTAGTTTTCAACGATTCTATTGTATTACTGTTCTACAGTAAATGCCTGCACAAGAATGAATCTCAAGCTAGTATATGATGACATATACATACATTGATAATACATTTACTTAGAACTGACTGGTTAGCCAGAAACTTGTGGAAGGCAGCAATGTTCTAAAGAAGTCTCACTGAATCAGCTAAAATAGAGGAAAGTAAACTTTGCATTAAACACCCTCCACCCTGATAAAATGATTACTTGTCCTTGAACATCACTTCAAAGATTAACAGAATGTTTGCTCTTCCATTGAGCCACTAAGTAATGGGCATTGCACGGTATTAACCATGATGACAAATCAGCAGTAAAGATAAAAGCCGATAAATCACAACTCAACGATCTACATCCTACAATTTTAGAAGAGGAAGCTTGGAGAGTTACTCACTCCAAAGAGCTGACTACACTGCTTAGCAGGAACAGTTGTTCTAAACTTCAAGATCCTAATGATTTTCCCAAACTGCAGATTTGTGTTAATAAACTGAAGCCACAATGCTGAGTTCCTCCTGGAACAAAATTTAATATTGAAACATCCCTGATTATGAAATTTGAATTCTTTATATGTACATAAATATGAATGTTAGTTCCTCATTTTCCAAACGGCAAAGCAATTGTACAAATCATTGAAAGGGGACTTGCAATTTAAAACACATACATAAATGCATATGTATATACATACATATGTATATGTCAAAATGATTGGGAAAGCGAACTTAACTTTATTATCCCTATTGAGAATTGGGATTTCTTCAATTAGTTAATTTATCATCTATATGTGCTAAACATTCATTAATACAGTTTAAAGTTGTGCACAGGGCTCATATGTCCAAGGATAAATTGGCTCGTTTTTATTCCCATATAAATCCTATATGTGACAGATGTCATTCTGAGATAGTGTCTTTAACTCATATGTTTTGGTCATGTCCACTTTTGGAAAAATATTGGAAAGACATTTTCGATATTATTTCCACGGTATTGAACATTGATTTACAACCTCATCCTATTACTGCAATTTTTGGTTTACCAATGATGGACTCAATCCATTTATCTTCTTCTGCTTGTCGAATGATTGCATTTCTTACATTAATGGCTAGAAGATCTATTTTGTTGAATTGGAAAGAAATTATTCCCCCTACCGTATTTCATTGGTTTTCTCAAACGTTGTTATGTCTAAATTTGGAGAAAATTAGAAGTGTTGTATTTGACCCTTCTATTAATTTTGAAAAGACATGGAGACCACTTATTCAATATTTTCATATGATGTAATTTGACCCTGTTCCAATCCTATTCGTTTTTGATTATACATATGTTGAGAGGATCGGAGTTGGCGACACCGATGATTTTGTACTTTTTTTAATAGATACTATAAACAGCCCATTATTTAATATATTTTTTCTTTTTTTTCTCTTTATTAGTGTTAGGTTGTTAGATTAGTTTTTCTTAGGGTTAATTTTTTTTCCCTCTTGTTTTTTTATATATATCTAGTTTTGTTCTGTTTATATGATATTTATATCATTTTTTATATCAAGTTTTGTTTTCTGGTAAATATAATTTATGCAAGCACACTGCGCTGAAATACACAGAAATAGAAATTAAACCTATTTTCTATACAAGGCTTACCTTTACAATTAACCAGCTTTTAATGGTATTGCGATAAATTATGGCCTATAAAAAAAATCAAGTACAATGTATTTACAATGTGCAAGTTATCTTACATGAAGTCCTATAGTACATTACATGTTGCCACACCATACTGGACTTTGACATTTCTAGATAACCAATGCTTACAAATGAGAAATGTCTTGTATTAATTTTTCTATAAAGCGTTCAAAAATATATTACAAAATGAGACAATAATTTGTTTATTCATCAGTTTTTATTGTTATATTCAACAATATGCATGCCAAGTTTTCTGTTCCCACTTCCACAGAATGCATTTGGTACCAAGTCAATGCTATGTGAAAAGTTTAGCAAAAGGGAATTAAAGTGCAATATCTCATTTATTATTTGGATTAAGGAATAGTCTTCTAGCACAGTTTACAAGTAATTTCAAGATTTAAAATACTGATCATAAAAAGTTTCAAATTGTCAAACTCTGCAAATCCAAGTTTGTACAAGTACCTATCAGTAACACAAGGCTTTTCCTTATCTCTTGCAATTTATTAATTTTTTAATTGCTCAGTTGTGTCTTTCAATGATTTTGGAATCATTCAATTCAAAGTATGTAAAGAAATTTATGAATTGCATAAAACATGATTATCTATTGTCTTACAATCCCAAGGAAAAGCAATTTTTTTTAAAAAAAAGTACCACAATGCTTTCTATAGCACAGGAAATCAGACTTCACAATAACTACAAAAATTGAAGCCTCTACTTTCTCCAGTCAATACAAAATATATTAAGCATGAGGCTACAATCTCCAATTCTAAATTGTAAAGTTTCTCTTTAGTGTGATCATATAAATGTACATTGTATAGTGGTAAGAAAATACTGATAATTGTGCCTATTCTTTACAATTTTTTCATAAAAATGTGGTAAAAAATCAATAGCATTTTATTCACAAAGAATAGTTAAAACTCAAAAAGAATTTTCAACTATAGTTTTTTTTTTAAAAAAGAAGCAATTTGTGGCTGTATTTTCACTATGGAATACAAATTACCTGGAATGATATGCAATTGGCCAAGATCATGTCAGAGTGCAGTATTTTTAAAAAGTATATAGTTCAAAGAGGTAGTAAATGAAACAATAAAGACCAAAACTAAAATGTGCTTATTACTTGCGATTTGTTTTCCAATTTGAGTAATTACTCTTACAAATTGCTCGATAATAAAATAACTACTTAAGAAAGCATTTCATTTACACATTTCTCTCCAGTGGTTTGAGATACAAAACCTTACAATAGCCCACAATGAAATGCGCTTCAGTCGTAAGACATGTAGTACTTCCAGTAACCAGCAGAGGGTACATGCACAACTAAAATGTACCATAGCAAATTATTTGATCTATTACTGTTATTTAATGAATCGGTGAGCATTGCTACGTTCTGCACAATACAACTCGCGTGTGCTTTATAAATGCTATTAGTTTGTGAAGATCAGTGTATTAAAGTAACCAAAATATTTATAAAGATTAAGAATCAGAAAACCTGAAAGTTGTCCAGTGTAATTGTAAATCAAAGGAAGTGCATTTCATGCATTTTGTCCAGTATAATCTAAAAATGATTGTTTAATCACATTCAGTGTTTTGGGTGCAAATAAACCGTCAATTTTAAACTAATTCAAAAAACACATGATCACGCATGTGCAAACTAATAAGGGGGGGGGGTAGGTAAATTGTTGCATAATATTGATTGATTCAGCTGCTTTTCCTAATACATAATACAGTACTTACAATTTTTCTAGAGCAATTCATGTATTTTAGATAGTACATGAATATTTAGTTATCCTCCCTATACAAACTAAAAGCTTTTCTCCACCAATAATTAAGCACATACAGTACTGTAATCGTGGAATCATTAAATCTATTTTGTCAGTTTTCACTCCTATACCTCATCACTCACAGCGCAGGACAACAATAAGGATCTGAATTTAATTTAAAAAGGCATGGAATAACTTGAGTAACTTTTTTTTTAAAAAAAGTACCCTAACATTGCAATTAAATAACTGCTGCAAAGTTCTCATTACAATTCTATATCAGTGAGATCATATCTGCAATGTTTAGAGTCTGATCATCATAAAAATTTAACTCCAGTTATTAAGAAAAAAATCCATTTCTTTTGCTTTAAAAGATGCTCGCATTTAATCTTCTCCACGACAAACACTTCAGCAACTCACTGGTAGCTGAACAATTAAAGGAAATCCATGCTACTGTAATTCAGAAAGACAAATCGGTACTAGTTCAGAATCAAAGCTCTTTGTCACATCCCGTATTCATAAAATCTGTATATTATTGAAAAAAATTCAAGTTGATGGGAATTTTAGAAATACTTTAAAGCCGTAACATTGTAATTATGTTAATAATTACTTCACGATGACAGATGAAGCATTAGGAACCTTTGTATCAATGAAAGCCAACCATATGAAGGTCTCCTTTAGTTTGATATGGACATACTTATAGTGTTTCTCAATTGTCTAGACACTTTGATCAAGCCAGAAGTGCATGTGATCAATTTTAAACTCCATATGAGCAGAACAGCTATCACCTCAGCACAATTATTTCTCTTTGCATGTATGCCTGTCTTAATTGCTAATAAACTTCTTGCAAGCCACTAGACTCAGCAGTCATGAGAAGAAACAAAAATCAATTGCTAGTGTCAGGTCAAGCAAAACACTATCAAATGCCTAAGCCGACAGCAATCAATCCCAAATCATTGATTCAGAGGTGACTCCATTTTGGAAGGAATTAAGAAATCATTGCAGATCTATTTATACACCAATCAGCAGATACTGACACACAAAAGTGGTGGCAAGAACATAAGGAATAGGAGCAGTAGTAGGCTATTTGGCCCATCGAGCCTTTTTCACCATTCAATAAGATCAAGGCTGATTGGGCCATGGACTCCTCTTCACCTACCTGCCTTTTCTCCATAACCCTTAAATTCTCCTACTATGCAAAAATCTGTCCAACTTCAACTTAAATATATTTATTGAGGTAGCCTCCACAGCTTCATTTTGCAGAAAATTCCACAGATTCACCACTCTATGGGAAAAGTAGTTCCTTCTCATCTCCATCCTAAATCTACTCCCCCAAATCTTGAGGCCATGTCCCCTAGTTCTACTCACAACAACTTTCCTGCTTCTATCTTATCTATCCCTTTCAGAATTTTATGTTTCTATATGGTAGTGTAGCATCATTTGAAAATAGAAAATGAAAAGGAAAGAACATCCACACACCTAATGTGGAAGGGGAAAGAGTTCAGATGTTTGCTGAAAGAGGAGATGGGAAGGGACTGTGAAGAGGAGGTCTCTTGTGACATACCAGCAACTATTGTCCTAAATTATGGCCTGTGCACATGCGAGGCTGGTCTAAGGGTGCAGCCTAACGTGTCACATTCAAGCGTGGCATCAATTATTTGGACATTCAGAAATGAGAATCGGTAAGACACCACATATCAAATTTACACCTGTATGATATGTAACTAAGTTTGACATTATGTATGAAACAGCAATTTTCCCTCTACAAATAGTGTGCCATAGTAAATGTATTTCAGTGGAAATATACTTGTGTTTTTATTGAACTGAAAATAGATATCCAGTTAGTGGGTGAGCCAAGGTGTTCAATGCTGAACAAGAGGTAGCAATTGTTCAGATGGTACTAGCAAATAATGCCATACACTTGCGTGAAATAGACAGCTGTAATTGCAGATCATACCATATTCTCAAATATCCAATTCAGAATACATCAACAATTGATAGGATGTTGAAACCTCATCAAGATGAAACAGATCTACAGAGCACACCTTTTATTAAAATCAGTGACAAGATTAAGGATCTGAAGTATCTTGATGTACAAGTTGTCAACATCATATATGTAGACTTTACAAATTACTCTGTTCCTTATCATACACTCTTCCTGACTTTGTCTTCTCTATTGTCATTATTGCGATTTTCAGAGGGTAATGGAGCTGGAGTCCAATGTGTTACCACATTAATTAACATACATCGGGGGTTCCCAATCAAAAATGGTAGGGGTCCATGGCATAAAAAAGGTTGGAACCACTGATCTACACTGATGAAGCTGGCTTCAATATATCTAAGACAAGGAGGTGAGGGAGGAATGTTGTAGGGCAAAGTGCAACAGTCCAGGTACCATACCAGAGAGGTTCAAACATTACCATGTGTGCAGCTCTATCAGACACTGATGTTTAAGCATACATCCCAATGATTGAGCCATGTAACATCCCAAACCTCATCATATTCCTTGATAGGCTCTAGACAACTACAGTGCGAGGAAGAACAAGATGTCAGGATCAATAGCCCACACTACATCATCATGTGGGACAATGTATCTTTCCACCACTCATCTGCAGTGACAGACTGGTTTCAGGCACAACCACACATCTCCATCAAAATCCTTCCACCATACTTCCTGGTTCTCAATCATTCTTTTGAGGTTTTTTCCCTCCTGGAGATGAAGGGTCTATAACAAGCTTCCTTATGAGCAAATGCTGATGGATAATTGGTTTGTTAATAATCACTGTGTCAGACCACTAGGGCTGGATTAGGTATTCCAGGAGGCGTTTCCCCTGCTGCATTGCTAGGGAGCACATTCCATGCGATGTTGTTGAAAACATGTGGCCCAACATTAGAGACACAAAAGGTCAAAGGTGATCATTATTGCTCTACATTTCTGTTATCAGAGTGACTCCTGCTGCAAAGGTGTGAGCAATTTTGTCTGATTTTCATGCAACAACAGATGCTGAGAATCCAGTGAAGATGTGTTTGTTCATTCTTGCATCTCACACTGTCCTTCAACGTTCATACTCCTGAATGGAATTGTAATCCTTATTTTTACAATAATGGACTAAATGTCCTGATTTCTGGCATTATATGTACACAGTAAGCAACAAGCATCATACTATACAGCTGACTACCGTTGATGTTATGCCTCAGACAGGATGGTTAGTGTCTTGCCAGTGATTGCTTACATGTGTTAGTAATGTAATGCTGTGAGCTGATTTCATTTAATTATTCACTTTTGCTGCAAGTGTTTACTGTTCTGATTGGCTGAGTGCATTTAGCAGTTAGAATGGGAAGTTTTGCAAAATGTGTTAGTGTATTGTGGTCTGTTTTGAGAATGTGGCTACTGTTTTGACTAGCATGGTTAAGTAACTGAGAAAAACTAAAATAAAATCCTGACATGATTTTTAGCTGTTTGATTTATGCAAATATCAAGTATTTTAATGTAAATGAGTTTTCAGCTAGTTATTTTATTGTAAAAGAAAATTACAGAATTAATCAGTATGTCAAGCAGCAACTGTGGAGAAGGACAAAGAATTAATATTTCAAGTCCTAGCCTTTTTATCCAAGGAAAAAGTAAAGTTTTATTGAAAGGCTGTTGACCTGAAACAATGCCTTCATTTCTCTTAAGTCGAATATATACAGGATCTTTAATTTATGTTTCAAATTTCCAGAATCTGTAATTTTCTTTATTTGTTGGTGGCCAATTATCAAATCTATGTAAAAATTAAGAGTTCCAATCAAATGATTGGATTTCTTATGGTTGTCATGGCTGCTGACAACCAGGTCTAGCTCCCGGCCTTCATGTCAGGCTTAGCTACTAAACCCAGTGGAACAGTTTCTACTGACAGGAGGAGAGACAAAGGCGGGTTACTAGTACCTTAAAACCAGTTGTGTTGGGAGATGGGGCTCATCTGGGAAAACGAAAAGTCTGATCTCAAACCTCCACTGCCTTGGGAAAGACTGTGAGGAAAAATCTGGAGCTGGAGTTCCTAAGGCAATCCTACATTTGAGTTCAATGCTGACTGGCAACTCATGTGATGCTGCTGGTGCTAAACTGCATCAGTCTCTGCTGTTCCTTTGGGTTCATCACCTGCATGGGCAACAGCTTGTTCTGATATCATACTGCCCTGGTTTGTGTACAGTCTCAGATAGACAGCTAAGAGGCAATAATTCCTGGACAACCCTGACCAATGGAGGGCCTCTCTCCCACACCCGCTCCTTAAAAGATTTAAAGTTCAATAATGAAATACGGCATCAGTAAAATTTTTAGATTTAAGCATAATGAAATGTCTTACTTATAAAAAAGGTTTTGGGGGAAAAAACTATTCTACAGGCAAGTGAAAATGGAAAAAAGTAGAGCAAGATGTCTTGAAATCTGTGGATCTATATACAACGTGATTCAATAGATAAAGCAAAAACTTACAGATTTCAGTTCCACTGGGATTTACATTTGATTAATAATTGAAACAGTGTATTAAAAATTATAAATCCTTATTCCTTCAATGATGATTTGATAAACATGGTTAGAATAATCAATCATTTGATTCAGTTTAACATCTCTTCATGAATCAAATTACAAACCACCAACAGATATAATGTATGGCTGTATTATTAACAACTGAAATTCACCGAGTTCCTGAAAAAAAATTGCAGTCTCGTCAGGATGGTGTGAATTGTGAACAAGATATTCTGCAAATGCTGGAAATCCAGAGCAGATCAATACACAAAATACTGAAGGAACCAAGTCAAACAGCTTCAAAGAACACGAATGAACAGTCAACATTTCAATCTGAGACCCTTCATCCAGATCAGTCAGCTGAGCTCCTCCAGCATTTTATTTATGTTGGTGTGAACTGTGGACTGTACAAAGCAAAGAGAAGTCATTGGATAATGTATAAATAGTAAATACCTTATTTGAACCAGGATGGTAATTGATGTGTAGATTCTTGAATGCAACTCACAATTGCAACTTTTGGTTTACTAAATAAGTAGCAGTTTGAACCAGGACTTGGACCACAACAGAATTAGTTAATTTGCCATGGAATTTGTACCATGTAAAAAGACATTTGGGCATCCTGCTTCCTAATTTCTGGCAATGATTTCCTAATTTAAGAAACTACTGAGTGTGCAGAGCCAACTACCACCCTTTCCCCCACACTTTTGTAAGAGACCTGGTGTTAACTCAGCATCTCTCCTTGAAGAATGAACATATCCAAATTATGACAGAGTGCAGAGTAAATAAGCATTTTTCAAACAAATCAATAACATGAAGTCACTGGGACAACACTAATCCAGTAATATCTAAAAGGGACATATCTAAATTTTCAGTTATAACACAAAAACTGATTGCTCAAAATGATCATTCTTCACTAATGGAGCAAAGGCCACAAAAATAACTTTGGAAACTATGAATTCAGAACACTGAAGTCTGTCTGGTAAAGAAAAAAACAATCCTATGCACTCAAATGTAAGCTTAAATGCACGGTATACATTGAGTAGAATATTTGTTCAGTGTGCTTCTATCTAAAATATCAGGAAAGATAGATTATTTCCAAAAAAAAGTCAAGGATGCTCAAATGTTAAATCTGTTCTGATAAAAGTTCAAACATCCCTCTACTGATGTCACCTGACAGAGGAATCTACAGCAGCCATGGGGTTTTGATTTTGTATGATCAAAATGTTCATTATGTTAATAATACATTTTGCTCTCTTATAAGTTGGAAGGACCTGTGCAAGTATTTCCAAACCCAATTGTCACCTACAAGTATGGCTTCTGGCTTCAGCTAAATGTGCCACTGTAGCAAGCATGCAGAACTTGGAGCAGTTTCTCTTACAGGCTTACTTACATCTTGACGTCAAAATGGAAAGTACATTATAAAGTTCAAGATAAACTTTTTAAAAACTCAAAATAAGCTAAAACCTTACCTTAAAAAAACTAAACTTTTGTAAAAAGTAAAAAAAAGTTTAAGAATTAAGGTTGTTCCCCAATTCAAAAGAGATAATTTTTCAATTTAAAGGAGGTATATTGATTGTGATGAAAAAAAGACATCTGGCTAGGTAACACAATTCTTGATTCCCACAAGTCAAGGACATATTGCAAGAAATATATCTTCTACAGAAAGCATCACTGTGTGGACTTCTATACAAATTAGAATGGTAAAACCAATAAAATATCTACATTGAAACCAATGTCAGCAAATAAACCTTCAGCAAACACAGTCTCCTCCAACTCCCAGATTTCTCTGATAAGTAACAAGGTGAACTTACTCGTGTTAGAAGTAAGCTACTACTCATGTTTGTAAATTACAGTACAAAATTTCACTATAGTTTGATATAAAAGAAAATTGGTTGGAAAGCTCTGAGAAAGAATCAAGAAGGTGAAAACATATTTGAATAACCCCAAACCTATCTACTAAAATGGCTCATACAATGTGAATGTATTCTTGCAAATTACATTTCCTTTTATATTCAGGCATGAATCAATAAGTTAAGTTCAAAGCTAAAATTCTCAGTAGTACAGCAACAAGTCAGGGAGTTGGGATAAAAATAAATAATTCATTAGTTTTTCCATGTGATGAGGCCTGGTACATACCAAAACATCAGAAAGAGGAAAACTGGTAACTTCGTTTTTTGGACCCAAACAAAATACATGTTGATCATATGGCTCCTTTGTTGGCACAAGGCAATTTTTTTTCCTAGAATTTCTATCACCCAAGGATTTTCTGAAGACCATTTGGCGTCATATGTCTGAGTTGGATCTAATCAGACTACCAACAGGTCTGTTTGATTTTCCTTTTTATGATGTTTGCACAAGGCAAAAGAATTTCATTATGTTTATGTACACTGGCTCTAAATTACCAAATTCATGATAACATCAGCCCTCCACACATTGTTAGAAGAGAACAATTAGGCTAGGGATATTCTGCTAATTAATATTAATCTATAATGTGTATGGAATTATAATATGAATTTTAATGCATTACTCCTATGCTGATATTAGTACTTTAGTTTGTCTTTTGAGCATGATTATTAAATTTATATTTAGCAATATATTTAATCCTTACTAATTAGAAATAGCAAAACCTGAAAGAATGAATTTTGCACACTAGATTCTGCAAGACATTTTATAAAAGGAATTAAATAGCAACTATGTAATTGTAAGATAGGGCTAAATTTAAAATTATACTTAATCCCATCTTGTTGTGCAGTCACTTTGTCAAACGTGCTAGTTATAAAAAGTGCCTAATGATACCTTACCAATTACATGCACACATGCAAAGTCTTTTAAGCAAAAGGAATAAAACAAGCAGAGGATGTGATTATGTTAAGTCTTTTTTCAAAGTTTACAATTGTAAAGAAAATTAATTAGACCACCACTTCCAATAACTGTACAGTCAGTTAATTCTTAATGTATTTCAATAATGAAGAAATATTGGCTTGACTTGAAGCAATACAAGGTCATTCATTTGTTTTATCTGTTTGGGATGGAGTGGTATTATTTCTCCTTTCCAAAAGTGGTGTTTGCTTTTTGAATAATTCTCTCTACATATAAAAATACAAATGGAATGGGTCCAGCCAGTGAAGATCTTGCTACTCTGTCCACTAAGCCTGTACTTCTTCTGGTGATATAACTACATAGATCATGTTGCTCATTTCTCAAAAGTGAGCAATTTGCAATTATGACAAAGCAGCTGTACAACAGGCAACCATTAACAAAACACTAGCACCTCTAAGTGCAGATCAAGAAACTTAGAGTGTAATAACAGTGCCATCTTCTTCAATGCTTTGCCTGTTCACATTTTCTTTCTCGATAGGATCCACTTTCAAGGGATTTGACGGTATGTGCATGTTTTCCTTCACTCCAGCAACAGAACCATTTGAAGTTAAACCGTGATCATGGTCACTTTTTGTTAAAGATGCTACACTAGCGTTGGTAGGCGTTGCCAATGGAATGTGTTCTGGTTCACCACTGCCCTCGATGACTATGTCTGTTTCTTCATCACTGTCCACTTCTTCAGAATGGAAATTTTGCATAATATGTGGAGCTGTCGTATAAGTAACATGGCTAGTTCCACTGTCAGTGGACTGGCCTGAACTACCGGAAGTCCGACTAATTCTCACAACGTTATTTCTTTGATTTGCTGGCTTCACAGTAATGATGAGATTATGGCTATTTGCTATCATCATATCGGTCACCTGATCAAGACTTTTTCCTGACACCTCAATCCCATTCACCTCAAGAACTTCATCGTTTACAGCTAACAGACCAGTGCTTTCCGCCAATCCTCCTTGCACCAATCTAGAAATGAAAATTCCAGGGACTTTTTCAAGCCCATGAGGTGTTACTCGAACACTTGAGCCATCGCGGATATAGAATCCCAGTGGTTTATCAGACCCATGCTTGTATAACCTCACTCTTCGATGGGTTTCTGGAAGAATGTCCACATCAATGATAGAAGACACTGGACGAAAATCACGTGGTAAGCTGATTGCAATTGCTGGTTTCTTTCGATTAATATCAGGACGCAGCACATTTGACAAGACGTTCTTTTTCCGTGTTAAAGTGTCTGTACCGAAGGCACTATAGTCAGCATCTTCTGCAAAATAAAAAAAATTCTAGTTACACATACAAGATATTAAACAATTTCTGAAGAATTTCAAATAAAATCATGGAAAACAATGAAGATTGAGCAATATTAAAATAATTGATCACCCAGTTTCCCCCATCCTTTTGTGGAAGTAGTTTTTGATCCATGACTGCGCTGAAACACTGCCAATGCAATTTTATTTTGGGATAAATTTTGCCTCTGCACTCCCCCACCAAGAACTTTTAGCACAATGAGTGCCATTTGTTCCCAAGAGAAACAGCCTATACAATCCTTTTCTTTGGCACCATACCTGCCAACGTATAATTATATTGCTCAAGGATGTTTCAATAGTTTAAGGTAAATAAGATTAAGCAATTCCTGAATTTATTGTTCATCTTTAATTGACTCCAAACTGAGGAGGTTGCTCAGAGTCTGCCATGAATTGAGTTATTATAACCCAAGTAGGGAAAGGATGGTCATTTCTTTCCTGAAGAACATTAATGAACCAGGCAGGTTATAAATATTATGGATCAAATTTAAATCAGACTAAGTACAGCATGTTCTACAGGAGTAAAGAATCTCACTTATGTGCAATATACTGTGTGTCATTTTAAATCTTACACAGAAGCTTGAATGGATGGATTTCTTTTTTTTTCCGGTGGGGGGGGGGGGGGGGGAGGAGAGAGAAGAAGAGAAAATTGAGGAGTGACCCTTAAGTAGTCTTTCCAATTATGAAGGAGAATGTTGAATGGATGTAAAGTGATTTCCATTTTGTGTCTAAGAAATACTTCACCAAATATAATAAAGAATTCAAGAGCAATCACAGCTACACACACAGAGGTAGGAAATGTTATTATAATAGGTACTGGTAATTGAAACTGTGTTGGAGTACTCCTATGTGTTGTACTCCAATGGAGTACAATGACTTTCCTTCTGATATTCCAGCATCCAATTATTCAAATTGCATAGATCCTATCTGGAATACAAGCCTGGGATCCAGAGTGTGACTTGAGTTTGTGGCTACAACTGGGGTCTGGAATGTGGCTGAAGTTTAGAGAGTGGGCAAGATGTGCAACTGTTCCAGGCCACAAGCCTAGCTCCATGGGTAGGTTTGCAACTTGTATATTTTTCCTCACTCAGGTTGAAGGCGCAATACCTCATATTCCATCTGGGTAGTCTCCAACCTGACAGCATGAATGTCAATTTCTCTAATTTAGAGTAATTTCACCCCTCCCCCTATTTTCCATTCCTCAATCTGGCTCCCCTCTTACCTCTTTCTCTTCCCCTCACCGGCCTATCACTTCCCTCCTCCTTCCCTTTCTCCCATGGTCTATTATCAGATCTCTTCTTCAGCCTTCACTCCATCCTCCCATTCCCCCCCCCCCAAATCACCTCCCTGCTTCAAATTTCATCACCGTCCCCACCAACCACCTTCACCTATCACCTTCTAGTTTGTACTCTTCCCCAACACCCATCTCACCTTCATATTCTGATTTGTTTCCCCTTCCTTTCCAGTCCTGCTAAAGGCTTTTGGCCTGAAATGTCAGCACCTTATTCCTCTCCATAGACTCTTGCCTGAGCTGAGTTCCTTAGCATTTAGTGTGGGTTATACTGGATTTCCAGCATCTACAGAATCTCATGCATATTTTTCTACTCTTTAAACTCACTGGGTTCAATGAAAAGAAATACAACAGTTTCAGCTTTTACATTTTACAAGTGCTATTAGGAGTAATACCCAATAGTCCAGAAAATTATCAGCACAACACTACCAAATGCTCAAAGGTGCCAGATAACCAGAATATTAAAATATAAAATATGAATAATTGTAATAGGGTATTTAACCTTTGAGGCTTTGCCACTATTTAATATGATTGTATCCCAATACCATAGTCCCACTTTCTCCACATACACTGATGCCTTTTATACCTAGAAATTATCTTTGTCATATGTACATCAAAATCAGTGAAATGTGTTATTTGTGTTGACTGAAATCAGCAAGTATTGTGCTGGGCAGCCCGAAAGTGTCACAAAGCTTCCAATACCAACATAGCATGCCCACAACTCACTAATCTCAACTGTATGTCTTTTTCCTGTGGGAGGTAACTGGAGCACCAGGAGGAAACACACACATTCATGAGGAGAACATACAAACTCCTTACAGACAGTGGTGGAATTGATCCCGTATCACTGACGTTGTAACAGCATTAAGTTAACCACTAAACTACCATGCTGTTCCTATCACTACCATGCCAGGTAAGATGAGTCCAATCAAAAGTGTATTTGTTCACAATGATCACAAGTCATTGCTAGATACCAAGAACATCAATTACTGAAGGACTATCCCATCAGCGAGTTGCTCAATAGTGACGGAAATAGACTTATTATCATTGTTGTTGTTGCCAGGACTTCTTGTGTACCATTGTGCCAAGATGGTGCACTGTATGAGTGATTGTCTTGGACATTTTTATTAGGATCACAAGACTCTGTTGGACATTGGTTATGCAGTATACTTCTAGTCCAGCCCACTGGTTCGTTGGCAAGACCAATGGCAGGGGAGCTGTGTTCCCTCAGCTGTTCCCAAAGCCGCAGCTTCGCCTGTAACAGCCACCCAGGAGAGGAGACTGTGAGGTGGTGTGGGAGAGCCCCTGCAGGGTGCACTGGAATCTGTACTGGGTTGGGGGGGGGGGGGGGGCTGCTTGGCTGTTCTCCAATGTCTGCTCGGTGGAAGAACATGTTGGATCAGGACTACAGTCATGCCACTCAGTGATTTAAGCTATATTTTTTTCTTTGAGTATGTTTTTTTGAAATTGTAACCATATGTGCTATGGGAAATGTGTGTGCGCCTTGACCCTGAGGAATGATGTTTTGTTTGGCTATATTCATGTATGGTTGAATGATAATCGAACTTGAACTTAACTTGAATATCCTTTCAAAGCTATGCTATCTGCTAAGCTGACACCTACACGTGCCTCAATTTTATACACGTTTCATGTTTCCCCTCAGCCTCCAATGGTCCAGTAAAAGTAATTCAAGTATGTCCAAAGCATCACATAGAAAATACTGGAAGAATTCAGCAGGTGAGGCAGCATCCATGGAAATGAACAAACAGGTGATGTTCCAGGCTGAGACCATTCTCCAGGACGGGAAAGGAAGGGGGAAGACACCAGAATAAAAAAAGTTGGCAGGAGAACTAGGTGAGGTGAAGCCACTTGGATGGGAAAGGAAAGGGTTGGAGGTAAAGGGTAAAGTTTGTCCAAACTCTCCTCATAGCTAATACATTCCAATAGAGTCAGGATCCTTTACACCCTTTCCAATGCTCATACCCTTCCAGTTAATGATGCAATCAAAACTGCATCTAACCAAACTTTTTAAAAAATATATATACAGATGAAATTGTGACTTGCCAACTTTTATATTGTATGTTTGTCAGGACCACTCAGTCTCAAACCTCACAGCTTAGGTCCAAACATGGTCATTGAGGCCCTCCATTAGTGAAGGTTAACCATGGATGTTGCATCTTAGCCGTCTATGTGATACACAAGCCAGGGCAGTACATGGAGAGCAAGCAGGCTCCCCCCCACCCACGCAGCTGATGAATCCAAATGAATGGCAGAGACCGATATAGTTTGGCACCAGCTGCATCACAGGAGTTGCTAGTCAGCACTGAACTCAGTCACTTTAAACACTGTCTAAAGTGTCTAAAGTGACTGAAACTCAGTCCTGATGAAGCGTCTCAGCCCGAAACGTCGACAACCCTTCTCCCTATAGATGCTGCCTGGCCTGCTGTGTTCCACCAGCATTTTGTGTGTGTTGTTGTTTGAATTTCCAGCATCTGCAGATTTCCTCGTGTTTACACATTTATGCTAATTGTTTTGCTTTGTATTATTTTATTCCTCATCTTATTGTGTCATTTTTTTGTGCAGCATCAGATCTGGAGTAAAGTTATTGTGTTTTCCTTTATACTTGTGTATAAAAACTGAAAGGAACTGAAATTCCTTTTACTACTCCATTAGGGAAAAAAAATCATAGAGTTTATGTGGAATATATCTCAATTCAAGGATCAGAACAGAATGGATTCCTGTACTCAAGATTAAAAAGCGTAGGGTGGACAGTTATGAAATCATGATAATCTGGCTTTGCAAGATCAATGGCAGTGTCTCAAGAGAATGTTTTGCTTCAGTTTCCTGGAGGAAAGATTGACTGTCTGTTAGATAGGCTGGGATTCCCAACAGACTGCATTCAGAAAAGTGAAGAGAGAGAATTGTGTTTGTGCGGGTAGGGGATAGCAAGTTGCTAGCTTTTAAACGGAAAAGTTGATCTTACAGAGGAAAAAGAAACACTTATGTAGAAATACTTTGTTGATATTAACTTGTAGGGCAAAATGAGTTTGGAAAATACCTCACCGATTTACACAACTAGGATTTAAAACAAAAGATAAAATGTTTATTCTTGATGCAAAAAAAAAGTCTAAAGAGAGGGTGGAGAGCAAGTGTGGGAGTTCAAAATAACAAATCTGTATGCAAACTTGCAGAACCCTGGAATCCATTTCTTCTGAAACACAGCCAGTCCACAGAGGAAGTAGACAATATTTTGAAATAAATAAAGGCTTTGGCAACTTAAGTAGATAACTTGATGCCTTTTCAGATGAGCAAGTCAAAATCTTTTGATTATATAAATTTCAGTTAAAAGTTGGCACCATCTGATGTTATATTCTGTCAATACAAGTTTGAAGGGTCAATAGGACATTAAAACATTCAGGTACACACCTGAGGCCCTAAAAATAGTGTAGCAAAGGACTCATGGAAACATTCAGAATTGAAGCACTGGATTATACTGTAAAATTATTCTCAATATTTAGTTTAGGATTATGCTTCAGGAAAAACAAGTTAGCTGTTAGTAAATAGTTTAATACTATTTGTTTTTACTTCCTCCTTTGCAAATTTATTCATGAAATATGCATGACATCCACAAATCTGCCGATTACTTAGTTTCCCTGAAGCATGGTGGTAAAAAGTGTGCATTGATAGTGCGTATACAATAATAGCGTGTTCAAAACCCCAGAACATTTGACTACATCATTTATTATTTATTTAGAGGGACAGAACAGAACAGGCCCTACCAGCCCAATAAGCTGCATCACCCAGCAACCCACCTATTCAACTCCAGCTTAATTACAGGACAATTTACAATGACCAACTACCCTAATAACTGGTACGTTTTTGGACTGTGGGAAGAAACCACAGCACCAGAGGAAACCCACACCATCAAGGGGAGAACATACAAACTCCTTACAGATGACTCGGATGAAATCCAAACTCTGAAGCCCCAAGCTGTATAATAGTGTCACGCTACCATGCCTCCCTAGAGAGGTCCTTCTAGCTCACAAGTCTACGCCGCCCAATTCCACCCATGTGGCCAATTAACCTATCAATCCTTACATCTTTGGAATGGTGGAGGAAACCAGAGCACCCAGAAAAAAACCTATGTGGCTCATGACGAGAATGTACAAACTCCTCACAGACAGCAGCAGGAACTTAACTCGCACTGTAATAGTGTTACTCCAGTGCTACATCACCATGCCGCTCCATAACCATTATGTTACTGTGCCAAAGGAACAGCAATAAAGTCCCAACTCCCAATGCTCGTACTTGGGGATGAGAGTCCTATGGTATGGTTCTTTGTCCTGCTTGATTGCAGAGAGCTACTGAAGATGAAAGTCCGGTTTCACAAGAACATGAAAAATGTGAGTAGGCAGAACTGACCATAGACTCATCTCTACCTACCTGCCTTTTCCCCATAACCCTCAACTCCCTTACTATGCAAAAATCTATTCAACCTTGTCTTAAATATATTTACTAAAGTAGCCTCCACTGTTAAGTGCTGTAATCATTGCTGAAAGCATGCAGTGAAGCCAGGCTAGATTTTAAATGTAAGTACACTTTTTCAATTAAATTGAAAAAGGAAAAAGTAATAGTGAGGAATCACTAGAATTTACCTAGAGTACAAATGAGTTTAAAATGAAAAATTAGTTTATTGTTCACATGTTGAGTGTTATACTGTGAGCAAACTTATACAGTAGTATTTTCTAACAGCATATGATTCAAAGGATACATTTTGAGCCATGAAGATCCCAGTTCAATTATGAAAAAGAAAAGAGATTCATAATTAGACTGTTTTAATTAAGGTCATAATGTACTGGGATGTTTTGATTTGATGACAGGGAAGTTGCTGAACCTTCAGCCTGTAAAATTTCACTGGGAATACAAAATAAAGTGGCTGCTGCATCAATGGTCAAAGTCCAGTGACTTATTACAAAATGAAGCATAATGTACAAGATGTATTCGATCATATAATAAAAATAACAAAGGAGTGGTAAAATTATCCTGAAGTTCAAACACATCTTGAAGGCATTGGTCATTCTCATTTGCATGAGCATTAGAGTGAGGTCCACACTACCCCTTGTAGCAAACAGTTGTAAAATATACACAAAAGAAAAGAAATCACTTGATATGGTAATCATACCTCCATGGTATGCAATGAAGGATATCAAAAACACACAAGACTAATACAAAAGAAAGAGGATACTAGTTCTGGCATATATATGAACAAACCCATGTTAGACTTTTGAATTTAAACATATTGTGGGAGATAATATGTAGGAGTACCTATCCATAATTGAGACCCTTGCAACCTAGGTATGGTTTGTAATACAGTAATGTGCAATTCTTAATATATATCACTGGAATTCATATACAAGTAACAAAGTAGTTTCCAAATTAAAATTGTTACAGTTTCTGTGTGTGTTAACTGTACAAAGTACTTAGGCTGTTACAGCTTGGCATTGGTGGGTGGAGAAAGGAATGCCATACTAGCTTAATGTTTCAGTCAGGTACATGCTTATCCAGATTCCACTGAATGACTCATTACCCTGGAATGCTCATAAAGATAAGACGGGATTTATTTCTCAGTAAAGAAAAGGATCTATTCAATATTGCAACAATATCAATTTCATTAATATTACATTGGGTTTATGCATAATATTCTCTTACACATCTGTAGATAACATTTGGGTTGAATTATCAATTTTAAACACAGAAGCAAATCAAGTGCAGTAAATGGACTGTGGGGAAAACATGCATGTGGTATTCAAATAGATTTTAAAAAAACCTTTCCACTTTTGACCCTTCAACTATCTGCACTGGATGATGTTAAGCAGGTGGCTGTTCATGTTTGTACACAGAGCAGTAATAATTTACTAAAATTCTCAACCTAACTGTGCTGCAGTGACTCAAAATGTGTATGTGACATTGCTTGTTATTTGGAAATTCAATTACTCACAAGCCACTTAATATAGAAAAGGTAATGAGACTTGGTCATATTTGGGTTGCAGGACAAAAAAAAAAGAATAATGTTCATTTGAAATGCAGAGACGTGATAAGAATGTTAAATTGTATAGCAGTTCATGGGAAAAGAGACATGATAGAGAACCACAGTGAAATATTAAAATGCTTAGTCTAAGACACAGCAGAAGCACAATTTGAATTAAGAAGGGGGGGGGCAGAATTTGACAGGGCTCATCATTGGTAACGCAAACCCATTGCTGGCACAATTCCTCACCACTTGCATCTCAATATCTACAATAATTTCTTCCTGGAAATAAGATTCACTCCTTTCCCCACAAAATGTAACAAAACAAAAGCAGACTGAGCTGAAGTAGATAAAACATTTATGCAGCAGAAAGCAAAATTGAAGTTAACAACTGCTCTATATCTAGTAGGCTTAGACTGGCTAAAATCTTGGAAAAGTAAATCTTAATCATAATGGTCAAGGCTTCAAAAATCTGTGTTCACAAATATCTGCTTACTGCCAAATTGGGGTAGAGAACAACAAAATGGGTACCAACTCAGATTTGTTGGTATGTTGGCAAAGGTTTAGAGGTAGTTATGAGAGCAGCATAAATCTGTTTTTCACAGACTGCAAATCTAGAGCGAGTGCCAGAGACACTGGAGTAAGAAAGTTTTGGCTATTCTCAGTATGAAAGCCTTTGCCACTCCAGCAGCAGTTTCTATTAAGCTCCTGGCAACCCTGCTTGTGCCAGTAGTTGGAGAGGGAGATCAGATACTTTTCCAGACTAAATTCTTATCAAAAGTTAAAACAATGTTGGTTTAACAAAACTAGACAAAATAGAACAACCCTTCACGGTGAATTTCCAAATAATACCAAATGGAGATGATTTTTTTTTGTTTACGATGGGTAAAATATTCATAAACTTGCAGAATAGTGTTAGTATTGACAACTGAACTTCATTAAACAACTGTAGTGAGGTACATTTCATTCTAAAGGCCATGTGCTTCTTGTAAATTAAACATCAAAATCGGATATAGGAACAGTGAGTTTGCATAAAAATTAGGCAATGATACAGGTTAATGAGTAAACAGCACTGGGAGTTTGTCGGGGGGGGGGGTAAGAGAAAGAATTAAGATGTGTCATTTAGATCTTGGTGGCAATGTGGCCTGTGTAAAGGGTGAAGGGTATGGGCAAGAACTATGTAAAAGTGATAATGTCAACCTTTCCATATGAGAGACTGATACGCTAGAAAAACAAAAAATATAGAAAGGGTGAGATTTTTTGGAAGAAAGTGGGGAGCCAACTGCAGAAGTTAACTGTCGGTACAGCAAACAAGTAGCATGCTTGCCTTTATTACAACAAGATTTGAATCTTAGAAGTGTCTTGCTCCAATTATATAGAACCCTGGGGAGATTGCGCCAAGAGTACTGTTCATCCCAAGGAAGACCTATAATCAAGGTTCATCAGTTTGATTACCAGGATCAGAAATTTGTAGTGCAGGGGAAGATTAATCAGACTAGGCCTATATTGCCTGAAGTTCAGAAGAATGACAGCAAATCTCTTTGAAATACACTAACTTCTTTTACAGCATTACAGAGCAAATAGAGGAAAGAAGTTTCCACCAGCTGGGATGGCTAGAATTTAGTGTCAAAATAGGGGACAAAATAAGGATTGTGATGAGAAGATTCCTTTACTCAGAAAGAGGGGAATCTTTGGAATTCTCTATTCAAGACAGCTGTGGAATCTCAAGTTGTCACATACTGTATATTCAAAACAGTGATAAGCAAATCAAGGGGTAGGCTATATTTTCCTCCTTCAGAAAATTACTGCTAGATAAAATATCAGCCACGATTTTTTTGATTAGTGAAACAAATAGAAGTCACAAAATGGATGATATTTTCACATGTACTTGTTTCATTTAAAGATTTGTGCTGACAGATACAGAAGTATCAGAAAGTTTCAAAGAAAGTTAATGGACAAGAATAAAACAAAAATTCAGAAAAAGAACAGATCAGATTTTGGCAAGCCCAAGACAAAAAGTTGATACAGAGAATCCATTTGAACTTGCATGCAACGAGGCATTACTAATAAGAGCGTTTAGGATAGTTCAAGTGGCAAAAATACATTTTGGAGGTGGTAGTTGGGCAAGGGCTCCATTTCATAAAAGCAAACAAATTGGCACAAAATGGCTTGCTGCAGTGCTAATGACATCATGAAATTATTTTGATTTACTATCAGCTTAAAATGTTGAAACAACAGTAGTACTGTCTTCTAATCGTTTTCAATACTCATTCAATCTTTCACTGATTATTATTCTGTAGAAGCCTCTCATTTCTGATTCAATTTTCTTATGATTTTTGCCATAACTTAAATCAATTTGCCGAAGGCAAAAACAGCTACTTTACAAAAAAGCCTCACAATTAGAAACTTTAAGGGAAATTTAAGGGACAAAAATACATAAAGTATTTTGAATATCATTATATATTAATTCAAAATCTGTCTTTGAAACAAAAAAAAAATCAACAACTTGAGTGAATATTGAAACATTTGAAACCAAATACAAATATCCTTAACTTTAGATAATCAAATGCATAGTACCAGGTTTTCTTAACAAATACCTTTGATACTATCAATGTAGACTAAACACTGACTGCAGTTAACCTGCAATTCATAATCTGTTCTATTGAAAACAGTTACTTCTTAATTAGAAAAAGGAATTTCAAGACCCTAGTCTGGCTTGAATTGAATTTCATGACATATTGATCTCACTATAACCTACTAAAACTGTTCTTTTCATGCTGACTATACTTCCATACAAAATTCCCTGTGCCATTTGTACCTTTGTAAGGATACTGCTTCCAAGAATGTTAAGCAGTAGAATTCTGAATGTGACCTGCATGCCACGACTAAAATCAGCAAGTTTCTGACAGCACAGATCTTCATTTGAGAAACAATCCCTCTGTTCACATCCTGACTCTCCCCTTTAATTTACATGAATGCTTTCAAATATCCAGTTTCAGATAGCTACATAATATTAACAGAACAGAAGAGAATCTAGCATTTGAAGTGTTGGATCAATGTAATTGAGAACAAAGTTGGAAAGAGGTGGTTTACTGGGAATAGAAGATGAGTGATTGACAGAACACGAGGAAACATTAGCAACTCATCAGATGGGATATGGAGTACCAGGAATCCAAAGTAGAATTAGGTAGTATTTATAAAGGAAACAGAAAATGGTTCAGAGGCTTAACTTGCAATTTAGATAGACAGCACTATTCTTAACAATCCAGCAAGAGACAGTTCTGGGGAAAGAAAAAGTGGCAATAGACAGACCAAATACAATGCCTTCAAGCATTAACATCAGTCTAAATTAGTGGTCCCCAACCCGTCGATCGCGATTGACTAGTCGATCTTTGAGACTTTCCCAGTAGATCCCGAAAAAAAAAGAAGAAAAATAAATACACAAATACTGTTGAGAGATTGTTTCCGGGTTGCGGGGTTATTAGTTCCATTCTTTCTGCCCAGTGCGCATGCGTGTAGCTCCCCCGCCACGCGCTGGTCCCTAACCAGCGAAACGATATGAGTCAGCTGCACCTTTCCTCATTCCCCGTCACACCCACTTTTGAACCTGAACCCATGCTAGGTCAGTTACACCATCGTGCCCGGGATCACTGGTTGGCCTCGGGCGGCCAGCAGGAAGTGTTGTCGCTACCGGCCTGGAGCGCTGCCTCTAAACCTGTTTAACACACCAAACGTTCGTGGGGAATCCTGTGCTAAAATATTCGCAGACAACCTAATTCAGGCTAGCGTTTCGTAAGTATCAGAGCAGCTACCTCGCTGCGATCCACTGAAACAAACTTTTGTTGGCCGATACATCCTATAAGGGGGCCGGGCAGGCACTGTCGCACTCCTTGCTCGGTTGGTTGCTCTCTCTGGTCTGTGACCGCCGCAGCCCCAGTAGGGGGACGTCCAGCCCTGACCTTGTCCTCTCACCCCACCCACGACCAGCAATACACCTGGCCAAGGTGTCTGGCGGGCGGGAGGCTGTCCAATGAGGAAATGAAGCCCTCAAAGTTGCTTCAATACCTTGAGTCCAAGCACCCTGCACTTAAAGACAACCCACTGAGTTTTTCTCAGCGAAAAAAATGTGAGCAAGCGGGACAGCAGCTAAGTGCCGAGAGCCGCGAGAACTAAATTGTGTAATAGACTGGGCATAAGGAACCTGCTTTGAGTATCGCTGTATTCCCGTCGTGCTTAGCACCCCCACCCCGGCTGGTCTGCAAGAATATTGTCAATATTAAACCAGTCCGCGGTGCGAAAAAGGGTGGGTACCTCTGGTGGTTGGTACATTATTTTTACTTCTGAGTTGTGGGGTTTTACTTCCAGTCTTTTCTGCCCCGGTGCACATGCTTGTAACTAATTGCTCTGGGGTCGATCTTGCCTTTTTCTAAGGCCGAGGTAGGGGATCTTGGCCTCAAAAAGGTTGGCGACCACTAGTCTAAATAAAAGTTCAGGACCACAGTGAGGTTTGAATCACAAACTTTCAGATATCACCAAGTAGATTGATATTTTTGATTAGATGCAATTCTGTGATCGAGCTCTGAAGGCAGTTACTTGATCACTAGTTAACCGAGACAAATGAAGACAAGAGACTGTTAATGCTGGAATATGAAGAAGACTACTAAATGCTGGAGAAACTCAGCAGGTCATCTATGGAGAGAAACAGGCAATCAACATTTTGGGTTGAGACTGTCTAGAATGCTTAGATTAACAGAAATGATTAAAAGTCAAATGTTTAAATTTTAGGGAAAAAAATCTTGTTTTTTTTTTTGCAATCAGTTTTATATCTGGCGGAACAGTCAGCCCCAAAACTGTCTGGTTAGCACTAAACCTATTGGTAAATTTCAGTCTTCCAACAGACGATGCCAATACAGGACAGAATACTGTCTTCTACTTTCAATTCGAAACCTAAATAATTTTAAAATAATGTTCTCTTTATTCATTGCTTTAGGCCACTTCAAATCATTAATAAATATAATATTTATGCACAGGATTGTAAGGGGCTGCAGACTCAGCCAAACTCAAAAAACGGCCCAAGCCTCCCCACAAAGGACATTTTCAAAAGTCAGTGCCACAAGAAGGCAGCATCCATCAAGTATTCTCATCATCCGGGACATGCCTTCTTCTCATTACCACCATCAGGAAGGAGGTACAGAAGCCTTAAGATGCACATTCAACATTTTAGGATCAGCTTTTTCCTCTTAGCCTTCAGATTTTATAAACACTACCTCACTATTCTTCTTTTGCACCACTTATATTTCTAATGTAACTTTTTTTTGTTTTCCAATGTGCTGCTGCTACATACAACAACAGATTTCACAACATGTCAGTGATAATAAACCTGATTCTGAATATTCTAGAAATATGTCAAAACAAGCTAACTGTTCATTTAGATTTTCTGGGTTCACTTAAGGAAGAAAGAGTAATGTCAAGCTAACAACTTTAGTAGATCCATCTAGCTCAAGTTACATATTTAAAAAGCTTTTCCTAGAATAGGTGGTGAACTAAATGGGGTGGGGGGAGGGTGCAGGGTGTTAAACAATACTTTCAAAATAGTTAAGTAGGTTTTTTCAGATGTATAGAACATGGGCAGATTATCAAAGCAAATAGTTATAGTTATGAATGGGGTGATGATCACCATAAACTGAAATGATAAAAGGATCAATACAAAGTATATCTACAATACAGTATAAATGGAAATAGAAATAGAAGGCATTGGAATTACTCAGGTTAGGCCCATTATTCCTTTGATTTGAAACAACAATTCTGTTTGTATTGCAGAATACAATGTTTCACATCAAAGCCTCACTATCAGAACTGTAAAATGGCAGCTATTTAGTAATTACACTTGAAATTGTTGATTAAGGATTTTGAGGTAAATTAGAGTGGATAAGGTACCAGGGATGGACCAGGGTGTCTTCAACCTTGTGGGGGGGGGGGGGGGAAAGAGTGCAGAAACTGCATTTTTGGCAGAGTTATTTAAAACATTCTTACTCACAGGTGAAGTACTAGAGGACTGGGGGATAGCTAATAATGTTCTGTTGTTCAAGAAAGGCTCCAAGAATAAGCTGAAAATTATAGGCCAGTGAGCCTGACATCAGTAGTGGGAAAACTACCAAAAAGGTACTCTAAAAGACCTGATTTAATATTTGGATAGCCAGGGTTTGATAATGGTTAGTCAACATTGCTTTGTGTGTGGTAGACTCTGTCCAGTTTTGAGTAGCTTAGCAGGAAAGTTGAAGGGAAAGCAGTGGATGATATCTATAAGGACTTTAGCAAGACCTTGACAAAGTACCATATGAGAGGCTGGTCAAGAAGTTTCAGACACTTGACATTCAGGATGAGGTAGTAAATTGGATCCAACATTGATTTCGTGAGAGAAGCCAGAGAGACAGAGAGAGAGAGCATTCCAAAGAAGAGGTATACAAAATTATGAGGGGTATAGATAGAGTTAATGCAAGCTGGCTTTTTCCCCGCTGAGGTTGGATGAAATGAGAATTAGAGGACATAGGTTAAGGGTGAAAGGTGAAACATTTAGGGGGAATTTCGTCATTCAGAGGGTGATAAAGCATGAACAAGTGGTTGATGAGGGTTAGATTTCAAAAGTTGGAAAAAGTTTGGATACGTGCATGGATGAGAAGGGTATGAAGGGCTATGGTCCAGATGTGGGCTGATGGGACTAGGCTTGGACTAGATGGGACAAAGAGCCTGTTTCTGTGCTTTCTTGCTCTGTGACTTTTACTCCATAAAAATTGCAATGGCAAGGTGTCACAAAGCAGGATATCACCACATGTGAAAACCTGAAATTATACTTACTTTTGGTTAATATGTTATTTCCCATTACTAACACAAGAGCAAGAATTCTATTACCGTAGATTCCGGACTACAGAGCGCACCTGATTTTTAGCCGCTGGCACTAATTTTAGAAATAAAATCATTTTTTTAAATGTAAAGGCCGCACCGGATTTTAGGCCGCACCGGATTTTCGGCCGCAGGTGTCCCACGTTGTAATATGAGATATTTACACAGAAAGATATTACACGTGAGGATTTTTTTAACTTTTAATTAAATCCATATGGTAACAAAAACAAATACATATTGCAAATGCTTTTTTTCGAACCGTGCCCGTACGCGGCTACTTTTAAATATACGTTGCGTATACTTCTTTACTGAACAACATTCCAATATCTCCTAACGACTGGTAAAAAATATATATACTGCAGCCTACCAGGAAAAGTTATTGATACCTTTAACTTAAAAGCAGCGTTCGCTCGGATCCAAAGCCGCTCGCGGAATCCGCTCCCCCCCTCCTTTCCGTTTCATCGCAAACGGCATTTAAAAGCAGATTTCGCTCGGATCCAAAGCCGCTCCGCCGCTCGACCCCCTCCTTTCCGTTTCATCGCAAACGGCATTTTCCCACAAGACGCCGCGAAACCGGGTGTGTCGTCATAGCATCCCGCGATGTAGTACAGAAAACAAATATAGTTTAAACTAAGAGGGTAGGTAGCACAATGCTTCGAGTGTTTTCCATGTTGATGAGGGTGAGTACAAATGACTGATTTACAATAATTTAATTGTGAAAGTGCGCTTGATTTATCGTACAATTTCATTGGACCTCTGTGAACTACTCATCAATTTTATTGGTCTACTGTTACGAGGCAAAATGTTTACGAGGCGGCATGAAAAAAACCTTGCATTAGCCGCATCGGATTATTGGCCGCAAAGTTCAAAGCTGTTCAAAATGTGGGAAAAAAGTAGCGGCTTAAAATCCGGAATCTACGGTAGTAATCTGACTGAATATTCTCAAACCTTGCTTTACAGTCAATTCCACATACAAGAAACTCTACCAATTAATCAGGCTCTAAATTAAAGACTACTAAGTAAATTCACATATTTAAACTGAACAAGTAGAGAGTGAACAAGAAGCTCAGAAAGATGCTTGTTGAAATGCAATCTAGTTAGCAAAAAAATTGGAGGAAGTGAACACTGAAAATGAAATAGCCATATATATTGACCCCTTTTGACAGTTTATTCTGATCAAAAATATACTCAAATGAATATGGTCCAATTTTATAATTTAATTAAATGCTATCAAGAAAAAGCAACTTTTGTGAATCCACATGATACAAATATGAAGGCAAGAACAGTAACAATTAAAAAAAAACTCTATTAAGCTACATTGTAGGCTGCATAATGGCTTAGCTTCAGCAACCAAAATTTAGTTCTGACTTCTGATATAGCTTAAGTGATTTAGCCCATGTGGAATCTGCATGTTTTCCCTGTAACTGTGGGTTTCCCCAGGATACACTCATTTCCTCCCAAGTACTAGCCTGCAGGTTAATTAGTTATTTTAAATTATCTCCAGAATAAGGGGTGAGAAGTTTTTTTTTTCTGGCATGTAACAGAGAGTACGTTATAGGAAGTTAAGTGGAAATAGATTTGGTCCAATAACTGGCATGGACTGTACAACTTCCTTCTATGGCACAAGTATAAAAATAGATGTGTTAAATTTTTAAACCAAGAGTTAGATTTTAAACTGGTAGGATGTGGTAAAATAAAATAGAATTGGTTTAAATTACAAGATTGCTTTTAAACCTAAAGACACAAAATGTGCATGCAGAATTTTAAATCGCACTTCTTTAGAGTTAATAAGATTAATCTACAATTTGATTTTCTTCAAAGTTCCAAACACTTTAAATCTTCCAGAAGTATCAATGATATAATACTTGAAACAGTAACTACACCACATACATCTGCGCCATGGGATCATTTACTTCAGATTCAGGAAAATAGATGTCCACAAGTAGTTGGTGCCGATGGGTGGGAATAACATATTCCAAAAAGTATTTTTTAATCTTAAAGTGCAACTTACAATATCCAGCAACTATATCAACATGTTATTTCATTTCTATAATAGACTAGATAAACTATGAAGCGATGATACACATACAAGTTAACTGGTAGATGTTTTTAAACATGTTTTTTCAGCATTCAAGGATGTACAATGTAAAATGATCATTCCTTTGTCATTTATCACCATGTTTTCAGTGTGCTGTACATTAATATTTACAATACAAATGCCAATCTGTTCTACTTATTTCCAGTTTAATGCCTTCTTCCTAGTTGTTTCTTAAACCTTAAAGTGGACAGCAAGCCATTTCTTTCTTACCTATCACATAATAAATGAATGGGTAAAATATCTCATTGAACAAAGAAAAAAAATTCAATGACCATATACTTTCAGCAAAGAGCAACACCAGGTATACAGTAATTATAATTGATATCAGTAATCTGCCTAATACAAGTCAACAAGTACTATGTAGCTTTCATCAGTAATCAGTGCAGTGAACTATATATCTTTTATTATTATGGATCCTTCTCAAACACATCACATACTATAATGCCTAAATAGTAATGGCCATTTGCTGCTGCATTCCAAATAATCAAATCGGAATGGATTTTCTTCAAGCATCTTCCAACACAAGATTCCATGATTTTTAGTTCCTTCTGAACTTATCATTTCATATCAGTGCTTTGCTGGACTATACAGCATCAATAAAACAAACATGTTCCATGTTTGCTGACTCATTTCTGTGTTACACTTCTACATCTACCAGTGAATCTGTGGCACATCCTTTTTTCTAACCTCCAGAACGGCTCAGTTTTTTTTGTTCCTTCCGTGCCTACAAAGTAGGAAAATGAGAAATGTAATCAGCTTATTCTAAATGAAAGCCATCTGGGAGAAATAAAAATTATAGAGAGAAATCAAAACCATTCAGAGATCCAACCACTCCCTCACCCCAAAATAATGAAACTTAGCTGGCCAAGTTGGTCTCATGTTATCAGAGGAAATTCTCACAATAAAGAAATTAGAATTCATTAGCCAAGTTCTGCAGACGATAGAAATTTGATTTTTTTTTTTTAAAAAGTACAAAAATACTGGTAATACATGGTAGCAAATTCCAGAGAAATGACCATGATAACTGGATTTTGCAGTCAATAGCAAAACAATTAAATTCCCAGCTAACAGCAAAGGAGAAATTTTATAAAGTTGTTAATGATCAAGATAGTTATTTTTTTTTATATCTGAGAATGCAAATAGGGCAGTGTCTCACGTATGTATGTAACAAAGTAGGCCAATTTGCCCAATGAGCCTGTTCTGCAATTTGGTAGAAGCATGGCTTATACAATGTAACCTCAAGCCCATCCTTCTATCTAATCCTGTTAACTTTTCACCAGTTATCAAGAATTCTTCCACTCTCTTCACTCTTTAAACTCTAGTGGACTAGCCTGCCTAACCTTCTAGAAAAGGCAACCCAACTATTCCGCATAATATAGTATACCTTCTCTGAAATGCTTCAGATGCATAAACAGCACTTCTTAATGCTGAAATATTCTGTTAAAATATTAGAGTGTATCAAATTATACAGCAAAGTTGAAGTATAAAGGTGATTCCTTTCAGAAGAATATTTTCAGGGCGATGGCTTGCCAACCTCGCATACTTGAAATATTCAATGGCCTAATAGCCTAAAT
Organism: Hemitrygon akajei; assembly: GCF_048418815.1. Lineage (NCBI taxonomy): Eukaryota > Metazoa > Chordata > Chondrichthyes > Myliobatiformes > Dasyatidae > Hemitrygon > Hemitrygon akajei. Next base: position 129,115,403 of record NC_133134.1, read on the forward strand.
CTGTCTATGCAGGGAAGGGCAGGCTCTCTGATTTCATGGTAGATGAGATCAGATTTTAAGTTTAAAAACTAGAAAAAGTCAATTATTCCAATATGTTGCCATAATTTGTATCAATGAGATACACTGCACTCTCCAAAGCAATATTCCATCTAAATTTAATTCTTGAAAAGTACTTCCTCTCTAGCTTCAATTCACAGAAAAGAAAGCAAATCCTTTGTGACCTTGGAATTGCCAGTATTAGGGGAAAGTTGCTAGTGGCTAGGAACCAATGTTACAATTTCAAAAGCAGATTTATTCTTGATTCAATAGAGAACTTTCAGAACACAGTGAGCTTGTGTTGTATTTTCATCACTTTTGCTGAAGTAGATTCTCAGCAATGTCTGCAACTGGAAAAAAACCTAGAATACAAACTAGGATTAGAAAGATATTGAGCATTCTGGTCTAGACCAAGAAGTTTTCATCCACTGAAATCACATAAGGATAGTGACTTTTAAATACGTTTCCTCTCAAATACAATTGCAGAATAACAAAAGCACTTGACATTATGCCTTAGAAGTATTCTTGCAAAATATACCTGATATTCGCAGTTTAATTACCATACTGCATGTCAAAATGTCTTCTAAAATATTAAATTCAGATATTTAAAAAAATTATCTACATCAAAAATTACATACAGTGTGTCCTTTATATTTACCGGTAATTTCATCTCATTTTTAAATAGCTAGATTTGTGTCTAAGCATGACAGGATCTCAAAGATTCACATCAGTGTTAAATTGACATCCAGTATTCACCAAAAAATATTACGAAATACACTGATCACTTTTTATCACAATCACTGATCACAATTTATCACTGATAAATTGTCCAGTAAATAAAAGTAAGGCAGCTTTAACAGCAGATAAAATAAACTATGGTGACTTCACCAATAGAAGTATTTTCTCCAAAAAGTGCAAAATGGTTATACAGCCATTGTCGATCCCAGGGGATCACGGGCTTGTGCCTCTGGTGGTCTGGGTTAAGCAGCTTGCCACACTGTGTACAGCAGAACACTGAAGCAGCTCTGACATCTTGGATGGCCTGGGCACAGAGCTTTCAGTGGGCTCTTTTTCTCTGCTTGCTGCCTCAGAGTGGTCTTATACCTTAAGAGACCCTTTTTCAACTCCTGCTTCCAGGGACACCTGTCTGAGGTGAGTGACTGCCATGTGTTGGTGCTAATACCAAGGCCTTGCAGGTGGTCTTCCTGTTGGCCTCTTTCCAGACTCCAGCTCCCCAAAGAGAAGGTCCTTCAGTATGTGCCTAGTTGCCATGTGGAAGACGTGGCCTAGCCAGTACATACACCTCTGTTTGAGGAAGGTGAACATGAAGGTGGTGCCTTCTCTCTTGAGCACTGTGTTGTTGGTAACCTTGTCTTCCCAGGTGACCAAGTATGCATCTGAGGCAGTGCATATGGAGTGTTGAGTCGCTGCTCTTGTTTTGTGTGCAGGGCCCAAATTTCACTGGCGTAGAGTAAAATGCTCAGTACGCAGGCTGTGTCCATCTGGACTTTGGTGTTCATGGTGAGTCTGTTATTGGCCCAGACTCTCTTAGTCAACCTTGAGAAGGTTGTGCTTGTTGATCTCACTTTTGAGTGACTGGTTATGCGAGATAGTGGAGCCCAGGTATGCGAGTTCATGGATGACTTCCAGCTCCTAGTTGACAACATTAATGGATGGCTTGTCGTCAATGTCTTGCCCCATCACCTGTGTCTTCTTCAAGCCGATAGTCACACAGAACTCTCTGCTGGCTTCCGCAAAGCTGGTCATGAGATATGTAGCTCCTGCTGTGAGTGAGTTGCGACTGCTGTGTCATCGGCAAACAGGAAGTCTCTGAAGAGCCTTATCTGCACCTTGGTCCTCACTCTGAGTCTTGACAGTCTGAACAAGTTTCTGTCTGATCTTGAATGGAGAAAAATGCCCTCAATGGTCTCCTCAAAGGCAGACTTGAGCAGGACTGCAAAGAAGATGCTTAACAGTGTTGTAACAAGGACACCCCCCTCCCCCGTTTTACCCCAATGAGACTGTTAAAGGACTCTGATCTAGAGCCGTTGAACACTATGGCCTCCTTCACGTCATCATGAAATGACCTGATGATACGGAGTAGGACTGGGAGACAACCAATCTTGGCAAGGATCTCAAAGAGCCCCTTTCTGCTCACATGGTCAAATGCCTTAGTAAGATCGACGAAGCCAATGTAGTGGTTTCTGCTGTTCTCTGCACTGTTCTTATAGTTGCCCAAGGGAGAAGATCACGCCAATGGTGGACCGCTCAGCCTTGAACCCACACCGAGGCTCGGGATAGACCTTTTCTGTGAGCAGCTGGAGCCTCTTAAGGACGACTCGAGCAAAAAGCTTCCCCACAATGCTAAAAGAGATGCCACGATAACTGTTACAGTCGCTCCTGCTGCCCTCGTTTTTGTAGAGTGTTACACAAATTACATTCACCAAAACTCAACTGATCACATAAAACAATATTGCCAATATGCTCATGTGCAAGAAATCTTGGCATCTCAACTCTGGCTGGCTACTATGCTATCACCAGATGCTGACAAGCTAACACTACAGGTAGCTGAATTCAGTGACCACTACATATCCATTTTATTTAGATTCAGCAAACCTCAGTTTAGGGTTTTAGAAAATGTTAGTGTACATTAGCAAGAAAAATTCTAGTCTTTGAGATCTACAAGGTTCATTTTCACTTATGGTAACAAAAATAAAATTATGAAATTAAGTCAATTATAAACTGAAACATTGAAATTTATTATCAAAATTATGCTCTATAGCAAAAAAGTGCAAAACAAAAAACACTATGTTCAAAATCAATACATTCCTTTAGTACTTATGGAAATTAGGATAGCATACCTCAAATTCTGATATTTCCATATATGATAAATTTACCAAAATAGCAAACATATCTGTTGAAATGGTAAAGTGAATACATTTCAAGAAAATGAATATCAAGGTTAGCATTTCATACAAATTCACTTGTAATCTAGCAAGTCAGCTTGCTGTTTCCCATTCTAATAATGCGATGCAGACAAAAGTGCACTTTGTAGACTTGATAAAGAGCAAACTGCAGGTTTCTACTTTCAAACTGAATGAGTATAAAGAAAACCACTCAGTTACAATTTCATGAAATGTATCACCAATTAACATAGATTCCAAAGTTACCAAGATCAAAAGCTTTTGGCAAGATATTGTAAAAGAGGTCCCTTCCAAGGCTGAAACCTCTGGTGTTCGTGACAGTCATCTTTGTTGGATCAGAAGTCCCCAAAAGTTAGAAAGTGGCTGCAGACAGAATATGAAAATCAGAAAACAAATATTGGGAAGTTAATTTTGCAGACAGATAACCTACTGTAGAACTGGCTAGGTGCATACTTAATGTGGATGTATAGAATACCTACTTATATACAGAATTGCTTTAAGATAGATTAATAAATTTTGTAATGCAGAGTCCTTAGTGAGTTTTGTATGTGGGTCCCAAGGTTAACATGTAGGTACAATAAATATTTAGAGAAACTTGTAGCACAGGCAGCATCTAAGGAGGGAAATAAACAGTCAATGTTCTGGACCAAGTTCCTTCATTAGTACAGGAGAGGAAAGAAGCAGAAGCCAGAATAAGGTGAGTGGGTGGAAGCAGGAGTGGAGGAACACAAGCTGGCAGGTGATAAGTGAGACCAGGTAGTGGGGAGAAAGTGTGTGGATGAGGTGGGGGATGATGTAAGAAGCCGAGAAGTGATAGGTGGAAGAGGTAAAGGGCTGATGTAATCTAATAGGACAGAACAATGGACCAAAGTATAAAGCGTGGTTTCGATCATAGAACATTACAACATAGTACAGCCCATGATGTTGTGCTGACCTTTTAACCTACTCTAAGATAAATCTAATCCTTTCTTCCTCCATGGCCCTCCATTCTTCTATCAACCACATGCCTATCAAAGTGTCTCTTAAATGCCCCTATTTGCCTCTACCTGCACCCCTGGCAGGGTGTTCCCTGCACCCAACATGTTCTATGTAAAAAAAGATAACTGACATCCCTCCTCCCCATACCTTCATCCAGTCAACTTAAAATTATGCACCATCCTATTAGTCAGTCTCTCATGCACCTCTATCAAGTCATCTCTCATCCTATAGATGCTGTCATCAAGATCATAAAGTGTGTCTTACAGGAAGAAGGAAGGGGTGAGAAGTGGAGGGGGGGGTTCCTTACTCAAGGTGCCTTGTTCTTGGGGAATTAACCTTCATCAGATGCAGAGCAGAGAAGGTTCGCTGGGCTCAGTTCTGATGTGGAGGGGTCAATGTACAAGATTGGGAGTTTAGAAGGCTGAGACACTTCAGATTCTGTGGGGAGGGGTCGGACAGAGTTACATAGTTGATCATGAGATGTTGTCCCACCTGGAGGGAATCCAATATTAAGACCATCTTCTCCCTTATGGAAAACACTATAAGGCTATTAAAACAGAAACTTCACACCATCACCCTGAGGTAATTAATCTGATCACCCATTCTAGCTACTACCCCCACACCCTTCTATCCAATTACCCCACAGTGCACTACGTCAATTTTTATAACAATTACATTATAAATACATGCTGTTATATATATATATATTTATGCACATTTTATTCCATATCAATACTTTAGTCTAACTTTATCTTTTATATACTTTTGTTACTGTTGAATTTTTTTCATTGTATGACACACCCTAACCAAAACACCAGAGCAAAAGTATATGCTGAATAAAATTGATTCTTGATATTTTCAGAGGTAGAGGCCACCCGCCTAAATCAGTGGAGAGAGATTTTTCTCCCAGAGAGCCATGGCTGTTGCAATGGGAATCTGATCTCATTGGATAGTGGAGAAAAGTCAAGAATCACGAAATCCTAGAATGGCTTCAGAGGACTACAAATGTCACTCCACTCTTTAGGAAGTGAGGGAGACAGAAGAAAGGAAATTATATACCAGTTAGCCTGACTTCAGTGGTTGGGAAGATTGTGTGGATAGTCAGACGCTTTTTTCCCAGGGCTGAAATAGATACCACAAGAGGGCACAGTTTTAAGGTGCTTGGAAGTAAGTGCGGAGGAGATGTCAGGGGTAAGTTGTTGTTGTTGTTTAGGGGTGTGTGTGTGTGTGTGTGTTTTTTTTTAAACACAGAGAGTGGTGAGTGTGTAGAATAGGCTTCTGGCAACGGTGGTGGAGGCAGATACAATAGGGTTTTTTAAAAGACTCCTGGATAGGTACATGGAGTTTAGAAAAATAGAGGGCTATGGGTAACCCTAGGTAATTTCTAAAGTATGTACATGCTTGGCACAGCATTATGGGCTGAAGGGCCTGTATTGTGCTGTAGGTTTTCTATGTTTCTATTCTAAGGTATTGGAGTCCATCATTAAAGAAGAGATTTTAGGATACTTGAGGGCACAAGATAAAATAGCCCAAAATCAGCATGGTTTCTTTAAGGGGAAATCTTGCCTCACAAATCCGTTGAATCTCTCTAGCAGGAGGCAAAGAGTGGGAATAAAGGAGGGCCTTTTCAGGTTAGGTGTTAGCGACTGGTGATGTTTCACATTGATCGGTGTTGGGACTGCTTATTTTCACCTTGTTTAACAGTTGTTTGGATGATAGAATTGATGGCATTCTGGACAAGTTTCCGGATGATACAAAGACAGGTGCAGGGGCAGATAGTGTTGAGGAAGCAGGAAGCCGGAAGCCCGCAGGACAGATTGGTAGAATGGGCAAATAAGTGGCAAATGGAATATAGTGTAGGGAAGTGTTCCCAACCTTTTATATGCCATGCACCCCTACCATTAATCAGGTTCTGATGAAGGGTCTTGGACTGAAAAGTTAACTGTTTACTCTCTTCCATAGATATTGCCTAGCCTGTTGAGTTCCTCCAGCATTTTGCACGCGTTGCCTGTTTATTTTCCTCCACAGGTACTGCCTGACCTGCTGACGTCCTCCAGCATTTTTTGTGTTGTTCACGATTTCAAGCAGATAAAATTCTCATGTCTATGCTTGCTCCAACTGCTTCAGCATTTTTTGGCAAAAAGATTTTAAGTACAGTGGATTCAGGTTAATTGGGACAGTTGCTTATTTGGGATAACTCTTGAAGTGCAAAACTAATTGAGAAAATAGCCAGGATTCCCTCCATTTATTTCGGACATATTGCCACTGAATTGGGATGGAAGACCGTTACCAAACAATTTTTAAACTAGCATTAGTCACATGCACTTGTGTGACCATTAGACACTTCACCACACTTGTTACGTTATCTATTTGGGCTAAAAGACAGATTCAAAAATCCACAATTTTTTTAAAATTTTGATTTTATGCAGGAGGGCAATGAAGGCAGTCCATTATCTGCACGCAGTGTCTGTGTTGATTTTGCTCACTTACAGTCAAAAAAAGCAGCAGTGTACATTGGATGAATTCTTCTGTCAATAACTATTAGGAACTAATATAGTTTTATAAAAATGTAGGAGTAGTAATAATTCTGCATTTTATTTAAATATGTAATTTGTTACTCAATTAAATGGCAGTTCGTCTTTTTATCCCTTTTTCATGGAAAGTTAAAAGGGATAAAAAGAAAAACTGCCATTTAACTGTTTCCATGAAACTTCAGCTAACTGGGACAGCCGTTTAATGAGGCCAATATGTACTGATCCGAATATGTCGCAATTAACCATAATCCACTGTACTAGAACAAAGGGGAACCTTAACACTCAAGTTATTTCAAGTGACTGTAACAGCAAGTTGAGCACCCCTCATCTAAAATGCTTGGGCCAGCCAGAAGTGTTACAGATTGGAATATTTGCATCTATATAATAATACCTTGGAGATGGGGCCCCAAGTACAAACTCAAAATCCATTTATTGCATATTACATATACAACTTATACATGTACCCTGAATGTAGTTTTATTTAGTATTTTTAACAGCAATCACTACCTTGGCCTCCCAGGTGGAGAGTCATGGTGTTTGTCATTGTCATCATTCCCGAATCTGAATTTAAGTGCCGTCCGTAAGCAGTATTTTTGTCTTACACTTGTTCATCATGCACATATACTGATGCACCCAGTGTTAGATTTTCATCAGCAAAAATCTTGGCAAACTGAATAAATTTCTCTGCTGTTTCATGATCAGATGCTCATCACTACAAATCTTTGAACATTTAATGCCCTGCTTACAACTAAATTGCTGAATATTAAAGGATATTAAAGTATATTGAGGGAAAAATTGAAAAATGTCTTTTTTCCATTAACTGATTCGTAAAAGTCCGGTAGAAATGTAGCCTTAGGATCACTGTTTTAGAAAATGGTCACTGTTACCCAGGCAACTAGTTATAGGTCTTTGAGATTATAATTAAGAAGTCAGGTAATTTTGGTTGTGGTTTTTAAAAGGGTAACGTTTCAAGGATGAGAGTGGTATTTTTCAGTTTGGCAATTGGATTATCAAATTAAGTATTCTGAATTTTTTCTTGTTTTTAAATCCTTTCACATGATGTGGCATTACTGATTAGCAAGGGTTTATTGTCCATCTCTAATTGCTCTTGAACTAAGCAGCTTGCAGGCTACACTACAATTTGTTTGCAGCACTGATTCATTATGCTCACAAGTAAAAGCCACAGCTGACCATATCACACGCACCCACCTATATTTCTGTAGGCTGGGTGCAGTTCTGCAGGGAACATGGTGTAACCCCTACCCTTCTGGTTATGAATGACCTACAGGTCAATATAGAAAAGCTGCCTGTGAGTTGGTGCAAGCCCTGGCCTGGCTAGAAATCTGCACTTTGTCCTTGTGAATGTGAGCCATTGCTGAGAACTAGTTGCACAAGGTGCTGACAGGGTGCCTGGATCCTGCAGTCAGTAGCATTTAATCCACCAAACAGATGTAGATGAGGCCGTCTTTCCCCCTCCACGTTCAGGAGAGCAATGCAAATAAAAGTAGTTGAAATTGGGTTTAGCACAAGTGCAATTTAAATGGCGAAGAGCCTTATCAAAGATATAGGTGCAGAATTAAACCACTCAGCCCATTGAGTCTGCTCTGCTATTCCATCGTGGCTGATTTGTTATCCTTCTCATCCTCATTTTTCTCGTAACCTTTAACACCATTTCTAATCAAGAACCTTTCAACCTCTGCTTTAAATAAACTCAATGACCTGGCTTCCACAGCTGCCTATGACAATGAATTCCACAGATCTGATACCCTCTGGATAAAGGAATTGCTATATATCACTGACCTAAAGGGATGTCCTATTCTGAGACTTTGCCCTGTGATCCTAGTATTCCCACTGTAAGAAACAATCTTTCCATGTCCACTCCATCCTTTAATATTTGATAGGTTTCAACAAAATACCTCTTAATTCTTCTAAATTCCAGTGATTACAGGCTCAGATCCATCAAGAATAGTACATACTGAGCACTCGTTATTGAAATTCCAAAATTTGAAAACCTCCGAGATCCAGAATTTATTTTGAGTGCTGACAAGTAACAATGGAAAATTCCACAAGGTGCTGGGAAGTTTCCCCAAGTGATACACAGGTCCCTGCGCACCACAGAGTTCTGAGAATTAATCTTACATTGGTAATGAACAGAAATTAATATCCAATTTAAATTTTAAAAAAATTAATAACCACACTTTACAACAGTGATGTGTAGAATAGCATCTCTGAACACAAAACACAAATCTAGAATACTGTATCAGAAGACCACATCAAGATACTGTTTCCATCAATGAGTACTGAGGGAAGAAAAATCAACTGAAACATCTAAATGACTCAAACCCTTGAACTCAGCCCTTCTGAAACTACCCCAAGAAACTTCCTTTGGGATGGTGATGGTGGGGTGAGGCTGTTGCACCTCGAGTATCTAAAACATCAATGGATTTGCCTTCCCATCTGAGCTGTTCCAAGATTACTTTCACAATAACACTGTCAGTAAGGCAACAATCACACCTTTCATTGAGGTGACCCAGGATAATTGAACCCTCCAACATTGTCATCCGTTTCCTCCATCCTTTTCCCTTTCTTTGCAAAGTAATATTCTCAGTTCACACTTAAGTACGCTAAATTATAAATCAGTCCCGACCAAGGAACACCTACTCTCCTTTTACTTTTCCCAAGACACTAATTAATATTACATTCAAGGAGGCTGCAAATTTTATTGAAACTTTGCATAAAAAGGTAAAACTAGTATCTTGCCTGAAACACACCATTAGGTAGTTTTTTTAAATCTAGGGTGCTATGCCTTGCTGAGCACAGCTTCACTCAGCTTGGTGTGTTGCAATACAAGTTTGATTGTATTAAAATAAAGAGTCTTTGCTCCAAGTCACAGCCAAAATTTATAGCTTGACACTTCCTGAACCTCCAAATTCCAATCAGCTATGGGTCATTTGGTCCATGCAAAACATCACCCGCCAACCATTAGCATACCAATTCAATCAAATGTCTTTAAGAGCTCTTCCAATGCAATTTCTCTTCAACATCCAGCCTTTCTGAACATCACTCTCCAAAGCCAATATCATACATTACTTTTCCCCTACCTGTTGTGGTAGTATGCATCACACCTTTACTTTCAGAATAGTTTTGCAAAATTTCCCCATTTGATTTCTTAAGAACTTTCCTATAATTGACAAAGCTATTTAGCAGAGTAACCAAATGCTCAAGCTCCCCCCCCCCAAGGCATGCTACATACTCTATATATGTTATAATGTGGATGTATTCAATCTGAACAATGGCCATACTCCATTACAATCTAGATAACAAAATTTTTAAATATCTTTGGTACAATGAGAATGGGTAATATGCAATAATATTCCAGAAGTGTTTGTATACTTAAAAGTTATACATTAGTGTCCCCTTATATCGTCCCCTTCTAAATCATTTATTGAACATTACTGTATTCCACAGATCTCTAAATGAACGATAAAAATAATTGAATTCTATGGAGGACATTTTCTACATTCTCCGTCCTATCCCATAATTCAAAACTACCCTGTTTTAGATTAGGGTGTTCAATCATCATGAAGCATGCAATCATGTCCATTATAGAAAAGGAAAACAAACTATCATTTCGCATTTGGAGCAGTGTACACCATCTCAATTCATCATGCCCACTCTATGTCAAGTTCTGTTAGTGTTTTACTATTGTGTAGAAAGGATTATGATGTGAAACAAAGAAAATTCACAAAATTTAAAAAAGTTTAACATTTCTTTAAACCATATGGAATACAGTCAAATATCACACTGCACAGCCCACTCATGCCTAAAATCAGTGTGTAAAGTGAAGCTACCAGATTTATCAATAAATCTACTGACTTCTGCAGATCATAAACACACGAGATTCTGCAGATGCCTGAAATCTAGAGAAATACACATAAAATGCTGGCTGAATTCACATCAATAGAAGTGAATAATCAAAATGTGTTTGGCTTCAAGACCCTTCTTCAGGACTAGGAAGATAGTTGCTTTATGGACCCCCCAAAAATTTACAGTGTCAAAATAGCATTACAAGTGCACAGATATACAAGTATTAGAAGGAATAAAACACAAGTTATCTTAAAAATAAGATGTACAAGATTTCCAAGTCAAAGATTACAAGATTTGCAAGTTCACACTGATAAGATGATAGTGCAAATACTGTATTATACAGTAATGGTGCACATGATAGCAGGGTGTGATAAACAGAGCTGAACAGAGCTCTGGTCTACAGAGGTTAATAACAGTCTAACAGGAGGAGGTTATCACTTCTCCATCATAGGCCGACTCATTATAGAGCCTAATGGCTGAGGGCAGGAATAACCTCATGCAGCACACTTTGGAGCAGCACAGTCGTCTTAGACTATTACTGAAACTGCTCCTCTTTTCAGCCAAGGTGGCATCCACAAGGTGAGGAACATTGTGTTTCTCAAGAATTGCAAAGATTTTAGGAAAGATTCTTGTTCTACCACAGCTTCCAGTCTGTCCATTTTGGCTCCATAACAGAGCCAGCCTTTCCAATCAGTTTGTTGATGCCATTGTCCCAGCACACCACATCATAGATGATTGTATTAGCAACAATAGATTGGTAGAACATATGAAGGAGAGGCTTGCATACTCCGAAAGACCGGAGTCTCTCCAAGAAGTAGAGGCGACTCTGGCCCTTCTTGGACACAGCATCTGTATTGGTGTTCCACTCAAGTCTGTCATCCAGACGCCCCACCAGGTACTTGTAGGTCCTCATCATCAGTAGTAACAGGCTTGGTTTTCCTAAAGTCCAGCAACATCTCCTTTGTCTTACTGATGCTGACCTGCAGATGATTCAGCTTGTACCATTTGACAAAGTCTTCCACTGTGACCCTGTATTCATCTTCCTGTCCTCCCTTTATACACCAACTATGAGCCAGTACAGTTCAATATGGAGCCCCACTGCTGTTTACAGCTGTGTCTGACACACAGCTATGAATTTGCACAAACTGTGGTTTGCTAGTCAGGTAATTCATTAACCAGGATACAACCTAGGTGCCAACCTGCACCGAATGGAGCTTCTCCCCCAGCAATGAAGGCTGAAAGGGGAAGAAGCCAGAATAAAAAGGTGATTGTGGGGGGGGGGGGATGGGGAAGGAGCACTCACTGGAAGATGATAGGTGAAGTCAGGTAGGTGGGAAAGGTAAAGGGCTGGAGAAGGAATCATATAGGACAGTGGCCCATATGAGAAATGAAAGGAGAAGCGACACTAGTCGGAGGTGATAGGCAGGTGGGGGGAAAAAATTACTGAAAAGAGAAATTAATGTTCATGCCATCAGGTTGGAAGCTACCTAGACAGAATGCAAGGTGTTGCTCCTCCACCCTGAGTGGCCTCATCATGGCAAAAGAGGAGGTCTTGGGCCAACATGTCAGAATAGGGATGGGATAGGAATTAAAATGATTGGCCACTGGCAAATTCCGCTTTTGGCAGGTGGAGTGGAGGTGCTCGACAAAGCAATCCCCCAATTTATATCAGGTCTCACCGATGGAGGCTGTATCGAGAGCACCAGGTACAATAGATGATCCCAACAGATTCACAGGCAAAGTGTTGCTTCACCTGGAAGGACTGTTTGGAGTCCTGAATGGAGGCAAGTGAGAAGGTGAACAGGTAGGAATAGCACTTGTCACTTACAGGGTTATGTGCCAGGAGGGACACTAGTAAGAAGGTACGAATGGACAAAGGAATCAGGATCCCTGCAGAAGGTGGAGAATGGTGGGTGGGGGAAGGTAAAGATATGTTTGGTAGTAGGATCCTGTTGAAGGATGGATGTTGCAGAGAATGATGTGTTGGATGCAGAGGCTAGATTTCTCTGCAGATTATGCTTTGCACTCTTTAGCACCAGTTCTGCCAATTAATACTAACTGCTGGCCTTTCTCGCAGACTCCATGCATCATACAAATTTCCACAAGTTTTGAAACACTAACATACAACATTTTGCACCCTTAGTGGTGCGTGGACCATAAACTGCCAATGTTAAGATATGACACACCATTTTCTGCTCCAAACTGAAAGACCCTTGCAAACCCAAACATTAAGAAACCCATATACCCGTAGTCTCATCAATGAAAACAGCCTGCCAACATCCTTTTCCTTCAAGATCCTCAACTTTTTATACACTTTCATTATTGGAGGTTCCCATCATGGACTCCTTGCTTAATGGTATCGGTACATGACATAAAAAACATTGGGAACCCCTACATTAAATCAGTCAGCCCTCTAAAGACAACACCTTGGCCTTTCTAATTTGTTTGTACTTCTGGTCATTCAATGCAGGAAATATTCTTGTAAATCTGTTTTGGACCATCTTAAATGCTTCATGCATGTTTCATAATGAGGTGAACAGAGTTAAATACAAATCTGCACAACTTCACTGCCTTTTTTCTTCCAGAATCTCATTTGATCAAGCCCAAAACTGTGTATACCTCTCCTTCTCAAGGAGAAAAACACAATTTTTCTCTGCATTAAAAACTGAATGCCTTACATCCACCCATCCCAGTAGTACATTCATATTCTGCTGTAATTTACTACCAAGTTTTATTACAATCACAAATTAAAACACCCCAAACCTAGGATTATTAAGATTAACATAATGGCCCAAAAACAGATCTCTGAGAAACACAAGCATTCAACTTCCTCCATTCCAAAGGAAAAAAATCACTAACTCATCATGACTGTAATTATTAACCAATATACAATGCTATCAATGTGCTTCAACATCATTGATAAAGACATTACATGGCACCTTATCAAAACCATCTGGAAATCCATTAACACCACAAAGCTTGCATTAGTCTCACTCTGTGCATTATTCCAATTTATTCCAAAAAAAAATCAAATTGGTTAAACATACTTTGCTTTCAAACAGTCCATGTCAGTTTCCCTCCCACAGCCGATATTCAACAGATTGCCTTGAAGATTTTTTTTAAAGTTTATTCTTACTCTTCCTCCCCAGATGAGGTAATAATTTCACCACTCACCATAAATATCATAATCTCAAACATATTTGAAAATGAAACACTAAAATTATTAGCCTGAATTAAATATGACAAATAGTCAGATCTAGTAGTCTCTCAGATAGTGCTTGTTTAACCCTTGTTCCAAAGAAACCCTCAGCCAAGCTAATCACTTCTAACAAAAAAAAATCTCCATCCTGTCCACAATCTTCAGGAACTAGTTATAGCACACCTTTCAGTACAGAAGTGAACAGAACTGTACGCTGTGTTATCACTGTGGTCCAGCTAGTTTTGTACATGCTTATCACAACCCACTTTCCTCTTATATTCCATATATCAGCTAATTAAGTCAAGTAATCTGAAGGCCTCCATAACCATTTAAATGCAAATAATCTTCCTTTTCATTGGAATCAGCAATGCAACATGTAACACAGGAATAACATTTAAAAAGGATAAAGATTACCCTCTTTTGGTACCAAAATTCAAGTGCACAAAAATTTGACTTAGCTGCTTGTAACCTTGTGCAAAATACAACAAGGAATTTCTCCTTAGCTGCTCCTTCTTGAAAGTGAAAACAAGGTCCTCAGTAATCATTAAGTTCAAAATATTTTGAAGACTGAAAACTTCCTGAACAAACATTTACAAACCCCATTTAATGATAATGTAATAAAAAAGAACACAATAACCTACAATTAAGTACACAAGATAGGAATTATTGTAACTTTCATCTCCCTTGCATTGAAGTGAATCAGTGCAAGAGAGAGAGCACTAAAGAGCTGGCAGTATTACATAGAACTAATGCCAGAAATCAATCCACCCTCCCCGAAACCAAAGCTTGGATAACGTCACACTGATTCATCTGCAGTTTGAGATCTAGTCTTCTATTGAAGTGAAAATTCTTTCTACACAATTCTTGTCACATTACCAATAGTTAATTTTTAGCACCTTAACACTAAACCACCTTTCTCACGAGAACTCCAGGGAAAAAGGATTTGCTTCTACTCCAGAATTGTGGGTTTTATGGAGGCTGATAAGGTCAATGTACGACTAACAAACACTGCCACAGAGGGAGGAGCTGTTGGTGCACTCCTGCCTCTTACATTATACTAATGAATGGACAAGAATTTTCAATGCCATCCTATTCTCTTCCAAAATTTTGAGCAGTCATGTACTAGGAATTCCCATAAATCTGGGGATGTTACACTTTTGCCAAGGAGGCGAATACAACCTTAAATTTTATATTTTGTTCATATGAAGGTCTCCTGTGGTGACAGAGCTCAAAACAGAGCGGTGTTGTTTTGAGATACTGGTATCAGCATGCAAGACACATGGTCTGCCCAGTCAGAGGAAAATGAGTGTCATTACGCTTCAGTGCTGGAGACTTTGGCCTAAAAGACAGAGATTCACTTATCTTATTTGTAGAGATGGAGGATTTTGCAGAGACATTATACAGTGCCTTAAGATATCCGCTGCAGGCAGTCCACATCTCAGGAGCTACATAGGACAGCACAGATACAACAATCCACACTAATTTGCTTGATCCCCTTGTTCTTCCACTTGTATTTCAAATTTTTGTACTAAAATACTACTCACCAATCCATCCTCAAATAGCGAGCATCCACAGTTGACATTTTAACCGGTTAGTTAAAATACACTATTTGGAGCAGGCCTCAACTTAGGTTCTAATGTTATGCTACTAAACGCTGTGATAACTATTTCATAATCTTTATCTATTAGTTCATAGGTACCAAACTTACAAATCATTGCTTTTATTCACAATTTCAGTCAAGCTGGCAACAAGACTACAAAAAGTTAGTGGAACTTAAAAAAAATAGTAAAGGCTCAGCCAGTGCTTCCACAGTAGACTTCTGTCAACAAACTTGCTATATAGCACAAATACTAGAAACACAGGATTCAATGTAGGTACAATGTTCATAATTGTAAATGGTTTACTAAAATTATAGCTAAATTCATACACAACAAACTAATCAAGATGCCAAACAGCAACCATAGACCAATAACCGAAAGGCACATTAATTGTAATGTGTAAATGAAAACTATGCAAATACAGTGGATTCCAATTAATTGGGACCAGTACATTTTGGCATAATTAAATGGCTGCCTCAAATAGCGAAGTTTCATGGAAGGAGTTAAAAAGGTATAAATAAGACAAATTACCATTTAACTGAGTAACAAATTATATTTAAACAAAACAAATTAGAACACTATTAATACTACTAGTGGTTGCCCATCATATCTAACCATTACAGGAAACCTGTGCAGGAAACTTTTTAAAGTGGAAAAGCCATTGCACTGGGGGTAGAATCACTCAGCCAACCTTGGATTCCGTACCTAGTGGTACGAGCAATCAACACAACTGGAGTCTTCCTTGGTTGTAGTGGATGACTATGACTACTTCTGTGCCTCATCACACCCTTCACTCTCCACTGAACATTGCAGTACTACCTTCCTGGCCATTGGCTCTCACTGTAGATCTCATCTGTCCAGTCCGCTGGAGCTGACTTCACATGCTAGGACAGGCAAGTTCCTATCTCACCAGACTATGAGATGCACTGGCGACCCATACCTGGTTTAGCCCACCTGTTGTAGCGGTGTACCAGGGAGTGGCCGCTGTTGCAAGCAAACAGCTACTTGGAGCCACAGGTGAGAATCCAAATCCTAATATTCCAGATTACCCACTGTTTTAAATAAAACAAAAACAGTCCTTTATAAGGAACATTTCTTAACATGCATCTGAATACGATCAAAAGGACGCCCAACTAACATGAATTCTTTTTGAACTTGGGCAGTAAACCATATTTAATACACCATTCCTTCATATACAAGAAACCAATGAAATAAACCACAGCAAAAGATGAATGTAACAATGCATTTAAGATGCAATGAAAATTGGATTCCCAGGTCGAAAAAAAGCTATTTCAAAAGGTAGGTTTGCCAGAATAATAGGTATACTCTGGGATGCATCCTCTCTTAGCACATACAACAGCCAAGCTAAAACTAGGGAAAAAGATGTTTATTCCTTTAACTCCAATGCACGAATCCCTTTGCATTCAACTTCAGGATCATTAATCTAATTTTCAACTTGACCTGGTAAGACAACCTTCAGTATAGCCCTCAGCCAACAGCAGAATATGAAGTAGTTTAAAGCTTGCTGAATTTTGTACATTTCACCATTTATACAACAAAATTGTCACTTTTTGTTTTAAAAGGTTGAAACCACTATTAGAAATCTGAATGCCAGCCACACTATGCCTTGTGGAAAAGCAAACTAGTATCACCACAAACTGGTCTTCCTTAGCTAAACTCCTGATTAATAGTATTTGCTGACCTCATGAATACCACAGATGCGCAATTGCTCGAAAAACTATCAAACAGAGAAAAGGCCGAACAAAAGAGACTGCAGATTCTGGGTTCTGAAGCAAAAAACAGACTGAAGGAATTCAGCAGGTCAAGTAGCACCTATGGAGGCAAAGCAATAGTTCAAGTTTGATTTGAGACTGTGCCTTAGGACCAAGAGTGTAAAGACATCTGTCGGGGGAGAGCAAGAAACTGGCAAATGATAGGTCTATTCATGTGCAGAGAGGCTTATAAACACATGTATCCATGTGGGGGTGGGGATAAAAAGGAGGGGTGAAGATAGCAACAGAGGCTGAGAAGTGATAGCAAAATCCAAGGACTGCAAATTATGGTATCTGATAAGGAAAGGTAAACAGTGGGGGAAGGAACAAGGGAAAGAAACTGGATGTGTATGGAAAGGGAAGCTGGATGGATCAAGAGGAGAGAGAAAGGAACGGAGGAGGCATGGGTTACTTGAAATTGATTACGTCAATGCTTATGCTGTTAGATTGCAGATTACCAGGTGGCAAGAGGCATAGGGTCAAATGCTGCACCCAGGAAGTCCCTGGGGATGGAGATGAAAGGATGAACTAGAGTCCTTTTATGGAAATAAAACTTCTATCATAAAGATTGGGTGAACAGTATAATAAAATTTGTAGATGAAGTGAAACTATTCATAGAAGATACTACATGATAGACAGGGCCACAATAAGTGGAACTAAAGGAGGAAAGGGAAAAAAAACTGTTGCTCTATTAAAGTATCAATAAGGAAAGAAAATACAACTAATAACATACAAACAAAAACATTAAGGTATCTTTAGGGAAAGCCTTTAAAATCTTGTAAGGCAGGTTGACTAGTTAAAACATGCCTGGTTTATTTATAAAAGAGTTAGAATATATAAAAAATGATATTTGAAATACTTTATAAACAAGGACATCGCTCAGGTTCTGCTCCTGATGTCAAAATTTTATAGAGCAAAAAAAAACTTTAGTGCACTTGTTTGTCATAGATATGCTGCTAAAATGGGGGGGGGGGGGGGGGGAACTCCTTCTGACCACTATCCAAATGTTTTTTATCCCCCCAGGGTCATGGCAAGCTAGGCACTGGAACTCTGACTTTGTAAGGCATATATGTCAAACTCAAGGCCCGCGGGCCAAATCCGGCCCGCGAGATAATATCTAATTACTATTAAAGCTGGCCCCAGTAATCGAAGCGCCTATGGCGTATGATATGGCTAATGCTGAGTTTATTCAGGTACCAGGTTTTCAGGGTTTTTAGTGTTTATTCAGCAGTCTTCTTCATAAGAAACGGAATTTGTAAAGTGAAACGCTTTGTAGTTATAGCAGAGACTGAGACACATGAGAGCAGGCTGAAAAAACGGAGGCAACGAAAGCTGCGTTCGCACACGTCCGACTGATCCGGCCCGCATGTAGCTGCATTTTGCTCAATCCGGCCCGTGACCTAAAATGAGTTTGACACCCGTGTGTAGGGGATTAAAATAGCAGCTTCCTTCTCTCCTTCATTTGGTTACACTAACCAAATCAAAACAAACTTCTGTCTTGGAAAATATAACATTGAAAATACTTAATATTGCTAAAAAGTCCAATTCAAGTCAGTGCAATTTTTTATTCTGCATTTTTAAAGGCAAACATTACTGAATTCTGAACACTGATTATATAATTAAAGTGGACATAATGGCTGCGACACATATGATGTTACATTTCTTAAGATGAAGTTCTGTTCCAAGGGTACAAGGTCAATCACTCAACATGAGGATACTAAACTTATTCAGAGCTGGCACAAATCCTACACACCTTGTTACAATTCTGTGGAGCCATGTCTTTTCATCCATACAAATAAATAACCCATTTTCTTCATTGGAAGACCATCATCTACCCACCAACTCAAAAAGTAATCCAGTACATCCATGGCAGGTATACCCATCCTTAGAAATAGAGAACACGTTGCAAGCATTGTCCCAACAAAACACTACAACTACACCAAAACCTGTACTCCCCCACCCCCACATATGCATGTCATGGAGAGCAGTAATGCTGAGAACAGTTAGTTGAAGTTTAGGATTTTCTCTGCAGGACAAGACATCAAATGCAATTAAAATATAAAAACAATATACCTGCAGATTTTCACCATAAATTAGGGCAAGGATGGTATTATGAGATTCTACTAACAAGATGTGACAGGTTGTTAAAATACTATTAATGCTAATAATACCACAGTAACTACAAAATTGAACTTTCATCATACCTTGAAGACTTCTAGTGCTTTTTTGTTTAATCAAAGATCAAAACAATTCAGCTTATGGGAACCTTCAAACTAGTTACATCCTCACAAATATAGAAATGAAATCATAAATGCAATTTAAAATGATTACAAATAATGAGGCAACAGAAGATGTCAAACCACAAATCACTCAATGACAGAAGCTGCCAAACAGGAAGATATTAAATTTTACATTCTATTTTTGTAACACAGCATACATAGACTTGCAGGAACATTAAAACAGAAATATTTCATACATCTTTGTTAACAACCAGAAATATACATCACCCAAAACACATTTAAAAGTATCTTTTTCTTGTGTCTATGATTTGAAAGTTTTCCAGTTTCTGTATTTTGATCATATTTCTCTCTAGAAACATAATGCATATTTTATAAAAAAGTTTTCTTACCCTTTCTTTGCAGGAATACTCTGAGGAGTGGGTTTGCTGTCTTGATTGCCTTCAGATAGTTATCATCATTGTTTATTGGTAACAAGTCTCCATGAATGTCAGCATATCCAACCAAAACATCAACGTTTGGAATTCTGTGGACATGCTGTAATAATCCATAAAATTCTTCAAACTTTCCAGGTTTTGATCGATCCAGGGAAAATCGTCGAAATTCAGCCCCAAACTAAATTAGTGAAGGGGGGGGGGGGGGGAGAAGCAAACATTTTCAGCTATATAATTTGACCATTTTCAGAAGACAATTAAATTCCAATTGCATCAATTTAAAAGTAATATTGTTACAAATCACAAATACCATCTGCAAGAAGGGTTTTATAATCTGTTAAGAGAGGGATCCCTATGAATTCAGTAGCACACATTTAGTTAAAGAGAATATATACACACTTGCTTGTTTGGCCAGCCTGTACATCATTACTTTGTACTTAACAAAGGTTTGATAGAGAGATTTAGGATAGTCAACTTTTGCATATTTTCAAGACAGTTATTTAGAAAAGTTTTTTTTTAAATACAAGTAAATGCTTTATCTAAATTCATAAATTTGGAACAACTGCAAATCAATATTCCTTTAAGCAGACACAATTCAACAAATTTGAATGGATCCATATATTTTCATACTCCTGCGATTTTCCCCAAAAGGTGAAATTCTAACTAAAAACATGGGACTGAAGGAAATCTAGAAAACCCACAAGTCCTCTTTAATAGTTATAAAGAAGTATTTGTCATGAATCAGAACCAGTTATGGTTGCTGATCTAACATTAGTGAGGAGCAGGCTCTGATGCAAGCAAAGTGATAATAGCTTTTGCAAATCTGCATGGTGTCCCAATTTAGTTGAAATAAAGAATGCAAAGCATTCAATTTTCCACCACAAAATTTAACTATTAATGCGTTCTTCAAATAAACTATTTGAATTCTAAAGGAATAAATAACCCAGTTTTGTAGCAAATGAAACCAAGTACAAGTTATCTACAACTTATATTGAGAACTTCATTCAAAGATGAGATTTAATAGAGCAAAAGTCAGCTCAATATGTTACTGGCGTAACAGAAACTTGGAAAGCCTAAAAGCAGCATTAATAAAGAAGTTGGATTAATATCGCTTGGTTTGATTCCAGTTCTAATTTATCAAGGTAGTTTTGTATTTTTTTTGCTAAATGATTCTATAATTTAAGATCATATGTTTTTGTTTTAGATATTCAACTGGACAAGTGATACGGTGAATTAACGCCCTTCTAGACTAAAGGAACTCAGCAGTTCAACCAGCAATGCCAGGGAAAGGAATTGTTGACGTTTCATGCTGAAACCTTTCATCAGGACAGCATGTCAAGTTATGTATGACCACGATTAATTGAAACCATAACTATATTCGTTCTGGACATCAGCCCCCAAGCTACTAATTCCAGTGCGGGGACAATATAGTACATATAATTTTGTTATCATCAACATATTCACATGAAAAAAATATCTGAAAACGGTCGGGAGGATTGCCGTGTACTTTGTATTCAACCAGTGTTGCATGTTAACTGCCAAATTACAACATTCAAATTGTTCTGTTTTCATACGGAAAAGCTTACAACTGGAAATGATGTTCAAATAAAAAGTCTGCAGTAAGTCGCTAGTGAAATTATGCAACAGGTTAATATTATGCAATTTCAGGGTCAATTTTAACGCGCACGGAGATAATTATAATCACCTTTCCATTTTAGATGGGTTTGCCGCACCACCCTTCTGGGAACACGCTCAGTTTCGTGTATCTGAATTACTTTACTAATTGCTTTGGGTTGGCGTTTACAAACCACACCACTATCTTGGTTTTTTTTTAACAAGTTGCTTAGCAGAATTAAAAGAGATTACATTTACAACCAAAAAATCGCTGCAGGAAATACTTTGATATGCATTGGATTGAATTATCGTGTTCAACTTCCTGCAGAACCTGAATACTGAAACAAGTGGAATAAAGAAATAGTGCCCAAAATTTCTGAAAATGAAGCAGGCCTGGGTCTGACCAGACGATTGAACCCTGGCCGCGACTGCATTGGTCACAGATCCTGCGCCAACACGGGTACTAACGAGGGCATTAGATCTAACGCCCCTCCTGCATCGACGGCTTCACTAACCTTCCCCACTCCTTTACCCGCCCTGATTTCGCCAGACACTGTACAGGTCACTCACACACCTTGCTCTTCACCTCTACAGTCTCCAGGCATTTGGACGACGTACGATGGTGAGTCTTGATCATTTTCGCAGCAACGTTTCCCCGGCCGTTTCGGCAGCGGGTGCTCGCTCGTTTCCGAAGGACAGCGACTCAGGCTGAGTGGGGGGTCTGCGTGGGAACACCCAGGATGAACCCCGGACGGGCGCCAAATTCCCCGGGGTCTCTCCCACTCACTGCTGCCGTCCGTACTAATGGCGACTACGTGCGTGTCGAACTCCGACTTCACCACCTCCCAACGACCTGCACCAAACTCCGGACTTTGTTACCAGATGACGTAAGCCTCCCCGGAAACCCAGCCTCGGTTTCACCTGTGCATGCGCGCCCCCGAACTCCGCTCGTGCCCGCGCTTCCGTTGACCGAGCTCGCTGAGGCGTTGGCGAGGTGTGTCCAATAGTTGCCGTGTCGGATCTGGCCTTGGCCAGCAGCAGGTATCTCAAATCAGTGCCCACCCTGAAAACCACGGCCAGTACAAGACCCTATCAAGCTCCTTATCTGACCGAATAGTTTCACAACTTTTGCTCCAGTGCGGTACTTAACAGCATTAACACAGCATGACAAACCTACCTGAAAATTATAATGAACGTATCAATCAACGAAAAACTATTACTAATCTCCTTTAAGATATCAAGATGACATTTTGCAGGTACGAATGAGATAATTTTAGTTAGTGTATCACTGCATTAGACAAAATTGCTGTTAATAAACGTAATTAAAATCGATTGTATTACTCGATTTTTACAGTTATTTAGCTTTTAAAATTGTTAAGCCAGTAAAAAAACAGGAGGGAATTTCAGAGATAGGTGATTTTTGGATTTTGAAAAGGTCCATATCAAGTAGTGGAAGGTCAGTAGGCATACATAAATCATATTAAGTAGAGAGTAATATACTGGCATGGATTGAAAATTGGTAGGCAAGAAACAGAATGGGATAAATTACCCATTTACCCTACAGGTACTAGATCAGTGCATGGGATCTAGTTAATCACAACAGCATACATATCAGTGATTTGGATGAGGGAACTGAATAATATTTCCCAAGTTTGCCACCAGTCTGATACTGAATAGATTACAAAGTGTGATGCAATGTAGGTAAGTGGGCACATGTTTGCCACAAAGACAATCTGCTGGAGAAACTCAGCAAGTCAAGCAGCATCGTGATTTGAATGGTGCAAATTTTAGAGTAAATCAGAGTAGACCAGCAGAAGACTACAAAATCAATTGCTTGCTAATTTTTAAAATATACGATACATCTCCATTGTTCACACATTAGAAAGCACTTCATATGTGCAAGAGAATACCAAGATTTTTTAATATTGAATTGTATGGTTTATTCACTCAAAGTGCATAGTCCTAAGCAGTCACTTCAATCTTTGTACAGTACGTGTTTAATATCTGCTGTGTTACGTTAGGATCTATCTGAGAACTGAACAAAATTGTGGGGTATGTACATGATATCAGGTCTCTTCTTTATACAAACACTCTGAAATGATTCCTGAGGTTCTTCTGGACTAAACAGGAGGGAAACTATTTTTGCTCCACAGAACTACAATTTGCAGGTATCAAGCACAGATTTTTTTCACCTCAGTTGTTAAATAGAATTTAACTACTGAAAGAACAAAGGAAGAAGGACTGTGGTTGGGAATCTATCCCCAAAAGTCTTCCACAGCAAAGGTCCTATTTCCATAAGCTTATTAAAGCAATGTATCCAGGGACTAAGAGGCATATTCCTGTTTTTTTTTTTTTTTGCAACATCACAAGAAAAGGAATTCAAAGATCAAAGTAAATTTATTATCAAAGTACATATGTGTAACCATATACTACCCTGTTATCTTTCTTCTGGACATTCACAGTAAGTACAACGAAGCATAATAGAATCAATGAAAAACTGCACACAAGCTGGACAAACATCCAACCAACTAATGTGCAAAAGACAACTTACTGCAAATACAAAAAACAAAAAAAATCAAACAAAATAATAATAATAAATAAGTGATAAATATTGAGAACATGAGACAGAGAGTCCTTGAAAGTGAGTCCATAGAGCCTGATGGTTGAGGGTTAATAACTGTTCCTGAACCTGGTGGTGTGGGACCTAAGGCTCCTTCCTATACCTTCTTCCTGATGACAGCAATGAGAAGAAAGCATGGCCTGGATGGTGGGGCTCCTCGATGATGGATTCTGCTTTCCTGCGATAGCGCTCCTTGTAGATGTGCTCAGTGGTGGGAAGAGCTGTACCTGTGATGGACTGGACTGTATTCACTACAAAAAAATGCCCATTCAAGGACATTGGTGCTTCCATACCAGGCGGTGATGCAACCATTCAGTAAACTTTCCACAGACGTTTTAGATGACATGCTGAACTTCTAAGAAAGTAAAGACATTGCCATGCCTTCATTGTAATGGCACATACATGCTGCACCTAGGACAGATCATTTGAAACGATAATGTCAAGGAATTTAAAGTTGCTGACCCTCTCCATATCTGATAAGGACTGGGTCATAGAACTCTCTTTTCCTCCTCCTGCAGTCAATAATCAGCTCTTTGGTCTGGCTGACATTGAGTGAGAGGTTATTGTGGCATCACTCAGCCAGATTTTCAATCTCCCTCCTATATGCTGATTCATCAAAGACAGTAGTGTCATCAGTAAACTTGAATATGGCATTGGAGCTGTATTTAGGCTCACAGTCATAAGTATAAAGTGAAGTTCTGTTGCAGGAAGGCAGCATCCATCATCAGGGACCCCCACCGTGCTCTCTTATCACTGCTACCATCAGGAAGAATATAAAGGAGCCTCAGAACTCACATCACCAGGTTCAGGAACAGTTATTACTCTTGAATCAGTTGGGATACATTAATTGAATTTCACTTGTCCCATCACTGAACTGTTCCCAAAACCCATGGACTCATTTTCAAGGACTCTTCATCTCATGTTACTGATATTTATTGCTTATTTATTATTCTTATTTTTTCTCTTTTGTATTTGCACTGACTGTTGTCTTTTGCACGTTGGTTGTTTGCCCTATTGGGTGTTGTGTTTCATTGATTCTATTATGGTTTTTGGAATTACTGAGTATACCCACAAGAAAACAAATCTCAGGATTGGTTATGGTGACATATATGTACTTTGATAATAAATTTGCTTTGAATCTTGTACTTCGAGTAGAGCAGGAAACATTCACCTCATATCCATCATCTTCACATTGTGTGGTGGCAGTGCCAATTTGCTGTGGTAGGAGACTTGCTGAAAGTTCAAGTGATAATTGACTACACATATACTGTAGTCATGCTCCACATTTAAATTTAGTATGGATAAATAAAACATATGGATTTTGGAACAAGGAGCTAATTTCCATGGTGTCATAATATTTACATAATATTTAGACCTCTCTGTTAATCAGAGTATCTGCAGATCAAGTTTATCTGAGGCTGTCATTACTGATGTATGTTACTTTTTGCAGAACAACGTTTAATCACACTTTAATGCCTGGGCTGCTCATACCACGGAGATCAAGATCAGTTTGTCTCTCAACTTCACAGAACAACTTTTTCAGTTATGTTTACAGAGAAATAATTTTATTGAGGAACAGATGGCATTTAGAGCAGTAGGATTTGCTAGCATTGCTGGCTTCTCACATCTGAAGGAAGGCTTTAACTGCACTCCTCTTGATAACCTATATCATTTCATATGGGTTTCCACTCCCTCAATGTTCATGTTGTGGATCAGAAGAAGAATTTCCTCATAATGATTACTGTTCTCTAAGAAGTACATATAACTTTTTCATTCTGAGTGAATCGGTACTGCTGGACATTTTTTAGAAGTTAGTACTGTTATGACCCCAGCCCCCTCCTTTGTGAGATTCGCAAGAGCCCTAGTCAAGGGGGGGGGTCAAATGACCCAAGAGAGAGAGGGAGATGTGCTGAAGACCACGTTCCCCAGGGAAGCAGAATAAAGCGACTCTTTGACTATTGTCTCATGAAAACCACGTGTAAAGCCCTCGGGCAAAGTGGGCTGGTCGCTCAACAAGACAAAAGCCTCGGACATAGCCATTGTCTTGGGAGACACCTTTGTGGGATAAGGAATTGGCCTACGTGCAAAATCTCAGGGCAATGTGAGATGGGTGATGGGGGAAGGATTGCCTCGCCCCCCTACCCTGATGGACATCTACAACCCTGCCAGTCCAGATAAAAGGTGGGCTGCCGAGGCGGGGCGCCAGACGCACCAGAAGATACGCGAGAATTCCTGCGACTGCGTTTAGAGAGTGACAGCCGGTGGTGGGGTTCGTGTGCGTCCTTCCCTTGCCTGGGATTGGTGACCTCACCACGGAAGAACGGCCTAGCTACAGGGGAAGCCACAGATGAGAGTCCATTCCCCAACGAGACTTCCGACTACCTCCTACAGGTTGGAAAACCTGTCGGGTAAATGTTTCATTCTCTCTCTCTTTCTAACAAAAGTGCACCAACGCGACACCACGACAACGGCAGCGGGTGGAACTGCAGTGACCGCAAAAAGACTTTTAAATATCCAGTAAACAATATATATCTACATTACCCCTAGACAACTGTAGAGCTTATTTCTGATTGATTATTACTATACCTGTGCTTTAGATTGAGTTGTGACGACGTATATGATCTGAATGTTTTGTATTAACCATACGTTTGTGCCCCTTTATAAATAAAAACGTTTGAAAATAGTAGCATCAGGCTTTGGTGGATCCATCTATCTTTGCTGGAAAACTACCCGGTTACTGGGGAACGTAACAGTACTGACTAAAGGGATAGATTTTGGATTAGGGTTAAGAATTACCTTCTATTTTCTTGGTTAGTCACACTAATGATATACTATTCTTCAGCACCTCAGAGCAGATGCAACAAGAATGGAAAACACAAGTTTCCTTGGAAGTATATACTCATATCATCATCTGCTTCATAACCTTGCCAAGTGAAGACATGGCTACTACCAAAGGAAGAAGTGCAAGGACACCCAGAGCCTGAGCATCATGAGGGGGAGCTTGGACATCAGTGGGAGAAATCCCCAAGAGATTGCATTTGAAGTTCATTTTAAGCCATTGTAAGGTAAGCAATGGAGCTTAATTGACAATAGCTCAGCATTAGAAACATAATGTTTCACTAGCTCCTGTTGCATTCAATCACCTGCACAAAGGGACATCCTAGAGAAAGTACAACATGAATATTTTTGAAGGTGACCTCCCACATACTTCTTACCTCTTGCAGCTGTCTTTTACCCAGCAGTGGCCATGATACATATGGTTAGAACAGAGCAAGTTGGGTATAATAACTGCAAGATTGCTTTTGGGGACATTTGTATTCATGGCAGTAAATAATAGGTCAATGACATAAATCTTAATAGTTTACAATCATGTGCTCCAATGAAACTTTAAGGAGAAAACATTGCTTAATTTCCAGTTGAAATACAGTTTTAGCGCAAACACTTTCAACTGATATGTCATTACAAATTTTTTAGGTAAAGCATAGAAAGGTGCACAACAATGCCAGCAGCTGGCATACTGTTGTGACTTATGTCTCTGTGAAGTTAACTATATTAATTTCCGAAATGAAAATTTAACTCAACAGTGTCAATGCCTTGAGAATATTTTTCTCTAGAATTACATCTCTACTGCCTTCCCTATTTCTCAATCCTGCAAGTCTATGCAATGTCCTAGCAACAGATTACCTTGACACTGTGTGGATGCTATGCAGCTGCTTCCTCTTCCTTTTAGTTCACATACACATCCTTGTTGATTACAATGATCTTTTAGTTTCATTGCTTTGGTTTGCTGTCAAAGATGAAATGAAGAATCAATTTGGAATGGCTGGCTGTGTGGCATGGATGAGTATACTGTCTGGGAAGTCATAGTGGTAGATGAATTAGTGCCACCATGAAGGTGAGTGGTGGGGAGGGTGATCGCAGTTTTTCGAACCTGGACTGGAAAAATAATGGTGCAGTGACTAGCTGGCACTGAGACGGCACCACATTTGTTTAAATTTCAGATGTAAAGCTGAGCCTGCTGACAGACACTGAATATCAGATGGCTGGCCTGTGCTGTCTTCATTCTCCTCAGAGAGAACACTCGATGGAATCTAAGCAGGTTTCTGCTCATGATGATGGACATATGTGATTCGAAAGAGGATGCATGCTACTACTTCTGCAGATGAGAGTCAAGTTTTTGTATGCTACTGGATTTTTTTTTAAGAGGTAATTTGCTCCTTTGTGCCATCTCTCCAGTTACGTAGAAGAGCAGTCTGATGTGCAACATCCTTCTACTAAATAATCATTTGTAGCATCTCTGCTGCTATGGAGATACAGGTTATTCATGAGCAACATTATCTTTTAAGAACATAGGCTAGTCTTACCGTGGAAGCCCTTTGGAAATTGATAAGCAATTGTTTCTATTGGCAATTGTGCAAGGATATATTATTAAACAATGTAACATTTAGTCTTTAGTATTTTTAGCAGTAACTAAATAAGCCTGTGGGGGGAAAAAAAGCTTTTTGAATATCTTGCAAGGAAAAAAAGAAGTTTTCTAGACCTGGGTGGGAGAATCTTTTAGAGAACATATGCCCAAATTGGAGATACTCTTCTAAAACAATTCTGTCACATGCCATGGTAATGTTGAGCAGAGATTATCATTGATTAATGAACTAGTACCAATAATTATGGACTTTTTTTAAAAAAAGTAAAACGATGAGTCCTATTGCTTTCTTATGTGGTGGTGTGTATGTGGCCTGTTTACACAACTATGTTATTAATAAAAACGCTGGAGACGGGAACTAAGTTTCATGGTTCTTTACTGGTAGAGTCCGTACTTGACGCGCACATACAGATCAATACGTGCTTAATAGCGCATGCAACGACGTGTTACTAAAACATAAAGTAGTCCCTTATTATAATGTAGGGTATACAGTACACTCCCCCCTTTTATTTTAATAGCGTATCAGCTGGGTTTTTTTTACTGGGGCTCTATGCTAAACTAATATGTTTACCCTTAAAATACAAATGACTACCATTTGTTTATAAATTATAACAAAGTAACTTAATATCAAATTATAACAAGCCTTTTTAAAATTTTTGATCTAAGACCCATTTAGAACTCAAGTCTCTGGGGAGGTCTTCTCTGCCTCTCCCGGTAACATCTGTCCTGAAACATTTGCTCTGGGGAATGAGTCTCCACAGGTATATCAGGTGGGTCATCAGCACTGATGACAAGCTTATCTGTTGATATGGTCACATCAGGAGTGTTTGCTTCTATGTCAGGGGCATCTGGGCAAGGTTTTGTTTTGTTTTTCACCTTAGCATCCAGGATTTGGTCCACATGACGTCTCGATACATTCTCTCCCACCTCCACTGTATACATCAGTGGCCTGTCTGTGGCGGAAATTGTACCTGGTTGCCACTTTTCAGTCCGGTAATCATGTGCAAGAATTGACTGTCCCACACTAAAACTCCATGTTGACTTAGCATTCAAGTGTTTGAACTGTCTGTTTTCCACATCATGCAGTACATCTGGTTTGAGAAGATCCATGCGGGACCTCAGGTTCTTGTTCAGAAACATCATCAATGGAGTCTGATTAGTGGTTGCATGTACTGCATTACAACAGGCAAGGAGGAAGTTGTCTATCTTGTGTTGCAGTGGTCGATTTTCACTGTCCCTTGCCTTGATGGCTTTCTTGAATGTCTGCACAAATCTTTCTGCCAAGCCATTTGTGGATGGATGGTAAGGGGCAGATGTAAAGTGCTCGATTCCATTGTTCTTCACAAAACTTCGGAATTCTTCAGAGACAAATTGTCATCCATTGTCTCTCCAAATTTGTTCTGTTATGCCATTCCAGGCGAACATGGTCCTCAGAACTGTAATGGTCTTTTCCGATGTGGTTGTCTTTACTTTGATGACCTCTGGCCAGTTGGAATGTGCCTCGATGATGATTAAAAAGATAGAGTCCATGAATGATGCAGTAAAGTCAATGTGCACTTGTTGCCATGGTGATGAGGGCCACTCCCACGGATGGAGAGGGGCTTGTGGTGGTGTGTTCCGGATCTTTTGACCTCCAGAGCAGTTCTTGGTCAACCCCTCAATCTGTTTATCGATTCCTGGCCACCACACATAGGTACGGGCAAGACTTTTCATTTTCACGGTACGCAGGTGCCCCTTATGCAGTTCCTCCAGCACTCTGGTGCATAGCTTGGGAGGAATCACAACTCGTGAGCCACACATTAGTGTTCCCCGACACACTGACAATTGCTCCTTCCTCACTGAGACGGCTGGAAACAGTGTGTTACCACACGCTGGCCGTTCCTTTACTGTGATGTCATACACCCTATGACAACATAGGGTCATTGCCTGTTTCTCTTTCAATGAGGCTGTTTGTCACTGGTAATTGTTTAGCTACTGTTATGTGAAAGACCTCTGCTGAATCCATTTGTTTTAGTTATCTCTGAAGTGGGCAGTGGTGAATGTGACAACCCATCTGCGTTGCCATGTTGCTTGGTCCCCTTGTGTTCAATGTCATACCTGTGACCTCCTAATAAAAGAGACCATCGGTGCAGCCTTTGTGCTGTCATCACTGGAACGCCTTTCCTTGGGTTGAAGATTGACATGAGAGGCTGATGGTCATTCAACAGGGTAAACTCTTGACCATACAGGTAGTGACTGAATTTCTTGACTCCCCACACGAGGCTTAGGGCCTCTCTGTCAATCTGTGCGTAGTTGCATTCGGCTGAAGTTAGCGTTTTTGAGGCAAAGGCTATTGGTCTTTCTGAACCATCTGGAAACTTGTGCGATAACACAGCTTCTATCCCATGAGGTGAGGCATCACAAGCCAGTCGATTTGGCAAGGAGGGGTCAAAGTACACAAGCACCTCTTCCGAAGTTATGAGTCTTTTAGTTTCTTGAAACGCTTTCTCACAGCTCTTAGTCCACTTCCATTGTGTCCCTATAAGAGTGCATTTAGTGGGTGTAGGACTGTGGATAGGTTAGGCAAGAACTTGTGGTAATAGTTCACTAGTCTAAGATATGATCTCAGCTGAGACATATTTTCAGGTGGTGGTGCCTTAAGCCGCTTCTATCTTGTCTTGGGGCATGTGTAAGCCATCCTTGTTGACCACATGCCCACAGTATGAGATTTCCTTTTTGAAAAACTCACATTTCTGTCAATTAGCTCTGAGCCCATATTCTTGTAACCTGGTGAGCACTTGTCAAGATTAGAAAGATGTTCGTTGTCATCTTTGCCGGTGACAATGATGTCATCCAGGTAACACTGAGTCCCTGGAATCCCCTGCAGGACCTGTTCCATTGCCCTTTGCCAGATTGCAGGAGCTGCTGCTATCCCAAACACCAACCTGTTGTACTGGTAAAGTCCTTAGTGTGTATTTATTGTCAGGTATTGGATGCATCATCGATTTCCATTTGGAGATAAGCCATGGCCAAACCGATTTTTGTGAAATGTTCCCTTCCTGACATGGAGGCAAAGATATCCTCAATACGAGGTAGAGGATACTGTACTGTGAGGAGAACTGAGTTAACAGTCACTTTAATGTCTCCATATATGCGCACCTTGCTTGGCTTTCCTGGTTTTGTGCTGGAGGTTTTCTTCATTATTGGAACAATAGGCGTAGCCCATTCACTCCAATCCACCTTTGACAGGACCCCAGTCTGCTCCAGATTTTTCAGCTCTGCCTCTATTGTAGGACAGATTGCATATGGCACCGGTCTGGCTTTGTGAAATTTTGGACATGCATTTTCCTCAATCTGAATCCTTGCCTTCATGCCCTGAAGTGTTCCTATTCCCTTCATGAACACTTCCTCAGAGTCAGCAAGTATTTGAGACAGTCTCTCAGAAGTGGCCTTGCTGCCTTCCTTTGCTGACACAACTAGTGCCTTGATGATGTGCCAATCCAACTGGATTTTCCTGAGCCATTCATATCCCAGCAACTGTGGTTCTCCATTTCTCAGTACATAGAGGTTCAGCTGCTGTATTTTGTCTCCGTAGGTCACTGTCACTTTAATTTTACCATTGGGACACACTCTCTGTCCTGTGTAAGTCTTTAGCAGTAGTTTAGTTCATTTCAGAGGTATGTGAGAAGACAGTTATTTGTAGTTTCGTACAGAGATCACTGTTAAAGCTGAGCCTGTGTCCAACTCCATTTTCAGTCTCACGCCTGCCACTTCTGGAGTGATCCATATTACTCTTCATCTCTTTCACACTGTAAAGTTGCAGGCAAGACAATCCACTTTTGTCTGAGTTGTTTTCATCAGAACTGCTTTCTTTCATTTTGTGTACATTGTTGTATTTTCCTTTCTAGGGTTTCTTGTTTCTCTGTATTTTGTCCTTTTTCTGCTGTTTACTAGCTTTGCATACTCCACCAATGTGGCCCTGTTTGCCACAGTTTCTGCATTCTTTGTCTTTAAACCAACAGTCCTCGGGGTCATGTGACATGTTCCCACAATGGTAACATATCATTCCTCAATTTCTGATCAGTGACATTTTATTTGTAGCATATTCCAGAGATTTTTGTTGTATCTATGAAGCACCCCGTACTGCTGTTTCCATTGATGTTGCATTGTTCAGCACCTTCTCTAATGTAAGGTCTTTTTCACACAGGAGCTTCTTCTGTGTGGTTTCACAGTGCATGCCACATACTAACACACACTGTCCCTCAATGCGTCTGATAGACCAGCTCCAAACTGACAATGTTCTGATAACTTGTGCAATTCAGCATAATATTCAGAAATGCTTTCATTTCTGCTCTGATTCCATTTGTGAAATTTAAATCTTTCAGCAATGACCAGTGGTTTGGGGTTTAAATGCTGTTGGAGAGTGTCTACTATTTGCTTGAGAGTTTTGTCAGCTGGCTTTTCAGGGGTTAACAAGCTCCATAGCAACCCATATGTTTTTGCTCCCATAACTCTGAGTAAGATGCTGGCTTTCTTTTCATCATAAACACCGCTAGAACTCGCATCACAATATAACTCCAGTCCCTCAATGTAAGTTACCCAATTTTCAATGTCACTATCAAATGCTGTAATAGTTCCAGTCATCACCATCTTTGTTATGTTAATATAGTCCCGTTTTTCCTTGTTTTCTTTTTAGCTAGCTCCTTGCAGTCACTGAACGTTCCATTTGACTCACGTGTCCTTTTTGCTAGCGCAACGAGCGCACTCTGTCTAGGATGTGTGTGTCGTTATCAACTAAAACACGGTGTTCCGATAAGATGTAGGTTCATAATTCTCGTCGCCAATTTTGTCGTGTATGTGGCCTGTTTACACAACTATGTTATTAATAAAAACGCTGGAGATGGGAACTAAGTTTCATGGTTCTTTACAGGTAGAGTCCGTACTTGACACACACATACAGATCAATATGCGCCTAATAGCGCATGCAATGACATGTTACTAAAACATAAAGCAGTCCCTTATTATAATGTAGGTTATACGGTACATGTGTATTTATTGTTTTACGATTAATAGAAGTATAACAGAGACTGATTGAAATTATAAAATATCAAGGAAAGGAAAATACACACACTTTAGTCTCAGTGACACTTCTGTTGCTACACTAATGATGGCAAATACTTTATATTTAGTTTGGATTTGATTATTTTGAGAGCTATGCACGTAGCACTAGTTTCATCAATAATTCTATTCCCTTGACCAAGTTTATCACTAATTCCACCGTGGACGATTCCAAGCCCAACTGCAAAAGGATCAGGGTTGAGCATGAGGCTAGCAACTTTATCCCGTAAAAGCCCCAGAGCTACAGAAACACCAGCAGAAGCTCCAAAGACCTCATCCCTGGAAGAGAAAGGGTCTTCATCTAGAACTTGAAAGACTAGCCCAGGACAGAGGGCTCTGGTGAGCTGCTGTCCGTGCTCTATGCCCCAGTAGGGGTTGTGGGCTTAAGTAAGTTATCACTGAAAACAATGATTCACACTAATGTGTTGATGAAAACACTGTGAATATTGCCATTGCAAGATTTTTCAGACAATTGAAAGTCTTAAGAATGAATTCCAGAGTTTCAAAACCTCATTGTCATCATTAGCTGAAAGAGTCTGGGCTTCAGTTGTTAGTGACAGTAATGGCTCATCTTCTGGGAGGGAAGATGGGATATAATTGGACTATTGTTTTACTGTTTGAGTTTGGGAGTAGGAATGAGGCAGATGTAAAAGCCTTAGTAATATCTGCTTGTAAATGAATCTATGGATATAGATTTGGTAAGACTGGTCCCTGTATGTTGCCTGGAAGCTGTCTCAATGTTTTGTGAAGTTTGCTTTCATTTGAATAACCCAAGTAATTCATGAAATTTGAAGTGTAAGTGAAGTTTTTGTGAGTACATAGCATAAAAACATGCGTTGAAGAACACATGGAGGACCCAGAACAAATCTGGAGTTCAATGAAAACTGCAAAGTAAATACTTAAAATTAATTCCTTTCCAGAGTACAGAAAAACATCGTGCAGTGAGAATAACTTTTGAGGTGACATTGTTTAGGTGTATAAATATTTCGTAGAATTGATGGCAATGTGCAAAATATATGTTATCTAACTGGTATCAATTATACTGGTGCCTATGTGGTAACCTGTCTCAATGACTGTTGTCCAGTAGCACTTACATCCACTGTGAGGAAGTGCTTTGAGAGCTTGATGACAAATATCAATTCCTGCCTGAGAAGCAACTTGGAATCACTCCAACTTGCTTACCATCACAACAGTTTCACAGGAGATGCCATTTCATTGGCTTGTCACTCAATCATGGAACATCAGACAACGAAGATGCGTAAATCAAGATGCTCTTTATCTACTACAGTGTAGCATTCAACACTATCAAGGCAGCAGCTATATTTCATTAGGAGTTTGAGGAGATGTGGTTGACACCTAAAACTCTTAAAAACTTCTATAGATGTACCATGGTGAGCATTCTGATAGGCTATATCACTGTCTGGAAGTAGGGATGGGTGGGGGCTACTGGACAGGATCGAAAGAAGCTAAAGAAAGAAGTCATGGCTACTAGCTTCTGTAATATCCAATACATCAAAAGGAGCGGTGTCTCAGAAAGCCATCGTCTATTATTACAGACCTCATCACCCAGAACATACATGCCCTCTTCTCGTTGTTACTATCAGGAAGGAAGTACAGAAGCCTGAAGGTGCACACTCAGAGATTCAGGAACAGCTCTTCCCCTCTGCCATCTGATTCCTAAATGGACATTGAATCCATGAACTCTACCTCACTTTTTTTATTATTTCTGTTTTTGCACTATTTTTAATTTAACTATTAATTTAATTGTATTAACTGTAATTTACTTGTTTTTTCTATATTATCATGTATTGCATTGTACTGCTGCCATTAAGTTAACAAATTTCACGACGTATGCTGGGGATGTTACACCTGATTCTGATTCTGACTATCGTCCACTTAAAACTAATAAATAAGCTTCTAGACCTTGATCTCAATACCTCCTTGTGCAATTGGTTCATTGATTTCCTCACTTGCAGAGCCCAGTCAGTTCAGCTTGGCAACATCTCCTCCACAATCTCCATCAGAACAGGTGGATCACGAGGCATGTGCTTAGTCCCCTGCTTTATTCGCTTTATACTTATGACTGTGAGGCTATGCACAGCTCAATGCCATATTCTAGTTTGCTGATGAAACCACTGTCATAGGCTAAAATCAAAGGAGTTGATGAATCAACATATAGGAGGGAGATTGAAAATCTGGCTGAATGGTGCCACAACAACAACCATGTCAGCAAGACCAAGGAGCTGATTATTGTCTTCAGAAGCAGGAAACTGGATGTCCATAAGCCAGTCATCATTGGGTGATTAGAGATGGAGAGGGTCAGGAACTTTAAATTCCTTGATCTAGCCTGGGCCCAGCGTGTAAGAGGAATTACAAAAAAATGATGGCAGCTCCTCTATTTCCTTAGAAGTTTGCAAAGATTTGGTATGACATCTGAAACTTTGACAAACTTCTATAGATAGGTGATGGAGAATTTATTGACTGGTTGCGTCATGACCTGGTATGCAAACACCAATGCCCTTGAATGGAAAATCCTACATAAAGATGTGGCTAAGTACCGATATTTCATGGGTAAAGCCCTCCCAACCATTGAGCACATCAACAAGGAGCGCTGTCACAGGAAAGCAGCAATCATGATCAAGAACACCCACCACCCTGGCCACGCTCTCTTCTTGATGCTGCTATCAGAAGGAAGTAAAGGAGCCTCAGGACCCACACCACCTGGTTCAGGAACAGTTATTACCCCTCAACCATCAGGCTTTTGAACCAGAGGAGATAACTTCCCTCAACTTCACTGTCCCCATCTTTGATCTGTTCCCCAAAACCTCTGGTCTCACTTCCAATGACTGTTCATCTCATGTTCTCAATATTTATTGTTTATTTATTTATTATTATTTTTTCTCATTTGTATTTGCGCAGTTTGTTGTCCTTTGCACATTGATTGTTGTCCATCCTGTTGGGTACAGTCTTTCATTGATTCGATTGTATTTCTTGGATGTATTTTGTATGCCCGCAAGAAAATGAATCTCAGTGTTGTTTATAGTGACTCGTATGTACCTTGATAAGAAATTTAATTTGAACTTTGTATGTAAGTTGATGTTACCTCTACATAAATGCAAAATTCTGCAGATACTGGAAATCCAGGGTAACACACAGAAAATGCTGGAGGAACTCAGCAGATCACACAGCTGTGTTAAAGAATAAAGAGATGATGTTTTGGGCTAAGATATCAACTCTTTATTCATTAAGTGGTTGCTAATTAACTGAAGTATAAAGTTCTGTATGTCAGTGTACTTCAGTTATCACAGAGGAGTTATATTGTTTATTTTCTATAGAATAAAGTCAATTCAACTCAAATTCAAATTTAAATTAATAGTATTCAAGATTCAAGATTTTTTTAGTCATTTCCAGAATACAAGTGTAATGGACAATGAAACTGATGTTACTCTGGATCAGATGCAGCACAAAAATACAGTCAGATAAATAATACAATCATAAGTATAAATACATAAGATAGCTTATATACATTGATTGCATTTCCATAAAGTGACACTAGGTATAGGAGTGCCTGTTCATAAGGTGACTGACAGAAAATATTATTGGGAGTGTGGAGGCGTGGCTTAGTGGGTGGAAATGTTGATCATTCTTACTGCTTAGGGAAAGTAACTGTTTCTGAGGCTGGTGGTTCTGGCATAATTGCCACATAGGCTCTTCCCTGTTGAGAGTGGGACAAACAGTCCATGAGTAGGGTGGGTGGGATCCTTCATGATGCTACTGGCCCTTTTCCAGTATATATGTTTTTAATGATGGGTAGGCTGGTACCAATGATGATTGGACAGTTTTGGTTACCTGTTGTTGAGCCTTCCTGTCCGCCACAGTGCAGTTTCTATATAATACAGTGATACAGCATGCTAGCTCTTTATATCCACAAATGATTCCTACAATGGATTTATCTGGAAGACACTCATTTAGGTTTTAAGCTCACCTAATTATTATTCTTAACCACAAATATTCTTAGTTTGGTCTGTTTGGATCTTTATTGGTAATGGGAAAGATACATTAATCATCCATTGTCTGTCATTGTACCAATGTAAGAAAAATAACAGTGTTTGAAATGCAATGGCTTGAATGCTGCTGAACATGTTTTACTTCATTTGTTGCGCTTTGCGGAGTCGATGAAGAAAAATCTTGAGTAAAATCAAAACTGGGCCTGAGTCCTAGGGAAAACTGGACTGACTGTTAGGAATATGGATTTGGAGGGACCTTGGTCATTGGGTAGTTGCTGAGTTAGTCTCTTCATCAGGGAATGATTGTTAAGTTAAGGCCAAATAGGGAATTAAGATCTTGGTAACACACACAAAATGCTGGAGGAACTCAGCAGGCCAGGCAGCATCTATGGAAAAGAATACAGTCAATGTTTCAGGCCAAGACTCTTCAACAGGACTGGAGAAATACTGCCATAGATGCTGCCTGGCTTACTGAGTTCTTCCAGCATTTTGTGTGTGTTGCTTGGATTTCCAAGCAACAAGATTCTGTCTTGTTTGTGATTGGACTACTATACTGCGAAGTCTCTTCCAGGGATGTCTACCCTGAAGAACTTCAAGTCTTCCTTATTTCTCCTGTCCTGCTGAAGGGTCTCAGTCCGAAACGTTGACTGTACTTTTTTCTATAGATGCTGCCTGGCCTACTGAGTTCCTCCAGCATTCTATGTGTATTGTTCGGATTTCCAGCATCTGCAGATTTTCTCTTGTTTGTGGTTAAGATCTTGGTCATTAGTTGGTGCTTACACAGTGGCCTCTGTCAGTATTCTTGTTGGGACTTGGATTCAAGGAGCCAGAGGGTAAATGGGGAGTTGGAGTTGGTCCCTTGGGTAGGTTTAGAATCATTACTGATTTTGGTTGTCCAGGAGGCTTGATGGGAAGTGGAAGTGGTGGGGAAAATCAGATCAAAGTGGCAGGGTGTGAGTTGGAGAACATTTAAATCTTGAAATAGCACCAGAGAGAAAGAGCGGGAAGATGATGAAGATAAGCATTTGGATCTGAGAGTCACAGTTCTGTTTAGTATGGAGCATGGGGGCAGTCATTCAGACAGTCAAAGAGCCATAGTAAAATTGGGGATGAGGGCGATGAGTGGGGAAATAGGGGTGAGATCAACTGGTGATACGATAGACATTGGGATTGGTAATAGGAAGAACGGGTAGGGCAGACGGTACTGGTACCTTGCAGAAAAGGATACATGGTAATTAAGGGAAGCTGTCTGAATGGTGTTTCTAGCTCAGGTCTTGGATCTGCTGAGGGAATGGAGCTAATGTTTCTGAGAGCAGACAATGCCAAACGCATCTCAAAAATATGGCCTACTTTCCCAGGCATTACTCTCCTGAAGTAGGGAATACAGAATTCTATATTCTTGTAACAACAACCTTGCATTCAACATCAGTGAGATCAAGGAATTGATTGTGGACTTCAAGAAGGGGAAGTCGAGGGAACACACACAAGTTCTCATCAAAGAATCAGTAGTGGAAATGGTGAGCAGTTTCAAGTTCCTGTGTGTTAACATCCCTGAAGATCTATCCAGGGCCCAACATATTACAAAGAAGGCACAACATCAGGAGTTTGAGGAGCTTTTGTAAGACTCTCTCAAATTTCTACTGATGTACTGTGGAGAGCACTCTAACTGGTTGCAATACATTCTGGTATGGAGAGGTGACTGCGTAAGATTAGCAAATGCAGCAGAAGGTTGAAAACTTAGCCAGCTCCAATGTAGGCACCGGCCTTCCCAACTTTGAGGATATCTTCAAAAGGCGATCCCTCAAAAATGTAGTGTCTATCATTAAAGACACTCACTATCTGAGGTATTCCTTCTCCTCTTTACCATCAGGGATGGGGGTACAGGAGTCTTATGACTCTTAGCATTTTGGGGCAGATTTCTCCTCTCTGCCATCAGATTTCATAAACACTACCTCACTATTCCTCTTTTGCACTGCTTATTTCTTATCTTAACTAGTTCTTCCCCTCTGCCATCAGATTTCTGAGTGGACAATGAACCCATGTACACTACAATTTCTTTGCTCTCTTTTTGCACTACTTATTTATTTTTAATGTGCTTCTTATTGTAATTTATTGTTTTACTTATTATTATGTATTGGACTGTACTGCTACTACAAAATAACAAATTCATGACATATGCCAGTAATATTAAACCTGATTCTGGCAATTCTGTGTGTGTTTAGTGCAGAAATTGCATTAAAATGTGCTTCAGGACTAAGAGTACTAATTGATTTTTCAGATTAGACTGCTTCCACCCAAAATATGCCCCATTTGTTCCAGAAAGAACTGACATTAATAAATATAATATTGCTGTTGCAAAAATAACGCAGTATGTAAAAGTTTAACTGTCATTCTTCTTTTGCAGTCATCCTGTTAAACTGCACCCCCTGGTGGAATTTTGGCATTACAATCATCTGAAAGACCTAAAAATTAATTGTTTATTCCCATTGTGATAACTGTTCAAGGAACCACACATTGAATAATAGGTATTAGTGCCATCTTAGACCATTTGAGGAAATGTTAGTATTGAATTCTGGGTTGCTTCCCAAAATGACTGGATTTGGGAGCAAAATTAAATCTGCATAAAAATCAAGATTTATGGACTATTTCTTCATCAGTAAACAGTTAAAAATAGCAGATGTAACCTATGAAAACTGAACTGATCAATGATATTCCTGAATTTCAATTGACCCCTATTAATTTCAAATAATATTTGTTAGCGTTTCCTTTCAAGCATGTCTGATTTGGTAACCGAACTCTGGATCATTTTAGATATTCTATAAATGACATTGCGTAGCAAAGAACACCTATACGGCAGAGAAGTTTGTTCGAATATCTAGAGGTTAAGAACGTGTAACCCCAGAGGTAATGGTTCTCATTTCATTCTTAATTAGATTAAATATTGGCTTTGATTTGTATGTGAAGATGTCCTATTAAGTGAGGTAGCAACATACAAAGCTCAAAAGCAGCTTTTGAATAACCTGTTTGACATTCCCCACTAGGTCCAATTTCATATGATATACTTGTTATTGCCTGCTGAAATTAGGTAATGTTAAGGATTTCAAGGCGTATAAAGGAGAATCAGTAATTTATTGCCTAGACTATATAGTTTTAATAAGGTAGATTGTAAGAGCAGAAACTTTAGAGAAACATAGAAGGCTGGTGATTTAATCAGTCAATGTCAACATGAAAATATAGAAGCAGGCTACACATCTAGTTGAGCCAATCTGTCATTCAATAAGACCATGCTTGATTTTAAATCTCAGGCTGGCATTCCTTTCTTATCTCCAGAAATCTACGAACTCAATCTTAAATATTGATTTTTATCCAAAGCCCTGTGGTAGACATCATCCTCAGTGTTAACAGGGTGATCCCAGATCCTGTGATTATGGCCTCTAATTCTATTAATTCCTCTAGAATTTTGCATGTTTCAATGAGGTCACCTCTCATTCTCCTGAATTCCAATGATCTTTGATGTATGTACTCAATCTTTTCTCACAGGCCAACTCCTTAATTACAAGAGTGAATTTGCTCTGTGCTGAGTCCAAGGTGAATATATTTTTCATTTTCTATGGATACTAGAAGTTCCCTACAATTAGAACAAGATTTAGTGATTCCCAAACTGGAAAATATGTGCTTATTTCACTGACCTTATTAGCTCTGGGGATCACCCATCCTCTGCCACCAACATCATTGTTCCCTCACCCTGCACCTCCTATTTTTACCTCCTACCAAAGATCCACAAACCTGCTTGTCCAGTTAGGCCCATTGCTTCTGCTTGTTCCTGCCCCACTGAACTTATATCTGCATACCTTGACTCAGTTTTATCCCTGCACCTCCCCCGCCCCAGTTCAGTCCCTCCTACCTACATCTGTGACACTTCACACACTCTTGATTTCTTTTTCAATGATTTCAAGTTCCCTGGCCCTGATCATCTTATTTTTGTCTCCGTGTCTAACATATTATTCTGTGTAACTTCCGCCATCTCCAACGGGATCCCACCACCAAGCATATCTTTCCCTCTCCCCACTTTCCGCTTTCCGCAGGGATCACACCCTACGTGACTTCCTTGTCTATTCTTCCCTCCCCACTGATATCCCTCCAGGTACTTATCCTTGTAAGCAGAACAAGTGCTACACTTGCCCCTACACCTCATCCCTTACTACCATTAAAGGCCCCAAACAGTCCTTCCAGGACTTGAGTCTGTTGGGGTCATCTACTGTATCCAGTGCTCTCAATGTGGCCTCCTGTATATTGGTGAGACCTGACATAGGTTATGAGACTGCTTTGCCGAGCACCTATGCCCCATCTGCCAGAAAAAGCAAGATCTCCCAGTAGCCACCCATTTTAATTCCACTTCCCATTCCCATTCCAACATGTCAGTCTATAGCCTCCTCTACTGCTGCAATGAGGTCACACTCAGGTTGAAGGAGCAACACCTATATTCCATCTGGGCAGCCTCCAGTCTGATGGCTTGAACATTGATTTCTCGAACTTCTGGTAATGGCCCTCCTCCCCCCCCCCCCCCACCATTCCCCATCCTGTTTTTCTCTCTCTCTCTCTAGCTCCTTACCTGCCCATCACCTCCCTCTGGTGCTCCTACCCATTCCTTTTCTTCCATGGCCTTCTGTCCTCTCCTATCAGATTCCCCCTTCTTTAGCCCTTTATCTCTTTCACTAAATGACTTCCCAGCTCTTTACTTCACCTGTCCCCCTCACCAGTCTCAACTATTACCTACTACTTTGTATTTCTTCCGCCTCTCCCACACCTTCTTACTCTGACTTCTCATCTTTTTTCTCCAGTTCTGATGAAGTGTCTTAACCCAAAATGTTGACTGTTTACTCTATTCCATAGATGCTGCCTGGCCTGCTGAGTTCTTCCAGCATTTCATGTGTGTTGCTTGGATTTCCAGCATCTGCAGATTTTCTCTTGCTGGTATTTATATCTATTCTCGCTTTTCTCCCTTTTTCGCCAATGTTCATTCTGTATCCCAATTTACCTTGATTTCTACATCATCAGAAAGCTTCATTAGAACCTAGCCACATTCTTCACCTCTGGTGTTCCTGATTACACTCCTGGTTCGGTTCTCATACTTGGCCTATGGTCCAAATTCCAGCTCCTGCTGCACTGCAGATATCTGCCTCTCTACACATTTGGAGCCTTAACTCTTTTTCTGGATTAATAAGTAAACTAGATGCCAAACTATCAGGATTTTGGAACAATAAGATGCTGCATATTCACCGCTGTATAATAGGTTGTGGAAGCTGGGACCCTGCAGTATCCTCCTAATCTTAGCCTGTCAACCCAAGTAAGATCCATTTATTCTCATTCTTTGTTTTCATTCTTTGTTTTTTTTTGTCCAAAAGCTGCTGTAATTTTTAGTCCCAGCTAGAATACTATTCTGCTGTAGAACCTAGAATGGTTCAGGCCTTTTGCCCACGATGTTGTACTGACCTTCTAACCTACTTCAAGACCAATCGAACCCTTCCCTCCCACATAGCCCTTATTTTTTCTTTTCATCCGTGTGCCTGAGTCTCTTAAATGACCCTTATGTATTGACCTTTACCACCACCTCTGCCAGCGTATTATATGCACTTACCACTCCATGTAAAAAAAATTACCTCTGATATTGTTCCCTATACTTTCCTCCAATTATCTTTAAATTATATCCTCTCATATTAGCCATTTTGACCCTGGGAAAATGGCACTACCTGTCAACTCTATCTATACCCTTATTATTTTATACAGTACATCTCTAACAGATCTCTCGTCCTCCTTCGCTCCAAAGAGAAAAGCCCTAGCTCACTCAACCTATCCTCATAAGGCATCCTCACTAATCTAGGCAACATCTTGGTATCTCCTCTGCATCCTCTGTAAAGCTTCTACACCCTTCCTATAATAAGGCAACAAGAACTGAATACAAAATTCCAAGTGCAGATCTACCAGAATTTTATACATCTAGAACAATACCTACTGGTTCTTGAACTCAGTTCTCTGACTAATGAAGGCCAATACACAT
The DNA here is from genome assembly GCF_048418815.1 of Hemitrygon akajei. Lineage (NCBI taxonomy): Eukaryota > Metazoa > Chordata > Chondrichthyes > Myliobatiformes > Dasyatidae > Hemitrygon > Hemitrygon akajei. The sequence continues at coordinate 129,158,801 of NC_133134.1, forward strand.
TGTACACCTTCTTAAGCACCCTATCAACTTGTGCAGCAACTTTGGATGTGGACTCCAAGATCTCTCTGTTCCTCCACACTGCTAAGTAGGAGAAAGTGCTGTAAAAAGGCACTGAGATAGAATATCAACTTTGATCTGAGTGAATAACAGAGCAGTCCCAAAGATCCTGATCAACTACCCCTGCTCCTATTTCTCGAGTTTTGTTTTCTTCTAACTTCCACATTTTACTCTTAATTAGAAATAGAAATATAGAAACATATTAAACCTACAGCACAATACAGGCCCTTTGGCCCACAAAGCTGTGCCAAACATGTCCTTACCTGAGAAATTACCTAGGGTTACCCATAGCCCTCGATTTTTCTGAGCTCCATCTGCCTGTCCAGGAGTCCCTTAAAAGACCCTATCGTATCCACCTCCACCAGCGTCGCCAGCAGTCCATTCCATACACTCACCACTCTCTGCGTTAAAAACTGACCCCTGATATCTCCTCTGTACCATTGTTATTCTTCTTGATTATAACAACGAGAAGAGGGCATATCCTTGGTGGTGGAGCTCCTTAATGATAGACTCTGCCTTCCTAAGGCACTGCTCCTTGAATATGTTTTGGATACCATGGCGGCTAGTACCCATGATAGAGCTGAGTAATTACACAAATTTCTGCAACAGCCAGATATTGCGCAGTAGCCCCCCTCCCCCATGCCAGACCATAATGCAGATCGTTTAATGTCATTTTTAGTACACAAGTGCAAATGAGAATCAAATGAGTAACTCTGAATCTGAGGCAGCATAAAAAAAACAATAAGTTAAAGTACACAATAATAAAAATTGCAATAAATATAAATAAAATATAAATATATAAAATAGATTATATACATATCAGTTCTCTCTCTCTGTCTCTCTCTGATATGAAAAACGTTGTCTCATTTTTACTATGCACTGTACCAGCAGTTATGGTCAAAATGACAATAAAAGTTGACTTGACTTGATATATATATATATCTATCTTATATACTTTATCCATAAAGTGACCTTAGGCACAGGAGTGGCTGTATATAAGGTAACTCTGACAAGAATGATAAAGCTGGTGGGGGGGGGGGTGTGATGGGGTGGGTTAATGGGTGGAGGTGTTGATTAGTTTACTGCGTTGGTAAGGTAACAGTTATTGGGTCTGTTGGTCCTGGCCTGGATACTACATAGCTGGTGATCATAATTCCATTAGTTTCATGGTGTTTATGGAGAAGGATTGGACTGGTCCTCAGATTAAGATTCTAAACTGGAAGAAAACCAAGTGATCCGGTAGGTGTGGAATGGGATTGTTTTCTGGCAAAGAGCTGCTTGGTAAGTCGGAAGCCTTTAAAACTGAAATATTGAGAGAACAAAATCCATAAGTTCCAGTTAGAATAAAAGGCAAGGCTAACAGGATTATGGAACATTGGTTATCAAAACTTCTATGAAAGTTTCAAATATAATGCAGATTTATTTTTACTGGCCCTATTTACACAACAGACTATTATCTTCGGAGCAGTATAATTTGGAATTATTCAGCACTGATTGATAATAAAGTTGTATCCGTTTGGAAACTTCACCAAACATTTACTTTATATTACCACTTTCTGCTTTGAAGCCACATCCGATTTACACATAGAGTAATAGGTTTTGATGATTCCAAACTTAAATTTTTGGTAGATCATGAACCTTTGCATAACCACGTCACAGAACATCTGTTTTGTGGGTTTAAGATATGAGTTTCAAGCTTGTTACCTTTTTTGTGTACGTTCTTCTTGTAGCCTATCTAGAAGATTTAAAATATTTTCTGAGTTCCATGTTCTTAATGCATTGTGTTGGAGAGGGTGCATTTAGCTTTAATTTGTACACTTCTCAACCACCACCTATACTGCCTGTTTACCTCCTTTGCATTCTCTTCTTTTGCCTTCTAATTGTGGCCTTCATATTCTTTCCCTCCTTATCATTGCTTATAGATGATTTTACTATCTTGACTTTGGACTCTGGCCTACCTGATAAAATTTTCTACCTTGTCATCAGTCTCTTTCCACACAGCACTTAATCTTTAAAAACCTTGTTAAGATCTGTCTTTTTGAAATAAGTTTTGGTTAGGTGCTGAATTACCTCTCAAGAGTTTGACAGAAGGATTTGGGCACATTTTTTGTGTGTCTGGGACAGTCAGAAAGAGATACCCAATTTTATGCTACCTTTTCAGACACAATCCATTAACAAAAATGTTTTACACATGATGTTACTAGAGTCATGATGTTCATGGGAAGGTGGCACATTAGGTAATTTTTCCAAATGTAGGTGGTGGAAGAGAAGTTGCCACTTCCACTTTGATGGCTGCTGTCTTCAGACAATCAAAATTCCTCAGAGGGTTTACTATACCTACTTTCAGAAAATTGTGTTTAATGAAAAATCTTGAGGATATTGGAGGATAATTTTACAGTATTGGAAAGAAGATGGCTGTTTTCAAATTAATGAGGTGTGCAATAAGATGCGCAAGGCAATAAAAACCTTTGTACTATTGACAGTCACCAAGTTAGTATTCATAACCCACATTGTTTGTCAGTCAGATATGAACAAAAACTGTGTGTGGGAGAGGATCACAGAAACATTTGTGATGGGATAGTGATCAGGTGCAGGAAGAGTGGCTCCGAACTGACTCCACTGACTCAGTGACTGAGCAAGTGAATGTGCTTAGAGGTCCTAACTTGGCTTGGCTCAACACAGTCCTCATTGGGGCTAAGAAGGCAGCTGAAAATACCCAAGTTCCCACAAAGCAAAAGATGCCTACAGCCCCGTCACAGCAGACAAATTCGTTCCCATCCTTCATGCTGTTTATATGAATAGGTTGTCTTAACATGGGGAGAGCCTGTACTTGATGCACCATGAATAACTCTCGGAGACAGGAGGCGAATGATGGGCTTTTATTAGCTGCAAAAGACCACGATTAGTAGCAAGAGACCACCACACAACATCCTGGAGACTGAGGGAGGAGCAGTGCCTCCAATCGCCTTTATACAGGGGTCTGTGGGAGGAGCCACAGGAGCAGTCAGCAGGGGGGGCGTGTCCAGACAGGTATATGTAGTTCACCACATTCACCCTCCCCCCCCTTTGTTTTAAAAGAGTCCCCATGGGGCGAAGTTTCTTACAAGTATATTTACAGGTTAAGTCTATCAGGCGGTTGAGTCTGTCGCTGCGATCTACGTTGCACCGGCGGTGATTGCACCAGTGCCGGTGGTGATTGCACCGGTGACGGTGGTTGTGCTGGCTCTGGCCTGACTTGAGGTGTCAGCCCGTTAGACGTCAGTAATCCCTCATGCGTGTGCGAGGCGCCCGGTATGGGAGTGTTGTGAGGATTCTGTGTAGGGCTTGGTGTGCGCGGTGTCTCGTGGGTATACACCTCGGTGGGTACGGGGTTCATAGTCACCGTGGAGTGTTCAGGGTAGGGGTCTGGTGCTCCTGCGGGTGCCAGGTTGTGGACAGAGACCGTGTCCTCCCGCCCATCAGGTAAGACCATGTAGGCGTACTGGGGGTTCGCATGAAGTAGGTGAACCCTCTCGATCATCGGGGAGTATTTATTGCTCCTCGCATATTTCCGGAGCAGCACTGGCCCTGGGGATGTCAGCCAAGCTGGTAGGGTGGTCCCAGTGGCAGACTTCCTGGGAAAAGAAGAGTCGCTTATGAGGGGTGGCATTGGTGGACGTGCATAACAGGGAGCGGATGGAGTGGAGCGCCTCGGGGAGGACCTCCTGCCAGCGAGAGACCGGCAATCCCTTTGATTTAAGGGCTAAGAGTGTGGCCTTCCACACCGTGGCATTCTCCCTCTCCACCTGTCCATTCCCCCAGGGATTGTAACTCGTGGTTCGACTAGTAGCAATACCCCTAGCCAGCAGGTACTGGTGCAGCTCGTCACTCATAAAGGAGGACCCTCTATCACTGTGGATATAGCAGGGATATCCGAACAGAGTGAAGAGCTGGCACAGGGCTTTTATGACGGACGTGGCAGTGGTATCGGGGCAGGGGATGGCAAAGGGGAACCGCGAGTACTCATCAATTATGTTGAGAAAGTAGACATTGCAGTCGGTGGAGGGAAGGGGGCCCTCAAAGTCGACACTCAGTCACTCAAAGGGGCGGGTGGCCTTGATAAGTTGCACCTTTTCAGGATGGTAGAAGTGCAGTTTGCACTCAGCACAGACTTGGCAGTCCCTGGTCATCGTCCTGATGTCCTCAAGGGAGTAAGGCAGGTTCCAGGCTTTCACAAAATGGTAAAATCGGGTGACTCCCGTGTGGCAAAGATCTGCAAGGAGGGTGTATAGCTGGTCGAGCTGCGCACTGGCACACGCTCCCCGGGATAGGGCATCAGGGGGCTCATTGAGCCTTCCAGGCCGATACAGGATATCATAGTTGTAGGTGGAGAGTTCCATTCTCCACCGTAAAATTTTATCATTTTTGATTTTGCCCCGCTGTTCGTTGCTGAACATGAACGCAACCGAGCGCTGGTCGGTCAGCAAGGTGAACCTTTTGCCGGCGAGATAGTGCCTCCAGTGCCTAATAGCTTCCACTATGGCCTGGCTTCATTTTCCACTGCTGAGTGCCGAATTTCAGGGCCTTGAAGGGTACGAGAGAAGAATGCTACCGGCCTTCCTGCCAGATTGAGGGTAGCAGCCAGCGCGAAGTCGGAGGTGTCACTCTCTACTTGGAAGGGAATGGTCTCGTCCACCACATGCATCGTTGCTTTGGCAATGTCCCCTTTAATGCAGCTGAAGGCCGCGCAGGCCTCGGCTGAGAGGGGAAATACGGTGGACTTGACCAGGGGGCGGGCCTTGTCTGCGTAGTGAGGGACCCATTGGGCGTAATAGGAAAAGAAGCCCAGGCACCGTTTGAGGGCTCTGAGGGTGGTGTTCCAACAGGGGGCGCATACGGTCGGGTTCAGGGCCAATGACCCCGTTCTCCATGACATACCCAAGAATAGCAAGTCGGGTGGTTCCAAACACCCACTTGTCCCTGTTATAGGTAAGGTTAAGAGCTTTGGCCACTTGGAAAAATTGTTGGAGGTTAGTGTCATGATCCTGCCAGTCGTGACCGCAGACGGTGATGTTTTCCAGATATGGGAACGTGGCCTTCAGTTGGCACTGGTCCACCATCCGGTCCATTTCCCTCTGGAAGACAGAGACTCCATTCGTGACACCGAAAGGAACGCACAGGAAGTGATAGAGCCTGCCGCCCGCCTCAAAGGTGGTGTAGGGGTGGTCCTCCGGGCGGATGGGGAGCTGATGGTAAGCAGATTTCAGGTCTATGGTCGAGTACACCTTGTACTGAGCTATCTGATTGATCATATCCGCGATGCGGGGTAGGGGGTATGCGTCAAGCTGTGTGAACCTATTGATGGTCTGGCTATAGTCCACGACCATCCTATTTTTCTGCCCTGTCCAAACAACGACCACCTGGGCCCTCCAATGACTTGTGCTTGGCTCAATGATCCCCTCCCTGAGCAGCCGCTGCACCTCCGACTGAATGAAGGCCCTGTCCCCCGCGCTGTACCTCCTGCTTTTAGTTGCCACAGGTTTACAGTCAGGGGTCAGGTTGATGGACAGTGGTGGGGGACGGATCTTGAGGGCAGAGAGGCTGCAAGTGGTGTCAGTAGCGCGGCCGTTGGCATGGTGCTGGGTGGGATGTGCGGGTCGGTGTGTACGTGTGTGTGGTCAGTAGTGGGGTATATGATGAAGTCCCACAAAACTGAGGATTTCTGACAGTGATTGGTGGGAGGGGCCCGTCATACTCCATTGTCACACTTTTCAGGTGGCTCTGGAAGTCGAGCCCCAATAGGACAGGGGCACACAGTTGAGGCATGACCAGTAACGCAAAGTCCCGATATTCTGTGCCCTGCACCACCAATGTCGCTACACAACCCCCCCGGATGTCTGTGGAATGCGATCCAGAAGCCATGGTGACCCTCTGGCTTACCGGCTGTGTCACGAGTCCGCAGCGTTGCACTGTGTCCGGGTGAATAAAACTCTCAGTGCTGCCCATGTCAAACAGGCAGCTAGTCCTGTGCCCCTCCACCAGGATGTCCATCATTGACCTTGCAAGCTGGTGTGGAGCACTTTGGTCGAGGGTTACGGAGGCCAGAGTTGAATCGCCGTCTTGGTGTACCCATGGGTCAGAGGCGGGGTGAGGTGGCGCCAACAAAGATGGCCGCCCCCATGCCTTGCACGAGGCGGGCAGGCAAGTTGGCGACCCCCATGCCTCGCACGCAGCGCTGTTCGACCCCGCTCGTGGTTTAGACTTACAGGCCTTGGCGAAGTGGCCCCTCTTTCCGCAGCTGGAGCAGGTAGCTTTTCCGGCCGGGCAGTGATTTCGGGGGTGCTTTTCGAGTCCGCAGAAGTAACACTGCACGGACTCGCGAGTGGCAGCAGCTCTGGTCGATTCGCCGGCGGGTGGCGGGGTCTGCAGCTTCCATGGGACCGGCGGGAGATCGCGAGGCTGGACAGCGTCAGCGTTGTGCAGAACAGCCTCCAGCATGTCGGCCAGCTCGATCGCCGACTGTAAAGTAAGATCGGCGTTTTCCAGCAGCCGCTGGCGCACGTACACTGACCTGATCCCCGTAACGAAGGCGTCTCGTACCAGGAGCTCTGCATGCTGTTCTGCCGTCAGTCCCCTGCAGTTGCAGGCCTGCACAAGTGTCTGTAGGGCCCGGATGAACTCAGCGATCGACTCTCCGGCCCACTGCTGCTGCGTCGCTAAGCGATGTCTTGCGTAGACGGTGTTCACCGGCCGCAGGTACTGTCTTTTGAGGGCGTCCAGTGCCCCTTGGTAGGTCGGCAAGTCTCTGATAAGGGAGTACACCCGTGGACTGACTCTGGAGAGGAGAACTCTGTGCATGATAGCAGGCTCAGTCACAGGAATCTCTTCCAGGTACGATTGGAAGCATGCAAGCCAGAGTTCAAAGGCAATGGCTGCTTCGGGAGCTTGAGGATCAATGTCCAATTTATCTTTTTTTAATTTTTATTTATTTATTAAATTTTAGAAAATTTCAAGAATAAAAGAGATGATGAAATAGTGAGAAAAATAATATTAACTCTCCCCCCTCCCCTTAACCCTCCCCCCCTTAACCCTCATCTAAAGAAAGAAAAAAAAGAAGAGAAAGATTGCCTGGATATCGGAGGATCCCCACATGCTCCATGGAGTTCAAAATAATTTTAATATTTATTTTTACTTTCCCCAATTACTTTATAATTTTATCTTCAAATGACCTATGTATTTAATCCTATCTTTTGTAAGTATGGGAGCAAAATTTTCAAAAATATATCATTCATTTCTTAGATTGTATGTAATTTTTTCAAGTGGAATACAACTATGTATTTCATTATTCCAACAATCCATAGTTAAATATAAATCAGATTTCCAAGTAACTGCGATAACTTTTTTGGCTACTGCCAATGCAATTTTTATAAATTTTTTCTGATACTTATTCAATTTAAGTTTTGGTATTGTCCCTTCAATGTCTCCTAATAAAAATAATACTGGACTATGTGGGAGTTGTACTCCAGTAATTTGTTCCAATAAAAGTCTTAGATTTATCCAAAATGGTTGGATTTTAAAACAAGACCAAGTAGAATGTAAAAAAGTACCAATTTCTTGATTACATCGAAAACATTGGTCAGACATATTTGAATTTAATCTATTTATTTTCTGTGGTGTTATATATAATTGATGTAAAAAGTTATATTGTATTAATCTAAGTTGAACATTTATTGTATTTCTCATACTATCAGAACATAATCTTGACCAGTTTTTTCCATCAATTTTAACATTCAAATCAGATTCCCATTTTTGTCTTGATTTAAGTGTCCAATTTATTTGGTCGTAAAATGCTCTCCATGTTTTAAAATTGCCCCTAATAAAATTGATGCACCATCAATAACTCTCAGAGACAGGAGGCGAACGATAGGCTTTTATTAGCTGCAAGAGACCACGATTAGCAGCAAGAGACCACCACACAACATCCTGGAGACTGAGGGAGGAGCAGTGCCTCCAACCACCTTTATACAGGGGTCTGTGGGAGGAGTCACAGGAGCAGTCAGCAGAGGGGTGTGCCCAGACAGGTATATGTAGTTCACCACAGTATTATAAATAATGCACTGCCGCAACTCATTATAATGTTTTGGATTTTATCTCCCACCCTTGTGACTTCTACAGCCAAGAACAACAAGAACAGAATGCACATGGAAACAATGTCTCCAAGTTCCATAAATGGGGGAGAACTTGAGAAGCTTGAATAACAGAGAGAGTATGTGTCCCACAGATCCTTAAAGATAGTAAGAAAGATGAAAGAGGCACATGGGTTGCTTTCCTTTTTTGGTCTGGATATATAGACCAAGAGGATTATGAAAGAACTGTAAACAAAGATTGCTGTACCATGGATTGAGTAACATGTCCAATTCTGGTCACTACATTACAAGGAAACATTTATTTTCGCTTGATTTTGAACAGAGGGTTTTCATGAAGGTGTTGCCAGGACTGGAAAAAACCGTAGCCATGATGAAAGATTGATTTGTTTTCATTGGAACAGAGGAGACTGAGGGGAGACTTAACTAGAATATATAAAACTATTAGGTGACTTGATAAAATATAAAGGAAGGGCCCATTCCCCTTAGCTGATAAATCAAAAACTTGGAGGTATATGTTGTAGCCCAGGGAAAAGGACTACACTCAGGACAACTACTTTTTCGGGTTTTAATTCCTTTATCTGTTTTAGATGTTTAAATGCCAGAAGAGGGTCTTAAAACAAAATGAATGACTTTACAATCAGTTCCTGCTGTTACAGTCTCCGTTTAACCTTCAATCCACACACTTGTGTCTCGACCAATTGCGTATGCAGTATAAAAATACCAAGAAAATCGCACAAAACTAATACAGTACTAATAGGGTAGTGGCAATTCTGAAGGAACACAATACAAACAACATTAGAATTCCCCCCAACCCTGTATCTTATACATAGCAGCGAAAAATGTAAGTGAACACTTCTCATCTAAGAAGTCTACTACTTTTTAGTACACACGTGCTGAACCCCCGAACGGAGACTAAACATTTACGTTACGCGGTTACATGCACAATCAGTCTTGATACAATAAAGTTAGACAAAAGGTGCACTTTGGCACAACTTTTACAAGATGTTGCCTGGTAGTTAAATTACAGGAAGACTGACCTATTTGGCCGGTGAGGAACTTTGCAAGACATGCTATCCAGCGTCAGGTTTTTTACTCATGAAAATCTAAAGCATCCGCATGTAAAACATCAAATTACCAATATTCTCGAGTTGCCAACAAGCATAAATGAATTCACATGGATATTGTAAATTAATGCTCACCTATCCTCACCATACCTCTTAGTTAAAGGGGTGATGAGGATTTTTTTTTCATCCAAAGTATTGTAAAGGTCTGGAACTCACAACCTGGAAGGTTGAAGAGACAGAAATCCTCAACACCTTTAAAAAGTGCCTCTATTTTCAAAGAAGCTTCAGGGTCACTTATCAAGGGCTGGAAGGTGGGTTTAGATTAGGTAACTCTTTTTCAAATGACCCATGCTCAGTAAACTAAATCGTCTACTCCTTTGTTGTAAATTTGATTCTGTATTTCTAAGTTTCTCTCCAAGTCACACGTTATCTGTACATGAATGTATACCGTTGTTCTTTCCTCATTGCTAGGTTAAAATTCTGACAATTCCTGTCTGATAAAATTTTGGGAGAAGTTTCATAGCACAATCAGCAACAATTCATAGAGGCAGCTAATAATCACCTTCTCCAAAACTAGGAATAGACAATGAATGGTGTGATTGTGGTAATATCCATACTGCACATATATATCATTAAAGGTTAAGGTGATAAAGCAGTCATGATGATGGATACTGCTAAGAAACACTAAAAAATAAAGAATTTAGCATAGTAATATACATATCACATATGTAGATGTTCCAAAATGTAGTTCATCAATTGCTTTTACAATGTAATCACTGGTCTAACTGAGGAAATCACAAATACCAGTACATACACAACAAGCTCTATGCACAGTTAATATATAGATGGCAATGCATTTTGTCTATGGGAATAATGATTGAAGTGAAAAGACCAATAGTGAACTCCACTGTTTATATTCTAGCACAAGACCCAAGTAAGAAGATAGTCTTGGATTTATATCTCATTTGAAATGGAGCAATTCAAATGTTTGAATTTTCCTTTGGTTTGCTCATTAGGAAGATTGCTGAGGGTGAAACTACAGAGATTCCCCCAATCAGCAGACAGCAATTTTGGTTATGAAAGATTAGAATAGAGCCGGAGTCAATTAGTTTCCTGGCAGTGAGATTAGTAGATTCCAACAAACTTCAAACAGGAAGTTCTCTTCTTTTGGGATTTGGTCTTGAGCTTTGCCATTATGATTTTATTTCCTTTATTCTATACAAAACTAGATACAATTGGATGAGAACACTCAGGAAGGCAAACTAAGATTATCTGGAAATAAACATTTATGTAGATAATCAGAATCAGTTTTATTATCATTAATACAGGTTGTGTTAATCAATGTTTGTGGTAGTACAGTCAAAACTTAAAAATCACCATAATTTGCAAAATAAATGAATAGTGCAAAATAGCTGAGTGTAAGTAATACATTTGAAAACAATTACTTTGATAAGAAAAAATAATGCTTGTATAAGCCTTTTAAATGACAGGCAATATTACAACCAGTAACTAATCTGGGGAATAGGAACTTTCATTTATATGCACAATTCCACTTTTCCTCATGCACTCAGAATGTGTAAGCTGCACTCCTCAAGGCACAGCTTTTGGAGTTTGAAGAAAGTGAATTGTTGACTGATCTATTATTTTTGGAGGGTTTGGGCAGTAGCATGACAAAATACACTACTTGCCTGGAGGAATACAGCTCCAACAACAATCAAGAAATTCAACACTAACCACATCAAGGCAGTCTTCTTGATTATTATTCATCCATTCCCTGAACAGTAACCTGGAATTGAAAATTAATGCCTAGACAGCCTTTATTGTCCTTGATAAGATGGTGATAAATCATTTTCTGGTACTGTTGCAGGCTTTTTGGTTGAAAATATTCCTGCTGTGATGTTGGAGAAGGATTTTCAGGATTTAGACTGAGCAGTAATTTACTTATTTATTATTTATTGAGATATAGCATTGAGTAGTTTCTTCTGGCCTTTCAAGCCACCGCCCAGCTATGCCGCAATTTAACCCTAGCCTCATCATTGTACAATTTTACAATGACTAATTAACCTACCAACCGGTAGCTCTTTGGGCTTTGGGAGGAAACCCACGTGGTCACGGAGAGAACATGCAGATTCCTTACAGGTAGTGGCTGGAATTGAACCTGGATTGCCTGTAGTGTAAAGCATTGTGGAAACCACTATGATACCATGCTGCTGTTATGAATGCACGGTGACAAAGTTTCCAAGTCATGATAAGTAAAACATAGAGGGAAGCACCCAGATTATGGTATTCCTCCATACCCTAAAGCCTTTGTCCATCTTAGTAGTGGAGACTGGTTGAAGAATACTGTAGGAATAGCTAAGCTGAGTAACTGCAGTATAGATCATGCACACTGCAGCCATTGCATGCCAATGATAGAGGGAATTAATGAATAATAATCAAGAAGACTTCCCTGACGTGGTTAGTGTTGGGCTTCTTGAGTGTTGTTGGAGCTTATTTCTACAAGCAAAATAGAGTGTACTGCATCATGCTCTTGATTTACTGTTTTAGATGGTGGAATAACTAGAGTGGCACAATAAGAAAGCTATTAGAGCCTCACTAGACCCAGATTCAATCCTGACTCCAAGTGCTATCTGTGTGATGTTTGCATGTTTTTTTACACGTTTCTTCTGCACATTTTCCTTTACTTCCATATACCAAAGACATACAGAATAGTAGGTTAACTGGCTATTGTAAGTTGCTGCCAGTGGTAGATATGGGGGAAGATGGTAGGAATATGAGGAGAATAAAACAAAATGGGATTAATGTAGGAGTGGTGTAAATGAATATTTGGGAGTAGGTATGGGATTGATGGGCCAAAAAGCCTGTTTCCATATTATATCTCTATGACGTCGGCAAGTCACTTGCATCAGGATATCCAGGATATCTGACTTTCTCTTGTTGCCATGGTATTTATGCCACTGGTCTCTTTGAGATTTTGGTCAATATCCCAGTATATTAATATTGCCTTTTAGATAGATAGATAGATAGATAGATACTTTATTCATCCCCATGGGGAAATTCAACATTTTTTTCCAATGTCCCATACACTTGTTGTAGCAAAAACTCATTACATACAATACTTAACTCAGTAATAATATGATATGCATCTAAATCACTAACTCAAAAAGCATTTATAATAGCTTGGTAATGGAAATACCAATGAATGAGGTACACAGGAGGTTTTACTTTCTCTTGTTAGAAATAGTAACTAGTTAGCACTTTTGGAGCATGAACGTTACATGTTACTTACCAGTTCATGTCTGCATGTTGGCTGAGTTTTCCTGTAAAGCTTGCTTCATTTGTTGAGAAGTTGCAAATGGAATTGAGCATTCTGCAAACAAGAATAAACATTTCCATTTGTTACCTTAGGATAACCTTACATTGATAAAGCATCTGAACGTAATTAGACTGCTCTAACCCTGAAAAATGCCTACAACAATGTTTTCCCACAGGAATGATTGATTATTAGCAGCCACAGCTATCTTTTTTTTTGTGAGGTATGACACCAATCATTGAAATATTTACCCCTGATGCCAATTGATTTCATTCCCTTCCAATGCCACTGCACTACCAGTCCCCCAACTGCTGTCTCCTACCGGCTGTCTATTTGCTGGCTATTTACTCAGAGCACAGAATTGTTAACTTCTGTGTATTCCTATTAGGAAAATACACTGTGCTTAGTTTAAATCCAATTCTGCTTTATTTAGTCAGATTTTGTTTCTGTGGTTGCACATTCAACTTTATGTTGAAAATTACTGGAAATTATGGGACAATGAGTAAATGATTCAGTCCCCCAAGTCTGTTCAGGTAATCAATGATATCACATATAATCTGTGATATATCTGCCTTTTTTCATATTATCTTTCATAAACTCTTTAATGTCACTTAATATCAAAGTCACATTATCATGTTGATTCCATATTATTGAAGATGAATGAACATCTTTTGCTTCAATATACATGCTTATTTTAACTGACTAAATTTTCAGTTGTTGCTAACTTTAAAATGGTATTAAACCATTTTAAACAGGTATTTATCACTTTGCACACTTTTTAATGGTTTTAATTGTTAAAGTAAGATTTGTTCCTTGACAACATAGTCTTGGCAATATCAATTTATGTATAATGTTTTTAAAATTTAATCAAGTAAGTTTACAATTAAGTTGACAAAGAGCTTGGGAACTCTGAACTATTAGGGAGACATACGTTTTTACTGTGGGACACTGCTAATAAATTGCAGTTCTATGGGGCAGGTTGGAGTATTGAAACTGATGGAACTCCTTTTAATACCATTATGAGATCAGAAATTTTGCTTAGCAATGTAAATGTAAATGAAAGACTTAAAAATACCCCTACAGGCCTTTAGCAGCTGAAAGGGAGAAACATGCTAGACCTGATTCTTTCTCCTTATCTCATCAGAATCCCAACAACAGCACAAAATACTATGCCTCTCTACAGCATATCAAGAGCCACTCAAGTTAGACAGAGTCCTCATGTACTTTGTCAATTTTGAAGATACAAGGAGAGAGATTAGATTGTTAATTACTGTTACTATAACTGCTCTCACACTTGCAAATTTTCAATACCTGTCCACCTATTGAAGTTTTAACAAATAATCCATAAACTGTAATTAGGCAAAAAAAATTCTCAGAATCTCTACCTGTGTGACACTATAAACAGCTCAGACAATGTGTGTGTGTGTTGATTATCTTGCAATATTTTATTTTCTGGTAGGGCATTAAAGAAAATGGAACTTGTCATAAATAATCTTTACTGCCAATTTCAGCTGCTTATTTGGAGCCTAGGAACATCAATTGACCACGGAATAATGCAGAGTACTCACATCTTCTGCTGACAACTGGTGGACACAAGCCTGTAGCAGACAGGTTTAGTTAATGATAAGATGTGTAGCTTCTGTTTTGTAGGTGGTTGTCAATTTAAAAGAAAAGTTTGCATTAAGTTTTTTAGATTTGACCACTAAGTGTTTGACATCAAGATGGCCACAAGGAGCTCTGTTCTCTAGGGCTTGCTGTCATATTGGTAGTTCTGAACCAGGTGGATAAGAAAGATTTTGCAAGTCAAACGATAAGCAAATTTAAATTGGTTGTTATTTTGTACTTTGTTCAGTAGAGGGCAGTATTGAGCACTTGTTTCATGATTACCCTTTCGATCCAGATGACTGGATTTTGGGTTATCTTTCAGGTTGATTTTAGCCCAGTTTTGCACTAATATTTCTATTGACAAATTAATGTACAAAAATATGCCAGCTTTTTAATAGATTTCATGACAAGAGGATAAAATACTTCCTTGATTCAGAACTTCAGCTATTATATGAGAACCTGATGCAGAGTGTCAAACATTAAGATAATATATATAAAACAAAATAATTCCATTGATACGCTTTCTTTCAATCCACAAAAGCAGATAGAGCAAGTTCTGGGATTTGTGTGTAATGCAGGCATCCCCAAATGGTGATTTTATATACTCATGCATTATTGTTCCTCCAGGATAGAAGCAAGCCCCACACCATGCCGAACTATTATTCTGCCTAATCTCATCAACCCCTCCATAACCCTCCCGTTCATGTACTTATCCAAATTATCTTAAATGTTGATATCAATCCGTATCCACCACTTGCACTGGCAGCTCATTCCACACTCTCACCACCTTCTGAGTGGAGAAATTCCCCCTCATGTTCCCCTTAAACATTTTACCTTTTACCCTTAACTCATGACTTCTAGCTCCAGTCTCATCCAGCTTCAGTGGAAAAAGCCTGCTTGCTTTAACCCTATCTATACCTCTCATAATTTTGTATACCTCTACTAAATTTCCCCTGATTCTCCTACGTTTCAGGGAGGAAAGTCCTAACCTGTTCAACCTTTCTCTGCAACTCAGGTTCTCAAGTCAAAGCAACATCCTTGTAAATTTTTTCTGACCTCTTTCAATCTTATTGATATCTGTCCTGTAGATAGGTCTTTGGAACTGCAGACTAAAATCTAAATTAGGCCTCACTATCACCTTATACAACTAAAGCATCATATCCCAACTCCTGTACTCAATACTTTGATTTATGAATGCTAATGTGCCAAAAGCTCTTTTTACGACCCTATTTACCCGTGGTGCCACTTTCATGGAATTATGGATCTGTATTCCTAGATGCCTCTGTTTTGCTGCACTCCTCAGTGCCCTGTCACATATCGTGTAAGTCCTACTCTGGTTTGTTCTCCCAAAGGACAACACTTCACACTTGTCTGCATTGAATTCCCTCTGTGATTTTCAGCCCATTTATCCACCTATCAGTTTTGATAGCCTATCTTGCTGTCTACTATGCCATCAATCTTAGATAAGAAGATAAGACATTGAGGCAGCAGTAGGCCATCTGGCCCATCGAGCCTACTCTGCCATTCAATAAGATCATGGCTGATCTGGCTATGTACTCAACTCCACCAACCTGCCTTTTCCCTGTGACTCTTAGGCTATGTCCACACTACACCGGATAAATCTGTAACCAAAGCTTTTTCTCTTCGTTTTTAACCTCTGTCCACACTAAAACGGCGTTTTCATCCCCCAAAACCGGAGCTTTTCAGAAACGCTGTCCGAAGTTTTGAAAACGTCAGATTGGCTGGAGCAGTGTAGACGGGGTAACCGGAGAAATCTGAAAATGCTGTCAAACGGCAGCGCGCTATTTCATTGTTTTCTTGAACGCAACCTAACAATTTCAGAACAGACAGCAACAAGACTGATGCCAGAAGAGTTAGAAATGTACTCACCAAATACTTTGACGAATAACTTACTGAATAAATAAGTATACTCACTTTGCCCTGTTTTATGTCCTTGCTCGTATGAAGGTGGTTTACCTATTTATGCAAGTACTTCTCTGACGATAGATGTGTAACAGCCTAAAGTAACATTGTATGGAAATACAAGATAATACTGATGCAGACATGTTTTATACATTTAATGCATCAGAGTTAGTCAGTCTTTCAATGTTTGTCGTCAGCTGGGTCAACCTGTCCGTGAACTCCCTGTCAGTTGCCTCCGTATGCTCCAGTATTTGTTTTTTTTTACTTTTAAGTTCTCCTGCGTGAGAGCCAACAGCTGTCCGTTGTTAAGTTTTTCTAGTCTGTAACTACACAAACTCGCACTTTCACGGCGAGATTCGACACCAAACATGTTACTTGTTTTCGGTAGACGTGTCCTGCGCATGCGCAGTAGGAGGAGATTCGCCGAAATCTCCATTTCAATGTGGACAGAGATATTTTTTAAAACGCCTAGTATGGACGCCTATCGTTTTTGCGCAAAACCAGTGTTTTCAAAATTATCCGATCTAGTGTGGACATAGCCTTAGTTTCCTTGATATGCAAAAATATAATTGTGTCTTAAATATATTTAATGAAGTAGCCTCTAATGCTTCCCTGCGCATGGAATTTCACAAATTCAGTGCTCGCTGGGAAAAAGCAGTCTCTCTCCATCTCTGTCCTGAATCTATTCCCCCAAATCTTGAGGCTATACTCCCCAGTTCTAGTCTCACCTACAACTGAAACAATTTCCTGCTTCTTATCTGTGCCTTTCACACTTTTATTACATGAAATATACTGACATGGATAGAGGAATGGGTGACAGGCAGGAGGCAGCGAGTGGGGCCTTTACTGGTTGGCTGCCAGTGACTAGTGGTGCTCATCAGGGGTCAGAATTGGGACACTACTCTTCACATTGCTTGTCAATGATTTGGATAATGGAATTAATGTTTTTTTTTTAGCAAAGTTTGCGGATAATATGAAGATAGGTGGAGGGTAGGTAGTGCTGAGGAAGCTGTGCGATTGCAGAGGGACTTAAACAGATTGGAAGAATGGGCAAAAACTGGCAGATGGAATGCAGTTTTGGGATATGTACGATAATGCATTTTGGTAATGGAACAATAGTGCAGACTGTTATCTAAATGGAGAGAAGGTTCAAACATCAGAGGTGCAGAGGGACTTAGGAGTCCTTGTACAAGATGATAAAGAAGGCAAATGCAATGTTGGAATTTACTTAAACGGGAATAGAATATAAAAGCAAGGAGATAATTCTGACACTAGTCAGTCTGCACTTAGAGTATTGTAAACAGTTTTGGGCCCCATTTCTCCGAAAGGATGTGTTGTCATTGGAAAGAGGCCAGAGGAGGTTCAGAAGGATGATTTTGGGAAAGAAGGAGTTAACAAATGAGGAGATTTTGGCAACTTTGAGCTTGTACTCACTGGAATTAGGAAGAATGTGGGGGGGGGGGGAGGGAATCTCATTGAAATCTACCGAATGTTGAAAGGACTAGATAGGGTGGATGTGGAGAGGATGTTTCTTATGGTGGGGGTATCCAGAATTAGAGGGCACAGCCTCAAAATTGAGGGACAACCTTTTAGAACGAGATAAGGAGGAAGTTTCTTTAGCCAGAGTGCAGTGAATCCATGGAATGCTCTGCCACAGACTGCGATGGAAGCCAAGTCTGTGGGTATATTTAAGGCAGAAGTTGATCGTTTCTTGATCGGTCAGGGCATCAAAAGATATGGCGAGAAGGCAGGTGTATGGGGTTAATGGGATTTGGGATCATCATGATGGAATGGCAGAGCAGACTCGATAGGCTGAATGACCTAATTCTGCTCCTATGTCTTATGGTCTTATATGTTTCTATAAGATCACCTCTCATTCTTCTGAATTTCAGCAGGTGTAGTGCCAGGCAACTCAAATTGACCCCCTCAAGTACAGAATCAATCTGGTGAACCTCCTCTGAATATCCTCCAAAGCTAGTATCTCCTTTCTCAAGTAAGGAGACCAGAACTACCAGTAGTACTCCAGGAATGGCCTCACCAGTACCCTGTACAGTTTCAGCATAACCTTACTGCTCTTAAATTCAATCCCTCTAGCAATGAAGACCATCATTCCACTTGCCTTCTTGATAACCTGTTGCACCAGCGAACCAACCATTAGCAATTCATGCACAGAACACCCAAGTCCATCTGCATAACAGCATGTTGTAATCTTTCACTATTTAAGTAATCTGATCTTTATTTTTTCCTTCCAAAATGGATGACTTTGCATTTACCAATGTGTTCCATCTGCCAGACCTTTGTCAACCACAAATTCGTTGATCCAGTTTCCCACATTATCATTCAGTTCATTGATGTAGATGACAAACAACAATGGACCCAGCACTGATCCCTGTGGCACACTAGTCACAGGCCTCCAGTCAAAGAGGCAACCATCAACTTCCACCCTCTTGCTTGTCCCGCAAAGCTAATGTTGAATGCAATTTACTACCTCCTCATGAACGCCAAGAGTTTGAACCTTCCTGACCAACCTCCTGTAGGGGACCTTGACAAAGACCTTGCCAAAGTCCATGTAGACAACACCTACTGCCTTCTACTGGTAACTTCCTTGACAAACTCTATAATATTACCTTCCTAGCAAATGGGTGCCATTTTTACTTGGTTGCACCCCTACAGGATTCTTAAAAAGAATGATTCCTGAGATTATGTTCTTTATCAATTTGTCCAGATGCTTATAAGCCTGTGGGTGCACTCTGTAACTAAGGTGAAAATTCTCAACCAAGCCTACAGTGTGTCCAGTTTGATTCCTGTAACAGAGCCAGCCTTTCTAGAATAAGATTGGAAGGAAACCATATAAAATAATTCAAATTAAATGATAATATTTGGCAAAAGAGCCCCAGCTTCTCTCAAAATTGAATCGGGGATCAAAAGTTCTACTTCTAATTTTTTCCAAACTGAGACATAACATTACTTGAGAAAACCATTCAATTAATGCAGGGACAGAGGCATCTTTCCATTTTAATAAAATAGCCCTTCTTGCCAATAATGTAATAAATGCAATTACATGTTGATCTGAAGATGAAATACCCTGAATATGATGTGGAACTATTCCAAATAGAACAGTCAATCTATTAGGTTGTAAATTAATTTTTGGAGCTTTAGAAATTGTAGAAAATAAAGATTTCCAAAACAATTTTAATGAAGAACATGATCGGAACATATGTGACAAAGTAGCTACTTCAGTTTTACACCTATCGCAGTAGTTGTTTATACTAGGAAATATTTCAGATAGTCTCTCCTTTGTTAAATAATAACGGTGAACAATTTTAAACTGAATTAAACAGTGATTGGCTCATATAGAAGAAGAATTTACGTTTTTCAAAACTCGCAACCAATCTTCATTAACAAATGTCATATTCAGTTCTCTCTCCCAATCTTGTTTAATCTTTGGTGAGAGGTTCTCTTTTTGTAACAAAAATAAATTATAAATTCTGCCAATGGAACCTCTCACTAAAGGATTCAACTTCAAAATGGTATCCAACAAATCAGATTCTTGCAAATATGGAAACTTAGATAAATATTGTTGTAAAAAATGTCTAACCTGAAGATATTGCAGAAAATGTGTATGAGTGAGAGGATATTTGTTACTTAACTCTTCAAAAGTCTTCAATCGACCATCACAAAATAAAACTGTAAAAGAACGGATCCCTTTATTTCTCCATAGGAGAAAAATGGGATCGGTTATTGAAGGTTTAAATAAAAAGTTTTGATATAAAAAACTAGGCAACTTAAGTTGTTTAAAATTTTAAAAATTGAGAAACTGAAATCAAATCCGTAAGGACTGTTTAATAACAGGGTAAAGATTTAAATTTGGAATTTTAGAGAGTTGTAAAGGTAATGGAGCTCCTAATATTGAAGTTAAATGAAATTGTTTTACAGCTTTTAATTCCAAATCAACCCATAGTGGTTTTTGGCTCTCGTCGAGCCAATATAGCCAAAAACATAATTGTCTGATATTAACACCCCAATAATACAGTCTTAAATTAGAAAGTGCAAGTCCACCATCTTTTTTAGATTTTTGTAAATGATACTTATTAATTTTTGGTCTCTTATTGTTCCAAATAAAGGAAGAAATAAGAAGAAAAACTATTTTTTTAGTTAAAAAGATAGGTATATTTTGGAAACTATATAAAAATCTAGGTAAAATCATAATTTTCATAGCATGGATATGACCTATTAAAGAGAGAGTAAGTGGATTCCATCTAGAAAATAGTTGTTTCATGGAGTCCATTAAAGGAACTATATTAGCTTTATAAAGATATTTATATTTTTTAGTAATTATAATACCTAAATATTAAAAAGTTTTAACACTTCTAAAAGGAATATCATTATATATAAAAATAGGGGCATTTAAAGGAAACAATTCACTTTTATTCAAGTTAAGTTTATATCCTGAAAATTTACTAAAATCTTTTAGTGTTTCCAAAAGATTAGGAATTGATTCCTCAGGATTCAAAATAAAAACCAAAAGATCATCTGTGTAAAGAGAAATCTTATGTACGATTCCATTCATAGAGATACCATGAATATTTTTAGCTTCACGTAGTGTTATGGCCAAAGGCTCCAATACAAGGTTAAATAATAAAGGGCTTAATGGACATCCCTGTCTAGTACTACGAAAAAGTGAAAAAAAGGACTTGAAATTATTAGTAATAACCGTGGCAATAGGATTCTTATAAATCATTTGAATCCACCTATTGAAATTATTACCAAAATCAAATTTTTCTAATACTTTAAACAAACATGGCCACTCAACTCTATCAAATTCCTTTTCTGTGTTGAGAGATAACACATTGAGGTTGCTTAGATAATGGTAAATATATAATGTTCATCAATCTCCGAACATTAGAGAAAAAGTAACGGCCTTTAATAAAGCCTGTTTGATCCATAGTGATGAATTTAGTTAAAATATTTTCCAAGTGGCTAGCCATTATCTTAGAGAGAATTTTTGCATCCACATTTAATAATGAAATAGGTCCATATGATGAACATTCAGTAGGATCTTTATCTTTCTTAAGGATTAAGGAAATAGATGCTTCATAAAAAGAAGGGAAGCTACCCTTCTCGAAGGATTTATGAAATATTTCCAAAATATATGGAGAAAGTAATCTTTCAAATTTTTTGTAAAATCATACTGAATAACCATCAAGTCCAGGAGCTTTGCTTGATTGCATTAATAAAATAGCTTTCTGAATTTCATGCTTGGTAATTGGAGCATCAAGCATCTGTTGATCTTCAACAGAAATTTGAGGAAATTTAATCTTATGTAAAAAAGCCTTCATTTTGCAGGAATCTGCAGGAAATTGAGATCTATAAAGATCAGAATAAAAATTTTGAAAAATATTAATGTCTTCATGGTTACTTGCTATATCTCCATTATTTTCACAAATCTTTAAAATTTGTCTTTTAGCTCTAGCTGCTGTTAATTGGGAAGCTAAGAGCTTATTATTTTTATCCCCGAAAATATAAAATTGACTTTTCAATTTAAGCAAATATCCTTCAATAGGATAAGTTAATAATAAATTATATTGTGATTGTAATTCTACTCTTCTTTTAAATGAAACAACATTTGGAGAGATTGTATTGATGTTATCTAATTCTTTAATTTGTTTAGAGATTTTATCTAATTCCATTCTTAGTTTGTTCCTTCAGTTTAGCTATATACGAAATAATCTGACCACGTAAATAGGCTTTTAATGTATCCCAAATTACTAACTTTGAGATGTTTCCTGTATTATTAAAGAGAAAAAACTCTTTTATCTGAGTTTCAATAAACTCAACAAATTCTGAATTTTGTAACAAGTGTTCCGGAAAACGCCAAAACGGTCTGGTAGAAGCAACATCTTTCAGTTCAAATCTTAGGTTTAAAGGAGCATGATCAGAGATAACAATTGCATCATACTCACATTTCTGAACATTAAATAAAAGTCGAGGGTCGACTATAAAATAGTCGATTCTCGAATATTTATTATGAACATATAATCATATAACCATATAACAATCACAGCATGGAAACAGGCCATTCTGGCCCTCCTAGTCCATGCTGAACTCTTAATCTCACATAGTCCCACCAACATGTGAGAAAAAAGAGTATTCTCTATCACTAGGATGCATATGCCTCCAAATTTCCATTAAACCATAATCAATTAAAAAGGAATTAATAAGTGATGCAGAACGATTAGGAAGTTGATGTTTGGATGATGACTTATCCATTAAAGGATTTAAACAAGTATTAAAATCACCACCCATTAATAACATATATTCATTTAAATCTGGTAATAGAGCAAAGAGAGCTTTAAAAAATGAGGGATCATCAACATTTGGTCAATAAATAGTAACGAAAACTGCTTTCCTATTATAAATTATTCCTTTAACAATCAAAAATCTACCATTAATATCGACTATAATATCCTCCTGATTAAAAGGGATATTGGAATAAATAAAAATAGAAACACCTCTAATTTTACTTGGAGAGTTTGCATGAAACTGAGAATCCTTCCAAGATTTAAAAAATCAATTTTTATCACATAACCTGATATGCGTCTCTTGAGCAAAGATTATATCAGGTTGGAATCGGTTAATAATTTTAAATGTTTTCTTACGCTTAATAGGATGATTCCAACCACGAACATTCCAACTTAAAACATTTAACTGTTTAGATATCATCATGAGACTTTGTATCTAAAAAGAGTAGTTAGACGCATGTCAGGATAAAGTAGTTAAAAATGGCGGAGATGAGCAACAATAATAATAATTTGCGTATGCTCCGGGATTCCACAATGGGGATTAAAAAAAAGAACAAAAAAATTGAACCACCCAAACTACAAAGCCCAGAAATAAGTCGATATCGATTGATGCAAGCCCCAAAAAGAGCATAAAAAGCAAATACAAACTCCACCTACCTAAATAAAAAAAATGAAAAATGTAATCTCTGTCTCACTCTACCGAACATAGAACTTGTTACAGTCGATATGTATCTCAATATAATTAAATTGGATCGAACAGTGTTTTTTTTTGTAAAACAAAACAACCTTCAATTTTGAAAGTAACCTTCATGATATTAGATAAAGGAAGAAAAACACATCCAAAACAATTCTTGAAATATTTGCACAAAAGAAAAACAATCACCATCTTTAAATTATCCAATCTATCCTTAAAACGTAAGGAAATCCAAATAATTACTTAAAAGATTTTTACAAAAGCATACGGAACAAAAAAACAGTTAGTTCATTTAAATGCTGCAGAGAAAAAAATTTCTAGATGGTTCAAAATTATCTACAGTCTTTCAACAGTTCTCCCGCTATGTCTTCTGAGGTTAAAACCATCCAAACCAGTCTTCTTCAGAGATAAAAATACATTTTAATGTAAAGATTTCATATAACCATCAAATCTTCCAATTTCATCACTCTTTAAGCCACGAGACAATCAAACCATTGTAAATCATTCAAACTTCAGGCTTCAGACTCATCAGGCAAAGAGTTAATAAAACGTAATGCTTCGGCTGGGTCACCAAAAATACGAGCCCCAGAATTTTTGACAAAAAGCCTGAATTTAGCTGGATATTGTAACGAAGGAAAGAGCTTTTTTTGATATTCTAATCTCATGGCCGAGGCAAATCCAGCACACTTCTTAACAATTTCATGTGGAAAATCTTCAAAAAAGCGAATCTCCGAACCTTGAAATTGAGACAACCTTTGTTTTCTTGCAAGCTTAATAATGTGGTCTTTGTCTGTAAAACGGAGAAAACGCACACCAATATGCCTGTTTTTACCTTGATCCAAAAGTTTTAAAGCACCGGTTCTGTGAGCCATTTCAATATCCGGACATAGTGAACAAACCTCTGGAAATAAAGACTGAAACATTTTAGCAAAATAATCCAGTGTGTCGGCAGATTCTGATTTCTCTTTTAATCCGACAATTCGAATATTATTCCAACACGACCGAGCTTCCAGATCGACTATTCGTTGTTGAGCCTTTTCCAAACGCGAAGAAAGGTCAGCCGCATTTCGACTAACTTCTTTAAGGTCGAGGCTCAGAGAGTCAATTTTTTCTTCAAATTTCTCTTTTAGTTATTTCAGTGCCGATACTGCTGATTTGAGACTCTAATCTTTTCACCCAAGGGGGTTACTCCGAGAACTCGTCAGCTTTTTTAGGCTTTCCGTTGCCTGGGTCCAGGTTCCTTTTGGTGCTTCTTAGAGTAGCCATAATTATAACTGTTGTTCTACAGATCCCACTGAATAAATTTGAAATTTCAAAGTTTAAGTTGGAAAAGGGAGAGATTAAAGGCGGAGAGAAAGAAACTAAGTTTTACATGTCATTGAGCGGAAGGTGGAGTCTCAGCCTCAATTACATCATGGTCATGTGACAGGCACAAGATACTCACGGGTACGTAACAATATGAAGATAGGTGGAGGGGTAGATAGTGCTGAGGAAGCAATGCAGTTGCAGCAGGACTTAGACAAATCAGAACAGGCAAAAAAGTGGCAGATGGAATGGTGTTGGGAAATGTATGATAATGCATTTTGGTAAAAAGAACAATATTGCAGACTATTATCTAAATGGTGAGAAAAATCGAATATCAGAGGTGCAGAGGAGTCCACATACAACACTCCCAGAAGGTTAATTTACAGGTTGAATCTGTGGTAAAAAGGCAAATGGAATGTTGGCATTTATTTCAAGGAGAATAGAATATAAAAACAGAGATAATGCTGAGTCTTTATAAGACACTAATAGCACTGTACTTGGAGTATTGCCAACAGTTTTGTGCCCCATATCTCAGAAAGGAGGTGTTGTCATTGGACAGAGTCCAAAAGAGGTTCACAAGCATGATTCCAGAAATGAATGGGTTAACATATAAGGAGCATTTGGCAGCTTTGGGCCTGTACTCACTGGAATTTAGAATGTAGGAGGATCTCATTGAAACCTACCAAAAGTTGAAAGGACTAGATAAGATGTATGTGGAGAGGATGTTTCCTGTGGTGGGGATATCCAGAACTAGGGGGCACAGCCTCAAAATTGAGGGGCGACCTTTTAGAACAGAGGTAAGGAGGATTTTTTTTTTTTAGCCAGACAGTAGTGAATCTGTGGAATGCTCTGCCACAAACTGCGGTGAAGCCACGTCCATGGGTATATTTAAAGTGGAAGTTGATAGTTTCCTAATTGGTTAGGACATCAAAGAATATGACAAGAAGGCAGGTGTATGGGGTTGAGTAGGATCCGGGATCAGCCATGATGGAATGGCGGAGCAGACTCAATGGGCTGAATGGCCTAATTCTGCTCCTATGTCTTATGGTTTTCTGGTCTTCCTTTCCAATCCAGAAGAAGGGCCTTGGCCTAAAATGGTAACTGTTTATTTATTTCCATAAATGCTGCCTGACTTGCTGATCTCCTCCAGCATTTTGTGTGTGTCGCTTTGGATTTCCATCATCTGCAGATTTTCTCATGTTTAAGATATATTCCTTGTTGGACTTCTCAAGTTGATGATTTGACTTACACAACACATATTGAAACACTGGGCTAGGCTTGAAACGCTTTGAGAATTCCCATTGCAGACTATTATATATTTTGTTAGTGGCATCTAGAGGAATCAGAATTTTTTGCTGGCAACTTCATTGTTTTGAGGTGTCTTTTCAAGTCCCTGTGCTTTTAGTACATTCCTCTGACATCATTTTCTCTGTAGTTTCCTACAAGAAACTTATCACAAACAGTAGTTTTCACAAGAGGATTTTAATTTTAAGTCAGCCTGGGTTATGCTGGCTTTGAGATTGTAAGAATACTTGGAAGTTAACATGCCATTCTGATTCAACCTGAAGTTCTGTTCAAAGAGTCCATAAAGGAACTTAAGACAACAAGAGTGCCAAAAGGTGAATGGGCTTCCTTCATTTCCTTAGCAACTGCAGGGTGTTCAGAACAGGTTCTTCAAACAACCATTGCAGACAAGTACATGGCCATTATGGTGGAAACCACTAATAAAGTTCTGTCAAAATCTAACAAAATTATGGAAAATGAGAGCATGTCAAAGTGCACAGCTTGTGACTGACACAAAAAAAACACTGAATTGGTGTCACTTGAGATAGAACACATATACACATGTGGCTGATAACCCTTGTAGCTTTCACATATTTGCCTTGTCGTTTTTCGGAGAGAGAATTCCTGTTGTGGATTTACTCAAATTATGGGGAAGTTTAGTGGCAGTGAAGGGGAGAAAGATTAAATTGAACAGGGGAAACATCTTTGACTTGCTGAGAAGCACAAGTGTTTCACAGTGTGCACTGCAGGAAAGTGGGTAATGAAAGGAAAAGATTGTTAAAGATGAACATGGAAGCAAAGCCCTCCTCCATTTTTTCTTTAATATTAAACTGTGTTCTCTGTCTTGAAGGAAATGGTTGAGAATGAACTAGATTTCCTGAAGAGACATTGTATTGTGTCACAAATAGAAAGGAGTGAGTGGGCAGCTACTATTGTAGTTGTACCAAAGGCATGAAAAGAGTGTGGCTCTGTGGGGACTGTAAGGTCATGGTAAATCACTGTGAAAAGTCTGAAACAAATCTATTAAACAATGCAGTGGATTTATTTGCCAACCTTGTAGGTGGAAGATTTTTCAGTAAATTCCACTATGAGGATGGACTTAGAGCCCAAAGTCTACCTTACTTGTTCAAAGTTCAAAAGTTCAAAGTATAATTTATTATCGGAGTACATACATGTCACCACATACAAACCTGAGGTTCTTTTTCTGCGGGCATACTTAGAAGGTCTGTAGAACAGTAACTGTAAATTGAAATGAATTGACTTTATTACTTACATCCTTCAAATACGAGGAGTAAAAATCTTTACGTTACGTCTCCGTTCAAATGTGCAATCTGCAATTATAGCAATTTATAATAAATAATATGTACAACAGGATAGTCAGTATAACATAGAAATACAGTAGCATCAGCATGAATTAAGCAGTCTGATGGCCTGGTGGAAGAAGCTGTTCCAGAACCTGGTGTTGAATACTGAACTGTAGTCCAAGAACACCATTCTCACATGAGCTTTGTGAACATCAGGAACTGTTAACTGTAAAAAACTGTGCAAATGCAGATATAAATAAATAGCAATAAATAATGAACATGAAATTACAATACAACAGAGTCCTTAACTATGTGTAGTTATCCCCTTTTGTCCAAGAGGCTGATAGTGATGGTTGAGGGCTAGTAACTGTTCTTGAACCTGATGAGCGAGTCCTGAGGTACCTGTACCTTACAGATGGTGGCAGCAGTGAGAAAAGGGAATGGCCTGGGTGGTGTGGATCTTTAATGAGGATGGTGCTTTTCTACAGCTAATTTTCATGTAGATGTGCTCAATAAGTGGGAGTGTATACTGTTAACACTCACAAAGGGCAGTACATATATCATTGCCAAATTTAATGGGTTTAAACTGCTCTAGATATTTTCCAGTATGCCATGAATTTGATTTTGTATGTTGTCCTAGTTTCAACACCTACATCAACACTGCATCTGATAGTCCTAGAGAAGAAAATGCAAGATTGCTGTGAGGCAGAGTGAAGCCAACAAAATGTATCCAAAAGAAAGTGGAATTGACATGCAAGCTTAGAATTAGAGCACAGTGAAAGCTATTGTAACTTGGCAAAGCTTAGGTAATTCTTTGGTTTGTTGAATTACGATGAAATTTCTTTTCAAATTCATCAACATTACTATAGCCACAGCATGAGTTGTTGCATGTGGAGGCAAGGTGGAACTGGTCTCCATATTGCGAAGAGGCATTTCAGCAATTTCTGAATAGCTAGACTATGACTTAGATAAGCCTTGGAGACCTTTTATGATGCATCCCCATATGTAGTTAGTACAGTCATTTTGAATGTATTACTTTCAGATGTAGAACACTCAATCACTTTCACCTCCAGATCCATGACATAAAGTGGGCGAAATTACATTCAAATTGAAAAACAAGTACAAAACATA
The DNA here is from genome assembly GCF_048418815.1 of Hemitrygon akajei. Lineage (NCBI taxonomy): Eukaryota > Metazoa > Chordata > Chondrichthyes > Myliobatiformes > Dasyatidae > Hemitrygon > Hemitrygon akajei. The sequence continues at coordinate 129,186,909 of NC_133134.1, forward strand.
ATCTTTGTGGCCATGGAATTTTATAAATATTTATAAGGTCAAAATTTAATGTGCTGACAGATAACAAATCTCTTTTGGTCCAAAGTTAGCAGTGCTAATTCTTGCAGTAAGAGTACAATGTTGGACCTTGACCTTTTTGCCTGCAACTACAAAATTGAGTACAGATGTTATCAGGACCATGCAAATGCCAATGTTTTGACTCAACTACTGTGTTGTGTAAAACTCCCAGAGGAAGTGCCAATGAGAATCAATATTTCATGTAATGCATACCCAGGACCTATATCTGTCAAGTGTTAGTGCTGGTGAAATGAGACAGAGCCATGTCCTTTCCAAAGTATTGGATACAACTAACTGAGATATTTTACATTAGGTCTGCCCTTTGATTAAAATGAATCAGTTGTTCACAAATCAAAACTGGATTCTACGGGGTTTCAAAGTCATAATACCTCCAGAATTCACCAAATTGGAATTCTGCATGTGTCACCTGAAGCCATTGGTCCAGGTTTACCTCTCGTAGCCTGGATTAGATGGTTTTGATGAAGGGTCTTCAGACTAAAACATTAACTCCACTTATTTCTCCACAGATGCTACCTGACGGGCTGAGTATTTCCAGCATTTCCATTTTTTATTTCAAGACATACAGAATCTTGTGAATCAATGTGCACCCTGTGTGGCTGCTCAAAATCACCCTATCTCTGTGCTTCTGCATTCCCATTTCTGAACTACTGAAGGAGGGACTGCTTTTATATAGGCTAAGCTGAAGAGGGCAAGCAGCATGTACTAGCTATCACTGATGTCACCTTGAAACGACTTGGAGTGCTTCCCACACAACTGATAACCACTGACAATCTGTACATCTTCTGAGGTGCCTCTTTGCATCTCATACCGAAGATTACAAACAAAGCATGTCGCAGACAATGATTTTAGTTTGCCATACCAAATTTGAGCTTTTCCTGAAATGCGATGAGGTCCATCGTATGTCCTGCTTACTATATGATACAACTAATGGTGCAGCTGAACAGACAATGTAAACATACAGTCATTGAGATGTATAGCAGCAGAACAGGCCATTTGGCCCACCAAGTCCATTTTGATCATTAACAACTTATTTACACTAATCCTACAATACTACTTTTTTAAAAATTCTCTCCATATTGTATCACTCACCTACATACTAAAGGTAATCTACAGTAGCCAATTAACCTACATCGGTATATCTTTGGAATGTTAGAAAACTGGAACACTTAGAGGAAACTTATGTGATCACAGGGAAAATGTGCAAACTCCACTCAACTAGAACCTGAAGTCAAGATTGAACTCAATTCTCTGGCTCTCTGAGCCAGCACTCTAATATATGTGCCACTATGCCACTCGGAACATTCAAAAGTGTTTGGATAAAACAAGATTTTTTGTCTGTTCCTTGTTCCTAAAAATTGGCTCGGCTCTTTGTTGCATACTGGAAAACACCTAAGATAACCATAATGACATCTGTAGGGTTGCATTTTTAAACCTATCATCACATTTTTTTCAGATCTAATTTGTCCTCTACAGTTTCTAAACTTCAATTATCACAATAATGACATCATCTTAAGTTGACCAGGCCTGTCCAGTATCTGTTGGTCCTGCACAGAACCCACTGGAGAGACGTAACTTTTAAACTAGATATATCTAATTATGAATTGTTATTTGGGTAACGAGTTCCAGAAGTGAGCACAGTAATCTTCTGTACTCATTATAGTGTTGAGCTGTTTACTTTAGTGCAAGAGTTAGTAACTCTTATTTCCTAAGTTGAAGAGTAATTTAATCTATGCACCTTTGTTCAAGAAGAGGTGTAGTATATTGATGTGTGCAGTTCATTGTGTTTGTCTTGGGTTACCGTAGGGCTGGCTTCCCAGCAGTTATCCAGTAGGGGGAGTCAGGTATTGAGAAATAAAAAGGCTGGACACTGATTAACAGCAATATTCCTTTCTGTGTGTAACTAGAAATATTACTGCATCATCTTTCTACAATGTGGGTATTCAATAGAAATCTGCTTGCTATAAAATTTAAATCTGACCTGAAATTAGCCCTACTATAGCCAGTCAGGTACAGTCTGAGCCAAGTTCATTAGAAATCCTTTGATGCCCAATCAACCAATGTCAAAAGTCTTGGCAACACACAAGATACTAGAGGAACTCAGCAGGCCAGGCAGCATCTATGGAAAAAAGTACAATTGACGTTTTGGGTCAAAACCCTCCTAGCCCTGATAAGCAGTCACTCAACTCACCACTACAGGGATTCCATATGTGTCTATCTTTTAAATATCCTTCCTATGAAAATCCCTAATGTGGCGAGTTTGATTCTTTTCCCATTCATACAATCAAACACACCTACTCTCTGACCCACGGTCATCCTGAGTCTGAATTGTAGCGTTTGTCCTTTTAGCATCAACTTTCATTGGCAGCAGCTGAGTGACATGCAATTGTTTGTCCAAGAGGCTGCCTTATAGTGGGTGCAGGGTAACGAAGTGTCAAACATGCCAGACTTCCCCTCTTCACTGACTTAGGTGGTGTAAGACAGTATATGAGGATAAATGATAAATTTTTATCTATTGTAAAACATTAAAACAGCAGATTTTTAATTTATGATCAACAATTTATGAAGAAATGACCTGATTCAACCTGAGGGCAAAGACCTATCTTTCCTGATGTCAACACACTGGGCATGGTTCAAGTAGCCAGGCTGTAGTGCTTAGTGAGTTCTTAGTCTTTGATGAAGTCCATTGGATACTCCACACATTTATACACCTGATACACAAAGGGCTCAAACAAAATGTGTATTGCTTTTCATAGATTGCACTTGGACCTTCTGAATAAACATATAATGGATCACCTGACCCATTGCAAGCTCTAATGATGGGATATCCCATGTGGCCCTGCTGAAGCCCCAGTTTAGAATGTTGACTTTGACCAGTGGTGGTACCTTCAGCAAGCCTCTCCCTCTGCTACTCCAGTGTGGCAGTGTGACCTTCTGCTGAACTCCTGGCTTCATGGGCTAGGAAATCTGACTGATGATTCCGTGCAAAGTTCACCTAGAGGATGGAAGATGTGAGTTACCAGGAGAAGGGTAAGTAGTTATATTTTTATTTATTTAAGTTACTTAGTATGTGGATCTATTGTTTAAAATTTTAAGAAAATGTTCTCTTCAGTATTTTAATATTTTAAAGAGTTTTATTATGTGTCTTGAGTACAATGGAGTTTCTGTGACTATGAACGATATGCACAGATGTTCATTGGTTCAAAGCATACTAACAGCTTTGATATCTATTGAGTCCGGGGAAGGAATCTCACTGGCTTCAACTCAAAACTGTGTACTAGAGGCCACACTTGAACAAACATGTGCAGATCAAGATCTATTTTTGGACAACACAAGATGTGAAGATCAGGGAGCAGTTAGTTAAGAGGCAAGCAATTCCTAAAGGGTGCCAACCTTAGAATAACTATTTTGTTCACAACCAATATTAAACTGGCGTAGTGGTTAGCACAATGCTTTACAGTACAGGTACTGGGGTTCAATTCCCACCGCTCCGTAAAAGGAGTTTGTACGTTCTCCCCATGTGCATGTGGGTTTCCTTCAGCTGCTCCAGTTTCCTCCATGCTCCAAAGAAGCACCGGCTGGGAGGTTAATTTGTCATTGTAAAGTGTCCTGTAATTAGGCTGGGATTAAATTGGGAACTGCTGGGTGGCATGGCTCAAAGGGCTGGAAAGGCCTATTCTATGCCATATAAAAAAATAAAAAAAATATCTAACTTACTTTTATTATTTAAAATCCATTCACTTTTCAGGTAATCATTCTGTGAGAATGAGAATTTAAACATAAAAAATAGATTTCAGTGTAAGAGGGATTGCCTATCAATATATATAGCTTCTAAAGCTCAAGGTTCAAGCATTTTGTGTGTTTATTCTCTACAGAAGCTTTAAGGTGATTTTCATAGTATTCCTGACATTCACAGACATTACAAAGTACTGAAAGCATTGTGAATAGTTAACAAAAACTAAAAATTGCTAAAATTCTTCTTAAAAGTGGAAAAAGTGAAAAGGTCAAACACAGTTTATTTTCTAATGTTATGAATTGAATTATAAATCAATTGATTTGTGTGCAACCTGCAGCTGCACAATTCCTGCTGAAATTGATGAGCAGATTACTGAGTGTAAATGCTGGGGAATATCTTAAAGATAAAGCTTCATGAAGCAAATTTAACAGATGTAGTGTTCAAAAACTGAATATATTTGGGATCTCTGCATGAAAGTCCTGAACTTGCTCACATATAAATAGATAAAATATCCATGGTTCTATTTGGAACCACTGGCCAGAAAAAAATTTCTATTTAACAAGGTTGGGTACAACCTTTTCATTAGTATTAAAATGATAATAATGTATAAAAAGTTAGTTTTTTCCAGTTTACTGGTACTGTATTGACTACTTTGGCAATGTCTGTAGTGATACGCCCTGGGAAGCAGTAAGGAATGACAAATTTTCATGTTATGCATGTTTTTGCTTTAGAATCTGCTGGAAAATTTCCTAATTATAATGCTGAATGTTGATAGCCTTACAAATTTTATAAACCACAGTTTTTGGTGGTACACAAACAACTGTCAGACTTTCAAATATGCAAAAGGATTGTGATAATTGCACATAAAACAGAAATAATCAAAAATTCAAAAATGTATGGCATTTTAGATTTCCAAGTTAAATAAAAATTCACGCAATTGATTGTAAATTATTAGACTGGGATCAATTGAAGGAAAAATGCTACCAGTATTTTATCATGGCTTTTCATTGTTTTCTTTATTTATCCTAAGTTGTTAATGCTTTAAGCTTTTCTCTGTTGAAAATTGTGAACTACATTGAACACATTATGCAGATCATCTGCTTTGGCTTCAATGAAAATGGCTTCGTAAAAGAAAGAAAGTATTAAACTTAAGAGTGCTGAAAGTAACTTACTGTTTATTCTAGATTCCAAATTTATCATCAACATTTTGATGGAACATCTATCAAAATTCCAACTATGGTTGGGTCCACATTCCTACATGATGTTTAAGAAACCGTTTGGGGTATTGCATGACTTATTTGTTGGGGCAGATCATGAAAACAAAGCTCTCCTTGTCCTAAAAAATCAGCTTGTGTTAATGGATTTCAGATTCATGCCATTAGAGTTATCAGAGGCTAAATGAAGAGCAGTCTATCTGGTATATGCATTTCATTACAGACCCCCTTAATGAAATCTGCCATTTAGAGCAGTCGCAGCTTAAATCACAGAGCAAGGAGAAACCCATGTTTCAGGCAATTATGGAAGAATTCATCAGAAGTCATGTGAAACATAATTCCCATTCACCTGCAGTTCTTTCTCTTACTATCTGTAAATGACTTCAACAGTATTGCCATACTCAAAATGCTAAAGTAAATGCCCTCCTCCAATAGTCATGATTCCAAAATAAATTTATAAATGAAATCATACTATATTACTAAAACACAGCTACGCGTTGTGCTCCACTTATGCCTGATCTTCACAAAGCATTCCCCATTCCTGATGCCGTAACACTAAACCTGCCTGCTAGTAAGTGCAGCATGGTCGATGAAAGGCTGCCTCCTCTCAGTGGAGGGAATACTGTAGCAGATTGTTAGGCAGGATAACCTTGAGAATTTTGATTCAGAAGAGCCTGTTTCTGAATTATTTCATTTTGGCATTAATGGAGACAATCCAGAATTGCTGGTTGGTAGGTAAAGGGACCGATAATGTGGCAGGAGTAGCAGATAAAGTGCTGTGTTCCTGGGGGAGGACAGCAAGTCCTGCTACTTTGTCAAAGTGGTGCTTCTGCAGTCTGTTAACCATAGCCATGGCAACAGCAATCTTCGTACATGGCAGTCGGTTGGATGGCTGCAACGAGCACTGCAACATCAGTAGTAAATACTGCCTTACAGTCGGATTTGCACGAATTGCTCATTGATTCCATTCCGGAAAGTAGCAAGCAGTCATTTGATCTAGTAAACTCTCCTGGCTCACCACCCAAACCCTCTGAAGAGGTCTTTTATTATGTCATTGATAAACAATGCATGCTGTAATTCAGTGAGTATGTATTAAAACCAAATCTATGCAGAGTGAGGATTATTAGATAATGATCAGGAATAATAATGCTTTGAGATTTCTTTTTTCTATTATTCTGAACCAAGACTTTCTGCGAGCATTTATAGTTCCTGATGCTCTGATCTCATAGCTGGCCACAGGATTGCAACTTAATTAGATCTGAAGTTTTAGCGTTGCAATATTATTGCTCTTTACCCAGTATTCCATTAGGGGAGCTACATATACATTTTAAAATAGCTAACCTTAGCAATTAAATTTTTTTCTTGGGAAAGCATCATTTGTAAAGGGACGCTCTACCAGAGAACAAAGCAACATGTATAAGGATGCAATGTTGTAGTCTTGACATTCTGTTATGTGTGTGTATCTAGTTAGACTGCTCTGGAAAAGAAGCTTCATATGGTTTTCCCCAACTTTACTGTTACAGATATGTTGCAAATTCTGTTTACAGTACTCAACATCAAATATTTTAACAGATACCTCCAGAGCAATGGATATTTTTTCTTACATATATGTAACTTCTAGCAAAGTTTAATAAAACATAATGTTTGCAGTAATTATTATGATTCTCCAGAGTATCCCAGGTAAAAGAGAAAACCATAAGATCCGGTTAAAAAATGAAAACAGATGTTTGATTTATGGCATGCAGCTGATAGTATACTGGAAACACTATACAGAGTCAGCATACTGTTAATTTAAGTACTACTTTAGCAGTTCCAGAGTTAGCTGTACTGCACCGCAGGAAATAGATGGAAATATAGAGTTTAAACTCCATCCTGTTCAGTGACAGTATGTTGAAGCACCGCAGAACAGAAAGTTCTTTATTGCTTCTCAGAATTTCTTTTTTGATAATCTTTCCAAGTACCACTCCTAAGATATATTGTTATCAGTAACATGCATGCAGTGCCTTATGTAATTCTCGTAAACACCGCATTATTTCAAAAATATCCCAAAACGTATTGAGTCACATGTGACCTCAGAAGGAATAAAGGCATCAGGACATTACGCAGAGGTAAGCAAAGAAAAATTTTGATAAAATTACCAAGAGAAGTAATTAGCTGTATAAGATAAGTAAATTATTCTAAAACTCAATCATTTTTATCCCATAATCCAGTTCCTTCTCTTCACTATAAAAAAAATTGTTTTGAACATGACTGGTCTGAAACACTTCACTGCAATTCCCTACTGATATGATGTGAAATTCTTCTATGAGAGAAGAATCTTAACTGCAGCAAGTGATGGTTTCACAAATCCTGAATCAGTCTTGTACTCTAAATTTCACTGAGTCCAAGATGCATGTTTTATCTGCAGTATTTTGTTATCTAAAGTGCTCACTAACACGTTATATGCATTTGTTTTAAATAAAGAATGTTAAAACATATTGGAAAGCACTTCTTGAATAGCTGGTGGCAGCAGATTCAGTTGTAACTTTCAATTGGAAATTGAATGCATAGTTATTAAGGAAGTGCATATGTGTAAAATGACAGGAATAAAGCAGGAACTGGACTAATTTGTTAACTCTTTCAATGTCCCACTATTAGCACAGTGGAGAGGTTAACCTCTTTCTGTGCTACAAGATTCTGTCATTCTAAAATATTGCAAAATATTTGTGATTTATTTCAAAATGGATTTTGATTTTCATTCTAGTGCTAACTAGTATTAATCCTTTTACAGTATTACATATGAAAAACAAATTGCTAGTAATGTATGTAATCGTAAGCACGTTATATTGTACGTTGTACAGTAGAGAAAACCGTGGCCATTTATATTAAGGCTGTTAAGATAACAGAAAATTTATACAGGCCCTTCCATTATAAACACAATTTATCTTGTTCTCATAACAATTTCTCCATTGTGCTGGGCATAAAATGCCACATGAAGTGATAGTAAAACACAAACCAAATTGCACTGTCAGATTTAAGTACATTGTTACTTTTTATAGATTGTAGTTGTGTAAAATAACCCCAAGGTAAGAAACAATTTTCTTTGTTGAAAAGCTGAATTTTTTGACAAATAATGTTCATCTGCTTTAATTATAACATTATCCCACTGAAGGTGTATGCTAAACTAAGATTATTCTTATCAGAATTTTAATTAATTAAAAGCTTTTGTCAGATTGGTGGCATGTTGGAGGCCATTCATGGAGACCTATAAATACTTCCAGTATGCCCAAATGCTGTCAAAGGATCATGCCCTTTTCTGAGGATATTAACAAGTGTTAAACGATTTTCTGCAGGAAATATTCAGAGGTGATGCACCATGATGTCAATCATTCACCAGGCAAACTTGATTTAGAACAAAGAACAGTACAGCAAAGCACAGGCCCCTCATTCATGATGTTGTGCTAACCAATATAAATCTACTCCACAATGAATCTAATCCTTCCCTCCAACACAGCCCATAACCCTCCATTTTTATTACAGTAAATTCATTTGCCTCTCCAAGAGTTTTTTAAGTGTCCCTATTGTAACAACCTCAATCATTATCCCTGGCAGGGTATTCCAGGCACCCACCACTCAGTGTGTATAAAAAACACTCTGACATCTCCCCTGAACTTTCCTTGGCTTAGCTTAAACAGATGTTGTCTAGAATTGCAAACACGAGGAAATCTGCAGATGCTGGAAGTTCAAACAACACACACAAAATGCTGGTGGAACACAGCAGGCCAGGCAGCATCTATAGGGAGAAGTGCAGTCGACGTTTCGGGACGAGACCCTTCGTCAGGACTAACTGAAAGAAAAGATAGTAAGAGATTTGAAAGTAGGAGGGGGAGGGGGAAATCCGAAATGATAGGAGAAGACAGGAGGGGAAGCGGTGAAGCTAAGAGCTGGAAAGGTGATTGGAGGGATACAGAGCTGGAGAAGGGAAAGGATCATGGGACGGGAGGCCTATGGAGAAAGAAAGGGGGAGGGGAGCACCAGAGGGAGATGGAGAACAGGCAAGGAGTGATTGTGAGAGGGGCAGAGAGAGAAAAAAGGGGGAGAATAAATAAATAAATAAGGGATGGGGTAAGAAGGGGAGGAGGGGCATTAACGGAAGTTAGAGAAATCAGTGTTCATGCCATCAGGTTGGAGGCTACCCAGTGGGAATATAAGGTGTTGTTCCTCCAACCTGAGTGTGGCTTCATCTTGACGGTAGAGGAAGCCATGGAAGCATTTGTCTAGTATTGACCATCATTGCCCCTGGAAAAAGATGTTGGATACCCTATGCTTCTTATAATCTTACACTTCTTTATTAAGTCACTTCTGATGATCAGTCATTCCATAAGAGAAAAGCCTTAGCTCACTCAACCTATCCTCATAAGACATAGTTCACAACCCAGGCAGGTTCCTAGTAAATTCCATCTGCACCATCTCTAAAGCTTCCACTTTTTTTTCATAATGAGGCAAACCACAGTTTTATAGAGCAATATTACTCCTCGGCTTGTTAACTTAATCCCTGGACTAATGAAGACTCACACACCTTGCACCTTCTTAACCGTCCTTTCAACTTGTGTGGCACCTTTGAGGGATCTATGGACTTTGACCCTAAAATCCCCTTGTTCCTCCATACAACTAAGAATCCTGCTACAAACCTTGTACTCTGCCTTTAAATTCAATCTTCTGATGTGTATCATTTCAGACCTTTATGGATAGAACTCCATCTGCCACTTCTCCTAACTTGGTGTCATGTCTATATATCATTGTAACATATGACAACCTTCCACACTATCCACAACACCTCAATCTTTGTGTCTTTTGCAAACTTTCTAACTCACCCCTCTATTTCCTTATTGAAGTCATTTATAAAAATCACAAAGAGCAGAGGTCCCAGAATAGATCCCTCCAGTACACCACTACTCACCGACCACCAGGCAGAATGTGCTCCATCTATTACCATCCTCTGCCTTCTGTGGGCCAGCCACTTAACAATCCACCCAGCCAAGTTGCCATGCCTCATGACTTTTTGTATAAGCTTACCATGGAAAACATTGTCAAAAGTCTTACTTAAATCCATATCCACCACTGCACCTTCATCAATTTGTTTTGTCACCACCCCGAGAAACTAAATTAGAAGTCTGTGCAGATTTGGCATGTCATCTAAAACTTGGACAAACTTCAATGGATGCACGGTGGATTGGTTGCATCATGGCCTGGTATTGAAACACCAATGCCCAAGAATGAAAAAGCCTCCACAAAGTGGTGGATATAGTCTGGTGGAAACCCTCCCCACCACTGAGCACACTTACAAGGATCGCTGTCACAAGAAAGCACCATCCAGGCCATGCTCTCTTCTTGCTGCTGCCTTTGGGAAGGAGGTACAGGAGCCTCATGTCCCATGCCACTGGGTTCAGGAACAGTTATTATACTTCAACCATCAGGCTCCCTAACCAGCATGGATAATTTCACTCACCTCAACTCTGAACTGATTCTACAACCTATGGATTCACTCTCAAGGAATGTACAACTTATGTTGTCAATATTTATCTGTCTGTTTATTTATTTATTTAGTAGAATCCTTGGTGTTTTCCTTAATCCTACTTGCCAAGGCCTTCTCATCCCCCACCCCCCCTAGCCTTCCTAAGTCTCTTCTTAAGCTCCTTTCTAGCTAACAGAAACATAGAAAACCTACAGCACAATACAGGCCCTTCGGCCCACAAAGTTGTGCCAAACATGTCCCTGCCTTAGAAATTACTAGGCTTACCTATAATTACCTATTATAACATATAATAAAAGATTATAAATCAGTCAAGATATTGACTGCTGAAGTGGGCTTGAATGGTTAAATGGTTTCTTCCTATCTACCCAAGTTCCTATAACATTGCACAAGGATAATTGCAGAAGTGTTGGAGAACTAAGCAATGCATACTCACAGCATATACAACTTGTAAATCAGAGGAGAATGGCAATTAGTTAGAGGGGGTGATGACAAGAAGGAGAAAGAGTTTTTGATCATGAAGTTAAGGCCACTCTGGATGATTTCAGTTCTGCTGTTGTCCACAACTGTAGCAAAGCTGTCCTAATAACATGCAGCACTAATGTTCTCCCCATTAATTTGTCTCAGATTGTATGCTACATTTCCTGCAGAGAAGTGTCCTGCATTCTGTCTGGGCAATTTTGCAGCTATGCTTGGTTAACTGCTGTGTACTAGGGCAAATATTGATATTGAGATATGTGAGACTAGTGGTATGGTTAGAGAAAAAATGGGTTTTGAAAATGAATTTATTTTGATCAGACATCTGAGATCATCAAATTTTTTAAAGTGTTGCATCCAGATTCTTGGCATGTCCTGCCATTGATCTCAAACAATCTTTCCATTATCTTTTTAAGGTATATTTGGAGGGTTTTCTGAAGATGAAGGACATCATTCCTAATTTTTATATCCTCCAGCAAAGTTTTCAGTGCCATTGTGAAACCTAGGAATTACTTTATCCTGCATTGGTCATTCTGCAAAAGTCTCCTTGGTCAGAACCAGCTGAACCCATAATGCACTCTTTAAGGTTTAAGATAACCATAGCCTTAATAATAGCTTGTCCTAAGTGGGGTTAGGATCACATGATATTGGCTCCCTAGTGAGTTGTTTCGCCAGTAAGTGGCTCAGCAAATCATAGTGATATGTTGGTATCTTTAGAGATCCCTTGTGTGGCCTCTGAGAACTGATGAGTCTTAAAGCAGGATGAGAATGTGTACAGAAAGTGGCATTTGAGTTAGTGATTCTAGGGAATCTGGCACTGTCATAGAATCTATATTTGGTTTCATTCATTACTTTTTTAATTCATGCGGGGGGTTATATGCATATTATCAGGCAAATCCATTAATAAAATGCATATAACCCCTACATTTAGTCACATCCTTACATTTTTATACTTACGAGATGACTGTTTAAGGTAGAATGCTACAATGTTTTTTTCTTTCCTGACTGTTATGGTTTCACTGCCAGTAGTAGCCTAAATTGGTATTTCTTGTGTATCTGAAATGAAAAGGGCACAACACACAGTCATGGTGGGGCACAGTTAATATGAGGAGCATATTTGAGCATCTTCATATTATAAGGCAGAGGTGATTATGGACTGAAAGGAAAGTATGGTGTGAGATGGAGAATTAAACATGACTATATTGGTAACAAAGCCCAAGATTGTGGGCACACTTTCCTTCAAATGATTGAGCCTCCTAGCACAGGATGCACTACCCATCCCGTCCTTCCCTCTCTAGTCTTTTGCTGCTATCTGCAGTTATAAATAGTATTCTTCTGTGCAAAAGTAGGAGTAAATATGCAAAGATCTTATTATTGCTCATGGTCTTTAATGATAGCTCATATGGCTACTGAGAAATAATAAGTCTTAAAACAGGACCAGAAGTAACAGAAGAAGCAGAAAGTACCATTTTATTTACTGATTCTGCTACTTTGTTATAAAATCTATATGCTTGTTTCATTTGGTCCACACCTCTCTTCCCCTCTAGTCTGCAGTTAGGAATGATGTTCACTTTTAAGAGAGAGGAAAGATATTCTTGATTATGTCACAACTTGTAAAGATGATTTGGCTGTTGTGATTGCAGCACTCTAAGTATGAGAAGAGCATTATAGTATTGGATTGGGAGCAACAGTAAGGGTGTGGGTATACATGGATTCCTTTGAGAGTCACTATGTTACCTGGAATGTCTTTGATGACATTAGCTATGATATTCTGTAAGATATTTTAAGCTGTTGAAAATTTGTCATCTTCTACCTCTGATGTCCTGTGCTTGTTCATTTCAATTGTGAGGTTTAGTGGCATAAATTCTAGTCTGAAAATACTGCTTGAAGCAAGGGACTGTTATTCCCTGTATTTTACCTGCCTCAAAGGATATGAATGGTTCTGAACAGAATCTAAATAGAACGTTTCTCTGTTTATGGATGTAGATCAAACAATGCACCATTCATTACATCCTGCCCTCAAAACAAGTTAAAGATTATATCTTTGTCTTAATCTCCATTTGGAAGTACCGTATAGATGCTTACAAACCTCAACAGAAAAATGTTGCTCTTCTGTGTACATATGAAGAAATGATGATATTGACAGAAAGACTTTGTTACTTAAAGACATTGATCATAAATGTGAGGTCATTATACTTCCTGAAGGGCCTCCTTGGTCAATTGGCAGATCATCTTGGCCTTTGATGGTGTTTTGTACTCATTGTTATACATGCCTTCCCTACGGATGTCCACATATTCCACAAAGACTTACAGAGCCTGCTCCCACCTCTCTGACACAGTGGCTGTGGAGAGTACTCCCAGTGTTGCTCAGTGACTTTATACAGAGGTTAGATTCAGTAGTCATCTCCTGTTTAGAGAAATGATTGCACTTTTAGTTAGATTCAGGCAGATGAGTACTGGATTCCTGGAATTACTTGAACTTAATGTGAACTAATAGGAAGAAATTGTTATTGCTTTCCATCAAAGTGCCAAAGTTGTATGATGTACATGCACAGGAGCAAACATTAATGGCAAACTATCCTGGGTGCCCTGTGCAGTACCATGCTTTCAGTGGGCTAATGATCCTGCAGCCAATTCCTTTAAACAGAGTCAGTAAATATCATCATGGAACATGCTACCAACTGTTGTATAAGATTTTTATCTTGCCTATGCAGTCTCAACTCACTATGACTCACTTCTTGTGAACGCAAGATAGCAGGGTTGCATTATTCCTATCAGTTTGAGAGGCATATTGCTATAGTAACAATATGAGTAGAGCAGGAGTTTCTTACATATTATAAATTTAAAGTGAGACATTAGGCCAAAAATATCTTGCACTTTATTGACTTAAAATAACTTTTCTATAATCAGGACTTGTGGATATTCTTTGTTGTGCTAAATATTTCTATTGTGAACACTTTTGCAAAAATATTTCTGAAAATATACCGAAGTATAGATATGTAAAGGAGCTTTATTATTGGTCCAAATCTCATAAAATACTTCACAATGTCTACAGTATATTGAGTTAATCATGATGTTATTGGTGATACTAAGACATCATTCAATTAATACCTTTATTTTTAGTGCCTGCTTGGTAATCTTACTGAGTAAATTACTATGTAGATACTGCAAATTTTTATACTTTTGAAATAATTAGAATGAACATTCAAAAAACTAATATGTCCTCAGTTTACCATGGACAAATACCTTCTTTGTTTATTAAATATCATCAATTTGTTGCCAAAATTAAAATTTGATGAGTAAACTTGAAGTTGCATCCTTCTAGCCACTAAATATCAATTAGCTCAAGTATGAAGTTCTTATTAAACATTGGATAAAGTCACAAATACTTCAAATAAAATTCATGACTGCGCACCATCGGCTGAAGTTGATATTTCAGAATAATGAGTAGTTTTCAGAGCAAAATCAACGCTTAAGGGTACAGTGATCATGATGCACAATTTACTAACATTTATTACATAAAATATAGGTACTAAATACAGTACCTTGCTCTGCATGTTCATTAAAAATGAATTCAGCAGGTATTCATTTCTGATTTTGCTGCTTCTTGGCTGATACTTCAGCAGTAGTACAACTTTAATATTAGCCTGAGTTAAATCAAGTCTGTGCTACATTGTGTGATCTCTAGTTGGTGTGCTTTCTTTCACTAAAGTACTCTGAGGCGTATTCTGTAAGTTCCTAGTATGTCATGTCATAAGAGTTTATTCTGACCTACTTTTAAATCTGTAATGTGGTCATCCTCTGTTTTGGCAGCACTCTCTCACTTAGAAATGTTTTAATTCTTCCAATCATTCTAAAGATGGCACTCACCCTCTTCCTGTCTGTACAACTCAAAGCTAGCTTACACAAGAGTTACATTTGTGATTGTAACTAACATTGGCAAGTTTATTGGAGCCAAAGGTGACCTGTGAGAAATTCTAAAAAAAAATTAGACCTGATGGTAGAGCAGAGGTTCCACTTTTTTTTGAAGTGCATCAGTAGTCAATTAAGAAAAGAAAAATTGTGGAGATATCCTGCATCCATACTGGTGTCCCTTGAGACAAACTCATAGAAGACAGCAGCAGTGGTTGATACTAGGAATCAATCTTGAAGTCTTGAATGCAGTGATCCAATTCAATAAATTTATGTGTATGGTCACGATGTTCAAATATTATATCTCACCAAATCTAAACTTAAGATGTAACATTTCCATCAACATGCATATCTAATTATCACATACTACAAAGTACCATCACACCTTTAGCAACCATGACAGACAGATCACTCTAAAGTATTTCATGCCACTCAAGTGAACGCTTCTCCATTTTGATAAGATGATACACAATTGGAAGCAATAGCAGCTAACTGGCAGGTGTAGGCATGGCTTTGTCATCTTATTGGCAAGATGCAAGTATTATTCACCACCATTGTGGCCAGAGACAAATCAGAACTTCTAGATATCCTTGCAGAAAAAAAGATATCACCATATCTAATTATCTTTCTGAATAACATGTTGCTCATCTTGCAGTGTTTTCTGATTTACATGCACTTCTTACGTTTCTCATCTCTCTTAACCTTTCATTGCAGTTGGATCTTATGTTTTCCTTATTTTAGAGAGCCAAAATATGCATCAATATATTATAAGGATTTAGAAATGTAGAAGCATAGAAAACCTACAGCACAATACAGGCCCTTCAGCCCACAAAGCTGTGCCAAACATGTCGTTACCTTAGAAATTACCTAGGGTTACCCATAGCCCTCTATTTTTCTAGACTCCGTGTACTTGTCCAGGAGTCTCTTAAAAGACCCTATCGTATCCGCCTCCACCACCATTGCTGACAGCCCATTCCATGTACTCACCACTCTCTGCATAAAAAACTTACCCCTGACATCTCCTCTGTACCTACTTCCAAGCATCTTCAAACTGTGCCCTCTCGTGCAAACCATTTCAGCCCTGGGAAAAAACCTCTGACTATCCACATGATCAATGCCTCTCATCATCTTACAGAAACATAGAAAATAGGTGCAGGAGTAGGCCATTTGGCCCTTTGAGCCTGCATTGCCATTCAGTATGATCATGGCTGATCATCCAACTCAGAACCCTGTACCTGCTTTCTCTCCATACCCCCTGATCCCTTTAGCCACAAGGGCCATATCTAATTTCCTCTTAAATATAGCCAATGAACTGGCCTCAACTGTTTCCTGTGGCAGAGAATTCCACAGATTCACCACTCTCTGTGTGAAGAAGTTTTTCCTCATCTCAGTCCTAAAAGGCTTCCCCTTTATCCTTAAACTGTGACCCCTCGTTCTGGACTTCCCCAACATCGGAAACAATCTTCCTGCATCTAGCCTGTCCAATCCCTTTAGAATTTTATACGTTTCAATAAGATCCCCCCTCAATCTTCTAAATTCTAGTGAGTATAAGCCTAGTCGATCCAGTCTTTCTTCATATGAAAGTCCTGCCATCCCAGGAATCAATCTGGTGAACCTTCTCTGTACTCCCTCTATGGCAAGAATGTCTTTCCTCAGATTAGGGGACCAAAACTGCACACAATACTCTAGGTGCAGTCTCACCAAGGCCTTGTACAACTGCAGTAGAACCTCCCTGCTCCTGTACTCAAATCCTTTTGCTCTGAATGCCAACATACCATTTGCCCTTTTCACCACCTGCTGTACCTGCATGCCCACCTTCAATGACTGGTGTACAATGACACTCAGGTCTCGTTGTACCTCCCCTTTTCCTAATGGCCACCATTCAGATAATAATCTGTTTTCCTGTTCTTGCAACCAAAGTGGATAACCTCACATTTATCCACATTAAATTGCATCTGCCATGAATTTGCCCACTCACTTAACCTATCCAAGTCACCCTGCATCCTCTTAGCATCCTCCTCACAGCTAACACTGCCGCCCAGCTTCGTGGCATCCGCAAACTTGGAGATGCTGCATTTAATTCCCTCGTCTAAATCATTAATATATATTGTAAACAACTGGGGTCCCAGCACTGAGTCTTGCGGTACCCCACTAGTCACTGCCTGCCATTCTGAAAAGGTCCTGTTTACTCCCACTCTGCTTCCTGTCTACCAACCAATTCTCTATCCACATCAATACCATACCCCCAATACCGTGTGCTTTAAGTTTGCACACTAATCTCCTGTGTGGGACCTTGTCAAAAGCCTTTTGAAAATCTAAATATACCACATCCATTGGCTCTCCCCTATCCACTCTACTAGTTACATCTTCAAAAAATTCTATAAGATTCGTCAGACATGATTTTCCTTTCACAAATCCATGCTGACTTTGTCCAATGATTTCACCTCTTTCCAAATGTGCTGTTATCACATCTTTGATTTCTGACTCTAGCATTTTCCCCACCACCGATGTCAGACTCACCGGTCTATAATTCGCCGGTTTTTCTCTCCCTCCTTTTTTAAATGTGGGGTTACATTAGCCACCCTCCAATCCTCAGGAACTAATCCAGAATCTAAGGAGTTTTGAAAAATTATCACTAATGCATCCACTATTTCTTGGGCTACTTCCTTAAACACTCTGGAATGCAGACCATATGGCCCTGGGGATTTATCTGCCTTTAATCCCTTTAATTTACTTAACACCACTTCCCTACTAACATGTATTTCCTCCATCTCACTAGACCCTCGGTCCCTTACTATTTCCAGAAGATTATTTATGTCCTCCTTAGTGAAGACAGAACCAAAGTAGTTATTCAATTGGTCTGCCATCTCTTTGTTCCCTATGATCAATTCACCTGTTTCTGACTGTAAGGGATCTACATTTGTCTTGACCAATCTTTTTCTTTTCACATATCTATAAAAGCTTTTACAGTCAGTTTTTATGTTCCCTGCCAGCTTTCTCTCATAATCTTTTTCCCCTTTCCTAATTAAGCCCTTTGTCCTCTGCTGGTCTCTGAATTTCTCCCAGTCCTCAGGTGTGCCGCTTTTTTTTGCTAATTTGTATGTTTCTTCTTTGGACTTGATACTATCCCTAATTTCCCTCGTCAGCCATGGGTGGACTACCTTCCCTGGTTTATTCTTTTGCCAAACTGGGATGAACAATTGTTGTAGTTCATCCATGCAATCTTTAAATGCTTGCCATTGCATATCCATCGTCAACTCTTGAAGTATCATTTGCCAGTCTATCTTAGCTAATTCATGTCTCATACCTTCAAAGTTACCCTTCTTTAAGTTCAGAACCTTTGTTTCTGAATTAACTATGTCACTCTCCATCTTAATGAAGAATTCCACCATATTATGGTCACTCTTACCCAAGGGGTCTCGTACTACAAGATTGCTAACTAACCCTTCCTCATTGCCCAATACCCAATCTAGAATGGCCTGCTCTCTAGTTGGTTCCTTGACATGTTGGTTCAGAAAACCATCCCACATACATTCCAAGAAATCCTCTTCCTCAGCACCCTTACCAATTTGGTTCACCCAATCTAGAATGGCCTGCTCTCTAGTTGGTTCCTTGACATGTTGGTTCAGAAAACCATCCCACATACATTCCAAGAAATCCTCTTCCTCAGCACCCTTACCAATTTGGTTCACCCAATCTATATGTAGATTGAAGTCACCCATTAGAACTACTGTTCCTTTATTGCACGCATTTCTAATTTCCTGTTTAATGCCATCCCCAACCTCACTACTACTGTTAGGTGGCCTGTACACAACTCCCACCAGCGATTTCTGCCCCTTAGTATTATGCAGCTCTACCCATATCGATTCCATATCCTCCAGGCTAATGTCCTTCCTTTATATTGTGTTAATCTCCTCTCTAACCAGCAAAGCTACCCCACCTCCTTTTCTTTCCTGTCTATCTCTCCTGAATATTGAATATCCCTGGATGTTGAGCTCCCATCCTAGGTCACCCTGGAGCCATGTCTCTGTGATCCCAACTATATCATATTCATTCATAACTATTTGCACATTCAATTCATCCACCTTGTTACGAATGCTCCTCGCATTGACACACAAAGCCTTCAGGCTTGTTTTTACAACACTCTTAGCCCTTATACAATTATGTTGAAAAGTGGCGCTTTTTGCTTTTTGCCCTGGATTTGCCTGCCTGCCACTTTTACTTTTCACCTTACTACTTTTTGCTTCTGCCCTCATTTTACACCCCTCTGTCTCTCTGCACTTTTTCCCATCCCCCTGCCACATTAGTTTAAATCCTCCTGAACAGCAGTAGCAAACGCTCCCCCTAGGACATTGGTTCCAGTCCAGCCCAGGTGCAGACCGTCTTGTTTATACTGGTCCCACCTCCCCCAGAACTGGTTCCAATGCCCCAGAAATTTGAATCCCTCCCCCTGCACCATTTTTCAAGCCACGTATTCAACTGAAATATCCTCCTATTTCTACTCTGACTAGCACGAGGCACTGGTAGTAATCCAGAGATTATTACCTTTGTGGTCCTACTTTTTAGTTTATCTCCTAACTCCCTAAATTCACCTTGTAGGACCTCATCCCATTTTTTACCTATATCGTTGGTACCTATGTGCACCATGGCCACTGGCTGTTCACCCTCCCATTCCAGAATGTCCTGCAGCCGCACAGAGACATCCTTGACCCTTGCACCATGGAGGCAACATACCATCCTGGAGTCTCGTTTGCGGACGCAGAAGTGCCTATCTATTCCCCTTACAATCGAATCCCCTATCACTATAGCTCTCCCACTCCTTTTCCTTCTCTCCTGTGCCGCAGAGCCACCCATGGTGCAATGAACTCGGCTGCTGCTGCCTTCCCCGATGAGGCATCTCCCCCAACAGTATCCAAAACAGTATATCTGTTTAGGAGGGAGATGACCTCAGGGGACTCCTGCACTACCTGCCTACTGCTACGCTGTCTAGTGGCCACCCCTTCCCTTTCTGCCTGTGTAGCCTTTACCTGTGGTGTGGCCAACTCACTGAACGTGCTATTCACGACTTTCTCAGCATTGCAGATGCTCCAGTATGAATCCAATCGCAGCTCCAGACGCTCAATGCGGTCTGCCATAAGCTGCAGCTGGACACACTTCCTGCACACATAGTCGTCAGGGACACTGGAAGTATCCCTGATTTCCCACATGCTGCAGGATGAATGAACCACAGGGCCGATCTCAGCTGCCATGACCTACCCAATACTTGCCTCAACTTTTGAAACTTTCTCCTTTGAAAGGAACTTACTCAGCCTTACCTCACTTGGAGTGAAGCTCGTCCTCAGCCTCTGCTCACCGAAGCCACTCGAGACAAAGCCTTCCTATTCTGTCTCCCTCTACTCCGTTGCCCGCTACAACATCGCCCGCTCCATCTACTGTTCTCTTTAAATACTCCTGCTGCCTCACGGTCCGACTTACACGCGCTTGCGCAGTCGTGCCCCCATTAAACTGCCAAAGAAAATGACCTACTTCCACCTTTCACCTCTATCTGGTCACCTCTCATCCTCTGTTGCTCCAAGGAAAAAAGGTCGAGTTCACTCAACCTATTCTCATAAGGCATGCTCCCCAATCCAGGCAACATCCTTATAAATATCTTCTGCACCCTTTCTATGGCTTCCACATCCTTCCTATAGTGAGGCAACCAGAACTGAGCACAGTACTCCAAGTGGGGTCTGACCAGGGTCCTATATAGCTGCAACATTACCTCTTGGCTCCTAAACTCAATCCCACGATTGATGAAGGCCAATTCACTGTATGCTTTCTCAACCACAGAGTCAACCTGCTTTGAGTGTACTATGGACTCGGACACCAAGATCCCTCTGATCCTGGACACTGCCAAGAGTCTTACCATTAATACTATATTCTGCCATCATATTTGACCTACCAAAATGAACCACCTCACAGTTAACTGGGTTGAACTCCATCTGCCACTTCACAACCCAGTTTTGAATCCTATCAATGTCCCGCTGTAACCTCTGACAGCCCTCCACACTATCCACAACACCTCCAACCTTTGTGTCATCAGCAAACTTACTAACCCATCCCTCAACTTCCACATCCAGGTCATTTATAAAAATCACGAAGAGTAAGGGTCCCAGAACAGATCCCTGAGGCACACCACTGGTCACTGACCTCCTTGCAGAATATGACCCATCTACAACCACTCTTTGCCTTCTCTGGCCAAGCCAGTTCTGGATCCACAAAGCAATGTCCCCTTGGATCCCATGCCTCCTGACTTTCTCAATAAGCCTTGCATGGGATACCTTATCAAATGCCTTGCTGAAATCCATATACACTACATCTACTGCTCTACCTTCATCAATGTGTTTAGTCACATCCTCAAAAAACTCAATCAGGCTCATAAGGCACGACCTGCCCTTGACAAAGCCATGCAGACTATTCCTAATCATATTATGCCTCTCCATATGTCCTGCCTCGTAGGATCTTCTCCATCAACTTACCAACAACTGAAGTAAGACACACTGGTCTATAATTGTCTGGGCTATCTCTACTTCTTTTGTTAAATAATGGAACAACATCTGCAACCCTCTAATCCTCTGGAATCTCTCCTGTTCCCGTTGATGACACAAAGATCATCACCAGAGGCTCAGCAATCTCCTCCCTTGCCTCTCACAGTAGCCTGGGGTACATCTCATCTGGTCCTGGTGACTTATCCAACTTGATGCTTTCCAAAAGCTCCAGTACATCCTCTTTCTTAATATCTACATGCTCAAGCTTTTCAGTCCGCTGTAAGTCATCCCTACAATTGCCAAGATCCTTTTCCGTAGTGAATACTGAAGCAAAGTACTCATTAAGTATGTCTGCTATCTCCTTCGGTTCAATGCATACTTTCCCACTGTCACACTTGATTGGTCCTATTCTCTCTCACGTCTTATCCTCTTGCTTTTCACATATTTGTAGAATACCTTGGGGTTTTCCTTAATCCTGTCTGCCAAGGTCTTCTCATGGCCCCTTCTGCCTCTCCTAATTTCTTTCTTAAGCTCCTTGCTAGCCTTATTATACCTTTGACCCTTAACAGCTAGAAGACACAGATGTTTTCTGTTTATGGTTTGGAGTTGTATAATTCTTGATTCGTTTATTCAATTCAATTACTCTTGGAATGAAGATATATATCTAAGTCTGCAGCAATTATTGTCTGTAGTAATTAACTCACACAAAAGAGTTGCAGAACATTTAGAAAATTCATTTGTTATTGTACAACTGATATTGAAGAAGTGACTGTTTAAAGCAGTGATTTCTTCCCTAATGGCACAGTATGCAAAACTGGAAAACTTACGTTGCATATTGTGTGCAGTTCTAATTGCCACACTGTAGGAAGGATTTGAGTAAGTTAAAGAGGGTACAAAAAGATACACGAAGATGCCTCCTGGACCAGAGAGCTTGAATTTATGAGGAGAGATGAGATAAACAAGGGCAGTTTTTCCTAGATTGAATGAGACAGAGGGAAGATCTATCTAGAGATTTATAAAATAATGAATAACATAGATGAGTTAGCCTTATTCTCATGTCCAGGGTAGGTAAAAATAAAATTAAAGAGCATAGTTTTAATTCCAGAGGGGAGGGCACATTTTGCAAAAGTGTGTGGTAGGTCTATGAACAATCTGCCTGAGGAGATGGAAGTGGCAGGTAAAACCACAATGTTAAAAAAAAACAATTAGACAAATAGTTTGAGAGGAATTTTGACCAAACATCGGCAAAAGAAATTAGCTTAGATATGCACCTTGATCAGCCTAGATGAGTTGAGCCATTGGGACTACTGTATTTCCATTCTGTATAACTTTATGAATCTAATACTCCCATGTGTACTCATCTCTCCTCACTGATTCCCTTCCAGGCACTATTCCCTGTGACATTGCTAAGTGTTACACCCACACCTACACCTCCTCCCTCACCACCATTCAAGGCCCCAGTCAGTCCTTCCACTTGAGGCAGCACTTAACATGTGAATCCATAGGTGTCATTTATTGCATCAGGTACTCATGGTGTGGCCTCCTCTACATCAATGAGACCCAATGCAAAATGGAGGATCACTTCCTCGAGCAGCTTTGCCTCATCTGCTGTAGCTGGCAGTATCTCCTGGTGGCCAGCCATTTTAATTCCACTTTCCATTCCCACACTGACATGTCTGTCCACAGCCTTCTCTAATACCAAGTTGAGGCTAGACACATCAGGTTAGAGGAGCAATACCACATTTTCTGTTTTGATAATCTCTAAATTGACAGCAACAATGTCAATTTCTCTAACTTCCAGTAAAAAAGACCTGATGGTAGAGCAAAGGCTCCACTTCTTTTTGATGTGCATCAGTAGTCAAGTAAGAAAAGAAGAATTGTGGAGATATCCTGCATCCATACTGGTGTTCCTTGAGAAAAACTCATAGAAGATAGCAAAAGTGGTTGATACTAGGAATCAATCTTGAGGTGTTGAATGCAGTGCTTCTATTCAATAAATTTATGTATATGCTCAAGATTTTCAAATATTATATCTCACCAAAGTTAAAGTTAAGATGTAACATTTCCATCAGCATGCATATCTAATTATCACATACTTCAAATTACCATCACACCTTTATTAACCATGACAGACAGATCACCCTAATGTACTCAAGTGAACGCATCCTTTTTTTGATAAGATGGTACACACTTGGAAGCAATAGCAGCTAACTGGCAAGTGTAGGCATGGCTTTGTCATCTTACTTGCAAGATGTAAGTATTATTCACCATACTAATCTAAAATATTAAAAACACTTTGTTTTGACAGTTTTAGCTATCATCCATGAAGGTCATATGAAGGGTTAAATTTCACCTTCCAGAACACACAGTAATTCAAATTCTTTGCATTTTGGTCTCAGATGTGTGTAGAACATTCTCTCTTTCCCCCTCCCCCCTTTTCCTCCCTTATCCCTTTAGCTCATTTACCTTTTCTTTTTCCCTTCTCCCTTCCTCATGTCCAGCCCATCATCCACACCTTCTTCCCTATGGATCCCACGTCTTTCCCTTTATCCTATGGTCCACTGTCCTGTCCTATCAGATTCTAGCTTATTCAACTTTTTGCCTCTTCCTCCTGTCACTTACCAACTTCTTGCATTATTCCCATTTCTTTCCCTCTATGCTTACCCAGTTTCTCCCTCACACTTGGATTCACCTGTTCCCCACCAGCTCAAGCTCCTCCCTCTACCCCCCCACCCACCCTTTTACCCTGGATCATGCCTCTTTCCTGATGAAGGGTCTCAGCCAAAAAACGTCATCTGTCTGGCAAGCTGAGTTCCTCCAGCATTTTTGTGTCCCATGTGAATCTATGTATTTATTTTGTTGTATTTGTTTATGATATAACTCAACTGATTTACTATTCAGAGAGCATTTCTGTCTTTAATTTGCTCACAATCTAATAAGTGTATTTGTTACTAGTAATGCAAAGCTAGTAAGACCAAGTCCTTAATTATTTATTATTCTGTTTGTAAAATCCAACTAATTGTCCATCTTGTCGCACATCAATTAAAAACAGCACTTTTCTTAATAGATGCAACTTTACTCAGGCTGTCTTTTACATATTTTGCATGCTGTAATGCAAATTGAGGAATATATTAAATGAAGAAAAAGGCATGTTATTCCTCTGAGACTAAATTATATGTCTTGGATATAATACTTAGAAAAATGAGATGATTGTGAGATAAGGAAGGAAGGGTAAGGTTACCAAGCAGGAAATTTGGGAATTCCTCTGTGGATTGTATTTTCATAAATCTTTCTGCATGTGCCAAAACGACCACTGAGGTCAGGTTCTCAGAGAATTCCTTCCTCATATGAAGAGCCAGCTAATGACCTATGGTTATCCCAACCTCTCCACAAATGGTTTAAATCACAAAGCCAATAACAATATGACATCAATTACTGAATAATGAGAGTAAATATAATGATAACATAATAGTTGTTTCTGAGTTAAATTATTTTCTTGCCTGAGCTTTAATTCTTTTTAGCTTTCTCCATTGATCAGATCTGGAGAAATATACTGGATGTGTATCATTATCAATTTTAAAAAAATAACAATATTACCACATTAATCTAAAATGTTAAAAGCATTTTGTTCTGACGGCTTTAGCTATTATCCTTATAGGTCATAAGGAAGGTTACATTTCATCTTCCAGAACACTCAGTAATTCAATTTCTTTGCAATTCGTTCTCAGATGTATATAGACAATTCTCTTGCTCTATCTTTCTTTACATTACATTTGTTTTGAATATAAAATCTATCAGTTAGAATGCATGGGCCTGGATCTTATACAGACTGCCAGCAGCCTTTTCCCAGTGAAAAACCTGCTTTTAATTGTACTAGGCCTGTAGATGGAAGAAACTTCCAATGATTGGGAAAATACAGCAATGTGCAGAATCTTTTCAAGTGAAAGCAAGGAAAGATAAAAAAGTTCATAAGAAAAGAAAAAAAACCAGTACAATATCGGCTCCATCATGAGCACTAACCTTCCCAGCATCCAGGACAATTTCAAAAGGCAATGCTTTAAAAAGGCGGCATCCATCAGGACATGCCCTCTTCTACCATCAAGGATGTGGTATTGGAGTCAATGTTTCAGGAAAACTTCTTCCGCTCTACCATCAGATTTCTGAACAGACAATGAACCTATGAACACTACCTCAGTATTTTTGTCTTTATTTTTGTGCTATTCATTTAATTTAATTTTTTATACATATTTCTTACTTGTAACCTACAGTTTTATTATTATGTATTGCAATGTACCGCTGTGCAAAACAACAAATTCTGACTCTGAGAACCAACAGTATAAGTTTTAATGCTTGTGTAAACAGGAAGAAGGCAACTAAAGTAGGTATGGTTCCTCTGGAGAATTAGGCCAGCAAATTAATAACAAAAGAAATGCCAGATTTAGGTTCTACTGCAGTTGTACAAGGCCTTGGTGAGACCGCACCTAGAGTATTGTGTGCAGTTTTGGTCCCCTAATCTGAGGAAAGACATTCTTGCCATAGAGGGAGTACAGAGAAGGTTCACCAGATTGATTCCTGGGATGGCAGGACTTTCATATGAAGAAAGACTGGATCGACTAGGCTTATACTCACTGGAATTTAGAAGATTGAGGGGGGATCTTATTGAAACGTATAAAATTCTAAAGGGATTGGACAGGCTAGATGCAGGAAGATTGTTTCCAATGTTGGGGAAGTCCAGAACGAGGGGTCACAGTTTAAGGATAAAGGGGAAGCCTTTTAGGACCGAGATGAGGAAAAACTTCTTCACACAGAGAGTGGTGAATCTGTGGAATTCTCTGCCACAGGAAACAGTTGAGGCCTGTTCATTGGCTATATTTAAGAGGAAATTAGATATGGCCCTTGTGGCTAAAGGGATCAGGGGGTATGGAGAGAAAGCAGGTACAGGGTTCTGAGTTGGATGATCAACCATGATCATACTGAATGGCGGTGCAGGCTCGAAGGGCCGAATGGCCTACTCCTGCACCTATTTTCTATGTTTCTATTTGTTAACATTTTGCCTCAGTCTTCACCATGGAGGACATTGCAAATATCTCTATGATAGCAGATGGGTTAATAAATAACAGGGAGGAACTTGTAAAAATGTTAATCACAAGAAACAATGTATTAAAGAAAATCACAGAAATGAAGGCAGACAAATTGCTGGGACCTGATAGTCTGTACCCAAAATTTTTAAAGGAAGTGGCTGCAGAAATGGTGGATGTGTTGGTTGTTTTTTTTTTCAAAACTCACTACATTCAGAATTATTATCAGAGGATTAGAAAATGAAAAGGAAATCAGAAAAAAAAAGAAACGGAACTATAGAGAAATTGTTTTAACATCTATTATTGTTAAATGTTATGGTCAGTCAGAAAAAAACAGCAAATTATTTAGGAAAAGAGAATATGATGAAACTAGTCAAAATGATTTTATGAAAGTTGAATGATGCTTGACAAATTTGTTTGAACTATTTGGGAACATTACAGAGAGTTGATACAGGGGAATTTGCTGATATAGTTATTTTAGATTTTCAAATGGCATTTGACAAACTGCTACACTGTATTGCATAACATAAGAGCTTCAAGTATTGGGATTATCATGGGTTGAAAGTAACAGTCACCTAGAAAGCCAAGTTAAAATAAATGGGTCCTTTTCATCCTGGAAGGACATAACTAGTGGAGTGTCTCAGAGACTGCTTCTTGGCCCTCAATAGTTTACCGTTTTCTTAAATAATCCGAAGGAGGAAAGAAAATTTAAGCTTTCTATATTAGCCAGTAGTACAGAATAGGTGGTGTGTTGGGACAAGGACATTGTGATTCTGCAATGAGGTACAGATAGACTGAGAAATTGGGTTAACACCTTGGCAAATAGAGTTCCTTTGCCAAACTTGGAAAGTGGGAAACTGTAAGGTTTTGAATCTTGGTAAGAAGAATCAAAATGTGGATTATTTTCAAAATGAATAGACTCTACAAACAAGTCAATCAGAGTTCAATTCTGGCACCCTCTATAAAAAAGTTTGTATGTTTTTTCTGTGTCATTGTGGGTTTCATCTGGGTGCTCCAGTTTCCTCCTACTATACAAAGATGTACCAGTTAGTACGGTAGGTTAATTGTGATTAGGCTAAGGTTAAATAGGTGGGTTTCTGAGCAGTGCAGCTCATTGGGCTGGAAGGGCCCTTTCTGAGCAGTATCTCTAAATAAAATAAATGATGCATTGCATTGTATAACCATTACTTTGTTTATAGCTTAAGGGTCAGTAACACAAAATTAATAGGAGATACTATGGCTATGCTTTGAATGTGAAGTTTAGCATGTAATGACTATCTGGACAATGACCTACAATTCTCCATCAGCACGATTATCTGAGAAAAGTAAATAACTTGTTAATCACCAGTCATCCATTTTATATTTATAAATACCGAAGTGGCATTGTATGTCAGAAAGATGCTTTTTTATACACATTTTCCATCCAAAAGGAGCTGTAACTAATGAGATTTCTGTTGGAGTTGAAGATTGAATTAGTAAAAAAAATTGTTCTTATTCTTTATAATCCCTTACTTTCAGCTTTTTTTTTCTCTCTGTAAGTTTTATGGTATCCATTTGATGGAAATTACATTGTAGTTTTCATAGTAGGCATTATTATTCTTTTTTAAATTTATATTTACAGTTTTGGGGGGGTTGAATGCTCTCTTTATTTTTTTTACATATTGTAATGGTTGGCCTGGAGTTTCTTAGTGGGAGGGAGGGGAGGATACTATCTTTATATTTTATTCTGGGTGCTGTTTCCTTATTGTTATTTATAATACTATTGATATGTTTATTTTGCACTGTACTTATTCTCAATTTGCTGTTGGTTTTTTTTTCTTTGTAATTGGTTTGTAGAAATGCATAAAAATTGTATCTGTTTTGCACAATACTATGTATTTCTTTACACTTAATAATTATACAAGCAAATTAAGCATCTAGACAGACACAGTGGTGAGATAGAACCAGCTAATCCATTTTTGTTTTGTTAGTTTAGGACTGAAAATGTCAGGGTCACTGTATAAACTTTCCTGCTCTTCAAGTAATGCCATAGGATCTTTTCTGTTGACTTGAGTAGGTTAGCAAGATATTGCTATATTCAGAGGACTGCTTCTCTTACTGAGAAGCACTCCCTCAGTTGTTCATTGAATTTTGTTTTGATTATTTGCTCATATTCTTCTGTAACACCTAACCCATAGACTTCTACCTCATTGTTTAGCAAGTATTATGGCTGCGGAAAATTCAGTGTGACTTCAGTCCACTGTTCAGAAGAAGAGAAGCCATATGTGATGTTAAACTCACTCAGTCTTGTCCTTAGGTAGTTCATCAAGATTGAGGATAACTTGTTTCCAGTCCAGTTTTATTGGTTCTGGGGTAACTACTGAGGCTAAAGTGGAAACTGCAAATTCTTCTGCAGACAAGTCATGGCTTGAACAGGTGGGAATTTAGTGAGTGGTTTGTTGCTTATACAGGTCATCGGTCTATTACAGATATCTGGCCTCAAGATTCTAAACAATATCCCAAACATTGCTTCTCTGCTTTGAGTTGCCATGAAATTCCCAGGAGTCAGCAGGAGTGCTGCAGTTTTTCGAGAAGGCTTTGAACATATCCTTAAACCTTTTCCATTCTCCATTTGATAACGTCTTCCCATGACGGGGTTCGGAACAGGTCATCTGTTTTGGAATCAAACAAAAGGAAATCTGCAGATGCTGGAAAGCCAAGCAACACACACAAAATGCTGGAGGAACTCAGCAGGCCAGGCAGCATCTATGGAAAAAAGTACAGTCAACATTTTGGGTTGAAACCCTTCAGCAGGACTGGAGAAAGAAAGCTGAGAAGTAGATTTGAAAGGTGGGGGGAGAGAAGAGAGAAATGCCAGACAATAGGTGAAAAAGAGGGGGTGGGATGAAGCAAAGAGCTAGGAAGTTGATTGGTGAAAGAGACAGAAGGCCATGGAAGTAATAAAAAAGGGGGGGAGGAGCACCAGAGGAAGGCGATGGGCAGTCAAGGAGATAACATGAGAGAGGGACAAGGGGTTGGGAAATGGTGAAAGGGGGGAGGCATTACTGGAAATTTGAGAAATTGATGTTCATGCCTTCAAGTTGGAGGCTACCCAAATGGAATATAAGGTGTTGTTCCTCCAACCTAAGTGTGGCCTTATCCAGACAGTGGAGGAAGCCATGGGTGGACATATTGGAATGGGAATGGGAAGTGGAATTGAAGTGGGTGGTCCCTGGGAGATCCTGCTTGTTCTGGTGGAACTCTGCCCCTACACCTTTTCCATCATGACTATTCAGGGCCCTAAACAGTTTTTCCAGGTGAGCTGACACTTCACCTGTGAGTCTGTTAGCGTCTTATACTGTGTTTGGTGCTCCTGGTGTAGCTTCTTGTATATTGGTGAGTCCTGATGTAGATTGGGAGACCACTTCACCGAGCATCTATGCTGCCTCTGCCAACATAGCTGAAATAACATAGACACACACATATAAATATTTTTCTCCCTCTCTTATTGCCAGTAAATGTAACTCATGGTAGTGACTAAAAATTTCAAATACTTGATAATGAAGTTTGCAATTTGAAAGACTCAGGTGCTGGTCTTAGAACAGTTTTTGGAATAGTAGAACAATTAAATCTGAGCCTAGTGGTCCATTGCAGAAAATGGTGGGATGAGTATACATCTTCAGAGTAAAAGTTCAATTTAAATGATGCATAAAACCAATATTTTGCATATCATAAAAATGGACAAGTATTTACCTTAAATTCAACGTTAGAGTTAAAAATGCAACGTGAGTAATTTAAATTATTCATTTGCAAACACAATGCACATAAGTAAATTTATTTCAGGTGATAAAATATATAAATGGGGAATGTACCTTACGCATAAACTAGTTGATTTTATATGGTAAATATTTTTATCAGTGCTACATAGAAAGAAATGGTCATTGTTTTATCACTTAGAAGTGCTTTTACCACTGCTAAGACTTCATTACACTACAGGCACTAGTCCATTTGAAAACAAATCACTGGTTGTCAGCAGCCATGGATTTAGTCCACTGGTCCTTTCCACTTAGAAAGTAAGTTGTAAAATATTAACATTAGATAGGTAACAAGATGATTGCCATTATGCTAACAGTAAAATATTAAAATTGGTCTTGAAAAAGTTCTAATCCAATCCGAAGAGAAGGACTTAAGATTTGCTTCATACAATTTGTGGATTCAGTGCATTGTCAAATAATGGAAATCATGTTTGATGAATTACTAGTTTTTTTAAATCATGCATCTAATGAGGGAGATAAATAAGGAATCAGAGAATATTTGGATTGTCAGAAGGTATTCAATAAATAGCAAACTAGAATTTACAGTATTTGTATACGAAGGGGGTAATTACCTAGCATGGTTGGAGTATTGGACACCATCTGAAAATATACTCAGTGTATGTTTGTGGTCCTCAGCTGCTGTAGCCCATCCACTTAAGGGTTGCTCTTCTGCACACCACTGTTATAATGTGTGGTTATATGAGTTACTGTAACCTTCCTGTCAGTTTGAACCAAACTGGCCATTCTCCTATGATTACTCTCATTAACAAGGTGTTATTTCTCATAGAACAGCCACTCACTGCATTTTTTTTGTCTTTTGCACCATTCTCTGTGAACTCTATAGACTGTTTTGCATGAAACTCCAAAGAGATTAGCATTTTCTGAGATACTCAAACCACCCTGTCTAGGGCCAACAATTATTCCATTGTCAAAGTCACTTAGTTCACATTTTCCCCCATTCTGATGTTTGGTCTGAACAACAACTGAACCTGTTGACCACGTAAGCATGCTTTTATGCATTGAGTTGCTGCCACATGATTCGCTGATTAGATGTTTGCACTAACAAGCAGATGTACAAAAATACCTAATGAAGTAGCCCTTGAGTGTAGAGATTAGGAATTACTGAGTCATTTGCAGAATGGTAGCGATTAATGCTTTGGGTACTTGCAATCTACATTACTGATTTAGATAAATGTTTACGGTGTTACACATCTACAATAGGCTTGCTGTTGGTAAATGAGAAAATGAGCTGATGTGTTAGTGTTCAGGCAACAAGGTAGAGATGTAAAATTGATCACTTCAGTTGGATGTATGGATAACCAAGATATTTAAAATATGCTGAGAATTGTTAAATGTTGGAATTTAAAATGTTAGAAGTATCTTCCAAATATAAATGAGACTAAATTAGCAGATTCTGCAAGCAATTAAAAAGACAAATAATATGTTAGGTTTTATTACAAAGGAGTTGGTGTAGAGGGAAAAGTGCAAGATCTTCAATTACCACTCTAAGGGATTTAATCTAAAATCAGATTGCAAAAAGCAGTCTTTTCCTTTAGATTCAGGCTTTGTGCTTATGAAGATGTATTCCAGGTTTTTGATTAACATGACCACATGTGCATAGGCATGCAAAGGCATCCAGTGTGCCTACATGCAACAAATAAGGCAACATTACTAACACAAAATTAACCTAAAGCTCTTGAACAGTATTGATATTGGTTTACTGTTATCACATGTATCAAGATACAGTGAAATGCTTGTCTTGCATACTGTTCATACAGATCGGAATCATTACACAGTGCTTTGAGGCAGAACAAGTTAAAACAATAATAATGCAGAATAAAGTGTAAAAGCTACATAGAAAGTGTAGTGTAGGTAAAGAATAAATTGTCAGACCATAATGGGGTAGATTGTGTGGTCAAGAATCTATTTATTCATGCAGGAGATCAGTTCAAGAGTCTGATAGTAGCAGGATCAAATCTGCCCTTGAGCCTGGTGGTAAGTACTTTCAGTCTTTTGTATTTTGTGCCTGATGGGAGAAGGGAAGGGTGGTGGGGTGCAGATATGTCTTGATCAAAGGAGGTGTAAGGTGCTCCTTCCCTTTGCTAGCCCATGTCACCCTTGGGCAAGGTGTAGCACCTTCTTACCACCCCCCCCCCCCAATCAAGGTCACGTGAAGCTATGGGAGCATGTGGCGGATGGTCATATGAGCAGTTGGTGCATATCTCAAGTCCTGGTAATGCCACCACTGGCACCAGGCAGACAATCTCTGAAGAGTATTGATAATGGCAGCCATCTCACAAAGACACTACCCAAAAGAAGGCAATGAAAAACCACATCTGTAGAAAAATTTGTCCAGATCATGGTTATGGGACCATATTCATCTCCGTCATATGAATATAGCACATGATGATGATGATGACAGGGAGAGAAGAGAGAAATGTCCAGAGAGGGTGGGGTATTTGATTATGCTAGCTGCTTTACTGAGGAAGTGACAAGAGTAGATGGGAGTCCATTGCGGGCTAAAGCGTAGGCCAGCCTCACTGAAGTGGCCTTAAATTAAGAGTTGAGGTTTTCTTTGTGAGAAGGATAATACTTACCTGTTTCAATTTAACTTGCATGCTTGGTGTTTACTCCCACCTGGAGACCGTGGCAGTATTTTAGTCTCACAGAGAGTCATAGTACATATTCAGACCCTTTGGCCTAACCAGTCCATGTTGACCATAGTGTCCATCCAACTTATCCAAGATGAATATATTCATAGAGTTTGCACCATTGAACTGAATTCTGGAAGGAAACAGCTATTCAATGAGATAAGATTAACTGGAATAGGCAGACATTTACTGGAATTTAGATGAATGAGAGATTATCTCAATGCCACAAATAAAATCCTTACAGGGAACAATGAGGATGCCCAGAATCTGCTTCCTGTATCTATAGAAGTTACAACTAGTTATCACAATCTTGGGCTCAGGAGCTTGTAATGTGTGACAAAGAAAACGAAAAAAATTTCCACTTATAGAATACAAAATCCTTTAAAAGGTTCTGTAGAGAGAAGCATAGATCATTAATGGATGAGAATATTCAAGTTCGCAAACAAATGGTTCATTGCATAGAAGGTGTTAATGAATGTTCAAAGTAGGATGAAAAAGGGTCACAATTACATTGGATGCAGATTGAAAAGAAGGACAGTATGGTTTACTTCTAGTTTTATGTTTTTATGATGGCCTCACACTGTTTACTTAAATAATTTTTCTTCCAAAGTACACTAAAGTTTCCATAGATACAAACGTAAAATTACTTCTCATCAATTCAAACAGTGTATTAGAATATACTGTAACTAATGCAATTTATTAGATGTTCAACCAACAATTTGGATTGGCTAACAACAGTTAACTCAAAAGTTAAAAATGTAGCTAATTAATACGAACTGTGATTCCATTGCCTATTTGTTAAGATTTTGTATTTATGAAACAGTTTCTACAAACTATCTTACACAGGAATGCAATGTTCCTAGCAAACATCATCAGTGGCATTCTGCCAGTTGGATTAATTTACCATAGGGAATTGAAAAGTTAACAGTTTGTATTAAACTTCATCATAAGTAACTCTCACAGGGGATCGCAGGGTTTACAGCAGAGTTTTCAACAGTCCAGGAAAAAAGACGATAGAGCCTAGTCAAGTCAGGATATGCTGAAGTAATTAAATCAATGTGACAAACTGGATCAAAACAATAGGCAATTTATAAGTTCTAAAGGGACAACAAATTTTTCGGACATCAACTATTTGAGCTTTGGTATTTCTTCTGGTAAGATTTCTATTTACTTGTATATGGTAGATCATGATCTGTGTGAATGTGTTGCAAAGCTTGGAATGTTTGAAGAATTCTTGTTATGTGTAACAATATGACTCTAGTTTATCAGAATCTGGTGTTCTTTTATAGTTAATCAGCCAAGAGGCAGAAGGGTTAAGGTTTCTATTAGAAACCATTGATATTGTATTATCCTACTGCTGTGTTAAAGCACATAGAATAGCTTTTCATTTAAATGTACAAAAAGCAATGAGTAATTGCAGTTCTCCTCTATGAGCATAAGTTCTGTTCCCTATTTCTGAACCACTTTATGCGATTCTACACTACATACTCTGGGCAATGTGGAGTGCAGAACTTGTTGAACTCCAAATTTGTTGATATTACAGAGGATTTATGCCAGAATGGTAAAAATGAGTTTAAAGGAATCTCATGCCACATAGTTGACAAAATAAATGTCACCATATGTACTAAGCTCCGGCTATAAGAATATAAGAATCAGCATTGGGAAGACCTTAAACTGTAATGACTGTATTCTGTTTGAAACTTTGCCTGCAGTGCTGTTTGCCCTCAGAACAGCAATTCAAGCCACAACTTGTTGCTTGGAGAAAAAAAGCAATCTCTGAAGGTGGTTGGCGATTTTTTGCCATCAGCATCATGTTGAAAAGAGACAGCATTGTATTCTGAACTTTGCACAGAATGAATGAATTAAAAATTGTTATTTTCTGGGATTACAGTTATGACAAAAATAGATTAATTAAGTTGTATTTTTGAGTATTAAGAGACATGGTAGGAAAGAGAAAGTTAAAGTTGATACATAACAACCTCTGAACAGTAGCCAGGATGTGGCATATAAATTACAGTGGAAGATAGAAAGACATGTAAAAAGGGCAGTGTTACAATAATCATGGGGGATCTCAGTGTGCAGGTAGATTGGGGAAATTAGGTTGGTGCTGGATCCCAGGAGAGAGAATTTGTAGAATGCCCACAAGATGGCTTTTTAGAGCAGCTTGTGGTTGAGTCCACCAGGAAATAAAGCAATTCTGGATGGGTTGTTGTGTAATGAACCAGATTTGATTAGGGAGTTTAAGGTAAAGGAACCTTTAGGAGATAGTGATCATAATATGATAGAATTCACTCTGCAATTTGAGAGGCAGAGACTAAAATCAGTTAAAGTCAGATATTACAGTTGAGTAAAGGGTTTTACAGAAATATGAGAAAGGAGCTGGCCAAATTTGATTGGAAGGGGAACTACCAGGAATGACAGTAGATCAGCAGTGGATGAAGTTTCCGGGAGCAATTTGAAAGGTGTAGGATAGATACATCCCAGAGAATAAGTATTATAAAGGGAGAATGGTGCAACTGTGGCTGACAAGGGAAGTCAAAAACAACATAAAAGCAAAAGAGAGAGCATATAATATAGCAAAAAATTGGTGGGAAGTTAGAGGACTGGGAAACTTTTAAAAACCACAGAAGACAACTAAAAAACATAAGGAGAGGAAAGATAAAATATGAAGTAAGGTAGCTAGAGGTGCAATGTGATTTGAGAGTCCTCGTACATGATTATCTAAAGATTAACTTATAGGTTGAGTTGGTGGTAAAGAAGGCAAATCCAATGTTAACATTCATTTTGAGAAGACTAGAATGTAAAAGCTGTGGTTTGATAAGGCACTCGTCAGACCACATTTGGAGTATTATAAGCAGTTTTGGCACTATTACCTAAGAAAAGATATGCTGGCATTGCAGAGGATCCTGAGGAGGTTCATGTGAATGATTCCAGGATTGAAAGGATTAGCATATGAGTAGTGTTTTGTGGCTCTGGGCTTGCACTCATTGGAGGTTAGAAGAATGAAGAGGGAATCTCATTGAAATAGATTAAATATTGAAAATCCAAAATAGGGTGGACATTGGGAAAATGTTTCCTATAGTGGGTGAGTCTAGGACCAGAGGGCACAGCCTCAGAATAGAGGCTTTTTCATTTAAAACAGAGATAAGAAGGAATTTCTTTAGCCAGAGGGTGGTGAATCTATGGAATTCATTGCCACAGACAGCTGGCAGGCCAGATCATTAAGTATATTTAAAGCGGAGGTTGATAGGATCTTGATTTGTCAGGTGTCAAAGGTTACAGGGAGAAGGCAAAGGAATGAGGTTGAGAGGGATAATAAATCAACCATGATGGAATGACAAAGCAGACTCGATGGGCCATATGGCCTAATTCTTCTGCAAAGCCTTAAGGTCTTATGGTCTGGTCTTAAATATATGGACAGCAAAGAAGTGATAAAATGAAAGCTTGTAGCTTTTGCACTATGTCAAATGAATTAATGGGACAAATGGATATAATATTATTCCCATTATACAAACCTATTCACAAATGAATGAAAGCTGGCACTCAAATTTCCAGGATAATTAACATTTTGGAAGAGTAGGAAAATAGGAAAAGGGAGTGATGTATTCCTGTTAATGAGACAGAAATACTGTGCCGTGATGGGAAATGATCTTGGTGAGATGTATTATAATGTAGAATCAATTTGGCTATGCTAAGAAATTGCAAAGGACAGACAATATTGGTAATAGTTATATTTTTGCCACCAAATAGTATTAGTAATAATGGGAGAGGCATTAGTCTGTAAGTGAAAGGTAAATGCAATAGAAAAATACAGCAACTTGGCAGAGTATATCCTACATGTATCCTACAAAATATATTTCAAGATCAAAACATTGTGGAAACTATAAGAGAAACAAATACTGGACATCTCAAGCAATACAGAGAAACTGTTGGAGGAAATCTGCAAATCAGGCAGCATCTATGGAGAGGAATAAACAGTTGATGTTTCAGGCTGAGATGCTTCACCAGGAGCCAAAGGAGGAAGAAACTAGAATAAGCCGGTGGGGGAGGGGAGGAAGTACAAACCGGCAGGTGAAACCAGGTGAGGGGTGAGGTAGCGGGGGAAGCCTGCTTCAAGGAAAACTTTTGTACAACAATAAAAGGTTGATTATTAATCTTGTTGACAAGAGTATTTAGGAAAGAAGGACCATAATGTGATAGAATTTGACATTGAAAGTGATGTTCTTCAATATAAAACTAAGATCTTGAATCTAAACAAATTATGAAGGGGAAATTTGTGGCTGATAGGGTGAATACATTGAAAAAATTGATGGTAAACAGGCAATGTTGAACTTATTAAAAAAAACAAGTTCAGAAATAAAATTCATTAAGCCACAAAGAGCCATTAAAAAGTGGTTTTCCTACGGATGACCGAAGAAATTAAAATTAGTTTAAAATCAGATAAAGTTTATAAGTTTGAAGAAATAACAGTATAACTAGTTACATTTTAGAACTCAGCAGAGGAAGATTAAGAAATTATTTAAAGAAGGCAAGGCCTAGTTAGGCTGAAGATATAAAAACGGATGATGGAAGCTTTTAAGAGGTATTAAACAGTTGTTCTGCTGGTCTTCATAGAGGAAGACATACACAAACTTGGTGGATATATTAGAGAATCAAGAATTTAGCAAGAAAGAAAAACTGAAGGATCTAAGTATGAGATACAAAATAATTTTGGTAATATGCTCAGTTTGAAAGCTAACAAACCCCCAATACATTCAAGATTGCATAAGAGATCTACATCCTAGAACTCTGGAGATGAGTTCAGAGCTTAAGAGATAGTGTATGCTCTGGTTATGAACTTCCAGGCTCTTTAGATTTCTTGTGCATTGGAGGGGAGTAAATATGATTCCACCCTTTAAGAAAGGAGAGGGAAAACAAAAATACACGACTATCAACCTATTGGCCTATCATTAATGATTGACAAAATGCTGGATTCACTGAAAGAGAGCCCAATGATCCAAAAATCTGAAGTCCTCCCTTCTACACCAACTCCTTAGCCACATGTTAAACTGTAGGATCTTACTTTTTTTTGTCTCACTATCATGTGGCGCAGGTAGCAATCCCAAGATCACAATCCTAGGCATCTTGTCCTTTATCTTAGCACCTAACAACCTGAACTCATTTTGTGGCACCTCGTCACGCATTGGTGCCCTTTTGTGCCAATGTGGACCACAACCCTTGCTGCTCACCCTCCCACTTTGTGGACTTGATCCGAGATGTCCCTACCCTGGCACCCAGGATGCAACGAACCATCCAGGAATCTCATTCTTGTCCACAACACCTCCTCTTGTTCCCCTAACCAATGAATTCCCTATCACTACAGCTCACCTCTTCTCTCCCTTCCTTACTGAGCCACAGATACCAGAGACCTGACTATGGTGGTATTCCTCTGCAAGGTCATCCCCTCAGAGGTATCCAAATTGTTATACCTGTTGTTGAAGGAAATGGCCAAAGGGGTACTCTGCACTAGCTGCCTATCCCCTTTTCCCCTCCTGTTAGTCACCAAGTTACCTGTGTCCTGCACCTTGGGTGTAACTACCTCCCTCTCCAGAGTTCATTCATTTCCTGCTCCAATTTCTTAACACAGTCTGTGAGAAGCTGCAGCTGAATGCACATGTTGCAGTTGTAGTTCTCAGAGACACTGGAGGTTTTCCTGCCTTCCCACATCCTGCAAGAGTAGCATTCTAGTATCCTGACTGGCATCGCCACTACTCTAAATGTGCAACAAGAAAGAAAGAAAGAATAAATCATGAAAATAAAATCTCATGGAAGCTGCAATGAGCCAAAGCCTCAACTCCCCACTCTGATACTGGCACACTCTCAGAATGGCCACTCCCCTTAAGCCTAACTTATTTATATTGCTAAGATTTTCTTGACTAGTACTGTGAATGGCAGATTTGCTATGTGAGGAGAAAATAAGTAAATTGCAATTGCATTCTTTATATTTTAGAAAAAGAGAAAGAGATCAGTAAAACATGACATTCTAAAAGGGTCTGATAGGCTAGATGCAGGAAGAAAGATTCCTGACTTAGGAAACTCAGACCAGGAGAATAAGTGAACAGCCTTTTAAGACTCAGCTAAGGATAAATTTCTTCACTCAGAAGGTTGTGAATATTTGAAATTCTCTCTCTTGGACAGCTATCAAAGCACAGCCATTGTGTTTATTCAAAACAGTTTTCAATAAATTTCTGGCACTATGAGAATTGAAGGATATGGAGTTAGTGCTATAAAATGGGAGTGATATGGAAGATCAGACATGATCTTAATAAAGCAGAGTTGCCTTGACAGGCCGGTTGGCCTCCTGATCCTATTTCTATTTTCTTATCTCCAAACTGCAGGAAATGCTGAACTGCAATCAGTAGATCAACATTTGGTTGAATTTCTATCTCTCCCCCACCTAATCCTTGAGGGAGAAATCATCCATTACTGCATTTAGCCTTTGAACATATGTAATAGTATTGATGTTTTTGCATTACTGTCAGTCAGAGGTTTTGAGATGACAGACATACATGTTTTAGGCTTTACTGTATATGGAAGTTTTGAGATTGAATACGATTAAAAGTAATGAGAGAGAGCATATATTCAAACCAGTAAAAGGCAAATTTAGGGCAATATATAAAAAAATCCTTTTTATTTAGTGTTGTACAATCAAAATATGGAATGGTCTTGTGGAGCAGTCAGCTGAAATGAAAACATAGAACCAATAATTAAAAAAATGGATTTTACATTCAGAATTTTTTTGTTGATTGTTAATTGAGTGTCTATGTGATGTTCCTGTGTGGAAATTTTACATTCAATGAGCAAATTAAGTCAATGGCTATAAAGTAGTTTAGGACATCCTAATAGAAATGAAAAAAAGTGACAGAATAAATTTAAACATCTTCTTCTTTCTCCCTTTTAAGTTTCTATGGTATATTTTAAGGGGAGAGTATTCCTTTGATCTATATTCAAACTTAACACACATAAAATGTTACCAATCTAGATAAGCCTTTTATTAGCGTGCATATGAGCAGTAGAATGTGGGATTGTAGATGGATATGTGAGGAAACTAATATGGGAGTAAAGCATGTTGATGTTTGAAGGAGAGAATGACTCAGTGGGTTGAAATGTCAATTTATCCATGCTATATGGTTCTAGGGCTTTATACTCAGTGGCTAGTTTATTAGGTATCTCCTAAGAGATGCCCTTCTGCGCGCTACTGTTGTAATGCATGGTTGTTTGAGTTACTATTGCCTTCTTATCAACTTGAATCAGTCAGGCCATTCTCCTATGACTTCTCACTAACGAGGAGTTTTTGCCCACAGATCTGCTGCTCACTGGATGCTATTTGTTTTTCACACCATTCTCTATAAACTCAAGAGACTGTTGTGCTTGAAAATCCCAAAAGATCAGCAAGTACTCAAATCACCCTCTCTGGTATCAGCAATCATTCCACAATGTCACTTAGATCATATTTCTTCCCCATTCTGATGTTTGGTCTGAACAACAACTGAACCTCTTGACCATATCTACATGCTTTAATGCATTGAGTTGGTGCTACATGATTGGCTCATTAGATATTTGCATTAATGAGCAGGTGTACAGGTGTACCTAATTAAGTGGCTATTAGGTGTATAATTCTTCGGCGTTATATGTAGTAACTATGGTATTTCGAACTAGAGGTGCAGTTGGTAGGATATATATGAAATAAATTTTTGATGCAATTGGAACAATCTTCAGTGATTGACACCTGACATTGACTGACACAACTTTCTTCCTGTGGCCTTCACAGTTTTGTTTTAGAAGGCCCCGCATACAGATATATTCAGTTCTCTTATTTTTCACTTTCTCCGCTGAGACCTCCAGAACAATGTCAGACAGCTGTGGAGCCTTCTATTTCTCACATTACTATTATTCCAGTGCTTTTCATTCATGTCAGACTGTGTTCCACAATGTTCTTCACCTATTCTTTAAAAGCAGCAAACTGACCTTAAGTAATGCATGCTTGATTTAAGTGAGCTTACCTCTTGTGATATTGAGTCATATACTGAGCCTTGAAGCCAGGGAAATCAACATTATAATGTTGGGTCCATTGCTATCAAGTGCCTGGAGGTCTAAATTTCAAAAGCTTTTAAGAAGACGGGGATTATGGCTGGTCAGTAGATGGTGAGTTTTGTGCCAAGTCTGAAATCTTGATCATTGGCCATCTTCTTCCTCATTTGACCAAGGGCTGTGCTGGTGCATTGATGGCAGTGCTGAATTTTATCATTGATGTCCGTCTTCACTGAGAGACAGCTCCAGAGAAATGGGAAGTGGTCCAGACTTCCTAGGGTC
Organism: Hemitrygon akajei; assembly: GCF_048418815.1. Classification (NCBI taxonomy): domain Eukaryota; kingdom Metazoa; phylum Chordata; class Chondrichthyes; order Myliobatiformes; family Dasyatidae; genus Hemitrygon; species Hemitrygon akajei. The sequence goes on from NC_133134.1 coordinate 129,228,237, forward strand.
TTAGTGTAAACTTTTGTTGTCAGAAGACAGAGCATTGTGGATATTGAGTGTTGCTATGTTTGTTCTTAATAAAAGACAAACTTGTGTGGGTTAAACTACTAGAACTGTTTTTATTTACAGAATGGCTTCAGCTCAACCACACTTTACCTGGGACACTCCAGCTGCCAAAAGCATGTGTCACCATTACACCAACATTCCTTCCTGTTCCGGGTCAACCGCCCGCATTGCACACTAGGAACTGAAATTCTTCATTATGTACACACATAGTAACACATACTCCCCCTTTAAAGAAAACAAACACAATAGCATGCCCTCATAAACCTGCATGTCCTCATAAACAATAACTCTGGCAGAGTTTGCAAGACATTGCTTCCTACAAAGGAAAACCCAATAGTACAAAGGGCAGCGATGCTTCACTACCAGATGAACTCTACGCCTTCTATGCCCGTTTTGAAAGGGAGAACACAACTGCAGCTATGAAGATTCCTGCTGCATCTGTTGACCCTGTGATGTCTGTCTCAGAGGCCCATGTTGGACTATCTTTAAAGACAGTGAACCCTTGCAAGGTGGAAGGTCCAGATGGAGTACCTGGTAAGGCTCTGAAAACCTGTGCCAACCGACTAGCAGGAGTATTCAAACACATTTTCAACCTCTCACTGCTACAGGCAATCTTTTTATTGATTTAAAAGAATAAGGATAAAAACAAATCAGAGGAGAGGTTACCTCAAATACATATTTCAATGCTTCTTCTTTTTCATTTTTTATTGATTTAAAAGAATAAATTCTAATGTGTTTTAACAAAGATATTTACATTAACTTCAATTGTAATAAGCAAATAGAGTTCCTTGTTCACTTATCTCCTTTCAATTCACCTCTGTTGTGGTTTAATGATCCCTTTTGGCCTGCTATTTGTTTCCACAGATGTATATCTTTCATTTACTGTGTTCAGTCTCTGTTCATGTTGTGTGACCATAGTTCACTCCATGTGCCTCATAGTGGAGCCCTGGACAACATCCGTGTGATCAGTAGTCTTTGCACAAGCTCCCATTGATGCTGCCTCAATTCACAGAGCTCCTTCTGTTAGCTGTCATCTCAATTTCTTGGAGAACTTTGAGACAGCTTGCTCTCTTGCTGGCAGCTTCTCTCCATCAGAATTTAGCTTCTCTTTTTTTAGTCACTTGCAGTGTTTAGTTCTACTTCATGTTTAAATCTCACACCGACTTCTGACACCATGCTCTGATTGTTCTTGATAAAAGACAACCTTGTGTGAGTAGAAATGCTAGAACTATTTTGATCACAGAATGGCTTCTACTCAACTACATTTTACTCGGGACACTCCAGCCTGCCAAGAGCATGTGTCACCCTTTCACCAATGTCACTTCCAGTTCCGGGTCAACTGCCCACATTGCTCACTGGGAACTGAAGTTCTTTATTATATAAACATATAATAAACAAGTATAAGGCCCATCATTCTGTCGTATGCTTCAGTAAATTTGTTGACACTGACCAGAGGCATAGCATCTGACTGTGTGGCAATGTAAATGTCATCTGCACTTCATTTCAACTACTGAGGTTTGATTAGTAATGTTGCAGCTATATAGGACCCTGGTCAGACCCCACTTGGAGTACTGTGCTCAATTCTGGTCACCTCACTACAAGAAGGATGTGGAAACCATAGAAAGGGTGCAGAGGAGATTTACAAGGATGTTGCCTGGATTGGGGAGCATGCCTTATGAGAATAAGTTGAGTGAACTCGGCCTTTTCTTCTTGGAGCGATGGAGGATTAGAGGTGACCTGATAGAGGTGTACAAGATAATGAGTTGCATTGATCGTGTGGATAGTCAGAGGCTTTTTCCCAGGGCTGAAATGGCTAGCACGAGAGGGCATAGTTTTAAGGTGCTTGGAAGCAGGTACAGAGGAGATGTCAGGGGTAAGTTTTTTATGCAGAGAGTGGTGAGCGCATGGAATGGGCTGCTGGCGGCGGTGGTAGAGGTGGAAACAATAGGGTCTTTTAAGAGACTCCTGGATATGTACATGGAGCTTAGAAAAATAGAGGGCTATGGGTAAGCTTAGGTAGTTCTACTGTAAGGACATGTTCGGCACAGCATTATGGGCTGAAGGGCCCGTATTGTGCTGTAGGTTTTCTATGTTTCTATGATTGATCTTGATTCTGAAGTGTGGTCTCAGTAGGTTAAAGTTTCTCATTAAGTTTGAAAATTAGCTCCTTTGCCGTACAAAATTTATAAGCAAGTTATCTTCAACGTCAAGGAACTGTCTAAGAAGAAGAAGTACTAGCTACACACACCAGTTATGTATGTAAATAACAATCTGAAGCAATATAGCAGAGATAGTCATACATGATGATTGTACTGTTCGTGTGAGCTATTAAGTTTAACTAAGAGAAGGGGAAATTGAGAGGAAAGAACAAAAATAATTGATAATGATAAATGTAACATGTAATGAACATTATTCAACTGTAAAAACTCTTCTGTAAAGGAATTAAACCTTGACAGTTTGACATTCACCCGAAAATGTCTCCTACTGAATTGAACAGAATGCCATGTCTTTATAAATTTAAGTAATGTTCAAATGGGAAAAGTCTAATTAGTGTGCAGAACACTTTGTGTGAATTTTATCCATGAACTTTTTGCTCAATATTTATTTGTTCTTCTTAGAAATAATCATAAATAAGTTGCTGATCAAGGGGAGAGATTGTAGTACTATCCAGTCACTCCTCTTGATATCAATTATTTAGACATTTGATGAATCTGCGTCTATTTGGATCTAAAGAACACTGTGCTGTTTAGCCAAGTTGTGTAGGAAGAATGTACAATGGGAGGTTTAGGAATGTTTGATAAGAGTCCTTGAGCTTTGGTAGACCAGGCTTTATCAAAGGTCCTGTCCTTGGTCCTTATGATGCTCAGGATATAATAGTTTAATATAATATAAAAGTTCAAATCAATTGAATAGTTTGAAACAATCCTGATTGTGAATTTTTCATTTACTCAGTCATAAACTAGGCAGGAATAAATTTTAAAATGATACGATATAAAAAATATGGGACTAATCAATATTTTAAAACTAGTTTAAAAATAGTTTTGAAACTCTCTGGATTTTTTGGCTCCTCTGCAACCAATCACTCATGTTAAAATCCCACAAATTTGAGAAAAGGGTTCAAAGAATTTGCGGGGCGTAGGTCTAAATTGATTCCATATGTCAAAATCAATTACCTGCCAAGAAAAAGAAGCAGATCTTCAAAAATTTCATATTCAGTTTGTTCTACTCATAGCTCAAGACAAGCTGTGCAGATGTTCACAGGTATGTTACAATGAAATAGAAATGTGCTCTGTCCTCAAAAGTAGAGTGAGTATATCAGGTATATTGTAATTCAGTATGTTTGTGGAACTTCCATTTTGAGAATGAGATAGTAAAGTTCTTTTCAGTACAATGACTAACACAGGAATTTAGTGTACAACTGAAATTGCTTTGCTAGATGACGACTTTTAGTTGTCACTTATCATTTATTATCTCCATTGAACTCCCACACAGGTCTCCCCATCTTTTCTCTTCTGCATTCAGCCTGTCAGGAAGAAAGCATGCATGTTCAGAAAGTCCAGCTGGAGGGTTGCACTTGACTTTGCCCAGGTTGTGGTGCTCAGCATAGAAATAGACAGATCTGAAAATCAAGCTTTCATGTTTTTGGATATCATTGTTAAGAGAATATCAGAGGGCTCGTATGAAAACAGTGGTATCCAGAAATATGAAAGAAGTTTAACAGTATTCCAATAATGAGTTCTTGCTAAAGCTTGAGAAAATGGTAAATGTGTTTTTTATTTTGCACAGGAATTTGCACTGCTCAGGATGATAGTATTTGTGATCCTAGTACGGGCACTTTGCTAATAACATTGCAGAGATGTTGCTTTTCAATGGTTCAATTTAGTGTCGGAGAATGTATATAGTATACAACCTGAAATCCTTACGCTTTGCTTTTAATGCCAAGAATGTGCTGTCTGTAGCTGAACTGTAGAATAGAGCTGCTCATGGTCATTCTCCAAGATTAGTTGATCCTCTAACTGTAACCAAAAGGGGGAACACTGGTCTGGAAATCACGTGCACCATAACAGGTATACTGAAATACACCCTGGGGCATAATCATTGCTGATCAATTGTTATTTTTTAGGCATTTAGAAAGAGAATTGCACAGAAAAATGTTTTTTTTTATCCACAATGCAAAGCAATTTTAATGAAACTATAAAAAAAGATCAGGGAATTTTAATAGGGTTGCCTCAGTTAAAACCTGGTCTAATCAGCTGGGTATCTGGTGTTCCTTAGAGGCTCAGAAACTACAGAGTAGTTTCTAGAAAACTGTCTTCAGAGTATAGGTGAGTAAACAGTCTTCAGTGAGCTGAATCCATAGAAAAAAATCACAACACTGGCTTTGAATTCAAAAAGTGACTTTGGTGCAAGTGTGGTAGGTGGATGGTGAGACAGTGAATACAGTGTCGTGAAATGTATGATAATGCATTTTGATAAAAGGAACAATTGCGCAGACTATTATCTAAATGGAGAGAATGGTCACACATCAGAGATGCAGAGGAATTTAGGAGTCCTCATGCAAGATTCCAAGAAAGTTAATTTACAGGTTGAGTCCATGGTAAAGAAGGCAAATGCAATGTTGGCATTTATTTCAAGGGAGTAGAATGTAAAAGTAGAGAAGATAATGCTGAGGCTTTATAAGACACTAATCAGGCCTCACTTGGAGTACTGTCAACAGTTTTGGGCCCTATACTTCAGAAAGGATGTGTTGCCATAGGAGAAAGTCCAGAGGAGGTTCACAAGGATGATTCTGGGAATGAAGGGGTTAACATTTGAGGAGTGTTTTGGCAGCTTTGGGCCTGTACTCACTGGAATTTAGAAGAATGCAAAGGGATTTCATTGAAACCTACCAAATGTTGAAAGGACTAGATAGGGAGGACGTGGAGAGGATGTTTCCTCTGGTGGGGGTATCCAGAACTAGAGGGGTAACCCTTCAGAATAGAGGTAAGGGGGAATTTTTTCATCAGAGAGTAGTAAATCTGTGGAATGCTGTACCACAGACTGCTGTGGACGCCAAGGCAGAATTTGATCATTTCCTGATCGACCAGGGCATCAGAGGATATGGTGAGAAGACAGGTGTATTGTGTTGAGTGGGATCTGGGATCAGCCACAATGGAAAGGCGGAGCAGACTCGATGGGCTGAATAGCCTCATTCTGCTCCTATGTCTTATGTATGAAAAAAAGAGAATGGCATGTTAGAAAACTAGGAAGCAAAATAAATAGATAGTGAAAACAAAATCAAGAAACAAATGGAGCCAGATTTTAAATGATGAAATTAAAGGCGCAAGATACTGTAGATGAATTAACGGCTCAGATAGCTATAAGTCAGTAAAAAAAAGTCTGCTCAGTGATTACAACAAAGATCAAACTAGTTCAATGTAGTCCAAATTCAGGAAGGACAGAAAAAGGAAAAGGAAGTAAAGTAGCTCCATTAATAAGGAGTGCAGTGGTGAGAAATAATGTTGAAATGACAGTTCATGATGTACAACAAGAATGAATTTGGGTTGATCTAAGAAATAGCAACAGGCAGAAAACATGATAGGCTATTAAACAGTTGTTATTAGGCATGCATAAATCCAGAAACTAAGAAGTGTGTGCACCGTGGGTAATACCGACTTTATTCTTCATATCAATGAGACAAATCAGATTTGTTATTATAAAGTGGTTGGTAGGTTATGAAAGGAGTGGAAAAGTTAACTGGAGCTGCCAACTACTTTGGCTCGCAGAGTTGGCATGGATTAATGTAAGTAAAACATGTTTGACTGCTCTGTTGCAATTCTTTGAGAATATGGTTAGTAATAAAGGGGAATAAAGGGTTCTGGGAAGGTATTCAAAGGTACTGGACAGAAGGCTATTTAACAAAGTCAGAGTACATGGAATTGGGGTAATCTACTGACAGGGACTATGTATTGGTTATTGCACAGAATGTACACCATGGAATTAAGCCAGTCCTCCTCCGGTTGGCAGGCAGTGTCCAGTAGAGTACTGCAGGTATTGATACTTGCATTGTAGCTATTCATGATCTATAGCAATGATTTCATTGAGGAGCTCAAAGATCATGGTTGCTCATGACAATAAACTAGGTAGGATTGTAATTATGAAGGAGGACATGTGCTTCAAAGGGATAATGGCAAGATGAATGGGTGAGAATGTTGCAAAATGAATATAATATAATATGAAGCCACTCTAGTGAACATTAACAGAAAGACTGTGTGTTCTATGATGGGATGTTTGGTTGTGTTAGTGTTCAAAGGAACCCAGGTATTCTTCCATAAAAATTGATGCACTTTAGCCCTAATTAAGTGGGGGTTGAAATACAGGAAGAAAAGGTCTTTCTGCAATTATACAAGTCTTTGCTGAAAACGCATATATAATATTGAGTAACACACACAAAATGCTGGAGGAACTCAGCAGGTAAAGGCAGCATCTATGGAAATGAATAAACTGTCAAGGTTTCAGGCCAAGGCCCTTCTACAAGACTGAGAAGGAAGGGAGAAGATGTCAAGATAGAAATTGAATACAGTTTCACTCTCCCTACTTAAAAAAAAATGTCCACAAAGGGAATACAGCAAAGATCTTATAAATTGGTTACAGGTTTGGTTGAGTAGAATGGGTTTATATTCTCTAGTGTGTAGGACAATGAGTGGAGATTTCATCAAAACAAACAAAATTCTTGACAGGATGGATGTAGGGAGGATGTTTCCTTTGGCTAATGAATCTGGGAGTAGAGGACACAGTTTCAAAATAAATGGCCAAATATGCAGGACTAAGGTAAGGAGAAATTTCTTCATTTTGGAAGTCATGAACCTTTAGAATTCTCTATCCCAGAGGGGTGTGGAGACTCAGACATTCCATTTGTTGAGATAAGAAATAGATTTCTGAAAACTAAGGGAATCAATGTGGGGATAGCGCTGAAAAACGAATTGAGATAGAATAGCAGCTATAATCCTAACAAATGGTGGAACAACTGGCAACTCATATTCCTATTATTTATGGTTTTGTTGCAATGTGTTCAAATCAGGATTTGATTTCCATGTCTTATATGTATTTCATATATTCTTTACTAAGGACCCTGTGCATGTGCTGGTTTTCACAATACTTGTTACTTAATTGACTCAGATGAACATATCCCAACTCATAGCCTGGAACCAACCTCAGCTGAGTTCCCTTTAAGTAACATTCATTTAATCCATTGCTGCAGCTCCTGATATACTGAACCCAATCCTGGTCCTTACCAATTGCAGTTTGCAATCTATGCTCAACCAAAGAAGAGGGTTAGAATTAGGAGTTAGAGGCAGGTGGATTATGAGTAGAGGCAGACAAAGAAAAAGCCGATGGATCCAGGCTGGGTGAAGGTGCAGACAGCATGGAGGATGACTTTCAGCCCTCCTCCTCATTCTTCTTTTTACTCTTCTTGTTATGTGCTGTTGAATCTTGCAGCAGCAGTTCCTCAAACAAATGTTCATTCTATTGACATACCGGTTTTTCATTATTTCACTTTGCCCAGCACCATTCTATTTTGAAACAAGTCTGTTTCATCTCTTCTAGACAAGAGCATTTTTGGGCTATAAGAACAAATAAACTATTTTATTCAATTAATTATGAACTTAGTGATCTCAGGCAAAATAGAAGTCAGTACTGAGCAAGGCTAAATTGGACAACCTAAGGATTTAAATATTTGAAGAGAGCAAGCAGGAGTTATGGTTTAAAAATGTTGGGCACTATGAAACCTGAACAGCGGGAACTATTTTGGATAAAGGATAAGAAGAGAGAAAGTGCCAACAGCAATATAAGTGTGTGCATAAAATGTAAGAATTGGAGCATAACGTTGTAAATTTGCAATATGCTTGTGAGGCCATACTCAGAATTTTGTGTAGAGTTCTGGTCATCACACAATAGGAAGAATGTGACTGTGCTGGCGAGTGCAGAGAAGATTCACTGGGATGTTGCCTGGAATGGATGACTTTAGTTGTGGAGCTTGTTTTCACTTGAGCAAAGGATGCTGAGGGATGACCTGTAAAAAATGTATAGCTTTATGAGAAGCCTAGGTTGGGTAGACAGTAAAACCCTTTTCTCCATGATATGGGTATTAAAAACAAGAGCACATAGGTTTCAGGTGAGAGGAAGGAGTTTAAAAGGGGATCTGAAGGGTAAGTTTTTATACAGAGAGTGATTGATATCTGGAATGCTCTTCCAGAGGAGATGGTGGAATCATAAACAATTACTAAGTTTAAGCGGTATTTGGACACAAAATAGCAAGGCATAGAAGGATATCATCCTAATGCAGGCAACTGGGATTAATATAGGTCGACAAAAATGTCAGTATGGATGTGCTGGACTAAAGAGTCTATTTCTATGCTGTATGACTCAGACTAATAATACATGATCGTGGCTCTTTACTCTTCACAGCTAAGCATGGATATATTAAAACAAAATTAACCAACAATTCCAAGTACTACACTTGCATTCATCCCAAAATTTCAGTGCAGTGTTAAAAGGAACTGGAAAACTTGGCAACCTGGGTTTAAAGCTGATGTGGTTTGGCTAGCTGTTACAGGTCCTCCCTAGGTTATGGCAGGGTTCCATTCCTCTGAACTGTTTGTAACCTAGAGAGTTTGGAGGCTGGAAATGTGACTGTGAATTGAGTTCCCAGATGGCAGAAATGCCTGCAGCTCCACAGCAGTGTGCAAATGCCGCTAGTTTCCCAGACACTTGTTTGAATGAATGGTCTGTATGTACGTCAGGCATATGTAACCTGTGGAGGACCTGTATAATAAGCAGCTGGCTTTCATTTCCATTGAACGCAGTGTTAATGATATTTGGACAGTTTTATCGATGGATGTGTATTCCACAAAATTAATTTTACAACAGCCAGTTAGAGAACCTCGACTATTGTATTTTGCCATTTTAAAATCAAGACTACTTTGGTCACTGGCTATGAGCTGTGCATTTTCAGCCATGATTTAAGGCAGCAGTCTCCTGCAGGTTGCATAAAATGAATATCTGTTTAAGATCATCTTGTTTCTAGACAATATATTGGCATTATTGTTCTCATTATAATTAGTTTAAAGTCACGTTTTAAGAGGAGTCTCAGTTTATTTTCTAAACTAAAAGAGTTTCAAAGTAGTATGTCATTCAATATGCAGATTTAATAGTTAGGGAAACAGACAGATATTGTGGATATGAAAGGAACTCACAGATGGTATGTTGCCTCCCAGTTGCAGGGTCAGAGACGTCTCGGATCGAGTCCACAGCATTCTTAAGAGGGAGTGTGAGCAGCCAGAAGTCATGGTACATATTGATACTAATGACATAAATAAAAATGGGAAAGGGATAAGGTTCTGAAGGTAGAGTATGGAGATCTAAGAAGGAAGCTGAAAAGTAGGACCTTGAGGGTGGTAATCTCTAGATTGCTGCCTATACCATGTGTTAGTGAGGATAAGAATAGAAAGATATGGCAGATAATTATGTGGCTGAAGAATTGGTATAGGGTGCAGAGTTTCAGATTTGTGAATCATTGGGATCTCTTCTGGAGAAGGTATGACCTTTACAAAAGGGATGGATTACACCTGAATTTGAGGGGGACCAATATCCATGCAGAAAGAAGCATACTCAAGGTTTAGGAAGAATGGATGAAACAACGGATGAATCCTCTTTGACTACAGGGGAAGTGCTGGAGGACTGGAGAATGGCAAATGTAGTTCCCTTGTTTAAAAAAGGTAATAGGGAGAAACCTGGGAACTATAGACCAGTGAGTCTTACTTCGGTGGTCTGCAAACTACTAGAAAGGATTCTTAAGGATAGGATCTACAAGCATTTGGAGAAGTACAGTCTACTCATGGATAGTCAACATGGCTTTGTGAAGGGAAGATTGTGCCTCACGAGCCTGATTAAGTTTTTTGAAGAGGTAGCAAAAGAAGTTGATGAGGTAGGGCAGTGGATGTGGTCTACATGGACTTCAGCAAAGCATTTGACAAGGTCCCTCATGAGAGACTCATCCAGAAAGTCATGAGGCATGGGATAAGTGGAACCTTGGCTGTTTGGATAAAAAATTGGCTTAAAGGAAGAAAGCACAGTGTAGCTGTGAAAGGAAAGTATTCTGTCTGGAGGTCGGTGACTAGTGGAGTGCCGTAGGGATCTGTCCTGGGACCCCTGCTATTTGTGATTTTTATAAATGACCTGGATGTAAAGGCGGAAGTGTGGGTGAGTAAGTTTGCAGATGACATGAAGATTGGAGGAGTTGTGGATGGAGCTGTAGGTGGTCGAAGGTTACAAGAGGATATAGACAGGCTGCAGAATTAGGCAGAAAAATGGCAGATGGAGTTCAATCCAGAGAAGTGTGAGGTGATTCATTTTGGAAGGGCAAACCAGAACACTGAGTACAGGATTAATGGTCAGTTACTTAAGAGTGTGGATGAACAAAGGGACCTTGGGGTTCAAATCCATACATCCCTCAAGGTCACTGAGCAGGTTGATAGGGTAGTTAAGAAGGCCTATGGGATGCTAGGCTTCATTAACAGGGGGACTGAGTTCAAGAGTAGAGAGGTCATGTTGCATCTCTACAAATCTCTGGTGAGACCGCACTTAGAGTATTGTGTTCAATTCTGGTCACCTCATTATAGGAAGGATGTGGAAGCTGTGGAGAGGGTGTAGAGGAGATTTACCAGGATGTTGCCTGGTTTGGAGAACAAGTCATATGAAGCAAAGTTAGCAGAGCTGGGACTTTTCTCTTTGGAGCATAGAAGAATGAGAGGGGACTTGATAGAGGTCTACAAGATTATGAGAGGCAGTGGTGGATAGTCAGTACCTATTTCCCAGGGCACCAATAGCAAACATCAGAGGGCATATGTACAAAATTAAGGGAGGGAAATTTAGGGAGACATCAGGGGTAAGTTTTTTACACGGAGGGTCGTGAGTGCCTGGAATGACTTGCTAGGGATGGTGGTGGAGGCTAAAACATTAGGGGTATTTAAGAGCCTCTTGGACAGGCACATGGATGAAAGGAAAATGGAGGGTTATGGAGTAGTGTAGGTTTAGTACTTTTTTTTAAGGTTTTTATGTGTCGGCATAACATGGAGGGCTGAAGGGCCTGTACTGTGCTGTAATGTTCTATGGTTCTAAGGCTCTTGAAAGCTATAAGGTAGCCAGAAGCAGCTTAAGAATAGACTTTGTCGATCCAGAAGGGGACATGAGAAGGCCTTGGTGAGTAGGACTAAGGGCAACCTGAAGGCATTCTGCACATATGTGAAGATCTGGAGGATTATTAGAGTGAAGGTAGGACCGATCAATGATAAAAGAGGAAACGTGTCTAGAGTTGGAGGAGATAGAGGAGGCACTTAATGAATAGTTCGCTTTAGAGTTCTTTGGTGTGATTGACCTTGATGAATATGAAGTCAGCATAGAATAGGCTGATATGCTGGAATATGTTGACTTTAAGAAAGAGGACGTGCCGGAACTTCTGAAAAATATTAGGATAGGTAAGCCCTGGGACTGGATAGGCTACCACACAGGTATGGGAAGTGAGGGAAGAGATTACTGCAGCTTTGGGAATGACATTTGCATTCTCACTGGCTACAGTAATACCAGAAGATTGGAAGGTGGCAACTGTTATTCCTGTGTTCAAGAAAGGGAGTAGGGATAAGCTTGTGAATTATAAACCAGTGAGTCTTACTTCAGTGGTGGGCAAATTAATGGAGAATATCTTAGAGATAGGACATAGGAGCATTTGGATAGGCATAGGTTAATTAGGGATAGCCAGCATAGTTTTATGAGGGGCAGGTCATCCCTCACAAGCCTGATTGAATTCTTTGAGTAAGTGATGTAGCAAATTGATGTCGGCTTTGGGACTCGGTGATGATCCCAGCTTCCTTCAACTTACACAAATGCTGCCAAACGTCTTCCACCTCCGCAGGGGCCAGTCGCTGTGACCTCTCTCTGATAGCGTGATGACTACTCTTGGAACAACCCACATAAAATTCATCAGTGGAAAAGACACCTTCCAGCTTCAACATCTTCTCTATCAACCTCCTTTTCCAACCTGCAGGTACCGGGAAGTCCCTGAAGTTGAATGAGTCAGTGGTCAACTTTCCCCCTTTTTCCAATAGTTTCTCCCCAGCTAGTCTCACTAGACAATACCGTCACCAGGAAAAGATGTGCCGGGCATCCCCCAGTTGAAGATGACTGCCCTCTTCGTAGCATTCCTGACAATCACTGCCATTCTGTTCGGTGTACAAATGAGGGCTTCTGTAGTTTGGGCCTCAGCAGTCCCCCAGCAGGTAAATCCGATTCCTCCTCATGCACTAAGAGGGCCTCACCCTCGGGCATTCCAGAAAATTTGGGCTTTCCCTTTTCTCTCGCTACTTTCCCGGGCTGTACCTCGATTGGCTTGGACTGGGTGAACCACACAGTCCCTCATCTCATCTAAACTCGTTATCTGGCCCAATGCAGCCACACACTTCCTCAAAAGCAGCTCAAAACACTGTGTGAATGGACAATGTCCCCAAAAAGCTGTCACCCACCTTCTCCTTGCAAGCTCACTGGGTGTCTTTTTAGTTTCCCTAATGACTCTCTCTGCTTAAGTACCCAGGGGCTCACTTTCCGAGGGGATTTCAATAGTTCACACTCTGCCAGAAGTGTCCCTCTTCACCACAGTTATAACAGATGGCTGCTCCCCTTCTCACATGACATCAGCTGCTGCCAGCCTTCTGCATAGTCTGTCCCCTTAGAGGATCTGCCTCCCCATCAGCTCCATCATATGGGGGGAGCGGTATCACACCCGCTGATAACAACCGAGACATCTCAGTTCTTGACTCTGCCACAATCTCCTCTACCACACCCTGGGGCAGTCTATCCGTGGTCCCTTCATTGCAGGGGACCACTACTGAGGACTGTACCATGCTGACAGAGGCCTCCCGTGCCTCTGACGCATTTTCCTCTCGTACTTCTTTGATCAGCTCAACAAACAAGGGAGGGTGATGCGTCTTACGATACAGTCGGAGACCCCAAGCAATCAGGTCCTGGGACTGGGCACTCCTGGCTATCTGGTCCATTCCACCTCAGCCATCTGAATGGCCCCTGTGGGCAGCAAGCAATTTAGCTCCCTCTCTAGCCAAAAGATGTAGGTAGAAAGCTTCTCCTCCTACTCCAGACGCATGTTCTGAAACTCCATCATTAGCTCCATTGGGCTTCCTGTTGTGTTGAATGAATTTTCCAGTGCTCCCATGTAATCAGCAGCATTAGCTAGGGGGTACTGGGACTTCAAGGCTCTCACAACATCAGCAGCCTGCCCACTCAAACTTTCAACCAGTCTCTGTTGCTTTATGACATCAGAGCAATGCCATTCATCTAACAACTGAGAGGTCTGCTTGGCCCAAATCTCATACTCCTCTTCCCCTTTAGAAGTGGGCGTAGGGGTATGGCAGAGCCTACCATAGCTGGGACTTTGGACTGCAGCATTTTTCCATTTATTCGCCAGAGAGGTAAGGGCGGATACTACCTCAGAATTCTCACTCTTCCCTGTGGGATGGGGACTAATTAGACATTCCGAATCCAACCACTCCTTCCCCTCACTCCTCAGAAACGATAGAACCCTGTCTTTGAGGTCTCCACCCTCAGCTACGGGAAACTCGACTTGTGATTCGGTCCACTCCACTACACTCTCCTCCACCCTGGAAGTATGGACAATCCATGGCCCCGCCTCACCTGGGGCACCAATAGTATCAGCAACTATACTGCCTTTACATAAGTGCTAATCTGCAGTAAGACATGGTCTGTGCCCACCATTTTATCAAACCTCTGACCTCCTATTATAACTTTGTCGACAAATTTAACAGTACTTTAAAGGCGAATTAACAATTCATCCGGAGTACGAATATCTACCCCACTCAAACGCGCACGCATTAGTTACCGGTAACCCCGTGGAGACAAACCACTGCTCCATCCTGGCAGTATCCATCCCAGCACAGACTTAAACACCCAACTCACTGGTTCAATGCTCAGGTCAATCACACAGTATCCAACAAAATCAATCCCAGATGAGCCCCCACAATTATAACCCTCAAGTTGGCTGGCGGCGTTAGTCTAGGGGAAGACAGCCTCTGGCCCTGCTAAACTTGCAAAATATTGTTTGTGTGGATGCTGCATGATGTGTTACCCTGTTATGAATCAGTACCATGAAATATCAGAGACAGTACACCATATGCAATTAAACAACTGAGCTTTATAATTCTTAATTTAACTATAGGGTTAGTAAAGAAAACAAAAAGAAAAAGGGCCCATTTTAATGAAACAGTCTAAGGTGCACATTGGAGCTCACAGTTTTCCTGTCCATTCATTCTCCATCAATTTCCTCTGATCGACTCTTGGCCCCATTCCAAGTCCACTCTGTCCTGTAGTCTACAACCTGTCCATTATAGCATCTTCCCTCTCCATCTTCCGCTGAACAAAAGACTTCAAACAACTCGCTCTCAGGCACACAACAAGAGAAAAAACACTCCCTTCATTGGATGGCGGGATATTCCAAAGCCCCTGTTATCTCTAGTCATAACTCAAACACTGCTGCTACAGAAAAACCATTACATTAGTTGTGAAACCTTCCCCAGGGTGTTACAGTAAGTTCATCATGGTATGCTCATTCAGAAAGTAAACAGGCATGGGATCCGAGGAAACTTGGCTACATGGATTCAGAACTGATTGCTCACAGAAAGCACAGGATGGTAGTAGATGGCGTGTATTCTGTCTGGAGGTGGTGACCAGTAGTGTTTTGCAAGGATCTGATCTTTGTAATTTTTCTAAATACTTGGACGTGGAAGTAGAAGGGTTGGTTGTAAAAGATATGAATGCTGGTAGTGTTCTGGATAGTGTCAAAGTTCACCGTAGGTTACAATGAGACATTGATAGGATTCAGAACTGGGCTGAGAAGTGGCAGATGGAGTCCAATTCAGAAAAGTGCAACACTTGGAAAGGTTGAACATCAAGGTGGAATATAGGGTTAATGGCAGGATTCTTAACTGTGTGGAGAACAGGGATACCTTGGTGTCCATGTCCACAGATCTCTCAAAGATGCAGCATAAGTTGATATGATAATTAACCAGGGCTATGGTGTGTTGGCTTTCATTAAGCGTGTTCAAGAGCCACAAGGTAATGTTGCAGCTCTATAAAATTCTGGTGAAGCCACACTTAGAGTATTGTGCTTGGTTCTGGTCATCTCATTATAGAAAGAATGTAGAAGCTTTAGAAGAGAACACACTGCTGGGGGAGTAGTAGAGGCCAATACATTAGGGACATTTAAGAGACTCTTAAGTAGGCACATAAATGAAATGAAAATCGAGGGCTATGTGAGTGGGAAGAGTTAGATTGATCTTGGAGTAAGTCAAAGGATTGGCAAAATATTGTGGGCTAAAGTGCCTGAACTATGCTATACTGTTCTATGTTCTGACCGGGTTTCTTAAAAATTCCATTTCACATAAGAGTTGCTGATCAGGTAGCCACTAAAATACAACCAACGGCTGCCTCCATGTCAGATTTTGAATGCTGTAATTGTGGGCTTACCAAGCAGAACAATGGCAGGCAGAATATGAAAGTAAATTAAAACACATTTATTCAAAAGTACTCATTTGGAAAAGCCACCCAGTTTTATAATGGTCCTTTGAGTCTTTGGAAAACTAGCTTGATGGTTGCTAAACATGATGCTGCTCGGTAGTTCTGTATTTAATTTTCACACTTTTCAGAGCCTTGAAATACAGAACCTTTACTGGATAAAATTGCTGAGTGTTAGGCAAGAGAAGACAATGACTGTCCTCCAAGGGAGCATTTGACTGAATATGTCATTGTATTCACATTAAGCTGAATTTAAAAGGGTTCGAAATGGAAGCGCTCCGTTAGTTGTAGTTACATGTCATATAAAGGAAGTTGTTTGTTAATTTTGGAAGTCAATCACCACAGGGTATCATTGTAGGAGTTGCTGTGCAACCATCTTCGGCTGCTTCATCAAAGATTTTGCTTCCATCAAAATGAGTGGAAAAAATTGCAAAGAATTGTGCAGTGTTCAGTAGCATTCACTGTTCCTCAGCAAGTGAAGCATGCAGCAAGGACTAGACAGCATTCAAACATATGCCTAGAGGTAGCAAGTTATGTTCTTGCCACAAAAGTCAATGACTATCTCCAAGAATAGAGAATGTAACCACCTGTGCTTAATGATGAATGACCAGAGACTGAACTGAACCAATCAGTTAGCTACAAGAGTATGTCAGATGTTAGATTTTCTACACAGGTGTAAAGGCCTTCAAGTCAGGAGTTTGAAAACCATAGACCACATGACCATAAGATATAGGAGCTGAAGTGGGCCATTTGGCCCATCGAGTCTGCCCCGCCATTCAATCATGGGCTGATCCGATTCTTCCAATCATCCCCACTTCCATGGCTTCTCCCTATACCCTTTGATGCCCTGGCTAATCAAGAACTATCTATCTCTGCCTTAAATGTACCCTGTGACTTTGCCTCCACAGCCGCTCATGGCAACAAATTCCACAGATTTACCACCCTCTGAATAAATTTATTTCTCTGTATCTCTGTTCTAAATGGACATCCTTCACTCCTGAGGTTCTGCCATATCTAATCTGTTCAGGCCTTTTAACATTTGGAATGTTTCTATAAGATCCCCCCTCATTCTCCTGAACTCCTGGGAATACAGCCCAAGAGCTGCCAGACGTTCCTCATATGGTAACCCTTTCATTCCTGGAATCATTTTCATGAATCTTCTCTGAACCCTCTCCAATGTCAGTGTATCCTTTCTAGAATAACGAGCCCAGAACTGCACACAATACTCTGTGGTCTCACAAGTGCCTTAAAGAGTCTCAATGTCACATCCCTGCTCTTATATTCTATATCTCTAGAAATAAATGCCAACATTGCAATTGCCTTCTTCACCACTGACTCAACCTAGAGGTTAACCTTTAGGGTATACTGCACAAGGACTTCCAACTCCCTTTGCATCTCTGCATTTTGAATTCTCACTTCATCTAAATAATAGTCTGCCTGTGTATTTCTTCCACCAAGGTGCAGGACCATACACTTTCCAAAATTATATTTCATTTGCCACTTCTTTTCCTATCCCCTAAACTATCTAAGTCTCTCTGCAGGATCTCTGTTTGCTCAAAACTACCCGCTCCTCCACATATCTTTGTATCATTGGCAAATTTAGACACAAATCCATTAATCCCATAGACCAAATCATTGACATATATCATAAAAAGCAGCGGTCCCAACACCAACCCCTGTGGAACTCCACTGGTAACCAGTAGCCAGTAGCCAGTAGAATAGGATCCCCTTTTTCCCACTCTCTGTTTTCTGCCAATCAGGCAATGGTCCACCCATGCTAGTAGCTCCCTTGTAATTCCCATGGGATCATATTTTGCTGAGCAGCCTTCTGTGTGGCACCTTGTCAAAAGGCCTACTGAAAATCCAAGTACAGCATATCTACTGCATCTCCTTTGTCTACCCTGCTTGTAATTTCCTCAAAAATGTTGCAGTAGGTTAGTCAGGCAGGATTTTCCTTTCAGGAACATGTTGGCTTTGGCCTATCTTGTCATATGCCTCCAAGTACTCTGTAACCTCATCCCTAACAATCAATTCCAACAACTTCCCAACCACTGATGTCAGGCTAACAGGTCTATAGTTTCCTTTCTTCTGCCGCCCACCCTTCTTAAATAGCAGAGTAACATTTGCAATTTTCCAGTCTTCAGGTACAATGCTAGAATCTATTGATTCTTGAAAGATCATTGTTAATGCCTCTGCAATCTCTCCAGCTACTTCAGAACCCAAGGGTGCATTTCATCAGGTCCAGGAGATTTATCCACCCTCAGACCATTAAACATCCTGAGCACTTTCTCAGTCATAATTTTCATTACACATACTTCACTTCCCTGACACTCTTGACTGTCTTCCACTGTGAAGACTGATGCAAAATACGCATTCAGTTCCTCTGCCACCTCTGCGTCTCTCATTACAATATCTCCACTGTAATTTTCTATTGGTCCTATAACCACCCTCAACTCTCTTTTACCCTTTATATATTCAAAAAAGCTTTTAGTACCTTCTTAGATATTAGTCACCAGCTTCCTTTTATAATTCATCTTTTCCTTCCTAATGACCTTAGTTTCCTTCTGCAAGTTTTTATATGCTTCCCAATCCTCTTTCTTCCACACTGGCTTTGTCTTCCTTGTATGCCCTCTCTTGCTTTTACTTTGGCTCTGACTTCACTGTCAGCCACAGTAGTGTCCTTCTTCCCTTTGAAAATTTCTTCTTCTTTGGAGTATATCTGTCTTGCACTTCCCTCATTTTTCACAGAAACTCCAACCATTACTACTATGCTGTCCTTCCTGCTAGTGTCTCTTTACAGTCAACTTTGGCCATTTCCCCTCTCATGCCATTGTAACTTCCTTATTCCACTGAAATACTGATACATTGGAATTTAGTTTCTCCTTCTCAAATTGCAAAATGAACTCGATCATATTGTGATTACTGTTCCCTAAGGGTTCCTTAACTTTAAGCTCTCTTATCACCTCTGGATCATTGCACCAACACCCAATCCAGTACAGCCAATCCCCTAGTGGGCTCAATAACAAGCTGTTCTACAAAGCCCTCCCTTAAACATTCTGCAACTTCTCTATCTTGAGGTTCAGTACTGGCCTGGTTTTCCCAATCCACTTTCATATTAAAATCCCCAATGATTATCATGACATTGCCCTTCTGACATGCCTTTTCTATCTCCTGCTGTAATTTGTAATTCACATCCTGGTTGCTGTTTGGAGGCCTGTATATAACTGCCATTAGGGTCCTTTTACTTTTGCCATTTCTAAACTCAACCCATAGAGACTCTATGCCTTCCGATCCTATGTTATCCTTTTCTAACGATGTAATATTATTTCTTATACACAGGGCTACACCACCCCCACTGTCTACTAACCTATCTTTCCAATACACTGTATATCCTTGGATGTTCAGCTCCCAATGGCAGCCATCCTTTAGCCAAGTTTCAGGGAAGGCCACAACATCATACTTGCCAATCTTTACTTTATTGTTACCAAACAATTGATACTAGAGCGTACAATCATCACAGTGATATTTGATTCTGCACTTCGCGCTCCCTGGAGTACAAATTGAAGTAAATATAATAAAAATTTAAATTATAAATCATAATTAGAAAATAGAAAAAGGAAAGTAAGGTAGTGCAAGTCAGGTCCAGATATTTGGAAGGTACGCCCCAGATCCGGGTCAGGAGCCGTTCAGCAGTCTTATCACAGTTCGAAAGAAGCTTTTTCCTAAATCTAGCTGTATGAATCTTCAAGCTCCTGAACCTTCTCCTGGAGGGAAGAGGGACAAAAAGTGTGTTGGCTGGGTGGGTCATGTCCTTGATTATCCTGGCAGCACTGCTCCGACAGCGTGCAGTGTAAAGTGAGTCCAAGGATGGAAGATTGGTTTGTGTGATGTGCTGGGCTATGTTCACGATCTTCTGCTGCTTCTTCCAGTCTTGGACAGGACAACTTCCATACCAGTTTGTGATGCTTTCTACGGTGCATCTATAAAAATTAGTGAGGGTTTTAGGGGACTGGCCAAATTTCTTCAGCTTTCTCAGGAAGTAAGGGCGCTGGTGGGCCTTCTTGGCAGTGGACTCTGCTTGGTTAGACCAAGTCAGGTCATTTGTGATATTCACCCCGAGGAACTTTAAGCTTTTGACCTGTTCCACCTGCACACTATCGATGTAGATGGGGTCATGCGGTCCGCTACTCCTTTCTGAAGTCAACAACCAATTCCTGTAGCTGAATTTCAAGATTGTCCATTTTATTTCTCATGCTGCATGCATTCAAATATAACATGAAAGAAACCTCGATTTGCCTAGATGAATGAAACTCCAAGCGCCCTCAGAAAGATCAAAATCATCCAAATCAAAGCAAATCCATTTGTATCGCACCTCTCTATCTATTCTAAAATTTCATTTCCTCTGTACAATGGCTGCAGATTATGCCATCTACAAAATTCATTGGAGTACCCAGGCTATTCCAATAGAACCTGTTACATCTGTGACCCCCTACCACTACCAAGAGCTAGGGCAGCAGTGTATGGGAACACCGTCAGCTGCAAGTCCCTTTCCAAGTTGCACACCAGCCTGTCTTGCAAATATGTTGTCAATCTTTCATTGCCACAGGGTCCGAATTCCCACCCTAGTAGCAATGTGAGAATGCCTTCATCTGGATGATTGCAGAAGTTCAAGAAGATGGCTTCCTGCTACCTTCTCAAAGGCCGTTTGGAATGAGCAGTAAATGCTAGCCTTGCTAGTGATGCCCAGATCCAAAAATGAACATTGTAAAATGCAGTTCAGATCCCCATACCATCCACTTGCAGTGACAGGCTGTCCTTCTAGCAATTTACTAAAAATAGCATTTAATTAGTAAAATTGTTGTTGTGAAAGCTGTTGTGGTCTTTCCTGCCCTGACCTTACAAACTAATGTTGATAACTTCATACTGAAAACTGAGGAAGCATGTTTATGAAAACTCTTTAGTGGCCTAATCTTATGGGAGATTAAATTTGTGCAATTAAAGTCAGTTGGAGTGGAGGCTGATAAGAGCAATCTCCCGTCCTTGTGATTCACAACCACAGCAAAGTGATTGATTGTTAACTTATGTAAAGCAGTTGAAAAAGCTATTCATTTGCACCAGAATAAAATTTAATTCAACTGGACTAGCGACAAATAACCTTGGCATTAAATTCTGACTCTCTAATGTCTCTCCTGGGGTGGTGGTTTGGAGAAACATCTCTTCCAAAGGAAGTGTAAGGCGCTCCTTTCCTTTGCTACCCTGCAGGTCACCCTAGGGCAAAGTGTAGCATCTGCTTAGCCCCCTGATCAGGATCACATGAAACCATGGGAGCAGGTGGTGGGTAGTCGTATGAGTAGCTGGTACATGCAACCACTGATGCCAGGCAAAAAATCTCTGAAGAGTATTGAAAATGGCTGGTGTCACCCGTCTTATAAAGACACTGCCCAGAAGAAGCCAATGGTAAACCTCTACTGTAGAAAAGTTTGCCAAGAACAATTACGGTCATAGACCATGATTGCCCACATCATACAACACAGCACATAATGATGATGAATGTCACTTCTAGACCAGCTAACATTGCAACATCTTCTTGTAATATTTAAGGGATGTTGTCTAATTTCAGAGAGCTGCCCCAAGCAATAGCTTGATATAGTTGTATTCATGGAATCCTAAATTCCATCATTACTGACTATGTTCTGATAAATGATCATGTTTTAGAAGAGGGTTTCACTTAGAGTCCTTGATATTGACGTTAATCTGAATTAAATCTCTTGACATTGTGTCAAACACAGGCAAACGAGTCACCAACTGAGTTTTGCTTATTTGGTGTTCTCTCTCATCTGATGCATTAGTCTATTCCATACAGCACAGCATTAATTAAGGACACACTAGCTCAGTGATTGCTCAGTGAATAAAGTGAGTAATACTTTAATTGTGGGTCCTCTGGAGAAATCCAAGGTAAAATATTGGCTTGAGCATTCTATTTCATCTTTATCCTCAGAATTCATAGGATGGCATCTGCCTTCCTTGAGAATGAAGATGTTGTTGAAGATTCCTTTTGCTTTTTGTTTTTTAATTGTTGAACATTATTCATGATCAGTAATCAGAGTTTTGATTTAATATTATAATTGTGGGATCCTTTACTACTAGTTAGCATGTCTATTTTTTGGCATTAAACACATATCTAGTGTTGTCTTGCCATTTACCCAGGTTGGTCCCTCAGTTTCTGGTATACCGTGTTGGACTTCAGGCACTTGTCTTGGTTCTTCCCCGGTATCCAGGTATGATGGTGGTATTACAAGTGGGTGTACTCGGAATGCAGTGGTGAAAATCTCACAAGAACTTGGAACTTGCGAGAACAAAGAAAAAACAAACTGCTAGAGGAACACAGTGTGTCAAACAGCATTTGTGGTGGTTGGGGGGTGGAGAGAGAAGAGCATTTCAGATGAAAACCCTGCATCAAGACTGAGGGTGGAGAAGGAAGATAGCCAATAAGAAGAGAGGGGGAAGGGTGAGACTTGGATTAGTAGATGATAGGTGGACCAGGGAGTGGTGAAGGATATGGGGATGGGGCATAGGGAGGTAAGTGGGGGAGGGACAGGGCTGGAGTTGAGGGACGGGAAGATGAGTTGGTGGACAAGGAGAAAAGAAAGGGGGGCTGGAGGGTAATGGTGGGAACAGGTCAGGAAGCATCTGTGAACTAAACAAATGAAGATGTTCATTCTTGTGTATAACTAGATATAAGCAATGTAGCTACAGGATATGCTGCTAAATGCCAAGGAAGATTCACATTGTATCAGTGCCAAGCAATGACAATCTACAACAGGAGTCCAGGAGTTGGGATGTTCCTTTGGATCCTCCTAATTTCTCCTGACATGAAGGGTAGCCATGGGCTCTTACATGGGCCCCAGCTATGCCTGCCTCTTCACTGGTTGCGTAGAACAGTCCATGTTCCAAGCATTTCCTAGTAATGCTCTCCAACTCTTCCTTCACTTCATCTCCGATGCATTTGTTCCTAGGATGGGGATTTCCTTTCCTGTATGTCAGAGATGCCCTCCTTCTTCAAACAACAGGGTTTCCCTTCCTCTACTATTGATGCTGCCCTCACCCACATCTCCTCCATGTCCTGAACATCCACGCTTACCCCATCTTCCAGCCACCTTAATGGTGATAGAGTTCCTTTTGTCCACTCATGAGCCTCTGCATCTAACACGTTATCCTCAGCAACTTCTGCCATCTCCAAAGGGATCCTACCACCAAATATATCTTTACCTTGCCCTCCCCTTTCTGCTTTCTTCAGGGTTTCTTCTCTCCGTGCTACCCTTGTCCATTCATCCCTCCTCACTAATCCCCCTCCCTGCACTTAAGTGACCAAAGTGCTACCTGCCCATTCACCTCCATTCAGGGCCTGAACAGTCCTACTGAGTGAGGCAGCACTGCACCTGTGGATCTGCTGGGTTTGTCTGTTGTGTTTGATGCTCTCAATGCACCCTCCTCTACATTGGTGAGCACTGTTGTAAGTTTGGGACCGCCTCATTGAGCACCTCTGCTCCATCTGTCAAAAGCGGAACTTCCTGGTGGCCAAATATTTTAATTCCAATTTCCATTCCCATTCCAACATGTTGGTTATGGCCTCCTCTTGTGCCTAGATGAGGACACTCTCAGGGTGGAGGAGCAACACCTTATATTCCATTTGGGTAGCCTTCAACCTGATGACATGACAATCGATTTCTCCTTCTGATAATGAAAAACATTATTTCCCTTCCACTCTGCTTCTATTCCCCACTCTGGCCTCTTACCTCTTCTCATCTGCTTATTACCTCTCCCTGGGTCCCCTCCTTCCCTTTCTCCTGTGGTCCATACTCCTCTCCTATCAGATTCCTTACTCTCCAGCCCCATATCGTTCATACATGCCTGGCTTCACCTTTCACCTTCTAGCTATCCCCCCACCCTTTTATTCTGGTATTTTACCCCTCCCTTTCCAGTGCTGAAGAAGGGTCTCGGTCCGAAACGTCGGCTGTTTATTCACTTCCATAGGTGCTGCCTGTTGAAATTGTGTAATCTGTTGGAATATTGTGTCAAGTTTTGGTTACCTACCTACAGAAAAGATCTGAATCAGGTTTAAAGCCACCGGCAAATGTCATAAAATTTGTTAACTTAGCAGCAGAGTATAATGCAATACATGATAATATATAAAAAATGAATAAGTCAATTACAGTAGTATGTACAGTATATGTATATTAAATAGTTAAATTAACAATAATGCAAAAATAGAAATAATATTTAAAAAAGTGAGGTAGTGTTCATAGGTTCAATGTCAATTTAGGATTGGATGACAGAGGGGAAGAAGCTGTTTTTGAATCACTGAGTGTGTGCCTTCAGGCTTCTGTACCTCCTACCTGATGGTAACAATGAGAAGAGGGCATGCCCTGAGTTATGGGGGTCCTTGTTAATGGATGCCTCCTTTCTGAGGCAGCACTCCGTGAAGATGTCTTGGATACTACAGAGACCAGTATCCATGATGAGGTTGACTAACAACTTAAAGTAGCTTCTTTTGATCCAGTGCGATAGCCAGCACTACCACCCCCATCCCCTCCAAATTTCCTCAAACTCTGAATGAAACATAGATCCTTAGAGATCTTGACACTCAGGAACTTGAAATTATTTGCTCTCTACACTTCTGATTCCTCATTTTACCCTTTCTAAAATCCACAATCAGCTCTTTGGTCTTACTGATGTGTGCAAGGTTGTTACTGCAACACCTCTCAACCAGCTGGTATATCTTGGTGATGTAAATGATATTGAAAGAGTGCAGAGATAATTTACAAATATGTTGCCAGTACTTGAATACCTGAGTTATAGGGAAAGGTTGAATAGGTGAGGATATTATTCCCCAGAATGTATAAGATTGTGGGGAGATTTGTCAGAGATTCAAAAAAGGGGTATAGAACTAGAGATCATGGGTTAAAGGTGAAAGGTGAAATGTTTAAGGGGAATATGAGGGAACTTCTTCACTCAGAGGGTGGTGAGAGTGTGGAATGAGCTGCCAGTGGATGTGATATTGATTCCAACATTTAAGAGAAATTTGGATGGGAGGGTTATGAAGGACTATGATCTAGGTACAGGCTGATCAATGAGGCAGATTAATGGTTAAGCACAGACTAGATGGGTCAAAGGGCCTGTTTCTGTGCTGTAGTGCTCTATGACTCTATGATTCTAGGTAGTTCAGATGATAAGATGTATATGTAGAATTAGGCCACTTGGCTCATCCAGTCTGCTCTGCCATTCGATCATGCCTGATCTATTTTCACTCTCAATACCATTCTCCTGCCTTCTCACTGTAACCTTTAACATATTTACTAATCAAGAATTCTATCAACCTTTTTAAATATACCCAATGACTTGGCCTGCACAGCCATAAGTGGTAATGATTTCCATAGATTCACCACCCTCTAGCTAAAGAAATTTCTCCTCATCTTTGTTCTAAAGACTCTCTCGCTATTGGAAATATCCTCTCCACATCCACTCTACCTAGGCCTTTCAATATTTAGTATGCTTCAATGAGATTCACCCCCCCAATTATTCTAAACTCCAGCGACTACAGTCCCAGAGTCATCAAACACTCCTCATTATTTAACCCTTTCACTCTCAGAATTATTCTTGTAAATCTCCTCTGGACCCTTTCCAATGCCAGGACATCTTTTCTTAGATATAGGGCCCAAAACTGCTCACAGTACTCCAAATGTGATCTAACTAATGCCTTATAAAGTCTTAGCATTACATCCTTCCTTTTATGTTCTAGTCCTTTTGAAATGAATGCTAATATTGCATTTGCCTTCCTTACTACCATCTAAGCCTCCATAGAGAATTCTGTATCTTCCTCATAGGACTCAGCAGTTTGAGGTGGTATGCCAGTGGCATCTTTTCAAGGGTACCTTTTAAAGTCCAACAACTGGCGACCTTGCTGATAATGTCTGCACCCCTTAAGTGGATGAAAATGGTTGAGCATGATATAGCTTTATTAACATTTGAAAGTGAGTAAATGCAATTAAGTTTCTATTTGACAAAACATAATGCAGGCAATGTGGAGTACTTCAGCTTCTGCAAAACATTGATCTCGCTATTCTTCATAGTTGACATCATACTCCTTCTAAGATTTTTGCAATAAAGGAATTAGTAGATTCCTAAAATATTTTAAAAGCTATTTGGCTGAGAAAGTTACCGCACATAGCACATATTTTGTCTGTGCTTTGTCAATTTGGAGATCATTTATCTGGGAATTGCTGGGCATGGACTATGAAATTAATCAACACACAAACACAATAGATGCTGCTCTCCCATTTTTCTGTCACAAGTACAGGTAGTCTATTTGCAAAAGGTGTTTGTCACAGCTATAAAAGCAATCATTATCTCTCAGAGAGTGAAGATATGCTGTTTATATGCTGTGTCTAAGGAGTCTGGCAGTGATGTTAAAGCTTCATTCCTCTGAGTCAGGGATCCCCAACCATTTTTATGCTGTGGACTATTACCATTAAGCAAGGGGGGTCCATGGGTGCTCTAAGGTGACCATATTCATTACCAAGAGTAGCTTGACTACTGTGATCCCAGCCCAGCAATCGCACATCCAGCAGCACAGTATTCCAACAGCTGCCAGTGCTTAGTTCAAGCTTAGTTCCTGATTTTCAAGAGTAAATTTGCTGCAAAGGTAACTCCACTATTTTCAGAAAAGATTCCTGTGGTAAATATGCAAAATGCATGGAATTCTTCAGTTCCTGAAATGCATTGTACTTGCATCCGTTCGTAATTTGATCCTCTGTGGCAGGGGTTCTGAACTTGCTGAATGGTATTGGTTCATGGCATAATAAAGGTTGCGAACCCCCGTTCTGTGTAATAAGTAAAACTTGCACCATAAACATCCTGCTTCAAATCATATTTTATAGAGTGATGAATTTCTAACCAACACAGCTCTATAACTAATGAGCAATGGTTTGGAACTGCAAAGAACTGAATAACTAATGAAGCAAGCATTCCTTACAGTTACCAATGTATTTTTAATAATACCCTAATACAATTTCACTGCTTATTAATCACTGGTATACTGCCAATCTGCATGAATGAGTCAAAATAATGATGCCACAAGCTAGAAAGATTGTTCAGGATGAAGCAAAGATTGATAGCAGGATATATATATACACAGTGAAAGGTATTACACTGTATATATAAAACAATAGTTATAAGTGTGTCAGTTTGTGCATGGCATAGAAGTATCCATACATTTTTGGATAAGTAAGTAGTTCTCCTGGAGTGGTGGAATGCAGCCTCAAACCCCGGGACTTCTTGATCGCAGCCAACTCATCTGATGAGGCCATTTTGAAGGAAAGGTAGTTACTCTCAAGAGGTGACAAACTGTCAAACTGTAGACTGATTTGAATCTTTAGGAGTTCTAAATTAAAAAAAAAGAAATTATCTTCTTTAAGTATGTATTTTATTTGCAGTTTCTGTATCAGACTGAATCCTGAACTGCAAGTGTTAGTTTCTCTGCCTGATACCAAAAAATTAATGGAATCCTATATCATCTGGTATCATAGAGTCACAGAATCATAGAACATTACCGCACAGAAGCAGGCCCTTTGGTCCATCTAGTCCATGCCAAACCATTAATATGACTAGTCCCATTGAACTGTAACTGGACGATAGCCCTCCATACCCCTCCTATGCATGTACTGTTCAAATTTCTCTTAAGTGCTGGAATCGACCCTGCATCCATCAGTTGCACTGGCAGTTCATTCCATACTCTCACCATTCTCTGAGTGAAGATATTCTCCTTCATGTTCCCCTTAAACATTTCACCTTCCATCTTTAACCCATGGTCATTAGTTCTAGTCTCACCCAACCTCAGTCTATACCTGTCATAATTGTGTATACTTCTATCAAATTTCGCCTTAATCTTCTATAGTTTTAGAGAATGAAGTCCTCACCTATTCAAGCTTTCTCTATAACTCAGCTCCTTCAGTCCCAGCGATATCCTTGTAAACTTTTTCTGCACTCTTTCAATTTTATTTACATCTTTCCTTTAGGTAGGTGATCAAAACTGCACACAGTACTCCAACATAAGAAAATCTGCAGATGTTGGAAATCCAAGCAACACACCCAAAATGCTGTAGGAACTCAGTAGGCCAGGCAGCATATATGGAAAAGATTAAACAGTTTTCTTTCTTTTTACAATATTTTTATTCAGAAGAAAAAAAAACCAAGATTTACAGAGTGCAACACATAGATACATCTCAACATAACTTGTGAACATTCATATATTGTAATAAAATTGATCAAAATGTTATAGCATATCACATAAAGGTATACCACTCTGTAATCAAAAATTTAAAGATTAGTCATACATCATAAAAGAATTTTTTTATATAAAAAAAGTCAACCCCCTACCAACTACCAAAGAAAAAAGCTGATGGATGATAATGGATAATTAGAAAAAAAATGTATTCGCTTAAGAAGAGAAGATAAAAATATACATAAAAGTCTGTGCACTGTTAAGCTTTATAAATTGGAAAAGTAATTTAGGAAAGGTCCCCAGATATCATAAAAAGATCATTTCGAATTTAAGTGAGCAGCGGATCTTTTCTAAATTTAATTAAGACATAATATCACGTAGCCATTGAAGATGTGTAGGAGGGGTAGACTCCTTCCATTTAAGCAAGATTGCTCTTCTTGCTAAAAGAGAGGTAAAAACTAAAACCTGTAGGTTAGGAGTACTTAAAGTTATATCTTCATTTGCAATAATCCCAAACAAGGCAGTAAGGGGATTTGGGTCAAATTGGACCCTAAAAAGTTGTGAGAAGGTATGAAATACTTCCCGCCAAAACTTTTCAATTTTAGGGCAAAACCAAAACATATGAATTAAAGAGGCATCAGCAGAGTTGCATTTATTACAAAGTGGAGAAACATTCGGGTAAAAACTGGACAGCTTCTGTTTAGAAATGTAAGCTCTATGAACCACTTTAAATTGTAGAAGAGAATAATGAGCACAGAAAGATGATTTATTAACCCGTTTAAGAATTTTATTCCATCTATCATCAGAAATCTGATAATTTAGGTCATCCTCCCAAGCTTTTTTTTATTTTATTTAAAATGTCTTGTCTAGAATCAATCAACAAGTTATAGATACCAGTAATAGAACCATTTAAAAGGAGCCATTTAAATAGAACCATTTTAAAAGGTTTTAAATTTAAAAGATCATCCAGTAAATTTTTATCAGGACCTGTAGGAAAAGGAGTTAATTAGAAATGTAGGAAATCTCTAATTTGAAGGTATCTGTAAAAATGTGTTTTTGGGAGTGCAAATTTATTTGACAATTGGTCAAATGAAGCAAGAGATCCTGAGATAAACAGGTCCCAAAAATTCTTAATACCTAGTTCATCCCAATCTTTAAAGACTTTGTCAGTCATGAAAGGAATAAAAAAAAATTAAGGAAAATGGGAGATGATAATGAAAAATTCGTTAAACCAAAAAATTTCCTAAATTGAGCCCAAATCCTTAAAGTTTGCTTAACAATTATGTTATCTGTTATTTTATTTGCTGAAAAAGAGTATGATCCAAGAAGAGAGACAATAGAGGAATTTTTTACAGAATTAACTTCCTAAGACCTACTTTGATTCTTTAGATTAAATTTTAACATCTTATATTTGGAATAATATACAAGCTCGTTTAAGTAAAGTTTACCTACAAAGAAATAAAGAGATGGGTGGATTAGCCCTACCCAATTTTAGGTTTTACTATTGGGCTGCCAATATAAGAAATATTACTTTCTGGTCCTATTATATTTATCGTAAAGATTGCCCATCATGGGTCTCCTTAGAAAAGAGTAAACAGTTGACATTTTGGGCAAATACACTTCATCAGGATTGGAAAAAAAAGATGAGACATCAAAGCAAGAAGATGGGGGGATGAGAGGAAGAAGAACAAAGTGGTAGGTGATAGGTGAAACTGGAAGAGGGGATGCGTGAAGAAAAGAGATGAGAAGTTGATTGGTGGAAGAGATAAAGGGTTGGAGAAGGGGGGAATCTGATAGGAGAGGATAGAATACACAGTACTCCATATTAGGCCTCACCAATGTCTTATACAATTTCATCATAGCATCTCAACATCTGTACTCAGTACATTGATTTATGAAGGCAAATTTGCCAAAAGCATTCCTTACAACCTTATCTATCTATGAGTTATGGATCTGTATTCCCTGATGCCACTGTTCTAATGCACTCCTTAGTGTCCAACTGCTCACCATGTAAGACCTACCCTGATTTGTCCTTCCAAAGTGCAGCATCTCACACTTGCCTGCACTAAATTCCATCTGCCATTTTTAGTCCATTTCACCAGGTGGTCCAGATCGCACTGCAAGCTTTGAGCCTTGCTCACTATTTACTATGTACCCAATCTTGTTGCCATCTGCACATCTGCGGATCCAATTTATCACATTATCATTCAGATTGCTGATATAGATGACAAACAGCCAGCACCAGTCCCTGCAGCACTCCACTAGGCACAGGCACAGTTGCACTCTCTGGCTTCTTCCACAAAGCCAATGTCTAATCCAATTTACTACCTCATCTTGAATGCCAAGGCACTGAACCTTCTTAATCTACCTCTCATGCAGGACCTTGTCAAAGGCCTTACAAAAGTCCATGTAGACAACATCCACTGTCTTGCCTTCATCAACTTTCCTGGTTACTTGCTCAAAAACTAAGATAGTTTAAACACAACTTATTCCACACAAAACTATATTGTCTATCCTTAATCAATGCCTGTCTACCCAAAAGCTTATATCCGGTCACTTAAAATACATTCAAATAACATTCCCACTACTGATGTAAGGCTCACCAGCCTATAATTTCCTGGCTTATCCTTAAAGCCTTTCTTAAGCAACAGAACAATGTTAGCTATCCTCCATTCATCCAGCACCACACTTGTGGCTAAAGATGTTTTAATTATCTCTGCTACAGCCCCTGCAATTTCTGTACTTCTGTATCAGTTTGAATCCAGCAATATTAAACCATAAACCTAATTGTGGTGATGAGATAAATGTATTTTAATTTTAATTTAACTTAGCTGAACTTAATTATAGTTTAACATGTCCTATCAGCCAAAGAAAATCAAGATATATAGTAAAGAACTTAAGAAGTATTTGAAAAGGTGGAACAGTCAATACAGCTGCCTCACCTGAGCTCCGTTTCTGACCTCGGCTGCTATCAGTGTGGTGTTTGCACCTTATAGTCACAGGGGTTTCTTTTAGGTGTTCTGGATCATATCCCAAAGGCATTAATGGTTGCATATTCTATTCCTCATGACATTGAAAAGGCCAGTTCTTAGAGTAATCCCCTTAACTCATTCCCTCATTTCCTTTGCCCTATCTTCTCTCACAGTCCTCTCAACTCTCCTTCAGTCTTCTGCCACACTCATATATCAGAAGGAATTTGCAGTAGTCAGGTAACCCACCAATCAGCACCAAAATGTTCTCCTTTGGCTACTGTAAATGACCTATGAGTGTAGGTAAGCAATTAAAGGGGACTGATGGGTGTTTGAAAGAGACAGAGACATACACTTAAGTGTGTGTGTATGGGGTTGGGGAGTGCAGAGAGGGAAGGTGTCATTGGGACTGAAGGATTGCTGTTCTGAGAGTTAACCTGGACCACGTGCTGAATGGTCTCTTGTTATGTCATAGTAAGTAAGAAAAAGGACTACCTGTAGAACCATCTGCTCCCTACACTTTTTTGGTAAATAATCAATCCTGAAATCTCCCAAAGGAACACAGATGCTGTTTGACCTACTATGTATTTCTAGCATTTGTTCCTCTTATTTCAAATTACCAAAATTTGCAGATTTAGAAAAAATTATTTATGCCAATCATGACTTTTGCCCTATCTTTTCTCACCAAATCTATTTCCCCACAGAGCCTTTGCATGAGCTGCACCAAGCTTCCATGCATCCCTCAGCATGTAGTCCTGCACCCTGGAGTCTGCAGCATCCCCTTTTAGACATCTCACTGTTGTGGAAGACCAACAGGCTTTGGGCACAACAAATGGTATCTTCCACTGAATTGATAATGTTCCAGCAGCACTCGATGCCTTTCTTGGTGTGTCCCTAGGAACAGCCCATAGATCAGCGAGTCTTCTGTTAAACAGATGTTGGAGATAAACTGACACAAAGACCCATGCCTCATTCTCCACACCCTCTTAGCTAATCCACAATCTGCAAAGTGGGTGACTGTCTCTTCCCCACTGCAGTCATCGCAAGGATAGTGTGCACTGGGGATGATATGTCATCTGTACAGGAAGGTCTGACTTTCAGAGCCCCTCTCTCCACTAGCTAAGTGAGGTCTTGGTGCTTGTTCGTGAGTTCTGGTGATGTGGCATTCTGCCAAGTGATTTGAACAGTTCACTCAGAAAATCACCTCACGGTATCCATTGATCTACAATCTGTGATACAGATTGATCAGTATCTGCAACCAGTTTGAGTTGGCATTGGCAGCCAAAGTCAGCTGTGGTAAGAGTGAGGCTACGTTCTTTGGCAGCTGGCTGGACTATCCAGTGAATACTTCACTACCTGACAGTGTTGTGAATCCGGTTCAGAGTGACTGAGTTGTGCAACAAGAATTGGCTGGAACAGATTGGGAAGGTAAACTAAAGTTGATTCTAAGGATAAGGTATTTTCTGTTAGTAGCTGGGAAGCACTTGTTCATCAGATGTGATGTACGCTCAGGACTACTGTTCTCAGTGCAAGACTGCCCTGTTCTGCCATGGTACTCACCTGTGCTATCTTCTAGTTCATCTGACGGGCCAAAGGTTGAGCAGGTTTGATAGGTAAATATGCCAAGTCCCCACAGGACAGAGGCAAAAGTGTACCCAACGTTGCCTCATCCTTATGAAAAACTATTATATTGAGCTGTGCATTGATGCAAAGTAGTTAGACACCAACTGTCACTATGTGCTGAAATTCTACCAGTCCCTGGTATTGTGAAGGAAAAGGTCTAGCCGCACTGCCGTGTAATGTCACAGTCAGCTGAATGTTGCTGCATTAACTGCCGCTTTTTCCAAGGAAACGCACATTACCACATGTCTATCAGGCAGTGGTCAGCACAGGACTCTGCATTACCACTTATAAATGAGTGCAGTTTTTTAAACTTTCAATAATAGACTTTATTAAATGCAGAACTATATGATTATTCAAAGGAAAAAGGCTGTTTGTTTGTCAGGGTCGACCTTGGAGGTTGTGTCCCAGTTGCCAGTATGCGGCAGAGCAGTACCATATGGACAGCAAGCTGTAGTCCGTGTGGCAGGCTCCCCCTCTCCACACAGCCGATGAATACAAAGGAAGGGGAGAGACTGACATTGTTTGGGAATGTGGCATCGCTTAAGTTGCTAGTCAGTGTTGAACTCAACATACGACTGCTTTAGAGCCTCCAGCTCCATGGCGTTTACTCCCAAAGTCTTCCACATGAATTGGTAGAGCCCCAAAGCAGAGGAGGTTTGAGATCAGAGTTTTCCTTCTCTTAGTTGAGCTGCCAATCACGGCTGATGAGCCCCATCTGCACAAAGTGACTGGTTTTAAAACACCAGTAATCTGCCTTTGCTCCTCTCCTGTCAATAGAAATGGTCCTGCCAGGCTTGGTAGCTAAGCCAGAGGTGAAGACCAAGAAATGGACTTGGTTTTCAGAGGCTATTTGAGTCACCATAGAGAGCATTTAATATGTCGTGAGAGCTTATCCCACTTCCATCCTCAGCTTTAACAACTTTAAGGAACCAAATTCAAAGAAAGAAACAGTGCAAAAAACACTTTTACATTCATGGTCTTTGAGTTCAAACAAGCAAACACACAAACAAACAGCTCCATTGCCACTCACGTGACTCCCTGAACTAATACCCTTGTCAATCTTCAAGGGGCTACCCCACCCATTTGTATGGTATAGAGGGAATTGTCCTTTCTGATAGATTCTTTGCATTGGTTGCACTGAGCTTCAGTACATCCCTCAGCATTTACTCCTGTAGTCTGGAATGTGCCATTTGGCAGCATCCTATCAGATCCCTCGCTGTGTCAGAAGACCAACAAGTTTCAGATCGACCAAAGGGAATTTTCAGTGAGTTGATGATTTTCCAGCAACACTTGACATCTGTCTCAGTGTGTGATCTTGGGAACAGCGCGTAGATCAGCACATCATCTGTTTCACAGCTGCTGGGGATGAACCAGGACACAGACCATTCCATCTGTCTCTAAGCAAGGAGGTGGACGACCACTTCTTCCCCATCACAGCTGTTCTGAGGGCAGTGTACATTGGGGGTGATGCTTTCTGTAGGAGAAAGCTCTGACTGGGAAGGCACCTCTCACTACCAGTCACATGAGATCTTGTTGCTTTTTGGTCAGACCTGGCAATGAGGCCTGCCAAATGACTGGGACATTTGCTCAGAGAACAATCCCACTGAATCCATAGTTCTTTGTTCCACAATGTCTGCAGTGTATTCCCTGCTTCCTCACTGCCTGATAGACTTGTGGTCAAAGGTGTTTACTTGGAAGAATTCTTCCCCAAAGGACAGCTAGGGTGGCTCAGTCCAACTGACTGAGATGCTGCATGGCTATGGGGCCAGACCTATCTTCTGCAATACCAGAGACAGGCAGAAACTCAGCACGTACATGGTGCTCATGTACTTTTGATGGCACATTGTCTGATACAGCCACGAGTAAGACTATAAGACTTAAGAGTAGAATTAGGCCACTCAGTTCATCAGCTCTGCTCCACAATTCCATCACTGCTGATTTATTATCCCTCTCAACTCCATTCTCCTGCCTTCTTCCTTTAACCTTTGACAACCTGACTAAGCAAAACGTATCAATCTCTGCTTTAAATATATTCTATGACTTAGTCTCCACATCTGAACATGGCAAAGAATCCCACAAATTCACCACTCTCTGGTTTGAGAAATTCATTTTCATCCCTTTTCAAAATGTACATCCCTCTAGTCTGAGGCAGTTCCCTTTGGCTCTAGACTCATCCACTATAAGAAACATCCTCTCCACATCACATAAGACATAGGAGCAGAATTAGGCCATTTGGCCTTTTGAGTCTGTTCTGCCATTTAATCATGGCTGATCCTTTTATTTCCACACCTCCGCCCCATTCCACGGCCTTCTCCCCTTAATTCGTTGCCATGGCCAATCAAGAACCTATCAATCTCTGCCTTAAATACACCCAATGACCTAGCCTCCACAGCTGTCTTTGGTAACAAATTCACTACCCTCTGGCTAAAGAAATTTCTCTGCATCTCTGTTTTAAATAGATGCCCCTCTATCCTGAGGCTGTGCCCTCTTGTCCTAGACTTCTGCACCATGGGAAACATGCTTTCCACATCTACTCTGTCTTGGCCTTTCAACATTCGAAGGGTTTCAATGAGATCACCAGTCATCCTTCTGAATTCCAGCAATTACAGCCCCAGAGCCATCAAACATACCTGATACAAAAATCCTTTCATTCCCAGAATCGTCCTTGTGAACCTCCTCTGAACCCCTCCAATGTCAGCACATTTTTTCTTAGATAAGGAGCCAAAAACTGTTCACAAAACTCAAGATGAGGCCTCACTAGTGCCTTATAAAGCCTCAGCATCACATCCCTGCTCATATATTCTAGACCTCTTGAAACAAATGTTAACACTTCATTTGCCTTCCTCACCACTGATTCAACCTGCAAGTTAACCTTTAGGGTGTTCACCAGAAGGACTCTCAAGTCCCTTTGCATCTCAGATTTTTAGATTTTCTCCCCATTTAGAAAATTGTGTGCACATTTACTTCTACTATCAATGCGCATGACCATGCATTTTCCAACAACGTATTTTATTTTCCTCTTTCTTGCCCATTCTCCTAATCTGTCTTAAGAATTTCTGCAGCCTTCCTGTTTCCTCAACACTACCTGCCCCTCCACCAATCTTCATATCACCTGCAAACTTGGCAACAAAGCCATCTATTCCATCATCTAAATCATTGATATACAGCATAAAAAGAAGTGGTCCCAATACCAGCCTCTGCAGAACACAACTGGTCACTTGCAGCCAACCAGAAAAGGATCCTTTTATTCCACTTGCTGCCTCCTACCAATCAGCTAATGCCCTAACCACGCTAGTAACTTTCCTGGAATACCATGGGCTCTTAACTTGGTAAGCAGCCTCATGTGTGGCACCTTGTCAAAGGCCTTCTGAAAATCCAAATATACAACAACCACTGCATCCCCTTTATCTATCCTACTTGCAATCTCCTCAAAGAAGTCCAACAGGTTTGTCAGGCATGATTTTCCCTTAAAGAAAGCATGCCAACTTTGTCCTATCCTGTCCTGTGTCACGAAGTACTCCATAACCTCACCATTAACAATTGCCTTCAACATCTTCCCAACCACTGATGTCAGGCTATCTGGTCTGTAATTTCCTTTCTGCTGTCTGCCTCCTTTCTTAAAGAGTGCAGTGATATTTTCAATTTTCCAGTCCTCTGGCTCATTTCCACAGATACTGCCTGACCTGCTGAGTTCCTCCAGCTTGTTTGTATGTGTTGATTTACTTAGTTCATCTGCCATCTCCTTGTCCCCCATTATTATTTCTCTGGCCATATCTTCTTCTGGTCCTATATTCACTCTAATCTCTCTTATTTTTTATATACTTGAAAAAGCTTTTACTATCCACCTTGATATTGTTTGCTATCTTGCATTCATCATTCATCTTTTCCCTCTGTTTAGACCTGAATACAATCACCCCTCATTCTTCTAAACCAGCGAAAACAGGGCCAGAGACATCATGCACTCCTCAAATGTTAACCCTTTCATTCCTGTGATTATTCTCATAAACTTCCTCTGGACCTTCTCCAATGCCAGCACATCTTTTCTTAGATAATGGACCCAAGCCAGCTCATAATACTCCAAGTGGGGTCTGGCCAGTGCATTATAAATCCTCAGCATCACATCTCTGCAGTTATATTCTAGTCCTCTTGAAATGAATGCTAATATTGCATTTGTCTTCCTTACCACTGACTCAAACCTGCAAATTAACCTTCAGACAATCCACATAAGAACTCCCAAGTCCCTTTGCACCTCTGATTTCTGAATTATCCTCATTCAGAAAATAGTCTACACATTTATTCTTTCTACCAAAGTGCATGACCATACACTTGTCTACACTATATTCCCCCTGCCACTTCTTTGCCCATTTTCCCATTCTGTCCAAGTCCTTCAGCAGACTCCTTGTTTCCTCAGCACTATCTTCCTGTTGTCTGCAAACTTGGCCACAAAGCTATTAACTCTGTCATTCAAATCATTGATGTATAGCATGAAACAAAGTAGTCCCAATGCCGATCCCCGAGGAACATCACTTGTCACTGGCATCCGAACAGAGTAGGCCTCTTTTATTCCAACCTTTTGCCTTCTTCCAGTCAGTAAATTTTCAATCCATGCTACTATCTTTCCTATAATACAATAGGCTTTTATCTTGTTTGGCAGCCTCATGTGTAGCACCTTGTCAAAGGCCTTCTGAAAATAAAAGTAAACCACTCACTGACTCTCTTTTGTCGATCCTATCTGTTACCTCCAAGAACTCCAACAGATTTGTCGGGCAAGATCTTCCCTTAAGGAAACTATGCTGACTTTGGCTTACTTTATCATGCACCTCCAAGTACCCTGAAACCTTATCCTTAATAATGGACTCCAACATCTTTCAACCACTGAAGTCAGGCTAACTGGCCTATAATTTCCTCTCTTCTGCCTCCCTCCCTTAAAGGGTGGAGTGACTGTTGCAATTTTCCAGTCTGTGGAACCATTCCAGAATCTAGTTGTTCTTGAAAGATCATTACTAATGCTTTCACAATCTCTTCAGGTACCTCTTTCAGACCTTGGGGTGTAGTCCATCTTGTCCATGTGATATATTTACCTTCAGATATTTCAGCTTCCTAAGCACCTTCTTCTTAGTAATAGCAACTACACTCACTTTTGCCCCCTGACATTCTTGAATTTCTGGTATACTACTAGTGTCTTCCACTGGGAAGACTGAAGCAAAATACTTATTTAGATCATCCGCCACTTTTTTGCCCCCCATTACTACCTCTGCAGCATTGATTTCCTGTGGTCCAATATCCACTCTTGCCTCCCTTTTGCTCTTTTTATATCTGAAAAAAACATTTGGTATTCTCTTTGATACTTTGGGATAGCTTACCTTCATATTTCATCTTTTCTTTCCTTGTGGCTTTTTTTACTTGCATTTACTTGGTTTTTAAAAGTTTCTCAATCCTCTCACTGCCCATTAATTTCTGCTGTGTCTGTCCATCCTCACAGTCTTACTACCCACTGCATCGACTTGTATACTAACTGCCCCATTCTCTGCCCTATCACTCCAGTTCCTAACTTCCTGCCTGCTTAGTTTAAACCCTCCCCAACAGATCGAGCAAACTTGCCAGCAAGAATCTTGGTCCCCCTCAGGTTTAGGTGTAACGTGTCCATTTTGTACAGATAATACCTTCTCCAGAAATCTGAAACCCT
Source organism: Hemitrygon akajei (assembly GCF_048418815.1). Taxonomy (NCBI): domain Eukaryota; kingdom Metazoa; phylum Chordata; class Chondrichthyes; order Myliobatiformes; family Dasyatidae; genus Hemitrygon; species Hemitrygon akajei. The sequence continues at coordinate 129,266,488 of NC_133134.1, forward strand.
GCCCCCTGCACCACTTCCTCAGCCACTCATTCATCTGTAAAATCATCCTCTTCCAAACCAGATCCTCAGCACCTTCAGAAGGTCAGAAGAAACCATTGGATTGGTCAGGCCAAACTCCTGTTTGAAGCTATGTTCCATTTCCTGCTACTGAATCTTAACAAGAGTCAGCATTCTATTTATTGCCCTCTTCCGACAGTGATAATTTATGGCTCTTTGTTCTCAATCAGCAACCACTTTGAATCACTCCAGGCAGGCACCAACCTCAATATTCACAAACCTACATAATATATCCAACCAAAGAACATCTCACAACTATCATCTTATTTGGAAATGATCTCTAGTCCAGCAGATACCCTGGAGCATCACTGTGTCTTCGTTAATACACTGATCAAGCCAAGCAGAGTTGCTTCACAAAATGGCACCCTTCATCCTCAAGCACACAGCAAGAACAAAGACAATTAGTCTGCCTGCTTCAACTGTCTTCATTCATTCAAATTCACTGATTTGTAGACTGCTGTTCTTTCTGGCCAACTCCATTGAGAAGAACAAGAGCTGTGGGTGCACTGGTATACTACAGGTTTCCCTTGAGGTTGCACACCATCTTGACTTTGAACTATATTGGTGGTCCTGCATCATCAGCAAGTCTGTATCCTGAAAAATCCTATCCAACATTACTGAGCCAGAAGGACTTTTCAAGGGTAATTAGAAACCCGTGACCTCAACCCAGAAATGAACAAGTGTGAGAAAACTTGAAGCATTCTGCAATTGGGCTGAGTTCCGTCACTTTAGTTAGCATTGCAGGGCTTATAAAACTTTGTGTTCTTTTATTTTTTCTACCACATGTTTTCATCTGACTGTGCCACTGTACTTGTAACTTGTTATTTCATGTATTTGTACTTATACAGCAGCAATATTGAGATTTTTATTGAAGCCAAATAGTTTAAACAAAATGGAACTTTTCTGCACCTTATTTTATATACTTAATAAATCTTAGAATTATTTATTTCCGCAAATATCTGATTAGATTCTTTAAAAAAAAACAATGTTTACTTTAGGAGGGTACACACACAACAGGAATAGTCAAGTTTTCAAAAATTTAAAGAAGTGTGACATTTGACCTTATCTTCACCATCACTAGTTTCTTTATCCCATATTATTTAGACTACATCTGTAACTATAGTTCCATGAAAGAAAAAATACTTAAAATAGAAGTATAACATTTTAACATTGTACTTCATTAACGGCATGGTTAGTTTATGATTTTTTTCAATATTTCCACATTAAGAAGCCCCATTATACAGAAATCAACATTGATTCAGTAATGATATTTCTGTCTTATACTATATTATGGATGTTAAGATGTGTTTTCCTACTTTTGGAAGAAGCAGAAAAGAAAGATAGTTTTGTTTGTGTAATTTTCTTTAAAGTTTCACCATTTCAAAGATTTCTTCCATTGTCACTCCTCAAGGATGCTTGCTTTGCTCACTGTCTACTCTCTGTACACCGAGTACAGTGTGACTAGGCACAGCTCAAGCACCATTGCTGATGACACAATTACTGTTGGCAGAATTTCAGATGGTGATGAGGAGGTGTACAGGAGTGAGATAGATCAGCTGGTTGAGTGGCACTCAAAGTCAATAAGCCCAAGCAATTGATTGTGGACTTCAGGAAGGGCAAGTCAAAGGAACACACACCAGTCCTCATTGAGCGAACAGCAGTGGAAAGGGTGAGCATTTTCAAGTTCTTGGCTGTCAACAATTCTAAAAGATCTATCCTGAGCTCAGCATATTGATGCAATTACAAAGAAGGCACAACATTGGCTATATTTCATTAGGGGTTGGGGAGACTTGGTACATCAGCAAAGACTCCAGCAAATTTCTACAGATGTACCATGTAGAGCATCCTTACTGGTTGCATCACTATCTGATAGGGAGGGGGCCACTACATGGGAATGGAGAAAGCTGCAGAAAGTTACAAACTCGGCCAGCTCCATCATGGACACTAGCCTCCCCATCATCAAGGACATCTTCAAAAGATGATGCCTCAAATAGGTGTCGTCCATTATTAAGGAACCCCTCACCCAGGACATGCCCACTTCTCATTGCTACTATCAGGCAGGAGGTACGGAGCCTGAAGACACACACTCAGTGCTTTAGGAACAGCTTTTTTCCCTTTGCCATCAGACTTCTGAATGCACAATGAATCCGTTAACACCAGAACACTATTTTTGTGCTCTCTGTTTGCGCTACTTATTTGATTTAATTATATATATTACTTATTACAATTTATAGATATTTTACCATCATACATCGTGCTGACCTGCTGCCGCAAAACTACAAATTTCACAACATATGCCAAAGATATTAGACCTGGTTCTGTGTTTGATTCTTAGGTATTAGTTTATGCTGTCTTATAGTTGATGTACTTTTCTTACCTATCAGTAGGGACCACACCCAAGTCCCCAAAAGGACAATGTCTGTGAAACTGCACTTTGCCTCTCCTGCTGATTCTAGTGGGCTCAATCGCAGTCGTTCGTTCACTGGATTTGGTTCACTGACAAGTAGAAGATCCCAGTAAGTATAATTGAGTATTATAAAATGGCTAATAAACATTTTGAGCTTGAAACTGTGCATCATTAAAGTGGCATTGCAGAGGGTTACCAGACTAGTTTTGTGTGAGGTCCAACATGAGGGGAATTGTGCACAAGACCCAAGGTGTTGTGTAGCTGAACTAGCTTTTTACAATTAAACATGCTTAATGGCCCTTTGTCCAATATCTCCTTCCATTTCAGGGAGTGAAGTTTAGAGGAAATTGGGTGAGAAGAGTCTTGAGAGGAGAGCTGCTGGGCAGATGATTGCACGGAGGTGAATGGCGAAGGAGATGATCAGAGAATTGATCAGATTTGTGGTGGAGAGTGGCTGAGACAAATATCTCTGAGGTCAAAGCAAGATTGCAAAGATAACGGCTAAGTTCAGTTGAGGAAATAACTGGTAGGAATAGAAAACATCAGCATGAAGGGGCATATTAATGAGAGAGCTGTTTATTGATGGTGAGAACATGGATTAAGTTTAAAGAAATCGATCTGGAGGAACTGTGGACCAGTTACCTGACTTCAGTGGCTGGAAAGATGTTGGAGGTTTCGGGCTACTTTGAAGGCACATAATAAAATGAAGTCAATATGGTTTATTTATGAGGAAAACTTTGACAAATCTGTTGAAAATCTTTGAGGAAATAACAGACAGAATAGGCAAAGGAGAGCCAGTGGATGTTGTTTACTTGGATTTTCAGAAGGCCTTTGACAAGGTGATGGGCTTGAGGCTGCTAAACAAGATAGGAGCCTAAGATATTACAGGAAAGATACTAGCATAGGTAGAAGATTGGCTGACTGCATATGCCAGAGATATTAGACCTGATTCTGTTTTTGATTCTTAGGAGGCAAAGAGTGGGAATAAAGGAGGCCTTTTCTGACTGGCTACCGGTGATGAGTGGTGTTCTGTAAGGCTTGGTGTTGGGGCTTCTTCATTTTATGTTATATGTCAATGATTTGAAATATAGAATTGATGGCTTTGTGGGCAGGTTTGCAGATTATACAATATAGGTGGAGGGGCAGGTACAGAAAGTCTGCAGAAAGACTTAGATTAGGAGAATGGTCAAAAAAGTGGCAGCTGGAATATAGTGTAGGGAAGTGTATGGTCATGCACTTTGTTAGAAGATATAAAGATGTAGACTATTATGTTAACAGGAGAAAATTCAGAAATTGGAGTTGCAAAAGGACTAGTGAGTCCTAGTGCCGGATTCCATAAAGGTTAACCGGCAGGTTGAGTTGGTGTTAAGGAAGGCAAATGCAGTGTTAGAATTCATTTCAAGAGAACTAGTATATAAAAGCAAGGATATAATACTGAGGATTTATAAGACATTGGTCAGCCCACACAGAGTGTTGTGAGCAGTTTTAAGCAGGAGAACGCAGGTTGAGAAGGACAATAAATCAACCATGATGGAATGCTGGATCATACTCGATTGGCTGAATAGCCTAATTCTACTCCCAACACCTTAGATAATTCAATTTCCCAACAGAAACAAAATAAGATTGGGCTCCTTCTAAGTAACACTGAAGCAGGCCTGTTAGTTAAGACCATCTTCTGTATGTGTCTATTCTCAGGCTTTATATAAGGGGAACAATTTTGTGCACATGTTGTTAAAAGTGAGCAGTATATTCAACTATGTTTAACTGAACATGTCTAATGACCTCTATCATCAATAGGCTGGGAATAAAAATGCTGAAGTGCATCACCATTTAGGCTTAACATGAAACTTTAATAACCAAGGTTAATAAGCCTTGCAGTAATTGTAAAGGCAAACACTGCAGCTGCTGGAAATCTGAAATATAAACAGAACAGAAAATGATTTCAGGTTTGAAACAAGTGTCCAGGCCCCAGAATTCTGTAAAAATGTGTTTGTCTTCTCTTTATGGAAAGTATATTGAAGTTATTCTACTAAAGTATCACAGCAAAGATACTGTATATTGGCCACTGAAATTACACAATTTGTAAAGAGAAATTACTATTTGGAAGAGAGTATCTTTTTAAATTTCATATTTTAAAAAAATATTAAGGAATCATTTAATTGTTTTTAAGTGTTTGGTGTTATTATTTTAAACTTTGCTTAACTTAATTCGTTGTTAAATCATTTTGAATATTTCTGAATGTCGAAGATATTAATAAACATTCAAAACTTATTGAAGGTTTTGAGAATCTACTAAGTCAGAGGCAGGGCTCAGCTCAGCTGTGAGAACTTTTTTTTCTCAATGCACGGCTTATTTTTTGTCTACCACGTGATGGGAATTATGTCTGTGCTTTGCTTTGCCAAATAAGATCAGATGGCCTCTGGAAGGAAGTTTTCACTGGGGATCTGAATAAAATAAATGCAGGCTTAGCAAGTATGTGCGAGGCAAGCAGGAATGATTGCTGGAGCCAAGAAATTCTAGACTTACATGCTTGCTTAAATCAGTAAAGGTCCTTCTTAAGATATAAAGTTTTTTTTGTTGCTCAGGTTTAATTCAAACCAACAAAACAAACTTGATCACAGAAGAATAAATTTAAGGGCTTTTTGCTAGATGTAGCATTTGCTGGTCAAAATTCCCAAGTACTTTGTTTGAAATTAGGCTGTCTGCTTGACTACTGTGTACAGTACATACAATTCCCACACCATCCCACTTATGGTTGAACAGCTACTGAAGAAGTGGCAGATGATAGACATGAACTTATTTTCAGTCCTTAAAGTGATTTTTAACTATTCCTATTCATTGAATTCCCCTTTTGCAAAATGCGTTTTCTCTCATTAAAAAATGTATTATTTTTCTCATAGTTTGGGTTTACCGTTGAATATGGTGAAAAATTCATTTTGTGCTGTTTGTATTTCCATAATAGCTGAATGATATAGACACAGTAGGCCAAGACATTTCTGCCGTTTGTTTAGTTTCTAGTTTGCCTGTTGTCAGTCATGAAACAGGCACTAAACTATGAGCATTTCATACATATATCACTTTTGTTGCTTCGGGGCTTAATCTGATATTAAGCTAAATTGAAACAAGTGTTAAAATTACAGGAAACAACATCTAGGTTTAATTTCAGTTAATGTGATCTGCTACAATTTAATCTTGGACAATGCAAAAAAAACTTTATAGAATGGCTGACTGAGAGGTAGTAACAAGCTTTACAGTAATACCCTCACATAGTTTAGCTAGTGAGGAATTTGCCCTTTGGCTTTGAAAGAATCAATAAATAGTTCTGGTTTTATTCTAAAACAATTGGGCATTATCCGAGCTGTTTAGATTTCATTATACTTTCAATATTTAAAAATTTTTACTAGTTGTGATACACGGTAAAATATAAGTTTGTGTACATTAGATTGTGAGTTAATATTAAACTATTTTAATTTTAAAAATCTGTCATTACTATGATTTAGGGCATGAAGGATAAGCTTGCATTTAGTTACTCTTTTCATTTCATTTTAAAGTATGCCTTAGAAATGCAAGAGCAATTACAATGTTATACGTATTAACATCTGCATTTGCTGGTCGATATTAACTCCATCAAATGCCTCAAATTTAATATTCTTATCAGCATACAGCATGGTATCACCACTCCCTGTCGCCAAACAAATATCAGTTGCTTTGCAGATGAATCGGGAATGATAGTGCAAAATTGCAAATGTTTCAGCTAAATAAACAAAATATAGTTTAGGATGCATCACAAAAACAGCAATGAGTAAATAAATTTTCCACATGAATGATCATATTTCATATTTTCTTGTGACAAATAAAGGGCCAGTTGGCTTATCAGTCATCTGATGGCTATTAGAACAATCCCGTCAATCCCATTTCCCCACATATTCCACTGGAGACCATTATGTCACACATTATGCCCAATAACAACTTCCTGATTCACCACCAACCACTTATGTACAGTGTAATTTACACTAGCCAATTAAGCTAGCAACCAGTGTGTTAGGATGGGGAAGGAAATTGGAGCCCCATCTAATCACAGGGAAAGTGTACAAGAATATGCAGACAGTACTGGACATCGGGTCACTGCACTGGTGAGCTGCACTAAAGAGCACCACTGAAGTGCCTGAGTAACACACTCCTGGAAGTTCAGTAACCAAGCTGCCTGCATTTTATGTGCTATGGAATAAATCCATCTGTAGAACAAGAAAAAACATTTCTCTGTACCATGATGCATATTTGGAAATTGGTAGTGATTTTTGTGTGTGTGACAAAGTTCTAGAGGCTGGTGGATGCAAAGTAGTAAAGTCAACTGGAATTCCATATGCATTTGGTTTGGCATCTGTTAAGTTGGAGGATCAGTGTGTATTGAAGAAACTGAATGGGCCTTAAATGGGAAAAAAGGACAATGAAGGCTGGTTAAATTTAAATTAGAAGGCTTATCCTTATCTTAACCATTACCAGGTAGTTTACACCAAAAGTTGACCATTACCAGGTGCACTCCAAAAGTCAACAATGAAATCCTCACTGACATGTTCAAAATAAGGCCATCTTATTTTTTGGACATACTGAAGTATATCTATGTTTCCCCAGATGTCCACACCACTGCTGCAGTCGATTGTCTAAGATCAGTGTGCACGCGCTCCATCTCCCATCAGCAACTTCTGATTCCGACTTTCCATTTCGACCTCACTATTTGAGGTAGTGGTTGCGTTTGGAAACTGGTACTTTAAGAGTCCCGACAAACTAAGATCACAATTCTCAAGCAACTCTTAAAATAAAATGTGATAACTGTGCTGAAAGAATAGGAATTGTGAATCTGGTGGAGTCCTTGCAGATTGTGCTCTTAAAAAAAGAGTCGTGTAAGCACCCGGCTAAGGTTCACTCCATAGTGCCTTCTTACGCCATGTGTCCACATGTAAGTTAGTTTGGACCCTGTTGTCTTTATTTTCAGCATAGTGGAGGTATGCAGGGTGTGATGAGTTGGCAGGGTTTTATTACTTTTTTTCAACTAACTCCTCCATTATGCAATATGTTCAGTTTATTGCCAGTAAATTTAAATAAATGTGGGTGAGAAATTGCTACCATTCATGTGGGAGAATAATTTTCTTGGAGGCTGCCAGAGAGAGAGAGAGAGAGAGCAAAAATTGGAACACTGGAATGATAAATATAACTGTCAAAGGACAATCCAGTTTACAAAAATGTTTTAATTCTGAAAAAACAAGTTGTTTACTTATACTGTACTTGTTTTTAAAAATTCCTGAATTCCTGTAATGTTTATTATTTTATTTGGTATTCTGTGCAGATGCTCAGATTTATTTTTAAGCAGAAACATATCAGAAGAGCATGAGATTTGTGAAGCATATTTTTCTTTTAATAGTTTCCTAAGGAATTGTTGGGGAATTTTTGGATGTGATGCAGAGACTCCAGCCCTGAAAGAAATGATTCATTCGTGTGAAATGTTACCATTTTGGTTCTAAGTTTCAAAATATGCATATTTTCAGATCCACAATTACATTTTGTAAAATGTCAACTGTGAAAAATTGTAAACATTAGAGGAATTCAGGCCATCAAAACATACATGCTATTCAATTCTTATACTTATATATTTTGAAATGTTCTTGCTTCATCATGGTATATTTGGTGGTTCTTTCAGAATTTTCCACAGCAGTGAAGAATAAGATGCAGGAAGACAGGAAAGGAAGAGGAAAGTCCAACACAGAAACAAAAAAAAAGTTTAATAATATGTAACAGTAGTTACAGCAATTTAATTAAGGAACTGGATGACTTATTAAAATACATTAAGCAAGATGGATTAGTTAATAGCTTTTTGATTACTCCTTTAGATTAATAATCAAGAACACATCCAGGTTATTGAAACAAATGAAGTCAATAAATTTATGAGGTGCCTATATTAATGTGGAATTTGTTTCTAGGTATTCAGCAGCAGTAATAGTCAATGGATCTTGTTGAAATGTCAATGAAAATTGTTCCAAATTTAATTTCTTATTGATTGTTGAAAAATTCAATGCTAATACTTAATCTGAAACCTAAGTAATAGAAGTCAAAGATATTTCAAAGATAGATACTTTTGGTGATTTCTTTTTTATTCAGTCAAAAAAAACTGTGGTACCTTTTCCCTTATGAAGACAATCTGGCTTGTACAATGCAAGATAAACAAATTCATGGCATTTCCCACTTTTCTGAGGTGGACACTTCTAAAGGTAGATTGCCCAAGGCTTTTCTACACTATAACCATGCTTTTAAATGGATGAAGCTAAGTCATTCCCTGTGCCATCTTTTGTTGTGAGAATAGTACTGGAAAGTTTGATTTTAAAATGAACAGAAATGTTTAGATCGACAAACAAGTGACAGCGAAGGGAAGAACATCAGAGAGAATGAAGAGGCAGAGTTCAGACTTGAAATAGAAGAGAGCAAAGAAGGGAAATGCAAAGATTAGTCCAAACTCCCTTGTCCATTTGTCCCTCCCCACTGAACTCCCTCCTGGCACTTATCCTTGCAAGCGGAATAAGTGTTACACCTGACCTTACACCTGCCCATACACCCTCTCCCTCACGACAATTCAGGGCCCCAAACAGTCCTTCCAGGTGAGGTGACACTTCATCTGTAAGTGCTGTTGGGGTCATATACTGTGTCCGGTGCTCCCTGTGTAACCTCCTGTATATCAGTGAGACCCGACATCGATTGGGAGACCGCTTCGCCAAGCACCTACGCTCAGTCCACCAGAAGAAGCAGGATTTCCCATTGGCCATCCATTTTAATTCTACGTCCCATTCCCATTCTGACATGCCTATCCATGGCCTCCTCTACTGTCGTGATAAGGCCAAACTCAGGTTGGAGGAACAACAGTTTATATTCCGTCTGGGTAGCCCCTAATCTAATGGCATGAACATTGATTTCTCAAACATCCGGTAATGCCCCCACCCCCAAGTCCTTCACCATTCCCCATTCCCTTTTCCCTTTCTCACCTTGTCTGCCCACCACCTCCCTCTGGTGCACCTCTCCCCTTTTCTTTCTTTCATGGCCTTCTGTCCTCTCCTATCAGACTCCCCTTTCTCCAGCCCTGTATCTGTTTCACCAATCAACTTCCCAGCTCTTTACTTAACACAAAGTACACTGCAGATGCTGTGGTCAAATCAAAATGTACAAACAAGCTGGATGAACTCAGCAGGTCAGGCAGCATCCGTTGAAAGGAGCAGTCAATGTTTTGGGTCGGGAAGGGTCTCGACCCGAAACATTGACTGCTCCTTTCAACAGATCCTGCCCGACCTGCTGAGTTCATCCTGCTTGTTTGTACAGCTCTTTACTTCACCCCTCCCTCTCCTGGTTTCACCTATCATCTTGGGTTTCTCTCTCTTCTCCCCCACCTTTTAAGTTTACTCCTTAGCTTTTCTCTTCAGTCCTGTTGAAGGGTCTCGGCCTGAAATATCACTTGTACTTTTTTTCTGTAGATGCTGCCTGTCCTACTGAGTTCCTTTGGCATTTTGTGTGTGTCGCTGAGAAAACTTCATTTCATTCATTCAAATGTTTTCCCAATAGATTTGGCTGCAGGATTAAAGACTATGGCATTGTAGTTTGTTCCTACTTTACTTAAAAATTTTAAAAATAGAATAAAAGTATCTATCTAATTCAACCGGGTTAAACCTGCTGATTGCCTGCATATTTTTTGTAGTTTACACGATGTGTAATTTCACGACTGAGTGTAGAAAGGTATGTATAACGTTCAGATATGGGGCAACAGATGGTAAGTGCCAATTAAACCACATAAGTACCAAAGCTAGCAGGTAAGACTTGCTATCCACCTTGTTAGGATGTGATGGCAGCTACCCACTTGCCCAAATGGATGCCTCCGGCACATCTGAGGTAATTAGCAATGAATAATAAATGTTTTTTTTTCATTTATGCCTGCATGACTAAACTAAAAATACATCAACACTGAGTTTTGTATTATTATATTTATTACAAAACCAAGGAGAAACTTTCTAAGGTGTTTGATTATGGAGTAATAGTTTGTTCCTCATGTGCCATCTTTCTTTGATAATGTTCAGTTCTGGTTGTGTGATATTGTTAATGGAATGAAAGCTACTGATATCCAAAGGCGATATTTACACTGAATTACCAATGCTATTATCTTCTTTTGCAGGGCTTCTTTTGTCAGTAGAAGTTCTCCATTATCAAGAAATTCTTCAGTAAAATCAACAAAGAGGCAAGTGACGTCACCAAAAAACTCTAGCACCTTGGAGCCACAGCCAGTCCGTGTGGAGAAAATATGCAAATCATTAAGGAAAGGCCTGAAGTGAGAACCTTTAAAAACATGTTTCTATGTAACGAGCAATTTACTCAATTTGGCATTACTAAACTATATAAACTATAGTGTGATCTAGTACAGTTCGCCAAAGTGATACCTCTTCAGATTAACAATCGCTTCATGTCAATTCTTAGTGCCAAGCAACAGTTTGGAGGAGACAGTCTTCATATCAACATTTGCTGACTAATGTCACCCTAATTCTCCTCCTTTATTATGCTTCTCACTACCCTCTCTCTAGCCTCACCAAAGATGAATAGCATATGCTGCACTCTCTGCACAATATGGCTTGTAATTCTCATGAATTCTTCCTTCCAGTAGATGATGACTCCAATCTAATGGTGGAGTAAAGGAAGTTGTTCTTAAAACATTGATAAGTGTTCAGACTCCTCCCTGTTAGGAGTAGTGGGAAGAGGACATGTTCCAGATAGTGAAGGATCTTAATGTTGGATGCCCCCCGCCTTTTTGAGGCACCATCTCTTGAAGATGTCTCTGTTGGTTGGGAGAGATGTGCCCATGTTGGAGCTGACTGAGTCTACAACTCTGCACAGCTTCTTGTGATTCTGTGGACTGGAACATCTATATCAGGCTGTGATACAATGAGTCAGAATGCTCTTCACTAAACTTCTGTAGGGATTTGCAAGAGTATTTGGTGACATACCAAATCTCCTCAGATGCCTTCATTTCTTCACAACTAATTCAGTGGGTCTTTTACGACTATTGAGAGGATAGACAGGGTCTTAGTTTAATACAACATCTCTAATTTTACATCTGGAGGGTGTCCTAAACATACAGCCTTCTCAGAAACTAAGTCTACAATCAAGTGTTTCTATTAAGAGACTTTTGGATAGGTACATGGAGCTTAGAAAAATAGAGGGTTATGGGTAAGCCTAGCAATTTCTAAGGTAGGGACATGTTCAGCACAACTTTGTGGTCTGAAGGGCCTGTATTGTGCTGTAGGTTTTCTATGTTTCTATGTTACTAACTTTACCAAATACAGGTCTTCCTTGGGAAATGAACAAATTCCATTTTTACAGACATCGATTAGACTATTTTGTTCATAAGTGAGAAAATAATACAACTCACTTGATAAGGAACCATATACTTTCACAGTATGATAATGGTATCAAAACCACAGAGGACTGATAAGTAAGAATTATTGCTAAAAGTGGAGAGAGAAAGGAAACTATTCTGCTATATGGAGGAACAAATGTAGTACGCATGCCAGACTTTATAATTTACTAATGTTATAGCAATTCATTCAATTGTATCAGACATTCATAACCTGGGGATGGCCAGCTAATTTTTTTTGTATCAAAATCAGCAAATGTAGCTAACCGTTGAATAATAACTAAACTGGTGACTGAGCAAGTATGTCTGAAGTTTTAACATGTGGTTAAACTTTTAACATGTGGTCTTAAAAGTCTAGTCTGCAAATTCACTTACCTGTTCATAACTGGGTATTACTGGAAGTTATCCATGCAGCTGTAAGTTTCTGTTAATGCAGAGATCAGACCCAACAGATAGAGGCAAAGCTTCATCTTTGAATAATGTTATATTTAATGGTTATATTTAATTTGCAGGTTTTCTCTTGTTCCATATTTAATGGTTACTTTATTTTATTGCAGCAATTATCTTAAATCATACCAAAATGAATTGGATTTGCTGACCATGCAACAAAAAGACATGAAAAGGAACTCCAGATTGGTATGCAAACTATAGCAACATCACTATTCATTGAATTTGAATTGAGAACAGAACAGCTAGCCTGATACTGCGCCATCTTTGTTAACTGATTTTTGAATATTCATTTTGTTTTCAGAAAACTAAAGCACTAAAATATGTATCACATTATATTTTACTGCTTAGGCCACAGGTTTCATTGACAAGGCCAGTATTTGGAGAAGAGAGGTGGGGCCTTGGATGATAGAGCAGTGTATTTAATACAATTCATGTTCAACAGGGATAAATCAGTCACAACCCTTGAAACAAAGTTAAAATGTTTTCTCAAAATTGGTTGCCTAGAATGTTATAAGTACCTCTGGTTTCTTTTCCAGAAAACAAAATGGGAAACTCAAAGTAAATTACTTTGTTATCATCCAGGAAATATCCAGGTGTTTAATTCTCTAATACTGTGAAGATTCATGTGCTGGAATCAAGTTTTCTTTGCATAATAACAGTAAAATGTAGGCGAAAATATATGTTGAAATGATCATGATCCATTTTAAAACTATGTTTTTGCGCTGCAGCTCTGAAGAATTATTATTCTTCATAAAGTTATTTTGTGCATCAAATCTGCTTGTTATATCATCAAGAAAGAAAGAAAAGAACATTATTTTGTAGACCCTAGTTCCAGTCATAAATTTAAATGTTAGGAATACTATCCATTATCATCAACCTCATTGCAATTTACTTACTCTCATGGCTAGAGCTATTTGTGGGATAAAGAAGTAGGAGGATTGCGGTCCTCTTGATGACCGTTTTATCACATTGGGGAAATATATGCATAGTAATAATATGAATGTTTTTTGTGTCCTGCTAAATTTAAAACAGTGAGCATGTCCATTTTTGTGACTGACTACATCTTGTTACCTACAGCTGTGTACTGAATTCAATTGTTCAGAATCTTGGAATGCTCCCAAGTTTCTGAGACCCTTGTCCATAAAAGTCAAACTGCAACACCTATAATACAGGGTAGATGGGTATCATTCCTCTTCATTCTGCTTCGAGTTATGTGTCAGTAACATGTCAAAAGAAACTTCAATAATGCCTGTTTTTTGAAAGGAATTTTTTTTCAATTTCAGAAATCATAATATTAATATATTTTCCTTCTGCTTATTACCGCAGGCTTTTTTATATGATCTAGATAAGGTAAGAATATTTTCAATTTATAATACTGGTGCGGGTGGACTTCTGAGTCTAACTAGAATAGCTCACAAGTCTGATGTAACTGCTCAGTTTGTATGAAGTTAATGTGGGGAAGTGTACAGTATTCTGAGATTTAAATAGAAGCTGCAACATATAGATCTGGCCTAGATTAGTGGCTGCAGAGCCTACTTCCGCAGGAGCTTAAACATTATTTATAAGCAATTGCAGCATTTTTATGTGGAACCAAGAGAAGCACTTCAACATCTCTTGTCCCATACAAAATTCTAACTCAAAGAATGTAAGATCACTCACTGTGTGAAAACTGCAGTCACTACAACTTGTGTAAGATTCTGCTTTCTTTACTTAGCAGGGTGCCTGCTTGAAAATTGATTATGCTGCATGTTAATTTACCTGAATATTAAACCCGCGATTCTCGTGGATTAGTGGCCCTTCCAAAGGTCCTTCTCCACCCCTGACTTTCATGATTGCACCGATGGGCATTGAAAGGACGAATTATTGGTGGCAGGACTGTAATGTAGGATTTACATTATTCCTGCAGATATTGGTATTAATTATTTGGCTTTGACCGCTAATGAAAATGTATGGCACGGTAGAGCAGCAATTAGCGCGTCACTTTACAGTGCCATCTGTAAGATTGGGGTTCGATTCTCACCACTGTCTGTAAGGAGTTTGTACATTCTCCCTGTGAATGCATGGGTTTCCTCTGATGCTCTCGTTCCCTCCCACAATCTAAGGATGTATGGTTAGGATTAGTGAGTTGTGGGGATGCTATGTTGGCGCTGGAAGAGTGGCGACACTTGCAGGCACTACCAAACACATCTTTCCCTCCCCCCTCTTTCTGCTTTCCACAGTGATCTGTATGCGACTCCATATGCGACTCCCTTGTCCACTTATCCCTCCCATCCCTTCCTACCGATCTCCCTCCTGGCACTTATCCTTGTAAGCAGAACAAGTGCTACACCTGCTCTTACACTTCCTCCCTCACCACCATTCAGGGCCCCAGACAGTCCTTCCAGGTGAGGCGACACTTCACCTGTGAGTCAGCTGGTGTGGTATATTGCATCCGTTGCTCCCAGTATGGCCTTTTATATATTGGTGAGACCTGACGCAGACTGGGAGACCATTTCGCTGAACACCTATGCTCGGTCCGCCAGAGAAAGCAGGATCTCCCAGTGGCCACACATTTTAATTCCACGTCCCATTCCCATTCTGATATGTCTATCCATGGCCTCCTCTACTGTAAAGATGAAGCCACACTCAGGTTGGAGGAACAACACCTTATATATCAGCTGGGTAGCCTCCAACCTGATGGCATGAACATTAACTTCTCTAACTTCCGTTAATGCCTCTCCTCCCCTTCTTATCCCATCCCTGACATATTTAGTTATTTGTTTTTTTTTCTCTCTCTCTGCCCATCACTCTGCCTGTTCTCCATCTCCCTCTGGTGCTCCCCCTCTCCCTCCTTCTTTCTCCTGAGGCCTCCCGTCCCATGATCCTTTCCCTTCTCCAGCTCTGTATCACTTTCGCCAATCACCTTTCCAGCTCTTAGCTTCATCCCACCCCCTCTGGTCTTCTCCTATCATTTTGCATTTCTCCCTCCCCCCACTACTTTCAAATCTCTTACTATCTTTCCCTTCAGTTAGTCCTGACAAAGGGTCTTGGGCCGAAACATCAACAGCGCGTCTCCTTATAGATGCTGCCTGGCCTGCTGTGTTCCACCAATATTTTGTGTGTGTTGTTTGAATTTCCAGCATCTGCAGATTTCCTCGTGTTTACACTTGCAGGCTGCCCAGCACAATCCTCACTGATTTGATTTGGAGCAATAACACTTTTCACCTGTATATTTTGATGTACAAATAAAGCTAATCTTTAAATTTTAATCTTTATTGATTTATGTTTCAGCAAACTAGAAGTACTGAGAGATACATCAGGAAATTGGAATTTCACATCAGCAGGGTAAGATTTTGCACATTACCAATAAAGGATTTTTTTTCAAATTAAGAGGCAATTTAAATAGCCTCATGTGGATAATAAAAGCAGCTGTTTAATTTTCACCTAAATGCTGTTTTACATTTGATGAAATAAAATACATTGGGAGTAGTAGATTCAACTTGGTAAATCATAAATCATAAGTTCATTAACTTAGATGTAGAATTTTAAAATATGAAAGGTAACTAAAGCTATTGTTACACAATCACAAATTATTAAATATAACATTCAGTTGTTTTCTACTGGTAACATCATTTAAAATCTATGTTTTTGCTAACTTGTTAAAAAACACTGGACCATGACATTTTGAAATGTTTTACTGAGCTGAATTTCTGGAACGTTGTCACAATATTAGCATGGAAGCCATGTCATAAAATATTCATTTTAGCTGGAACTTCTACAAAAGAGATTTCATATCGTTAAAATTATGTATAAAATAGTTTTGGCAGCCCAGTAGCATAGCATTTAGTGCAAGGCTTCACAGGACCACCTGTGAGATCAGGGTTCAATTTTGGCTGCTATCTGTAAGGAGTTTGTACATTCTCCATGAGATGGTGCGTGTATCCTCTGGGTGTTCTGGTTTCCTCCCATACTCCAAAGATGTATGGTTAGGGTTAGTGGGTTGTGAGCATGCTATGTTGGCCCCAGAAGTGTGGCATCACTTGTGGCTGCTCAGCACAATCCTTGCTGATATGGTTTGAGATGAATGACGTATTTCACTGTATACTTTGATGTACATGTGACAAATAAAATTAACATTTTAAAGTGTTACAATATTAGCATTATTGCCTTTGGAAGCTTCAATCCCAAATTTTCACAGTGATGACTACAAAATAATTAATTCTTAATGTCCTCTGAAATATATTAGCAAACCATATTTACACAAAAATAATCACTAGACAACAGCTCCACATCACCGCTTTAGGGAAGTTTGCGATTGGCAGTGAATTCAAATCACCTATTGACCAAAGACAAGCAGTATGTAAGCAAATCTTTAACGCTGTTCCAAGCAAGCTGATTAGTTATTTCCTAGAATGATATTCATGACTTACTTTTGCAAATAATGTTTCTAATGAATTTAAAATTTAAATTTAATGGTTTTACTATTAGTATTATATGTGTTAAAAATTCATTAGCTAAGGGTTCACAACAAGTAAAGGGTTGCAATTTCAGATTGCAAGCATCTGCATAAAAACAGGAAAAATACCAAAGATTTAGTGTTTCAGGCCAATAACCCCTCATCAGAACTGGAAAGCAAGTAAACAAGCCACACACAGTGAGGGAAGGAAGGACAAAGAAAAGAACATCTCTGATAAGACGCAGGACTAGGTTTACTAGGTGACATAATTGCTCTGGGACCAGTTAGTAAGTTTCTGCGAATTTGTTTGAAGCAGTGTTTGTAGAGAGAGATGAATGAGGGTATTTAGAGAGAATATAAAGACCAACAACATGCTGAAGCTGGGAGATACAGAACAAAGCAGATGCTTTATTTAATTTAAATAAAGGTTGTAAATTGATTTTAATTAATGCTATTTACAACATGAAAAGTTTATTGTCAATGATCAATGGTAAAGTTAGTAAAAAACCAAAAGCCAAAGCAATACAAATGAAAATATAGTCTAAGACACAATTTTATATAAGACTTTGTAAAATCATTTTCTTACTAAGCGACATGATCGGGCTCAAATATAGGCCTAGCAGGTGAAAACCTTTTTTTTGTTGCACAAATACTCAGTTCTGGGTTGAACTTTAGATAAGCACACACGGGTTTCACCTTCAACTGAAATGAGATAATCTCTATCCTTGCTCTTGATGCTTGTTAAACAAGAAAAAAGCTTACTCACACATGTAAGCAGTTAAAAACTGCAACAAATTGTTCATTGCTTTCCTATGAATGGCAGGATATCTTCTTTCACAGAAATCCAGAACTTGCCCAGGGGCAGGTCAGTAAATCTCATCTTGAGTGCATGATCAGAGTGCAGCTCACAAAGTTCTTCCTCTTCTCTCAGAGTCAAGTTCTCAGGCTGAGCTAAAGGTTCAGAGAATGGGTCCCTCACCCAGTCATACACTTGTGTTCAAAGGGAGGAAGAATTTTGTTCTGAAATCCTTCCAGGTGGTTTTCAATAAGACTCAAGACTTTCTGATATCCTTCCTCACACTCAAGCCCAAGCAGCAGTGGACAAATTTCAAGATTTCCTTTTGCAACATTATTTTTCCAAAGGTTCAGTTTCTTGTTAAATCCAAGAATCTTGTCACTTGAGGTCAAAATATTTTCTCTAGGGCCTTGCAGAGATTTGTTCCACTGGTTCATATGATGAAAAATGTCTACTAAGTAGGCTAGTTTCTGCAGCCATTCTTCATCTTGAAAGCACTTAGCAAAATCAGGCCTACTATTTTCTTGGAAATACTTTTGCAATTAACCTTTTAGCTCAAATACCCTATTGAGAACTCTTCTTCCACCAGATTTCTGTGTGCAACAGGAGATCGGTGTGCTCTTTGTCCAGGTGTTCACACAGTTTTTTAAAACAATCTTAAGTGAACTGGTCTTGGTTTAATAAAATTAACTACTTTTGTAGCAGCATCCAGAACCTTTTTCATTTCTTCTCCATGAGTTTTTGACATCAGCACCTCTCTGTAAAGAAAGCAGTGTGTTATGACAACATCAGGATTTTATTTTTTACAAGGGAAACAAACCCTCTCATGGAGCCAACGATTGATGAGATACCATCGGTACAAATGCCAACACAGTTCCTCCAAGAAAGACCTTTTGTTTTCAGATAAAACAATATATCTTGGCCTTTGCTTGTTTTGTGCAGTTATTTGCAATAGAAAAAGTTTTATTGTATTTCACCATCATTTACAAATATTACAAATGTGACAACATGACATTTATTGGGGAAATCTGCTGACTCATCAACCCGGATAGAGAGCCTGTTGTTTTTCAGTTTATCACAGAAAACCTCTTCAGCATCATGAGACAGGTCATCAATACATCGACTTATCATACTACTTGAGAGTGCCCACCTTCTTGCCTGAACAAAAACCATTAAAAAGCCCGTTCTCAAGCGGACGACTGTGCTTTTCTCACGCACACAGAGGACACGCTACAGACTTCCCTCACAGTTTGCCAAGGCCACAAGGGCTTGCGGGTTAATGGTCAGTCTGAAGAAAGCAATGATCCTCTATCAAAAGCCCCCTCGTATCACCATTAATGACAGTCCTCTCACCATGATTGATCAGTTCACCCACCTGGGCAGCGTCCTCTCCAACGACGCTACAGTAGTAAGGGACGTTGACAATCAACTGACCAGAGACAGCAATGCCTTTGGGCACCTCCAGAAACGTGTGTAGAAGAACCTCCAGCTGTGTCTGTCCACAAAAATCCAAGTGTACAGGGCTGTCGTCATTACAACACTACTATATAGCTCTGAAGCCTGGGTCTTGTACCGCAAGCAAATCCGGTTGCTTGAGCAATTCCATCAGTGTTGCTTCCACTCCCTCATGGGTATCAGCTGGCAGGATCATGTCTCCAGTAACAAGATCCTGAAGAAAGCTCAACTTCCAAGCATTGAAGCCATATTGCTGCTCAGGCAGCTCCACTGACCAGGCCACGTGTCTCGCATGGACAACTCCAGATTACTGAAAGCAGTTCTCTATGGAGGACTCTCTCAGGGCAAGAGAAATTGTGCTGCCCCGTGCAAGAGATATAAAGACCAACTTAAGCAGCAGCTCTCTCAGACAAATATCGAGGTCAATGAGTGGCAGCAGCTGGCTTGTGACAGAGACCAGTGGAGAACACTGATTTATGGAGCAGCCAAGAATATTGTGGAATCCAGAAGAGTGATTGATGAAGAGAAGTGATGATGCAGGAAGGATCCTACTACCCAAGTGCCCGCATCCCAGCTGTTCCTGTGTCCCTACTGCTCCAGAGTTTGCAGATCCAGAATTGGCCTCTGCAGCCACCAACAATCATGCCATCACTCCTGAGGACTCTTCTTCCCTCCTGATCTTCACGAGGGAAGAACCAGTCATCATCATTATTGAGCGTGAAACCTTTTCAATTTCTCGTACTGCATCTGTACATGCTGGCATTATTAGGTTCTCACCAGCTGTGCAACTTTTCCGTTTCTGGGTAGTAAATTCTGCTACTAAATTACTTGCTCCCTGGAACTTTTTACGGACTGTGACTTTATTATCAAAAGCTTGACTCTGTTTGCTTTGAGATTCTAATAGATGTTTAGAATAATCATCACTTCTATGTGTCATATGGCTATGATTTGTAGTTAAGTGTCTTCAGTTTTGCTGGAACAAAATGGCACAATGGAATAGGACAATTTGGATCACTAGTCCATGTAAAACCCATTGATCAATAGTTTTCATTGTAAAGATGGAATCTTTTGTGTCCATTGTTGTACTAGTGCTGTGAAATTACTCAGAAGATTGTATCATTAGACATTGGACTGTCAGATATGTTCATAAAACACAGGGGTTAATAAAAAAAATAAAATTGGGCGAGTCTATTCAATGCTTGGAAATGCACTTCATGCTCCTCATCAGCCTAGGGTCCTCCCCTCCATGCAATACACCACTCACCAATGGTCATCACCCTCCCCACGTTGCGTCAAAAACTGAGAATGGACCCAACCAAATAAACATGGTCATACTCCTCACTGCCATGCAGAGCTGAGAGACCTCTTAGGAGATTGCTAACAGGTATGCTCGGTCACTGCCCACCACTACGAGCACTAGCATCACACATTGCATGAAGTTCAAAAACAATGTTATTTTAATCATGATCTCTTGTGGAACCCCTGCTGTGGAGGGTCCAATCGCAGAAAAAATTGCCAACATTTATAAAAGCCTTCATGGCATAACTTTTATCTTTCATTCACAAAATGCAGATATAAATTGCTTATTCCTAATTACCTTTGAATGATGGCTTGCAAGACCATCACTGGTCAGTTTTGGAGTTAATTACATTGCTGGGGAGTGAAAAGATAAGGATGGCAGATTTCCCTTCCTAAGGGGTGGTAATGAAGTAGAGGGTTTTTTAATGATATTCCAGTTATGACAATGGACTTATATTCCAGGAATACTTAATTAGCTGGATTTATTTTCTCCAATTTCAATAATCTTTAGATTTTTGGTCAAATATCTAGAGCCAATCTGTTTTCATCTGCTTTCTGCTATCTCCTTCATGACCTGATGAGGGTTGGACAGTTAAGGATTATTCAAGCACAGTAACCAATGCTGGTTTTCCAGAGATGTTCACTTTAATACTCATCTACTCTGCTCACTTAATCAAGTGTCCTTATAAGTTTGAATTTATCCATTAAATACCCATTTAACTTATTTCCAGCACAAACTTTATCTTCTTCAGTCTCCCTAACATCCAGGAGATTGTGAAAAGTGTGATGAAAGTAGATTCAATAGTAATTTTCAAAAGGGTATTAGATATACCATAAATTTGAAAGTAAAAACTAAAATACAGGCCAATAGGTAAAGCAAAAGGAATTGTGATTAATCAGTGTTTTCAACAAACTACTTGTACCATATTCAACTTGAAAGCTCACTCCATGCTATACAATGGAAAACAATAGAAAATTTAAAAAAATCAAAGCTTTGAAGAGTACCTTCATAGAGTGTTTCGGATTATGGAACTGATGTGGTCAATTATCCTGCAGATAGAAGAATTGTATGAGTCCTACTTCATCCAATGGCGTCTACGCAATGGGGCCAACAACATGAGAAGAGCTTACTCAGTGTCTCCTTCTACCAAAGGATCACGGGAAACACTGCAGGAGATTAATAGGAACTACAAGTTATGTACAGAGGTAACTTTAAAATTCATTGCTTTTTTATCATGTAAATATGACCCTGTTTAAAAAAAGGCTCCAATTTATGTATGCATTAAGCAGATTGTAAAAGCATTGAACTTTGGATTAGCGATTGATCTAATGCTCTATACTGAAAATGCTGGACGGTCCTGCCAAATGGTTTTGACCCAGAACATTGACTGTACTCATTGTTCCTCCATTTTGTGTGTGTTGCTTGGATTTCCAGCATTTGCAGATTTTCCCTTGTTTGTGATCTATTGCCCTATTTTAGTTTGAAGCATCTTTGTTTTCTAATTCCACTTATTTGAAGTAAGCTTCTTATGAAAGGTAGAAACTGCTACAAATTTAAAACAATTTACTTGATAGTTTATTTGAAGTGCCAATATCAAATTATCTGCCAAATAACTTACAATGCATTAAACTTAAAACCTGAACATCAAAATAAAAACAGAAGTCGCTGGAAACACTCTGCTAGCCAGGAATCATCTGTGAAAAGGAGAGACCAAGTTAATGTTTCAGACCAAAGTCCCTACATCAAAAGTAGGCAAATCATTTTACTTCATCAGTGATACTATGAATAAATGTGAAAACAAGGAGTTAATGAGTTCCATCAAGTGGAAGTTTAACATTCTAAATCTGCAGATTGAATTTCAGAACTTAAAACTATTTATGTGGTACAAAAATTAGATAGTTCAAATGATGCTTCAGGTAACTCCTGGTTCTGAATTTGTTGATTCAGCAATAATTTTATTTAAGTGCTTGTAGGAAAATTCAGTCACATATAAGGCCATATGCACTATATAGCAGTATTTTACTCAGCATGTGAAGGATATGAATAGAATCCCTTCTGGATATTCATTTGTCAAGTATCAATTACTGTCTTCTTCGACATACACATGGAACAGATCCAGATTAGTAGAGTATTTTATTCTTGCTATATTGACACTTAACATGTGATTAAAGGTCTTGTCACATATTGTTATTTCAAGGATAGCTGTATATATACCCCAAGAATTAACAATCTTACAGGATTTAGGTACCGCCATATGGTAGTTGCCCTATTAGTCTATGCCTCTCTCAGTAATACCATTAGCTTAAATTAAAGGACAAGAAACAAAGTAGATGGAACAGGTTGTAAGTGGAGCCCCAGATGACCATCTGTTCAAAATCCAGGATACAAGGTTGCAATGAAAGGGAAGCAGGTTGCAATTTGATCTAATGCCATAAGTGCATGGAACACAGGTGGGGTGGTGGTGGTGGTAGAGGCAGATACATAAGGGACATTTAAGGGTCTGTTTGAGAACCACATGGATGAAAGAAAAAATGGAGGGAAGGGCTAAAAGGTCGGCATAACATTTTGGCCAAAGAGCCTCTACTGTGACTGTGATGTAGTGTTTTATGTTTTATAACTTTAGTGCTAAAGCAGTATTGCCAAAATCAATCACAATCTTATTGAATAGCAGACATAAGGTGCCTAATGTTTATTTTTATGTTCTTACGATATTATCCTTGAAGGCCTACTGCCAGGGCTGGTGGCTGAGGCAGATACATTAGGGAGTTTTAAGAGATGTTTAGGTAGTCGCGTGAATGTGAGGAAAATGGAAGGTTATGGTCATTGAGTAGGCAGAAGAAATCAGTTTAGGTGGCCATTTGATTACTAATTTAGTTGGTTTGGCACAACTTTGTGGGCCAAAGGGCCAGTTCCTGTACTGGTATATGTTCTATGAGTGATATGCTGAAATAATTGGCGTAGTTTATAACCAATTGTATGCATACTACTGTCATTGTATACTTACCCAATTCAGTTTAGTTCCAATAGTTAGATTTTAATTTGTGCTATAATAACCTTCCCTACTGAAATAAGTCTACCATAAAGCATTCCATCTGACTAATAAAGTATTTACTTTAAAACAAGCAAGACAGCACACCAGAGACTGCTTTTTTTTTTAGCTGTTCCAGTTCCCTGGATAAAATATGTGTTTCTGCACAACCAACAGTAATAGATTTGCCTAAATGTTTTTAACATCTGTTATAATTTACTGAGTAAAAATGTACTTGCAGCACAAGGATAGATGATTAATCAATGGGTTCTTATGGAAGAAAACACAGCACTGCGTATTTACAAAAAACACTGTAGTAATTATATTTTACAGATAGTTTTTTGTGAATAGCTGATCAGATGACATGGTGTCTCCCTCCCAGCTCCAGTGACCTGGGTTCTGTCTTGATCTCCAGTACTGTCTGTACAAAATTTACACCTTCTCCCTTTCCCCCAGGTGGTTCTGTTTCCTGTCACATCCCAAAGTTATGCGGGTTGGTTAATTGGCAATTGTAAATCATCCCCAGTGTATGTAAGTGGCAGAAAGTCAAAGGGGATTTGATGGTCAGGTGAGAGAGAATATGTTACAAGGAAATATGTAGGGAAAGGGATTGTTTGGACTTAGTGTGCTAAATAATTTCCTTTTGGTTCACCATAAATTAGTTACAGTAATCCTTTGTTAGAAATTGAAGAATATTGAAAATTCCACAAGTTTAACTCGGCATACTTCCACCGCTAATATGTTCCTGTCTGGCTTTCAATTTTACATTCTCTGTAACTATAACCGACTGCCAAAGCTACAAGGTACGGTATATCCTAATGGTCACCAAAGACTCTTCACATATTACCAGGAACAAACATCAGCTCGCAGTACAGACTGCCGAGATTTATTATTCTCACTCTTGGTCTTATGCCTCCCTCTGGGTCTCTGTGTGCCTCCAAGTTGGACTTTTCCAGTTCTTTTTTCATGAGTGGTTGTGCTTTCATACACTTTAGCACCAAACTCTTGAAGTTTCTTCCAAACTCTTTGTCTCTCTCACCCCTTTTAAGGCACATTTTAAAAGCTACTTGGCTATCAGCCCAGATTGGATCAATTTCACATTTTGTTTAATAATCTTCTTGTGTATTTGGCAGGGGGAGGGGAATGATGCAAATGCAAGTTGTGATATAACTATTCTATTATTCTATCAATAATACAGAAACTTTCTATTGTTCATCTTCCTTCAGGATATGTGTGTGATAGAGAGGACACTGGAGATTCTCCTTGGTGAATTTCACATCAGAATGAAAGGTAAATGTTAAACTTCAATTGAATGAAATCGGTTTTGCAATTTTGTGTCTGTTTTTCTTTGTTGTCCTGGCCATTTTCTTTCACTGTCACCTCAGCAGGAAAACCCAGAACAGCACCATTTGGTAATTAACCACTTTCTTGTTGAAATTTTGCTTCTAAGATACTATATCTCTGTTCATATGAAAGATAACTGACTTAAATATTAACATCTTTCCTTACCATCTAAGACTTAGGAACCCCTGTCTCACCCCACCCTCACCTCTTTAAATTGGTTATCTTCCCTCTGCACTCTCAGTCCTGTTGCATGCTCCCAACTCAAGTGGTTGACTATCCCTTTGCCTCCACAGATGCCGTTGATCTGTTGGTTCTTCCAGCAGTTTATTTTTTGTGACTGGAAAACAGCCTTAGTTTCTCGAACCAACCCCCCCCCCACCCCCACTTTGCCATCTTTTGCTCCAAAGTACTTCTCTTGTCTTTGAATAAGTTTTCTGGGTACCTTGGTTATAAAAGTGGTTATAAAGACATTCTGTCTGACCTTTCAGAGTCATAAAAGATCCCATTTGAGAATGTTTAGGCTTGCCCTTCTAGCTAATATTTAGCACTCAACTAAAGCCAATTCTCTGGTCCTTTATTGTTATGCTATATGTGATGCAGGATCACGCAGAGAAGATAAAATGTTCTGGCTTTTGGAGGGATATACAAATGATAGCTTAATGTTATAAATGGCAATGTAATGTACCAGTTAGTGCTGCTGCCTCAACTGCAGTAAGCCTTGTGTCTTTCCAATTTCTGTTGCTGTCTGTGGTGGAGCTTCACATTCTCCTGTAACTGAGAATTTCTTCCTGGTGCTCAGCTTTCTTTCCATCTCTCCAAGTGCTAGTTAGTAGGGTAAATAAAGTTAGAGAGGAGATAATATATTCCAGAGAACTAAATAGGGGAATGAGATTACTCAGAAAATATTGGATCATTTAACAAACATCCTTTCATGTTGTCGACATATGCTAGTGATATTAAAACTGATTCTGATTCTGAAAGGAAGATGTAGCGGATGAATGTATTTATGTGTGTTGTGTACACATATTGCATTATTGTGTACATATTTACTGTCATATTTCAATGTATTGTTACAGTGAATTCACTGTAACAGTATTTCATTAGTTGTAAAGCATTTTTAATGTCCTGAGATCATAAATACTTCTATCAAAATGGAAACCTGGGCATTTCATTTGTTATTTCATGATAATGCATTGTGATAAGCACTGCCCTTTACACATTTGGTTAGAGCTGCCTTTGACTTTAA
This sequence comes from Hemitrygon akajei, assembly GCF_048418815.1. Classification (NCBI taxonomy): domain Eukaryota; kingdom Metazoa; phylum Chordata; class Chondrichthyes; order Myliobatiformes; family Dasyatidae; genus Hemitrygon; species Hemitrygon akajei. The sequence goes on from NC_133134.1 coordinate 129,292,442, forward strand.
TCACCTTTTCTCTTTCTTTTCTAGGTTTGATTGGCTTTGCTCGCTTATGTCCCGGAGATCATTATGAGGTGGGACTTTATATCATCAGACTTCCAACAGTTTTCTCCACGATATTGTTCAAATAACTTTTTCTACTGAGAAATCAATGGTTAAAAGTAAAACAGTACTAATGAAAATTTGTGTATACTTTTTATCCAGACTGTTCTCTTGTGTTGAAGTGGGTAATGGGTTTCTTCCTACAACAATTCTTTGTTTTTATTAAATTTGCTGTGATGTATTCTACCCTCAGTAAAGTTTCCATTAAGATCAGTTTATCGATGAACCATTATTGTAACATCTCTTTAACACCAATGACTGCTTTTCTTTAGAAAGGTACTTCAGTGTAGGTATTGTGTGCTGTGTGTTTATTATGTGCATTATGATAATAGTCTCATTAGTGGGGGTGTGAAAAACAAAAGGGATAATCTACGTATTCATGCTTATTTCATGGCAGTTTGTAGCTTGGGTCCACAGAGGTCATATCTTTGCTGACTACTGAGATAACGTTCAGTAAAGCTTAATTGTATGTTTGCTAATTGCTAAAAGAAAGATTAGAATAAGGCGTTCAACTCTTTGGAGCAATCATTAGATAGATAGATAGATAGATAGATAGATAGATAGATAGATACTTTATTCATCCCCATGGGGAAATTCAACTTTTTTCCAATGTCCCATACACTTGTTGTAGCAAAACTAATTACATACAATACTTAACTCAGTAAAAAAAAATATGATATGCATCTAAATCACTATCTCAAAAAACATTAATAATAGCACTTAAAAAGTTCTAAGTCCTGGCGGTAGAATTGTAAAGCCTAATGGCATTGGGGAGTATTGACCTCTTCATCCTGTCTGAGGAGCATTGCATCGATAGTATTGACCTCTTCATCCTGTCTGAGGAGCATTGCATCGATAGTAACCTGTCGCTGAAACTGCTTCTCTGTCTCTGGATGGTGCTATGTAGAGGATGTTCAGAGTTATCCATAATTGACCGTAGCCTACTCAGCGCCCTTCGCTCAGCTACCGATGTTAAACTCTCCAGTACTTTGCCCACGACAGAGCCCGCCTTCCTTACCAGCTTATTAAGACTTGAGGCGTCCCTCTTCTTAATGCTTCCTCCCCAACACGCCACCACAAAGAAGAGGGCGCTCTCCACAACTGACCTATAGAACATCTTCAGCATCTCACTACAGACATTGAATCTGTTGGTATGTCATGCAAGTATAACAACTGCATCTGGGTTCATAGGATGGTACCAATTGTTTTCTTTTGATTTTGAACCAGATTTTGCTGCAACAGTATATTGGTCATGGGCTTCTTAGATTGATTTGGTGGTCATCCATATAGTTACTCAAATGCAACACCTAAAGCATTGGAGAAACTCAGCGTGTCAGGTAACACCCATAGAGGGAAATGGACAGCCAGTATTTCTGGTCAAAACTCTCCATATAGACTCCATTTTCCTCCATAGATGCTGCCTGATTAGCTGAGTTTCTCCTGTACTTTGTGTGTAGCTCCAGATTCCAGCATCTGCTGTCTCTTGTGTCGCCAACTTACTCAAATGATCAGATTTGGTTTTACTGAACAGTTGATTCACTCACAAAAATGGATTTGCTGTTCCATGAAGTAGCCATGAGACTTACATCTGTTTATATTCACAAATGGTGATATCGTCATGCTGTATGTCACATGATCCTGTAATGCTAATTATAGTGCTGGATATTTACTCAATTACAGAGCTATTCAAATGCTAAATGTACACCACACTAATTTTTCTTTCTTTAAAATTGATCTGTAGGTTTTCATGAATAAAATGAAGGGAGGCAGTTAATGTTTAATAAAAATCTTAACACATTTTATTGAACTTCAAAACCTAAACAGAAAAGTGCTAAAATTCTTTATGTAATACCATCATCATGTCAGACCAGTCTCTTAAAGTGAAACCCCAACTCAATGCCAGCGGTTGTGAATTACATACTTTTCTCCCAATTGTGTTACCCTATACAAGTCTCCCAAGAATTCACTAAAACCAGCCTTGTGTAGCCAGTCTGGAGCTCTGAGGAGCCACCCGGCTCGTGTCCTGTATTCCATGGGTGGAAGAACCACAGGTGTCTCTGGTTCATCCAGAGGTGCGTTGACACACTCATGGTCATGTTGTGATGCCGGGGCCTGGCAGCAGAATACTCCAAATCTTGATGGGCTGGTTTAAGGCAATCTCCCGAAATATGTTCAGGATTTCCCCTTTTATCTATGATAAAAGTCTTTTCTCCCTATTCTAAAACATGGAATGGGCCATCGTAAGGGAACCTAAGGGGATGTTGGTGTGCATCATGGTGAATGAAAACAAATAAAGTTTAATGTAGGTCAATAGGAACCCAAGAGTGTTGTACGCCATGATAAGAGGTAGGAATAAGTGAAAAGGTATTAAATTTATTGAGGAGAGTGGAATGCTGTTGAAATGCTGGGCTGACCAGGCAGTTGTGGCATCAGGAATGAAATCACCTGTCATTCATAATGGCTGCCTATATACCCACTCAGCTGAAGATGACTGTAGGTCCTCTTTTGGAGCAATTCTGAGCTCCTGCAGGATTCAAGGTGTTGCTTCTCCTGTATGCTTTGGTTCACAACTCTGTGTCTTATTTTACATGGTTATTGATTGTATTAAATCTTTTTCATATCTGATTCTACATCAACCTCAAAGTTGCCTTCAGTTTTGGAGAATTAACAGCTGGCCTGCGATATCTTTTGCCCAACGTGCATATGTTACTTGTTGTCTCCATTTGGATGACCTCTACAACATTTCTTTTTGTAGTGTCTTGTGTGCAGGGTGATCATAGTACTTGTACTTTATAGAGAACACTAGACTACTTTTCTCTTCCCTTTCTTCATCAACATTGCCATTGTTGAATATGTACCTTTATAAGGCAGTGGGAATGATTAGGTAACTTAAGCAGTCTTGATCAGTTGACAGTTTTTACTGTTGGTTTTAGAAAGTGTCAGTTGTAATTGGGGAGGAAGGCGTTTATATGAAGAAATCAAGTAACTAGATGTAAGGTTGCACATCTGGTTAAAGAGGCCACTGTCTGGGTACTTTGTGCTATTTCTACAAAAAGAAACCTTATTAATGACTTCAAGCACGAAGATAGAATTCTCCATCTTCCTGGAACAGGAAATATAACCAATTGCTGAAACTTTTAGCTTTGACGGATAATTTATCAGATATGTTTTGCCACATGGAAAATCATGTCTGACGAATCTTATAGAATTTTTTGAAGATGTAACTAGTAGAGCGGATAGGGGAGAGCCAATGGATGTGGTATATTTAGATTTTCAAAAGGCTTTTGACAAGGTCCCACACAGGAGATTAGTGTGCAAACTTAAAGCACACGGTATTGGGGATATGGTATTGATGTGGATAGAAAATTGGTTGGCAGACAGGAAGCAAAGAGTGGGAGTAAACGGGACCTTTTCAGAATGGCAGGCAGTGACTAGTGGGGTACTGCAAGGCTCAGTGCTGGGACCCCAGTTGTTTACAATATATATTAATGATTTAGACGAGGGAATTAAATGCAGCATCTCCAAGTTTGCGGATGACACGAAGCTGGGTGGCGGTGTTAGCTATGAGCAGGATGCTAAGAGGATGCAGGGTGACTTGGATAGGTTAGGTGAGTGATCAAATTCATGGCAGATGCAATTTAATGTGGATAAATGTGAGGTTATTCACTTTGGTTGAAAGAACAGGAAAACAGATTATTATCTGAACGGTGGCCGATTAGGAAAAGGGGAGGTGCAACGAGACCTGGGTGTCATTGTACACCAGTCATTGAAGGTGGGCATGCAGGTACAGCAGGTGGTGAAAAAGGCAAATGGTATGTTGGCATTCAGAGCAAAAGGATTTGAGTACAGGAGCAGGGAGGTTCTACTGCAGTTGTACAAGGCCTTGGTGAGACTGCACCTAGAGTATTGTGTGCAGTTTTGGTCCCCTAATCTGAGGAAAGACATTCTGAGATCCAAGTGTACTTCGCATTCCACAAGTACACTTAATATGTTTTATTCATTCATTTACTCAAGGTGGGGGCTCTGGCTTGACAAATACAGTTGTCCTATACATTTGTTTAGTAATCATGTCATCTTTATCTTTCTTAGTACCATTCTTCACTTCAGCTCCACAATGAATATTCCCTGATGAGGTGATACTTCACTTCCCTCAGTAACTTGGGTGTTAACAATTAATGTGAATAACTTAGTAAACAATGCTAACACACTAAATCATAAACCTGCTTTCATATCAAAACATTTTCTATTTTTCTGTATGTGTTTTCTTCGACACTGTGTACTTCTTAGCCTGGTACTAGGCCATCTACAGAGTTTATTATGCTACTTCTAGATTTCCAAAAAAATGACCTTTCAGGAAGGCTACAAGATTCACCTCAAAGAATGAAATAGATATGTCTTTCATTAACTTTTTTGCACTTGATTATTGATTAATCTAATATCCATTCTATCATTTTTGTTCAATTCCGTAGGACTCCAACATTCAATTAAACCTTTTATACAGTGCTTTGTTAATTGTCTTCCAAACATCAATACATGCAAAACTATAGTATTTGTTCAACCCCCTACATCACTTCATCAAAAAGTGATTTGCTTTGAACAGTTCTGATTAAGAAAAGCCATTCCAAGTGAAAGTTGGTTCTTTAAGCAGTGGAATTTCTTTTGCATTTGTTGGTCACAAGTGTACTGTGTTTGGGGCTAACTACGTGGTCTTGACAGTCATTGAGTTACATATCATAGAAACTGGACCATCATGGCCATGCTGGCAAGATCCCATTTTCTAGCATCCAGCTATTAGTCATTGTGGGTGCTCTTCTAAATACTTCAACGTTGTGAGAATACCATATAACAATTACAGCACAGAAACAGGCCATCTCGGCCCTTCTAGTCCGTGCTGATGCTTACACTCACCTAGTCCCACTGGCCCGCACTCAGCCCATAACCCTCCATTCCTTTCCTGTCCATATACCTATCCAATTTTACTTTAAATGACAATACCGAACCTGCCTCTACCACTTCTACTGGAATACCCCTCTCCATCATTCACTTCAGGCAGTTGTTCTCCACTTAATTTGTCTTTAAAGTTCCTACTGATATTCCTGACCAAGACCTTTGCAATTTTTAACCTTTGTTTTAACCAGCATCATTGATGTATTCCATTTGGACCATGTAATCTAGCACCATTTAATATTAGCAACACACACAAAGTGCAGGGAGAACTCAGCAGGCCAGGAGGCATTTATGGAAAAGTGTACAGTCGATGTTTCCGACTGAGACCCTTCATCAGGACTGGAGAAAAAAAGATGAGGAGAAGAGTTAAAAAGTGGGGGAGGGAAGGGGCAATCACAATGTGATAGGTGAAACCAGGAGGGGAAGGGCTGAAGTAAAGAGTTTGGAAGTCAATTGATGAAAGAGATACAGGGCTGGAGAAGGGGGAATTTAATAGGAGAGGCCAGAAGACCATGGAAGAAAGGCAGGGGGGTGGGGAGGAGCACCAGAAAGAGGTGAAATATCAACTGTTTACTCTTTTCCATAGATGCTGCCTGCCTACTGAGTTCCACCAGCATTTTGTGTGTGATTCTTGGATTTCCAGCATCGGCAGATTTTCTCATGTTTACCATTTAATACTATTTTTAGTTTGACTTCTCTACCTATTATCATCCTGTTCAAATGTCTTCTTTTAGTCTTTCAAACCTCGATTTGATTTATGAAGACAGCTGAAAAATACTCAGTTAATGTTTTAGCCATGTCCTTTAGATTTCTATGAAGGTTTATAATTGGATCCTTAACTATTTATTTATGGATATTTGGGTAAAAGGACTCAAAATGCTACAAAGTGAACCAATAAGATTAGCAAAACAGGCTATTTTTCATTCAGTTCCTGGAATAAATTAAAAATTATTACTAGATGTATTTTTAAATTTTGTGAAAAATGCACAAGCATATTTCTTGCAAATTATATTAGTGGTTGAATTGTCTGAATTCTGTTGGTACAGCACATGCTAACGTGCGCCTTTTATGCCTTTTTTGACATTGTTCCAAGAAAATAAAGTTTCTAGGTTACTATTCAAGCCGGCTTCTCTTCAATTACACCATTATTCATAGGGGAGCACTGGGAAAATAACTTAACTTATCTTCATAGTAAGTGGTATTTCTGATGAATTGGTTATATAAAATTATTCTGAACAGAAATATATTATTATAAATACCTAAAAGATTATTATTTTTGAAAGGGGTAAATTTAAGGGAGCACTGTCAACTTTAATTGTACCTATTAAGCATCTATGCAATATGACGTTTCACTAAATCAAAATTAAGCATGATGCGTAAGTAGTTCTTAATTAGATCAAGCCATCTTAAAGTTCCCGCAAATCAACAACCCAAAAAATATATTGTGTTCATGTGGGAATAGCAGATATTAAGCAAGATTAAAACTCTACTGCATGGTATTGGAGACAGTGAAATTGAATAAATATCCTCATTTACTGCAGTTCAAAACAGAGAAATTTGAATTGAGATTGCTGTGCATCATATACACTAGTATCTTGTCATTGTTCCTTGTATCTTCCATCATATCTCAAAATTCTGCCCTGACAAATTGCAGCTTTTGTATTTCTTTAGGAAGAAGGCTACAGTGTCATGATAAGGTTTGGAAAGGACTGGGAGGGGTGAAAGTGAGGGTAATAATTAACCTTCTATTCCAGTACAGCAAGATTCATTTGTGAGCTGCAACACAATTAAGCTAGTTATTTGGCTAACACAGAGAAAATGCTGGAGAACTCTGCAGGCCAGGCAGCATCTAGGAAAACAGTAGAGTTGACGATTTGGGCCTGTACTCTTGTCCATGAATGCTGCCTGGCCTGCTGAGTTCCTCCAGCATTTTGTTTGTGTTACTCAGATTTCCAGCATCTGCAGATTTTCTCTTGTTCGTAATCATTTGACTATCTTTAGGAGGAAGCCATAAATTCCCAGCAGCAGTTTTATGGACCTTTTATGAAGTGATGACATTGTGTGGTAGAAAGGTGTTTCCTTAAAACCTCAAAATATGATCATTTGTGCTGGATTGTTACAGGGGTGTCTTACCTATCTTAGACTACATCTTACCGATCTGCGCAGCTTGTTTTGATGTTATACAAATGGTATTTTCGGATTCCTGAGCTTGAGCTTGATCTTGAATTAGTTAATTTATACCTGATATGCATTCCAAATGCTTGAAAAATGTATTCCTGTCTTTTCTCCTTAGCAATGCAGAACTAGCAAGAAAAATGCAATAACAGAAAAATTCGTCTTGAAAGCCATGAATGTAATTTTGGAGTGCAGTTTATTCCTTTATACCAACAAACATTATAATTTATCTGCTGCAGTTGATGCAACTCCCCATTTCACCTCTCACCCACACCCACCAATCCCTCCCAGACTCTTCCAACCCTTATCACAACTCTGTTGCCTTCTTCCTAAAGAAATTCAAAAGCTGCAACTCATCAGGGTAAAATTTTGATATGAGTGAAGTTTTCATTTGAAAGGGTGAATAAAACTCAGTAGTTTCTGAATGTGAGGAGTTTAAATGTTATTTAAACTGCAGTTACTCAGTTTCTTTGCAACCTTAAGCCTCTCTGTTTTGGATTCAAAAACATCATATGCTTTTTTTGAGTCCTTTAAAGGATGGTGCATCTTGTAAACCACCACATGCTGTGAGCATTGACCTTTTTGTGGTGGTCATCTCAAATGGGTCCATGTTAAATAAAGTTAGCTGTTTGATTGTATAGTTCTCAAGTTTCTCACATTTCTCAGAAATGTTTTCCCTTGACTGTAATAGTGCTGATCAGAATTTCATGTGTTTCCTTGCATCTGCTTCATGCTGTTTTTCTTGGTTTTGTCTTAAATGCATAAATGTTGATTATCTATTGTATAAGGAAAAATATATACACACAGGTTGTGCAAACAATGAGCATAACCGGAAGCAAGCCACCTTCCTTCTATGATTTGCCTTCAGCACAAAAGAATGGGTAATTTTCTTTAATATTTTCATAAACCATACCACTTCACCTCTGAGGCACAGGAAGGTAGATTATTTTACAGGATGTGAAACTAAAAGTTTGCAAACTTCCTGATATTAGTATTATTTGCAAAACACTAAATGAAGCTATGATCCAGTTTTGGGATGATTGCTTTCTGGGAAGAAGAAATGATATTTTTGCTATTGGGAATCTACTCAAAAGATAAAGCTCCCCATATTTTGTATATAATTTGTAGCTCAGTTTTATTTAAGGTAAATTAATAGAAATTTGCCTTTCATTTTTTTCTATTGATATGCCACTCATTGGCTCATAAAACCACAGGTGTTAGGCATCCTCCAACATCTTATCTGACATGTAGTTTTGAAGTGTGACATCAGTTATGTACAACACATGATAGATAATGGTCAGGAAAAGGGTTCAGCTTCTGCTAGTTGATTCAAACACATTGAAGCTACTATAAGTCATCTGTAAGATCCCTTGGTGATATTAGTTAATTTGATGCTGACTGGAAATACAGACACTGACTTTTCCAATCTGAGCTGCTGAACCACATACAAGGGGATTTTTCTGAGCCACTTAGGAAGCTTTTGTAGAATTTATATTTAAAAATTTGTTAATTCAAATGTTGCTTTATTTAAATTGGGTATCAAACTTTGTACAGCAAGCTAGACCATTCCATAATTTGAACATCTAGTGATTATAAACCCAAGTCACTTTGAAATTCAAAGTAAACTTATTATCAAAGTACATGTATGTCATCATATACCACCTTGAGATTCATTTTCTTGTGGGCACACTCAATAAATCCAATAACCATATAGAATCAATGAAAGAATGCACCAACTGGGCATACAGCTAACAGGCAAAAGGCAAAGAAATGTGACATGGAGAAAAAATAAATAAGCAATAAGTATCAAAAACATGAGATGAAAGTGAGTCTATGGGATACGGGAACATGTCAGTGAAGAGTTAAGTGAAGTTATCCCCTTTGGTTCAAAAGCCTGATAGTTGAGGAGTAGTAACTGTTCCTGAATTTGGTGATGTGAGTCCTAAACCTCCAGTACCTTCTTGATTCTAATGTTGCTCTATTTGGCAGCAGTGTGAAGAGAACATGACCTGGGTGGTGGGGGTCCCTGATGATGGATGCTGTTTTTCTTTGACAATGTTCCGTGTAGATGTGCTCATTGGTGGGGAGGACTTTACCCACGATAGACTGGGTCATATCCACTATTTTTTGAAGGATTTTCCATTCAAGTGCATTGGTGTTTTCATACCAGGCTGTGATGCAGCCAATTAGTACACTCCCTATCACACATATATAGAATTCTGTCAAAGTTTTAAATGTCACAAACGCCTAAGGAAGTAGAAGAGCTGCTGTTCTTTCTTCGCATATGTCCTGGGTCCAGGACAGGTCTTCTGAAATGATAACACTGAGAAACTTGAAGTCTCTCCACCTCTGATTCCCCCAGTGAGGGCTGGCTGAAGGACCTCTAGTTTCCTTCTCCCGAAGTCAATAATCAGCTCCTTGGTCTTGCTGATGTTGAGTAATAGCTTACTGTTGTGGCACCACTCAGCTAGATTTCCAATCTCCCTTCTATATACTGATTCATCACTACCTTTGATTCATTCTACAATGGTTCAGATGGCAGCAACATCTCCTCCACAATCTCTATCAGCGCCACAACATTGTGCGCTTAGTGCCCCACTGTACTTGCTTTATACTTATGACTGTGAGGCTAAGCATATCTCCAAAGCCATATTTAAGTTTTTTGATGACAAATCAGAATATAGGATGGAGATGGAAAATCTGGTTGAATGGTGCCACAACAACAACCTCCCACTCAATATCAGCAAGACCAAAGAAATGAATATTGACTTCAGGAGGAGGAAACTTGAGGTCCGTGAGCCAGTCCTTATCAGGCACTGGAGAGGGTCATCAACTTTAAATTTCTCAGTGTTACCATTTCAGAGGACCTTTCCTGAGTCTAACACGTAAATGCAATTGCAAAGAAAGCTTGGCAATGCCTCTACCTTCATAGAAGTTTGCAAAGATTAGGCATGTCATCTAAAACTTTGACAAACTTCTATAGATACGTGGTGAAGAGTATATTGACTGGTTGCATCATGGCCTGATATGGAAACACTGATGACCTTGTATGAAAAAGTCTGCAAAAAGTAGTGGATATGGTCCAGTCCATCACAGGTAAAGCCCTCCCCATCACTGAGCACATCTACATGGAGCGCTGTTGCAGGAAGGTAGCATCCATCATTAGGGACCCCCACCATTCAGACAATGCTCTCTTCTTGCTGCCACTATCAGGAAGAAGAAACAGGAGCCTCGGGACCTACAACACCAGGTTCTGGAACAGTTATTACCCCTCAATCGTCAGGCTCTTGAACTAAAGGGGATAACTTCACCCAGGTCCACTCGGCCTATCACTGAATTGTTCCCACAACCTATGGACTCACTTAAGGACTTTTCATCTCATGTTTGCGATATTTATTATGTACTTATTTATTGTTATTATCATTATTATTGTTATTATTATTTCTTTTTTCTTTTTGTATTTGCACAGTTTGATGCCTTTCTCACATTGTTTTTTGGCCTGTTCTTTTGGGTGCGGTCTTTGATTCTACCGTATTTCTTATATGTATTGTAATTGCCTGAAAGAAAATAAATCTTAGTGTTGTGCAGCATATGCTGACATATATGTACTTTGATTAGAAATTTACTTTAACTATAATCAAACCTTTCATAGGGTTTTGAAAGGAAGATTCTGTGCCGCCAAGGAAGATCACTTTCTAAAAATAGAATCCTCTTGATTTTGACGTAGGTATTGTTTCGGTATGGTCGACAGAGATGGAAGTTAAAAGGAAAAATCAATGCTGATGACAGACAAACATGGGATGAAGAAGAGATGGTCTTCATTCCTCACCTTAATGAAGATATTGAAATCAAGGTACTTCGTTGCAAACTTAGTGAAAAGTATATACATTTTTTTTATTAAAGTATATTAGCATTGTTAACTCATAGCTTAGGTAAAGCAGACCACAGCTACAGATATAGGTCCCTCTTTATCTGGTAAATTGCCTGTGTCAGATGATTTCTCCCCACTATACTTTATTTTTTAATTTTTACTCACCACTATTGTCTCTAATAACTTGGAGGTCAATTTTCATCCTGCTGAGTGAGTGGTCACATTCAGTTTACTGAAGGAATGCTTGTAGCATGCAAAAGTCCCTCCAATGGAGGAAAAATAACTTGGAAAGCACTGATTAGAAACTGTAGTAAAAACAATATACTTTATACATTAGATTAAAGCTGAAGATCAATGGAATATAAGGCCAATTCACTTTCAGAATTCTTTACAAACTTCAAGATTAGGTTTATTATTCAAAAACAACTAATTATTTGGCAAGCAGCTATGTGCTTCGGTTCCCAAGAATTCCAACCAAATGTCAATAAGATGCAAAACATCTGACGAAATTATCTCCCATTTATTATACTTGTGTCCATAATTATGCATTGTGCAGTTCAGCCATAAGTATGTTGCAGTAAATCAGCAACCTGATTAAAAGCAATGGGCCAAACTTACGGTCAGTATTCAGCTCCCATACGTGATCCAAGCGGAAATTTGAATGGGATAGCTGGTCAGATCATTTGTAACAAGATCTTGATGTCATAAAACCTTACAGAACTGCAAAAGAATGTGTCAGAAGCGGAGATAAAAATCTAATCTATTACCAACTGTTAAGTATTAGAATAATAAAAAAAGTAAAAGCAAGAAGAGTGGAAGAAAAAAGTCTGAAACTCATTACAACACAATTCTAACTAATGCCTACTTGTCCCCCACAATGTCCTTCTATTTAAATAAATAACAAAACATTCTCTTTAGCTTTCCCAATATGGTGCAAATTCTTTTGGGAGGGCAGGTGACATCCCTAGGTGACAGGAGATCTTTATAACTATCCACTACCCCACTGAACTCTATCTCCGTACTGCAGTGGCTTTCCAATGGTGTTCTATGTTTACACGCATGGGTGGAAATTCTGAGTTGGTGGTAGTTATATGGGATATTACAGGCGATAAAAAGTCATTGATGAGTGCTGTGATCCATAGCATTATTTTACTGGCTGTAAATCCCCCTGTGATTTTGATCATTAGTACCTGTAATTACATCTAGATAATTAGCAATTCTTGAGTATGATGTGATGAAGGGACAACTGACCACAATATTTTATTTTGCTATGTGTCAGCGCTTTATGCATGGATGTTCTATGTGGTGGCAAGTATAATCTTAGCATTAATTCATTATCTGGTTCTTTACTTAGCCTTGATTAAATAATAATTCATAACACCATACTGAATATGAATGTTTTGATTCACGTGCACTGTATCTTTCATGTAACTTCAGCTTTCATTTTGGGGTGTTGCCATAACAGTTTTAAACACAATATTATCTTTTCCAGTTTGATGCATGAATTAGCAAAATGGTGGACACCAATCAATTGTAAGAGAAAATAGCAATAAGTTGTAATAGCAGTGGGATTGTTAGCTAGTAACAGAAAAAGAAACATTACCATATTATAAGGTGGTAGACTTGGAAAAACTAAAAGGAATACAAAAACAGTTAATGGAATATTTTCAGAAACAATGTCAGTGAAAATGTTAATAGGCACTTGGAAGGATTTGAGTTTGTAAATTAGGTCTAGCATAAGTTTATTTGTTGAAGGAAAATTGTGTTTGGCCTTATTGAAATTTTTGCTGAACTAACAGAAAAGCTTGATGATGGGAATGTAATTTGCATGAATTTTTAGGAGACAATTATAAAGCTATATAAGGCTGGTTAGGCCCAAGGAATTAAAAGATCAGTAGCAATATGAATAGTAAAATAGCTTTAAGTAGAAAGCAGAGAAGAATGGTATAGATTTTTTAAAATTGTGACTCACATAAAGCTTGCAGAAATGGCAAAGAACAACAATAGTAATAAATTAAAAGAAAACATTAAGACAGGCAGAATGGACACCCAAATGGCAGATGAAATTTAATACAGAAATTTGAGTTGATACATTTTAGTGGAAAGAGTAAGAGCCAGTTTACATTTAGTTTTGCAATCCTAAGGGAATATAGAAACAGAGGAACTGAGGAAAACAAGTGAACAAATTCTTGGAAGTGTCTGGCACATTGAGAATGTAAAAACATAAAGTATCCTAAACTTCATAAATAGAGGCATTGAGTGTAAAAGCATGAAAGTTATGATAAATAAGATCTACCTAGGCTTTGTTTAAGGAAAATCATGCTTGTCTCGCTTGATTGAACACTGAGTAGATCCCAACAACCTTATTGCTTTCAATTCTGGTCTTAAACAGACTCTTTGGAAGATTGATGAGAATAATGAAAGGGATTAAAATTTTCAACTGCTAGCTGAGATTGTAAAAGCTGGGGTTGTTTTTCTCAAAGAAAAAAGATTAAAAGATGATTCAATAGAGATACTTAAGAACATGACTGCAATAGATTGAGTAACTAGCGGGGAAATGATCCCATTAATGGATGATTTACAGCTGAGGGGCACAAATGTAAACTCCTGAGCAAAACCTTCAGCAAAGTTGTGAGGAAAACTGTGGGCATTCCCTGTAAGAGTGTTGGAAGCAGAAACAATTTTTATGAGGAAATTAGATAGGTTATGTACCAGAAAATATAACAGGCATATGGGATTGATCCCATTGTTTATACAGAAACTAGAAGACCAGATGGAACATTGAATCTATGGTTTATCAAAACATCTTGGAATTGGAAATTTCACACGTTAGTCATAAGATTGTGAATTATAATAGGCATAATCCAGAATGGACACAAGTAGGAAAATCACGAACAATGATACTTATGTGAATTCATCCACTGTTTGAAAGTTAAATATCATAAGCACTCTATATATCCTTGAACATGGTTCTTTAAAATTATTTAATCAGCTCTGTATACCTTGTATACACAATCAGTTGCTTCTTCTCAGTTTTAATAACTCTTTATTATATTTAATTTTCAGTAGCACTTTTTAATTTAATGCTAGTAATGTTAACCAAGTTGCTAAATTAGACAGAGTATATTCTGTCCTGCATATGGGCTTAGACAATTATGTTGATGGGTTAACCACTTTTGCTAGTCCTAATGTGTAATATGTAAGTAAAATGAAATTCTTGACTAATGTAATCATATCTCTTATTCATACAAGTGAAGCTATGAATATTGGAAAATGAAACATAAACAGATTTTTTTCTGTGTAGGTTGCTGAAATGAAAGGGCTGATGACTGTTTTGGTTGGAAGCGTTACTTGTGAAAGTGCAGATTTTTTTACAGCACAGCCCCAGATAATGGTTGTGGATATTACTGACTTAGGCACTATTAAACTTCAGCTGGAAGTCACGTGGGAGTAAGTATTGATTTAATATTTTTAAAGAGAACATGGTGCTTCGGTAAACCAAGTTACTGTTTAGATGCAGATACAATTTAATTAATAAAGTTTGCTCTTTCATGGCATTCCTACCTTGGAATTATATTTTAAAACATTATTGAGCCAGAAGTTTCTTTGATAATTAATTTACTGAAGATGAGTTTCACCTTTAATGGGTATTTCCTGACAAGAAATTTAAGAGGACTGCTGATAGAAATACAACACATAATATAAATGGTTGTGAGTTCAAACCATTTTGAGTCTCAAACTCTGCAAGGACAATTTAGTCTGTTATCCTGAATATGTTATCATGAATCAGTTATCCATTTTGCACAGTGAAAGTCCCCATTTACAAATATGATGCTTCACCATATGCTGAGATAAATGTGCTTGCAAACAGGTTTCCAGGTACAAAATGAAATGTACTTGACTATTTTGAAAATCGTAACTGAAAACATTCAAGTAATGTCTCACAGATGCATGAGAAAATCAACTAACTAAAATAATATGTAAATATTTGTGTGTATGAACACACGCACATACCTACATGCTCCCACTCATACTGCTCCCCAGCACAGTTAGATGCCTGGTCATTTATACATTTTAAGTCAAATAAAGTCAATGTGAGGTAGAATGTGTAGCTTTCATGCAGACACATAAAATATGTAAACAAATTAGGAAAAGGAGCCACAGTTTTGCATACTTCATGTAAATTTACAACCAATGATCCGTAAACAAATACTCTAAGGTATAAATGAGCCCAGTGCATGATACCCAATGTGAAAAGATATGGTATGTGTGTAATACAATGTGCAATTAATACTTTAAAAAATCCCTATTACTTTAAGTCTAAGATTAAGTCATTGAATATTTTACATACTGTAAACCAAGAGAGCATCTTCAGATTCAGGTCACGTCACAGGAATTAAACCCTACAATATTTCCATTCTACCAGAGTACTAAGTAAAATAAAACTATGAATTTGTGACTTGCCGTCCTTAGCATATGACTCATAATGGAAATTACTTATTGCCAAGAAATTTGTTCTCATAGCTCTGAAAAAAAAGAACTTGTGCTATGAACTTGAAAATAGGTCTATCCTTGAGTAAAGCAGAAGTGCAATCATTTCCAGTCCTCCTGGGAAACTTGCCCATCCTTTCTGTTAGGATGCTTGGAATAGACTAAGGCTTGCTTTTAGCTTTTCAGTTTGTAGTTAAACAACACTTTCCTCTAAAATGACTGTCATAGATATGTAAAAAAAAACCCATAAGAACTCTTCCAGCCTGGTTTGCCATTTAATACGATCATAATTTATTTACTATCGCAATGCCATTTTCTTGCTTCCTTCCTGTACCCTTCAAACATTTAGTATCTAAAAACCTATGTTTCTCGTTAATGTATTCAGTGATTTAGCATCCTTTCTGTAGTGGAGAATTTCTTCAGTTCACCACCCTCTGAGTGAAAAACTTCCTTCTCATAGGAAGAAAGTGAGTATAGGAATATGTAACACCTGTGTAGCAACGTGACTAGTTGTCACACTCTTTTGAGAAAATCTAGTAGGCAATCAGAAGCTCTAGGTATTGGAGGCAGTGAATAGCAAAAACACACTTCAGAAAATAAGGCTCGTTTATAAGAAAAAAATGTACAAAATGTTTATATAAACAAGAACAATTCAAAATTCAAACTTTCTATTTAGGTTTCAAATCTCAGATATCGAACCACAACAAATTCCTTTATAATTAGAATCAGTGAGATTGTTACTCTAATCTAACTAATTAGATCTAGTGTTCTTACCAATTTAAAAGCTTACAGACTAAACTTTCCTTTTTACTTATCCCCAGTTAGTTAGAAAACCAAATATAATTCCTATTCTCAAGTATTATATTTAACTTCAGTTTCAGTTCCAGGCAGTATATCTACAGGTTTAAATTTAAATTCAAAAATTACATACACAGTTTAACACCTTTCATGACAATTCTCCAAAATCACAACTTTTAAACAAAGTAAATCTCATTCAGCAACTTATCAAAGTCTTTGCAAAAATAATCAGGTCTTGCAGAAAATCAAATTCAGATTCTTCGAATGAAAATAAACTTATACCGTATTAAATTCTCTGCGTCATTACATATTTCGTTCCTGCACTGGATTTTTATCTTGGGTGGCTCACCATCTTATTTCTTGGTTCATTGGAATAAAATAGTTTATCATCCACTGAAAGTCAATTCACAAACTTGTACAAAAACTTGACCAAATCCCTTGGTATAATTTTGCAGAACTAATTCCTGACTACATGGTAGGGATTTTGGACACTGGTCTCAGCTGCTATTGTCTTGTTATAGCTGTTGCATGTTATATCTGCAGCTTCAATAAGTCTTTTATCACTATTGTCTCTCCTCCAGGGTTTTCACCCTGAGGTTTCAAGTTAGTAGGGTAAAGATACTGTTACGTTCCCAGTAACCGGGTGACTTACCAGCAAAGATAGAGAGGTCCGCTGAAGTCTGATGGTACTATTTTCAAACGTTTTTATTTATAAAGGGGCACAAACGTATGGTTAATGCAAAACATTCAGATCATATACATCGTCAAAACTCAATCTAAAGCACAGGTATAGTAATAATCAATCAGAAATAAGCTCTATCATTGTCTAGGGGAATACTGAGTCCAATGGAATATAAAAGTCACTCATAAATCTGCAGGCTTTTCTGTTTGGGAACCGCTGGCATTTCATGTGTTGGAGAGAGAGAGTGGTGAGAAAGAAGGAACACTTGCCCGTCGTCTTTACGAAGAAAATCCCGGTTGTTAGTTAAAACGGTTTTCCTTTGGTTTCAGCCACAGACTCCCGATCCGGAATCTAACGCACGTGGCTTCCTTCAAAATGGCTTCCCCCTCCGACGGGAAGCGCTGTCGTGTCTTCTTCGTGTGTCTCCTTGGTGCGTCTGAGGCCCCGCCTCGGCAGCCCACCTTTTATCTGGACTGGCAGGGTTGTAGATGTCAATCAGGGTGGGGGTGAGGCAATCTTTCCCCCATCACCCAGCCCAAGTTGCCCTGAGGGTTTGCACGTAGTCCAGTCCCTTATTCCACAAAGGTGTCTCCCAAGACAATGGCCATGTCCGTGGCTTTTGTCTGGCTGAGAGGCCAGCCCACATTCCAAACTGTAAGGCTGCTCTCTCTCTCTTGCGATTCTCACAAAGGAGGGGGCTGGGGTCATAACAATACTCACTACTAATTCCACCCTTAACAGTTCATGTCTTCAGCTTCTTATCATTGCTGCGTTTCTCTCCTTGTCCATCCTGCGGTCCAGCTACCCCACTCTCGCATAGCGTTTTGTTCAAATTCGTCTTTCTTTTAAAAAATCCGTAAACCTCGTTTTCAACCCTCCACAGGTGGAACTTACTAACATTACATCTTTAGGTTTAATGAACCTGGGTTACAAATAGAATGAGTTGGAGGATAAATGCATGGTTGAAGGACTGGAGGAGGGGGCAGTTATTCCAATTTTTGGATCATTGGAACCTCTTCTGGGGCAGGTGTGACCTGTACAAAAAGGATGGGTTGCACCTGAATCCAAGGGGGACCAATATCTTGGTGGGGAGGTTTGCTAATGCTATTGGGGAGGGTTTAAACTAGATTTGCAACCGGGTGGGAACCGAAGTGAAGAGGCAGAGGATGGGGAGGTTGGAGCACAAGTAGAAACACCTTATAGTAAACACAAAGTACACTGCATATGCTGTGGTCAAATCAAGACGTACAAAAAAGCTGGATGAACTCAGCAGGTCGGATGCTGCCCGACCTGCTGAGTTCATTCAGCTTTTTTGTACGTCTTGAGACACCTTATAGGGAGTTTGTGAGGAAGGATAGGCAGATGTTAGAGCAAAGATGCACTCAGCCTGATGGTTTGAGATGTGTCTATTTTAATGCAAGGAGTATCATAAACAAGGTGGATGAACTTAGAGCATGCATCAGTACGTGCAACTATGATTTGTTGCCATTTCAGAGACTTGGATGTCTCAGGAGCAGGAATGGTTGCTGAAAATGCCAGACTTTAGATGTTTCAAAAAGAACAAAGAGGGAGGTAAATGAGGTGGGGGTGTGGCATTGCTAATTAGGGATAGTGTCATGGCTGCAGAAAAGGAGGAAGTCGTGGGGAAATAGTCTACTGAGTCAGTGTGTGTGGAAGTCAGACACAGGAAAGGGGCAATAACTCTATTGGGTGTTTTTTATAGACCCCCCCAATATAACAGGGATATCAAGAAGCAGATTCTGGAATGGTGCAATAATAATAGGGTTGTTGTGATTGGAGATTTTAACTTACATAGTATTGATTAACATTTCCTTAACACAAGGGTTTTAGATGGGGTGGAGTTTGTCAGGTGTGTTCCGGAAGGTTTCCTGACAAAATACTTAGATAAGCCAACTAGAGGAGAGGCTGTACTTGATCTGGTTTTGGGAAATGAACGTGGTCAGGTGTCAGATCTCTCGATGGGAAATCATTTTGGAGGTGGTGACCATTGTGCTGGAGAGGGAAAGGAGCAGACAATTTGGGAAAACATTTAATTGGGGTAGGAGTAAATATGATGCTCTTAGTCAGGAACTTGGGAGTAGATGTTCTCAGGGAAATGCATGGCATTAATGTGTCAAATGTTCAGGGAACATTTGTACAAAGTTCTGCATAGATATGTTCAATTGAGGCAGGGAAAGAACAAAGAACAATCCAACACAATACAGGCCATTCAGCCCACAATGTTGTGCTGACCCTTAAACCCTGCCTCCCATATAACCCTCCACCTTAAATTCCTCCATATTACCTGTCTAGTAGTCTCTTAAATCTCACTAATGTATTTGCCTCCACCACTGACTCAGGCAGTGCATTCCACGCACCAACCACTCTATGTAAAAACCTTCCTCTAATATCCCCCTTGAACTTCCCACCCCTTACCTTAAAGCCTCTTGTATTGAGCAGTGATGTCCTGGGGAAGAGGCGCTGGCTGTCCACTCCATCTATTCCTCTTAATATCTTGTATACTTCTATCATGTTTCCTCTCATCCTCCTTCTCTCCAGAGAGTAAAGCCCTAACTCTCTTAATCTCTGATCATAATGCATACTCTCTAAACCAGGCAGCATCCTGGTAAATCTCCTTTGTACCTTTTCTAAAGCTTCCACATCCTTCCTATAGTGAGACGACCAGAACTGGACACAGTACTCCAAGTGTGGCCTAACCAGAGTTTTATAGAGCTGCATCATTACCCCACGACTCTTAAACTCTATCCCTTGACTTTTGAAAGCTAACACTCCATAAGCTTTCTTAACTAACTTATCTACCTGTGAGGCAACTTTCAGGGATCTGTGGACTGTGATCTGTGGAAAGGATGGTGCGGTTAAAGAACCATGGTATACAAAGGATGTAGAAAATCTAGCTAAGAAGAAAAGAAAATCTTACATAAGGTTCAAGAAACCAGGTACTGTTAGAGCTCTAGAAAGTTACAAGGTTGCTGGGAAGGATCTTAAGAATGGAATTAGGAGAGCCTGAAGGGGCCATGAGAAGACCTTGGCGAACAGGATTAAGGAAAATCCCAGGGCATTCTACAAGTATGTGAAGAGTAAGAGGATGAGCCAAGTGAGAATAGGACCAATTAGATACGATAGTGGAAACGTGTAAGGAATCAGAGGAGATAGTGGAGGTACTTAATAAATACGTTGCTTCAGTATTCACCAGGGAAAAATGCTTTGGCAATTGTGGGGATGACTTATAGTGGACTGAAATACTTGAGCATATGGACATTAAGAAAGAGGATGTGCTGGAGCTTTTGAAAAGCATTGAGTTATTTAAGTCACTGGGACCAGATGAGATATACCCCAGGCTACTGTGGGAAGCAAGGGAAGAGATTGCTGAGCCTCTTGACAAGGTTTCCTATGCAAGGTTCCTTCAGAAAGTAAGGAGGCATGGGATCCAAGGAGGCCTTGCTTTGTGGATCCAGAATTGGCTTGCCCACAGAAGGCAAAGGGTGGTTGTAGATGGTTCATATTCTGCACGGAGGTTGGTGACCAGTGGTGCTCCACAGGGTTCTGTTCTGGGGCCCCTCCTCTTTGTAATCTTTATAAATGACCTGGATGAAGAAGTAGAAGGGTGGGTTAGTAAATTTGCTGGTGACACAAAAGTTGGGGGTGTTGTGGATAGTGTGGAGGGCTGTCAGAGGTTGCAGCGGGACATCGATAGGATGCAAAACTGGGCTGAGAAGTGGCAGATGGACTTCAACTCAGATAAGTGCGAAGTGGTTCATTTTGGTAGGTCAAATTTGAAGACAGAATATAATGTTAATGGTAAGACTCTTGGCAGTATGGAAGATCAGAGAGATCTTGAAGTTGCTGCACAGATTGTCAGTGTTGTTAAGAAAGCGTATGGTGTGTTGGCATTCATCAACCGTGGGATTGAGTTCAAGAGCCACGAGGTAATGTTGCAACTATATTTGACCTTGGTCAGATTGCACTTGGAGTACTGTGTTCATTTCTGGTCACCTCACTACAGGAAGGATGTGGGTACTATAGAGAGAGTACAGAGGAGATTTACAAGGATGTTGCCTGGATTGGGGAGCATGCCTTACGAGAATAGGTTGAGTGAACTTGGCCTTTTCTCCTTAGAGCAACGGAGGATGAGAGGTGATCTGACAGAGGTGTATAAGATGATGAGAGGCTTTTTTCCAGGGCTGAAATTACTAACATGAGGGGCACAGTTTTAAGGTGCTTGGAAATAGGTGCCGAGGGGATGTCAGGGGTAAGTTTTTCACACAGAGTTGTGGGTGGAGTGAAATGCACTGCCAGCAGTGGTGGTGGAAGTTGATACAATAGGTTCTTTTAAGAGACTCTTAGATAGGTACATGGAGCTTAGGAAAATAGAGCGCTATGTGCTAGGGAAGTTCTAGGCAGTCTCTAGAGTAGGTTACATGGTTGGCACAACATTGTGGGCTGAAGGGCCTGTAATGTGCTGTTGATTTCTATGTTCTATGAATATTCATCTCAGTCCTATATATCATAATCTGTATCTTGAGACTGTGATCCCTGCATTTTGCCTGTCAAGTTCTGTTAGAGTTTTATATATTTCAATAAGATTTCTTCCCATGCTTCTGAATTCTGGTTAATGCAGCTTGGTTAACTCAATCTCTCTTCATATAATAATCTTGCCTTCTCTGTCACCAGTCTGTTGAACCTCAATTTCATTCCATTTATGTGTGAGGTGGTCAATACTGCACACAATACTCTACATGAGGTTTCACCAAGGCCCTGTGTAATTCTGGGAAGACACCTTTACTCCTGTGCTCAAAATTTCTTGCATTGAAGGTTAACATGCCATTTTATTCATTGTTTGCTGCACTGCAATCTCTTTTGTACATCAATGTTGCCCTATCTATCATGATATAAATAGCACCTCAATTTTCCCCATCAAAATAGGTAAGTTCAAATTTATTTATGTAATATTGCATCTACCATGTCTTTACTCACTCAGTTAACTTGTCAAAATCATTTTTACATCCTCCTTGCAACCTGCAATCCAACCCAGTTTCATGTTGTTAGCAACATTGGAAGTGTTACATTGGTCTTCTTCATTTAGATTATATCAAATAGCCAAGACCCAGCACTGATCCCTGCAATACCCCACTGTTACTGCCATCGACCATCAGCCCTCGATCGCCTCAGTCTTTCTACCAGGAGCACACTGGAGTTGACAATGCTGTCATCTGCCTGCTGAACAGAGCCTGCTCCCAATTAGATAAGCAGGGCAGCACTGTGAGGATCATATTTTTTGATTCCTTGGGTGCCTTCAATACCATATAGCCCTCATTGCTGGGGGATAGGTTCCATTCAATGCAGGTTGGCACTTCTATTATATCCTGGAAAATGGACTACCTGACTGGCACACCACAGTTTGTGTGGCTTCAGAGCTGTGTATCAGACATAGGTATAAGTAGTATTAGGGTCCCACAGGGGACTGTATTGGCTCCCTTCTTGTTTACCCTCTATACATTGGACAAACACCTCCTCCTCTGTAATCTATTGAAATTGGTGCTGTATTGTCTCACTTCTATAGACTCTGTGTCAGTCTCCTAAGACAATGCAGATGCAGAAAATATTATTTAAGATCTCCCCCATCTCTTTTGGATTCAGATGGATTCCCATTCTGATCTTCCAGAGGGCTAATTTGTCCCTTGCAATCCTTCTGCTCTTAACAGATCTGTAGAACCTTTTAGGATTCTCCTTAACCTCATCTGCTAGGCCAACCTCATGCCTTCTTTCAGCCCTCCCTATTTCTTTCTTAAGTGTTCTCTGGCATTTCTTATACTCCATAAGTACTTCATTTGTTCCTACCATGTACAATAACACCTTGTTATTGTTAACCAGGGCATCAATATCTCTTGAAAACCAAGGCTCCCTACACTCTCAATTTTTACCTTTTATTCTGACAGGCACATACAAGCTTTGTACTTGTGGTGAACTAGATATACCTGTCTGACTGCTCCTGTGGCTCCTCCCACAGACCCCTGCTGACTGCTCCTGTGGCTCCTCCCACAGACCCCTGCTGACTGCTCCTGTGGCTCCTCCCACAGACCCCTGCTGACTCCTCCTGTGGCTCCTCCCACAGACCCCTGCTGACTGCTCCTGTGGCTCCTCCCACTGACCCCTGCTGACTGCTCCTGTGGCTCCTCCCACAGACCCCTGCTGACTCCTCCTGTGGCTCCTCCCACAGACCCCTGCTGACTGCTCCTGTGGCTCCTCCCACTGACCCCCTGCTGACTGATCCTGTGGCTCCTCCCACAGACCCCTGCTGACTGCTCCTGTGGCTCCTCCCACAGACCCCTGCTGACTGCTCCTGTGGCTCCTCCCACAGACCCCTGCTGACTCCTCCCACAGACCCCTGCTGACTGCTCCTGTGGCTCCTCCCACAGACCCCTGTATAAAGGCGACTGTGGGCTGCTGCTCTCCCTCATTTTCCCCAGGATGTAGTGCTGTTTATTCTTCCAGTCAATAAAAGCCGATAACTCGCTTCCTAAGTCTCAGCGTGAGTTATTGATGGTGCATCAGTACTCTCAAAATTTAACTTTTGAAGGCCTCCCACTTACCAAGTACACATTTGCCAGAAAGCAACCTGTCCCAATCCACACTTGCCAGATCCTTTCTGATACCAACAAAATGGGCCTTTCACCAATTTGGAATCTCAACCCGCAGACCAGACCCATCTTTTTGCATATTTACTTTGAAACTAATGACATTATGATCACTAGATGCAAAGTTTTCCCCTACATAAACCTGTCACCTGCCCTGCTTCATTCCCTAATAGCAGATCAATTCTTGCACACTCTCTCATTGCGACTTCTATGTACTGATTAAGGAAACTTTCCTGAACACGTGACAAATCTATCCCATCTAGTCCTTTTATAGTATGGGAGTCCTAGTCAATATGTGGAAAGTTAAAATCACCTACTATAACAACCTTGTTTCTTGCAATAGTCTGTGACCTCTCTACAAATTTGTTCCTCTAAATTCCTCAAACTGTTGGGTGGTATGTAATATAGACACATTAATGTGATCATACCTTTCTTACTTCTTAGTTCACCCATAAGGCCTAACTAGACAAGTTCTCCGGTCTGTCCTGTGACATTTTTCCTGACTAGTAATGCCACTCATCCTCCTTTAATCCATCCCACTCTGTCACTTCTAAAACAACGGAACCCTGGAATATTTACTGCCAGTCTTGCTCCTTCTGCACCAAGTCTATTGATGGCTACAATATCGTATTTCCAAGTGTTGATCCATGCCCTGAGCTCATTTGCCTTCCTTCGATACTTCTTGCATTGAAATATATGCAGTTCAGGACACTACTCCCACCAAGTTCAACCTTTTGATTCCTGACTTTGTCTGAGAGCTTACCAACATCTGTCTCCGCAACCACTCCATGAACTGTTACGGACCTCTGGTTCCCAACCCCCTGCATCCCTAGTTTAAAACCCACCATGCAGCATTAACAAACCTTCCCACTAGGATATTAGAGGCCTTCCAGTTCAGGTGAAAGATCCTCTTTGTACAAGTCCCACCTTCTCTGGAAGGGAGCTCAATGATCCAACAATCTCATGCTGTCCTTCCTACACCAACTCCTTAGCCATGTGTTAAGCTGTAGTATCTTCTTAGTTGTGGCCTCACTAGCATGTGGCAAGGGTAGCAATCCTGAGATCACATCCCTGGAGGTCCTGCTCTTTAACTTAGCACCTAGCTCCCTGAACTCCCTGTGCAGGACCTCATCACTCTTCTTACACATGCATTGGTACATACATGAACCATGACCTCTGGCTGTTCACGCTTCCACTTAAGAATACTGAGGACTCAATCTGAGATGCATTTGATTCTCAGGCAAAGGGAAATGATTACCAAAAGCAACTACAGCCAGTGGGGCTCAGTTTGATGTACCTTATTGACTTAGGATATCAATTTGTGACAAAACTCAGAAAGGCAGAAAACAGCAAAGAGGACCGTTACAGACTTTAGCCACGTAGCATGGTGAAGTGGGCAATGACATTGCAGATGAAGTTAAACGATTGAAAAATGTTAAATCTTGTTAATTTTGAAGTGATGCCTATTCCCCAAAAGTCAAGAGAAATTGATTCATTCTCCCACCTGCGTCAGTTCTCTGTCAGCGGCTATCAAAGGCTTTACCATGGGCACCAATGCAGCCATTGTGTGTAAGGGAGAAGAAGAGATGTTTCCTTGGCAGATGGAGTAACGCCCAGGTGGGCTGCTTTGTTTTGTCTAGTCGCAAACCTCCAAAACTTACCAGCTCACTATTTTGAAATCAGCTAACTATTTAATATCCAAGTTGGTTAAAGACAGTCTAATAGACCATGCACTTGCTGTTCCTTGGCGATACACATCCTGGTGGATAGCCATTTCTTGCTTCTTCATGTCAGAAAGAAACAGGCATGGACATCACCTTAACTGGGAGTGACAGGGAGCAGGGAAGTGGGTGGGAAATGTGCTTTACTTTCACACTGGAGTCTCCACCACCATAATCGTGTTTCAGCTATTCACAAAGTTCTCTCTGCACCATTCCTAAACACCAGACATTGAACAAAACAGAATAGAATGGCAAACAACACTTCAGCTATTTCCATGGCCACCTCTGTTTGTATTCTGGGATGTAGGTTATTGTCAGTTTTTAGTCCCATTACTTTTTCCAGCACTTTTTATTAAAACTAATACAAATTTCCTTTTCTTCTTCGTTTTTAGTTAATCCCTTGCATTTCTGCTTATCTCCCCTCTTCCTTGAGTACAGACCATTTGTTTAATTGCGCTAACATTTATTTTTTTCCACATTATAAATTAGGTCCTTTTTCTCTTTAAAGGATCTACAGTAAGTATATCCTCACTAACCTTTTTCTTATTATAATCTCCTTGATGTTCCTTTTGCATATTACCCTGATGCTCTAATTTTAATCTGTCTCACTGTCCATTTGCACTGATTTCTCATCTGCTCTCAGCCCTCAGACTTGTTATTTATTTTATTCTCCTTATTCTGATCTTGTGTTAGCCATGATTTTCCTTTTGTGTTTTTGTGTCAGAATAGAATATATAAATATAGTAGTTCATGTATTTTTCTTCACATTTTTACATTGTCTATCCACTATCATGCCTTTCAAAGAAGCATCCCATTCTAATATAGCTAACTCACTCTTCATATGTTTTTTCTGTTTAGATTTAGGGACCTGCTTATGGATTAAACTGCTTCACTGTCCATCTTGGTGAAGAATTTTATTATTTTATGATCATTGAAAGATCCCACCAAACAAGATTATTAACTGCCTTGTCTTTACCTAGTAACCCAGTCCGGGGTAGCTAGTTCCAAAGTTGGATTCTGGTCTAAAAAAATCTCATACACATTCCTGAAAATTATCACCTATGATTACTTAGTCACATGTATCTCCAATTTCATGTTTAATGCTGCCCACTGCCCCCCACCAATATACCCGCTACTCTCTGCAGAGCAATCACCTCTTTCACATTCCCATTTGCCAGTGATTCCATCATGTTCGCAGTCTCATAATCCTACCTCTCTCAATCATTCTCTTGTTCTCACTTCAGGATTTCTTTTTGTACTACAATCTTTGCACTTTTGGATTCTTATCTACACCTCCAACCCTTCTGGCTGGGTGACATCAGAAAGGGTTCACAACGTCTGCCATCTCCAAAGGGATCCTACCACTAAACATATCAAACATATCTTTACCTACCCCTCCCCCGCACCACCCTGCTTTCCATAGTTATCTCTCCCTCCACGATTCCCTTGTCCTTTCATACCTTCCCACTAATCTCCCTCCTGGCACTTAACCCTGCAAGTGGCCTAAGTGCTACACCTCCTCCCTCACCTCCTCCCTCACCTCCACCCTCACCTCCATTCAGGGCCCCAGGTGAGGCAACACTGAATCTACTGGGGTTCTCTATTGTGCCCGATACACCTCCTCTACACGGGTGAGACCTATCATAAATTAGGGGAGTGCTTCATTGAGCACCTCTGCTCCATCCACCAAAAGTGGAACTTCCTGGTAGCCAAACGTTTTAATTGCGATTCCCACATGTTGATCTATAATCTCCTCATGTGCCAAGATGAGGCTACCCTCAGGATGGAGAAGCAAAACCTAACATTGCATTTGGGTAGCCTCCAAAAAAAATCCCTCCCCATTCCTTCTTCCTCTTTTCCCCACTCTGGCCATTTACCTCTTCTCACCTCTTTTACCTGCCTATCATTTCCCCCTGGGTCCCCTCCTCCTCCCTTTTCACCTATGGCCCACTCTCCTCTCCTATCAGATTCATTCCTCTCCAACCTTTTACCTTTCCCATCCAGCTGGCTTCAACTATCACCTTCTAGCTAGCCTCCTTCTGTTCCCTCCACCTTTTTATTCTTCCCCCTTCCCTTTCATTCCTGAAGAAGGGTCTCAGCCTGAAACATCAATATTTATTCATTTCCATAGATACTGGCTGACCTGCTGAGTAACTCCAACATTTTTGTGTGTTGCAGTAGAGATATCTGGCAGGAGATATACATACAGAAGAACTCATGATTGCAAACCTTTTCCATTTACAGTTTACACTCATATCTAGACACTGCGAAATAATGTCTATCAAGCCTATGCCTCACTAGGACAGGTTTCACTTCAATTTGTGACCAGTTCTACCACCTATGGAACTGTCACAAACATGGTACTACCCTGAGCCTGTTTTTAGAGAGCCAGTAGTGAATCAAACTGACTTCCAGAGCAGAAGTTTGTCTGATCGAGTACATTTCAGTGATTGCATTTTCACTGCATCTCTCCAGCTGCCCCTCATTCTCTCTCTCTCCCCACTGCCTCTCTTTTTTTGTCTTTATATCACTATTTTCTGCTCTCTCCTTCGCTTTCCCCTCCTTTTGTCACTCTCTTCCTTCCGTGTACCTGTCTATCTCTCTCTCTCTCTCTTGCTCTCAATGCATTTGTCCTGTTCTCATCCTACAGCAACCCTCTCTTTCAAAAGGTTGTTATGTGAAATTAAATACTCATCAAAACTAATGTTTTCAGTTCTGAACACTAAAAAATTATGTTGTCTTTACCCGAATGGTTTAGTAGAACTGCTTGCCAAAATATTAGAACATAGAACATAGAATAGTACAGCACATTACAGGCCCTTTGGCCTACAATGTTGTGCCGACCCTCAAACCCTGCCTCCCATATAACCCCTCACCTTAAATTCCTCCATATACCTGTCTAACAGTCTCTTAAACTTCACTAGTGTATCTGCCTCCACCACTGACTCAGGCAGTGCATTCCACACACCAACCACTCTCTGAGTAAAAAAACCTTCCTCTAATAACCCCTTTGAACTTCCTTCCCCTTACCTTAAAGCCATGTCCTCTTGTACTGAGCAGTGGTGCCCTGGGAAAGAGGCGCTGGCTGTCCACTCTGTCTATTCCTCTTAATATCTTGTACACCTCTATCATGTCTCCTCTCATCCTCCTTCTCTCCAAAGAGTAAAGCCCTAGCTCCCTTAATCTTTGATCATAATCCATACTCTCTAAACCAGGCAGCATCCTGGTAAGTCTCCTCTGTACCCTTTCCAATGCTTCCACATCCTTCCTGCAGTGAGGTGACCAGAACTGGACACAGTACTCCAAGTGTGGCCTAACTAGAGTTTTATAGAGCTGCATCATTACATCGCGTCTCTTAAACTCTATCCCTCGACTTATGAAAGCTAACACCCCATAAGCTTTCTTAACTACCCTATCTACCTGTGAGGCAACTTTCAGGGCTCTGTGGACATGTACCCCCAGATCCCTCTGCTCTTCCACACTACCAAGTATCCTGCCATTTACTTTGTACTCTGCCTTGGAGTTTGTCCTTCCAAAGTGTACCACCTCACACTTCTCTGGGTTGAACTCCATCTGCCACTTCTCAGCCCACTTTTGCATCCTATCAATGTCTCCCTGCAATCTTCGACAATCCTCTACACTATCTACAACACCACCAACCTTTATGTCGTCTGCAAACTTGCCAACCCACCCTTCTACCTCCACATCCAGGTCGTTAATAAAAATCACAAAAAGTAGAGGTCCCAGAACAGATCCTTGTGGGACACCACTAGTCACAACCCTCCAATCTGAATGTACTCCCTCCACCACGACCCTCTGCCTTCTGCAGGCAAGCCAATTCTGAATCCACCTGGCCAAACTTCCCTGGATCCCATGCCTTCTGACTTTCTGAATAAGCCTACCGTATGGAACCTTGTCAAATGCCTTACTAAAATCCATGTAGATCACATCCACTGCACTACCCACATCTATATGCCTGGTCAGCTCTTCAAAGAACTCTATCAGGCTTGTTAGGCACGATCTGCCCTTCACAAAGCCATGCTGACCGTCCCTGATCAGACCATGATTCTCTAAATGCCCATAGATCCTATCTCTAAGAATCATTTCCAACAGCTTTCCCACCACAGACGTAAGGCTCACTGGTCTATAATTATCTGGACTATCCCTACTACCTTTTTTGAACAAGGGGACAACATTCGCCTCCCTCCAATCCTCTGGTACCATTCCCGTGGACAACGAGGACATAAAGATCCTAGCCAGATGTTCAGCAATCTCTTCCTTTGCCTCGTGGAGCAGCCTGGGGAATATTCTGTCAGGCCCCGGGGACTTATCCATCCTAATGTATTTTAACAACTCCAACACCTCCTCTCCCTTAATATCAACATGCTCCAGAACAACAACCTCACTCATATTATCCTCACCGTCATCAAGTTCCCTCTCAGTGGTGAATACCGAAGAGAAGTATTCAGTGAGGACCTCGCTCACTTCCACAGCCTCCAGGCACTTCTTCCCACTTCTATCTCTAATCGGTCCTACCTTCACTCCTGTCATCCTTTTGTTCTTCACATAATTGAAGAATGCCTTGGGGTTTTCCTTTACCCCACTCGCCAAGGCCTTCCCATGCCCCCTTCTTGCTCTTCTTAGCCCCTTCTTAAGCTCCTTTCTTGCTACCCTATATTCCTCAATAGACCCATCTGATCCTTGCTTCCTAAACCTCATGTATGCTGCCTTCTTCCACCTGACTAGATTTTCCACTTCACTTGTCACTCATGGTTCCTTCACCCTACCATTCTTTATCTTCCTCACCGGGACAAATTTATCCCTAACATCCTGCAAGAGCTCCTTAAACATCGACCGTATGTCCATAGTACATTTCCCTGCAAAAGATCATCCCAATTCATACCCGCAAGTTCTAGCCTTATCGCCTCATAATTTGTCCTTCCCCAATTAAAAATTTTCCTGTCCTCTCTGATTCTATCCTTTTCCATGATAATGCTAAAGGTCAGGGAGCGGTGATCACTGTCCCCCAGATGATCACCCACTGACAGATCTGTGACCTGACCCAGTTCGTTACCTAATACTAGATCTAGTATGGCATTCCCCCTAGTCAGCCTGTCAACATACTGTGACAGGAATCCATCCTGAACACACTTAACAAATTCTGCCCCATCTAAACCCTTGGAACTAATCAAGTGCCAATCAATATTAGGGAAGTTAAAGTCACCCATAATAACAACCCTTTTATTTTTGCACCTTTCCAAAATCTGCCTCCCAATCTGCTCCTCGGTATCTCTGCTGCTACCAGGGGGCCTATAGAATACCCCCAGTAGAGTAACTGCTCCCTTCCTGTTCCTGACTTCCACCCATACTGACTCAAAAGAGGATCCTGCTACATTACCCACCCTTTCTGCAGCTGTAATAGTATCCCTGACCAGTAATGCCAGCCCTCCTCCCCTTTTCCCCCCTCTCTATCCCTTTTAAAGCACTGAAATCCAGGAATATTGAGAATCCATTCCTGCCCTGGTGCCAGCCAAGTCTCCGTAATGGCCACTACATCATAATTCCAAGTATGTATCCAAGCTCTCAGTTCATCACCTTTGTTCCTGATGCTTCTTGCATTGAAATACACACACTTTACCCCTTCTACCTTACTACCCTTATACCCTTTATTCTGCTGCTCTTTCCTCAAAGCCTCTCTATATGTTAGATCTGGCTTTACTCCATACACTTCTTTCACTGCTCTATCACTCTATTGGTTTTGAAGATTTTTCACTCAGTAGAGGCAGATGAAGCCATCAATAGTAAATATATTCAAAGCTACATAATTTTAGATAAAGTCCACTCATCAGAATCAGGTTTATTATCACCGGCATGTGTGGTGAAATTTGTTAACTTAGCAGCAGTAGTTCAATGCAGTACATAATCTAGATCAAATCAATCAATCACAGTATACACATATTGAATAGATAAAAAATCATGCAAGAACAAAAATAATATTAAAAAGTGAGGTAGTATTCATGGGTTCAATGTCCATTTACAAATCATATGGCAGAGGGGAAGAAGGTGTTCCTGAATTGCTGAGTGTGTGCCTTCAGGCCTCTATACCTTCTACCTGATGGTAACAATGAGAAAAGGGGATGCCCTGGGTGCTGGGGTTCCTTAATAATGGATGCTGCCTTTCTGAGACACTCCTTGAAGATGTCCTGGGTACTTTGTAGCTAGTACCCAAGATGGAGCTGACTAAATTTACAACTTGCTGCAACTTCTTTTGGTCCTGTGCAGTAGCCCCCCCCCCCCCCATACCAGACAGTCATGCAGCCTGTCAGAATACTCTCCACGGTACATCTGTAGAGTTTTTGAGTGTTTTTGTTGACATACCAAATCTCTTCAAACTCCTAATGAAGTGTAGTCACTGTCTTGCCTTCTTTATAACTGCATCGATATGTTGGGAGCTGGTTAGATCCCCAGAGATCTTGACACCCAGGAACATGAAACTGCTCACTCTCTCCATTTCTGATTCCTCTATGAGTATTGGAATGTGTTCCTTCAACTTACCCTTCCTGAAGTCCACAATCAGTTCTTTCGTCTTACTGACGCTGAGTTCCAGGTTGTTGCTGTGACACCATTCCACTAGTTGGTGTATCTCACTCCTGTACGCTCTCTCATCTGAGATTCTACCAGCAATGGTTGTATCATCAGCAATTTTATAGATGGTATTTGAGCTTTGCCTAGCACAGAATCATGGGTATAAAGAGAGTAGAGCAGTGGGCTAAGTACGCACCCCAGAGATGCACCAGTGCTAATCGTCAGCGATGAGGAGATAATGTCTCCAATCCACACAGATTGTGGTCTTCTGGTTAGGAAGTTGAGGATCCAAATGCAGAGGGAGGTACAGAGGCCATGTTCTGTAACCTATCAATCAGGATGTTATGTGATGTTACAATGCTGCATTTCCAAATGACTTGTTATCATATACTCAAATGTTTATATTTTGCTTAGACGGTAAGGGAGAATTATAGCCTAAAATATGAATGTAACTTTACATTATTACACAATAACTAACGTCTATACTGCTGTGGTAATTGCATGGCTGACTTGATTGATGGCTCTCAGTTTTGATGTAATGACTAATTTTGATCATTAGGGATAGTGGTTACATCTTACAACCACATACCACATCTTTGATTTGCTTTTCTTTCTTTTGGAACTATTTAATCTTTTATTTCTCACTTCCAGCAGTTCTTGATCTTCATACCCCTCTGTTTGAACTTCCTCAATGATTTATTTTTGATTGCTTTCATTTATAAATTGCAACATCTTAAAAAAATTTGCTTTGTGGTATCCTTTTCTTTCTTTCACCAATTTTCATCTTTATCGTCTTCTGCTTTCTTCTCAATTCTTCTCCACTCTCTTCCCGCTTACAAAGATCCATTTCATTGAGTTTCTCTTCTTTCTTTTCTCCTTGGCCTAATGTCTGATGACATATTTCCTGCTTGTCCCCTGTTTTCTGATAAACTCCCCATAACTACAGTGTATGATGGTGCTAATATATCAGTTCTTGGTCAAAATCACAGCTGGGATTATTAATTACCATTTACACTTGATTATCTGGGGCCAGTATGCTTGCTATCGAGTTGATTTCTGAAGTTACTGAAATGAAATGCTGACTCTTTCTCTCTCCATAGATGCTGCTCAGCCTGTTAAGTATTCTCAGTATCTCCCCTATTTTGCTTTTGTTCTCTATCAGATTTAGGGGGTTATGACAAATTAGTATAGAAAGTCTACATTTTTAAAATTCACCTTTAATTTATTTGGGCAATCTGTTTAAGCAAGATGACCAATAACCCCCACAAATTCAGATTCCACTGGGAATGGGACTGGAGCGTGGTGTTCTTTTTGAGTTTAAAATGTGCTGTGAAGTTCCAGGAAGATTGCTTGTGCTGACTAATTTCACACATGCTATTGATGAATTGTTCAGTGAGGTTAAAGTCACCTCTCATGGGAGAAAAGAAAATCTGGATCGACAGAAAAATCCACTTGGCTTTTCGTCTTTAGGACTGGGTTCCAAAGTACGATGGCAGAGGCCTGATGGTTGTCCAACCTCCCTGTCAGGGTTTAAGAGCAGGGAAAGAGAAAGGAGCCTAAATAAATACATTTAAAAATTGATACAAAACCCTTAAGTTGCATTAGCTGTGTACAATGGAATCTGTGATTATGATACATATGGTTGGCAGATGTAACCATTGCTCTCTGCTGGAAGTGAAACCTGTGTGACCTCCATGAAATGAATGTTTTAGTACTTTGAGTCCATGTCATCTTGAGCATGTTTATTTAGGCATCCCCTAAAACCAAATCATTTCAGTGGGAGCTGAGTGTAGCCAGGATCAACTAATTTGGAACAGAACTGTATTCATGCTCTAATTCTGGAAGCAATATCCTTCATGTTTTCAGTCTCAAATGCACTGAAAAATTTCAAAGGCTTTTATATTAGAAAAAGATTGCTTATTTTTCTGATTAACTCTTTTAATGGCCTTTGATTTTCCTGCAGAATAATTTTCAGGATGCTAAATTTATGAATTAGTTAATCCAGAAGACAGACAGTAACTTACTCCCAGTCCTATGCTAATGTTAAAATAAAATTGCCAAATTGCAGAGATTTATTTTCCAGGTTCTCCTGTGTGAAAATTTCATTTCGGTGCTCCGTTCATTTAATTGCACATTTGAGATCTTGAAGTTACTAAATAATTTTTATTGTAATGGACCCGGTATTCATTGTATATCTATAAAAGTGAATGTCTTGAAAATGTTGTTTTCAACTTGGTTTCAGCTCAAATATATCACCTGAAAGTGATTTAATTGTAAAATACTGCATTGCATTTGTGTCCATTTTATCCTCTGATATTTTGAATTTAACTTTAATATTAAATTTCATTTTTATAAACTATTATGGTCATGATTCTCTCTTCTTTCTTTACAAACCAAAATTCTCCACTCTTCTAATTTTTTTTTGTATATCACTTTCCCCCTCCTTTGTTTCAACAGACCTTATCTTTTCCCTTAGATTCCAGGACACTTATTATGTTAATTGGGCTGCAAAACATAAATTGCTGCTGTAAACAGCATTCTAAGAATTTGCATCAGTTTCTAGTTGTTCTCTAGCGATTTACCGTAAAGGAATCGTATTTTGGTCACTGTATTTAGAAACATTCCAAACAAATAAAAGATGTTTACCCTGAGGTTGGGTATTTGTCATAAGATATTTACTCATGTCACTCATATAAAGTGATAGTTATTTCTTCTCCTGCATTCTACAACAGAAGTACCCAATGGAATGCAAAGTTCATGATATGTCCTTAGACTTTACGCTCTGATCCATCTTTCAAACTTTACATAATTATACTTGGATGAATCCAAGACAAAGAAAGATAAAGAGCCAGGGCAAGAATTTAGAAACAAATTGACCAGTATTTACATATTGGAAGAAAACAATAATGATGCTCTTGAATCAATGATTCTTTGCTTATTAGTTGAATCTAAGTGTTTAGGGCAAATGGAACTACTGTATATTTTTCTATTAAAATAAATCCTGTCAGTCTATATTCCCTTTAAAGGTCAGTCTGAGATGTGTTATTTCTAACTTGCAACGTGGTATACTGTCTTTATAAATACTGTAGAAACAACATTTCAGCTAGCAAACATTTATATATCTTTAAGTTATTTTTCATTCCCCGTATAAGAGTATTCCTTTTCCTAATTTGATACAGTTGCCCAGAAGAGTTTCAGATCAATATTGCCACCTTAAGGTAACATTTTGTTACAACAGTACTTTACGCACAAGTTTGTGAGTAGAAGTTACATTTCAATCAGCACCATCACTTGGTAGTGCAATACTGTTATATGCATATGTAAAGAAAAGTAATATTGCCTAGGCATCAAAGAGTCAGAACACTGAGTTTTTTTCTTCAATAAAGTAATACTGATTGAGATACTTGGTCTAATTAGTTAATGTTGAATTGATTTTGAATTAACGGGAGTAGGATTCTGGTATGGCAGCTATAAAGAGCTGTTGATTTGAATTCTCAGTTTGTATGGAGGACTTAAACATAAATATATTCAATCAAAAGTTAGAATATACCACTAATGTACCAAGAATATTTAGGGTTGACAGCAAAAGAACCAATCACAGGATGACAATCATATCAGTGCCCCAGAAGAGGAGCATGAGCTGCTTCAATGACTGTCATCCAGTGGCACTCACATTTACTGTGATGAAATGCTTTGTGAGGTTGGTCGTGGCTAGAATCAACTCCTGCCTAAGCAAGGACCTGGACCCACTGCAATTTGTCCATCGCCTCAGTAAGTCTGCAAAGGATGACATCTCACTGGCTCTCCACTCAGCTACAGATCACCTAGACAATAGCAATACCCATGGCAGGCTGCTGTTTATTGATTACAGCTCAGTGCTCAACCCATTCCTACTCTCAGTTCTAATCAACAAGCTCCAAATCCTGGGCCTCTGCAACTGGATCCCTGACTTCCTCACTGGGAGACTGCTATAAGTGCAGAGCAGAAATAACATCTCTTCCTCGCTGGCAATCAACACTGGCACATCTCAAGAATGAGTGCTTAGCCCTGTGCTCTTCTCTCTACACCCACAACTGTGTGGCTAGGAACAGCTCAAATGCCATCAAAAATTTGCCTATGAAACAACTATTGTTGGCAGAATTTCAGATGATAGAACCATAGAACACTATAGCACAGTACAGGCCCTTCAGCCCTCCATGTTGTGCTGACCCATATAATCCTTAAAAACAAGTACTAAACCCATACTACCCCATAACCCTCTATTTTTCTTTCATCCATGTGCCTGTCCAAAATGATGACAAGGAGGCATACAGGTGTGAGATAGATCAGCTGGTTGAGTGGTGTTGCAACAACAACCTTGCACTCAATGTCAGTAAGACCAAGCAACCGATTGTGGATCTCAGAAAGGCGAAGGCAAACAAACACACACCAGTCCTCATCAAGGGATTCGTAGTGGAAACAATGAGCAGGTTCAAGTTCCCAGTTGTCAAAATCTCTGAAGATGTAACCTGGGCCCAACATATTGATGCAATTACGAGAAAGGTACAATAGTGGCTGTATTTCATTAAGAGTTTGAGGACACTTGGTGTGTCACCAAAGACTCTCTCAAATTTTTACAGATGTAACATGGAAAGTTGTATCACTATCTGGTATGGAAAGGATATTACATAGGATAAGAAAAAGCTGCAGAAAGATGTAAACTCAGCTAATTCCATCATGGGCACTAGCCTCCCCAGCATCAAGGACATCTTCAAAAGGTGATGCCTCAAAAAGGTGACATCTATCATTGAGGGCATCCATTCCCCAGGACATGCCCTCTTCTCATTGCTACATCAAGGAGGAGGTACAGAAGCCTGAAGACACACACTCAACACTTCAGGAACAGTTTCTTCCCCTCTGCCATCAGATCTCTGGATCTGATGAACTCTGAAACACAACTTCAGTATTTTTTTGTTATCCCTTTTTGCACTAATTATTTCATTTAAAAATATTATATATTCTTATTGTAATCTATAGTTATTGTATGTATTGCAATGTACTGCTGCCACAAAACAAGATTTTTTATCACATATGCCAGTGATATTAAAGCTGATTCTGATTCTGGGCAGTCTAGGATCCAGTTGTGCATTTTTTTTTTCTGTCCCAGAAAAGAAAAAGGTAACTTAAAGTTGCATTCTGGCATAAAAGCATAATGTACCAGGATGCAAAAATCTGAAGTAAAAGCACATTTAAATGTGAAAGTAGCTAACAAATACTAGCATTAATGACTTGATGCTCCAGGGCTGATTCTTTTCCTCCTTGAAGAAATTAAATGAGAGCACAATTGTGATTAGGTTAAATTTCTCCTGCATCTATCATTGAATCTTTTTCTTGTGAGGGCATTGTAGATTCATAGATTCATGTCAATCCAGTTCCTCAAATTCAAGATCCCAAATGCATTTTAAGTCCCAAGTAAGATTAGCAGAAGAGTATGCTTCTTTGGGGTCATTCAATATAATTATTGCCACAGATATCATAGACTCCAACCTCTTTCAAGTTTACTATCCATTCACCCATCAAATGTGATTGAAAACTTCTTGAACTACTTTTTGCAACTGTTTTCTCTCTCGGCCATCTACCTTACTCCCTGTACGCATGCCGATGATACCACCATAATGGGCCTTATCTCAAAAAATGATAGTCAGAGTACAGGAAAGAGATAAGGAGTTTAGCAATAAGTGTGATGACAACTTTTCTCTCAATGTCAACAAAACAAAAAAAAGGTATCTCACTTAAGTGGGGGTGGTGCACAGTTCCTCTCTACATTAACAGTGCTGAAGTTGAGGGAATTGAGAGCTTCAAGTTGCTAGGAGTAACCATCACCTATAGCCTTTTCTGGTCCAATCACATAAATGCCACAGCCAAGGAAGCTCAAGGTTCAAAGGTTTGTTTTATTATCAAAGTATACAACTCCAATTTTTTTCAATTCTCCGGGAGGCATGAAACCAAGAAAAAAAGGAAAATAAGCACAATCAACAACCTCCAGATTGCACCTCCCTGTAAAAAGAAATGAACAAAAACGGAACAGGCACATCAACCTCCAAATCTATCCTATGCACAAAAAACGAGCAAACCAGATCAGGCACATCAACCCCCAAATCCCTCTTCCCAGACAAGAAAAACAAACAAAATATATTAGGCTTATTGACCCACAAATCCCTCCTCCTGCACAAAAACTGAACAAAATGGATCAGGCATATTGACCCCCAAATCTCTCCTCTAGCACAAAAAAAACAAATACAGATCAAGCACATTGACCCCAAATACCCCTCCCTGCACAAAAAAACAAGAAGATTGGGTGAAAAACTGCAGATTATAAAAACTATGAAACTGAAAACAAGATTTTATAGTCCAAGTCCACATACAAAACACAGGAAAAACCTGGGCAACAATTTACGCAATGGCAGGCTCTCCCCTCTCTGGCAGCAGAGCAGAGTGATCAAAAGACAGGCTCACCATCTGCACTTGCTTTGATGTTTCAATCACCTTCGTTGCTTTAGTCAGTGAACAATGGAAACTTTAATCGGCAAAATGGAACCAAAGGTCAGCTTCCACCCCGTCCTGCAGCTTGTCCACCACGAGGTTCCCGCACACTGTCTCTGCCTCTTGGAATCCTCTTGGAGACTGCATAGTGCTGGAACACCCAAACAATCTCCAAACTTCTACAAACAAGAGAAAATCTGCAGATGCTGGAAATCCGAGCAACACACACAAAATGCTGGAGAAACTCTGCAGGCCAGGCAGCATCTATGGAAAAAAGCACAGTCAACGTTTTGGGCCAAAACCCTTCAGCAGGACTGAAGAGAAATCTGCTCCTCAGCCTTTTTTCTCCAGTCCTGCCGAAGGGTTTTGGCCCAAAACGTTGACTGTGCTTTTTTCCAAACTTTGGCAGTCACTTCAATATTTCAATCACCCTCATCACTCTAATCGGTGAAACTATAATCGGCAAAATGGTGTCAAACATTGCCTCGTGTACCATCCTGCAGCCTTCTGCCACAAGGTTCACTCATGCTACAATCTTGGAGACTGCAGAGCGCTGAAGCACCCAAACTATATCTAAACAACAGAACAGTCTCCAACAGTTCTAGAATAACAACCAAGATGAGAAGCAAACATAACAGTAATAAATTAATTGAAATTTTTTTTCCCACGATCTATCTAAGAGATGCCGCCCAAAGGAGCATTGTACTTAGGCGCCGTCTTGACTGGAATGTATCTATTTCCTAATGAGGCTGACGAAATCTGGCACGTCTTTGTCGACACTCACTAATTTTAATTGATGCACCATTAATTGCAACTTGGTATGGCAACTGCTCTGCCCTTGACTAGAAGAAGCTACAAAGAGCTGGGAATACAGCTCAGTACATCACAGAATCCATCTTCTCCTCCATGGACTCTGTCTATACTTCTTGTTGCCTCAGTAAAGCAGCCAGCATAATCAAAGCTTCCACCTGCCCCGGACATTCTTTCTTCTCCCCTCTCCCATTAAGCAAATGATACAAAAGCCTGAAAGTATGAATCCCCAGGCTCAAACACAGCTTCTGCCTTACTATTCTAAGACTATTAAATGGTTCCTTAGTATGGTAAGATGGATTCTGGACCTCACAATTTACCTTGTTATGTTCTTGCACCTTATTGTCTATCTGCACTGCACTTTCTCTGTGGCTGTTACACACTACCTGCATTCTGTTGTTGTTTTACTTTGTACTACCCCAACACACTGTGTAATAAAATAATTGGATCTGTTTGAACAGTACACAAGACAACTTCTTTACTGTACCTCGGTACATGTGACAATAATCAGCCAATTCCAATTCCAAGCCAAGCATTATTGGTCAGCCAGTATTACACTGACTGGAGACATCTAGTTAGGTGCATGCATATACTGTATTAATGTTCCATTTTTTGCAGCAAATCATAATCTGCCTTCAGATTTGAATTAGAGTTTTTTCCTTACTTGAGGAATATGCTTTTGAGGCGCCTGTTGGATTTTGAAGCATTTCGTAACTTTGCTTGTAGATTTTCATTATCTATTTATCCAGTATTGTTGTTCATTGTTCTATTTTGTGGTCATTCATATCCAAGAAAAAGTTAACATGGTGGGTGTGTATGTATATATATATCTGCTGATTTATTACTACTGTTAAGTAATCATTGATAAACGATGTGAAAAGTAGTGCTCCCAATACTGACCTCTGAAGAAAACCGCTAGTCACTGGCAACCAACCAGAAAAGGCCCCTTTTATTCTCACTTGCTGCCTCCTGCCTGTCAGCCATTCCTCATTCCATGCCAGTATATTTCCTGTAACACCATGGGATTTTATCTTGTTAAGCAGCCTCATGGGAGGCACTTTTTCCAAATGCCTTCTGAAAATCTAAATAAATGACATCCACCAGCTCTCCTTTGTCCACCCTGCTTGTTACTTCCTTGAAGAATTCTAACAAGATTTCTCAGGCACTGCTGATAAGTAATTCTTTCTGTTACATTGCAGATAAGCAATCTCACTAGGAAATAAGATTGTAAGGTTTAATTGTAAACTTTGCCCATCCTTTTCAACTCCCTTCACTAAACAGTTCATTTTCATAACTGGAGACAATGGTAAACAGCTGTGGTTATTTTAAGATTATCCTGAAGTCATTTTAATAACAGAAGGCAAACTTTATACGTTGAAATCAATGATATATTTTTTAAAAATGTTAATATTACCTTCTATCTAAACTTTTTCATTTTGAAATATCCTTTTAATGTCATAACCTAATTTTTAATCATTGCACCTCGTGTGCTGTTTCAGATGGTGATCAGAGGCTCTACTATTTTCTAGCAGTAGGTAGTTATCAACAAGTATGATAGTGCATGTTTTACATGATCTAATTATGACACTCAGAGGAAGTGCTTACTAATTTTAGTTGTTCTCTCAAAGTTTAATCACAGGGAAACACATTGTCTACTAGACATGCAGCTTGCTTTCTGGTTTCTATTTGTGGTCTTTAAACAGCTGCTGTGAGATGAACAAGAAGGGTCCAATTTCAACTGAATTTCAACTTCAACCTTTAAATCTATTCCCTGTCCCTGCACTGCATCAAATGTAGGCTTTAATTGGGAGCTCTGCTGCATACGTGTCCTGTACTGATAGACATGGTTAGGGTGATGCTATTACAGTTCATTAGGTTACGTTAGGGCTAATCAGGATGGTGGGTTGTTAGGGCAGCATGGCTTAAAGGGCCAGAAGGCCGTACTTTGGACTGTATCACTAAATAAAATAAATATCAATAAAATGTCAAACTGGAGCAGATTATTCATGAATTTGATGCATTTTTCAGTGAGCTAATAAAATAAACCTTTAACGTGTTAATACAGTTATTTCTTCATGAATGAATTGAAAGTTCTGAGCTGTTGTACATCTTATGCCACACAATGGAACAGACGCAAAATCAGATGAGAAACAAAATCTCATTTTGGAGGTGTATCCTCTATAGTTTCACACTTTCTGCATTTGGAAGTGCATGTAAAGTCTTATATTGTTTGCAATATGAAACATCCCTTAAGGAATAATAAAGAAGCTCATGCTTGCTATTCATATTTGTGAATATAATGTTACATTCTTCTGTAATACTCTGCCATATGTTAAAGATTACCTAGTCTATTGTAAAGGGCTGTGGAGGACAGGTCATTGTGACAAGTTATTTAAGGCAGAGATTGACTGATTCTTTATTGGTAAGGGGGTTAAGGGTTACAGAGAGAAGGCAGGAGAATGAGTTTGTAAAACAAAATCAGCCATTCTTGATTGGAAGAGCATATATGATGGGCTGAATGCCTAATTCTGTTCCTATGTCCCATGACCTATCTAAATGAACAAATGCAGAATAAAATATAATCTGACATAATGGTAGTGTATTGTTTCCAGACATATTCAGAAACTACTTTGGGGTTTTATTTGTTTCCTGCTTTTAATTTTACTTTTACCCGTTACTTCGCCATAGTCCATTTGATGCTGATGAAATATCAGTAACATCTGGCTCAGTATCCAAATTCTCTTGGCCAAGTCGTAAAGGCTCTGTGTACAACTGGACACCTCCCAGCACCCCCAGCTTCAAGGACAAGTACTTCTCTGTAAGTATCACTACAAGGATATTTTATTGTAGTTCACTTCTCTAACCTTTGGCAGTCAGAATGGAAAATTAAAATTAATCCAAAAAGGAAATGGATGCCAGGTGTTGACTTTTAAATGTAAATTCTATTATCATAGGTTTTTATCAAATTGACAAGCTGAAAAGAATCTTTATAGTAAATATATACATCTCAGTAATAACTTTGTTGTATCTTAATACTTTCATTATGAATGGATGTATTAATTTTCTGTTTTCTATTCTGTTGTAAGAGACACATTGGACAAGAGGACAAACTGCCTACATTACATCAGGAAACAAAAGGAACTTTCATTTTTAATCACTCAGGAAATTGCTTCCACAATACACATTTGTCATCTGTGCCTGAAAATGAGAAATTTTATAATTATGCAAATATAGATAAACAAGAAGCCAGTGACAATAGGCATGATTCATTAGCTTTCCAAGAAGCACACAGGGAATTCTCCCAAAGCTTCCAGGATGGTCTTTCTACAGAAAAAACTCTACAATCAACACATGTAGAACCAAAACCTCCCAATCAAAGGGAATTTCAAAATGATTCACTACAAGCGAGACGATTTCAAAGTTGTTCAGCTTTGACAGAATCCATTTTTCACACAGGACCACAGCCGAGGTTTCAGTGGCCCACTGAGAAACCTGCTGGACAGGAGTCAACTTGTCAAGTCTGGAGCACAGAACTTACAGATCTATTCAGTTCACAGAGATCAACAACGTCCTGTAAACACAAAAAAAACACTTCAATCTGTTCTGAAATTTCCAAGACAGATTACATTTCAGTAGATATTGGAATCATCCTTCAAGAAATATTGATTACTCTAAGGACAGAGCACAGAAACCACAAGGAATTACAAAATCTAGAGCGACAGGTTCTGCACTTAGGAGATATTCTTAAGGTATAGTGAT
Organism: Hemitrygon akajei; assembly: GCF_048418815.1. Taxonomy (NCBI): domain Eukaryota; kingdom Metazoa; phylum Chordata; class Chondrichthyes; order Myliobatiformes; family Dasyatidae; genus Hemitrygon; species Hemitrygon akajei. The sequence goes on from NC_133134.1 coordinate 129,335,555, forward strand.
TAAAACAAGTATATTAATAATAAGTTCAAATACTGGGGCCAGTATTTCAGGAAAACATAGATCTGAAAAGATAATATTTAGATTAAATAAATACAAAATGGTATTCTTTTTAAATATAAAAGCGTAAACAGCCACTGATAGAAAATTGGAGTACCATGTAGGAATGAAGGGTTAGATTGATCTTAGAGTAGGTTAAAGGGTCAGCACAACATCTGCTGTAGTGTTCGATGTTTTGTGTTATATGAAATTAAGTCACCGATCAATTAAGAACAGAAAGTTCTGAGAAATCAGTGTAATTTGAATATAGTTTTCAAGGTACTATTTTGTTTCCATGTCTTGAAATTTGAAAAGTGAACAGAATGAGATAAAATAAAACACACTCAAATTATTTCAGTCTGTAAGAATCTCATTGTGAGGAAGTGGCGGACAACTGTGACTGAAGAGTCATAAATGTCAAATCACTTGGGTATTATGGTGGAACAGACAAGATTTCTAAATGATTAGAGACCAAAAATACTTGCATTCCCTAGTAATTTAATGGCCTGATTTGTCCAGAAGTCAATATTATGGTAGTGATTTCTGTCAATAAGTAAATTAATATTTCTTGATGATAATGTGCTTTAGTCAGTGTATCTGGATTCATTTCTGCTGTGTGAATGCCTATGTTATACAGGCTAACGTTGAAACCAAAGTAATCTACTTCTAAAGCAATTTAGTAAGTATGATTTTATTTTCCTCCGAGTGTTACCTTCATCTCTGAGTTATAGAGAAAAACAATATTCTCATGAGCTCACAGTGAAAAGGTATGTATTTTAATATTGAGCATAAACTTGGAAGGTTTTCACTTACTCCCTTGAGTTTACATTCTAAAGCATCCCACTCTTGGTCTTTTATAACCATCAGGATTTGTGACTAACCAATGTTATTTGTTCATGAGTACCCATTTGTAATTCTCTAATCAATCCATTCACTTGTTGGCATCCGTCTGACTCGAAGGACAATGGGTGATGATGATCACCATCACAAGCCTGGGTGGAAAGTATGGAGATCCTGAGATGCCCTGTCATCAAGATCCCCCCTCTCAGCCTCACCAGTACAGTCCAAAGGAAAGCTTATGAAGCAGTACGTTTGGCACCAGCTTGGCTCCAGGAGCTGCTGGAAGAATATTTAATGATGTCTAGCCGCCTTAGGGGCTTCACTCCGGATTTTCTGTCTGGGTTTACTCCCATAGCCTTTGTCTCTCCCGAGGCTGTCCACAAGGCAGTGGGGTTATTTACCCATAGCTGGGGTCTAATCAATTATGGCAGCTCTAAACTTAAATCTGTTGAATGGTATTTAACTTAGCTTGCAAGTGCTTGGGATTTTTTAATTTTACATTCTTTAACTATTTAATATTTTGAAGATAAATAGATAATCTAACTTACTTTAAGCATATTTTTTGTCAAATCTGAGTTTTATTTAATGAAAAACAACTGAAAGGATGGAAATACTCAGCAGATCAGAATCAGGTTTATTATTACTTACATGATAAAATCTGATAGTGGAGGCAGTGAAGCTGTTTCGTTATCATTTGGTGTGAGTCTTCAGGCTTGTGTGCCTCTTCCCTGATGGTAGCAAAGAGAAAGGGCATTTACTGAATGTTAAGGCTTCTTAACCTATTCTTCTGCTTCTGGATATCTGGCCTGACTCAGTGTAACCAAATTGTAAATGTTCTGCCAGGTTCTAAATGAAGTAATTCCCAAACTGGGGTTCCTTGTCTCTGATCAGGTCTCTCCCTACTTTGTTGCACTCGTTTGTACCTAGCAAGATCCCATGGAAACAAGATAAGGCTTTAGGTGTGCCCCTAATTTAAGGCTCTTTGCTGAAAATGAAAATTGGTGCAATAATGAGCATCACACTTATCATGGCTTTTGAGGAATGTTTGAGATCGCTGATTTCTACAGGAAAAAATGCAGGCATTGACAGGTAATACAGAAATTCTGGCAGGAAATTATATTGTCAAGACAGCCAGTAAGTGAACAGTTTATAAACATCAAATTCTTGTATTTTCGATATTATACAATGTATTTAGGAAACATCTTAATGGTTTAATTAGTGGCTGTCCATGTTATTCTTGTCTCCAATGATCAGCTCCTTAGTAAGGCAGAAATATTGTGAAAAGTCTGAGAAAAATACAAATACAAATTGGGTATCAAGTACTTTATGGTCATTAATACTTTGCACTATTTCACATTCACTATCTTTATCTTGATTCTTCCTTAAAGACCATTTTATTTATTACATGCATTATGTTTTCCAAACTACTTTATAATTCTTACTGTAGTTTGAGTATTTTATACTCTGAATTTACCGAGGGCCTCCGTTGGTCAGGGTTGGCCATAGGCGTTGCATTCCAGCTGTCTACATGATATGCAAGTCAGGGCAGTGGTACATGGAGAGCAAGTTGCTGTCCATGTAGCAGGCTCCCCCCTCTCCACGCAGCTGATGAATCCAAAGGAACAGCAGAGACTGATACAATTTGGCACCAGTGGCATTGCAGGTATTGCCAGTCAGTATTGAATTCAACGTAGGACTGCCTTAGAGACTCCAGCTCCAGGTTTTTCCTTGGGGTTTACACACAAAGTCTTCCCCATGAGTAGGTACAGCTTCAAAGCAGTGGAGGTTTGAGATCAGAGTTTTCCTTCTCCTCAGTGAGCTGCCAACCATGGCTGACAAGCTCCATTTGCCTGAAGTGATAGGTTTTAAGGTGACACAATCTGCCTCTACCCCTTCTCCTGTCAGTAGAAATGGTTCCGCTGGGATTAGTTGCTTAGCCATATGCGAAGGCCAGGAGCTGTACTTGGTTGTCAGAGGCTATTAGTGATGCATGTCATTGGGACTATTTAATAGGAGCTTTTCACCCCTACTACGCTTGGCATTAACAACCTTAATGAAGCTTGAGAATAAGTTTGCCAATTTAGTCAGATAACAGAGTAAATATTTTGAATATTACCAGTTGTAAACAAATAAGTACAATAGAAAAATGCAGTCCAGTCCTCTAAAAAGAACTTAGAAATGAATAAAATTTATGGTGTCATTGCTATATAATGTGGAAGCAATTTATAAACAATTAGTGTGTCCCATTATCTTCAGTAACTATTAAAGACTGGACTGAACAATTGGAACACTTTTGTATTAAAGTCTGCATTGTTTTTTATAAACAGAAAGAAGTTACAGAGAGCAAAAATGCATCTACTATCAGTCTAAGTGTTGAAACAGTCCTAGAAAGCTTCAATTTCCTAAATGCTGACTCACTTGAAGATAATCTTTCATGCAATGGCAGTGTTAGGATGAAGCATGTAAAGTAAGTAACAATGAAGTTGACAACTGTGCTTTAAGGTCAAAGAATTGTTACATGATGATATTCAGTTCGACCACATGGTGGAAACATGCTTATTTCCAAAGGTGATTACAATTACAATGTTTTTCAGAATCAGAACCATGTTTATTATCAACGACAAGTGTCGTGAAATTTGTTAACTTCCATGTCAAATTCTACAACTCTATTCGTGAACTTCTTGCAAACCCACCATTTCATTACTGTGCACTTGCTGGATTAGCCATGCACGTTTCCTGGTAAATTAATATCACTTTGTCTGAAAGAACAATTGCAGTTGGTCAGTTCTAGCTACAGTATAGCAAAGGGCATCATGGAACAGGTTTCAAACTGGTGTTATTAATCCAGCCCATTTAATGTTTTATTAAAACTTAAACTTTCTCTGGGAACCATAACTGCTCCATCAGACTGCACTGACCAGTAATCCCCTCAAGACCTGACCACGTATCCATGCACTATTTAGCCTCAGTCTTCAAAATTTCAAGGTTGCTTCTTTGCCCTCCTCAGAACAGTGGACTTGGTTCCCTTTGGCCATTGGCTTCCAAATTCTGACTACACACCATCGCTCTAACTTAGCAGGTCACCAGCAGTCCCTGATTTCCAGTCATTCCCTTCTGATCAGACCTGAGCTCTAATTGCTGGCCCTCTTCACTCCTCACTTCAGTACCAGGCCAGGCCCTGAACTTGATGTAGATGAGGTGAAGGGACACGCCTAATTGACTAGCAGCTTGGAAATTTGAAGTGACAGGCCCATGAACAATACAACTATTCTGTGACATTAAATTGTGCCAAATGATTTCTAAGCAAGTATATTTTAGTCAACATAAATTTGAATGCCAAGGTTATTTAACCTTTTGTTTATCTTATTTTACCTCACAGATGCACATTTTTACATTAGTACAAGCCCTGGTTACCTTAGTTGGAGGTATAAAGGTTTATTTTAGGTTTTTTTTATGTTTGCACAATAAAGAAAGCAGGTTTTTTTTCATTATATCTCTGTGTGATTTTGAATTGACATGATCAGTAGCTTTATTTAGAAGCTTTATTTAGAAGGCCTTGGGCTTTCACAAATATATAAATGATTTGAAGTTTGAGTTCATGTCCTAGTTTGCAAATACATTAAGTTAGGACGCAGAGTGAATTATAAATAAGGATATAGGAACTTGCAATGGAACGTGGTTAATGAAGTGCAGTATGTGAACAAAATTACGCTTGATATAAACTTATGTTTAGATCAGTCTCTTTGGAACCAAGAAAAACAGATTGTGGTGAGGTGCTAAGAGCTGAGGAGGTGCAACATAATGTAGGTATACATATATATGCAGATTACTAAAATTAGTGCAGAGGCTGAAGTGATCATCTAAAAGGGAAATGGTATTTTTGGCTTTTCTCATCAAGGAGGCTTAATGCAAAATTGAGGAAGTAATGTTTCAGATGTCCAGAGCCCTGCTCATCCAGAAGCACGAAAACTCAAGGCATATAATTGGTGAGAGGCACTAATACGTAGGTGAGATAATCTTGATGAAGAGTCTCAGCCCAAAACATCAACTGTTTATTCCCCTCCATTGATGCTACATGACTTGCTGAGTTACTCCAGAATTTTGTGTGTGCTCCATGAGGGCCTTGGAATCGGTAGAATGTAGGTCCAACAGGATGAAACCAAGGCTTAATCAGTCAACTTATGAAAAGAAGCTACAATTATGAGAAGACAAGTATGAAAATCATTATTTCTACAAGTAACAAGAAACCTAAATTTAGGATTATAATGAAAGTACAGTAGCAAGAGTTAGAGTGGGCTAGTATTTCTTATAACACAGTATATTTATTTAGGCTTTCCTCTGTACTGTTCAGCCAAAAAAAACTTGGCAGAGTACCCCTACTCATAGTGAGACAACCAGGGCATCTAGCATCAGAGTGAAAAGAATAAATAATATGGTACTTTCTGAATAATCACACTCAAACATTGGAACATTAGTACAAGGAAGAAGGTGGTATCAGGTACAGGAAGAAACTGGAGGTTTCAGAGAGGGTGTGGAAGAGGGTTATCAGGATGTTGCTTGGACTAGGGGTTATGATGTATACGAAGAGGTGGGACAAACTTGGATTGCTTTCTCGGGGGGGGGGGGGGGTAGTCCTGATAGAAGCTTATAAGATTATAACAGGCGTCGATAAACAGTCAGAATCTTTCTCCCAGGGCAGAAGTGTCAAGTACGAGAGGATATGCTTTAAGATAAGAGAAGGAAAGTTTAAAGGAGACGTGTGAGGCAGGGTTTTTTATGTAGAGACTTGAAAAGCTTGAAACAGGCTTCCGGGGGAGTGGTAGAAGCAGATATGATAGAAGTGTTTAAGAAACAGATAGACATTTGAATATGCAGTGAATGGAGAGATGTGGGTCAGGTGCAGATAGATGAGTGTTAGTTTAATGCAGCATTGCCTTTGGCGCCGATTTTTAGCCTGGTGGGCCTTTTCCTGTGCTGCACTGTTCTATGTTCTTTTCAAGAACTAATTACAGATAGTTAAGAAAGAATCAAGTGTTGAAGGAAAGAATTGAAGAGGCACTCATGTCACAACATCCAAAAAGTTATCTGGATGAGCTGTTTCAATCACCAAGGCATGTAAATACTATTAGTATAGATGTTTACCTGCTGGGTGGCATGAACAGTGCAGACCAAGTTTCTGTGCTATGTGCCTCTAAAAATGAAAATAAAATTACAATAATTAGCTCTGGTCCAAAACTAGATCAATAATTTGGGGTTTAAAGTGAAATTAAATTGAAAAAAATATATAAGGAGTCAAGAAAACCAAATTAGTAAGATGAATAGATGAGCAGCTGGACCATTACTGAATGCTGTAGATTTGATTCACATAAACTAGGCCGCAATAGTTTTTACTACAGTTATGTTTTTAAATATATTCTTATGTTTTGGTCCCAACTAGGGTTTCCTTTTTTTTAATTAAGTTCTAAAATATCTTGAGTGCTGTGAGATTCATGAATCATACCAGGATTGAGTGGGCTGTCACATGACGAGCATTTGACAGCTCTGGGCCTGTATTCATTAGAATTCAGAAGAATGAGGGTTGACCTCATTGAAACCTATCGAGTGCTGAAAGGCCTTGATAGAGTGGATGTTGAGAGGATATTTTCTATGGTGGGAGAAGCTAAGACCAAATGACACAGCCTCAGAATAGAGGGGCATCTTTTTAGTACAGAGATGAGGAGGAATTTCTTCACCCAGGGAGTGGTGAATCTGTGGAATTCTTTGCCACGGGCAGCTGTGGAGGCCATGTGTATGTGTATCTGTATGTGTACTTAAGGCAGAGGCTGATAGGGAATGAAGGGATAAAGGAGAAGGCAGGAGACTGGGGCTGAGAGGAAAATTGCGGAGCAGACTTGATGGGCTAAATGGCCTAATTCTGCTCCTATATCTTATGATCTTATTTTTAATTGAGAACTGTTTATTCAATTTATTTTTCATTTCTACTCCCTTGTTTTACAGATATGGCACATACAATAAAAGTAATGTTTGTCAGTTTACCAAGAGTGGAGATTTAGGAATTAAGGCAGCAGGATCATTTGCCCTGACATCAAGGAACCTGTGTCTTGATAACATCCTTTTAGCACACCTGCAGATATGCAAGAGGCTTCTACAGGTAGTATTCATAGTATAAGTAATCCTAGCACTATGCTGTCCAGATTTTGGAAATTTACCCTAAATTAATTCATCAAATGGTTATTCAAAGTGTTGAGATATGCTATATTTCCTCTAACAGAATTTTTTTTCAAGAATATGCTCCTATATATTCCTATCTTGAAACAGAGTACCTTACTCAATATATTTCCTCAGGATTCTCCATCCACTTCATTTTTTTAGTATTATCCACTGTCACCTTTATTGCTTTAACTCAGTTGCGATCTTGAAAGAAGTATTGCTTCCTTACATTAAGTATTGAAATTCTTAAGTCAGTTTTCAGTCTCTGCCACAAATTCATTATCTTTTCTCCTGATTCCATCCCCCACCCTCCACTGGCTACCACCTCAAACTGAACGTAAATTTACAACACTGACAATCTACCTGTAACCAAACAGACCTTCCAATCCTTCATTCTTCATTGGCTTCACAACCTCACCCCACTACTTCTTATATCTTCATTTTATCCTCAATCTTTGCCCCTCTACATTTTATATTGAACCATCCTTGGTGAACTTGTCATAGTAATTCCCTCTCCACCAATACTCCATCTTGTCAGTTCAACCAGTTCATTAGTAATTCTGTGCTGTTATGAATGAACTCCTATTCTTTCATCATATATGCTCCTATAACCAACATCGGTTTTGTAACTCCAGTGCCGCAAATTTAAACTTCCATTTTGAAGTTTAAATAGTTTTGCATATGAAGAATTTTCCAGTTCAGGTTTTCTATGCACAGACTCTCTCTTTGATCCAATGTTGACATTTTCAACATTGTAGTCTGAATTCTTTCCCTATATACTTTGCCTCACTTCCTGTGTTATCTCATTTTAAAACCCTCTCTAAAATCTTATCTTTAATTAAGTCCTTTAATTTGGTCATTTGGTCATGATTCCTAATCTCTTCCTTGGCAGGATATTTTTTGGTCATTATTCCTCTGAGAATTGTCGTAGGATATTTGTTATTGCTGACATGGGTGTTTGAGAGTTCAGTGAAAATGCTATCTATGTATTCAAATATGAATTCTCTTGTCAGGGTAAAAGGAACCAATGGTGAATGATGTAACAGGAAATATATTAGCAGGAAAATATACTTCTATCCTGTTGTTATAAGACACTTGAATGAACCTTTTGTATGTTAAAGGTGCTCTTGATCTCACAAACTACCACGTCATGGCACTTGCACCTTTTTGTCTTCCTGCATTGCACTTTCTCTATAACTGTAATTCCGAATTCTGTATTGCTTTCCTCTTTTTACTACCTCTATGCAGTTATGTTTTTAAAACAATCTATATGGCAAGCTTATATGATGTACCTCACTCAGCACGTGACAATAATAAACCAATTACAAATTTTACTGGAGGCATATTGCTTTACATGTGTAATTTCCCTGGATGTCCAGCCAATCAGTGATCTGCATGTGATCAGGATGAGCACAACAATTCTGATTTCATCTCATTTTGTTTAAATGCAAATTTTGCCAGCAATAAATAAAAATCCATTGTGGATCCTATCTTCGCGATTCAGGACAGAGAAAGCAGAGGGAATTTTAGAAAGAAAATGCTCCTTGTGGTGAATTAGATATTTTTCTGAGTATCAACTCTTTCCAAGCTTTGTAATATAATGTGAGGCCACATAGGCCTCTGTGAAGTCAATTTCTTTTTATTTGCTATTTTACCAGTTACACTGATAATTACTTGTCCAATGAGTGTTAGAGGCAGAGACAAGTGAAATGCATTGCCTATCCTGTGTTTGGGATAGCTCACTTGACTGGTTATAATGATAATTATTTGTCCAAACCATCAATAGTTGTGTGGAGCTAGGACAATATGAAATAATCTGTGTCTCTGTATTTGGGATAAGACCATAAGACATAGGAGCAGATATCAGGCCAATTGGCCCTTTGAGTCTGCTCCACCATTCCTTCATAGCTGATTTATCATCCCTCTCAACCCCCTTCCCTTGCCTTCTCTCCATAACCTCTGATACCCTGACTAATCAGGAACCTATCAAACTCCACTTTCAATATAGTTAATGACTTGGCCTCCATGGCTGTCTGTGGCAATGAACTCCACAGATTTACCACCTTCTGGCTAAAGTAATACCTCCTCATCTCTATTCTAAAGGAAAGTCTTTGAATTCTGAGGCAGTGCTCTCTGATCCTAGACTCTCCCACTACTGGAAACAACCTCTCCACGTCCTCTTTATTTGCATCTTTCAATATTCAGTAGGTTTCAATAAGATATCCCCCTCATTCTTCTAAATTCCAGTGAGTACAGGCCAACAGCCATCAAACGCTCTTCACACATTAACCCTTTCATTCCCAGGATGATTTTCATGAACCTCTTCTGGACTATCTCCAATGCCAGTACATCTTTTCTTAGATAAGGGGTCCAAAACTGCTGAAAAACTCCCAAGTATGGATTGACTAATGCTTTATAAAGCCTCAACATTATACCCTTGGTTTATATTCTAGTCCTATTGAAATTAATGTATTTGGCTTCCTTAACACTGACACTAGTGGGAAGGAAGTGAAGATAGTTCACTTCAGGGACAGCTTTAGAGAAAATTCAGTTCTCTCGTTTGCTTTTATTTAATGTCATCCAGCTGTGTGTTTATATTGTAAAGACTAATTCATCCAAAAAGGATACTGTAACAATCTACTTTCATACATTCATCTGAAGTTTTCAAAATAGACAAGAAAAATAGTTAGTAAACACCAAAGTTCAGCACATGGCTTGAAGTGTCACTTAAGGCATATACAAGGATAGAGGTTTCTGCTCCTTACAGTCTTGAACTTGAGCAAAAGGAAGGATGTGGGTGTGGGTGTGATGAAAAATGTGAATTTGATGTAAAAGACATGTCATTGTATAACAGAGCAGGCTTGATGGCAGTATGGCTTATTCTTGATCTTATTTCACATGAATTCTATTAACTCTTTAGCTACACTGTTAGGCTACTATTAATGATGTAACAATATTTAGTAAAGCTGATGAGCTGGATGAGAATACTGTTTTCAAGGTGTATTTTACTATGTACATTTTGCCTATCATCATATTTGGTGTACCTTGCATATTCTTTTTAACTGTGACCTTCACAATATCTTGGTTCCTAAACCTCACAAATAATTTTATTTCCATTTCAGAGATTTTCATCAATTGATTCTGTATTGGTCATTGAGAACTGTATATTAGAGGAACTTTCTCAGCAGATCCAGGTGTTGGAAGCTCTAGCTCCATTCTGTTATGAGAAGTCAGAAAATATTAAATCAGTGGAAGAAGGTTTGTAGAAAATAATCACAATTGTGTAGAATATATCATCACTGAGTTACGGAGAGAAAGACTCAGAGCAGTTGGTTCGATGACATATTGTTTGCAATGATGCTTAGAATGTATTGACAAGTAGGAAGGATACCAAGGCTAGCAAGCTTTACCAGAATTATAATTAATTTCCCTTTTTATTTTTGTTGAAAAGTTTCGACAGGTTATAAGATAAAAGAATTTCTTACATTTTATAAAATTTATTGGGCATATCCTCAGCAGCTCTTGTTTGTTATTGTATGACATCACATGCCAAAATGCCATTCTAAAATTCTATTTAATAACTTGTTGTTGTTTATCTTGAATTGGTTGGCTGATTAGCATAATGAAAAATGCCACCATTATTCAACATTGCTCATCTTATGTCAATTTAACATTTATTTATTCATGTTGAAAATTACAGGTGAACAGCACACCTTCAGTTGTAGTAATAACTCCAGGATGAATCAATTAAAAAAATATAACTTACATTTACACACACAAAAAAATTTTTTGCGAATTACAGATGCTGTAAAGCTTGAGGAATACAAAATGCTGGAGTAACTCAACAAGTCAGGCAGCATCAGTGGATGGAAATGAACAGTTGACAGTCCAGATGGAGGGTCTCAGCCTGTAACATCAACAGTTTGTACCCCTTATTGGTGCTGCCTGACATGCTGAATTCCTCCAGCATTTTGTGTGTAGTTTACATTACAGATTTTTCATGCTTTAAAAAATTATGACACAATCAAGTAGATCCAGGAATAAATGAATATGAGCATTTTTTTCCCTTTGAATAAGCAGATGTTAAATAGATGTAATACATATACCTAAATGTGTAGGAAACCTATCCTCCGAATCTCGGAAGAGATCAAACCTCAAATTCTGGTAAGGATTCATGGGATTGAGTTTAGGAGTTGAGAGTTGCAGCTATATAGGACCCTGGTCAGACCCCACTTGGAGTACTGTGCTCAATTTTGGTTGCCTCACTGTAGGAAGGATGTGAAGACCATAGAAAGGGTGCAGAGGAGATTTTCAAGGATGTTGCCTGGATTGGGGAGCATGCCTTATGAGATGATGTTGGGTGAACTTGGCCTTTTCTCCTTGGAGTGACGGAAGATGAGAGGTGACCTGATAGAGGTGTACAAGATGATGAGAGGCATTGATCGTGTGGATAGTCAGAGGCTTTTTCCCATTGCTGAAATGTCTAGCACAAGAGGGCACTGTTTTAAGGTGCTTGGAAGTAGATACAGAGAAGATGTCAGGGGTTAAGTTTTTTACACAGAGAGTGATGAGTGTGTGGGATGGGCTGCCGGCGACGGTGGTGGATGCAGATACGATAGGGTCTTTTAAGAGACTCCTGGACAAGTACATGGAGCTCAGAAAAATAGAGGACTATGGGTAACCCTAGGTAATTTCTAAGGTAGGGACATGTTCAACACAACTTTGTGGGCAGAAGGACCTGTATTGTGCTGTAGGTTTTCTATGTTTCTATGAAAGAGGTTGTGGCGTATGCTTTTTAGTCAATTCTCATTGGTGCATGGGTGTTGGGGTTCTGTTGACTTCTTGTTCCCCTGACTTAGAACAACTAACAATTAAATATAGACCATTCTATTTGCCTTGGGAGTTCTCATACGTGATTCTGACTACTGTTTACATACCACTGGCGGCTGATTATAAACAAGCACTCATGAAACTTCACGATGCTGTCTGAAAACAAGAAACAGCCCATTCTGACACAATTCAAATTATCTCTGAGTCTGAGGCCTCTTTTGGTTAGAGTCAACCATGGATATTGCGTCCTAGCTGTCTGGATACACAAACCTGGGCAGTATGATATGGAGAGCAAGCTGTTGCCCATGTAGCAAGCTCCCCCTCTTCATGCATTTGATGAACCTAAAGGAATGGCAGAGATCGAAACAATTTGGTACTAGCAAAGTTGCAGGAGTTGCCAGTCAGCATTGAACTCAATGTAGGATTGCCTTAGGCACTCTAGCTCCGGATTTTTCCCTCGGGGGTTTACTCCAGAAGCCTTCCCCATGAGTAGGTATAGCCACAAGGCAGCGGAGGTTTGAGATCAGTATTTTCCTTCTCCCAGATGAGCTGCCAACCACAGCTGACGAGCCCCATCTATCTGAAGCATCTGGTTTTAAGGTGCCAGTAATCCACAATTGTCCCTTCTCCTGTCAGTAGAAATGATTCCCCCAGGCTCAGTAGCTAAGCCACACGTGAAGACCAGGAGCTGGACTTTGCTGTCAAATGCTATTCGAGACGCATGCCATTGGGAGCATTTAATAGGTAGTGAGAGATTGGCCCCTTTAACTCCCCCGGCTACAACAACCTTAAGAAACCTTTCAATTATAGTTGGTGGCTTTAACCAGGTCTATTTGAAGAAATCCCTATCCAGTTATCACCAGCACGTAACCTGTTTCACTAGAGGTCTCAACACACTAGACCACTGCTACACCACAATAAAGAATGCCTGTTGCTTCTTTCTGAGACCACATTTTGTCAAGTCAGATCATTTGGTTCTACTTCTGCTACTTGCATACAAACAGAGCCAAAGCAGCAAAGCTCCAGAGAGCAAGACAACTACGAGGTGTTCATGTGAGGCAGAGGAATGGTTATAGGATTGCCTTGAATCAATGGACTGGGCCGTGTTCAAGATACCACCTGAGAACCTGAATGATTCCACTAGGATTGTTACAGACATATTAAAACAGCTGTGGATGAGGGTGTCACCACGAAATCCTCCAGGGTTTTCCCCAGTCAGAAGCTCTGGATGAATAGTGAAATCCAGAACCTGCTGAGAGCCAGATCAGAGGCATTCAAATCTGGAGATCAAGAATGCTACAAGAGGTGCAGGTATGATCTCTGGAAAGCCATCTCTCAGGCAAAGTGAAGATTCCGGACTAGACTAGAATCAACAAGGGATGCTTGACAGCTGTGGCAGGGTTTGAATATCATAACCTCCAATAAAGCCAAATCTTACAACATCGGAGACAGCAGAGCTTTGCTTCCAAATGAGCTCAATGCCTCCTATGCTTGCTTTGACCACTGGAACAGGGAAGAAATATCGCACACCCCCATGATGATCCTTTGGTCTCAGTATCTGAAGATGATGTGTGGGATGCCTTCAAGAGAGTGAATCCGGTCCGGATGGAGTATCTGGCCGAGTACTGAAGACCCCTGCCAACCAACTGGCTTTGAATGCATGGATATCTTCAACCTGTCACTCCGGCAGTGTGTGGTACTCACCTGCTTCAAGCATGCTTCAATCATACCAGTGTCCTAGAAGAGTGTGGTAACCTGCTCAATGGATATTTCCCAATAGCATTTACATTCACAGTGATGAAGTATTTTAAGATGCTGTTGTTGAAGCATATTGGTTCCTGGCTGAGTGATGACTTGGAACTGTTCCAATTTTCCTAATGAAACAACAGGGTTACAATGGATGCCATCTCATTGGCTCTTCACACAACCCTGAAACATCTGGACAGCAAAGATGCATACATCAAGATACTCTTTATCGATTACAGCTCGGCATTTAACACCAGCATTTCCTCAAAACTTATCGGTAAATTACAAGATCTGGACCTCAATAACCCCTTGTGCAATTTGATCCTGGATTTCCTCACTTGTAGACCCCAGTCAGTTCGGATTGGCAAAAACATCTCCTTCACAATCTCCATCAGCACAGAAGCACTGCAGGGATGTGTGCTTAGCCCCCTGCTCTGCTTGCTTAACAGCTGTGACTGTGTGGCTAAGTACAGCTCCAACACCATATGCTGTTTGCTGATGACACCACTGTTGTGGGCTGTATCAAAGCAGGTGATGAATCAGCATACAGGAGGGAGACTGAAAACTTGGCTGAGTGGTGCAATAACAACAATCTCTCACTCAATGTCAGTAAGACCAAGGAACGAATTGTAAACTTCAGGAGAGGGAAACCAGAGGTTTATGAGCCAATAATTATCAGAGGATCAGGGATGGAGAGGGTCAGTAACTTTAAATTCCTCAGTGTCACTATTTCAGAGGACCTGTCCTGGACCCATCATATAAATATAGTCGGAAAGAAAGCACAACAGCGCCTCCGCTTCCTCAGTAGTCTGTGGAGATTTGGCCTGTCATCAAAAACCTTGGCAAACTTCTATAGGAAGTGCGCTGACTGGCTGCATTATGGCCTGGTATGGGAACACCAATGCAATTGAGTGGAAAGTCCTACAAAAGTTAATGGATTCAGACCAGTACATCATGGGTAAAACCCTCCTAACCATTGGGCACATCTACATGAAGCATTGCAGAAGAAAAGCAGCGCCCATCATCAAAGATCCTCACCACCCAGGCCAGGCTCTTTTTTTGCTGCTGCCATCAGTTTGAAGACACAGGTGCCTCAGAACTCAAGATCAGTTACTACCCCTCAACCATCAGGCTCTTGAACAAAAGGGTATAGCTACACTCATTTAAGGACTCTGATATATTGTTACTTCACACTTGTTATTTTTTATTACTTATTTATCTCTGCATTTGCACAGTTGGTTTGCAGTTCCTAATGTTTACAGTTACTGTTCTATAGATTTGCTAATTATGCCCACAGAAGAATAATCTCAGGGCTGTATGTGGTAACATGTATGTACTCTGATAAAAAAATTTATTTTGAACTTTGAACGTCGAACGTTTGAATCTGCACAAGGTTAGATATAACACAGTAACAGCTAATCTATTCAAAAGAGAGTAATAGATGCCGTGATGAATGGTAATCTGCAGTAATTAACAATTTTGTGTTTATTAAAATAAAAGTGCAAAGCTCTGGAAAATTCAAGAGGTCAGACAGCATGTGTGAACATCTGTAGAAAGAGATATAGACTTAATATTTTGGGTTGATTAGCTTTCTTCTACACATCTTCCACCTCGTAGTGATTCCACTGTAGATTTTTGCCTCCCCCGCACCCCAGAGTTTGGTGGTCTATCAAATATATCCAACAGAGTAACAGCGCATCTCGTTTCTTAACTCTTACCTAATGAGTTTGGTCTTTACCACTCAAGAACATCCTTCCTCACCAGCATCATAAAACCTTCTCTGATTAAAACTGCGCCCTCCCTTTTCTCTGTTTCCTAACTACCTCAAAGTTTTCAAGTGCACTTTGTGAGTACTAGTTTCAAGATTCCTACACTCTTCTCTTGGATGGCTGCTTACATACTGTGTGAAATCCTCTGACACCTAAGGTGATCGATGCCCACATGGTATGATCCAGGACAATTTCAGCCTCTACCAAATGCTGCACCTGAGCTCAGAAACACTGATTTGGAGCATGAAGAGCTACAGTGCCTATAAAAGGTATTCCCCACCCCCCCCCCCCCAAAGTTTTCAGGTTTTATGTTTTACAACATTGAATCACATTGAATTGAATTTGGATTTTTTGACACTGGTCAACAAAAAAAGACTCTTTTATATCAAAGTGGAAACAGTTCTCTACAATGACGTAGAGGACCGTGATCGCCTACATCTTTGACACAACACATAATGATGATGATGAATTATGAAAACCATTTGTGAAGTGTTTATAATTCTTGAGCTATTACATAATGGAGGCACTGTTGCAATAGATGGTATAAGGTCATTTAACTTTAGGAGACATTTTAGAATGTAAAAAAAATCTATTTCCCCTTTAGCTCTATTAACTTGCTTAAAAAGTTGAAATCCCTGATAATTTGCTTCCAGATTTAAATATTAAGGATGTTATTCTTCTTGATAAGAGAAATAAATTATCATTATGAAGTAATAACAATGCTGGAATTAGTAGAACAGAAAAAGAGCAAATTGAGATGCTTTAAATTATTCTCAAAATTCCTTATAATGCTAATTCTAACTTCTTTTGTTTCAGTCATTCCAAAATCAAAGAATATCAAATCAGTCCAGTCATTTTGGGGTAAATGTACAGAAGGAGAATGTATTTTACATTTATCAGCTGAACAGTTCCTCACACAGCTGAGAAATAGTTATACACAGAAAGTGGCTGCAAAATACCCAGGACAGACAGAGAGAGGTAAGCTACATACAGTATAACATGCCTGGTTGATTATCTATGTGAGGTTTTTCAAAATATACATTTTGTAATCTTAATGAATGCTATGTGAATAATTTAATAAGAAATATAAGAATTAGGGCCATTCAGCCCCTCTATCTGTTCTGTTAGTACTGATTTTCCTGCCCTGTCCCAATATTCCTTGATTCCTCTCATCATAAAGCACAGAGCAATACAACAAGGCTACATGCCCTTTGGACCAATGAATTCACAACAAGTACAAGGTCCACCCAGATAGTCCCTATTTCCTGCATTTGGCCAAGCTGCCTCAGGTCCCCTCCCCTCCATGCACCTGTCCAAGTGCTTCTTCAATGCTACTATAGTGCCTGTCTCAACCACTGCCATGCATGCTGGAACATGTCCTGGATTTTAGGCAAACAATTGAGCTGGATGAGATACATAAAAATTGGTTAATCTTAGAAAGGAAGACCAGCATTTATGTAACATAACTTGGACCAAATAGTAAGCTTTGTTCCAATTTCTGTGATCATTTAATGACTTTCAGCTATTCTTTGAGTGCAAAAATATACTAAAATTCTCCCCATTCTAACTTCTTTTTGTCAGCAGTTTATATACTCTTGATAAGCCTGGGTGTATGGCTCCTCATGTAATATAATCTGATAATTATGGAAATGCTAAGCAGGTGAAAATCATCTTGTAGACAGCAGATCCGGGTGATAAAAGCAAAAAAATTGCTAAACCTTTAAACTTTTTATGCAGCACTAATTAAAGATCAAAACATGTACACCACATTGCAAGTTGAAGCTGAAATACAAACATGGAAACAGAAGTAGAATTCAACCAGATGACCCCCTAAATGGTGTTTTGATATCCAATAAGATCATGGTTGATCTAACCTTATCTCAATAAAGTTTCCCTCTTTTTCCCCATATCTCTAGATCCCTTCTACTTCAACTGTTGCTGATTTATGCCTTAAACATTCACAATAAATTCTTCTTCACCTGTATCTGAAGTGGTAATCTCCTACTCTGAAACTATGTCCCCAGTTCTAAATGAGAAATACCCTTTCAGCATCATGGGCTTGAATAAGCTATTCAGTGAAACAGACTGCGTGCAGAGATTGCAAGTGTTATATGTTCTCTCGTGCAATTCTTTTGACTCAACAAACTGTACTGTTACATGGGAGTTCCTCATCCTCCTGATGGCTTTGGGAGAAATTGCAAAAGCTACAAAATATATACCACCACCATATTATGTGCAACAGAGAATTTTACATTTAGTGAGACTGAGAAGGTGTTATGTTAGATTACATTAACAATATATATTGGATTCCAGTTAATTGGAACACATCGGGACCAGTACATTTTGGCCCAATTAAGCAGTTCCCCAGCTAGCCAAAGTTTCATGGAAGTATATAACAAGATATAAAAAAAACAAACTACCATTTAACTGAGTAACTAATTATGTATTTAAATAAAAAACAGAACAAATTATAACACTGACAATACTACTACAGTACTATAAAATTGTGTATTAGTTCCTAACAGTTATTGACAGAGGAAGTAATCCAGTGAACACTGAAGCAAAATGCTGGAGGAACTCAGCAGGCCTGGTAGCATCTGTGGAAAAGAGTATAGTTGATGTTTCAGGCCGAGACCCTGCGGCATGCCTTGTTCTTTTGATTTGACTGTAAACAACAACAGATACCTAGTGCAGATAATGGATTACCTTCATACAATAGTCAAGCAGCAGAGTGTTCCAAAGAAGTGAAGGGAATTCCTGCAATTCTCTTGAGTAGTTTTGTTCTTTAAGAGTTCTGGCCCAAAAATGCGGCTGCTCCAGTTAGCTGATGGCCCAAATTGGATCCAATGTAAACAGCTGTAAGGATAATTGTGAGCTATTTTGGAGAAGTTTAACAATAAATTAGTGAGAAAATAAATAGCTAAATAGATCATTTATATTTTTGCAGCTTCTTTATTTTCTTCTTGCTCAGTTCTATCAACCCACTACAATGCCATCCCTGTATATCTTAGGGGATAATGTCATGAATATTGCCAACTAAACAATCTTCTGGGACACAGAACTCTGAAGCTCCACAGATTTTTTGAAACACCTTAACCCAAGCCTTAATCTAAAATCAAGCCAAGGGATATGTCAATGTTCAAGACTAAAATTGATTAGTCTGTATTAGATAATTATATTATATGTCATTAAAAAAACACAAGTAGCTAATGTCTCCAATCATATGGTAAAATCAAACAAATACAATCTCTCCCCATTCAGAAAACTGACCTACTCTTGTCCCATGTCACTAATTAATCTTCTCTCTTTAGTAGAGTTCAGATTTGCAGAAGCAGCTGACTGCATTGATATTTACGGTATTATAGAGAGCCTTGTGTAGGAATCATGACAACACGTTTGGATTTTGATCCCTCATCATTTAGAACATAAGAAATAGGTGCAGGAGTAGGCTATCTGGCCCGTCGAGCCTGCTCCACCATTCAATAAGATCATGGCTGATCTGGCCATGGACTTACCTCCATCTATCTGGTGCAGCCTCACCAGATGCAGCATATCCTCCCTGCTCTTAAATTCAATCCCTCTAGCAATGAAGGCTAACATCCCATTTGCCTTCTTAATAGCCTGCTGCACCTGCAAACCAACCTTTTGTGATCCATGCACAGGCACTCCCAAGTCCCTCTGCACAGCAGCGTGCTGCAATTTTTTACCATTTAAATAATAGTCTGCTCTTCCATTTTCCTTCCAAAGTGGATGGCCTCACATTTACCAACATTGTATTCCATCTGCCAGACCCTTGCCCACTCACTTAACCTATCTATGACTCTCTGCAGATTCTCCGTATCTTCTGCACAATTTGCTTTTCCTCTCAGTTTAGTATCATCAGCAAAATGAGATACACCACACTTGGTCCCCTCTTCCAGATCGTTAATGTATATCGTGAACAGTTGCAGGCCCAGCACCAACCCCTGCGACACACCATTCACCACTGATTGTCAACCAGAGTAACACCCATGTATCCCAACTCTCTGCATCCTTACCTTATGGGTAAGTCTTTTATGTGACACTTTATCAAAAGCCCTTTGGAAATCCAAGAAAATAATATCCATTATCCAGCGGCTAATGGACTGGTGCAGAGCCAACAACCTGTCTCTGAATGTGAACAAAAGAGATGATTGTTGACTTCAGGAGGGCACGGAGCGACCACTCCCCGCTGAACATCGACGGTTCCTCGGTAGAGATCGGTAAGAGCACCAAATTTCTTAGTGTTCACCTGACGGAGAATCTCATCTGGTGTTTCAACACCAGCTCCATAGCAAAGAAAGCCCAGCAGTGTCTCTACTTTCTGCAAAGGCTGAGGAAAGTCCATCTCCCACCCCCCATCCTCATCACATTCTACAGGGGTTGTATTGAGAGTATCCTGAGCAGCTGCATCACTGCCTGGTTCGGAAATTGCACCATCTCGGATCACAAGACCCTGCAGCAGATAGTGAGGTCAGCTGAGAAGATCATCGGGGTCTCTCTTCCCGCCATTACAGACATTTACACTACACGCTGCATCCGCAAAGCAAACAGCATTATGAATGACCCCACGCACCCCTCATACAAACTCTTCTCCCTCCTGCCATCTGGGAAAAGGCACCGAAGCATTCGGGCTCTCACAACCAGACTATGTAACAGTTTCTTCCCCAAGCTATCAGACTCCTCAATACCCAGAGCCTGGACTGACACCTTACTGCCCCATTGTCTTGTTTATTATTTATTGTAATGCCTGCACTGTTTTGTACACTTTATGCCGTCCTGGGTAGGTCTGTAGTCTAGTGTAGTTTTTTTTTCTATGTTGTTGTTTATATAGTTCAGTCTAATTTTTGTACTGTGTCATGTAACACCATGGTCCTGAAAAAACGTTGTCTCATTTTTACTATGTACTGTACCAGCAGTTATGGTCGAAATGACAATAAAAGTGACTTGACATATGAAGACATATTCCACTTAATTTAGTCAGTATTGTGCTTTCACTTTTTATGATTCATTTTCATTTCATATTCTATTAAAACATTTTAATAAATTTAATGTTAATCATTCTCATGTTTTTACAAGTATTCAGAACACTTCTGCACCAGATTGTCAGCTGTTGTGAATTACTGCCTTGCCGTAATGTTGCAGAGGAATCGGTGACAGTCTTCCAGTTTTTCAACTATGTTAAAAAGTACAATATTACTCAGGTTGGAACTCATCTGATTAGCCTTGCAAAGGAAGGTAAGAGGAAATGTTATTTCCCTGTACAGGAATTTGAGTGTGTGACTGATCAAGGGACAAAACAGAATTATGAACTAAAGCAATAACCCCATTGACACAGAACTAGCAACTTGTTGAAGACAGTAGGCAGCTGGAGTAAGTGTGTATAAATAGACCATGTGCTTTAGAGCCACAACGTAGTAGCACTTGGGCCAAGTTATAAACTCATAAACAAACTTTGGTAGATTGAGACAGACTTCTAAAATACACCACATTGAATATCATAGAATGTTAAACTTCCGTTCTGTGTTATCTAACTAGTATTATCAGTTGTTCAGTGTTTTTATGGTTTATGTTCTTGGCATACCTATTTGGTGATCTCTTAATTATAGTAATGAATTCAACCAAAAACTGTCTTTTCCAGTTGAAACCAACAATGTTATTTAGGTTGGCTCAGAACTCAGATACTACACGTGGCATAATTTTTACTCTACAAGATATTTGCAACTCAGTGAAATCTAATCATATACAATCTGTGGCACAGAGGTGTGAAAACCACAATAGGAGAAACTGAATGTTTACAAAAGAACAAAATTTTAAAAAATGTTAATTTGGTCATGTTGTTTTTACATTGAAGCACTGTACAAATATTGTATGATTTTTCTTAGCATTAACCAAGTGAATAACACAAATATAAACACAACAGATGCAGTTGTGGGAAATACAGAGTTATACACACAAAATGCTGACTGAACAGTCTCAGCCCAAAACGCCGACTCTTTATCCCTTTCCACAGATCCTGCCTGATCTGCTGTGTTCCTCCAGTATTTTGTGCGTGTTACTCTAAATAACACAAACAAGTTTTATATTTGTTCAAATGTGTAAATATACAAGTTAAACCCTACAACTCTATAATGAGATAATTTATATGAAAGATGTGGCTGCAAAGTTCAGTGTAAAGTGTAATTTATTATCAGAGTACATGCATGTCACCACATCCGACCCTCAGATTCTGTGAGCATACTTATCAAATCTATAGAATAGTGACCATAAATAGGATCAATGACAACAAACCATGCAAATGCAAATATAAGCAAATGGCAACAAATAACGAGCATGAAATAACAAGATAAAATGTCCTTAAAGTGAGACCATCAGTTGTGGGAACACCAGAAGTAAAATAAATGTTCAAGAGCCTGATGGTTGAGGGGTAGTAACTGTTCTTGAACCCGGTGGTGCAAATCCTGAGGCACTTGTACCTTCTACCTGATGGCAGCAGTGAGAAAAGAGCTTAGCCTGGGTGGTGAGAATCTTTCCTGCAGCAATGGTTCATGTAGATGTGCCCAGTAGTTGGGAGGGTTTTACCCATGATGTACTGGGCTGAATCCACTACTTTTTGTAGGATTTTCCACTCAAAGGCATTGGTATTCCCATACCAGGTTGTAATGCAGCCAGTCAGCACACTTTCCACCAGACATCATTATAAGTTTGCCAGAGTTGTTGATGACACGCTGTATGTCCACAGACACCTGAGGAAGTAGAGGTGGTGTTGTGCTTTCTTTGCAATTATATTTATATTTTTGGGTCCAGGACAAGTCCTCTGAGGTAGCGACATCCAGAAATTTAAATTCACTGCCCCTCTCAACCGCTGATCCTCCGATTGGTTATAACATGCAAGTTTTTTTAAGATTTGGCAATTAAAAGGAAACTAATGATCTAAAATTGATATTTGAGAATTAACATAGATTGTCTCGGAATAATAGAAGTAACTTTACTACATTTGTATAGGTGGTGTTAAATTAAAAGAGATTAGGGAAAGCTGAAACAGTCTCAGTCTTTAGAACAAAATTCTTGGAGATAGATAATGTTATTCTCCATTGGGATTAACATTGAATGGTGATCAGTATAACTTTATGTGACCAGTATAGCTTTGGTATTGGTATCAGTATATTATTGTCACATGTATGAAGATACATTGAACAGCTTGTCTTGCATACTGTTCATACAGATCAAATCATTACACAGTGCATTGAGGTAGAACAAGATAAAATAATTACAACACAGAATAAAGCATAAAACCTACAGGAAAAAGTGCAGTGCAGGTAAACAATAAATTGCAAGATCATATCAAGGCAGATTGTGGTCAAGAGTCCATTTTATCGAACAAAAGATCAGTTCAGGAATTTGATAACAGTGGGCCAGAAGCTGTCCTTGTGCCTGGTGGTAGTGCTTTCTGGCTTTTATGTCTTCTATTTGATGGGAGAGGGGAGAAGAGAGAATATTCGAGGTTAGTGGGATCTTTGATTATTTTGACTGCTTTGCTGAGTCAGTGAGAAATACAGGCGGAGTCCATAGATGGGAGGCTGTTTTCAGTGATGTGCGGAGCTGTGTGCACAACTCTCTGCAGTTCTTTGTGGTTATGTGCAGAGCAGACACCATAGCGAGTCGTTGACCATCCAGACAGAATGCTTTCTGTTGTGCATACATTTAGATGTGTGCTGACATGTGGAATCATGGAGTCATAGAGCACTACCACACAGAGAAATGACCCTCAGCCCATCTAGTCCATGCCAAACTATTATTCTGCCCAATGACCTGCTCCTGAACCATAGTCCTCTCTTCCATATACTTATCCAAATTTCTCTAAAATGCTGAAATCGAACCTGCGTTCTCCACTTCTGTCGGAAGCTCATTCCACCCTCTGAGCAAAGAAGTTCCCCTCATGTGCCCGTTAAATATTTCACTTTTCACCCTTGACCTATGATCCCTATTTCTAGTCTCATCTAACTTCAGTGAAAAAAAAGATTGCTTCCATTTACCCAGTCTATACCCCTCATAATTTTGTATACCTCATATTAAATTTCCCCTCATTCTTTTATGGTTCAGGGAATAATCCCCTAACCTATTCAACCTTTCCCTGTGACTCACATCCTCAACTTTGAGCAATATCTTTGTAAATTTTATTTGTACTCTTTCAATCTTATTGACTTGGACAGGCTGAGTGAGTGGGCAGATACTTGGCAGATGACGTTTAATGTGAATAAGTGTGAGGTTATCCACTTTGGGAGTAAGAACAGGAAGGCAAATTATTATCTGAACGGTGTAGAGTTAGGTAAGGGAGAAATACAAAGAGATCTAGGAGTACTTGTTCATCAGTCACTGAAGGTGAATGAGCAAGTGCAGCAGGCAGTGAAGAAGGCTAATGGAATGTTGGCCTTTATTACAAAGGGAATTGAGTACAAGAGCAAGGAAATTCTTTTGCATTTGTACAGGGCCCTGGTGAGACCTCACCTGGAGTATTGTGTACAGTTTTGGTCTCCAGGGTTAAGGAAGGACATCCTGGCTATAGAGGAAGTGCAGCGTAGATTCATGAGGTTAATTCCTGGGATGTCCGGACTGTCTTACGCAGAGACATTAGAGAGACTGTGCTTGTACACGCTGGAATTAAGGAGATTGAGAGGGGATCTGATTGCAACATATAAGATTATTAAGGGATTGGACAAGATAGAGGCAGGAAATATGTTCCAGATGCTGGGAGAGTCCAGTACCAGAGGGCATGGTTTGAGAATAAGGGGTAGGTCATTTAGGACAGAGTTAAGGAAAAACTTCTTCTCCCAGAGAGTTGTGGGGGTCTGGAATGCACTGCCTCGGAAGGCAGTGGAGGCCAATTCTCTGGATGCTTTCAAGAAGGAGCTAGATAGGTATCTTATGGATAGGGGAATCAAGGGATATGGGGACAAGGCAGGAACTGGGTATTGATAGTAGATGATCAGCCATGATCTCAGAATGGCGGTGCAGGCTCGAAGGGCCGAATGGTCTACTTCTGCACCTATTGTCTACTGTCTATTGATATCCTTCCTGTAGGTATGTTACCAGAACTGCAAACAATAGACCTCACTATCACCTTATATGACATTCTAACTCCTGTACTCAATACTTCGGTCTATGAAGGCCAATGTGCCAAAAGCTCTCTTTATAACCCTATCTACCTGTGACACTACTTTCAAGGAATTATGGATGTTTGTTTTAAAACTATGGAAATTAAATTTATAAAACTAAGCAAATATGTTTCTCCAGTCCACTGTATGTGAGTGTCTTGGTTTTAAATAACAGAAAATTCCTTTAAAATACTTGAAGAGTATACCAGTATTAATAAAACTTATTAGGTTGGATAAATGTTAATGATATAATCAAAACTCTCTGTATAATTTGCTTTAACTCAAACCAAAAATAGCTTAAATTGTCTTCACAGTCTCACAAATTAACGCCATGAACGAATGCTCACAAGGGTAAGATTGACTAATTTCCAGAGCAGTTGTGTTTCAAACTAGTAGAAAAGATATGAAAACTCAATTTGGGTTACATATTAATCACACTTGAAATTCCATGATTTTTTGTACTGAATGTGTTGATTACAGGCGAACTGCACCAGAAGAAAACATTACAAGTTAGCAGAAGCTCCAGGCCAATATATTTAGTAATGGTTGTGTTTATAATCCCCATTTTGATCCATTTCCACATTGTGCAGACACTCAAAGCTTTTGACTTCAGACATTTGGTCACCCAATTTAACATTATCTTCTTTAAATTAGAGTACTTTTACTGTCAAATGACACTGGTCTGAAGCTTCATGGAACATTCTTCTATATTAATGATGCTTTGTTTCCCACCCCCTCTGGTCTTCTCCTATCATTTCACATTTCCCCCTCCCCCCACTACTTTCAAATCTCTTACTATCTTTCCTTTTGGTTAGTCCTGACGAAAGGTCTCGGCCCGAAACGTCGACAGCACTTCTCCCTATCGATGCTGACTGGCCTGCTGTGTTCCACCAGCATTTTGTGTGTGTTGTTGTTTGAATTTCCAGCATCTGCAGATTTCCTCGTGTATGCTTTGTTATTGTAAGTTTTGGTATACCAGTATGTGGACAGAAACATTGAAATGTGATTACCAGGAGGAATTAGTATAGGCCAAATCTTTGATTTTAGAAATGATCACCTGATGGGAAATGGGCTGTCATTGATAAAATTATGACATTCCCAGTGGTGAAAATAAAAGTGAATGAGCCAAAAGAACTACCGTGGGGTGGCACAGTAGTGCAGTGGTTAGCACAGCACTTTACAGTACAGGTGACCCGGGTTCAATTCCTGCCACTGCTTGTAAGGAGTTTGTACTTTCTCCCCATGACCGTGTGGATTTCCTCTGGGTGCTCCAGTTTCCTCCCACAGTCCAAAGACATACCGGATGATCAGTTAATTGTTCATTGTAAATTGTTTTGTGATTAGGCTAGGATTAAATGGGGAATGCTAGTCAGCTTGGCTCGAAGGGCCAGAAGGGCCTATTCCACACTAGATCTCAGTAAATAAATAAAAAAACTTCTGATAAGTTGCACATAACAATATCCAGAATACTTAAAGGTTTTATATATTTTTAATAAAACTATATTTTCATATTGCTTCTTTGGGTCTTTATACTTTTAGTATTTCTGCCTGAAGCACTACATTCTACAAACAAATATAAGGCACTGAAAAAGTTAAAAGAAAAGCTGGTCTCAGAACTGCAACCTCTTCGTCAAACATTACAGTCCATCAGTTTTCTTCAGTTGGATGAGAACCCCAAAGTCGCTCAGACTGCGACATCCTTTCTTCGAAGTGCTTTAGCAAACAACATATTTAGAACAAAGGTAAGCGTTATTATCCTCATGCTATGAATAAAGAAGTCTTAAAATACTTTTTTGTGATTTAGCCTGATTCTTGAATGTTGTTAAGCAAAATAGCAAATCATGAATAGAATTAAGATTTGATCCATGCAGATTTATGCCTTGAATGTACTGTATACTCATAATGTAACTATTTGCACACTTTAACCTCCACATGAAATAAAAATGCCTCTCTTAATGGGTGGGTAACAAAATACAAAGGAAATCATAAAATTAAAAAATACATTTGCACAGATAATTTTAAAAAAGTAAAATGTTTCAAAGAGATATACTAGAGGAACAAGATAGGATTAAGCAGGATTAAAAGGATGTGGTGATAAAATGATATATTAGTCACATCCCTCATTAAGGTATAACAGTGGATTTAGAAAGAAACGGAAGCTTTCAATATCATTAGAACTAACACATGGGCCAGATTCTACTGAAATAGTGGAGAGCAACTAAATAATACATCTAGTTAATCATGTAGAAATTAACAAGTAACTTTTAATGAATATCCATAGATTGCTGCTCGCTCTTCTACCAATATTTTGACAGCTTTGTGAAAAAGCCTTTGCAAGTTTTTCATGATGTTACTGCTTTTTCACATACTTCACCCAGTATATTCACCACAGAAAATTATGTACAAGCATTTTTTGTTGATATGATTGATATTGGCAGCTAATCAATCACTTTTGCCATGAAACCAAACTATTACTTCTAGTGCCATTTCTAATTGTTTTGAAAAATTAAACTTGTCACTTCTTTTCTTTTCATTCATTATCTATTATCTTTGTCTCTTTAGTTTCCATTTGTGCCTGATTTGACAACAAGCTTCCTTGTCTACCCAAGGAAGACAAGCTTCCTTGTCTACCTGCTACCCAAGTCTGTTAATCTCAATGACTATAAATCACAGTGCTTCGTATGTGGTTTACCAGTAACTCTGGAACTGTACAAATGAATGTATCAGGGACATAGGCTTCCCTAGCAGCTCACCTGATAAATGTGAGGTTATGCATACACAGGCTCAAGTTTTTGCCCTTAAGTATACATGTGTTTGTCTATTCCTCCAGAAGTGAATTGAAATTTTTCTTTCCCTACCTCCTGCCCAGTTAAAACCCTCCTGTTTTCCCTTTTTACCAGTTTTGAGGAAGAGTCTTGCGCCTGAACTATTAACTCTGTTTCTCTTACAATAACTCTTAGTGTGTATCTGTGCTGTGGATTCAATATAATTAACCTAAATGTAATTTTAATGACTTATAACTGACTAACTAATTGTATATTTCTTAGGCTTTGGCCTACTACACAGAAATCTTGCAAGAAAGAGACATACAACAACGAAGAGCTGCCTGCCTGGCACTTAAGCAGCTGAAGGTAAATTGGGATCTTGTGCTAGTACCAGTAGCATTAAAATATCTCTGGCAATCATACAACATAAATCCAGGTGGATTTTCAAACTGTGAGAAGGATATAAAGCCTTCAAAAGGCTATGAAAAGGTTAAGTAAATAGACAAGAGATATAATGGAAGAAAATGTGAAGTTTAGAAGATTGAAGAAAAGTAAATTATTATTAAAACTAAGAGACTGTAAAATGTGGTGCAAAGGGATCTGGGTGTCTTTGTACATGAAATAGAAAAAAGTCAGGAAGAGAAGGTATTTTAGAAGCTGATGGAATGTTGTAAATGATACAGAGTTTACAAGTAAGAACATTTTCATACAGAGTGCTGCTGAAATTGCCATAAGAGTAGCACATGTGATTGTGGCACCATAATTAAGGATTGATTTCCTTGCCCTGCAAGCAGCACAGACCAGGTTCCGTAGGTTGATTCCTAAATTAAAGCAGATGACGTAAGAAGGGTAGAATTTACACGGTAAGCAGTAGGGTACTGAGGAGTGTGTAGGACAGAGGGATCAGGGAATACAGATCAATAATTCCTTAAAAGTGGCATCACAAGTAGTAAAGTCAGCAGAAGAAAGCAATGTCAAGGTCATTATTAGATCAGCAATGATCATATTGAATGGCAGTACAGGCTTGAGGGGCTTAATTCTTCTGGTTTTGCTTGAACTAAGGTTTTAGTACACAAAACATGACATGCCTATAATTTTTTTAAAGTCAGTATTGTCAATTTAAGGGCTTGAATTTTAAAAAGAGTAACAGTACAAAAATACTACTGTAGACAGCACATCAATAACACATTTCTTCACTTTGCAGGGAGAAGCTAAAATCAGATGTATCGGTATTATAGTGGAATAAAGGAAATTACAGAGGCATAAGAGAGGAGTTGGCCAAAGTTGAATGGAAGGGGACACTAGCAGGGATGACAACAGAGCAGCAGTGGCTGGAGTTTCTGGGAGCAATTTGGAAAGTGCAGGATTGATACATCCCATAGAAGAAGTATTCTAAAGAGAAGATGAGGCAAATGTGTCAGACATGGGAAGTCAAAGACAGCATAAAAGCAAAAGAGAGAGCATATATTTCAAAAATCAGTGGGAAGTTTTAAAAAACCAACAAAAGTCAACTAAAAAAGCAAAAAGGAAAAAAAGTATTTTCAGAGTAAAAGAAAGGTGAAAGGTGATATCAAACCACTAAAAAATGATGCTAGTGAGGTGGTAATAGGGAACAAAGAAATGGCAGACAAACTTAATAAGTTCTTTGCATTAGTCTTCACCTTGGAAGACACTAGCAGCATGCCAGAAATTGTCAGGGGGTAGAAGTTTGTGTAATTTTCACAATATTCAAGAGTATCAGGGGGCAGAAGTGAGTGTAGTTGTTATTAATAACGAGAAGGTGCATGGGAAGCTGAAAGCTCCAGAGGTACATTGATAGGTCGCCGGGACCAGATGTGTAAGTGAAAATGTCACTCCAAACTCTAAGAAGGAAGGAAGGCAAAAGAAAGGAAATTTTAAGACAGCTAGCCTGACTTCAGTGGTTAGGATGAGGTTTCAGGGTACTTGGAGGCACATGATAAAGTAAGCCAAAGTTAGCGTGGTTTCCTTCAGGGGAAATCTTGCAGACAAATTTGTTGAAATTCTTTGAGGAAATGCCAAGCAGGATAGATAAAGAAGAGTTGGTGGATGTTGTTTGCTTGGATTTTCAGTAGGTCTTTGACAATGTGCCACAAATGAGGCTGCTTAACAAGATAAGAGCCCATGGTATTACAAGAATGATGGAAGATTGGCTGTCTGGCAGGAGGCGAAGAGTGGGAATAAAGGGGACATGGTCTGGTTGGCTGCCAGTGATTAGTGGTGTTCCATAGGGGTCGGTGTAGAGACCACTTCTAGAAGTGGTAGATGCAGGGAAGTGTATGGTCATTCATTTTGGTAGAAATAATATAAGTGTAGATTATGTTCTAAATAGGAGAAAATTCAGAAATGAGAGGAGCAAAGAGACTTGGAAGTCCTTGTGCAAGATTTCCTAAAGGTTAATTTGCAAGTTAAGTTGGTGGTTAGGAAGGCAAATGCAATGTTAGCATTCTTTTTGAGAAAACTAGATTGATAAAAGCAAGGATGTAATGATGAGTCTTTATCAGGCATTGATCCTGCTGCTGTAGAAGTACTGTGAGCAGCTTTCGCCCCTTATCTAAGAAAAGATTGTTGGTTTTATGAGGGTCCAGAGGAGGATAACAAGAATGATTTCAGGAATGAAACGATGAACATATGAAGGGTGTTTGATGGCTCTGGTCTTGTACTTGATATAGTTTAGAAGAACATTGAAACCTATTGAATATTGAAACACCTAGATATAGTGAATAGGGAGAGGAAGTTTCCTATAGTAGGGGAATCTAAGACCAGAGTGCGCATCCTCAGAATTGAGGGACATCCCTTTAGAATAGAGATGAGAAGGAATTTATTTAGCTGGAGGGTGGTGAATCTGTGGAATTCTTTGCCACAGATGGCTGCAGATGCCAAGTCATTGAATATATTTAAAGTGGAAATTGATAGATTCTTGATTAGAAAGGGTGGCAAAGATTATGGTTGAGAAGGATAATAGATCAGCCATGATGTGATGACAGAATAAACTCATAGCCTAAATGGCCTGATTCTGCTCCTATGTCATATGATCTTATGGAGTGGAGAATATACAGGTCAAATTGAATTTGTCCTGTTTCTTTTGTTAAGTACAAACCTACTTATTTTCCTCTGTCAAGTTGATGAACAGCTTAATGGAGATGCAGCTAATTATAATATACAATCCTTCAGCTCTACAATTACGGTGTTACAAAAATGCCACCTGTCTTTGCTGAATCTAGTATGTTTAGCCATTTTCAGATTTTACAAAGTGCATCAAATTGATTGAGAATCCCATTCTGTAATGGTGGGAATCTCAAGGGAAGGACACATCCAAATATTGGCACTGGCTGAATAGTTGGAAAATCATCAACATTGTCCTTCATTGAGGATCTGGAAGCTCATAGGACCTTCTCTCATTGAACTGTTGATTTATTTACTGCAGTCATCATTGTATATAATAGCACTGCTGATCACAAATCTGATCTATTGATTTGGGATTGGTAATCTCTTGCATTAGCATGCTGTTTCTCCTCTTTAGCACTGATGTAGCCTTGTGTATCATTTCCACCAGACTGAGACTCAACAGGAGTCCATGGGGTTGGAGGTGTTGGATCCAACAGTTTAACTTTTAGATTAGACTGCGTAATTATTTTCTTTTCAGTTTCACAATTAATTATCTGCTTGTATTTTAAGTAGTCTTATACGCATGTAACAGTTTAATATGCCTTTAGTAGCTATACAAAGTACAAGTCTGGAAAGCTCTGGAAGCTTCTTTGACCTGCACTAAATGAGTAAGTGTTTTCTCATTGGTAAACTTGCTACTGCAGTATTATATAAGCATTTTGTAATTGATTAAATCTCATCTATAGATTTGAATGGAATTTTTCGTATCTCTATGGGTATAAAAAAGCTAAACATCAAGCAGCGCCATCTTAACCTTCTTTGCTTCTGTAATCTTAGCTTTCTCTGTCACTGTCTATTCAGGTTTTCCTGTTCTTTCAACTCTTAATAAAATGATCATTAATCAACAAGTTTTGTGCCTCTTTCCTGACTTCTAAAAGAATCTTGGATTAAAACACCAGAGTCCAACAGAGGCAAAGTACCGAAATGGATAGAAGATGAACTGACTGGCAGAAGGGATAAATAAAGGGGTCCTTTTCAGGATGGCTGCCAATGTCTAGTAGAGTTCTGCCAGAGTCACAGTTGAGACCACAACTTCACAGGTTAATCATCTGGACAAAGGAACTGATGGCATTGTGGTTAAGGTCAAAGATGATTCCAAGCTAGGAGGAGGGTAGTGAATGTTATGGAGGCAGGCAATCTGCAGAATGATTTGGGCAGGAGAGGAGTGTGGATAATGACATGGTAGATGGACTGAAGCATTGGGAATTGTGGGCTATACACTTTGGTAGAAAGAATAAAGGTGTAGATTATTTTCTAAATGGGTAGAGAATTTGGAAATCAGAGGTGCAAATGGACTTAGGAGTCCTCCTGCAGGATTCCATCAAAGTTAACTAGCAGGTTGAATTAGTAGTAAAGAAGGCAAATACAATGTTAGCATTCATTTTGGAACAATGTGTTGATCCTGCAGAGGATCCAGAGGAGGTTCCCAAGAATGATCCTAGGAATGAAATGCTTAACCTATCAGGTGTGTTTGATAGCTTTGAGCCTGTACTCACTGGAATTCAGAAGGATGAGAAGGGCATCCCATTGAAACCTACTAAATACTAAAAGGCCCAGATTGAGTGGACATCAAGATGACGTTTCTATTAGGAAGAGAGTCTAGGATCTGAGGGCACAGCCTTACAATAAAGCCATTTCCCTTCAAAACAGAGATGATGATGTGGAGCTGACCCTACTGGCCCAACGTGTCTCACCGCCCAGCAACCTACCTATTGAGCTGTAGCAAAATCACAGGACAATTTACAATGTCCAATTAAATAGTATCTCTTTGGAATGGGGGAGGAAACCAGACCATCTGAAAAACCCATGCATTCATGTGGGAGGATGTACGACCTCCTTACAGACGGCGTCAGAATTGAACTCTGACATCTGAGCAGTAATAGTGTCACGCCAACTGCTGCACTACCATGGCACCCCAGATGTACGCTGCTGGTAATGGCCCTTTAACACCTCATAGAAGACTTGAGTCACTTGACAAGTTCTAAATTCATCCCTTTTGGCATGGCAGAGGGGTCACTCAGGATGGGTGTGAAAGCTGTATTTGTTGCATCCACCAATGAAGTTATTGGGAAATATATCTGCAATAAGTAGAACATTAAGACTAAGGTTAGGAATAGTTATCACTTCTGTTAGTTTTCTTACCAATTGCCATAAGCAAGGGTGGCAGCTCTGTCCTTCCCAGTTCAACTATACAGCCAGCATGGCACTAAACAACAGTGCTTGGAAATGGACACTAACGTGCTTCAGCCAGTGAATATTATGTCTTTGCTATAGTGTTACTTCCAATTGGAATATACTATAGATGATGTTAGACTCCTCAGCCAAGGCCATATACTTAATAGTAGTGATCCAATATTAGCTGTATGTGGATGGCAAAGGACTAATGAAGTTTGAACTTGACAAGCCTTCTCAAGGCCACTCCTCCTCTTATTCAGTATACAGCTACATCTGAATTAGTTAGAACTGTTGACATGACAATGGAAGAGGCCAAGATGTTGGATGAAAGGTTTGATTTTGAAACTTTTCACCTACAAGGCCACAGTAGAAATATAAATTCAATAGTCAACTGTTGTTCTTGACATATTACAAGAATGCACCGAAGTTTCTTCATCAGCAATTATAATTGCCTCTTAGGCAGAGGCATTTCTAAGGCAAGCAATTACAGGCCTTTGCACTTACATATCACTCTATGTTGAAATATTGCTGTTCCTCCCATATTTTCTGTCAAGATTGCACGTCTCAGCTAGTATGAGAACATGTTCGCCACATGGAATGCATCTGTCCAATGAGGCAGCTTATACTACATCAATGACAATTAAGGAAAGGTACAAAATGCTGCCTATATGCAGTTATGAACAACTAAGATTTCACTGAAGCTATACTTTTAATCTTAATCTTGTACTACACATTTGTTAGTGGGCGATAATTTATTGGGTGGAATTATAGCACTTCCACTGCTGCCAGCATCCTCCCCGATCGCTTCCACTGATCCCAGCCCAAATTGCACAAGGAAAATAGGGTCATGGGTCTCTTCTGGGAATTAATCTCTGATTAAAGACAGAGATATGGTATCATAGATTTTGTAAAGTTTATTATAATGTGAGAGTGTCAATAAGATGGCCAATGATTTTGTTTGGTACCCAATAAAATCATTGTGCTTCAGTTTGTTTGTTTTTTGATTGCATCTACACCAAAAGGAGTGCCAGAAGACAGTGTCCACAACTCTGAAGAAAATTTTGGGTTATACTATAAATGATTGACTTGCCTGTGATGCCCATAAGTTGAAAATGAATAAAACTATAAGTTCTACTATCTCTGAATCACCATGATTTCATTAGGTATAAGGAAAGAGGTGGGAGACAAGAGTGCACCTCCATACCAATTTAATTGGCAGGATGAGGGCAGGAAAAATGCAGGCAATAATACTTCAAATTTTATACCCATGGCA
This sequence comes from Hemitrygon akajei, assembly GCF_048418815.1. NCBI lineage: Eukaryota > Metazoa > Chordata > Chondrichthyes > Myliobatiformes > Dasyatidae > Hemitrygon > Hemitrygon akajei. Next base: position 129,369,558 of record NC_133134.1, read on the forward strand.
TTAAAAAGGTTCTTATTAAATAAGACCATAAGACATAGGAATAGTATTAGGCAATTTGGTGCCAGTGATCATTAATGGAGAATGTGTGGAGCAGGTTAAGACCTACAAGTATCTGGGAGTACAGTTAGACGAGAAGCTAGACTGGACTGCCAACACAGATGCCTTGTGCAGGAGGGCACAGAGTCGACTGTACTTCCTAAGAAGGTTGGTGTCATTCAATGTCTGTAGCGAGATGCTGAAGATGTTCTATAGGTCAGTTGTGGAGAGCGCCCTCTTCTTTGTGGTGGCGTGTTGGGGAGGAAGCATTAAGAAGAGGGACGCCTCACGTCTTAATAAGCTGGTAAGGAAGGCGGGCTCTGTTGTGGGCAAAGTACTGGAGAGTTTAACATCGGTAGCTGAGCGAAGGGCGCTGAGTAGGCTACGGTCAATTATGGATAACTCTGAACATCCTCTACATAGCACCATCCAGAGACAGAGAAGCAGTTTCAGCGACAGGTTACTATCGATGCAATGCTCCTCAGACAGGATGAAGAAGTCAATACTCCCCAATGCCATTAGGCTTTACAATTCTACCGCCAGGACTTAAGAACTTTTTAAAAGCTATTATTAATCCTTTTTGAGATAGTGATTTAGATGCATATCATATTCTTTACTGAGTTAAGTATTGTATGTAATTAGTTTTGCTACAACAAGTGTATGGGACATTGGAAAAAAGTTGAATTTCCCCATGGGGATGAATAAAGTATCTATCTATCTATCTATCTATCTATCTATCTATCTGGTCTATTGAGTCTGCTCTGCAATTTCATCATGACTGATTCATTTTCCTTCTCAGCCCCAATCTCCTGTCTGCTCCCCATACCCCTTCATGCCCTGACCAATCAAGAATCTATCAACCTCTGCCTTAAATATACATAGACTTTCTCTCTACAGCTGCCTGTAGCAATGAATTCCACACATTCCCCACTCAGGCTAAAGAAATTCCTCCTTCATCTTTGTTCTAAAAGGATGCCCCTCTATTCTGAGGCTGTGTCCTCTAGTTTTAGAATCTCCCAACATAGGAAACATCGTCTCCACTGCTCACAATACTCCAAGTGAGGCCTCACCAGTGCTTTATAAAGACTCAACATTACATCCTTGCTTTTATATTCTACACGTACAAACAAGCTGGATGAACTCAGCAGGTCGGGCAGCATCCGTTGAAACGAGCAGTCAACGATTCGGGCCAAGACCCTTTGTCAGGACTGAAGAAGGACCCTCCCCCACCCCTTGATCTTTCCTCTGATTGGTTTTTCACCTGGCACCTTCCACCCTCCCCCCACCTTCTTTATAGGGTCCCTGCCCCTTCCTTCAGTCCTGATGAAGGGTCTCGGCCAGAAACATTGACTGCTCATTTCAACTGATGCTGCCCGACCTGCTGAGTTCATCCAGCTTGTTTGTACGTGTTGATTTGACCACAGCAGCTGCAGTGTACTTTGTGTTTACTTTTATATTTTAGCCCTCTTGAAATGAATGCTAACATCGCATTTGCCTTCCTCACCACAGACTCAACCTGCAAATGAACCTTTAGGAAATCCTGCACAAGGACCCCCAAGTCCCTTTCCAGCTCTTCTATCAAAGTGCATGACCATACACTTTCTGACACTGTATACCATCTGCCACTTCTTTGCCCATTCTCCTAATCTGTCTAAATGTAAAGCTATCAATAAGCAATGGACACTCAATTTCAGCTTTCAACACTTTTTCCCCAAATGACTTGCCAAATAGAATATTTATAAATACAAATTTCTATTTCAAAACTTGATTAAAATATAACTATTTGATGAAGCTATTGCTGTTACATGGAATCTCATTGTAATTATTTGTAGCACTTCTTGTGTGGGTATTATTAGCAAATTAGATTTTTAGTTTCAGCCCAAGCAATTGAATGGCAACATGGCATTTTCTCGCTATGAAGGGACCAGTAGATGGCTGAAAACCATGGTCTGCATTATCAAGCTGCTATGGTCGGAATTCAAAATTTGGGAAATGCTTAGGTTGTACGTATGCATTATTTATGCTTTAAAGTTTAATAAATTACACCAAATACCAATCTTGTTTTTAATTTTCCTTCTAGGCTGTGGAAAGCATTGAACAAATCACCAGCTTATGCCACTCTCAAGCAGCACAAGTTCACAATGCAGCAAGAGAAACCCTCCTGTCATTTGGTAATGGTGTTTTCCCTTCTGCTCACCTGTTTAACCTTGTGCTATCTCCTTTATAATACATCACTGAAATGGCAACAATTACCATTTCTTTAAACTGTATTCTCTCGGAAAGACAGTCAATGAACAGTAGCATCCACATTCAGTTGAGGCAGCTTGGTAATGAGCGAGGGCCAAATTTCCTGTGCTCCATTCGGAGTCTGTTTCAGGTTGTGCAAACTGACCTTTGCTGGAATAGAATATGGTACCTTCATAAATTCAAATCAACTGTTTTCTAGTTGGTCTACTGCAGAGATTTGCAAATGAGCCATGTGTATTAATATATTCATAATATTTCTGCATAATATTATTGCTGAACCAAATAAACGTGTATAGTGGTTATCACATATTTCCAGGGAAAGATCTCTCAAATTCTGCCATTCCTGTTGTCTTCAAATTCTTTTAATTGGCCCCCTTGAATCTCTTCTTTTAACCTTCTCATCCTGCTCCACCCTACAATTTATTCAAAATCCTATTCTTTGCTGCCCAATTTTATAGTTATCTTTAAAAACATCTTCAGTCTCCTCCCATAGCCTCGGTAATTGACATTCACCTTTTATGATTCCAAACTCCAGTTTAACTTGGGCCGTTTAATCCATCGAATAATGTCCTAGTCTCCATTAATTGTCTTCAGGGAAGTATTAAACCTTAAAAAGCAAATAAATTGAATTGTGATTGATTCAAAGCAGTAAGGGAAGAAAGGCAGAATCTATTTATCAGGTTTCATCCCTCCAAGGCTGCAGGAGAGATGCTAACAAACATCGTGCTGATGCTCAAAAGGCTGGACAGAATAAATTGAGGCATATTTATTTAAATTATTGGATTCAATCTGAGAAACGTAAACCATTTATCCAGAGAATAATCAGTTACAGTCAGCATGGATTTGTTAAGGGAAGTTTCTGTCTAATAGATTTTTTTTTGAGGTAGCAAGAATGAGTAACGATGGCAATGCATTTGATGTACTCTACATGGATTTTAGCACAGCATTTTACAATGCAAAATGAAGCAGTAGGACTGGTGAATAGAAGGCTGTTTAGGGCATTAAAAGTTACGGAGAGAAGACAGTGAAAAGGGTTGAGAACGATAATAAAATCAACTATGATGGAATGGTGGAGCAGTCTCAATGGCTCAAATGGCTTATCCTGCTTCTGTCTTACGAATTCGTGTTTTAGCCAATCTCCATGTTCTCCAGTTATTTGCAAATAAGCAAAAATTTGAATTCAGAAGTTCTTAAGATATAAAGTTTCCATGGCCTTATCATCTTTGAACTCAGGGGACACCTGTGCAGCTGGTTTTAATTATTCCATAGTTGGTAGTCATGCATTCTGGTGCTCTTATCTGAACTCCATTCTTGCCCACATCTGTTATTTATTTTAAAAGACTTTAAAACTTACCTCTGCTGCAGGGTTTTATTTAAATAGATTAATACATATTCAACTGGATGGGAGAATTAATTTAATAATGATTTTTTAGAAAATTTATTTTTTTTAAGTTTAGAGATACGGCACAGAATAGTTTCTTCCCGCTCAAAAAGCCGCACTGCCTCACAATCCACCTACCTTAGTTTAATCACTGGACAATTTACAATGACCAATCAACCTACTAATCTTTGGACTGTGGGAGGAAACTCAAGCACACGTGGGAAGAACATACAAACTGTCTTAGAGGGCCCCAGAATTGAACTTTGAAGCCCCGAAATGTAAGAGCATTGAGCTAACTGCTATGCCAACATGGCAGTTTACTGTGTCAGAAAACCGAGTATGGAACAGGGCAGTGTTCATGGAATAGGGCCTCCACTTCAGTGCCAGAGGTCCAGGTTCAATCATGACTTTAGCTGTTGCATTCCTTCTCTGTGCTCTTACAGGTTTACTCTGGGTGCTCCATTTTCATTCTACATACAACAAAAATCAGGCAGGTTGCTAGATTAATTAACCACAATAAATTGTTTCTTATGTAAAGGTGAGTGGTAGAAGCTTGGTTGATAGGGCTATAGAGAAAAGATTAACTTTATTCATAATTGCATCAAAACATTCAGTGAAATACATCATTTTGTGTTAACGTCCAACACAGACCTAGGATGTGCTGGAGGTAGTATGTAAGGGTTGCCATGTTTCCAATACCAGCATCGCATGTCCACAACTCTAATTGTATGTCTTTGTAATGTGGGAGGAAACTGGAGCACGTGGAGGAAACATGCAGTCACAGAAAGAATGTACAAACTCCTTAGAGGCAGTAGTGGGAAATGAACACTGAACATCTAATCCCAGGCCCTGTACAGCGTTACACTCATTCGTTCATAGCTTGTCACACCGGATAACCAGCCACCCTAGTGTTGTTTGGTTGATGTTGAGCAGGTCAGTGTCAGCTAGATCAGGTGAGAGTGGGCAGTTGCACAGAACATGTTCAATGTTCTGCACCCTTTCACCACACTCACAGGATTCACTGGTCTTTAAACCCCACTTCACCATATTGTCTCCCGTCCTACAAATTCCCGCTCGCGCTCTGTTGAGAGTGCACCACTTCCGTCTGTCAAGCAGTGCCCCTTCTGGCAACATTTCTGCCGGGTCTTCAAATGTATTGTTTGGTGGGGTTCTGGATTCTGTTTGTTGCCAGAGGTCAATCCTGAATGTTTGGGGGGGATGTTCCATGCGGTAGTTCCTCCACTGTAGCAAAGCTTTTCCTAATATTATGCGGTTGGAAACTGGCATATGATGATGTAGTGGGTGCCATGGATCTGAATTCTGTTTACCTTTTTCAATTTTTGTTGTAGTGTGTCTTCAGATCTCTGGGGAGCAATGCCTGCAAGTCTGTAAATGATGTTAGTGGGTGTGGGGCACAGTGTGCCTGTGATTATTCGGCAGGCTTCGTTAAGCAACGGGTCTATTTTCTTTGCATGGGCTGATCTTCCCCACACAGGTGCATAGTATTCTGCAGGTGTATAGCAGAGTGCTAGGGCAGTTGATCTAAGTGTGTGAGCATTTCGAGCCTGCTAATTTTTTCAGGATTACGAAAGCCAACTTTCCCTCGGAGTTTTTGGATGTGGGTGGCAAATGAGAGCGTCCTATTCAGTGTCACACCCAGGTAAATTGGAGTCGGATGGTGTTCGAGCTCCTTCCCACACCAGAAGATCTTGAGTTTCCGAGCTGCTTCTCGATTCCTCAGGTGGAATGCACACACTTGAGTTTTTGATGGATTTGGGTTCAGGGACCATTTTTCATAATACTGCTTCATTGCTTCGAGGACTGCTATAAGTCGTACTTCAACTTCTTGGAAGGAGTTAGCTTGTGTTACTATGCATAGGTCGTCTGCATAGATAAACCTGCGTGTTTTAGGAAAGGTTGGTTGGTCGTTTGTGTAAACATTAAATAGTAGAGGTGCCAGGACTGATCCCTGTGGTGGTCCGTTCTTTTGTGGATGCCTCCTACTCTTAATTCCATTCAGTTCTAAATAAAACCTGCGATTTTCTAGGAGGCTTCTTATTACTTTGACTGTGGTTTCATTCTTTAACATTTTAGATAATTTCAGTAGAAAGCCTCTGTGATTCACAGTGTTGTATGCTGCTGTTAAGTTGACGAATACTGCCCCTGTAATTTGTCGCATTTCAAAGCCATCCCAATATACTGATTAAGCTCAGGACTTGACCACAGTAAGAGCGGCCTGGCCTGAACCCGGCTTGGTCTGGTGTTAGAAAATCTTCGACTAAGAGGGATATTCTTTTCAGTACGAGTCTCTTGAACAGTATATTTATAGAGGGTGCAGAGCAAGGAAATCGTTCTGTAATTTTTAGGAATGTTGGGGTCTTTATTGGGTTTTAGGAGAGTAAGAACTTTGGCTCTTCTCCACTTTTTTTTAAGGTATTTTTAATGATCCTAGACAATTGTTAAGAAGGGACAGAAGCCAGTGGAGAGCTTTAGGCCCAAGATGTTTAAGGAATTCATTAAGAATCCCATCTGGGCCAGCAGCTTTGTTGGAATTTATCTGTGATACTTCATCCTTTAATTCTTTTAGGGTGAGAGGTGGGAAGTTGTTATTCCCATTTGAGAGAGCTGACTCCGTCTCCTGATGTTGCTTTCTCTTTTGCCTCCATTCCTTGTTATTTGGTTGACCATTTGGTATTAGTTGATGGGCAACCTGATGGGTGTTATGGCAGCAATTCTTTGTGGTGGTCTATTGTCTGAGTTGAGTTTCCGAACAGTTGCCCTTGCCTTCTTACTGTTCTTGGTCATGTCTGTGTTTTCTATCAGTTCCTGCCAATGCTGTTGTCTCTCTTGGCTCAGTAGGGATAGAACTGACTCTCCCATTTCAATTGTGTCTTGACCAAACAGGTCTTGGTCGTATAAGTTGACATACTCATCATAACTTTGCTTGATATCACTAGTCAATCCCTGAATGTATTTGGTTCTGCAGCCTCTAGGTATGTTCTGCTGCACTACTTTCCAGATTAGTCAGACAAATTCATCATAATGATCAAGTTCTGGTGGTATAGTGCCCTTAAGTTGATCAAGGGATTCTGCAAAAGACGTCCAATTTGCTTTTCTCAGGTAAAATCTTGGTAGGTACATAGAAACATAGAAAACCTACAGCACAATACAGGCCCTTTGGCCCACCAAGTTGTGCTGAACATGTCCCTACCTTAGAAATTAATAGACTTCCCATAGCCCTCTATTCTTTTTATCCATAATTCTCTTAACAGACCCTATTGTGTCCGCCTCCACCACCGTTGCCAGCAGCCCATTCCAGACACTCACCTCTGAGTAAAAAAACTTATCCCTGACATCTCCTCTGTACCTACTCCCAGCACCTTAAACCTGTGCCCTTTCATGGCAACCATTTCAGCCCTGGGAAAAAGCCTCTGACTATCCACATGATCAATGCCGCTTATCATCTTATACACCTCTATCAGGTCACCTCTCATCCTCCATCGCTCCAAGGAGAAAAGGCCGAGTTCACTCAACCTGTTTTCATAAGGCATGCTCCCCAAACCAGGCAACATCCTTGTAAATCTCCTCTGCACTCTTTCTATGGTTTCCACATCCTTCCTGTAGTGAGGCGACCAGAACTGAGCATAGTACTCCAAGTGGGATCTGATCAGGGTCTTATATAGCTGCAACATTATCTCTCGGCTCCTAAATTCAATTCCATGATTAATGAAGACCAATACACTGTACACCTTGCTAACCACAGCGTCAACCTGCACAGCTGCTATGAGCATCCTATGGACTCAGACCCCAAGATCCCTCTGATCCTCTACACTGGCAAGTCTTACCATTAATACTACAGTCTGTCATCATATTTGACCTACCAAAATGAACCACTTCACACTTATCTGGGTTGAACTCCATCTGTCACTTCTCAGCCCAGTTTTGCAACCTATCAATGTCCTGCTGTAACCTCTGACAGCCCTCCACACTATTCACAACACCTCCAACCTTTGTGTCATCAGCAAACTTAATAACCCATCCTTCCACTTCCTCATCCAGGCCATTTATAAAAATCATGAAGAGTAAGGGTCCCAGAGTAGATCCCTGAGGCACTCCACTGGTGACCGACCTCCATGCAGAATATAACCCATCTGCAACCACTCTTTGCCTTCTGTGGGAGAGCCAGTTCTGGATCCACAAAGTAATTGCCCCTCGGATCCCATGCCTCCTTACTTTCTCAATAAGCCTTAAAAATGCCTTGCTGAAATCCACATACACTATATCTACTGCTCTTCCTTCATCAATGTACTTTGATGGTACAGGTCTCAGAACTGGAAGGGATTCTACCTGGACTGGATGGTGTTGGGATTTGGGTATACATTGGATGACTGTTCATGTGAAAAGGTTGGAGCTTGCCAAGGTAACAAAGGCAGGGTCTGGGTTGTATCATTTTCTCCATCTGGCACTTGGAATGTAGAGGTGTCATTTGACTTGTATAGCAGCTCAAGGCTGTTGTTTAAAGCCCATGATACAACTTCTCCATTTGCATCATCATTCGTACCCCCAGCTGGTGCAATGGCTATTAAAGTCACCAATAATGAGATACATTTTGTCCTGGAGATCTAGGTTAGGTGGCCACATGAATGGTTCATTACGGGGTTTGTAGACCAAGATGATATTTATGTGTTTTGTTTCAACTTTCAGAATTTCCATTGAGCCAGCTTGGATGTTTGATGTGCTCATTACTATAGATTTATCTTTAACAAAGATTACACTTCCGTAAGTTTGGCGAGGGTTGTCAATAGCCAAGAGCATTCCTGGCACATAGGGTTGGTTATTCAGTCTATGCATTTCTTGTATGCACAAGATGTCCAGTTTTAAGTTTGCCAGGATTTTTGCTTTACTGTGGCTGAAGCCTTCGATGTTGTGGCTAACAACTTTCATGATATCCAGTGGGCTGAGGCTTTATCCTTTTACCACTCACTGGATCACTTGGTCTGGCACATAATGTCAGGGCAGGATTGGTTTCCTTTCAGATTAACAGGGTCAGGGCGTGAATGTTCCTGACTCGACCTCTACACTAACCTATGTTACTACGCCAGGAGAATAAAATGATGTAAGATGAGTGAATGCATGTGGTGGGCCGAAGGGCTTGTTTCCAGGCCAAATCTTATAAATGCAATTTTGTAAAAGTCAAAGCATACTGCTCAGAAATTTTACAACTGGATAAAAAAATGAATAGTAGTCAAACTGCATGTATATAAACTAAGAATTATTTTAGCAAAAAGACCTCAACATTTTGCTTATTTTATTATGCAGGTGAAAAAGGTCGTTTAGCCTATGAAGCAGCTGACCGACTTTGGTATGAAGGAATGAAGCAAAACTCAACTACTCAAATTACTATTCTCTGAACATTGAATTTTTAAACCTTGTTAATATACATTGTTTAATAACTGTTTACCTAGTGATTATATTGTATAAAGATTTTATGAAGTGGTTATTCACCAATGTCCAGAATATTAATGTGCAAGAAAATGGCTATATTTAGATCACATGAAAAAGCTGGACTTACTTCTACTATCGATCAAATGTGCAAATATTCTGTAGACTACCTAACTCTCTGATTCTTTAATAAATGTTTGAAGTATTTTGAATAAACCATCATTTTGAAACCACAGTTGCATTAAGTAAAATCATAATGACAGATGTTACCAGACTGCTTTGCTGGTTGCAAATTATTCAGTTAAAACATTTTTGAAGGGCACAAAATGACTGGAGCATGTCATTGTACTGACATGGATAGTTTTACTGTGTTGACTGAGTGCATGTCCACACTGCAAGAATCCAACAAAAATCAACTGCAGTTTGCAGTCCAAACATGTAGAGATCTTTAAATTTTGTTAGAAAAATGAAAATAGGAAGTGAAAAAAAACCCCACAGTCCAAACATGTAGCATTGTATGAAACCATTAGGGTTCAAATCTACTTCTAAATATTTTTCAAGAGCAAACACGAGGAAATCTGTAGATGCTGTAAATCCGAACCACACACACAAAATACTGGTGGAACACAGCAGGCCAGGCAGTATCTATAAGGAGAAGCACTGCCGACGTTTCGGGCCGAGACCCTTCGTCAGGACTAACTGAAAGGAAAGATAGTAAGAGATTTGAAAGTAGTGAAGGGAGGGGGGAAATGCAAAATGATAGAAGACCGGAGGGGGTGGGATGAAGCTAAGATCTGGAAAGGTGATTGGCGTAAGTGATACAGAGCTGGAGAAGGGAAAGGGTCATGGGACAGCAAGCCTTGGGGGGGGGGGGTGGGGGTGGGGGGGGGGGAAGAGAGAAGCACCAGAGGGAGATGGAGAACAGGCAAACAACTAAATATTTCAGGGATGGGGTAAGAAGGGGAGGAGGGGCATTAATGGAAGTTAGAGAAGTCAATGTTCATGCCATCAGGTTGGCGGCTACCCAGCCAGTATACAAGGCCATGGATAGACATATCAGAATGGGAATGGGACGTGGAATTAAAATGTGTGGCCACTGGGAGATCCTGCTTTCTCTGGCAGACAGAGCATAGGTGTATAGCGAAACGGTCTCCCAGTCTGTGTCAGGTCTCACCAATATATAAAAGGCCACACCTTTCCAGCTCTTAGCTTCATCCCACCCCCTCCGGTCTTCTCCTATCATTTCGCATTTTCCCCTCCCCCTCCTACTTTCAAATCTCTTACTATCTTTCCTTTCAGTTAGTCCTGATGAAGGGTCTCGGCCCAAAACATCGACAGCGCTTCTCCCTATAGATGCTGCCTGGCCTGCTGCGTTCCACCAGCATTTTGTGTGTGTTGTATAAATATTTTTCACCCACATCCTTCAAGTTTATTTAACTCTTATCAAGTTAAATTGAGAAATGAGGTTTAGGCCTTGTATTTTGGTCTAGCAGCCAACAATGCCACAGTATATTCTGAGAAAACTAACTTTCTTGCCTGAACAGCCTTTCAAATCTGCTTTGATTTGTATCAAGACCTGTACATAAATTTGTTATTTTTTATGCAGGATTTGATTAACATTAATTATCCTTTATGCAGCTACAATAAAGGTTTAGGAGACTCAAACATCTTAAAAGATTTGCAAAATTTGAGGGCAGTAAAATTTCATTTTGTGACATTTTGAACATTGTAGTTGAAGTTTAAATTTCTTAAAACTGTTAATCTTATTTTTAATCTTTTTGTAGTTAGATATTTTTCTTTCCCTCTCGCCATCCCATATAAATAGCAGTGATAGGCAGGAACAAAATACTTAGTTTTTTTTTTAGAGTCTGGAAGATCTTGATTCTTACATTACTTACAATTTTAAGTTATACCTCTCCTGTAATCTCATCTACCATATTTACAAATTTTCTATTGAACTAATAGGAGCTAAGACATTATGGATTTAAGTTATGACTCTTAAAAATAAATCCTAGTAATTAGTTTAATCTCTTAACAGAACAATGAAGTGAAAATTAGTTGGTTTTACTCAGCTTTTCCTTTGTGCTCACAAATATGATGAGATGCTGGAGTTCCTTTGATGGCAAACTGATTTTCTAAACCACACTTAGTAACGGAAGAATTTCAACATTAATTTTCAAATTTTAACAGATTTTTGCTACGCCAAGTTTCTTACAAATTTAAACTGAGTGCACATGTGCAAAAGAACACAGTATACACCAACTACTTAAAACAACTATTTGACTTAACACAGATTAGTTTCTTTTGTTTTGAGGCCCAATGTTCACTGGTCTTGTGGGTAAAAGCATTTCTTTAATTCACCAAGTAAAAGTTTTGATGTTAAATGATAATCCAAAGAGAACATGTTGTGACAAGAATAAAAATATTAGATCATTCTCAGCTCAAATTGAAAAAAAAAGACAAAATTACAGCACATGAGCTAAAGTCAATAGCATCCACATACATAAGCATAGGTGAGGCATCGACTTAATTGTTTTAACAAATTGAGCTGTCTATGACATGTCTCCTTTTCAGTGCATCTCAAAAAACACCATAATCTAGTCTCAACTGAGATGGTAAGACATGAAACACAAGCCCAAAACATTGACTGTACTTTTTTCCATAGATGCTGCCTGGCCTGCTGAGTCCCTCCAGACTTTTGTGTGTGTGGCACTAATTTTATATAGGGGTTAAGCAAAATATTAAACTGAAGCAAGATGCTGTATTAAATGAAATAGCTGCTCAAATTCTTAAATATTCAAGTTTCACCAGCGATTGAAGTCTGACTGCTTAAACCTTGAGTTAATGGAATTAACTGGAATTTTCCTGAGGCAGAGGTTGTATGGCACTCAGTTTTTCTTAATCTGCACCAGCCTGCTGGGCATATCCCAAGAATTTGCATTTAACACATTGCACAAATCAGATTAATGTGCTGCTAATTGCCTTCATACTATTTCACATAATCTTTTAGACACATTTCCTTAGCCCTTCACAGCCCTCCTCTCCACTACAACAGTGATTTGTATTTCACCCTTTCCCCAGTTCTGACAGATGGTCACAGCCCCAAAATACTGATCCATTTCTTCTTGCACAGGTGCTGCCTGACCAGTTTTTAAAAAGCATTTTCTGCTTCATTTCAGACTTTCAACATCTGACGCAATTTTTTTTTAAACTGTTTGAACAAACAGAAGACAACTTTCCACAGTTTCAGATGATGTAGCAATCAGGACATAGTGGCTGTTTATGTGGACACTGATAAAGACATGGTAACTGGTGGAAAACAATGCAATTAATAGTAATTTTGACAAATTTGCTCAATTATTTACGAGAATACAAACCTTTTACAATTTTTGATTTAAAATTGGATAATAGTGAAGAAAATCACTAGCAAAACCCCCCCCCCCCACACACAAAATCAGCTTTACTTCGGATTGCATTAAGATTGGCTGACCTGACTATGATTCTAAACTTGCAACCAAAGGTTTTGAGGTTTGTATCTGAATATGAAACATCAGGAGAAAACAAGCGATTTACTTTCAAATTGGTTTTATTTTGAAATTCTGATTTGTCGTGCACTTGTAAGCCAGCTTGTAAAATTGAAAATAGTTCTGCAAAAGTCCAAGTGCTTGAAAGCCCCAGACCCTGCTTCTTAAATGGTTTAACAATATAAAACCGTAGAAAATCATAATACATGCAAGAACAGCTAATGCTGCCTAGAAAATAGCAACACAGTTATTCTTAGTCTACAAGATACTATACAAAAAGTAAAATACACAAAGCAGTTTACTATTTGTGACAAGAAAGCTAAAAAAAATGTGAAAACAGTCAAGTAGGAACATGTTAAAAACATGTAAGAACAAGTAGGAACACCAGCTCAAGTAAAAAAAATCAGCATATCTCAACGTTTTTTTAAAAGATTTCAGTTACAGAAAAGTGCAACATTTAACTCCCAAGTGCATTACCTGTAATTTACAAACTAAAAATGGTGCACAGTTTGCATTTCATAATCCTTGGAATAAACCACTTTGGATTGTATGGTGTTTGAACAGTGCACTTAGGAGGAAACATTCAATGATCAAACTTTTGTCCTACTGAATTGTTTGAAGTTAGGCTGTTGATAAACACTTAGTGCAAGCAATTAATTTGTAATTTTAAATTAAAACCTAGAATTCAATGGAAATTTTATAAAAACAAACTGTGTTCCAGATTCACACATCAAAAATGAGTTGGCATTCTAAATAAAATTTTGTACATATTTGGTCCAAAAGTATTCAATAAAAACAAAAAATAATTCCAGTCAAGTCAGACACATCCCTGAAATTTATGGAAACTAGCGTGATCCTATAGAATTTGTTGCTAACCATTTTTTTTAAAAAAATCACATTTCTGGGAAGACAACAAGAGGAAAAAAAGTATTTGCAACCATCTGCTCCTACCAAAAGAGTTCTTAATACCATTGGTCATGAGAACTGTGTTATCTTCAAGGCCATACAAATAAAATACTGAACAGATTTTCCTTACCAATGCCATTAAAAAAATAGAAAATAAAATTTAATTATATATTATGAATAAACACCACTATAGGCAACACTCATAAATGAAAGCTATCCAATATTGATGTTACTGTTAACTTGAATTAGTTACATTTATCAGATGTATCAGAAATATAGCCACATATGCTTTCCAAGCCTTAAGGCATACAAGTCACCTCTACTTTCAGCACACTAATTTTCCACTGTAACCTATGTGGATGTGCAGCAAGCAACTAAAAATTACATTCCACACTAAAAATATATTTGTTGCAAAAATACTATTTGATTAGATTGATATCACTTCACAGGAAAGGCAAGTTGAAATCAATCTTCTAAAGACTAAACTGGCAAAAATAAAATAAAAAGTGTGGAATACAATAAAAAGTGGTAAAATTGTTTCCATTCATCTGAAAATCTCATGAAACTTAGATTAGATTATCACATTAATTAGACTGAGGTACCTATCACACTAACAAAGGAATGCTGATGCATGTTTTATAATATAGCATCCACAATATTTACCTCACAGAAGTGGTGGCCCCACTGAATTTTGGGTTTAAAAAAACGTATCACCAAACTAAAGGCAACATAAATTTCATACCCATTTTTCTGATCAGTTCCCATTATTTCAGATTTTAGTACCAATAGAAAAGTGGTCAGGAACTACTCTGACTATAAAGCCCATCTTTGAATCCTCCTCTTTTTGAACTAGAAGCACAGCAGTATAAGGAGCAACAAATTTGGGAATTTGTATACTATATAGTATATACTGTATATATTAAATTAACACAAGATACTCTATATACTATATTATATTCTGATACCAAATGGGTCTAAAAGCTACATTGTGCACTATACTTAAATTCCAAATGTAAATACAACATAGCCAAAACATTTCTGAACAATTGATATTCACCAGGTTTTGTTTTGTAGAAAACTTGCACTTTATTAATGGTCCTCAATCTGTTAATAATCCCAGAATGTGCAAGGTGTTTAATACCACAATCTACTTATCTGTTCAATTATTTTATTGGTATGACCGTCTTTAACAAGAGCCAAGGAGAATTTTAATTAAGGCATATAGCAGAGCAGCTTAATAGTTTGTTTACATTAAAGCGACCATTTAGCAGTGTGTCATTTCAAAGGAATACCAAATCATCTGTTTTTGAATGTTACTGTACATACACAAAACATTATACACGGGTATTTAAGTTTAAAATTCTGCAATACAGGGTTAATTCACTGCTCACTTCTTGTACACTGAGTGGTAATATTTCAGCACTGAGGGATTCAGATTGAAATAAAGCCAACTGAAATATTACCACAATGCCTCAGGCAAAAGCTTGGGAATGTAAACAACAGAAGAAATCAGACTTAAGGGTTTTATTTCTGAAATCACTGCATTAAGAAATTTACCTCCAAGGTTCCCTCTAGTGTACTAGATTTCAAGGCTTGTAGCAATATGGTCTGCTCAAGTCAAAAAGTGAGATGTGAACATGCCCATTGGTCAATTTAGGAATGCCTGAACTACACATTATATATTTGAAATGTGACAAACATCTCAATTACACTAATACGCATGTCATGGTGGATTCAAATACTCTAGCTTTTATACAAACATCCACCATGGGAATCAAACACAAAATTAACTTTTCAGTGTCTGTCTCATAACCACTGGCATCATTACCAACCAGAAAAACCATGCAATTAATATTCAGCATATGCTGCACATGTTCACAGTAGTAATTAAGATGCACATCTTTCACCTTCCAAGCGATTTCATATTTACTTTAATGATGGTACTGGAATCTACATGCATTCAACCAGAATGGTGTTCAATGTCCAACTGCCACGAACAATGGACATCCAGACCATTGACAATCATTCAACAAAGCAATTCTATAGCTTACACACTCTTAATTTTCTATTATAATATATTATGTTTCCCCATATTTTGATATACATGATCCAAAAATGGTTAATTTTTTATATTTTCTCAAGACAACAGAACTATATATTGACTACTTACAGTTTTTCCTCAGATTAAGTACTGGCACCCTGTATTTTACAGGGCAGGTGGAGCTCAGCTTCCAGTACTACTATGAGGTATATCATTTTACTTTTCTATGAGCCCTTGATACAAAGCTCTGATTAAAAATGCTATATTTTCAATACACTGGTTTTTAAAAAAATGTGAAATGTAGCTATACCTGTTACAAATAAATATGGAGTGAAAAATGCTTGTGTTGCAGACTTGATGGTCTAAGTTTTGTGTGGCACTGCTGTAAAAAATGCTGGTGGAAATGTTTTGCATTTTGTTGTATTACACCTCCCTATTTTCTGGTAGCTGAATAAGACTAGAAGCCGATCAATTTAATTTGCTTTCAAATGCTTTGAGCAAGCAATATTGCAAGTTTAATAGAAAATGGTTAATAGACACAGTTGATAAGGACCATTTTGCTAGAGTACCCTGAGCAGTGGTGGAAGCCTCTTAGCAGAACTGTTTTGACAGAAGTAACAAAGTAATGTCACAATTTTGCTGAGATTAACGCAATTTCATAGCAGGCAAATCCAAACATGGTATAAAAAATATATTTTTTTAACTATTGCAGTGTATCTGTAAAGAATGCAGAAGTTTAACACAAATGCTACATTTTATTTTCCAAGAATATAATATTGGACATTTTTCCCCCAATTGAACCAATGACAATTACCATTAACATTGCAATTATGAATTAAGTATACTGGGCTAAAGAATGCCTTCTGAATACACCTCTAAAGTGAACATCAAAAGTACTCAAAGTACACCACCACCCAGCTGGCCCTACACAGACACACATAAAAACACACACGCAAACACCCTAACCCATTTTATTTGGCATTTCTACTGCTTTCTCCTGAATATTCAAGGCCCTGAGATTTGAATGTTTTTCTCCTGGGACCAAGGGATTATAACAAACCCTAGTGCATCATCAATCTTATCCTCATAAGCTCCAGTCTCATAAATTGTTTGCTTCTTAAGACATGGACACTTTAGCATTTTGAAACAAGCTTTACTGTATAATACATTATCCTCTAGAGTAGTTGTCAATGGAAGTATGCCCTATAGCAGAAGTAAGCCCCGGCTGTAACAGCAGCAAGTACACATACATTAACCATAAAAGGTTTCCAATGTAACGATGAATGTTCTTCCTTCACCACTTCCTCATCCTTTTCACTTTTTTGTAGATTATCCTGTTCATTTGCCTGTATGGGCATAGATGCATTCTCTCCAGTGTGCCTCTTACGAAGTTCTGGTTCTGAACTGTAAAGCCAAAAAAGGCATCATTACTACAGCTAACACACAGATTATAGAACACATGCAGACCCTCTGGCCCATGATATCATGCTGAACTTTTAACTTACTCCAAGATCATCTATCAAGTTCAGCTGCTTTCTTTCTTTTCAAATCTTTTTATTAATTTTAAGAAAAACATAAGTAAAATATGAGTACAAAACATTTGAGAGTACACAATTAATAGTTTAAATAAACAATCAGATATGTATTAATCAATATATAAAGTCTCCCAAACTCATAGTATTAATGTAAAGGAATTAAGAAAAAGAGAAAAAAGAGAACCCCCCCCAAAAAAAACTAAGAGAATTTAAAAAAAAACTAACCAACATGGGCAATTGCATAATGTTAAATACATACAGTAGTGCCGATAACTCCGAACCTCCATCCACACAATTCAGGATAGTAACAATAAGGTTCAGGATCAGACCATTTAATTCATATAAAATGTTGAATAAATGGTCTCCAAGTTTCCTCAAATTTAACTGAAGAATCAAAAACCACACTTCTAATTTTTTCTAAACTCAAACAGGAAATAGTTTGAGAAAACCACTGAAATACAGTTGGAGGGTTAATTTCTTTCCAATTCAGTAAAATAGATCTTCTAGCCATTAATGTAACAAATGCAATCATTCGTCGGGATGAAGTGGATAAACGCTTATTATCTATCATTGGTAGACCAAAAATTGTGGTAAAAGGATGTGGTTGGAAATTAATATTTAAAACTCTTGAAATAATATTAAAAATATCTTTCCAATAGTTTTGTAAACAAGGACAAGACCAAAACATATGGGTCAATGAAGCAACATCAGAATGACATCTATCACAGGTTGAATTAACATAAGAATAAAATCGAGCAAGTTTATCTTTAGACATGTGAGCTCTATGTACAACCTTAAATTGTATTAGAGCATGTTTAGCACAAATAGAGGATGAGTTTAACAATGATAAAATTTTTTCCCATTGCTCAGTAGATATAGGACAATGCAATTCTTCCTGCCATTCCTTCTTAATTTTTTCTGATACATCTGGCTGTACATTCATAATCATATTATAAATGATAGCTACTAAACCCTTTTGACAAGGATTGAGAGCTAAAATTCTTTCTGTAATGTCCAATGGACATTCTTTCGAAAAAGACTTTAATTCATTATACAGAAAATTTCTAACTTGCAAATATCTAAAAAAAATGGGTTTTAGATAAATTATATTTATTAGATAGCTGTTCAAAGGACATGTTATCATCCAAAAACAGATCACGAAAACATGTTATACCTTTTGTTTTCCATAAGAGAAAAGCTTGATCTATAGATGATGGTCGGAAGAAGTAGTTAGATATTATAGGACTTGACAGCATAAACTTATTCAAGCCAAAAAATTTACGAAATTGAAACCAGATTCGTAATGTATACTTGACTATGGGATTAGTTATCTGTTTATTCATTTTGAGTAACGAAAAAGGAAGTGAAGATCCTAAGATTGAGATCAATGAGAAATCTTGCACAGATTTACATTCCAAATTTACCCATTGTGGGCCAGCAACTGTAGTCGACACTTGTGTCCAAAATATCAAATACCGTATATTAACTGCCCAATAGTAAAATCTTAAGTTTGGTAGAGCCAAGCCGCCCTCCTTCTTAGGCTTCTGTAAATATTTTTTACCTAGTCTAGGATTTTTGTTCTGCCACAAATACGAAGATATTTTAGAGTCAACCATATCAAAAAATGATTTAGGAATAAAAATTGGTAATGCTTGAAATAAATATAGAAATTTAGGTAGTATCATCATCTTAATGGCATTAACTCTGCCTACCAAAGACAAAGATAGTGGGGACCACCTATTAGCAAGTTGCTTAATTTGATCTATTAAAGGTAAAAAATTAGTTTAAAATAAATCTTTATGTTTTTTAGTAATTTTAATACCCAAGTAAAATAATCTGTAACAATTCTATATGGTACATGATTATAAATTGAAACATGCATATTTAATGAAAATAGTTCACTCTTATTAAAATTCAATTTATAACCAGAAAAATTACTAAATTGAGCAAGCAAAGAAGAAATAGCAGGAATAGATCTTTCAGGGTCAGATATATATAATAACAAGTCATCCGCATATAATGATACCTTATACATCGTCTCTCCACGGGTAATACCTAAAATATTGGGTGATTCACGAATGGCTATAGCCAAGGGTTCTAAAGCAATGTCAAATAATAAAGGACTTAAAGGACAACCTTGCCTTGTACCCCAAAATAATTGAAAAAAAGGGGATCTTTGATTATTGGTAAAGACCGAAGCTAAAGGTTATCAGCTGCTATTTTGAATCTGATTTATTATCACTGTATGTCACAGAATCTGTTGTTTTGCAGAACCAGTAAAATACAAACATAAAGTTACTATGAATTACAAAACAGCCTATCCACTTTCTAGCCCATTCAATACCCATTAACACCTGCATCCTTGTCATGATACCTTTCTATCTTTTCAATTCACACCATCCTGGGGCACAAATGTGTTTTCAGGTCAAGCAATGATTCACTTGGAACTTTTCAAACGTTGTACATCAGCTTCCCTCTCTGGACTGTTTCAGTAAAGCAGTCTGCATAATCAAGGACCATGAACATTCTTCTCTTCTCCCCTTTCCTACTGGGCAGGAGTTTCAAAAGCCTGAAAGCGCATACCACCAGGCTCAAGGACAGCTTCTACCCACTGTTATTAGACTTTTAAAAATGTTCCCCAGTATGACAAGTTGAACCACTGCTCTACATACCATCCTTACACATGTGGAGAAGTATGCTTATATGAGAATGCTGTTCTTGGACAACAACTCAGCATTCAACACCATAGTTTCATCCACAACACCATTGTTCATCAACAAGAAGCTCAGAGACCCTGGCCTTGACCCTGCCTTGTGCAGATGTATCCTGGACTTCCTGTCAGATCACCAGCAGGTGGTAAGAGTGAGCTCCTTCACCTCCACCCCTTTGACTCTCAGTACAGGAGCCCCTAAGGGCTGTGTACTAAGTCCCCTCCTTTACTCCCTGTCTACCCATGACTGTGTCACCACCCACAGCTGTAATCTGCTAATTAAATTTGCCAACAACGCTACATTGATTGGCCTTATCTCAAAATAATGAGGTGGCCTACAGGGAAGAAGTCATCTCTCTAACACAGCGGTATCAAGAAAACAACCTCTTCCGCAATGTCGCAAAAACAAAGGAGCTAGTTGTGCATTACAGGAGGAATTGAGACTGGCTAACCCTTGCTGACATCAATGGATCTGGGGTTGAGAGGGTAAACAGCTTTAAGTTCCTCGGCATCCACATCACCAAGGACCTCATGTGGTCAGTTTGGTATGAGCCCCCAAATCCCAAGAACTTTCTACAGGGGCACAATTCAGAGCATCCTGACTGGCTGCATCACTGCCAGGTATGGGAAATGTACCCCTCTTAATTGCAGGACTCTGTAGAGTGTGGTGTGGACAGCCCAGCGCATCTGTAGTTGTGAACTTCCCATGATTCAGGAGAATTACAAGGAAAAGTGTGTAAAAAAGGTCCATAGGGTCATTGGGGTCCTGAGTCACCCCAATCACAATCTATTCCAGCTGCTACCTTCTGGGAAATGATACCACAGCATAAAAGCCTGGACCAACAAGCTCCAGGACAGCTTCTTCCACCAGGCCATCAGACTGATTAACTCATGCTGATTTGAGTGTACTCTATATTACATGACTTTTCTATTTATTATAAATTACTATGATTGCACATTTAGACAAAGCCGCAACAAAGATGTTTACTCCTCATCTATGTGAAGTATCTAAGAAATGGTCAATTCAATTTTAACCTCACAATCCAGCTTGTTATGATCTTGCACCTTTGTCACCTGCATTGCACTCTCTTTGCTGTTACACTTTATTCTGCATTGTTATTGTTTTACTTGTTCTCCCTCAATGCACTGTGTAATGATCTGATCTGTTTGAACTGCATGCAAGACAAGCTTTTCACTATCTCAGTACATGTGACAATAATAAACCAATTCCAATCACACACAGTAGATGTGATGTAATTTCTCCTGTACTGAAGTCAAAAGTGGGTGAACACCTCTGTTCAGCCTGCAAAGGTAACCCCTAGCTTCCAGTTGCCTTTCCACACAACTCAGACCTCTCTTCTCCTTGACCTCTTCCAAAGTCCAATAGACACCCATGTAACAGCATTCAATTTCCCACTGTTCACATGACTTGGTGATGAGATCAACAATTTCGGGTAACGAGTCTATTCAGAACTGACCAGTTGCTATGAAAGGTGATCAACCAGAACTTCCAACTTTCCCAATTTCAGAAATGCTGCCTGAGCTGCTAAGTATTTTCAGCAATTTGCTCCCTCCCTACCCCTTCAGTGATTTGCTTCTTCAGAGCATTACTTATGGATCCAGTACTGTTTTTATCTTTTCCATCCCTTTTCTCCATTTTTATTTGAATCTTTCTATTTAAATCTCCAATCATACCTCTAATAAACAAGCCTTCATTACCTTCTCTCAGGCCAGCACAACCATTTCATCATTGATCCTCTCGGTCTTTGGACAACTACAGGCATTGCCAGCCTGCTCATCTTGTCCCTTTCTTTTGGAACTTAAAACACATTTGATTATTAGGTTTGTTCAGTCCTGATGAAAGTCTGATCACTTTCTCAGACTGAGAGGAGAGGAGTGACTGGGCACTTGGGGTGGCTGGTAGGTGATAGGTGAAACCAGATGGAAAGGGGCTTGGAAAGATAAAAGGAGAAAAAGATGAGCACACATGAATGGGAGGAGAGAATCACACGTGGGTTATTCAAAAATGGAAAAATTAAATATTTCTGTCAAGGGGTTGTAAGCTACCCCAGTGGAATATGAGATGTTGTTCAGTATAGGTACCTAATCCATGTTTAGCTTCACCAGTGCAGAGGATGCTACACCACCAGCACTAAACGTAGCAGACTAACTTGGAAGAGGTGCATGTGAATCTCACGACTTACCTGGAAGGGCTGGGGGTGAAGTGACAGGCATTATAATGCCTTCAGGTATAGGGGAAAGTGATGGGGAATAGGGAGGGAAGAGGAGACCAGGAGTCCCATTCAGAAATTAAAAATGCTCTGGAGAGAAAAATGTGACCGGTCGTGGGATTTCAATTCAGCTGGCCGAAATGGCAGAGGATGCATTAGATAGTATCCATGGAAGGGTGAATGGTGAGTACTAAGGAAAGCTACTGGAATCCTGCCTGGGATTACAACTTTTGGAAATAAGACATTTCAAAAGCTCGAGAACAGGGAGCTTCAACTTGAGAAGCAGAGACACATCACTTAGAAGCCTCTATCCCATCCTTTATGCCCTGCAATCTTCCTTGTTCCCCCAGTCCTGATGTATATTGATTTGCACCTCTTGCTTCCACTGATGCTGCTTGACTCATTAAGTTCTTCCAGCATTGTTTTTTTTCTATTTTTACTCTAAAGTTTGTTCAAAGAATGCAAAACATTTCAATTTGGATACCTAGTATATACTTTCAACAGATCTCCCAATTTAACTGCCTGCATTTTAACTGGGAGTAGATACTTACAAAAATATAAAATGATCTTTATTGTTACAATGGAAATCCTTGATTCAATTATTTCAAAGTGACAGTTTGTACTTTAGAAGTCTGGAAGTTCATTAGCTGCCTAATGTCACTGACTTAATATGTACAATGCATTAGTAACTTAAACTTCTTCCATTAGACTACAAGGCATAGGAACAGAATCAGGCCATTGAGCCCATCATTTCCAGTCTCATTCCACCGCAGCTGATTTATTATCTCTCAATCCTATTCTCCTGCCTTCTCTTTCATATCCTTTGATGACTTACTAATCAAGAACCTATCAACCTTTGTTATATACCCAATGAATTGACATACACAGCAGTCTGGGGGAATGAATTCAACAGATTCACCATCTTCTGGCTGAAGAAATGTCTCCTCATCTCTGTTCCAAAGGAATGACCTTCTATTTTGAGGATGTACTCTCCGGTCTTAGACTCCCCACACTTTAGGGAATATCCTCTCCACGTCCACTCTATCTAGGCCTTTCAATATTTGGAAGTTTTTAATGAGATCCTCTCATTCTTCCTACTCCAGTAAGTACAGGCCCAGAGCTATCACATGCTCCTCTTCCTCTAAACCTTTCATTCCCAGGATCATTCTCTGGGACCTCGCTGATGCTAGCACATCTTTCTTTCTTGGGTAAGGGGCCTAAAACAGTTCGCAATACTTCAAATGCAGTCTGACCATTGTCTTATAAAGCTCTGGTTTTACACTGGCAATACAGCCTTGGTTTTATATTCTAGTCCTCTCAAAATGAATGTGAACATTGTATTTGCTTTCCTTACCACCGACCTAATCAGCAAGTAACATTTAAGGAATCCAGCATGAGGACTCCCAAGACCCTTTGCACCTCCAATTTCTGAATTTACCCATTTAGAAAACAGTCTATGCCCAAATTCCTTTTACCAAAGTGACGACCATACACTTCCCTGCACTATATTCCATTTGCCATTTCTTTGCCCATTCTCAATCTGTCAAGTCCTTTTACAGTCTCTGCATCCTCAAAATTACAAAGATAGGTGGAGAGGCAGGTACAAAGCCATCAATTCACTAAATAATTGACATACAACATGAAAAGAAGTGGTCCCAGCACAGAACCCTTAGGAACACCACTAGTCACCAGCAGCCAAGCAGAAAAGTTCCCCACTATTTGCATCTTGCCAGTCAATCTTTTGTCCATGATAGCATCTTTCGTGTAAAACCATGGGAACTTATCTTGTTTAGCAACCTCAAGTGTGGCACTTGTCAAAGGCTTTGTGAAAATCTAAATAAACATCACCCACTGAATCTCATTTGTCTACCCTGCCTGTTATTTCCTTAAATAATTCTAACAGGTTTATCAGGCAAGATTTCCCCTCAAAGAAACCATGCTAACTTTGGCTTATTTTATCATATGTTTCCAGTGGCTTGAAACTTTATCCTTAATAATAGACTCCAACATCTTAGCAGCCACTGAAGTCAGGTTAACTAGCCTATAATTTCCTATCTTTTGCCTTCCTCCCTCCTTAAAGACAGGAGTGTCACTTAAAACTTTTCAATCCTTTTTGACTATTCCAATCTAGTGATTCTTAAAAGATCACTACTAATATCTCCAAGATCACTTAATCTGTCTATCAGACCCTGGGGTGCAGCCCATCTTTCCAGTTGACTTACCTACCTTCAGATCTTTCAGCTTCCAAAGCAACTTCTCCTTAGTAACAGCAATTACACTTTTGCTGCTGCCTTCTATAGTGAGACCAACTCAAAATACTCATTTAGTTTGTCTGGCATTACTACATCTCAAGTGTCACTTTCTAGCAGCCTGAAGTCTTCTTTCCCTTCTTCTACCTGTTACACATCTGAAGAAACAGTTCATATTCACTTATATTATTGGCTAGCTTGTCTTCATATTTCATCTTTTCTCTCCTTAATATATATTGTCTTCTGATGATAAAGCTTTCCAATTCTCCAGCTGCCCATCTTATTTTTGCTATAATATGTGGTTTCTCTTTTGCTTTTATGCTTTCTTTGACTTCCCTGGTCTCCACACAGTCTGCCAAGGTCTCACATCCTTCTTTTAGAATACTACTTTGGTTTGTGTCTATCCTTTGCCTTCTGAATTGCTCCCAGAAACTCCAGCTATTGCTTTTCTCCCACCATCCCTTCTAGTGTCCCTTTCCAATCAACTTTGGCAGCTCCTCTCTCATGCCTCTGTAGTTAATTTTATTCCACTGTAATACTGATAAATCTGATTTTAGCTTCTCCCTCTCAAACTGCAAGGTGAATTTTACCATATTATGATTATTGGCTCATAAGGATTCATTTACCTTAAACTCCCTAATCAAATCCGGTTAATTACACAATACCCAACTCAGATTTTCCTTTTCCCTAGTGGGCTCAAACACACGATGCTCTAAAACAAACAAACAAACATCTCGTAGGCATTCTACAAATTCCTTCTCTTGGGATTCTGCATTTTGAAATCTCCCATGACTACTGTAGCACTGCCCTTTTTACATGCCTCTTCTATTTCCCGTTGCATTTTGTACCTCACATCCTACTTTTTGGAGGCCTTTATATAACTCCCAACAGTATCCTTTTACCCTTGCAGTTCCTCAACTCTACACACAAGGATTCTGCATCCTCCTATCTTATGTAACCTTGTTCTAAGGATTTAATTTCCTTTTTTTTTTAAACCAACGGAACCACCCCACCTCCTCTGCCTATCTGAATGCCCTTTTAAGATGCATCCTTGGATAGGAACAAATTTGAGTTGTTCAAATGCGAAAGAGTATTTAAGAGCATGCCATCATTCCTGGAAGGGAAACTGTTAACCACTGGAACAATTTTAAACTGGTTATCATTACAAATACCTTTCTGCTTGTGACTTTATAAGTTGGCTTATTTTGCCATCGGGGATATCTTCCATCGTTTGTTCACATGTTCTTTCATCTGGGACTGGAAAACATATCCTCTGATCTGGAGTTTTTCCATTGGCCGTTTCTGTTGCACGTTTTGGAGGCCTTGGAGGTGGAGGACTATGCTCTGGTGGCGCAAGGTCTTCATTGGAAAGCTCCTTCCATTGTTCCTTAAATATAGAGGAAAGTTTTACAAGATATTTAAGTCAGCTAACTATTCAAATAATTTTCTTCCGTCTGTTTTTCTCATTGTAACATAGGTGAACCATATGAGTAAGATAAAGATGACACTGATGAAAATGAAGCATCAGTTTGAACTGTGATTAGTCTTTCCTCGACAAAGTTTAACTTGTAACCCTTACAAACTCCAATTACAAATTAATTATGCTTACAAAATAAGAATTCTTATGTCAATCAATCATGACTGAATGAAATTTAGAGTACAGCACTAATGTGAAATCATGAAATAGCTTTGTTGTATCAAAGTAATTCAGAAAAGCAGCATGGACTTCAAACTTATTTTAAAGCCATTACAACTTCATGAAAAAGAAAACATGCACGTTCAATATTCCTTATTAAATTTGTAATAGGTTTAACTGAAAGCCATTTGGTGAGATTTCATTTCTACTGCACCAGAAGCTAATGCTGAATGGAAGCAGCCACTTTATTTACTCAGCTTCAGAAAGTGTTCCCAGGATGCTTTGTACAATCTTCAGTTTATAGTCAATAAAGTGCTTTTAAAATGCACTTGACAAATGGAGAGACCCCAGCAGTCAAGCAGAATACACCAATGACCCTCAAACAACCATGTAACCAGTGACAAATAATGTACAAGTAAAAGGAAACAATGCTTTATTTAATAACATGTCGTCCAAGGGGTAGAAAGGTTCTCCATCAGATGCTTTATCTGTAAGGTAACATTTACTGTAGTGTTGCAACACCTAGCCATGGATTGTCAACTTGGATTATTATGCTTAGGATTCCAAACTAAAATGTGAACTCACAAGCTTCTCACTCAGGTAAATTTACCAAACCAAAAAATTACATACATGCATGCATTGCTGGAAAACCATATGTTACGCCTGTGCCCCAACTCTGAGGGACCGAAGGGTCCAAAGTAGCCCCCTCCTTTTTGAGAATCGCAAGATCGCTTTTAATTCAGGTCAGGAGACCCAGGAAATGAGAGAGAGACGCAGAATCCACAGGGGTTTGGAATGTCCTGGCCCCTCAACGATACAAAGCCACGGGAAACAGCCAATGTCTCTTGGAGACGGAATTGTCTATTGAGCACAGTGCTATTCATCGACGCCCTCAAGGAATGAGCAACGTGGGCTGGTTGGGGGGGGGGGGGGGGGGTGGCATCATCCCAACCTGATTGACATCTGAGACCCCGTGAGTAAGGATAAAAGAAGGTCTGGGGAACAATCCCTTTAGACGCACCAGGAGAAACGATAGAAATCCTGTGACAGTGTAAGAGCGACAGCCGGTGGAAAGCCCACGTGCGTCCTTTTCCATTTGCCTCGGAATTGGTGGGACTGACCACGGAAGACGGCTTAGCTAAAAGGAAAAGGACACCGACGACATTTCGAAGGATCGACATCATAGAAAGGAAAACGGGCAAGTTCTAAACCCCGTCTCTCTCTCCAACCAAAAGCTGCAGCCTGAATGAACTTGAGTGACTTTTATATTTCCATCGGACAATACATTATCCCCTAGACAACGATAGAGCTATTTCTTATTGATTTTTATTATACCCGCGCTTTTAGAATTAGTATTGATGACGTATATTATCTGTATATTTGCATTGATATTATTTTTGTGTATTTTTATCAATAAATGCTGTTAAAAATAGTACCATCAGACTTCAACGGACCTCTCTATCTTTGCTGGTAACTGACCCAGTTACGGGGTACGTAACACATAAAATTGGTCAAAGTTCTCACCAATATTAGAGTTTGAGTACTTTTGCCGGTTTATCAAACTACTGTTGCAATATCCACTCAAGTCAACTCAAGACCCAAGCAAATCTCAATGCACTGTACAGAGTGCAGCATTATTAAAGATGTTGACTTTCAGGTAGCTTATTAATGTGAAATCTTCATCAGTTTATTCAGCTGTAATATTCCATGAGAATATTCAAGAACAGCCAAAATTGTTAGATGAATAAAATTTCTAAATTGGTTCATGTCATTTGTAGGAAATTCCTGTACATTGACTGGCTGTAGTAATTTATGAAGTATTATTTAAAATTGTTGAGGATCTCCAAGTTTCTAAATTAATGCAAGCTCTTTGATAACAAGTCAAATTAATAAACAAAACTGGAGTGCTCACTTGTACAGAAGGGTCTCCCATGATGAATTTTGCCCCTTCAATAATAGCCATGTAGGAGAAACGCATTTGATCGGCAGTTTGAATAAGACCCATACGATATTTTCTCATCTCTAATAAAACTTGTTTAACATCCACAGATAAAGGTTCTTTCCGTTTATCCATCTGTCAAAAAAGAAAAATTGATAATAAAGGCAAAAAAAATAGAGAATTAGAGTATTCAGTTTGTTTCTATAGCATTCAAGATTGGTGAGGGATAGAATAGAACAGGAAAGAGATAGTGTTGGAGGAGTAGGGGATAAGAATACAAAGGAGACTGAGAATAAAATGCGACGGATGGAGACTAAGATAACAACAGAATCAAACACCCAATAATGAACATAGGGACAATTAATAACAGCTGTATCTATCAATGCCCTCATAATTACATCTGAATAATTTTCACAATCTTTAAATAAATCATAATTTTAAAACTAGTTCTCTTCAACTATACTGAGCACACATTAAGCACTCCATGTAGTAACTAAAATAAGGAAAATGACCCAGTTTACTGGTGACTGGTCTATGCTTATGATACAAGGTTTTATTAATGATGCAAGGTCCCATATACATGTCCTAAGGTATTAGGAAGTTGCTCATTTGTTCAATAAGAATCATTCAAATTTCTACTGTAAGTTCACTAAAATGTTTGTAACTTTCAGGCTGTGCTTTAAAGACTTAAAGTATTATCTACAGTTACAAAATGTGAATGCTCTAGAAATAGTCATCAAGCTGGAAACATCATTTTCTTTGCAGTCCTGAAATTGAGGATGATTTGCTTTTCTCAATATTACAAATGCAAAATCAAAGTGGGAACCAGATGTTCTTCCTCAGATGGATGAGTAGTGCCATAGGAAAAAAAGATGGGATTATTTGATAGTGTACTCTTTCTATTCGCTCCCAATGCATGCCCTGAGGTTCTCAACAAATTCCAAACACTTGTCCCCTGTTCTGAGCAGATACGGGCCAGAGACTGCCAGGAATCAGTTGGGATATTGCATTTCTTTGAAGAAACCACATTACTGAATCCTGTAACAGAACATGCAATAGGATTTCTATTCTGAGAATCTTCCCAACAGAATGCATTGGCATAATTAAGGTCTTAATGCTAGGGATGTTGGTTCAGGAGAACACAGTTACCGGTAGTATTATTATTCCAGTAAATTTAGAGGATTTTATGGACACAGAATCACTGATAGTTTTACAGAGCCCTGACGTACTTGCTGTTAGTCCAAACATCAGAGGTACAAGACCATAAAGTCTAGGAGCAGAATTATGCTATTCAGCACATTGACTAGGCTTCACCATTCAATCATGACATTTAGTTTCCCTCACAACCCCATTCTTTTGCCTTCTCCCTGTAACCTTGGAAGCCATTAATCAAAAACCTATCAACCTCCACTTGAAATATACCTAATGACCTGGCTCCCCACATCTGTCTGTGTCAACTAATTCCATAAACTCATCATCCTCTGGCTAAAGAAATTCGTCATCTATTCTAAAGGCAGTGCTCTATGACCCAAGACACTCACTTTTAGAAACATCCTCTCCACGTCCATTCTATCTTGTCATCTCAATATTCGTTAGGTTTCATAATGAGATCTTCCCTCACTCTTCTAAACTGTTGCAGATACAAGACCAGAGCCATCAATTGTTCCTCACGTTAACCCTTTCATTTCCAGAATCATTCTTGTACAAAAGACAACCACAATCTTTTCCAGCATTGGGTTCATGAACAAATTAGATGAATTACCTTTTGTGGTAATAGATTTTCAAACAAAGCAACAGCTACTGGCATTTTCCTTCTGATTCTCTTAAGGTTTAGAAGCTTTTATTGGTTAATAGATTTTTTTCTGAGATTTATGTGCATATACTACTGGGAAATTAGTTAGCTAGTTTTGTTCATATCAACTGTTTGGCCAGGAAAAGTTTATCATTTGACTAGTAAACCTATTTCACTATGTGCAGTAACGTACCACTGACATTCAGACAATAACAACATTGTTACACACAAACTCACCTTCAACCATTTATAACATTACTGTATTTTAAGCTCATTTTGATAAACTCTGAAAGAAAAGCGAAGTGACATTGTACATATTACATACCAGCAGAAGACATGTGTCGACCAGTGAGAAAGTGCCAGATCGTCCTATCCCTGCACTGCAATGGACCACAATAGGTCCGTGATCTGGATTCAGTGAGCCAGATTCCCTCACTTTGAAAAGGAAGTTAAGGAATGAAGCAGGAGATTCTGGAACTCCAAAATCAGGCCATGTGGTATAATGAAAGTGCAAAATTTCCCTGGTTTCTTTGGTCTAAGTTAGAAAAGAGATAATGGAGGAACAAACACATCAATGCATAGAAATGGCTCAGAAAGAACTTTACATTAAAGTACATGCACATATCCTTACTGGTTTTAAACATACTTTATCATGTCAAGTGAACTAACAATTTTATATAATTTTGTTTACCTATCTTGTGAAAACTAATGCTCTTTAATTTTTATTAATATATAATCCCTACGGAGAAAATTCATATCCTCCTACCCCCAATTCAGGGGCAGTGGTCTTGTAAGTAAAAAAAAAAGCCCTATGTATACTCTGTACTTCACATCTGTAGAGTAACATAACAGAGATATTCATAACGTGAATAATTTTAAACTTTGTTTCAACTTTTAATAATACTGTGTGAAATTTTATTTGTATTATGCATTATACATTTCAAATACATAGATTATAAATTGAGAATGTTGCACACAACTGTGTATGCAAACCAGTAAACACCACAGGAAGATGCAAGCACCAATCTCTACACATCACACCAATTCTAAAAAGTTTCCAAACTGTAGAAAATAGTTCAATGAATGCCAGCCTCATATACAAAGTTACAAAAATAAAACCTGCAATCAGTGGTAGGGGATTGGGAATAGGGAAAGGGGAGCAAAAGGTTTCATATGACTTTTTATTAATATAAAAATGTGACAAACATCCTTTTCTAACAACAAACCTTTAAAGCCAAATTAATATTTATTCTATTTGTTGTGCCAGTTCATATTGCTACATTAAAAGGGATAATTTTATCAAAAATAGAACATAGAAATCTACAGTAAATTACAGACCCTTCGGCCCACGATATTGTGCCAAATGTGTAACCTACTCTTGAAACTGCCTAGCATTTCCCTACCGCATAGCTTTCTATTTTTCTAAGTTCCATGTACTTATCTAAGAGTTTCTTAAAAGGTTCTAATGTATCCAACCCTACCACTGTCACCGGCAGTGCATACCACACACCCACCACTCTGTGTGTAAAACAGAAAAACTTACCTCTGACATCTCCTCTGTATCTACTTCCAAGCACCTTAAAACTCTGTCCTCTTGTATTAGCCATTTCAGCCCTGGGGAAAAGCCTCTGGCAATTCACACAATCAATGCCTCTCATCTTATACATCTCTATCAAGTCACCTCTCATTCTCTGTCACTCAAAGGAGAAAAGGACAAGTTCACGCAACCTGTTCTCCCAAGGCATGCACTCCAATCCAGGCAACATTCTCGTAAATCACCTCTACACTCTTTCTACAGTATTCATTATCCTTCCTGTAGTGAAGTGACAAGAACGGAGCACAGTATTCTAAGTGCGGTCTAACCAAGGTCTTATATAATTGTAACATTACCTCACAGCTCTTGAACTCTATCCCACGGTTGATGAATGCCAATATAGTGGGGGGAGAAAACAACTCTGAAGTGCAGAGGGACTAAGGAGGTTTGGCTTGAAAGTTATAATTTTCATACAAAATATTCTGCTTAAACAGATCCGAAAAATCGGAATTAAGAACAATTCCTTTTTCAAACAACATGCAAAACAAATTCTCTTCCCACCTCTTTGTGATGGATATTGCACAGTCAATATCAAATTTGTATAAGATGATAAACTAAAACAGAAAGGAAATTGTTCTGAGAAATGTAAAGGGGAACACTATTCAAAGAGCAATCAGGTTCTTTAACCAGAGGGGATAACTTCACTTGCCCCATCGATGCACAGTTCCCATAACCTATGGACTTTAAAGGACTACATCTCATGACCTCAATATTTATTGCATGTTAATTTAATTCTTTTCATTTTTTGATCTGCAGTTTGTCTTTTGCAAATTGGTTGTTTCTGTACTGCTGAATGTGGTCTTTCATCAATTCTATTGTGTTTCTTGTATTTACTGTGAATCCCCACAAGAAAATGAATTATAGGGTTGTATATGGTTCTATGTATATAATTCAATAAATTTACTTTGAAATCTGAAAAATGATAAACTTGAACAAAGGTACATTACTTTTGTGCCAGCCAAGGCCCAATTACTGCTCCTTTAAATTTCTTTCTTTATCAATCTTTTTTGTGTTTTGAGTAGATAAACATAACAATCATAATGATACAGAGATCGGGATTACATTAATAACGGTTAATTTATACATAAACAGACTCGGAGTAACATGTGTAATCTAAGCCCCCCCAATCTCTTAGTAACTAAAAAAGATTCAATGAAAAATGTTTTTTTTTTAACTAAGAGAAAAAAATTTCCCCCGAAACTAAAAAAACCCAGAATAATAAAAACAAAACAAAAGCTGGGCTGCCATGTTACATCGGTTAAAATCATTATTTGTTATTAACTTCACTCCTCTATACACGAGCAAAAAGTTATTGATAAGGATTCGGAAGAGGTCAGCTTACATCATATGAAAATGTTGAATGAATGGTCTCCAAGTTTCTTCAAATTTAACCGTAGGGTTGCCAGTGCCACTCCTAATTTTTTCCAAGTTTAAACATGTTATAGTTTGGGAAAACCATTGAAATATAGTAGGGGGATTAGAATCTTTCTATTTAAATAAAATGGATCTTCTGGCTAGTAGTGTAACAAATGCAATTAAACCACAAGCTGAAGGGGATAATTGACTAGAGTCCATTATTAGTAGTCCAAAAATTGCAGAACTAGGATGAGGTTGTAAATCAATACACAAAACTACTGAAATAATATTAAAAATATCTTTCCAATATTTTTCCAAAAGAGGATAAGACCAGAACATGTGTGCCAAGGAAGCTACTTCAGACTTACATCTGTCACAAACAGGATTTATATGGCAATAAAACCGAGCTGAATTATCCTTGGACATATGGGCCCTACGAACCACCTTAAATTGGATCAAAGTGTGTCTAGCACACATTGAAGAAGTGTTTAACTAGTTGGAGAATTTTTTCCCATTTCTCTATAGGTAAATGCACCTGGTTCTTTTTCCCATTCATTCTTAATTTTATCAGATGTACCTAGATGTATTTTCATAATCAGATCATAAATAATTGCTATTAAACTCTTCTGATAGGGGTTTAAACCTAAAAAAAAATCTGTAATTTCAGTTTGATGTGATACCAGAAAAGTAGGTAAAATATTCAAAATGTTTCTAATCTGTAAATATCTGAAAAAATGTAATCTAGGCAAATTATATTTATTAGACAACTGTTCAAAAGACATGAGACAGTTATTCATGAATGAGTCACGAAAACATGTTATTCCCTTCATCTTCCATAAAAGAAAAGCTTGATCAATTCTGGATGGTTGGAAGAAAAAATTATATATAATAGGACTTGACAGGATAAATTTATTCAATCCAAAAAATTTATGAAATTGAAACCATATTCGTATTGTATGTTTAGTTATTGGATTAGTCATTTGTTTATTCAGTTTAGTAAGTCCAAAGGGAAGCGAGGTCACTAAAATAGAAGCCAATGAGAAACCCTGTACAGACTCGCGCTCAAGGTTCACCCATCATGGACATTGAATTTCATCCAAATCTTGTGGCCGGAACATTAAATATTGCCCAATAATAGAAGCTTAAGTTCGGCATTGCCAATCCACCATCCTTTTTTGATTTCTGTAAAAATTTCTTACTTAACCTAGGATTTTTATTCTGCCATATACATGAAGAAATTTTAGAATCAGTAATGTCAAAAAAAGATTTAGAAATGAAAATTGGTACTGCCTGAAATAGATACAGAAATTTAGGTAAAATGATCATCTTAATAGTACTGATTCTACCAATCAACGATAGGGACAATGGGGACCATTTAGTAAGCAGTTGTTTAACATGATCAATTAAAGGTAAAAAGTTAATTTTAAATAGATCCTTATGCTTCTTAGTAATTTTAACACCCAAATAAGTAATCAGTAACCAGTCTAAATGGTGATTGTCTATAGACTGGAGCTTGCATATTTAATAGGAAAATTACTGATTCAATTTATAACCAGAAAAACTACTAAAACTACTAAACTGAGCAAGTAGTGATAT
This sequence comes from Hemitrygon akajei, assembly GCF_048418815.1. NCBI lineage: Eukaryota > Metazoa > Chordata > Chondrichthyes > Myliobatiformes > Dasyatidae > Hemitrygon > Hemitrygon akajei. Next base: position 129,403,773 of record NC_133134.1, read on the forward strand.
TATTGCAGGGATTGATTTCTCTGGGTTCGAGATATATAGTAACAGGTCATCTGCATATAGTGATACCTTATGCATCCCATTCCCACGAATAATGCCAAATATATTGGGTGAATCACGAAGAGCAATTTGCCAAGGGCTCCAAGGCAATATCAAATAGTAAGGGACTGAAAGGACAACCTTGTCTAGTACCTCGAAAAAGCCTGAAAAAGTGGGATCTCTGATTATTGGTAAGTACAGAAGCCAAGGGTGTATGATATATCAATTTAATCCAAGATATAAACTTCAGGCTAAAATTAAATTTCTCCAGCTTGTTAAATAAATATTCCCATTCAACTCTATCAAATGTCTTCTCCGCGTCAAGCGAAATAACACATTCTGGAGTTTTAGATGAAGCAGTATATACAATATTCATTAACCTCCTAATGTCAAATTATGAGTATTGATTTTGAATAAATCCTGTCTGGTCATCAGAGACAATTTGTGGCAATACATTTTCCAATCTAATTGCCAATATTTTGGAAAAGATTTTGGAGTCCACATTCAACAAGGATATATGATGATGCACATTCAGTGGGGTCTTTATCTTTTTTAAGAATTAAATAGATGCTTCATAAACGGATTGTGGTAATTTACCTACAAATAAGGCATCCTTAAAGATTCTACATAACCAAGGAGAAAGTAGATTTGAAATAGATTTTAAAAATTCTACTGTATACCCATCCAAACCAGGCGTTTGACCAGAATTCAAAGAAATTGCTTTCTTTATTTCTTCTTCTGTGATGGGTGCATCTAACGCTAAATGTTCATTAAGTGGTAATCTCGGAATATTCAAATTCCTTAAAAATTCATGCATTATGCTAGAATCATTAAGAAATTCTGACGGTATAAAGAGGTATAGAACTCTTGAAAAGATTTATTAATTTCATCGTGGTCAACCGTCAAGCTACCATCCAGTTTACGAACTTTAATAATCTGACATTTAGCCGAAGCAATTTTCAATTGGTTGGCCAAAAATTTACCTGATTTATCACCATGCATATAAAATTGACTCTTAGTTTTAAGTAATTGATTTTCAATCGGGGATGTTAATAACAAACTGTTGCATCTGAAGTTCAACTCTCTTTTTATAAAGCTCCAGATTAGGAGCAACAAAATAGTTCTTATCAATTTCTTTAATCTTATCAACCAATGTACGTATTTCATTACTAATTTTTTTCAGTCCAGCAGAGTATGATATAATTTGGCCACGGATGTATACCTTAAAAGTATCTCATAAATATTCCACTGGAAATTTCTTCCATAAAGTTAGTTGGAAAGAGAAAGGCAATCTGTTCTTTAATAAAGTTAACAAAGTTTAAGTCCTGAAGTAGAGTAGAATTGAACCGCCATTGCCTAGTGTTAAAAGTTACATCAGTTATTTCGACTGATAGTTTCAAGGGCGCATGATTGGAAACGGTGATTGCATCCTACTTATGCTCCTTTAAAATTTAAAGTTAAGAATGTTTTTGAAAATACAATACCCATGAAAGTTTAACCTACATCTTGCCAGCCATGATGAATTAAAAAAATAATTCAAAGAAATATTTTTCCACTTAGTTCAGTCTGAAAAGCTGAAAGTAACAGTTGGCTCAATACACCAGAAACATTTGCAGATAAATCAGTTTTGCTTTAACTTTCAATGAACAGTTAAGATACTTGGCACTGAAAACTTATATATAAAAAAAATAGTAGCGGTTCAAAAATTAGTTGCTACTTCAGATTCTGAATCTTCTTCCCATCTCCCTCCCACCATATTTGGGGGAGATGAAGAATTAACAGGAATACCTCGCAGTTTTGTGAATACAACTACTGTTAAAAGAATTAATTATTTTTAAATTAGAATGACTATCATTTAATTAAATTATAGGGTAAGTTCTACAGTGAAAACTTCTTTATAAACTTCACTTTTCAATTGTACTGAAGTTTTATCTAGATAAAGGTGGGCATGTTTAAACATGTGCAGAGATTTAGAGCATAAAGCATAGCCAAATGACGTTTGTGATGTTTTGTCAGCTCCTCACATTTTACAGGCAAAAAGAATTGGATGGCTGATTAATATTGTAAATATTTATGAATTCATGCATTTAATTCCTTGGTTAAATAACTTACATAAACATTAGACCACAAGACATAGAAGCAGAATTAGGCCAATCAGCCTATCGTCTACTCCGCCATTCTATCATAGCTGATCCCGGATCCCACTCAACCCCATACACCCGCCTTCTGCCATATCCTTTGATACCTTGACCGATAAGGAAACAATCAACTTCCGCCTCTCCACATGCACCCTATCTAGTTCTTTCAACATCTAGTAAGTTTCGATGAGATCCCCTCCATATTCTTCTAAATTCAAGTGAGTACAGGCCCAACGTAGCTAAACGCTCTGCATATGTTAACCCCTTCATTCCCAGAACCATCCTTGTGAACCTCCTCTGGACTCTCTCCAATAACATATCCTTTCTGAGATATGGGGCCCAAAACTGTTGACAATACTCCAAGTGTGGCTGATTAGTGTCTTATAAAGCCTCAGCATTATCTCCTTGCTTTTATATTCTATTCTCCTTGAAATAAATGCCAACATTTTATTGGCCCTCTTTACCACAGACTCAACTTCTAAATTAACCTTCTGGAAGTCTTGCACAAGGATTCCCAAGTCCCTCTGCATTCCTGATGTTTGGACCTTCTCCCCATCTTAATAATAGTCTGCACTTCTACCAAAATGTATCATCATACATTTCCCAACACTTTATACCATCTGGCACTTTTTGCCCATTCTTATAATTTGTTGAAGACCTGCTGTAATGGCATTGTTTCCTCAGCTCTACCTACCTGTCCACATACCTTCATATCATCCGCAAACTTTGCCACAAAGCCATCAATTCCATTATCTAAATCATTGACCAACAATGTGAAAAGTAGAGGTCCCAATACCAACCTCTGAAGAACACCACTAGTCACTAGCAACCAATCAGAAAAAGCCCCTTTTATTCCCACTCGCTGCCTCCTGCTTGTCAGCCATTCCTCTATCCTTGCTAGTATCTTTCCTGCAACACCATAGGATTTTATCTTGTTAAGCAACCTCATGTGTGGCACCTTATCAAGTGCCTTCTGAAAATCCAAGTAAATGACATCCAGGGCCTCTCATTTGCCTTACTTTTCTCCTGTGCTATCTTTGAAAATGCACTTGTATTAGTAAGCACAGAACCTCTAAAGTTGAGTAAATTTTATTAAATGTACTTTTGGACATCTTTAAACAACACATTTATGAAGACATTACAATTTTTTTTCTTCATCTTTCCCATTCATTGGAATTCTGTAGTGAAAATTCAGTTAATACTATTGACTGCAAAGAAATTCTAATGATAAAGTTATCAAAACAATGATTCAAACTTTGCAGATGCACTTACTGCAAGGTTTTCAACCTCCAACTGTCGTACTGTGTAGTATGATTTTACGTCTTCAGAAATCAATGTTAACTTGAACTGTGTGTCTGGAAATATCATATCTGCTTCTTCCTTACTTGGCCAGTACTGTGCACATTTTACCTAGAATTAGGAGACATTTGGATAAATTATAATGACCTAGTGCTAACATTCAAACTTTCTACTCAAAAAAAGTGAACCAATATAACATTATATTTCAACAAAGCAGAGTCTTACTGCCAACACTAGCTCTGACATTCAATATTTTTAATTCAGGCCGGAAATAAGTGCTAGTGAAAAAGTATTCAGCCCCTACAAATACTTTCATATTTTACTGTCCCATTTTCTAAATTTAAAATATTGAAATAAGATTTTTGAGCTAATCTACAAAACATGTCAAATTAAAAGAAGAATTCCAAAACCTGTCAACAATTTGCTAAAAAGTTAAAACCAAAATTGTGAGGCTGAGGAAGTATTCATCCTCTTTGTAATTACAGTCAGCCCTCCTTATCCATGGGGGTTGGTTCCAGGACCCCCCGCGGACACCAAAACACACGGATGCTAAAGTCAGTGGACTTTAGGACCTGGCAGAGCTCCGGACCTTATTTAACCTGCCTCAGTGTGGTGGACTTTAGGACCCAGCGGAGCTCGGGACCTGCTGTTTTGGAAACAGTGTTTCTGTTCCAGAAAATGATCACGATTGAAAATAAAGTGGAAATAATAAAGCAATTGGAAAGAGGCGAAATGCCATCGGTCACTGGAAAAGCATTAGGCTACAGTTGGTCAACAATTGGAATAATTTTAAAGGATAAAGTGAGAATAATGGAGCATGTGAAGGTCCTGCCCTGATGAAAGCTATAATTATTACTAAGCAATGCAGTGGTTTAATTATTAAAATAATTCTGTGTTTTATATGCATAGAAAGGTAAAATATGTACCGTATAGACAAACTTTTAACTAACTGATGCTAAATAATACCGGATGTACCTGTTCCGACTTAGAGAACTTCCGTTTTTTTTTCGATTTCCGATCTGCGGTAACCTATGCACAGCCTCCCGTATACTTTAAATCATTTCTAGATTACCTATAATACCTAATACAATGTAAATGCTATGTAAATAGTTGTTATACTATATTGTTTAGGGAATAATGACAAGAAAAAAAGTCTGTACATGCTCAAACAAGTGCTGGAGAGAGAACTGTGGTTTTCCCAATCCACAGTTGGTTGAATTCGTGCATGCAGAACCTGCGGATAAGGAGGGCCGACTGTATTACACTAACTTCCCTCAGCACATTACCTTGCCAACTCCTCCAAAATTGGAGGATCACCTGAATCACTCCTCTCTGTAAGGTCAAACAGTATGGTACATTTTCAAACAAAACCAAAATGAAGACAAAAAAACAGAGCCCAGTCATGGAAATACAAATCTGGGGAAGGGTACAAGCCATCTCAAAGGTAGTGAATATACGTTGGAGTTCAGTGTAGTCAACCATGAATAAGTGGTAAAAATATATCATAGTCACACTGCCTAGGTCAGGCTGCCCCTCTAAACTTAGTCACCAGAGAAGAATGGCACTTTTAAGAGAGGCTACTGTGACACCAACAGTCACTCTGAGTGAGCTGCCCAAGTCAACGGCTGCAATTAGAGATGAAGTTCAAGGCTCCCTAGTCGCCAAGGCCTTGCACAAAAAGGATATTTATGGATGAGTGGTAAGGAAGAAGACCTGGCCTTACAAAAAAGCTATACTTGCCCATAAAGACTTTAAAAAGCGTCACTTAGAAAATAAGATAAAGAGGTGGAAGAAGGCCTTGTGGTTGGATGAGACTAAGGTGGAACTTTCTGGCCTAACACCAAGCAGTACCTGTGGCATAAATCCAATACTGCACATCAGCCAGGTGTCATCATCCCTACTGTAAAGTATGGTGGAGGTAGCATCCTGCTGTAGGGGTACTTTTCAGCAGTAGGGACTGGAAATCTGGTCAGGATTGATGGGAAGATGAATGCCACTAACTAGAGCCTGGATAAAAGTCTTGCTACTCAAATAGACAAGACACTGGCACCTGATTTCATACCTCTGGAGTCTTTAATGAAGCCAAAACAAATTTGTAACCAAATATTGGCAAGGTTTCTTTAGATAATTCATTACCAATCTAACAATGAAAAGGGGAAAAAGGAATTAAGCAGACCACTATCAACATAAGAGCGATATTCATTTCTGAAACAGACTAAAGACAGTAAATGTGGAGATGAAAAACAAGGGACTCGACGCGAAACGTCGACTGTACTTCTTCCTATAGATGCTGTCTGGCCTACTGTGTTCCACCAGCATTTTGTGTCTCTCAATAAAATTTAACGTTCATTGTAAAAGAAACATTGAATGCATGATAAAAAAAAAGTCATTTAAGTAGATTGCCTTATGACAATGTACTGACAGACCAACAAACTTGTATAGCACTATGCAACACACACAACATGCTGGAGGAACTCAGCAGGCCAAGCAACATCTATAGAAAAGAGTACAATTGACGTTTTAGCCTGAAAAGTCAACTATACTCTTGTCTATAGATGCTGCCTGGCCTGCTGAGTTCCTTTAGCATTTTGTGTGGGTTGCTTGGATTTCCAGCATCTGCAGATATTCTCATTTGTTATATAGCACTATGCATGAGCATACTAAAGAAACAATTCAACCGAAAAGTATGCAATTCATTAATTTAAAAAATGTAATACAAGCACCACTTTCTACTGAAGGTTCAATGCCAAAATTGTTTATGTAGTTTAAAGATGACCAAAATGCTTAGAAAAGCATCCAGTGTTAACCATTAGGTACCACTCCCAGTTCCCAGCACAATTTCTGACAAAGGATTTTTGACCTGTATGTTAGCTCCATTTCTCCTCCCATTAATGTTCCCTGACTCTGATTGGTACCAACCACCACTTCATTAGAAATTTGCAAATCTTTAATTTCCATTAATAATAGATTTGTTGTTTAATTCCATGTTTACTATATTGCTTGAATTTCAATTTCCCAGCTGCCATAATATTCTAAATCGTATTGATGGATCAACAGCACCAATGTATTTTCTGGAAATGGAATTTCCATAGTACTATTAGGTAGGGAACTTTAGGATTTAGTCATTAGCCATGAGAAAGGAATGACAATATACTTCCAAGTCAAGTATACCCAGAGATCTTGGAAGTGGAAAATTTAATACAAGTACTTCTGCAATATCCGTGATATTTAGATTTGAATGACTCAGGGCAGTAAAGATTAAAATGTATTTAGTTATTTAGGATACCAACCAAAAAATATACTTCTCAGATTCACAGGTCCAATATATTAATTTTCAGCCCAGTATATGTGAATGGCAGTAATTAAAATTACTAAAATTTGCTTAGAAATGAAGCACTAAAAGTAAAAGAAAGTGATTTTTGTTTTCCCAAAACATTTTTTTTTACTAGAAAATAATTTCTGAAGGAAATTATTTTTTCAGGCAGCTGAATTGAAATGTAGTCATATTCATGAATCAAAGCCTATTAATATCACATGGCTTGGAAAAGTAGTTCTTGTAATTTCCAATACCATGGTCTAAAGTAGTTTATTAAGTCACAATTGAATAATTATCATCAACCAAGATAGTAAATTAAGTTTCAATTATTTTTCAATCGATGTTTAAATTAACTAGAAACCATGTTTTATTGCATATCAGCTTCTTCCACGATAAATGGAAAAGAACTCCACATCTTACTTCCTAAGAATTCACCATTTCAGCTGTTCCACAAAATGCTTTATAAAATCAATGTAGATATATTCAACTACTTACTGATCCTTTCTCTATTAATCTGTTGAGCATGACCACTCCCCTAGACTTTTGCTCCCAAACCATTTCCCAGAAATGGCCACATGTATTGGGAAGAGGTCCCTGTAAAATCAACATATTAGGTTTTTTTATTTGCAGAATAATGGTATCCTCTGCTAATAAAGGATGTAACAAAGTTATGAAAATTCATTAACCTCTTTAGAAACTCTAACTTTAACTGAAGCTTTAGAAAGTAAAATTTAGAAACTTTAAGACAACAAAAAAAATGGGGTGGGTTGGGGTGTAGAGAGCAACAGTACATGGAAAGAAAAGGCAAAGAACCATACAAATTCAATTTACAGAATAGTCATTAAAATAAGAAAAAAAATTAGAGAATCAGAATTGCATATAACACACACAAAATGCTGGAAATCTCAGCAGGCCAGGCAGCATCTAAGATAAGTGTATGGTTGACCTTTTGGGCCAAAACCCTTCAGCAGTGTCTAAATCCTCTACCTGCTGAAGGGCTTCCACCCAAAACGTCAACTGTACTCTTCCTGAATTCTGCCTGGCCTGCTGAATTCCTCTAGCACTTCGTGTGTGTTGCTCGGATTTCCAGCAATTGCAGATTTCTTCTTGAACAGAATTACATGATTTTGGGACCCACAATTTTAGTTATTTTCATTTACATTTATTCCATGCAGTGTTACAGAATTACCAGAACAGAAAGACTGTATAATAAATGTTATGTGAAGAAAAACTCTTCAGAGGTTACCACTTTTTTAATAAAACTATATTAAGGATCAACAAATACCAGGTTACATCATATTTAGTGGTGGCCTTTTTGTTTCAGAAGTTGCAGGCTGAATTTCCAGACCAGCAACTTGGGCACGAAACTCACCCTGAAACTTCAGTGTTGCATTGCTGGAGTGTTCAGTTATGTGAAATGTGAATCTGTCTACATGCTTCCAGGAGGATAAAATACATCTCAAGACACAAAAAGAACTGTTTTCAGTGTCTGTGCTAACAGTCAGCCAGTTACAATATCACTGTAACTAACAATCCGGTCATTTATCTAGCCATCCAAGGGATGCTGCTATTAACAAATTTATTACATTTCTTTGTAATACACTACATGCCTAATCAGGTCAAAAAGTACAGCCGACCTTCACTAATCTGACTACCAGTAATCTGGTTTCTTCAATAATCCGGCATTGATTTCAAATTTTCCGCACAACTGTAATTTCCAATTTCCCGGGCCACCGTACCAATCTGCTGCACATTGTTTTGGTTGCGCTAGATCTGTTCACATGTTGGTGTGCTCTTGTAAGCACAGACCGGTGACTCCTGCTTGTTTTCCTGCATTTATTAATATCATTTGCATGAGGCACGGCCGCCCGGCACCCAACCATCTCACCCAACAACAGCAGGGGAGCTGGCGCGCGCTGTGTCAGTCCGTCTTCTCCCACACCTGCCGGCAGTCGCACCCTGCCCTCTGGTGATGCCCAGCCAGCGCTCCGTTCTCTTCCGTCTATGACCTCTGATCAGACGTGGCGACCCACTGAATTTAAACATATTACCAAGCAAAGGAAAAGAAACTAAAGAGGATTCCCTCCGTAACTGCGAGTGAAGAGGGAAGAGCCCAGCGCCGAATCCCCAGCCGCCTGGCGGTCACGTGAAATGTGGTGTATAGCAGACCTCCTTTTTCTGACTTCTGCTTACCCAGATGTGCTGCCACCAACATCAACAGTTTTTGAAGAAACTGTTGTGCCAGTTTCAGCACCAGTTCCTGATGCTTCACTCATTTTTCAAGATGAAGATTTTGATGATCTTGACAACCCCACACTTGCAGACATGTAACTTTGCCTGAAGGTATATTAAACGTCTCACTTTAGAAGCGGAAGTGCTCAACTGTTTGTTGATTCTTGACAGTTGTAAGTTTTCTATGTTTCTATGTTTACCTGTACCCTTTATTTTATCTATACCTGTACAGTATATTACTTTATTAAAATTTCACTTGCTACTCATTTAATATTTGTTTCATTATTATCTAACTTGTACTGATTTACATGATACTTTAAAGGTATGATAGAGTGGTTAGCTATTGCTTAATGTGGTCCTTCTGTAATTCAGCATTTTTACTAACCCGGCACTCTGCAGGTCCCAATGGTGCCGGATTAGTGAAGGTTGACGTGTACTTAAATGGCTACTAAATGTGTTAGGATATTGAGTTTGTGAAAGTTTGTATAAATAAATGCTATATTTCTTTTAGAACAGGATGAGAATAAATTTGTGCCAATTAAACAGTGATAAATACAACTGCAAATCTAAGATTCAGCACCCACCCCCTAGACTGAAGTAAAAATATACAAATTTATAGAAAACAGTTGTGGGCTTCACCATTAAAGAGCAAGGTTTAACCATACTATTAAAACTATTAAAGCATGCAAACTTCAAGTGATTACTGAACAACTCTTCAGGCAGGCAATGTGAATAACAATGCATAAACATTGCTTCAAAATGTTCAACAGGATGATTTACTACAATCTATGATAACAAAAGATTATCAATCTTTAAAAAAACTGAAAGATCAAGTTGAGATTTTGGGTATGATACTCTCAGCATTGTTGATTCATTATTGTGTTGATGGATAAAACCAGAGCATATTCTGCTAGCAGATGCTTAACAACCAAATCAGATAAATTTCTATATCTTTCTCTTCCACTTAAACTTGGAAACAGAACATGAGAAAATCTGGTAGTACTTATGAAATACGTTGGAACAAACAGTTGCACAATGAAAATATGAAATCAAATTTTAATTTTAGAAGTATTTGATTTGAATCTGTAATGTTAATGGCTATAAATACAACTAAGACAAAGAATCTAAACTACTAATGTTCTGAAATGTATTATCTCAGGTGTAAAAGAAAACCAGATACGTAATTTAATATTAGGCTGAACAACAATAGCTACTTATTTGTGGCAGCACAAAGCACTGCAATAAGTTTATATGAACATGTTGTCACTCTACATGTCTATACAGTAAATGCTTAAATATATTGAGCGTGTTTTCATAGCTTGACCCAAGAGACAATCCTAACATATCAAATTCACTTTGTTTTTATCTTCAGGTTCAGTTCCTAAAATAAAAAAAGGATGCAGAAATTTTGGTCACTTTCAATTCTCTGGTAACATAATGTATAGAGAGTGCACGCAAACAAGATGTTTTTATTTTTGGCAATGTTTAAAGCAAGTTACATTAAAAGGATGGGTTAAAAGCTTCTTCCTTGCTGGAGGAAAGTGATCAAAGTTCTGGCCTATTGTTTAATTAACTAAATGACGGCTAGGAGGCAAAAGAGGCATCAGCATTGCGAATGTAGAGGGGAGATGTAACAGTGAGAGGAAGGCGCAAGACAAAACCCAGTAAATGACAGGTGGAATGAGACAAGGAAGAAATAATGGGCAATGGAGCGGGGAGGGGGAAGGTGGGGCTGGAGGTTAGAGATCAAGGCCAGTTGATAACAGATTTCAGAGAAATGATGGGCAGATGCCATCACATTAGGAGGCTGAAGAAATGGGAAATGTGAAACATGGTGGGAGACAACCAGCTAGACAGGTAAATGGTTAACAGTCACCTCAAACCAGGTGGAGAAGGGTAATGTGTCTTGATAACAGAGGTGGGGTTAAGGGATGGAAATGCTGAACATAGGAAGAATGGTCCTTGGTGGACAGTTGGGAGTGAGAAAGCAATTTAGGATTACCTGAAATCGGAAAACTCTATGTTCATATCATTGGCTTGTAAGTTTCCCATGTGGAACAAGATCTAGTCTGTGCTTGGGCTTGCTGATATAAAGGGGGCTACATTGCGGGAAAAATACAATAGACCAGTTTGGGAGGAGGTGCATGTGAATTTCTCATCTGGAAGAACTCTTCAGACCCCTGAATGGTGGTGAGAGTGGTATTGAACAGATGTGTTGCAGCTAATGGGGGTAGGATGTGGGGGAGGGGGCTTGTGGGTTGAGAACAGAAATGCAGGAAATGGAGGAAGTGTGTGTACCAATGGTAGGAATATTAAACATTTTCTAGCTTTGGGTCACCCACATCCTATGTTCCTTTCTTGCTCCCATCAGTCTCCCTACTTACTCTTTTCAATCCCTTATTACAAAGGATTATGATCCTCTCCAACCCAGTTCTTCCTTGGATCTTCTTTCCTACTCCTTCTCTGACCTGTCCATCATCTCTCCCTTATCTGATCCCACCTACCAATCTGTCTCACGCCTACCTCTCACTTCACTGGCCACCTTCGCTCTACAGTTCTAAATGCAGTCTCAACCTAAAACACTGACCATCTCTTTGCCTGCACTAAATTCAAGAAGCGGACATCCATGAATATGTGTCACACATTCAAGTCTGATTCACTGGCTAACTACTAATAGGAAGAGGGGGTTGGTACAGAATTTGTCACAAATTTCTGCTACAAAACAGTTTTTATAAATTTTATTTTCAATCATGCACTATTCTTAAAAAATGCTTACCTGAGTCAGAATGTAACTTCTTTGAGCCTCTTCCATTTTAATCAAGCTTGCATTGATATAGTCATTATCACCTTGCTGCAGCCTAATTCGACTGTGATCGACTTGAAACAAAAACAATGAGCATTTTATATTTACATATATTTTTGGAAGTACTATTTGTAACAAAAGGGTATATCTCTTAAACAACAGTCTGATAAATATTTACTTTATTGAATGCCATGCATTAGAATCAAGTATTTTGCCTGGAACAAGATGAATAGACAAGCTACTTCAAGCCAAAACTTGAAATAGCTTGTATGCTGTAGTGGTTTAGTCACAAGATACAAAATGAAAGAAAAATCAGGTTCCATACAAACTTTAGTTAAATCCTTCATTTATGAATTTCAGTTTCATTCATATCAGAGGCATAAATATAAATTGCAATTTTTCTGCAGGCCAAGAAACACTGCTGTAAAATTAACATAATAGATTCAAAAAAACTCAAGCTATGATGAAACTGACACTTCTCTTTTTAGCAAGTTGGGTGTGGTTTTGTGAAAAGAGAAGTACAGTATGTATAAATAGTGGCAGAAACTTCATAAGTGTATTTGAATTTAATCTATTTTGCATTCTAATGCAAAATATGTCCTCCAGATTAAAGTTCCCACCTTTACCTCAAATTTACAATCTAATTCAATGTTACACTAACAAAGTGAAATTTAGATCCTGTTACTATTGATACTGTTGCATTACACTTCAGATTCTGATTTTGTTGCAGGTCACAATGTTTCATTTTGAGTTGGCTTTTGTGCTTGTGGTACTGATCCTTAACATTAATATTTAAATTTTCCTGCATTTGACACGTTTTAATTTTCTGTGGTTTGTACTAAAATCCAGATTGCAGTTACAGCTTGGCTGCAAAAATGAAAGTTACTAACCAAAAAAAAAAGTGGGTTGTGGCAAAATTTCAGATCCATTTCTGATGGATGTTCTATAACTCTGCCTATGAATAATTTTATCTTGCTGCAACAATCTATTCATTAATTAGGTCATCTCTGCAAATCTTATGCATTATTTTTTTCATCTGGTTCTCATACTTTGCAAACTAATTTGTCGTGATTTATCCCAATATTCTTACATACACTTTGACTATCTGTCTAGTGTCCTGCTTTCATTCTCTTCTATAATATCTCCTATTGGCATTCAGATACTTACAGCTATTTTAACAAATGTATTCAATTGCTCGTTTTTATTCAAATTTTTTAAAAAATCCCCATTAATATAATAAAATGACAGCTAACCAGTGCAAGTGTTTGATGTGATTCAAAGATCAGGCCAAGAATAGGTATTTGGGAGCGACTCGAACACAAAACAGAGTGATGCAGGGGAATGAGCATCAGGCAAGAGGAAGGAGTCAGTTTAGTGTGGGGGTGATCCAAGGATGCAAGGGGCCCTTTCTGTGGGACTAAAATTCACTCAAAAAACTTTACTGGATACAACAGAATCACACGTTATTTCACTATGAAACAAAGGGCAAAGGCAGTACAGTTGGAATTCCTAAATAGATGCAATAAGGTACCTTACAAAAAGTTGAGAAAATAATTGAATAGGATACTTACATTTTGTTCTGAGAATGTTCTTTTAAAATTTCACATGCCCTAATTATAAATTCAATGCTTTTGCTCCCCACATTGAATACAGGTTGTGTTGTTTCATGGAGGGTGATTGAATATGGATTGTGTTGCTGGATTGACAGCAGGTGATGATAAAACAGTGTCACAAAAAGGACTTCCATGTTTTCATGAAAATATTTAAATTTCTGTGGGAACAATCATGATAGTGTAGAGCATGATACTCATTTGTAATTTTGGTTAGTTTTTTTTTGTAATTGGTTCATTTATGCAATAAAACAAAGATTACTCAAGAATTTAGAAGCAAGTGGTTGGGGGGGGGGGTTCAGGAGATCTCATTGAAACCTACAGAATGTGAAATCAGGTCAATGTGGAAAGAATGCTTCCTATGATAGGGGTTGTCCAGAATTAGAGGGTACAGCCTCAAAATTGAGGGGTGACCGTTTAGAACAGAGATAAGATTTTTTTATAGCCAGAGAATAGCGAATATGTGGAATGCTCTGCCTCAGACACCTGTGGAGGCCAAGGCCATGGGTATATTTAAAGCAAAGATTGATAGTATCCTGATCAGTCAGGGTATCAAAGGTTACGGCAAGAGGGCAGGCATATGAGGTTGAGTGGGATCAGTCATGATGGAATGGTGGAGCAGATTCGATAGGCTGAATGGGCTAAATCTGCTCCTATGTTTTATGGTCTTATTACTAAGACGTCTGGACATCTGTCAAGCAAGGTTGCTTTAAGATACAGTAGTTTACACATTCTCTCATTTAAGCACTTTTCTCAGAACCAGTAGCAGGCAGGACATAAGACACTACTGAAGTTCCTTCCCTTTGCCACCCTTAAAATCAATCCAATTCTTCAACCTTTTGATAACAGAACATATAACTGTATAGCATAAGCCCACAGAATTGTACCGAACCAATTTTAGTAATCAAATAAACACGAGGAAATCTGCAAATGCTGGAAATTCAAGCAACACACACAAAATGCTGGTGGAAAGCAGCAGGCCAGGCAGCATCTATAGGGAGAAGTACAGTCGATGTTTTGGGCTGAGACCCTTCGTCAGGACTAACTAACTGAAAGGAAAGATAGTAAGATTTGAAAGTAGGAGGGGGAGGGGAAAATGCGAAATCATAGGAGAAGACCGGAGGGGGTGGGGTGAAGCTGAGAGCCGGAAAGGTGATTGGCAAAAGGGATACAGAGCTGGAGAAGGGAAAGGATCATGGGACGGGAGGCCTAGGGAGAAAGAAAGAGGGAGGGGAGCACCAGAGGGAGATGGAGAACAGGCAGAGTGATGGGCAGAGAGTAAAAAGGGGGGAGAAAACTAAATATGTCAGGGATGGGGTAAGAAGGGGAGGAGGGGCATTAACAGAAGTTAGAGAAATCAATGTTCATGCCATCAGGTTGGAGGCTACCCAGCCTGTATATAAGGTGTTTCATTCTAGCTTCCTAAGCTTTACATACTTTTTGTTTTTGACTAAATTCATCACCACTCTCAACATCCAAGGTTCTCTTACTTCCTTGTCCTTCCTTCTTACTGGAATATACCTGCCCTGCACTCTGTACAGCTGGTCTTTAAACACCTTCCACATTTCAGACGTCAACTTGCCAAAAAACAGCTGTTCCCAATTAACTCTCCCTTGTTCTTGCCTAATGCTCTCACAATTTGCCCTGCTCCTATTTAATATTCTCCCACAAGGTCCTTACTTATCTTACGGTAGCCATCTTAAAACTTAAGGAGTTGTGGTCACTGTTCCCTAACTGTTCATCCACTGAAAGGTCAGTCACCTGGCCAGGGTCATTACCCCACACCAGCTCCAGTACAACTCTCCTCTTATTGGACTATCTACATATTGATTTAAGACACCTCTACAATACACCTAACACATTCTGCCCTATCTAAACCTTTTGCACTCATAAGGTCCTAGTTTGTATTGGGGGAAGGTAAAGTCCCCCATGACAATAACCCTATTGTTTTTACCTTTCCTTAGTTTGCCACCATATCTGTTCCCAATGTCCCAGTGGCTATAATCAAACCAATTCTCACATGAGCTTAGAATCAAAATGCTATGTCTTCAGTTAGACCTACAGATAGGAAGGTCCACATTCACCCAATTTAGTTCATCACCTGTTTAAAAAATTTGTTCCCTCCATATCCAGCCTCTTGTATATTGTTGAATACAAGCCACAAACTTATCTAATTTCTTTTTACAGCCCCTAGCTTGCTCTTACCTCTAAATTATTGCAAACTCTTGCATTTAAAATCCTTTTCAATTGAAAATGTTGCTAATAAAGCTTCTACTCTTCAACGTTCCCCTTAGTTTGCCACATATATATTTCTAAATTGATTAAAAGGTCTGCAAGTAGTTACAGTCACTGAATTTGGATGCAAGAGAAGGAATTAGATGGCAAAGTCAAATGTCCCAAGGAATTGGTTGTGAACTTTAGGAAGAGCAAGTCCAGGAAGCACACCCTAGTCCTGATCAAGGAATCAGCAGTGGAAAGGGTGTCAACATCTCTGAAGATTTATCCTGGGCTCAACTTATTGATGAAATTACATAGGCGGCATGAAGGCAACTACATTTCATTAGGAGTTTGAGACGACTTGGTATGTTCCCAAAGACTAACAAATTTCTACTGATGTACTGTGGCGTGCATTCTTACTGGTTGCATCACCGTCTGACATGGAGGGGTCACTACACAGGATCAGAAAAAGCTGCAGGAAGTTGTAAACTCAGCAACCTCCATCATGGGCATTAGCATCCTCAGCATTGAGGACACCATCAAATGGTGATGCCTCAAAAAGGCAGTGTTTATCAAAGAGCCCCATCACTGAGGGCATGCCCTCTTCTCATTGCTACCATCAAGGTAGTGGGGTAAAAGAACCTAAAGTCACACACTCACCATTTCGGGAACAGTTTCTTCCCCTTTGCTGTCAGAGTTCTGAATGGACAATGAACCTACAACACTACCTCACTTCTGTTCCTCTCTTTTTGTAATACTTGCACAGCACAAGAACAGTCCTTCGACCCACAATGTTGTGCCGAACCAGTTTAAAAGTACAAAAAAAAACACAAAAACTAATCACTCCTACCTACACAATGCTCATATCCCTCCATTTTCCTCACATTCATGTGCCTATCTAAACGCCTCTTAAAAAGCCTAAGTAGTATTTGCCTCTACTGCCATACAAGGCAGCGCAGTCCATGCATCCACGACTGAGTAAAAAAAAACTTACCCTGACATTGCATTTGAACCTATCCCTTGAACCTTCAATGTATGCCCTCTGGTGTTAGGCACTTCAACCCTGGGAATAAGATGCACCCTGTCTATTCTATCTAAGCCTTTCATAAACTATAAACCCTATCAGATCTCCCCCTCAGCCTCTGCTGCTACTAAACAGAGTTCTATAAAGTTGCAACATAACCTTGACTTTTGAACTCAGTGCCTTGACTAATAAAACGCATTTTTTAAAAAGCCTTCTTAACGCTAATGGCAATTTAGTTTTTTTAATGTACTGCAATATACTGCTGCCACAAAACACATTTCACAACATATGCCAGTGATATTAAATCTTTATCCGATTCTGAACTCAACAAAATCCATAATCTTGCGTACAATACCTGAAACAACAGGAATGCTAATAGTAGTTGAATTTCAGTTAATTGTAAAGGAAATTAAAGGAGAAGTCAGATAGCCTACAATTTTATCTAAGAAAAATGTATGTGCCTGGTAAGAGTAACATATGGCAACTTAATTCATTATCAAGACAAATCTCAAACTTGATTACTAAAATCTGCTAGATTGCCCAACATTTAGAGAATCAACTCTTTGTTGATAAGCTGAGCTTTAAACCTATGTCATTTCTTGACTGCATTCACATGCAATTCTGGATGTGTTCAACTTAATTTAAACTACCTCTCAAATCAATTTTTGCATTATTAGTGAAACTAATGGATTATTACAATCTGGTATTTTGTGGTTACTGAGGGGGAAACTAACACTTTGTTGAGATCTGCTCATCTCTTCAAAGATGCAGTCCAATATACAAAGTCTTCCCAGTATTCTAGGCTTTCTATTTTTGAGCTCTTAAAAATCCTGAATGTAGAACAGTACAGTGCTGTACAAGCCCTTCAGCCCATGATTGTATGCCAACTCACTAACCTACTCTAATACCAGTCTCAGCATTCCCTCTCACACAGCCCACCATTTTGTTCCATCCATGTGGTAAATCTGCTCTGCACCCTCTCTAAAGCTTTCACATACTTTCTGAAATGAGGCTGCTGGAATTGAACACGATACTCCAAGTGTGGTCAAACCAGATTTATAGAGCTGCAACTCTATCCTGCAGGTTTTGAACTCAATCTTCCAACTAATGAAGGCCAACACACAATAAGCCTTCATAACTACCTTATTAATTGAATTCCCTAGCTGCTATGTGGTGATTTGAACTCATGTGTCTGTATCAATGGCCCCCAAAAAAATCTACAAGTCCAGCATTTTGCATTTGATTATTATAAGCAAAATAGTCAGATTGCTCAAATTTCACTGCACTATCATATTGCACAAAATCAACAATTTACCGATGAATGATGGATTCCAATCCCTTGACATGCAATCATGTCATCCTCATGTTTACAACAGACAGTGCAACTGACCAAAGCAATGACTTTCCTAAGAATTTCAAAAACAGAAATCTTGGACAAGCCTAGTAGAAACTCGCTTACTGTAAGGCTGTGTACCTAATTATTACAATAACACCAACATTCAGGAAATTAATCATTTTTACATGCATACATTTTTTAGCAATTAAGATTCCTTTCCCAACACTTACATGGACTGACATCTCTATATCTGTTCCGATTTCTATTTTCTGGAAGCTTGGCTACTTTACAGGGGAAGTCACTGGCTTGATGTCGGATATCCTGAAATTGCAAAATGGAAATTACTGTAAATGAAGCAGGAACATGCCAACAATATTTGATTTTACAAATGGAAACAGTATTGATAAAGGGGTTTGACCTGAACAATTAGTTGTTTTTCTTACTACACATGATGCTGGATTACTGTGTATTTTCAATGTTTGCTGGCTTTTAATGCCAGTAATGTTTTATTAAGAAAACAGTCAAAGGAAAACTGACGAAATGCTGCCAAAGAAAATTCAAAATATTGTCTACATTTTGTTTACATTATGAATCATATCCAGGGAATCCTTTGCTTCAAAATTCCCATCACTGCTAATTACAGATTCCAGAAGGCTGTATAGAAAATCTACTCTTTAAAATTTTGGTGTCCCAGGGTCTGAAATTTTTAGACACATGAAATACTGCTCTTCTACATTATCAATGATGATTAGTATCAAGGGCTAAAGCCAAATAATATTAATTATTACACTTCAAATTCAAAGCAATAGATTTAATTTATTGGAAATAAAGTCTTTGCCTTACAATTCATAGCAAAACATTTTGTCTCGCTACATGCTTAATATACCAGGTCAACAAGGAATTTCTTCTTCCTTCACTGTATTTAATCTTTTATAACAGAAGCACTACTATTCATTGCCCAACATTTGTTTCCGATATGAACAAAAAATATTTAGGCATGTAAACCAATAAATAACATTAGTGGTCATAAAGTGACTTGGAATGAAGTGCAATTTTAATGAAATGTGCTTTCAATATTTACATTTAATGGCTAAAGGCCTAGAGTTTAGTTCATTAGTGCTTTTTGAAAAATAATTTATAGCAGAATGAAGGGTAATTATTAGCGATTTAAACAAATCTTCATGGATAAACTGGTTAAAGCTAAAAACACAACTAACACAAAGTGACATTAAAAGGTTAATTGAAGCCTCAATTTATTCAATATGTAAAGCAAGATTTAATAACAAAAGTCGGACAAATAGTTAGATGGAGCTACATACTAGTGTTTGGAGAAATCAGAAAGATCCCAAAATCCATAGCCACTAATGCTGAGATACATCCTAGGATGTGCTGGGACACAGTGATGTAACATGTGGTCATCGGGTATTTTGGATCTTTAAACATCAGACACTCTTGCCCAGGTGACCCAGCCAGGGTTGATCAGGTCCTGGCTTGTGTCCCAGCAGCATTACACCTCTTGAACCATAGCCATCTGGAGGCTCGCTCAGCAGCCTCTATGACAGTCCAGATGGCTCTTTTCTTTGCAGCCCCTGTAATGCTAAGGAAACAGTAGGCACTGCACAGCAAGCAGCCAGCAAAACCTCAGCACGCAGCTCTATAGGTTTGTATCACATCCTCCATCCCCATCTCTGGTACTGTTCTACTAGCTCATGGTATTTGGTGCAAAGGCCTCTCCAGTCCAGTCTTCCATCATCAGTTCCACCATGACTACCTTTGAGGTTTCTGACAGAATGACCATGTTAGGCTTCAGTGATGAGAATGTGATGAAGTCAGGGAATTTTAATTGTTGCCAAGATAAAGTTGCAGTTGCCAGTCAGACACCACGATGAGCAAGCCTGCTGGTGATCTGGGCTTAGGCTGTGGTTGGTCTCCAACTTTGACAAAGGCCACTGGACTTTCTGGGTTGGTGAAGGTGCTTAGTGTTGTTAATGGCTGAGGACATACCTTCTGCCACTGACTTCAGCACCTAGTAGTGACACCAGAGGTAGCAACCTTCTCCCAAGGCTTTTGTGTAGTTGCTGAGGAAGTATTCCAGGAACCCTCTTCCAGGGCAGAGAGAACATGATGGTGCCTCATTTTTGCTTTAATAGCACATACAAAATGCTGGAAGATCTCAGAAAGTCAGGCAGATCCATGGAAAGGAATAGACAAATAAACTTCCAGGTCAAAATCCTGATTTTTGAGTTCCTCCAGCATTTCGTAATTGTTACTTTGGTTTAAAGCATCTACAGAATCACTAAGTTCTGCTACAATAGCAGTTTGTTAGATATAATAGTTCGCTACATCTGACAAACCAGATCAACTGTCATTGAGCTCAAGTCAGCTGCAGTCACTATGGTGCAGCAGGCAAGCTGACTTAAGTAGCAGTCAGGTAATATCTTGGATTTGGGAATAGACAGGCACAGAATGAGGCTACTTTGAGGGGTTTGGAAATGTTGATAGACCAGAGTTTCATGGAAAAAGACAGGTAGGGGTGCGAGTGGCTGAGAGGGAGAAGAGAGGAAAGGGTAGTAGACTAGAATATATTTGGGGCATTGATATGGTTCTTTATGTCAGGAAATCTTATACAATAATATTCAAATATAGTGAATATTCCTATCTCATAGGAACCAATGCTATAGATGGAACTAGGAACAAGCAGCTGTCAAGAGACAGAGGTTCTAAGGATTAAAATTAGCTAATCCAGATGGGGAATAACCCTGAGAATGTTTTAAGTATCCACAAATACACTATGATGAAGATCGAAATTAAGTACTTGACATCCAGAAAGCACAAAATAAATAGTGTTTAAGAAAACATCTGTAATAAAAGGATTACAAAAAGCGGCAAGGAACAATTTTGGCACAAAAGGACAGGAAGTACTATCGGTATGGGTGGAGAGGAGAGAAAATGAGACAAAAATAACAACTTCTTTACAAGTCCTCTGACAACAGCAACAATATTGAAGAGAAATTAAGAAAAACTTGTAGCAAAAAGGTAATGTTATAATCAGAGGAATTTAATTTTCATGGAGAGTCAGCAAATTAAACTAGCCAAAAGCTTGGAGGACAGGGTCAGGACAATTTTCAGGAATAATGCATCGTCAAGCTATATGGCGTATTGAGATAGAGTTTAATGAAAAAATCTTAGCCAGTCAAGATAAGAATCAGTTACAAGATAAAGTCTTGATCCCAAATAAATACAATTATGCTGGGAGTGCATGGAGATTGGGAAGAGATGAAAAGGTTTTCCAGTAGATAAATAATGGCAAGCATTTAAAGAAATATTTCAGCATTTCAACATGAAAATTCCATGGAGAAAAATATAAACTCCATGTGAAAAATGATTCAAACATCGTGGACTAAGGAGATTTGTATTTTATTTATTCTTTTATTTTATGTATTACTTTATTTATTTCTTATAAAAACTTCAAAATGATCAGCAGGCCTGGAATCAGGAGGTTTAAGTACCAAGTGATTAAAAAATTGATGGAGACATGTTACAGTAAATTAGTGAGACAAAGATCTTAATAGCTTCTACAACTATGTAACAAGATTAGCAAAAATAAATGCAATTCCCTAAAGCAATAATAGCATACGAAATTATAAAGGCGGCGAAGGGAAAGGAATTTCCAAGAGATTAAAGATTTTTGTAAATGTCTTCACTTTACTGCCCCATCATTGAAATGTTCCCATAACCAAAGGGCTCACCTTATGTTCTCTATACATTGCTTATTTATTATTATTTATTTTCGTATTTGCACAGTTTGTTGTCTTCTGCACTCTGGATGAATGCGCTAGTTGAGTGGTCTTTCATTGATTCTGTTATGGTTATTATACTATGGATTTATTGAGTATGTCTATAAAATGAATCTCAGGGTTGTATATGGAGATATACATGTACTTTGATAATAAAGTTTACTTTGAACTTTGATAATAAATACAAATAAATTTGGAGGGGAACCAAGTTTACTGAGAATGATGAGCTTAAGTATTACTCATCGAAGAGAAACTACATGTATGCAAAAGGGGGGCTAAACCCAGACAAGTAGAGGGGGACTAAACCTATACAATTTCAGATTTGTTAGAGCAAATTCTGTGTTTTTATTTTTTGGAAAACCTCATTTATGGGACCTTGAAATAGACAGGATAAGCATTTACTGTCCTCAAGACTGCGGAAATAGACTGCTGCCTTGAACTATTGTAAATGAAATGGCTCACTGTCCTTGGCTAAAATGAAAGAAAGCACAATTCAACAGTATTACGGGATTATAAAGGAATTACTTCATCCCCGCCCCCCCCCCAAGAGCACAGGACAACAATTTTACAGGAATTGATAAGAAATTTTCCAAACCTGACCGAACAATCCGCACATATCAATGCATGCAAGTGATTGTCTTCATAAAAATCAAGCTTCTCAAAGTCATCTTGTGCAACCCTTACATCTACAGCAAATAAATGGCTGGGTTCTGTTCTATACTACAACACAGTTCTCCTACATTGGTAAAGACTAAACAGAAGCCAGCACATTCCTCAGATGCGAGTAGAACAACTAGGCAGGATTACCACTACCAGTAACAAAAATTCCCACAGACTATTAGAGCTGAATTGATTAAAAAAAACTTCTACCTAGCCCCAACGTGATGTGGCCTGAGAAACTGATGAGGACCAGTATCTTTCCTTTTCACTATAGTATCTTCAAATGCTTTTTTAAAAAAAAAATCTCCAGATGGAGTATAATCTTCATGAAATAATCAATGAACTTTATTCAACAACTGTAACAAAGAATTTAACAGCTTTAACTTTATTTATAGGTATTAATTCAACTTGCCATAATAGACTAAAACAACTATTGGACTAGTACTAGCTAACTGAACAAAATTAAAATGCAATACAAGATATTTTCATGCAACAACCTGTAAACTGCTACCAGGATAGCCATTATTTATGCATACTTATAGTTGTTCACATAGTCATTTCCAAGAAAGCATAATAGCTTTTGCCAGAAATAATGGTTAACAAAAGAAACCAAACATCACTACTTAAGTTAATAATAAAGTTAGAATCATACAAAGCTAATGAAGTCACATGTATTTTGAATTATATAAAGTTAAACGTATCTACTATATTAGCTGATGCATCAAGTCCAGATGTTCAACTGTACTCCTAAGGGCATTTAGGATGGTATATTTGCATAATTTTATATAAATGGTTAACTCCACACATTCTAAGCATCAAACACCTGCGTTATTCTCACCAGTGTAAATATTATTGTTTTCCTACCATAAGTTAACGTGGCAGCAGTTTTGCTAGGCTCATGATAAGTTAATAACAATGTGTACATTTTGCTTTCCCTGGATTCTAATTTACAACATATTAAGAGTTATTTTTGCAAACAAGTGTGTAGCTCAAAAAACTGAAATAATTCTCAGTACAAGCTTATTCAGAAAGTCAGGAGGCGTGGGATCCAGGGAACCCTAGCTGTGTGGATACAGAATTGGCTTGCACATAGAAGACAGAAAGTGGTGGCTACATAGAATACCCTGCCAGTAGTGGTGGTAGTGGCAGATATATTAGGGGCATTTAAGGAACTCTTAGATAGGTACATGGGTGATAGCTCTTCATGATCACGCTTCAATGAAGAGCTATGTAGGAGGGAAGGGTTAGTTTGATCTTAGTGTAGGTTAAAAAGTCAGCAAAATGTGGGCTAAAGTACAGTGTTGTAATGTTCTATATGTTCTACTGACAAAAATTCCCAGTTAAGCACAGTAAAAGTATGCCCCGAGTTCTGAAACTCATTCCTATGCATCTGCGAAATATAATGCACAAACTGACTAATGAAGACTTTGTTAGAAACAAATTGTACTGCTCAGATTATGAAACAGAAAATAAAATGCCCATTGTCATCAATTGTGCCTGTGAAGAGGTTTCACGCTGCAGAGTGCATTTTGTGCCACCAAGAGTGAAACAAATGCATTCATAAAACCAAAAAATATTCTATTGTTGTTCAACTGATGAGCAAATATCTCCTCAGTGATTGATTGAATGACATGAAATAAACAAAACTGCCTGAAACATTAATTAGTATTTAGAATCAATTAAACCTACATTTCTGCTCAGGGAGTTGCTACAATACAATGGACGCTATCAATCTTCAAATTTGTTTTTAGGTTCAGGAGGTAATTATACACCCTCTTCTTCAGAGAAAACTCATTTTCAGAGAAGTTCCAATAGAGCACAACACAGTGAAATCAATCAATAACTGTCTATTCTCTGATTTGATAAAGGAATGATGTTAGTAAGCAGATTATTGATGAAAGAATTGAACACAACTGGGTCAAAGATAACTCCCAGAAGAAAAGCTGGTATAAAGGAACACTGATGACTAATTAATGACAACCACCCTTCCTTAAAACAAACACAGCTAAAGACACCAGCACTTGATTAATTATACAGTTGGCCATCCTTATCCGCGAATTCAACCAACCGTGAATCGCGAAAACCCGGAAGTGCTCTTTCAGCAGTTTTTCAATGGATGCTGCCCGGTCTGCTGAGTTCATCCAGCTTGTTTGTACGTATTGATCTGACCACAGCATCTGCAGTGGACTTTGTGTTTACTCTTTCAGCACTTGTTATTCGAGCATGTACAGACTTTTTTTTCTTGTCATTATTCCCTAAACAATGCAATATAACAACTATTTTACATAGCATTTACATTGTATTAGGTATTATAAGTAATCTAGAGACCGTTTAAAGTATACAGGAGGATGTGTGTGGGTTATCATGGATCGGGATTGAAAAAAAATTGGAAGTTCTCTTACTCAGAGTCGGAACAGGTACATCCGGTACTATTTTGCATCAGTTAGTCAAACGTTTGCATTTGTATATAGTATATATTTTACCTTTCTATGCATATAAAACACTTAAGAACGTATGTTTCAGCGCCAGGCTCGGGAAGTTCCCGAGTTCAATCTAGTGACAGATCGCTCCCAAGCACGCTCTCCACCGTGCCAGGTTGATGTGGAAGATCAAAAACCCAAAACCCAATAATTAAAACCACTGCGTTGCTTCGTAATAATTGTAGCCTTCATTGGGGCACAGCTCATCTCACTTTATCCTTTAAAATTGTTTCAATCATTGACCGACGTAGCCTAACGCTTTTCCAATGTCCGATGGCGTTTCACCTCTTTCCGATTGCTTTATTATTTCCACTTTATTTTCAATCATTATCGTGATTATTTTCGTGAACAGAAACACTGCGGATTCAGATCTCTGTCGCTGGGTCCTAATGTCCACCGCATTGACACAGGTTGAATAAGGGACTTGAGCATCCACGAATTTTGGTATCCGTGAGAGGTCCCGGAACCTATCCCTCGCGGATAAGGAGGGCTGACTGTAATTGCAAAAACCATGTGTTTCATACTTTGTCCTCAAGGAAATGTGATTGTGGATGTACAGGTAGTCCCCGAGTTGCGAACGTCCGATTTACGGACAACTCGTACTTACGAACCGAGGAAGGAAAACGCCGTCTGCCATTTTAAGTCGTTGCCGTTGACACTGTGTTGAGTGTTTAACTTTGTATTTAGCTTAAATTTTTCTTAGTAAGATTCACCCTGACCCCCGCCCCCCCAGTTCCGGTCAGCTGGTGGTGCAGTGAGGTCAGCGCCGGGCTGGAAAACGGAGGTTCCCCAGTTCAATCTAGTGACAGACCGCTCCCGTGCCAGGTTGATGTCGAGCTCGCAACTCGACCTCGTAAAAAACACTGCCACCTCCAGTTTAAATTCCCACGCGGAATATTGTGGAGGATCAAATACCCAAACCCAGCACAGTCCCCACTTGTCCCATTTAACCTGTCTCACTGCAGACCCCGGGAATTCAGTGCGGTGGTCTTTAGGACCCAGCAGACTTCGGAAGCCGGCGGAGCTCAGGACCCGCCACCCGCAGTGTTTCTGTTCCATTGACGGAAAGCGATCGTGACTGAAAATAAAATGGAAATAATAAAGCGTTTGGAAAGAGGTGAAACGCCATCAGTCATTGGAAAATCGTTAGGTTATAGTTGGTCAACGATTGGGACAATTTTAAAGGATAACGGATAAAGTGTGAATAATGGAGCATGTGAAAGACCCTGCCCCAATGAAAGGTACAATTATTACTAAGCAATGCAGTGGCTTAATTATTGGAATACATACATTTCTTAAGTGTTTTATGTGTATAGAAAGGTAAAATATATACTATATACTATGCCAAACGTTTGACTGACGCTAAATAATACCGGATGCACTTGTTCTGACTTACGTACAAATCTGACTTAAAGACGGACTCAGGAACGGAACTTGGGGAACTCGTAACCCGGGGACTGCCTGTATTACTATATAGACTAGTATTTGGAGAATACTAATTCCTTGTTCCCTTGTGTAAATTGATGTATTGTAGGTTATTACAACTAACACTAAGATTTTAAATTTGTCATAGCACACAAATAGAAAATAAGACCATAGTCCATAAGACATGGAGAAGAATTAAGCCATTTGGCCCATCAAGTTCTCTGTCATTCCATCATGGCTAATTTATTAACCCTTCTCAGCCCCATTCTCCTGACTCCCTCCCCATAACCTCTGATGCCCTTTCTAATAAAAAACCTAACAACCTCTGCTTTAAATATACCCAATGACTTGGCCTCCACAGCCAACTGTGGCAATAAATTCCACAGATTCTTCACCCTCTGACAAAGAAATTCCTTCTCATCTGTTGTAAAGGAACACCCTTTTATTCTGATTGTGCCTTCTGGTCCTAGGCTTCCCAACTACAGGAAATATCCTCTCCAAGTCCACTCTTTTTAGGCGTTTCTAAATTCAACAGGTTTCAATGGGATTCCCCCTGTCCCCCTCTCCTCCCCCAAATTCTTCTAAACTTCAGCAAATTAAGGCCCAAAGCCATGAAACACCCCCCCCCCCCCCCGCCCATATACTTTCATTCACAGGATCATTCTCATGAACCTTCCTAGACGCTTTCCGATGCCAGCGTATCTTTTGAAATAAGGGCCCCAAACTGCTCACAATACTTCATCTGCCATCTGACCAGTTCCTAGACATTACATCCTTGTTTTTATATTCTAGTCCTCTTGAAATGAATGCTAATATTTCATTTGCCTTCCTTACCATTGATTCATTTTGCAAGTTAATCTTTAGGGAATTTTGCAGGAGGACGCCCAATTTCTAAATTCTCGCTCCTGTTACAAAACAGTCTATGCTTTTATTCCTTCTACCAAATGCAATAGATATTTCCACACACTATATTCCATCTGCCACATCTTTGCCCCATTCTCCTAATCTGACTAAGTCCTTCTGCAGACTTCCTGCTTCCTGAACACTACTTGCCCCTCCACTTGTCTTTGTATCACCCATAAACTGAACCACAAAGCCATCAATTCTGTCAAACAAATCATTGACATATAACGTGAAAAGAAGTGTTCCCAACACTGACCCCTGTGGAACACCATTAGTCACTGGCAGCCAATGAGAAAAAGCCCCCTTTATTCCCACTGTTTGCCTGTTGCCAGTCAGCCAATCTTCTCTTTTTCTTACCTGCAATACCATGGGGTCAACTTGTTAACCAGTGTTACTTTTTCAAAGGCCTTCTGAAAATCCAAGTAAACATCCATTGACTCATTTTAGTTTATCCTGTCTGTTATTTCCTCAAAGAATTCCAACAGATTTGAGAGGCAGGATTTCTCCTCAAGCTTTTGGCCTATTTTGTCATGAGCTTCTAAGTACCCAGAAAAATCATCCTAAATAATCAAGTCATGTCAATTTTGTCATTTCGACCATAACTGCTGGTACAGTACATAGTAAAAATGAGACAACGTTTTTCAGGACCATGGTGTTACATGACACAGTACAAAAACTAGACTGAACTACATAAAAAACAACACAGAGAAAAAGAAACAAACTACACTAGACAACAGACCCACCAGGACTGCATAAAGTGCACAAAACAGTGTAGGCATTACAATAAGTAATAAACAGGAGAATAGGGCAGTAAGATGTCAGTCCAGACTCTGGGTATTGAGGAGTCTGATAGCTTGGGGGGAAGAAACTGTTACGTAGTCTGGTCGTGAGAGCTCAAATGCTTTGGTGCCTTTTTCCAGTCGGCAGGAGGGAGAAGAGATTGTATGAGGGGTGCGTGGGGTCCTTCATAATGCTGTTTGCTTTGCGGAGAGCACGTAGAGTAAACGTCCGTGATGGCGGGAAGAGAGACCCCGATGATCTTCTCAGCTGACCTCACTATCCGCTGCAGGGTTTTGTGATCCGAGACGGTGCAATTTCCGAACCAGGCAGTGATGCAGCTGCTCAGGATGCTCTCAATACAACCCCTGTAGAATGTGATGAGGATGGGGGGTGTGGGAGGTGGACTTTCCTCAGCCTTCGCAGAAAGTAGAGACACTGCTGGGCTTTCTTTGCTATGGAGCTGGTATTGAGGGACCAGGTGAGATTCTCAGCCAGGTGAACACCAAGAAATTTGGTGCTCTTAACCATCTCTACCGAGCAGCCATCAATGTTCAGCAATAATGGACTCCGACATCTTCCCTACCACTGAAATCAAGCTAATTGGCCTATGTTTTCTTGTTTTTTGCCTCCCTTGTTTCTTAAAGAGTGGAATGACATTTGCAATTTTCTAGTCCTCCAGAACCATTCCAGATCCTTAAAAACTCAGTATTTAATGCCTCCACAATCTCTTGAGCTAAGAACCTTGGGATGTAGTCTATCTGGTCTAGGGGACTTAACTATCTTCAGATCTTTCAGCTTTCCAAGCACATTCTCCTTAGCAATACACTCACTTCTGTCCCTAGACACTTGGATTTCTGGCATAGTGCCAGTGACTTCTATGTTAGTGGTGGTGATAATGAAAAGTGGGAGGGGGTAGCAAAGGAAGAAGTGAAGGAGAATGGTTAATTTGGAAAAATGGACAAATAGAAAATCAGTAATTACTAGACAACAGGGTGACCCGTTGGGGCGCCCTTTGAGAGAAAGGTAGTGCAGTCTGAGGTGACCAAAATGAACATTAAATTTTCAAGAATGCTATTGGTATTGCTTTGCTTTGGAAATTGAAGATGAAAAACTCAGTTTATTAAAGAAGAAAGACATGTAGCAAGGTAAATATACCTCCTCCTGGTTTAACGACGGACACTTCTGATGGCAACATTTCTAGTTTTCTTCTGACGGATCGGAGACTCAGCTGACAGCTCACCCCAACTCCACCTCCCTCCGTAGAACTGCTATCAGCCATCTCTGCTTACCATCTAACCCAGGTTTCAACTCAACCATATGAACTACAGTTCCCAATGCACGTTGGGAGTGGGGTGGGGGTGGGTGGTGTTGACGGGTTATCACATGATATATTTGGAGAAGTTGAGCATTTCCCAGTTTAAACTTTTGGTTCAGTTTTTCCACGTTTCGCCCCTAGCTCCGACTGAAATCTGCTTTTCAATCATGGACCCATTTCTATCCTGCAGCTCCAACATCAATTTTTTTTTAATAAAAAAGTGGTACCCCCTCAGATTTTTTCCGTTTATGATAGTCGGCTTGAAGCTGAACACAAATATAATTTTAGACTACTTGCATCATGTAGGAATTGAGAATCAAGAAATTTACTTTCATTTAATATAATGTGTTTAATTGCACAACAATGCTGACACTTTGTAAGAGTTCAACTAAGCTATAAATGTTTTGTTGATCATTTTCGTTTGTACTCAGTGTGCGAGTCTTTTCACTTACATATCTAACGATTAGCCAGCATCGATGGATTCCAGCTGCCCTGATACCGTATCTACGTGATTGAATCCTTTCACTGTACTCAGATATGAAGCAGTAACATCAAAGCCTCCAAGATGCTGATTATTCTTGATGATGTGGTTGGCGCTCTCCTAAATGGCCATGACTGCTGCCCTTTGACTGCAGCAAAGGGTTTTATGGGTATCTCGAAGCACGTCATTGCAATAAGATTTATCTCTTATTGAAGGGTGGCAGTTAAATCTGTCCAAATCCTGCACATGCTGATGCTGATTAGTAGAATCTGACCACTCGAAATAGAACTGCCTTGCCCTTTTACTCCAGTTGGTGTCGCTGCTGGGGCTGGCTGTGCGCATGCGTCTTGGTGCTGCGTCCCGATTTCCATGATGGTGGATTGGCTCTTGGGTGAAAACAGGGCAGTTGATTTTGACGAGTGAACAATTTTATACAAATATATAACCTTGAACTTTGCCTGCATTCTGTAAGTTAGCGCATTTTAAGTCAATTTAGTCAAAAATAGTGCAGCTGTGATGCACCGTTTGCGCTAATTGGAGGTCACAAACAGAGAGACAGAGCATGAGAGTTTTAGCAGTATATAGATACTGGAGAAAGTATGCTAGAAGTGAATAGAAGGGACACACAGGCATTTCACTGTTATGGAGTTTAATGCAAAAGAGGTTAACTCCACAATAGTGGGCAAGTTCTGTAGAGATGTGCACCTTGATTTATTACAATAAATTTAAGTTTGAAATGGCTAAATTGATGATTACACCAACCCAAAACAAGCACAGAGTTTAATCTGCACTTCACAGCAGATTCAATGCTACAACTACTATATATACAGAAATTTGAAAAAAAAACTATGCTGCTATACCCCATCCGAACCTGACAGGGTACCTGGCTACATACTAATGACCTGTGCTGACCAACTGGTTAGTGTATTCACTGAGATCTTTAACCACTTGCTTAAGCAGTATATGGTACCCACTTACTTCAAGCAGGCTTCAGCTATTCTGGTGCCCAAGAAAAGTGTAGTGACCTGTTTCAATGACCATCGCCCAGTTTAATTTATATTCACAGTAAAGAAGTATTTTGAGAGGATAGTGATGAAACATTACCTCCTGCTTGAGAGATGACTAAGATCTGCTACAATTTGCCTACCGGAACAACAGGTCTGCAGCAGGTGTCATCTTATTGGCTCTTCACTCAATCCTGGAATATCTGCACAGCAAAGATGCATATTTCAGGATGCTCTTTATTCACTACAGCTTAGCATTCAATACCATAATCCTCTCAAAACTAATCAATAAGCTCCAAGACCTTGGGCTCAATAACTCCTTGTGCAATTGGATCTTGGATTTCCTTCACTTGTAGAATCCAGTCAGTTGGGATTGGCAACATCATCTCCACAATTTCCATCAGCACAGGTGCACAACAGAGCTGTGTGACTAAGCACAACTTCAATGCCATATACGAGAAAATCTGCAGACGCTGGAAATTCAAGCAACACACACAAAATGCTGGTGGAATGTAGCAGGCCAGGCAGCATCTATAGGAAGAAGTAGAGTCACCGTTTCGGGCTGCTACGTTCCCAGTAACCGGGTGACTTACCAGCAAAGATAGAGAGGTCCGCTGAAGTCTGATGGTACTATTTTCAAACGTTTTTATTTATAAAGGGGCACAAACGTATGGTTAATACAAACATTCAGATCATATACATCGTCAAAACTCAATCTAAAGCACAGGTATAGTAATAATCAATCAGAAATAAGCTCTATCGTTGTCTAGGGGAATACTGAGTCCAATGGAATATAAAAGTCACTCATAAATCTGCAGGCTTTTCCGTTTGGGAACCGCTGGCATTTCACGTGTTGGAGAGAGAGAGTGGTGAGAAAGAAGGAACACTTGCCCGTCGTCTTTACGAAGACGATCCCGGTTGTTAGTTAAAACGGTTTTCCTTTGGTTTCAGCCACAAACTCCCGATCCGGAATCTAACGCACGTGGCTTCCTTCAAAATGGCTTCCCGCTCCGACGGGAAGCGCTATCGTGTCTTCTTCGTGTGTCTCCTTGGTGCATCTGAGGCCCCGCCTCGGCAGCCCACCTTTTATCTGGACTGGCAGGATTGTAGATGTCAATCAGGGTGGGGGTAAGGCAATCTTTCCCCCATTGCCCTGAGGGTTTGCACGTAGTCCAGTCCCTTATTCCACAAAGGTGTCTCCCAAGACAATGGCCATGTCCTTGGCTTTTGTCTGGCTGAGCGGCCAGCCCACATTCCAAACCGTAAGGCTGCTCTCTCTCTCTCTTGCGATTCTCACAAAGGAGGGGGCTGGGGTCATAACAGGGCCAAGACCCTTCGCCAGGACTAACTGAAAGAAGAGATACTAAGAGATTTGAGCACTCCCTGTGTGGCCTTCTATATATTGATGATACCCGACGCAGACTGGGAGACCGTTTCGCTGAACGCCTACGCTCTGTCTGCCAGAGAAAGCAGGATCTCCCAGTGGCCACACATTTTAATTCCATGTCCTATTCTGATATGTCTATCCATGGCCTCCTCAACTGTCAAGATGAAGCCACACTCAGGTTGGAGGAACACCACCTTATCTAGGTAGCCTCCAACCTGACGGATTGAACATTGATTTCTCTAACTTTTGTTAATGCCCCCCTCCCCTTCTTACCCCACCCCTTATTTATTTTTATCCCTTTTTTCTCTCTCACATTAACTCCTTGCCTGCTCTCCACCTTCCTCTGGTGCTCCCCTCCCCCTTTCTTTCTCCCTTGGCCTCCTATCCTATGATCCTTTCCCTCTCCAGTGTATCCCTTTTGCCAATCACCTTTCTAGTCCTTAGTTTCATCCCTCCGCCTCCTGTCTTCTCCTATCATTTCAGATCTCTTACCATTTCTTCTTTCAGTTAGTCCTGACGAAGGGTCTCGGCCCAAAACATTGACTGTACTTACTCCTATAGATGCTGCCTGGTCTGTTTGCCACTCTCAAGGTTAGTTCAGTGATTATGATGACTGGACTCTGGTGTTGGGGCTTGTTGTGCCCATTCTGGGTCAGCTCACTCACTTTTGGTCCGCACCAGACACTCAACTTTTACCTGTGGCTCCAAATAGCCATTTGTAAGTGACAGCGGCCACACATGCACAGTTTGAACACATGGACTAAATCAGCCAAGGGTAGTTGGTGGCCTCGTACCAGGGTGATTTTGGGAAACGCCTGTCCTAGCTTGCCAAGTCAGCTCCAATGGTCTGGGCGGATGAGATCTACAGTGAGATCTAACAGCCTGGGAAGTAGTTCTGCAATGCTCCTTGCACAGCAAAGGGCATGACAAAGCACAGAAGATGTCACGGTCATCCACGACAACCAAGCAAGAGTCCAGTTTGTTTGTACCACTGGACTTGGACTTCCATAGTCGAGAGAGGGTAACTACCCTAGTGCAACAGCTTTTCTACTATAAAAAAACTCTCTCGCACAGGCTTCCTGTCATCAGCGGACACAGTGGACAACTACCAGTGACTGGATGAGTAATCTAGTGACAAGACAAAATGCCAGTATTCTGGGAAATCTAACATTCATAAACATGAAATTTAAGTTCGCTGACCACATGCAAAAATCAAACAAAATCACACAAGACTTTCAGGGGCGGCAACTTAATCCTGATTTTATAGTGTCTACAAGTGATTCCAGTCCCATGGCTGGTGTTATTAAAAACTCCTCAGGTTGGAGTCCTGTCTCTTTTTCGAATCGGTGAATTTTTTTAAAAGTCCTATTCAGGTTCACCATCTCCAGTTACCGATTAATATATTGTTCCTGCTTTCTACTCTTGCCCAGATCTAAAAAACATAATCCTGTTACACAATGGTCCACTTTGGAGTCTCCTCCACCTTTATATACCTTCCATCTATAATTGGGGTGCCACAGTAGCATAGCAGTTAGCATGAAGTTATACAGTTCAGGGCATTCCAGAGCTCAGAATTCAATTCCAGCAACATTCTGTATGAAATCTCTGTACATTTCCTCGTGGAATATGTGGTTTATTTCCAGGTCCTCTGGTTTCCTCCCACAATCCAAGGATGACCCTAACCAGAGAACAATAGGTGTTTAGGGATTGTTGGAGCAGCATGGCTCAGAGCCAGAAGGACCTACTCCATGCTGTATCAATATAGATGATTGGCTTATCACCAACATTGATAGAGTCAAGGCTCCCAGGAGAGGTTGTCAGACCTCATCCTCACATTCAATGGATCATCCTTTTAATTTCCAGCATAACATACCCTGCATTCCAAAGGATCCTATTGCTCCAGACTACTCTTGGGTTGCTCTTCCATTACTACCAATAGCAAATCTCCACACAAATGGAGCTGCAATATCTGCCCTTTAACCATCTTTCCTCTCACAATCCATCCACAGCACTCACATATTTCAGAAACAAATATGTTTCAGAGGTGAAGCAGTAATTTACTTATTTTTCTTAAAAGTTAATTATGTGGCATTCAATCATCACTGTGTGATACCCTATACATACTGAGGCTAAAAGTAGAATAAGTGACCACCTTTCCATTCAAACCCCAAGCATGAGCCAAGCCTTCAATCATTTGTTACTTGAAACCTTTGTCCTATTTCCACTCCAAGAATGATCTCCCAACATTGCCATTTGAACAACACTTATCTAGAATTCAGTTTTCTTTCAGTTCCAGATATTTTTTGCGTCATCCTTTTATATAAAAAAACATTTCCCTTTCTTATCTTTGACCCCACGTTATTCACTCTTGGCAGTCCAACTCATAAAAGGCCTCTTGTACTCTCACAACCATGTTCACTTTTCTCAGATCAGAAAACTACTGGCTCCAAATTTTAACCTCACTTACTTTCTCCACAGATGCTGTCTAAAAATATACTTCACCTGGTACCACTTACCACTACTATTCATCAGTGCCACCATTTATTCCCATCTGCTTATGTTGTCCAAGAT
Organism: Hemitrygon akajei; assembly: GCF_048418815.1. NCBI lineage: Eukaryota > Metazoa > Chordata > Chondrichthyes > Myliobatiformes > Dasyatidae > Hemitrygon > Hemitrygon akajei. Next base: position 129,438,587 of record NC_133134.1, read on the forward strand.
TTCTCTCAAATTCAATTAAATTATTTCCTTGTACTACTGAATCAATACTCGTGTTTTGAGGTTTATGTAAACAATCTTACATGATTTCACTTTAGTTCCCAGAAACTATCTACTCTACTCACCGAATGATATAACAGGGTAGACAACACCTCCTTACCTGATACCTTGCAGGTTCCTATTTGTGTATTGAATGGCCAGGATCATGCAGGAACCTGACAGCCTTCACGATATAGGCCCAGCTAGATTCACCTAATGTGGATACATTCCATCTCACTGCATGTCCACACAAATTTGAACAGAGATCACAGTAGCAACTGGGTTTGCAGCACGTACAGGAAATGCCACCAACATGGGACTTAATGAGGACTAAGAACGATTGGCCAGAGTTTTCAATGAGAGAAAAACCCTGCAATACTTTTTAATAAACAGAAACTTAAATTTTTAATAATTTCAGTGATATTGAGAAACGGCAAAATGGATTGACAACTTGCCTTTTCCTTGCCTAATTCACAGGAATTCAAACTAACCTCAGATTCTTTTCCAAGTCTGAACTTACATGTGATCTGTGTGGCAATTCCACAGTAGATGCTTATAAATTTAAGTATGGGCTACACTGATGGATTTAATTGTAGACTTTCAAGCTCAATATGCTAAAACCTGGGATATAATACAAGTTCCAAAGGCTGAAAGCTATCAGCTCAAGTGGGCCATCTGCCAGAAATGTTCACGACTATTTCTCATGATACAGAAATCTTAAAATCTCATTTGACTATGAAAAGATTTTTTCTACATGCACTACTTGTAAGGATCTGGATATCTGTATAGTCCTTTGGAATGCAGGAAGTATCGTGTTGGAAATTTGGGGAAGATATACATTCTGGGAAAGGATACATCATTTCACACTTGCAGCAAATGACACTTGCTAATTGCCAAATTGGTGCACACATCTGGAAGCCTCAGAGCAGCAAAATCAAATGAACTGCACAACTAAAAGTGTTTCCTTAAAATATACAATTGTGGTTTATGCTGTGTGCACTTACTGTATATCAAATTTATACCTTTCAATTTACTTCCTTATTTATAGAATGAACTGACAAATATATTTCAGAAATATTATTCAACTTTTAACATTTAAAGCCCAATTTTTCTTTTTCTTTAATAAAAATACATATCAACTGCCTACAATATTTAAAGACTTGCTTGTAAGACAGTGTAAATGCAGCAGACAAGCGTAGGAAACTATACTTACTTTGATGGCTCAAAAGTATTTATGTTATTACTGGTAAAACAAGACAGTGGTGCAATTAGTCACAATTACTTATTAAAATTTCTGTACGTTACAACTTTCTATAGCTGTGCAGTATCTAAAAATATACGGAAACGCATTTGAGGTATTTCTCTGAAAATTCTCACTTCCTACGTCCTGTTATGGTCTCAGGGTTTTAAAAAAAAAAGATAAACCAGGCATTTAGAAATGTTCAAATATTTTGGTTTGTTCTTCTGAAGTAAGCTTTGTACAAGACAATCAGAAAAACTGATGACATTCTGAATGATGCTATAATGCTGACATCTCAAAAGGACAGTTGTTGCTCTAACTAGCTTGCATAATGACACTGACATCAGCGACTTACTTAGCTTATTACTACTGTATTGAGCTACCTTGTCCAAAATGGTGTTTTTTTTCCAAGCCAAGCATTTAATGATATTCTACCTCCACAGTGAGATTTCAATCTAAATCAGTTGGATGAAATCTCCACCTGCTACAAAAAATTCAAATAGTGGCAGAAGTTCCAACCCAGTTCCAAGTCTGGATTTTTTAAAAAAATCACAATTCCAATGTCAACACTAACTGATAAACTTCGAAGATTTAATCTGCAAACAATTTTGGATGATCATGCAATACATATAACATCCTAGATGACCTTCTGGCTACTTCAGCATGAGACTGGAAAAGCGTGCAGCAAGTTCCTGCATCAATCTACTGGCAATTTTTTTAAAAAAACAAAAATTCCTTCAATTTAAGTGATGCCTGCTGCTCTTAAAATAGAAGTGTGTTAAAAAAAAAAGCCTCACTGTAATAGTTTTACTCCTAATAACTGCAGACATGGCCTGAAGGGACAGGCAAAACATAATGAGAAGGAAGCTGATTACACATAAAACAGCCATCAACAATCCAAACATGTAGCAAAGCAGGGAGACCATTCACAAACAACAGGAAGTCAAAGAGGCAATAAATAGCCACATTTTAAACTAGGTGAGGGAGGGTGTGGGTGTTTGATAGCAAACTAGAAATATGAGACTCATAATAAGGAATGATAGCATGCGCTGTAGCTAAGAACAAAAATCTCAGAAGACTTATAGTAAACAAGAGAAAATCTGCAGATGCTGGAAATCACAAAGCAACACACACAAAATGGAGAAACTCAGGCCAGGCAGCATCTATGGCAAAAACTACAGTTGGCATTTTGAGCCAAGACCCTTTGGGCAAAATTGGAGAAAAAAGATAAGTAGTAGATTTAAAAGGAGAGGCGAGAGAAGCACAATGTGATAGGTGAAACTGGGAGGGGGAGAGATGAAATAAAGAGATACAGGACTGGAGAAGCAGGGAGTCCAATAGAAGGCCATGGAAGAAAGAAAACGCGGGAAGAGCACCAGAGGGAGGCGACGGGCAGGCAAAGAGACAAGGTGGTGGGAGGGGGAAGGGATGGGTAATGGTGAAGGAGAAGTGGGGGCCATTATTGCAAGTTCAAGATGTTCATGCCATCAGGTTGGAAGCTACCTAGACGGAATATAAGGTGTTGTCCCTCCAACCTGAGTGTGGTCTCATCACGACAGTGGAGGCAGCCGTGGATTGACATACCTGAATGGGAATAGCCACTGGGCCCACTTCATCTGGTGGACATGTGCTTGGCGAAGCAGTTTCCTAAACTACATCGGGTCTCATCGATATACAGGAGGCCACACCAGGAGCACCAGGTATACATGATCCCCACAGACACACAGTTGAAGTGTCACCTCAGCTGGAAGGACTATTTGGGGCCCTGAATGGTAGTGAGGGAGGAGGTCTAGGGGCAGATGTGGCACTTGCTTTGCTTGCAAGGATAAGTACCAGGATGGAGATCAGTGGGGAGGGACAAATTTACAAGGGAGTCACCTAGGGTCTGATTCCTGTGGAAAGAAAGTGGGAGGGGGGTAATGATGTGCTTGGTGGTGGGATCCCATTGGAGATGGTGGATGTTTCGGAGAATTACGTGCTGGACACAGAGGCTGATAGCGTGGTAGGTGAGCACAAAAGGAACCCTATCCCTGGTAGGTAGCAGGATGGAGTGAAAGCAGACATGCATGAAATGGAAGAGATGCGGTAGAGGGCAGCGTTGATGGTGGAGGAGGGAAGCCCCTTTCTTTGAGAAAGGAGCACATCTCCTTCGTTCTGGAATGAAAAGCCCCATCCTGAGAGCAGATGCAGCGGAGATGAAGGAATTGAAAAGGGATGGCATTTTTACAAGTAACAGGGTGGGAAGAGGTATAGTCCAGGTAGCAATGAGAGTTTATGGGTTTTTACAATAGACATCAGTAGATAAGCTGTGCCCAGAGATAGAGCTAGTAAGATTGAGACAGTGACCCCACTTTTCCTATGCTACATTGACGACTGCACCCATGCAGAGTTTATTGACTTCATCAACTTCGCCCCCAACCTTCCATCCAGCCCTCAAATTTACCTGGTCCACTTCTGATGCCTGCCCCCCCCCCCCCCCCCATGTCACTGTCTATCTCTGGAGACAGCTTATCAGCTTATCTAGTGATGTCTATTATAAACCTACGGACTCTCATAGCTACCTGAATAATACCTCTTTATACTCAGTTACTTGTAAAAACACCATACCCTTCTCTCAATTCTTCCATCTCCACTGCATCTGCTCTCAGGATGAGGCTTTTCATTCCAGAATGAAGGACGTCCTTCTTTTTCAAAGAAAGGGGCTTCCCTTTCTCCAACATCACGCTGCCCTCAACCGCTTCTCTTCCATTTCACGTATGTCTGCTCTCACCCCATCCTCCTGCCACCCTACCAGGGATAGGGTTCACTTGTCCTCACCAACCACCTCACCAGCCTCCGCATCCAGCACATAATTCTCCAGAACTTCTGCCAATTCCAGTGGGATCCCACCACCAAGCACATCTTCCCCCTCCACCACCCTACTCTCTGCTTTCCACAGAGATCACTCCCTACGTGACTCCCATGTCCATTCGTTCCTCACCACTGATCTCCCTCCTGGCACTAATTCTTGCAAGTGGAACAAGTACTTAACCTGCCACGGCACCTCCTCCCTCACTACCCTTTAGGGCCTCAAACAGTTCCTCCAGGTGAGGTGACACTTCACCTGTAAGTCTTTTGGCATCATATACTGTATCCAGTGCACTAGGTGTGTCCTCCTGTATATTGGTGAGACCCGACATAGATTGGGAGACCCCTTTGCCGAGCACCTACACTTTGTCCGTCAGAAGAAACTGGATCTCCCAGTAGTTACCTGATTTAATTCCACTTCCCATTCCGATATGTTAATCCATGGCCTCCTCTACTGTCACGAAGAGGTCACACTCAGGTTGGAGGAACAACACCTATGTTCCGTCTGGTAGTCTCCAACCTGATGGCATGAACATCAATTTCTAGAACTTCCGGTAATGCTCCTTTCCCCCCCCCCCCCCCCCACCCTCCTCACCATTCTGCATCCCCTTTTCCCTCTTTTACCATATCTTCTTGCCTGCCCATTGTCTCCCTTTGGGGTTCCTGTCCCCTTTCCTCCATGGACTTCTGTCCTCTCCTATCAAATTCCTCTTTCTCCAGCCCTGTATCTCTTTCACCAATCAACTTCCCAGCTCTTAACTTCATCCCTCAACCTCCTGGTTTCACCTATCACCTCGTGTTTCTCTCTCACCTATGCCACCTTTTAAATCTACTCATCTTCATTTCTCCAGTCCTGCCAAAGGGTCTTGGCCCGAAACGTCAACCATACTTTCTTCCATAGACGCTGCCTGGCCTGCTGTGTTCCTCCAGCATGTTGTGTGTGTTGAAAAGACTCATGGTATTCTATATGGCAAGGTAGGATCTCACAGCAATTGGAAAGACCATTCATTTGGAAACAAATTGCCCTAATGAACTACATGGAGGCATTTTATATATTAATAAAGGATTAGGAAAAGGTATACCGCCAGAGGACTAGCAGGTAACTAGAATAATGTTGATATTTTTAAAAAAGGGATAGACAGTATTCTGAGGAATACAGACTAGTCATCTTAAGATCCAAATTAAACATAGATGCACAATTTCTACTGAAGAACAGGAAAAAACCCAAAAATGAATATGATTTGCATGGCCAGCCGAACTGAATTTTCCTAGGAGACAAAAGAGAATAGACAACCATAATGCAGTACATGTCATTTCGATTTTCAAACCCCATTACAGACAAGAAATTAGAACAGAGATTGCCAACAATGGATTGTTAACAGGCTTCAAGATAGGAGTAACTGGGAATAAAGTGCAATTTTTCAATGAAACAAGAATCAGTGCTGGGATTACATCACAATTGATGAGAGAGAGCTCGGCAAATGTGAACGATACCAATGGTGGTGAGACAGCATAACTGGACAGCTATTTCTGAGGATGACTGCAACAAAATGCTGCTTTCTTGAATCTTTTGAAGAACAGAAAAAAAATCCAAAAATGAGTATGACCCGAGTTCTTATTCTGTTTAATATGTCAAACATTTTTCAAAAGATCTATATTGCTCTATGAACACTTTTTCACCCAATACAAGAAATTACTGATTATGGCATGTTTTTATTTTATCTTTAAATAGCAAGGCTCCTCTTAAAAATTAAGAACTTATTCTGCATAAATTTTCTCCATTAGTTGACAGCAATGTTTAAAGGCAAGGAACTAACATAGTACATTTGCTAAGCGAGTATCATTTCAAAATCAAGATGTTATGGATAGAAATTAGGAACAGACAGCTAGATTGTCATTTAAGCAAAATCAAGAAAAATGAATATAAATTTAAAGACAATAGTAAAAAGCAGCACCCTGTGGGTATCTACCGGGAGGAACATTATTTTTGTCTCTGTAAAGATTATATATCAGCCAAAACTATGTATCACATCAGATCACTGAGCAAACTGCAAATCAAAACTCCTGAATTTGTATCATCTTACAAATGGAGTTTTAAAAGATGTCACTAGCACAGAAGTTAAACAAGCTCCAATAATCCATGAACAGTTCATTTGGAAAACCCACTGGTTCGATATCCGGCTCATCCAACTCCACCCCTTCAAACTGATCTTTCCTTTGAAATAATTCAGTGGAAATTGTTATACAATACTGTAATAAAACATCAAAAAGTGAATTAAAAAGTGTGATGTTATTAGCATCCAATACTCCAGAAATTCTACTGGTCCAGTGTTAAACCTTTCCCTTCATGTGAATAAAACTGATCCCTGGGGGTGGGTGGGGTGGGGAGTGCAGTGTACATGCTCCTGTTTACATCAATGGCATAGAGGTTGCGAGGGTTGACAGCTTCAAGTTTCTAGGTGTGAACATCAGCAACAGCCTGTGTTGGACAAACCACATTGATCTTTCATCCAAGAAAGCTCACTGATGCTTTTACTTCCTCAGGAGGCTAAAGAAATTTGGCACATCCCCGTTGACCCTTAACAATTTTTAGACGATGCACCATAGAAAGCATTCTATCTAATTGCATAACAGCTTGTTCTGGCAACTGCTCTGAACGTGACCACAAGAAAGTGCAGAGTTGTGGACATAGCTCAGCATATCACAGCAGCCTACCTTACCTCCATGGACTCTGTCTATATTTGTTGCTGTCGCAGTAAAGCAGCCAGCACCCCACCCACCTGGACATTCCCTCGTCCCATTGGGCAGAAGATGTAAAAGCTTGAAAGCAAGTACAGTCAGCCCTCCTTATCCGCGAATTCCGCATGCACGAATTCAACCAACTGCAAATCGCAAAAACCCGGAAGTTCTCTCTCCAGCCCTTGTTGTTCGAGCATGTACAGACTTTCTTTTTCTTGTCATTATTCCCTAAACAATGCAGTATAACAACTATTTTACATAGCATTTACATTGTATTAGGTATTATAAGTAATCTAGAGATCATTTAAAGTATACGGGAGGATTGCGTGGGTTTTTGTGGATTGGGATTTAAAAAATCATTAAGTTCTCTAAGTAAGTCGGAACAGGTACATCCAGTATTATCTAGTGTCAGTTAATCAAACGTTTGTCTTAGTATATAGCACATATTTTACCTTTCTATGCATACAAAACACTTAAGAACGTATGTTTCAGTGCCGGGCTTGGGAACGGAAGTTCCCGAGTTCGATCCCGAGTGCGCTCTCCACCGTGCCGGGTTGATGTGGAGGATCAAAAACCCAAAACCCAATAACTAAACCACTGCGTTGCTTAGTAATAATTGTAGCTTTCATCGGGACATAGCCTCTCTCACTTTATCCTTTAAAATTGTTCCAATTGTTGACTGACGTAACTTAACACGTTTCCAATGACCGATGGTGTTTCACACCTCTTTCCGATCGCTTTATTATTTCCACTTTATTTTCAATTGTGATCGTGATTATCTTCGTGAACAGAAACACTGCGGATTCAGAGCTCTGCGCCGAGTCCTAATGTCCACCTCACTGAGACAGGTTAAATAAGGTCTGGGGTTCTGCTGGGTTCTAAAGATCCACCACATTGAGACAGGTTGAATAAGGGACTTGAGCATCCGCGAATTTTGGTATCCACAAGGGGTCCCGGAACCAATCCCTCGCGGATAAGGAGGACCGACTGTACCACCAGGTGCAAGGACAGCTTCTTTTCCACTTATCAGACTCTTGAACAGACCTCTGGTGTGGAAAGACGGACCTTTGATCTCAATCTACACAGTTATGATCTTGCACTTTCTCACTGACCTACACTGCATTTATTCCAGTAGCTTTTACACGTCAATCTGCATTGTTATTGTTTTACCCTATTCAACCTTAATGCACTCTGTAATACAGGGGTCAACAAATTTTTCTGCACCGCGGACTGATTTAATATTGACAATATTCTTGAGGACCAGCCGACGGCGGGGAGTGGGTGGGGTGTTAAACTTGACCAGAATACAGCGATACTCGAAGGAGATTCCTTATGTCCAGTCTATTCCGCAATTTAATTTACGTCACTATCAGCACTTGCTTCTGTCCCGCTTGCTCACATTTTTTCTGCTCAAAAAACTCAACGGGTTTGTCTTTAAGTGCAGGTGCTTGGACTCAAGGTACCAAAGCAGTTTTGAGGGCTTCATTGCCTCATTAGACAGCTTCTGGGTCAGAATTCCAGCCTCCCGCCCACCTGCCTTGGCCAGGTGTGGCTGGTCGTGGGTGGGGTAAGAGGACAAGGTCAGGGCCGGAGGTCCCCGTGCCGGGGCCGCGGCGGTCGCAGTCCAGAGAGAGCAACCGACCGAGCGAGGAGTGCAACAGGGTGCACCTGCCCCCCTTGTAGGATCTATCGGCCAACAAAAGTTTGACTCGAGGGATGACTTTCAGTAGATCGCAGCGAGGTAGCTGCTCTGCTACTTACAAAATCCTGAGCCGGAATTAGGTCGTCTGCAAATACTTTAGCACAGGGTTCCGCACGAACATTCGGTGTGCTAAACAGGTTTAGAGGCGGCGCCCATATGTCCGTGCTCCAGACCAGAATCAACGGCATTTCTCGCCAGCCGCGCGAGGCCAAACAGTGATCCCTGGCGCGGGGGTATCACTGCATTTAGGCGACTGATGACCTCGCGTGGGTAATGGCCTCACGTGCGTTCACGTTCAATAATGGAGTGACAAGGAATGAGGAAAGGTGCAGCTGACTCATACCGTTTCCTCATGGCCCGGTAGCACATGGTTGGGGACCACTGCTGTAATACACACAAAATGCTGGAAGGGTCTCAGCCCGAAACAAAGACTGTTTACTCTTTTCCATAGATGCTGCCTGGCTTGCTGAGTTCCTCAGCATTTTGTGTGTTGCTTAGATTTCCAGCATCTGCAGGTGTTCTTATGTTGGCACTCTAATAACTTGATCTGTATGAACAGTATGCAAGACAAGCTTTCATTGTATCTTGGTACATATGAAAATCAAGCAATACCAAAAGTCCTGAGCATGCTGGATTCTTGGAGTTTTATTGAAAACTGAATACAACTGATAGAAATAATTCAGCATGCATGGCACTGATCTGCCTGAACAGTAACAAATCAACATTTTCAGGTTTGATCTACTGAACTACACTGCAGTCTTCAAAAACATCTTATTGAATACAAAAGTTATTTCCATTAAAGCACAATTTTTATTAACAAAAAGCAGCAGCTCATTTGCCTTCCCCACCCTTATGCTAGACTATATTCAGAACCTGTACGTTAATATTTAGGACATGAATGGGCAGATCATATTAGTCAGAATCCTTTGGCAAGAACAAAATAAAATGCAACCACACCCTTGTAATTAAAGTACTAGGAACCTTTTAGAGCCTCTGGCATTTCAAAAACATCTGCTAAGTTCAGAAGAACCAAAATATTAAATATTGGTACAATAACATCTGTACCTCTGTTGTTTGACAATTTGATAGCTTTAAGAATCTTAATGAGGCATCTGAATTTCTGAATTCTCAAAAACAAGCTTTATTTTGACTGACCGATAAAAGGCTTTCATAAGCATCTTGTTTCAAGCACAAAACTGGCAGATACGCAGAATGCATTTAATATTGCATGAAAAATGCAGAAATAGGAGCATTGTTCTTTTAAGATCTACAGAGTGTTAAGGACATTCAAGTGTAACATCAACAAAAATAACCCATTTGAAAAATGGATGCTCTGCAGAGCTTTCGTTTTCATTGTTTCTACACCCATGATGATAAAAACAATGAAATATCATGCCATTCAGTAGCTTTCTAAAATGCCATAGTTCCTTTTGCCCCAATTGCACAAATTGCCATTGACCAACATCACTGTATCAACCTATACTGAGCAAGAACTAAACATGAAACAACTGAATTGCAAGACAAAAGTTATTAAAAATGCTCATTGCTCACATTGGATAAATAACATGGAAATTTAGAAAATATCATTGAATTAGTGTTAATTGTAAGGACTGATGATTTTGATTTCTCTACTCTATTCAAAATGTTAAAAGCAAATGAGAAATTCAACATGTGGGGACTTGGTGAATAAGAATCCAACTGATAAATGCTTAGCACAAACAAGAGAAAATCTGCAGATGCTGGCAGTCCAAACACACACATAAAATGCTGGAGGAACTTAGCCTGCCAGGTAGCATCTATGGAAAAAAAGTACAGTCAGCATTTCAGGCCATCACTTGCCAAAGGGTCTCAGTCCAAAATGTCGATTGAACTCTTTACCATAGATGCTTGCTGGTCTGCTGAGTTCCTCTGGCATTTTGTGTTGATAAATGCCTAGATTTGCCTTGAAACACACAGAAAGACCTTTGAACTGCCACAAAGATGCTCAAAATGAATTAATGTACTTGGTCTAGGAGTACAGGTCGAGTACAAAATTTGAAAACATCCAAAATTTTTGAGTGCTGATATGACATCACAAATAGAAAATTCTACAGGGTGCTGGGAAGGTTCCCAGGCAGGTTCCCATGGGTCTCTGCACACCAGACAGTTCTCAGAAGTAACTTCACATATGTAATGAACAGAAGTTAATGGAAAATAGAAAAACACCGCATAAAGTGAAAAATGAAGATCCTGATCATGAAACAAGCAAGATTTATCATGTTGAATTGAAAATCTAAGATAATTGTTTCATACACAATTATTAAAATAATTATACAACCCCCCCTCCACCATCTTAGTTGCTGTAATATAGGCAGCTGTTTGAAATTGGTGGTGGATATAAAGCCAAAGGACTGAAACCCAGTAATAGATGCGACTGGGGACGGTTATTCAATTATGACAGTCTACGGAGGACCTAGCTCCATCACATTAGTCTGTGATCTAACTGCAGCTGCTCACTCTGAGTCATATATGTAATTTATAAAGATTTTGTGTTTAGATTATGGTCCCATCCCCAAGGTATCTCATTATATAGATGCAAATATTCCAAAATCTGAAAAAAAATCTGAATTCTGAAGCACTTCTGGCTAGAAGCATTTCAGATAAGGGATGCTCAACCTGTAGTAAAAATATATTTTCTATTATTGAAATTGTCCTGCTGCATCATTAAAAATTAATAAATTATAAAATTATTTTTTTACAAAATAGAAAAAGTTCCCTTCAAATTTTATGGTTCATTAGCTGTTTTACACAAGTATCCTTTACTGCATTTTTTACACTTTGGCCTTCCAAAAATTATTTCTCAATGATAGGATCTGCTGAAGGGGCAGCAAAATGATTTAGAGATATAGGACTAAACTGTAATTACAGTGAACTGGTTATTTGTAACTAAAGGTTTAAAGATAGAATTCCAAGTTGGAGAAGGGAATGACCATCACAGAATGTAATACTGTTCCCAAAACAGGATATCCATCAAGATAATGCCCTGAATTACATCACCTTTTAACAAGTTCTAGAGAGAACGACTAGTTAACAGCATTATAAGAGATCATGTTTTTTCTAATTTATGAACTTGTATGCATCACAGGGCAAAATTTCCCTTCTTTGCCCTGAGCTAAAGGGCAGGATACATTTCATACATGGCACTGGGTGGCATTTCTAGCAGGATGCCATACAATTGAATGGAATTGCATAGAAAATTGAAAGGAAGTGGAGCTGCAGTTTAGCTTTTACTTATTAGTTAAAATAAATTCTTAAATAATAAAATAAATTTAAATTAAAAATAACAATTTCAAGTACTGTTAAATAATCTTAAACAAGAACATTTCCACTCTCAGAAATCACATGTAAATAGAGAAAAGTACAGCACAGAAACAGGCCTTTGGCCCATCTATTCCATGTCGAACCTTTTAAACTGTCTACTCCCATCAACCTATACCAGGTACATAGCCCTCTATACTACTAACATGCATGTAGCCACCCAAACTTCTCTTAAATGCTGAAATCGAGCTTGCATGCACCACTTGCACTGGCAGCTTGTTCCACACTTTCAGCGAAGAAGTCTCCCTCATTTTCCCCTTAAAGTTTTTTACCTTTCATCCTTAACCCATAACCTCTAGTTGCAGTCCCACCCAATCTCGGGGTAAATGCAAGCAGGCTTTTTCCACATTTGTACCCCTCAATGTTGTATATCTCTATCAAATCTCCCCTCAATGTTCTGTATTCCAAAGCTCAAGATAGGCTATAACATTTAAAAATACTTTCATTCTGAAGTGCTGGGTGGACAGTTCATCTCAGCTAAGTCTTCTGATTGCCACTATATTTACCCAATGGAATTCATTCCATGTGATAGCAAGTTTGTGCCAGGATTTCCAAAAAAGCAGGTCTTGATTTTCATTTCTGTGCATGTGCATTAGGGTTGCTGGTGCTTGCATGTCATACTTCCTGCTCTGATGTGGTAACGGATCAGATCTCTTGAGATTTGGATCCTTGGTCGTGCTGGTTAGTGCAGCATGAATGAAAACAATAATGTACATGACAGATCAAAGGCTATGGGATGAAAAGATGAAGGGAAAAATCAAGCACATAAACTGCATCTGGAGAAAGTTGGATTGTCTACCTGTTCACAAAGAGCTTTTTATGATCATCCATACTCTAGAAATAGTAGCACTTCTGGGCAGGCTATCCTCGAGGTCAAAATGCTTGCATCTCGTCAGTAATGACGAAACCAATTTCCAGCCATGATTACTTCAAAGAAAATAATCAATAAATATTCTCTGGTACAACTAATACTCAAAAATGAGAACCTAATATTTTGAAAGCAAACAGCTAAACTTACTCATAGGGGATCTCCAATCAACCCATGCATGTACAAGCACCACACGGTAAATGCACAGACAACATTTGGAGGTCAGTGGGTTTTAAATACTTGTGTTGCCATCAATCTAATTTCCTTGCCATCAACCCAGTTTCCTGTTACAAGTTTTTAAACAGACTATATCCTGTTTGTGAAAGAGATTGTTATCAAAGAACAGGTAGGCAATCCAACTTTCTCCAGATACAGATTATGTGCTTTATTTTTCCCCTTTGACTTTTCATACAGAGTACATTTAAGAAAAATATTAGCAAAATTACACAACTCCCAAAATTTCTCAACTAATATCATTTGTAACAAATTTTATGCCACGCACCTCACTTCCAAGTCAATAATTTGAATTATTTTCTTTCCTAGGTAATTATTTAACCCCAAAGAGCCTATATCAACATCAATAATGAAAAGTGTTTTGTTTCAAAACACAAAAACCAGTTGACATTTCAGGCCAAGACCCTTTTTCAGGGGGAAGATGGCAGAATAAAAAGCTAGGGAAAGGTGATAGGTGAAGCCAGGTGTGTAGGAAAGATAAAGGGCTAGACAGGAAGGAATTTGATGGGGGAAGTGGACCATAGGAGAAAGAGAAGGAAGAAGGACTATACCCAATTGGAATACAAGGTGTTGCTTATCCACCCAGCGGGTGGGCTCATCCTAGCACAAGAGGAGGATATGGACCGACAAGTCAGAATTGGAATGAGAATCAGAATTAAAATCTTTGACCACCCGGAAGTTCCACTGTTGGCAGCTGGAGCAGAGGTGCTCGACAAAGCAGCTTCCCAATTTACAATGGGTCTCACCAATGTAGAGGAGGCCGCACCGGACACAACAGACAACCCCAGCAAATCTGCAGATGAAGTGTTGCCTCACCTGAAGGACTGTTTGTGGCCCTGAATGGAGGTGAAGGAAGAGGTGCATGGGCAGGTGTGGCACTTTGGCTGCTTGCAGGGGTTTCTTTCAGTATACTTGTCATACAAGTTTACACTGGCAAGACACAGGACTTACAACCAATAGTTTAAAAAAAATTCTAAGCATAAGGTATTCTATCTAACACAAAACAGTATTAATGTGTTGCCACTTGTTTATCACTTCAAGATTCAAGTGCCTCTCGAACAATTTAAGCACTGAATGAACAATTCTCCTTCTCAGCAGGAAATGTTCTAAGCTCTGAGGCTATGCATTCTGAATATATAATTAGAATACTCCATCTTGCAGGTTAGGGAAGATCTGAAGCAAAACGGCTAGTGTCCCAACATCCGACAAAGATATGGGGAGATGGAAATTCAATGTGCATTCAAAATGAGAAATTGCAATTCACTTAGAAAGTCGAAGTGATTTGTCTCTAGAAAATTTACAACAGTCAGCACAGAAAAGTTAAAGTGCACAAAATATTTTGTTGAGAATGCAGAAAGATTCTATTACCATTTAGCAAAAGATAAACAGAATATGATGCTAGTGTAATGGCTAGCATAACACTTTACAGTGCTAGCCCCTGTACGCAAGGAGTTTGTACATTCTCCCCATTACCCCATGGGTTTCTTCTAGATGCTCCAGCTTCCTCCCACATTCCCAAAATGTACGGGTTAGGAAGGGTTAGTAATTTGTGAACATGCTACGTTGGTGCTAGGAGCACAGCGACACTTGTGGAATGTGTCAGGCACAGATGCAAACTGTTCTGATGTGCATGTGACGAATAAGGCTAATCTTCATCTTAAACCAAGCTCAAGAATTATAAACCAAAATAAAAACAGAAAATGTTGGAAACACTTGGGTCAGGTAACATCTGTTCAAAGAGCTGTATAAGTACTCTTTTGAAAGGCCTTCAATAAGATACCCCATTGTGAACAAAGTCAGGGATAGCATGTAGCAGAATGAATTGTTGTCCAGCTTTAACACAAAGGAAAAGGGGTAGCTTTACAAAGGTGGATACCAGTATTCAAGAGATATCATGGCTAGGACCAAGACTGATCACCAAATTACATTAATTGAGACTATGTTATCTACAACAATTTTAATCTCAAGGGTGATGAAAAATAAATAATACCGAGGAGGACTGCAGCAAACTACAGTAAGCCATTAGTAGACTAGTAGAATGGGAAAATAATTGCAAGGATATTCAATATGAAAATGTGAGGCAGTATCTTTTCATAGTAAGTTCAGGATTGTCACTGAATTTGCCAATCTAAATAAAGGACAAAGGTGCCATAGTATAGACACTCAAATCACCAAAATTTTTAAATTTCATCCCACAATTTATTTAGGCCCTTACCAATCCCTAAAAATTGTATTATAGAATGAAAGTTTATTTCAGCACACAGCAAGCCAAAAAGGAGGGTTTATTTCTGGAGCAACAGAATTGCAATGTGGCAGTAATGCTAAACTTGTACAAAACAGTGCTTATATACAACACAGTTCTGGTCACCATAGTGTGAAGGAGCATGAGACCATGCAGACATTACAATGATGCCACCAGAAATGTGCGGATATATATATCAAGAAAGGATATGAGGTGACTTAACAGAATGTGAAAGTTTTTAATAATAGATACAAATAAAATGTGAGTACAGGGAAAGGTTATCAATACAAGACTGTCACCAAGAAATCTTCTACATTTCTTTAGCCATAAAATGGCAAGAAGGTGAAACTTCCTAATTACAGGGAATGTTTCTGTCTCAATCTTGCTCACTTGACCTGGAACTCAGAGGTCAACTGTCATCCATTTCATCTGCCATGGGAGTTTTCCACCATCATCCTGGTAGCAGTGTACATTCTACCTCAGGCCATCGTTAGGCAGGAACTGGAGGATCTGAGCAATGTAATCAACAAGTATGAAACTGCACACATTGATGCCTTCCCTATCGTTGTGGGGGAATAACAACCAGGCCAGCTTGAAGTAGACTCTGAATAACTACCATCAACATATCACCTGTGGAATAAGAGTCGTCAACACACATGACCACTGTTATACCACCAAAAACACTTATTGTGCCATCTCACGCCCACACTTGGGAAAGTCTGATCACCTGGCTGTACTCCTACTCCCAGTGTATAGTCAAGAGACTAATGAGTGTAGCACCACTGGCGAGGACCGAGAAGGTATGGTCAAGGGAGGCAGAAAAGCGTTTACAGGATTGCTTTGAGTTGGTGGACTGGACAATATTCAGGGAGTCATCTTTGAGTCTGAATGAATACGCCACAGTTTTTAACAATTCTAATTGAGGTTAGAGAAGGAATCGGATGCATGCAAGCTCTAAGAGGATTTGCAGGACATTACTTCCTACAGACTGAAATCTAACATTATGAAGTCCCAGAAGAGCGCAACACTTTTTATGCAGCTTTGAAGGGGAGTAAAACTACACTTGTGCGGATCCCTGCAGCTTCTGGTGACCCTGTTATCAGTGTCTTGGAGGCTGATGTGAGAACAACTTTCAAGGTAAACCCTTGCAAGGTGTCAGATCCTGATGGTATACCTGATAGGGCTCTGAAAACCTGTGCCAACCAAGATAGAAGGTGTTCAAGGACATTTTCGATCTCTCACTGGTGCAGCTGGAGGTTCCCACCTTCTTCAAAAGGTTGACAATCATACCAGTGCCCAAGAAGAGCAGGGTGAGCTCGGCAGCTCTCACATCTACAACTACTTCTGCCTAAAGAAGAACCTGGATGTGCTGCAAATTGCCTATCGCCACAATAGGTCTACAGTGGATGCAGTCTCATTCACTCTGCCTTGGATTACCCAGACAACAGTAATACCTATGTCAGGCTGCTGTTTATTGATTACAACTCAACATTCAACATAAACCATACCCACAGTCTAATCAGCAAGCTCCAAAGCCTGAGCCTCAGTACCTCTTTCTTTAACTGGATCCTTGACTTTCTCACTGGGAGACCGCAGTCTGTGCTGGTTGGAAATAACATCTCCTCATTAACAATCAACACTGGCACTCCTCAAGGATACGTGCCGAGCTCACGGTCTACTCTTGGATGGTTAGGCAATGCTCAAAGGTCATCTATAAATTTGCCAATGACAACTACTGTTGGCAGAATTTCAGATGGTGATGAGGTGATGTACAGGAGTAAGACAGATTGGCTGGTTGAGTAGTGTCACAACAACCGTGCACTCAACATCAGTGAGACTGAGTCCAATTGTGGACTTCGGGAAGAGGAAGTTAAGGGAACACAAACCAGTCTTCATTGAGGGAAATGGTGAACAGCTTCAAGTTTCTCGGTGACAACATCTGAGGATCTCTCCTGGGCCCAACATGCTGATGCAATTAGAAAGAAGGCACGAGAGCAGCTATTTTTATTTTAGGATTTTGAGGAGAATTGGCATATCACTAAAGACACTCACAAATTTCTACAGACATACTGTGGAGAGCATTCCAACTGGTTGCATCACCATCTGCTATGGAAGGGTCACTGCACAGGACCAGAAAAAAAATGCAGTAAGTTGTAAACTCAGCCAGCTCCATCATGGGCACTGTCCTCCCCAGTATACAGGACACCTTCAAAAAGGTGATTTCTCAAAAAAAGGCAGCATGCATCTTTAAGGACCCCAATCACCCAGAACATGCCCTCTTCCAATTGTTACCACCAAGGTGGTGGTACAGGAACCTAAAGACACACATCAACATTTCAGAACAGCTTTTTCCCTCTCAGTCATCCTATTTCCTGAATGGACCCATGAACACTACCGCAGTATTTTTCCTCTTTTTGCACTACTTACTGTAATACATAAAAACAACAAATTACAATTACTTCTGCCTCAAAACAAATTTCCACAATATATGCCAGCGATATTAAACCCAATTCTGGATCAAATGACAAGCACACAAAGGAGAAGAGAACAGAGGATTTCACCAATACATATTGAAAAATGATGCAGGACAGCTTCTGCCGAGCAAATGTGTATTGCCAGTGCATACTAGACTAACCACATGCTGCAGAGTTCAGTTTTTTTTCCTAATGACACCTTTATTTCTTAGAACAATCATTTTCATTCCAAGCACTCCGGCTTCTGACTCTTCTATCAATGTAAACAATTTCTTATTATAATGATCAAGTGACTCTGAAACATTCTATCAAATGGGTTAACTTGATTTACCCTGGAATCATGTTGGCTTGCCTCAATTAATTTATTTTCCTCCAGGTGACAATCCTCACTCTCTTCTTTGAGAAAGGGAGTGATATTTACTATTAGTCATCCAGCACTGTTGCACACCCATCTCTCCCACAATCATTAAATATTCAAAGCGCATTGGAAGATAATGAACCATCAGCGTATCTACAATATCTCTTGTACTTTAAACAAAATTCCATCTCGCCTTGATGACTCAATTACTTCCATTCAGCTTTATTTGAAGTCTGGAAGTGTCATTTCCAGCCCCTCTCTCCCCCACCACCTTACCCAACCCTTTGATCCCTTTGCAAAATCCTCGCTCTCCAGCATTGAATATCATCTTTAATCACCTAATCAACTTAATCAGTCCCTCCCCTCCTTTTCTCTTTCCTAGCCCTCCTGAATACTGTATTGAAGAACATCAATGCACAGCCCCGCCCCTACTGAAGCCAGGTTTTTGTTTAGCTTTAGGATATAATGGAATATATCATATTCCCAGCTGGTTATCTCCGCCTGTAGTTCACCAACCTTATTTGCTATAGCTTGCATTCTCATACATGCATAATAAACCAAACAGTTACCGTAGATTTCGCACTACAGAGCGCACCTGATTAAAAGCCGCTGGCTCTAATTTTAGAAAGAAAATCAATTTTGTACTTGTACAAGCCGCACCGGATTTTCGGCCGCAGGTGTCCCACGTTGTAATATGAGATATTTACACAGAAAGATATTACACGTGAGGATTTTTTAACTTTTAGTTAAATCCATATGGTAACATAAACAAATACATATTGCAAATGCTTTTTTTCGAACCGTGCCTGTAACGCGGCTACTTTTAAATATACGTTGCGTATACTTTTTTACTGAACAACATTCCAATATCTCCTAACAACTGGTAAAAAATATATATACTGCAGCCTACCAGGAAAAGTTATTGATCGCCTTTAACTTAAAAGCAGCGTTCGCTCAGATCCAATGCCGCTCGCCCCCCAGCTTCCCGTTTATCGCAAACCGGTATTTCCCACAAGACGCGGCGAAACCGGGTGTGACGTCATAGCATCCCGCAATGTAGTACAGAAAACAAATATAGTTAAAACTCTTCTAACTTTAACTAGAAAATGAATTACTAAGCGAAAATATTATAAACTAAATAACTGCCATAAAGGCAGCACAATGCTTTTCTTCGAGTGTTTTCCATGTTGATGAGGGTGAGTACAAATGACTGATTTACAATAATTTAATTGTGAAAGTGCGCTTGATTTATCGTACAATTTCAATGGACCTCTGTGAACTACTCATCAATTTTATTGGTCTACTGTTACGAGGCAAAATGTTTTTGGTGGCATGAAAAAAAATCATGCATTAGCCGCACCGTAGTAAAGGCCGCAGTGTTCAAAGCTGTCAAAATGTGGGAAAAAAGTAGCGGCTTATAATCCGACATCTACGGTACTTCCATTTTCTTTGACTAGAGTAAAATCCTTGAAATGACCTAAACTACTTGTTCTTGTACTGATTGTTCTTGTATCTGTCTGATACTGATTATCAGAATATACCTTAATCTCTGCTACTGCCCTGGATCTTTTGCTTGTTCCTTTTTCTTTGTCCTCTTCAATACATCTAATTCATCTAAAACCCTATCATCTATTTCCAATTTAGTTATTTTCCCTATTGATTCTACCACTAGGTTCTCACCCCACTGCTGAACTAATTAAACTCTCCCAAACAGCAAATGCAAACTCCGCTGAAGGAATCAAACCAAACTGTTCCAAACTACCCAAGTAACTGAATTCCTTCATCCTTGAAATCATTCTAGCCATTCTATGCCTTTTTTTTTATATACATAAATACACTGTTTTGCTAATATCACTGTTCGGATTTTGAAATAGCAATTTATAAGAATTCTACATCTCAGTTGCATAAAGTATATCTTTAAAAGCAGACAATGACTTTTAAACACTACACTTCAAGACAGAGGAACTGAAAAATGTCAGTGCAATGAGAGCCATTTTGTATTGGCAGGATAATGCATGTGGCTGAACGGATCCACCACCGACTCCAGAAAGGGTATAGTGGTCCTGGCATGACATTCAAAATTGTAATTAATTTATTGGTAACTCAGTACCAAATTACTTCATAATTGGAATTTGCACTGCAATGGTACAAAATAACAGTAGTGTCAAAAACAAATGTAGGAAGAAATGGCACCAGTGAAACAACTACAATCCTTTAGTATGCCATTGTGCAAATACAGAAAAGATTATTTCTTGATATGTTTGTCATTGAAAGGAAGTACAGTTAATTCACTTAAAATAACAGATTTGGGTCGATCTTCAACACTATTCTTTCAAAGTGGAAAAAGGGCCTTCATCTGAAACGTCGACTATTAATTCATTTCCATTGATGAACAGTCATTCTGCTTGACCTGCTGAGTTCCTCCAACATTTTGCATGCGTTGTTTTGGATTTCCAGCATATGCAGAATCTCATGTTTATAACTTACATTAAGCTTTTTGCCAAGTCATAACCTAAATGCATAGTGCATGCTTACACACCAGGCAATTCAGTTATGAAAGAGTATTATATAGCTTTCACTTACCAAGACAAGCAAATTCAGCAAAACCTCAACAACAGAGTGCTACAGTCTAGCTTAATGCCAAGAAAATGTGCATAAATCCAGGTATAAAGGAATGCTATATTTCACTTTTAATTTCTCCTGTTACCAATTTGCTTATTCATAAATGCACAATTCACAAATATACTGTCTTGTTCTTAATCATTCAACAAATTAAACCAAAAAGCAAGAAAACAAAATTATCTGAAAGAAAAAAATTAGATACAAAACACCCAACTCATTATAAAGTTGTTCATATGGTACTAAGAGACAATAGACATTTTATCACAACTTCCACATGCTTAATCTTTCACGACCTCACCTCTCTCATCAGTCAAGTCCATGTAAAACCCTGCTTGATCCAAGTACTTTACATGGTCTCGAATTCCAAATTATATATTAAAGAGACTGGGACTTCTCTGATGAGGTATTGCTACACTAATTCAACTCAACTGTTTCAAGCAAAATACCAAAAAATTAGGCAAGGCCTACCAATACAGGTTTCAAAAATCAAACATTATATTCTGTAATGCATCAGCATCAAGTGAACAGCATGAACTGTCACCCCATTGAAAAGTGCCAGGTCCATTCCAGGGTTAATGTTTACAGCTCCAAGAGAAACTGAAGGCTCATATCATTCCCCCAAGAGAAATACAGAAAAGGAATGAAAAAAAAGGGAAAATGTTGATTCTCACACACTTGTGTACATATGCCCAAATAAGACCAAGTGTAACAATATCAAACACAAGGCATTCTGCAGAAGCTGGAAATCCAGAGCAACACAAAATGCAATTCAGATATGAGAATGGGGGGGGGGGGGGGAGAAAGAGAATGAGGGGAACAACAACAAAATATTAGCAGAAAGAGAAATCAATATTCATGACATCAGGTTGGTGAGGAGCTAGATGGAATACAAGGTGTTCCTCCTCCACCCTGAAAGAAGCCTCATCATGGCAAAAGAGCAGGCCACGGACCAACATGTCAGAATGGGAATAGGAATTACAAAGATTGGCCACTGGAAATTCTGCTTTTGGCTAATAGAGAGGAGGTGCTGTCCCACAATTTTATGTCGGGTCTCACCAATGTAGAGGAGGCTACATCAGGATAGAGTAGACGACCCCAACAGATTTGCAGGTGAAATGTTGCCTCACCTAGAAGGTTGTTTGGAGCCAGGAATGGAGGTAAATGAGGTGGTGAATGGGCAGGTGTAGTATTTCTGCTGCTTGCAGGGATATGTGCCAGAAGGCAGCTTAGTGAGGATGACAAATGGACAAGGGAATCAAACCCTGTGGGGGGGGGGGGGGGGGGAGGAGGAGAGAAGAGGTAAAGAAGTTTTTGGTGGTAGGATCCATTGATGATGGTGGAAGTTGCAGAGAATGACGTTGGATGTGGAGGCTCATGGGTTGGTAGGCAAGGAAAAGAGGAATTCAATCCCTGTTAAGGCAGTGGGAAAATGGGATGAGTGCAGATGCCCAGGAAATGGAGGAGATGCAAGTAAGGGCAGGATCAATGGTGGAGGAAGAGAAACCCTATTCTTTGGAGGAGGAGATTTCTGATGTCCTGGAAAGGAAAGCCCTATCCAGGAAACAGATGCAATGGAGACAAAGGAACTAAGAAAAGGAATAGCATTTTTACAGGAGACAGGGTGGGATGAGGTAAAGTATAGTCAAGCCATCCATTGGAATCTGTAGATTTAAAAAATGTCAGTAGAGTGTTTCCAGAAGTGGAGATACAGCCAGAAAGGGGTGAAAGGTGTCAGAAATGGACTGTGAATTTAAAGACAGGGTGAAAGTTGGAAGCAAGATTGATTAAATTGATGAGCTCAACATGAGTGCAGAAGCAGTAATCACTATAGTGGAGGAAGAGTTGGGGAGCATTCCCAGAGAAGGCTTGGAATATGGACTGTTCTATGTAGATATGAAAAGGCAGGGATAACTGGGGCCCATGGCAAAAAAAAATCAGCACAATTAACTGGAACAAAAAAAAAGAACAAAAATATATCTTCGCTGCTACACTACACTTTCCTTAGAAAGGCTATTATAAAATCAGGTGCAGCTTGAAAGATATCAAACTATAAAAACTAAGATGAACAAAGACTTAAATACGTCTTTATTTTATACAATTACAGGGTATTGCCAAGTTCAAAAAAAATCCAACCAAAAAAATTTATGCTACATGCAATTATTAAAATAAAGCAGAGGTATGAACAGCCAATTTAAACTCCTAAAGGGACTCAAAAGAAAAGCAAGTGATATAAATCAAGATGATCTGTGTGAAGGATTAGACAATATACAGGAAAATCCCTCCTGCTCTTCTTAGAATTAAAACACGTTAACTTAAGATGCAGATGGAATGAAAATACAATAGAGGAAAAAAACTTCACTAACGTTATTATTACTTCAACATTCTCTCTCCAAACACTATGCATTTTTTAAGAAAAATTTCCAGAACATGGGGTATTTTGCTTCCATTGTGGGGCTTGAATCTATAATGTTCATTCTAAAGTCCACGTCACCATTTTACATCAACACAACCATCAATTTCCTAAGAAAATGAAGCAGTTATTTACTTAGTGTAATACAGCTCAACTTATATGAAACCACGTCACACCAGTTTGCAGATGATACAAAGATCGGTATTGCTATGGATAGCATAGAGGACTGGCAAAGAATACAGCAGGACATTCTGTGCTACTAGAAAGCTTGTGAACCCTGTAGAATTTTTTCTATTTCTGCATAAATATGACCTGAAATGTGATCAGATCTTCATGCAAGTCCTAAAATTAGATACAGAGAACCCAATTAAATAACAGAAAGGCATTACATTAGTTCATTTATTTATTCAGCAAAATGACCCAATATTACATGTATTTGTTGGGAAAAGTATGTGAGCCTCTGGGGCAATGCTTCTACAAAAGATATTTGGAGTCGGGTATTCAAATCAATGAAAGGAGATTGGAGGTGTGGGTTGTAGAGATGCCCTGCCCCATAAAAAAACAGTCAAAGCCCACACTTCTCAAGAAAGATCTGTTTATGTGCACTATGCCTTGATCAAAACAACTTTGAAGAGGACCTTGGAAGAATTGTAGAGATGCATGAAGCTGGAAAAGGCAACAAAGGATTTCTAAAGACCTGTGTGTTCAATAGTCCATAGTAAGAGAAATAGTCTGCAAATGGAAGAAATTCAGTACTGTTGCTACTTTCCCCAAGAGTGGGCATCCTACAAAGATCACATCAAGAGCACAATGTGCAATGCTGAAGATGATGAAAAAGAACCCAAGAGTAACAGCAAAAAACCTGCAGAAATCTCTAGAACTTGCTGTAGTCTCTGTTCATGTGTCCATTATAAGAAAAACACTGAGCAAGAACGGTGTTCATGGAAGGATACCACTGCTCTCCAAAAAAAAAAATTGCTGCATATCTCAAGTTTGCAAAAGACCACCTGGATGTTCTACAATGCTTCTGGGACAATGTTCTGTGGACAGATGAGAGAAAAGCTGTCTTTTTGGCAGAAGTGTATATTGTTATGTTTGGAGGACAAAAGGCACTGCTCACCAACACCAAAACCTCATCCCAACTGTGAAGCATGGTGGAAGGAGCATCATAGTTTGGGGCTGCTTTGCTGCCTTAGGGCCTGGACAGCTTGCAATCATTGAGGGAACAATGATTCAAAATTGTATCAAGGTATCTTACAGGAGAATGTCAGGGTAAACACGAGGAAATCTGCAGATGCTGGAAATTCAAACAACACACACAAAATGCCGGTGGAACACAGCAGGCCAGGCAGCATCTATAAAGAGAAGCACTGTCGACATTTCGGGTCGAGACCCTTCGTCAGGACTAACTGAAAGGAAAGATAGTAAGAGATTTGAAAGTAGTGGGGGGAGGGGGAAATGCAAAATGATAGAAGACCGGGGGGGGGGGGGGGGGGGGGGGAATGGGGGGGGGGGAATGAAGCTA
Source organism: Hemitrygon akajei (assembly GCF_048418815.1). Taxonomy (NCBI): domain Eukaryota; kingdom Metazoa; phylum Chordata; class Chondrichthyes; order Myliobatiformes; family Dasyatidae; genus Hemitrygon; species Hemitrygon akajei. Next base: position 129,463,241 of record NC_133134.1, read on the forward strand.
AGAGCTGGAAAGGTGATTGGTGAAAGTGATACAGAGCTGGAGAAGGGAAAGGATCATGGGACGGCAAGCCTCGGGGGGGGGGGGGGGGGAGCACCAGAGGGAGATGGAGAACAGGCAAACAACTAAATATGTCAGGGATGGGGTAAGAAGGGGAGGAGGGGCATTAATGGAAGTTAGAGAAGTCAATGTTCATGCCATCAGGTTGGAGGCTACCCAGCCGGTATATAAGGTGTTGTTCCTCCAACCTGAGTGTGGCTTCATCTTGACAGTAGAGGAGGCCATGGATAGACATATCAGAATGGGAATGGGACGTGGAATTAAAATGTGTGGCCACTGGGAGATCCTGCTTTCTCTGGCGGACCGAGCGTAGGTGTTCAGCGAAACTGTCTCCCAGTCTGCGTACCCAGTCAGGGTAGCAGTTCGTCACCTGAAGCTTAATAAAAGTTGGATAATGCAACAAGCCAATGATCCAAAAGGCAGTAAATCAAAAAATTTGTGTTTTGGAATAGCCGAGTTGAAGTCCTAACCTTAATCCTATAGAAATGTTGTGGAAGGACATGAAGCAAGCAGTTCATGCAAGGAAGCCCACCAACATACCAGAGTTGACACACACAAAATGCTGGTTTGAACGCAGCAGGCCAGGCAGCATCTATAGGGAGAAGTGCTGTCGACGTTTTGGGCCGAGACTCTTCATCAGAAGCAGTTTTGTAAGGAGCAATGGCCCAAAATTCCTACAAGTTGATGTGCAGGATAGATCAACAATTACCAGAAACATTTGGTTAAAGCTATTGTTGTACAAGGGGGTCACACCAGTTACTGAAAGAAAAAGTTCACATACTTTATCTAACACATACATGTAAGGGCCAGACCCTTAACAGTGTTGATGAGTAGAGGGATCTCGGGGTCCAAGTTCATAGCTCCCTTAAAGTGGCTACACAGGTTGATAGGGTAGTTAAGACATATGGTATGCTTGCCTAAACATCAAGTCATGTTTTAGCCTTATAAAACTCTAGTTAGGCCAGATCTGGAGCACTGCAGTTCAATCGCTCCCGTGATACAAATAATGTCAAAGCTTTGGAGAGGGTGCAGAAGAGTTTCACCAGGAAGCTCTCTGGATTGGAGGTCATGTGCAATAACAAGGTTGGATAAGCTTTCGCTGTCTTCTCTGGAGCAACAGAGGCTGAGGGCATATCTGATAGAAGTTCACAAGATTGAGAGGCACAGATAAATAGAAAAGACAGCAACCTTCCTCACCCCCCACCCCCCCCCCCCCCCCCAGAGTTGAAATGCCTAATCCAGAAGAAATGCATTTAAGGTGAGTGGGTAATTTCAAAGGAGATGTGATGGAAGTGTTTTTTTTCCTTTACAGAGTGGTGGGTGTTTAAAATGCCTTGGCAGATACATTCAGAACTTTTTGATGTTTTGATAGGCACATGAATGTGAGGAAAATGGAAAGAAATGGACATTGTGCAGGTAGAAGGATTAGATTAGTTGGCCATTTGTTTACTAATTTAATGTTGTTTGAACCAATTGAGGGTCAAAGAGCTTGTTCTTGTATTGTTTTGTTCTATGATCTATTAACCCTCTAGAAAAACTTAGGAAGTCTATAAAAATTTTAGTTCAATGTCTTACACAAGCACACTCCTGTTCAACCTTTCTAGTTCCCATATTAAATAATTATGGCAGATTAAAATAAGTAATAAAGAACATCTTTATCAAATAAATAACTGACCTACAAAATCTCTTGTATTACAGCTAGGTAACTTGGGTTTAGTTGTCTTTATAGTACTGGCTGAATCAAATCATTAAAAAAAACCTGTTGCAACTATAGTCATTGTCTGAAAAATATACCGAATAGTTCAATTATATATCATATGCCACTTCAGAATCAATATGGAGAGTTCAGCATAGAGTTTATCAACTAGGAGTTCAAGAGAACAAGACCATAGATTTATATTTATATATCACATGTATCAAAACATACTGTTTGCATTAACAACCAACACATCCACGGGTGAGCTAGGGGCAGCACGCAATTGTCACCATATATTCTGGTGCTAACATACCATACCCATAATGTTGCATAGAACAAAACATGACAAGCAGCAAAACAAGCCCCTTCCCCATCCATCCCAGCCACCGAGAATAGCCTTCAACCCCAGGTCAGGTAGCCTCCAGTCCTTGCTCATGCATTCTCATACTCACAGACATCATGTTTCCAACTTCAGATTTCACCCCAGAACCATAAAAAAAGGAAATGAGGTAGACCATTTAACCTCAAGCCTGATACACCGTTCAATAAGATTGTGGCTGGCCCAACCTTCCTCGTCCTTTCTTGCCCCAACCCCAAAAACCTCCACTCTCCTACTGATTATAAAAATTTGCATCTCAACTTTAAATTTATTTTGGATTCAACCTCCATTGCTTTCTAGAGTACCAGGAATTTTTTTTTAAAAAGTGTACTTTGAGGGGGAAAATTTTACAATCTTACATGGACACACCCTTTTCTGAAACTATGCCCTCTGGTCTTAGATTCTCTGATGAGGGAAAGAAACATTCTTCTAGTAACTACCTTGTCAAGCCTCTAAAGGATCTTAAGTCTCAATAACATAGTATTTAATTATTCTAAATTCCAATGAGTTACATCCGATTCAAAAACCAAAGCACACTACAGAATCACTCCTATGCAAGAGTATCTAAATATTAATAAAGTAGACATATCAATTTATGCAAAAAAAGGGTGCCTGGCAAGCTGAGATCTGGACATAATTGAACTTATTGGGCAGATTTAGACTATTATATCAAAGGTACAAAGTTCAGATGTATTCTAATAATATTTGGCTATGTAACTACACACTAACAATTGATAAATCCACAATACATATTTTAGAAAGCATTTGACTACATGTGTTATTCAAACTTCGTATTTTTAAAAAGATGTAAGTAAAAACTGCACTTAAAGACATGGATAGCAGTACTAAACTAAAAACAAAATGAATTCTGAATATTCCATGCCTAAACATGTATGATAATTAAAACACTGGGAGGAACAAATGTTCTCAATTTCTATTTCAGCTCTTCTCCAAAAACCCATTTGTGTCAGTGCAATAAAAACATGGCATTTTTACTACGTGACCAATGCTCAGTCATTCGAAGTCTAGGGATTTGCCCACACCTCAGAACAAAGGCACATTGCCTCATGTAGCAACTCGTCCCTGTTCATTCCTGAGCTTTAAACTACTTCATCTAACAGGTAACTGCAACTTGTATTATTGACTTTTCATGTGAGTTCACACTGAATTGCCAGAGATTCAAGGCATGAAAGAATGTAGCTTTCAAACCATTTGTCCCAATTTAATACCCAATGTCCTAAATAATTTGTTAATGTCATGAACTCTCATTTAAAACAAAATTGCACAACAAGCTTTGTGTCTACTAAATATTCGACAGTTAATATTGCCAATTAAATCTGCAATTTGGTACAATCTTCAAAACAATCTCTTCAAATCAATTTTTTCCAATCTCTGGAATCAGTCAAACAATGCCAACTGAATGCTCCTGAGGAAATGCCTGCCTGGTTCTTCAAGTAATTGATGATACAGAAATATAACATGCAAATGAAAGTGAAATTCTTGCCATTTTTCATTTTGAGCTATTCAGAATTTTTCACAGCCTTAAGAAATGAAAATGTTTGAGTATAACTGGTTTTACAATCACTATAGGAGCCAAATGAGATTCAACTGCAACTCCTCAGGTAATGATGCTATCATGGATATGTGCAGTATACCTTGAATATTCACAAAGAGGCCGATGATTACATTCATTCCAAACAAATGGCAAATTACAACAATTTCAGATAAGAATAGTCGGTCAAAACCATCATAACTTGACATTTATTTTATTTATTCCTTTCGAATATCCTGGAGTTTACTACTGACAACTTTTAAAGACTAACACACAGGAGGAGAATTTGGCCATTTGCTCAGCCATTCAATCGTGGATAATTATTCCCCTTCAATCCAATTCTTCTTCCTTCCCTCTGTAACCTTTGACACCCTTATTAAGAATCAATGATCCTCTGATTTAAATATACCCCATGACTTAGTCTCCACAGTCGCCTGTGACAACAAATGCCGCAGATTCACAACTTACTGGCTAAAGAAATTTTTCTTCACCTTTTTCTAAAGGGTCATCCTTTTATTCTGAGGCTATGCCTCTGTTCCTCAGGACCTAGATTCTTCAAATACCAGAAACGTACTCTTCATGTCCACTCTAAACATGCCATTCAATATTTGGTGGGTTTCAATGAGATTTTCCACCTCCCAAATCCTTCTAAACTTTATGGAGTACAGGCCAAGTACTAACAAATGCCCCTCCTACTTTAACCTTTTATCGTTGGAATCATCCTCACAAACCACCCAAGTTCTTCTGCAGACAACTCTTTCCTTAACACCAGCTGTACTACCCATCTTTGTACGACACACAAACCTTATCACAAAGCTACGAATTAATAGAAAATAGTGGGCCCAATACAGTCCCTTGAGAGACACCACTAGTGGCAGCCAACTAAAAGAGCCCCCCTTTATTTCCACTCTTTGGCTGACTGACAGAAGGCAATCTTCTATCCATGCCAGTACCTTCCCTGTAACATAGATTCTTAACTTGTTTAGCAGTCTTATATGCAGCACCTTGTCAAAGGCCTTCTAGAAATTCTCGTGAACAACATCCACCGACTTTCCTTTCTCAATCTTTCTTGTTAATTCCTCAGAATTCCAACAGATTAATCAGGTTGCCCCTTAAGGAAAGCATGTTGATCTTGGCTTATTTTCCCATGTGCCTCCAAGTACTCTAAAATGTTATCCTTAATAATGGACTCTAACATCTTACCAGCACTGAAGTTAGGTTAACTGGCCTATAATCTCTTTTAAATGAACCAGATATACAAAACTGTGTCAAGAAAGGATGGAAGCTGTGCATTTTGTCAAATGTACGACTTTCCTGAAGACATTCCATCATCACAAAGTACAAGTCATGAGTATGATGGAATACAATCCAAAAACATATTATCCAGAACAAAGCCCTCTTGACTGGCAACTAGTCCATCTTCCTAAGCATTAGCAGCACACAACCACAAGATGAAATGCATTATTTCAACACAGCTTCTTCTGCAAAACCTGTTATTTCTACTAACTAGAAGAACGTAGACGGGCACCACAGTAGTGTAGCAGTTAGTGCAACGCTATTAGTTCAGGACGGAGTTTAGAGATTCTTCTGTGAGTTTGTACATCCTCCCCGTGATATGCCTGGGTTTCCTCTGGGAGCTTCAGTTTCCTCCCACTGTTCAAAAACATACAGGTTAGTAGGTAATTATAAATTTTCCTGTTAGGGCTGAAGGTGTGGTTTGTTGGGCAGTGCAGCTCATTGGGCTAGAAGGGCCTATTCTGCACTGTTTCTCTAAATTAAAGACAACCAGTACTGTTCATGGGTATTCAAGCACACTGCTGAATGCAGTTCTTCCAACACTGCATCATTAAAATCCTGAACTCACTGCCAAACTTCACTGTAACTTTGTGAAAGCTCAGCATCTTCCCAACAACTTAAGTAGGATGGTACATAAATGTCAGACTTTATTGTAATGCATGCATCAACAAATGAATATAGTGTGTTAACATTGGAAAAAAGCAATTTAATGCACAGGAATCAGAAATGAAGCTGTAAAAATAAAAACAAAATCAGTGATGTTACAACCAACTACTGTGACATACAGGTCATCCAAAACCAAAATAAATTGTCAACATGTGCAAAAAAAAATTTGACCAGTGCAACTCCTGTGTGATGAGAGAATGAGAATGCACAAAATTTGTTCAAGTGAAAATATTGCAAATTGAAGAAACATTCCCTAAACAGTCCATACCAGTATTAAAAATGCCAAAATGTCAGAAATGTGCAAGATTGTGGGGTGGAGGGGAACACTTTTCCACAAGTTTATTGCAAAGCATTTGCCAAAGAGCAAAAATTAACACCTGGGAGGGATGAAAGGCTGTAACATTACGACCTTTTCGCAATTACATAATCTAAATTTTACTCGGGTTGCCACTTCCCCTTTAGTCAATCAGGAATGTTAAGATTATGTATAACAAGCAAAAACAAAGCAACATTGACAGAAATGTCAGATACATACAAGTCAGTCAGCATACAAGTCAGAAGAAAGAAATGTTTTCGGTTGATGACCATCAAAACAGCTAGATGACATCTGGACCATATCTCCTGTGAAGTTCTCTACATGCAACAGTGAGTTGCTGAGTAGAGGCCAAGTAGTTCCTTCAATGCAGAATAAAACAAACAGTGACCTATCCCATTCACACAATTTGGCTGCTAGCTCCAGACAGCATGCTTTCTATGGTGCATTGATAAAAACTGCCACGGGTCAACAGGGATATTCCATTTTTTTTGTAGTATTTTATTGAAAAGTAGTGCTCAAAGAAACTTACAGCTGAAGTGGGAAAGAAGCAACAATTAATCTCAAAGTAGTATCCGTGCACATGACAGCCCACAAAAAGGATAAAGGCTACAGCCTTCCTCTTTTCCCTTATCCTTCTTAACAGAAGCCTAGTTTAAATGACAGCTAGATTACAATGAATTAAAAAAGGCATATATTTTTGAGGTTCTAAAATAGCTAAAGCAGCACTTGAATTTCAGGCCTTATCAGATGGAAGTTCATTTTCACATTCAAAATTTCACTCCACTGTACCACTCCAAAATGCCCATTAACATTCAGAGTTATTCACAATTCCTAAACTTGTGGCTCACTTTTAACTAAAACTTTTTCCAACTAAATTCTGCGTTCAGACTTCACTGCTCAGCTCGCCAAAAACATTAATGTATCAAACAAAAATCACAACAAATCATTCTCTATAGGCAGAGCTCAGTATTCAGGATCTCCCACAATGCAAAATTTAGTTTTCTTCCTCAAATATATGCCAGAATAGCTCTACTTAGAAAAATAAATGACTGCTTTAACATCACTTGAATGGACTGCCAAAGCCTCAGTACAAGAGGACATTGGTTGCTCTACAACACGCAAAAGTAACATACTGCCAACAGGTGAAGATGTAGTCAGAGTGCAAGTAAAAACAGGCAATCAGAAATTTTTCTTCAGAACTCAACCTATTGTTTCAAATTTGTGTGAAAATAACAAATAATGAAATGGCTTCGGGAACACTATAACAAAGAGCTGCACTTTCTGATACAAGTGTGAATAAAAATGCTGCTGAAAATATTCCACAATTCAGAAATTTTACCAAAACCTTTCCTATATTGTCAAATATTTAGAAATAAATTACTAAATAATCTCCAACAACCAATATTCTCAGTTATGAGTTAGTCCCTTCATTTTTGGTATCGTTGATACAGTTTTACTTCTACCTCAATAAACCATAAGACAAAGGAGCAGAAGTCGGCCATTTGGCCCATCGAGTCTGCTCCACTCAATATTTGAAGTATACTTCAATAATTGAAGTATAAACCTCAATATACTTCAGGAAACACAAATTTCTCACATCAGTGAAAATTGCATTAATTTTTACCAAAACAATGTCATTGAATCACAGATATACAGCATGGAAATAGGCTCTTTGGGTCAAATGGGCCATGCCAAACAAGATGCTTCATCCAAGCTACTCATATTTACTAGTTTTTGGCACATAACTTCCTAAACCTTTCCAATTCAGAATCAGGTTTAATATCAGTGCACATTGTGAAATTTGTTAACAGCAGTGCAATGCAACACATAATATAGAAAAAGATGAACGTGCCTGCCCAACTGCATTTAAAAAGTTGTTGCTACAACCTGCCTCAACCACTTCCATATAAAAACATAAGATATAGGAGCAGAAGTAGGCCGCTTGGCCTATCGAGTCTGCTCCACCATTCAATCATTGGCTGATCCAATTCTTCCAGTGATCCCCACTCCCCGCCTTCTCCGCATACCCTTTGATGCCCTGGCTAATCAAGAACCTACCTCTGCCTTAAATTCACCCAATGACTTGGCCTCCACAGCCGCCCATGGCAACTTACCACCCTCTGACTGAAGTAATTTCTCTGCATCTGTTCTAAATGGACGTCCTTCAATCCTGAAGTCATGCTCTCTTGTCCTAGACTCCCCTACCATGGGAAATATCTTTGCCATATCTAATCTGTTCAGGCCTATTAACATTTGGAATGTTTCTATGAAATACCCCTTCATTCTCCTGAACTCCAGGGAATATAGCACAAGAGCTGCCAGACGTTTCTCATTCAGTAAGCCTTTCATTCCTGGAATCATTCTCATGAATCTTCTCTGAACCCTCTCCAATGTCAGTATATCCTTTCTAAAATAAGGAGCCCAAAACTACATACAATACTTCAAGTGTGGTCTCACGAGTGCCTTATAGAACCTCAACATCACCTCCCTGCTCTTATATTCTATACTTCTAGAAAAGAATGCTAACATTGCATTTGCCTTCACTGCTGACTCAACCTAGAGGTTAACCTTTAGGGTATCCTGCACAAGGACTCCCAAGTCCCTTTGCAGCTCTGCATTTTGAATTCTCTCCCCATCTAAATAATAGTCTTCCCATTTATTTCTTCCACCAAAGTGCAGGACCATACACTTTCCAACATTGTATTTCATTTGCCACTTTTTTTTTACCCATTCCCCTAAACTATCCAAGACTCTCTGCTGGCTCTGTTTCCTCAACACTACCTACTCCTCCACCTATCTTTGTATCATCGGCAAATTTAGCCAGAAATCCATTAATCCCAAAGTCCAAATCACTGACATACAACGTAAAAAATGGCGGTCCCAACACTGACCCCTGTGGAACTCCACTGGTAACCAACAGCCAGCCAGAATAGGATCCCTTTATTCCCAATCTCTGTTTTCTGCCAATCAACCAATGCTCCACCCATGCTAGTAACTTCCCTGTAATTCCACGGGCTCTTATCTTGCTGTAGCCTCATGTGTGGCACCTTGTCAAAGGCCTTCTGAAAATCCATTCCAACAACTTTCCAACCACTGATGTCAGGCTAACAAGTCTATAGTTTCCTTTCTGCTGCCTCCCACCATTCAGCGGAGTAACATTTGTAATTTTCCAGTCATCCAGTACAATGCCAGAATCTATCGATTCTTGAAAGATCACCATTAATGCTGCCACAATATCTCCAGCTACTTCCTTCAGAACACGAGAATGCATTCCATCAGATTAATCCACCCTCAGACCATTAAGCTTCCTGAGCACCTTCTCAGTCATAATTTTCACTGCACATACTTCACTTCCCTGACACTCTTCAATGTCCGGTATACTGCAGATGTCTTCCACTGTGAAGACTGATGTAAAATATGCATTCAGTTCTTCTGCCATCTCTGCGTCTCTCATTACAATATCTCCAGCGTAATTTTCCATTGGTCCTACATCTACCCTCAACTCTCTTTTACCCTTTCTATACTTAAAAAAGCTTTTAGTATCTTCTTTGATATTAGTCGTCAGCTTCCTGTAATAATTCATTCTTTCCTTCCTAGGACATTCTTAGTTTCCTTCTGCAAGTTTTTTAAAAGCTTCCCAATCCTCTATCTTCCCACTAGCTTTGGCTTTTTTGTATGCCCCCTCTTTTGCTTTTACTTTGGCTTTGACTTCAGTTGTCAGCCATGGTAGTGTCCTTCTTCCATTCAAAAATTTCTTATTTGGAATATAGCTTATTCCATATAGATTTCATTCTTTGTGTAAAAAAAGTTGCTCCTATTAAATTTTTCCCTTTTCACCTGAAACCTCTGCCCTCTAGCTCCTTGATACTCCAATGCTCTACCATGATTTAATGCACCTCCATATATTTTTTTAAAAAAATCACTTTTCTGTCCCCTGCATGTTAAGGAGTGAAGTCCTAACCTGAACAGTCTCTCCCTAAAACTCAACCCAAGTCCTGGAAACATCTTTGTAAACCTTTTCTGCACTTTTTCCAGTTGAATAACATATCTTACAGCAGGGTTACCAAAAGTGAACAATTCTTTGTGCAGCCTCAGTGTCCTGTACAAATGCACTATAACCTCCTAATGTCTATATTTAATGCTCTAGGTAATGACTAATGAAGACCAACATGTAAAAAGCCTTTTTCACTACCAAGTAGTACCAAAGTCACCTGCAGAGAAGCGATGTACAAACCTCTAAAGGGGCCATAGCAATCCAAAGTACTACAGCCAATGAACACAAAAATGCCCACATTTGTAAATGTTAATTACTTTTGGGGGGGGTAAAAATGTTCACAGCATCAAACCATTACTCAAGATGTCAACTAAAGTATGATGAAGGACTTGAATGAATGACAATAAATAACCTCATTGTTAAAATTGTAGGATATATCCATTATAAAATATAGTCACTGATGCTGCATTTGGGTTCTTATTTAGGAACACAAGAAATAAAAGCAGAAGCAGGCCATCTGGCCTGTTACTTTCCCCACCCCAAAGCCTGGAAAAACAGTTATTTTGGAAGGCATGGAGGGCTATAAAGCGAGCACAATGTATTTATTTAACATCTGTCCCTTCTCCAATATAACAGAGAGAAATACCTTTTCTTCCTCCCCCTCTCCTCAAAAACACTTGACAGCATACCCAAGATAGCATATAGCTTTCTTGTAACATCAAGCAACAGCTTCCTTTTGGTTTTGGACCAGAGAAACATAGCAAACGCAATTAAATTGATCTTTAATCAAAAACAGTAAGACTTCATAACAAACAAAATTAAACAAAAAAATCTTTAAATGAGGTGTGTCATCTCTGGTATCACGGATTTCCCCAAATCTACCCAAATGTAATTATATCTAAATGTTCTCAGTAAAAAGTTATTTTAATAAGCCATATTAATCAAAACAGAGAAATGCAAGGTCATTCACTTTGCTGGGGAAAATAGAAAAGCAGGTCTTTTTTGAATGGTGAGAGATTAACAGTTACAGAAAGCACAAAATATACAGATTCAGTAAGCAATCTTGTAAAGGAAAAAAGTATGTTTTTATTGCAAGTGTATTTGAGTACAATGATAGAAACATTACATTCTGGAATACTGCTTATAGGTCTGGTCTCCTATCCAAGAGAAAAATACACTTGTGGAGAATGCAGAGAAGATTCATCAGAATGATTCTTCAGACTGCAGTTTGTTATGAGGAGAAACCAAGCAGGCCAACATCTCATTTATAAAAGTGAAGGATGATCTCATTGAAATGAATAAAATTCTTAATGGGCTTGACAGGATAACTACTGAGCTGGTGGCATCCTGTTTGAACATAGAACAGAATCCACAGCACATTACAGGCCACTTAGCCTACAATGTTGTGCCAATCATGTAACCTACTCCAGAAACTGCCTAGAATTTTCCTACCATGTAGCCCTCTATTTTTCTAAGCTCCATGTACCTATCCAAGATTCTCTTAAAAGACCCTATTTTGTCTGCCTTTACCACTGTTGTTGGCAGTGCACTCCACACTGTGAAAAACTTACCTCTGACATCCCCCTTATACTTACTTTCATGCAACTTAAAACTATGACCCTCGTGTTAGCTGTTTCAGCCCTGGGAAAAAGCCTCTGGCTATCCACACGATCAATGGCTCTCGTCATCTTATAAACCTATATTAGGTCACTTCTCATCCACTGTCACTCCAAGGAGAAAAGGCCAAGTTCGCGCACCCAAGTGGGGTTTAACTAAGGTCTTGTGTAGCTGTAACATTACGGCTCATGAACTCAATCCCACAGTTGATGAAGGTCAAACACATGATATGCTTTCTTAACAACACTGTCAACCTGTGCAACAGCTTTGAGTGTCCTATGGACACAGACCCCAAGATCTTGCTGATCCTCCACAATGCAGAGTCTTACCATTAATATTATATTCTATCAAATTTGGTGTAAGAGATAGCACCTATAATGACAAACAGGATAGGATTCACTACCCAATAGGCACATGCCAGCTTAGTCATTGAGTATATTCAAGATAAGGACTGATATCTTTTCACCATAAGGGAATTCATGGATATGGGATCAAAATAAAATAAACATTGCTTCTGCAAATAAGGATTAAAATAAGAGACTTGTGTCATATACTGTGTGAACATGAAATCCTAAAATGAAATAAGAACTGAAAGGGAAAGATTTGAAAAAAAGCACAGAACTTTCATGTGAGCATTAACACTTTAAAAACAAAGTTTCACATCAATAAATGAGGGGGAAGGAAGCAAAAGTCAACTGGGGTAAGAGCGAAGGTACCGGTACTTATTTTGAATTAACATTTTTCCAAGTTTTTCCACAAATGAAGAGATAAGCAACTTGCCTTTCCCAGAAATATCTAAGCAAATTCAGTTGAAATTTTGGATAAACAAAACAGTGCCAAAATACAATTTGCTGGGACTGATGTTTCAAACACTGCTGCAACAGATTAGGAGATATTTAGGGCATTAATAACTATCATTATGGCTTCAACAGACAAGAATTAATGTTTGTTTGTGCTATCACTTTTGAATAAGTGTACCAGAAAACCCAGTAAACATTGCAAAGTGGTAGCACAGGTGAGTATTAACTCAGAGGATTTCCTTCCTCTGACAATGAATTATGGAACAAAACATGGCTAAGGGAGGGATGCCATGACAACATTAGCACTATAGTTAAAATGGATAAGTAATCTAAAGGCTTGGACTAATAACCCCAATACATGTTCAAGACAAAAATCATACAATAGGTTTGCTCCCAATTAACTTGCACCTCAATTTTTAAATTCATTCATTTTCAAATTCCTGTGTGTCAAAATGACACAGCACAGAAACAGGCTCTTCAACCCACTGAGTTTGTGCCACCAACCACCATTTACACTGATTTCTTTTGGTAAATTCTCACCACAATGTCACCAATTCCCTGCAACTTCCACCTTCAGATTGGGGGAATTTACAGTGGACATGGAAAGTAAACCAGAGCAGCCAGGAAACACACAGTTACAAGGGGAACATGGCAATTTCAGATATACAGCACTTGAAGTCAGGACTGAACCCAGGTCTCTGGAGCTGTAAGTCAGCAAACAGATCTTCCTGCCATAGCTTGCTCTTCCTTGTCTATTATCCTCTGCAGCCACCCTCTATGACCATACTCAAATTTAAATACTTTCACCATGGCCTTACCTTCAACTTCTCAACTCCTAAATTCTAGAATTCCCATTCTAGATCTCTGCAACACCCTAGCCCCTTGTCTCCAGGATACCTCTTAAACCCCTCTTTAGCCTTGCATTACAACATTTAGTTATTGCCTCCATTCTGACTTCAGATCTTTGCTATATTAAAAAGCAAAGTATTCAATTTGTTTTTTTTAAAAAAAGCAAATTGTTATAACAAGCCAAATGCAGGCATATATTGCCCAAGTCCACTATCTTTGTGAAGGCTAACCAACATTTGGCTCTTGAAACCCTAAGTTTATATCTTCAAGGCCAAGTTTCTCCCCAAAGATCATTACCACCCTCTAACCATCTCCCACTCTAGAACCCACAGGAGAGATACGGGCTCTGGGATTTACGTATGTATATTCCCACCATTCTTCACCACTATGTGTGTCCTTTGCATACAAATTGTGAATTCAGATCTACATGTAGGAACCGTGGCTACTGCATGGAATGGCATTTTTTATGTTTGAGTTTTATTTGATCTTTAGGAGAGGAATTGATTTCCAGGATAGAGTCAAATGAAGAAACAGAAGTTAGCAAGTCTCAACTAAAAGCTGTGCTTTTAGGTGAATACACTTAAATATACAGGCACACTGCCATCAGGACACAACTCTGGAGTTCCTTTTGAAAAAAAAATCTAGTTTATTCACGAAAATAGCAAAACGTTAACCTATCTAACAGACCTAAAAGACAATTGAAATAAACTCGAGGAAATCTGCAGATGCTGGAAATTCAAGCAACACATTCAAAATGGGGGTGGAACACCACCTCCCTCTGGTCTCTCTCTCTCTGCCAATCACTCTGCTTGTTCTCCATCTCCCTCTGGTGCTCCCCTCCCCCTTTCCTTCTCCCTAGGCCTCCCGTCCCATGATCCTTTCCCTTCTCCAGCTCTGTATCACTTTTGCCTATCACCTTTCCAGGTCTCAGCTTCACCCCACCCCCTCCAGTCTTCTCCTATCAGTTCGCATTTCCCCCTCCTACTTTCAAATCAAATCCCAACGCAGACTGGGAGACCGTTTTGCTGAACGCCTACGCTCGGTCCGCCAGAAAAAGCAGGATCTCCCAGTGGCCACACATTTTAATTCCACGTCCCATTCCCATTCTGATATGTCTATCCATGGCCTCCTTTATTGTCAAAATGAATCCAAACTCAGGTTGGAGGAACAACACCTTATATACCGGCTGGGTAGCCTCCAACCTGATGGCATGAACATTGACTTCTCTAACTTCTCTTAATGCCCCTCCTCCCCTTCTTACCCCATCCCTGACATATTTAGTTGTTTGCCTGTTCTCCATCTCCCTCTGGTGTTCCCCCCCCCCCTTTTCTTTCTCCTGAGGCCTCCCGTCCCATGATCCTTTCCCTTCTCCAGCTCTGTATCACTTTCGCCAATCACCTTTCCAGCTCTTAGCTTCATCCCACCCCTCTGGTCTACTCCTATCATTTCGCATTTCCCCCTCCCCCCACTACTTTCAAATCTCTTACTATCTTTCCTTTCGGTTAGTCCTGACGAAGGGTCTCGGCCCAAAACGTCGACAGTGCTTCTCCCTGTAGATGCTGCCTGGCCTGCTGTGTTCCACCAGCATTTTGTGTGTGTTGTTCAAATCTCTTACTATCTTTCCTTTCAGTTAGTCCTGACGAAGGGTCTCGGCCCGAAATGTCGACAGTGCTTCTTCCTATAGATGCTGCCTGGCCTGCTGTGTTCCACTAGCATTTTGTGTGCGTTGACTGAAATAAACTCTTGGCTTTTGAGAATTATCTAGATCAAAAACATACCCATAATGAATTCTGAAAAAGAAAATGATTCCAGGACTATCTGTTAAAATTTGAGGTGGCAACAGAAACGTAAGAATAGGGCACCACAATGTTAACGCACAAATATATTAAAATGCACTAATGTGTTTCATTCACACAGTTAGAATAAACACAATGTGAAGAACTGTTTTCGGTCACAATTAAAAGTAAACATGTTACCATCTTTTTTCACAAAGTGTTACATGTAACATCGCTGCTCATCACCAAATTTTGATTTCCTTTCAGCTATCATGGCTTGACATTCACAGGCTTCCTACAGTAATCTGCCATTATTGATTTTTTTCCCCTCTCTGAACAAACTACATTTAGATAAGGCAGAGCGACTTAGTCAATGAAGTTTTGGACAAGCTCTCACACTGAATGCTGTTCAGGCGAGTTCCTGCTGTAAACAAATTAGCCAAGCATTTTGTTATCTATATTAACAAATGGTTGAAAGCGTACAGAATGACAGCTTGTGCTGTAATTCTAAAATCGTACTGTTTTACTTAGAAAAAATTGCAATTTCCTATATCATGCAACAATAAATAATGCTATGAATGTAAACCCCTCTCCTGGGTAAGACTATTAGAAGTTTTTGAAGTGAAAACTAATTAAAGATTGCAAAATTCAAAAGGTTAAGACGACAGCGATGTGAAGTCATTTAGAAAGTACGAGTTTAAGAAAATGGGAAAATCAAGGTGGTTTCATGATAAAATTAGTGCAGAGGATACAAACAAGTTTGTAAACATGATGGATTTAAGCAGGTTACATAGGGTCTGGGCCACCATTAAAAAGTGCAAATAGAGTTTTGAAATCAATATGATGCAGGGTGTGTGAAGTATACCCACCCAATGAAGACACATAAAACATATCAAAGTTTTTAAAAAATGGATAGTAAGTGGAGCAGATACATAATGAGTAATCTGCTCAAATTTGTCATATTTTTAATCCTAATATCTATTGAGATTTTACCCAAATCCTCTTCTGCATTAATTTATTGTGAACCCATTTTGATTATTCTTTTTTCTGAAGTTCTTGTCCTTTTTAAATGACATCACTATCTTAACCATGTTAAATGTTACAGAAATGAAGATGTTTAATTGCTAAATACTTAGACAGCACCTGGTTGACTTAATACATTTATCAGCTAACCAAGAAATATATTAGTGGACTTGACTAGAATTGGGCAGACGGAAGAACAAAAACATTTATTACCAGAATGTTGGGACTCCAAAATAAAATTTTAAACTTCGCGTTTCTCTTAACGATTGCACAATTCCAAAGGTAATGTAATTGCTGGAATTAATCCAGACAATTGGTATGGCAAAATCTTCAAGAACTAAGAAACAAGGGCAGCACAGTAGAACAGTGTGTAGTGCTGCTCCACAGAACTCCAGCTCTAAAGAAAGTTTGCACACTTCACCTGTGAGTAGATAGGTTGCCCTCACACAACCCAAATTGGTGCAAAATTAATAGATAAATTTGTTACTATTAATTACTACTATTTGTTACAATGAAAAGGGATTAATGGGCCAAATGCTCTCCTCCTAGCTGTAAGGAAATAAAATACAAATATACCTAAAAAGAAATATATTAAACACCACCTTTTTGTTTAAAAAGAATGACTTTTGAAATGTACCATCATTCTTCATCTGGCATTGAAATTGTTAATGAATCCATACTTTGGGAAGGAACTAAAATTCACTGATTCACTGGATCCTATAACCTTCTTCAGTTCTTAATAATACATACTTGTCCATTTCTCATTGACTTACTAGATGCTTCCCTAAAATTCACAGAAATTTAACCTCTTCTCATGTTGCCAGCCTTCACTGCACTTGAAAATATTTTAAACTATTCCTATAGTTTTAGGTTTATTAATCTAAATAATCTAAGTGTAAATAATATAATAATTATTATTAATGCTTATTACATCTGCATTTGGCCCACCATGTTTGCTCATACATCTGCAAAGCAGTTCATCATATTATAAATTGATTTAACAAATGAAGGTTATTGCTGATGCCTGCAAACAAAAAATACCCCCTTCCAAAAATAAGGAGTTATGAAATTTCTTGGTCCATTTTAACTTAAGTTTATGGTCCAAATTACAGTAAAATGATAATTAGGGGATTAAATCTATTTTTCAGTATCATTATCACAAATACATGTATATTAGTGTCAGAAAATAGAATAAACAGCTTTGGAATGTTATACTAACAACTTCAAAAAATATATAAAAGTTCTTAGATACAGTTCTGAAACACAGCGTATCTGCAAAATTCTAAATATCATTCCTCTAAATATACTGATCCGTACATAGAGGCACATATAGTAAAGTCAAGATAGAGGCAAGTGTGAATTCTGCGGCCTTCCGTATTAAGTCCAATTTTCCTAGATATTTATTCTTCCAGTTTGAACCGTACAGAAACAGGAAACCGTTATGTCTTACATTAGATTTAAACAATTACTTCATTTTTACGAAATGTAATTAAAATTTTGTAGTTCACCAGTCGGTTTCACATATAAAAAATAAGGCAAGTGTCGCCGGGAAAGTAACGTGTGTATGGTGGAGACGAACCTTGATGTTGTAGAACAAAATTCGATTAGAAATTTCAAAACTTTTATCTCATTTTATGCAACACTAATCATTATAAAATATTCGGTTAAAAATGAACTCTGATGTTATACAGCGATAAAAGTTTGGGACAACGAGAGAACAATTGTTACAGTTCGTGATCCTTTACTCAGTATGTAAAGGCAAAACTATTGTCGCGATTAGGCAAACGATAAGTACATCCAAGCCCGCTTGTCAAAAATTAACAGCGAATCGCCAAAGAAACAGTGGCAGCTTTTTGTTGCAATGGTTATTGAGTAATTTGCAGAAGTGGCTGCTGACAGCGGTAATTAATTGGACAAGCCCGCAACAATCCGCAAGCATCTCACTCTTGTACAAAACGCATACAGGCGGGAGATAATGCTTTTAGTATCCGCCTGCAGTAACAGCACCGAGGCGCAGCTTGCACTCCGGACCCCCGGCCTGTCCTCCTTTACAGGGAACCTACCACCCGAGAGCTGAGGACCAAGGGTGACCAGCCCGTCTTCGTTCTCAAGCCCCAGCCCCACGTAACGCCCTCACCTGATAAAGCGCCGGCCAGCTTCCGTTTTTGTCGATCTCCGCGAACTCCTGCTCCATGACTGATGTAGCTACGCTGTACCTTCCCCTCTGGGCCTCACTGACGCTGTATTTTTTCTCTCTCTTCTACCTCCTCATCTCAACTTGCTGACATCAGAGGCACCCCGACCCGCCGGCCGGAAATAGCCCGCCCACCAATCAGCGCACGCAGCACAGTGGCCTTTCTGCGTGTGCATGACCCGCTCCAAATTGCAGTCACTTTCTTAGGTTACAGAACGCTTCGCGGAACAACGAAGCCAGACTTCAGTTTTAACCCACAAATATAGATTTTTATCACTCGGCGCTGCTAGTGGTAAAATAATGAAATCGGTTTTCCCTCGGAATGGACGTGATCTACGACGTTTCGCGGGGGCTGCCGGGAGCTGTAGTTCTTTTGCGTTGCCAGGGTTGGTTGCGCTTGCTTGAGCGGCAGGCTGAACGAGATACGGGTGCCGGCGCTGATTGGCTGTGCTGTGCACGGGGTCACTCGCCGGTCTCGAAGTAAAGCCCGAAGGAAGACCCAAGTTCGGCACATCCGTACGTCCAGCAATGCCAAGCCCACAAGATGAGGTGGAGAAGATGCTTATGAGTCAAGGTGACTGTGAAGAGTGAATTGCCCCACCCGATCCGACTCACGGCATCCGACCACAGCCCATTGCCCTGAGTTCGGCAGAGACGGAAAGACGTAGCTATTGGTGATAATACATTAAAGTTCCTTTCTGAAATATTCGGCTTTATGAAATAATACCTTTGTCCGAGCTAACACAACCAACCAATTGAAATCTGAGTACTTTACGGATGACTGAATACCGTATTCTCAAAACTCTTAGATTTTAATGAGGCAAAAAGAAAAATTCAAAGTTTCTATTTCAGCTTGACAGCTTTCAAATAAGATTGTTAAAAAACGATTTACTAGAGGCAAATACATTAGAGGCTTTTAAGAGATGTTTGGATAGGCAAATGGAATTAAGGAAGATGGACAGATATTGACATGGTGTAGGCAGGAGGGATTAGAGTTTGGGTGTTTTTGATTTGCTTTTTAGCTGTTTCTGCACAACATTGTGGGCCAAATGGCCTGTTCTTGTGCTGTACTGTTCTACCTCCGCCCGAAAAAAAACTAAAACCTGAAATTGAAGATGGTGTAAACTAGGACAAAAAGTGCTGAAGGAACTCAGAGGGTCTAGAGGCATCTTTCAGAGGAAAAGAACTGTGAACATTTTGGGTCTAGATCAGGTTTATTATCACCGGCATGAGTCGTGAAATTTGTTAACTGAGCTGCAGCAGTTCATTGCAATATATAATATAGAAGAAAACTAATAATAAGTAAATCAATTATAGTATACATATATTGAATAGATTAAAAATTGTGCAAAATAAACAGAAGTAATACATATTAAGAAAATGAGGTAGTGTTCAAAAGTTCAATGTCCATTTAGGAATCAGATGGTAGAGGGGAAGAAAATTCTCGTGTTATTCTGAGAAATGCCAACAATTTCTTCACTGCCCACTTCCTCCCTTCCCCCATGTATTCAAACTGACATTACCATATGCAAAATTAATCTTCTTACCCAAATCATAGAATTAGGCCCTTCATGAAATGGTTAAAGTCAAAAACTAGCCAGTAAGTTTTCAAAGGTGTAATTTCCATAAAATCCTAAGGTTTGGCTTTAAGGTGTCAAAATGCTGTAAATTATGCAACTTAAAGAACTGCTGTAATAACTGGAAATCTCTTGCCTCAATATACAAATAATTTGTTACTTCACTGCTGTTACAATTTGAGTTTTTTTGAACAAATATAGCGCTCATGACAGGGCAAACCAAGGAGCATTGAAATAGAAGCTAGAATAGGATCCTCAGCCCCTTGTGCCTACTCTGCTATTCAAAAGTTATTGTTGATCTTACATCAATGTCAATTTCCTGTGCAAATCCCATATCCCTGATCCTGTTAAAATCCAAAAAATGTGTTGAGACCTGTCTGGAATATACTCTGCAAGTGATTCTTCACAGCCCTTTTTTGCAAGGTATATTTTATTCATTTTTGTGGTGAAGCCAGGATTTATTGCACAATCTTAAGACTATGGTTGAAAAAGGGTCACTTTAATACTGACATTGACTGCTTCCTTCACTTTGCTGATGATTAAATATTGGGTGAAATTGAGTTAAAATGGATTTTTTCTACTTCTTGTTTTGTGGACACTTATTCACATTTTTTGATAAGTGTCATTGTAACAACCTTACTGAAATAGCTTAACATGAGACGATGCTAGTTGTAGAGCTCAGGTCTTTGGTGTTACAGTCGGGATGGCATCGGGTCCCATAGCCTTTGTACTTAGCCACTTCTTGAGGGGAATTAAATTGACCAGAGGCTTAGAAGGAAGCTCATCAAATCTATTATTTAGCATATCTAGCTGAAATATGGTTGTGGCTACTTCAGCCTTGTGTCTTACCTTTCACATACTGCACTTTTGTGAGAGGTCATTGTTGTCACAGTTGGCTGACCCATTATCTTGAAACTGTGACTCTCATTCCAGACACCTCAGCCAAGGGAAAGATAGACAACTATACTGTCTATCCTCAAAAATGTTTTATATTTAATAAAATTATCTGTTATTCTTCTAAACTCTGATGAAGACAGCCAGTCTGCTTTATCACCTAACATATGAAAAATCAACCCAGCAACTAATGTGGCAAACCTTTGCTATGCTCACTCTACTGCAAGTTTATCCTTTCTAAGGTAGGAAGACCATCTTTGCACAACATTCTAGATGTAGCCACACCAGGGCTCTGTGTAGTTGAAGCAATATCTCTGTTTTTTTTAATCCAGATCCTCACAATAAAAGCTGTTATTCTACTTACATTCCCAATTATCTGCTACATTTAAATATTACTTATCAGTAATTTGTGTACAAGGATGCTCAGGTCATTCTGAGCAACACCATTAGATATCTTGCTATATGTAAAAAAAAAACTTTATATTTCTTTTCAACTGAAGTAGATTTACATTACATTTTACCATATTGTATTCCATCAAATATCTACTAACTCATTTAGCTCTGCTATATCCCCCTAAATTCTGTGCATCATGCTCACAACCTACACTGCCCCCTGCAGCATCCCATCTCTTAGAGCCTCCTGACCTAAAAAATATTCATTCCTACCTATCCTCTGTTTTCTGTCCTTTGAGCAATCCTCTAAACATGTCAGGATGCTAGCCCAATGCATTGTACTCTAATTTTGGTTAATATCTTCTTTTACTGAAGTCGAAATAAAAAATGCACACAAATCCTATTTGTGAAAGTGCTAGTGTTTTGATCAAATAATAATTACATTAACTTATCATGCATTAGGTACCATTTTCTCATGACTTTGAAAATAATCCACAAAAACTTGGAGCCTGATTTATGAATCTGACAAGTAATTATTATCAGAAGCATGTGTATTGAAGTAGTTTGCATTCATGTCACATTTTTTACTTCATTGGAAAACTGACGGATGCTGCACAGTGAATTATTTATGAAATGCTGACTCTTCTTTTGCAGATAGACAAGATAGACAATTTGTACACAAGGCACAAAAGAATTTTGCAGATGCTGCAAATTGGAAATAAAACCAATTTGCAGGAAATAGTAGGTTTATCACTCCAAAGCCAGTAACAAGAGTTTCTCAGAATACGCAAAAGTCGTAAATAATCATTAATTGAAGGATAAATCTTGATTCTGATCTCTTCTTATTAGTTAAATGGTGAATAGGATGATTCACATCCAACTGAGTAGGCAGATATTATCCTAGTTATATGTCAAAGTACTAGTGGAATTCTTGGAATAGATGAGAAGTCACGTTTTAATGAAGGGAAACATAGTACATAGGAGCAGGATTTGGTCATTCAATACTTCAGGTTTGCTCTTATATTCAGCAATATTTATGACTATCAATATTATATTACCTCTCTTTTTCATGTCTTTTAATGCATTTCCATGTAGTAATATTCATTCATAAATACATTCAGTGTCTTCTCTGTTTGTGATTTCCATTGGTTCAACATCCTCTGAAAAAAGTTGTTTTCTCTTTTTCTCAATCCTAAATTCTTACCCAAGACTCTGACCTTTCATACTGTATACCTCAGCCAGGAGAACTTCCTTGGTTTAGACATTGGTTTCATGGGAGAAGCCAGAGAATGGTAGTACATGGTTGCCTCTGACCACTAGCCTGTGACTGGTGGTGTGCTGCAGGGATCACTGCTGGGTCTATTGTTGTTTGTCACGTATATCGCTGATCTGGATGGTAAAGTATTAAACTAGGTCACCAAAGTTGTGGATGACACAAAGTTTGGGGCATTGTGGACAGCAAGGCAGACTTTCAAAGACTGTAACAGGTTCTGGACCAGCTGGAAAAATGGGCTGAAAAATGGCAGATAGAATTTAATGCAGGCAAGTGTGAGGACACTTTGGGAGGACAAAACAGGGTTGATCTTATATGGTAAGTGGTCGGGCACTGAGGAGTGTGGTAGAACTGAGTGATCTAGGAATACTGATCCATAATTCATTGAAAGGAGCATCACAGGTGAAGGGGGCCATAAAGAGACCTTTTAACGCATTGGTGTTCATGAATCAAAGTGTTGAGTATTGTTGTTGGGATGTTATGTTGAAGTTGTAAAAGACATTGGTGAAGCCTAATTGAAAGAGTACAGAGAAAATTTATAATGATGTTGCTAGGACAAGGATCCGAGTTAAAGGGAAAGGTTGAACAGATTAGGACTTTATTCCCTTGAACATAGGAGAATGAGGGGAGATTTGATAGAGGTATACAAAACTATGAGGGGTATAGATAGGGTAAATATAAGCAAGCTTTTTCCACTGAGGTTGGGTGAGACTAGAAGTAGAGGTCATAGGTTAAGGGTGAAAGGTGAAATATTTAAGGGGAAAATCACTCTGAGGGTGCTGAGAGCGTGGGATGAGCTGCCAGCAGAAGTGGTGGATGTAGGTTTGATTACAACATTGGAGAGAAATTTGAAGAGAGTTATTAAGATCTTTCCACAGTCCTGTATTTGTCAATGTGGAGCGGAAAATTAACTTGTAAATCTAATGGGAACAAAGGATGCTGGGAATTGCAAAGGTGGAATGCCCAGCGGTGGTGTGGGACAGGTGGCAGAGAGGTTCCAGTGGTGGGAGGTGGCACAGGTGGAAACAAACCCAGCACCGAATCATTTGAATCCAACTAAATTGGTTTATCAATCATTACAGAATGTCTCTTTGCTGTTTTTCGCTCCCTCTCCTCTCCCTTCCCCTTTTCCCAACCATGATTCCCCTCTCCCTACCCCATTTCCACTCCCAGTCCACAGAAGTTCAAAGTACATTTATTATCAAACTATGTATATATTATATAACCTTGAGATTTGTCTCCTTACAGGCAGCCACAAAACAAAGAAACTCCAAAGGACCCTTTAAAGAAAGTTCATCAAACACGCAGTGTTCAGAGAGAAAAAGAAATCATGCAGACAATAATGTAAGCAAATAGCATTCAGAATGAAGTTTTACAAAGACATTAAGCCAGGCATCACTGCAGCTGGAGCAGGCCATAACCTTAGGAGAGTTTCTGTAGAGACCCATATCAGAATCAGGTTTGTTATCACTCGCGCGCAATACATAAAATTATTGCAGTGTTATGCAAAAGTCTTAGGCAACCTAGCTATATATATGTGCAACACATACAAATGCTGGAGGAACTCAGCAGGCCAGTCAGCACCTACGGAAAAAAGTATAGTCGGCATTTTGGGCCAAGACCCTTCAGCAGGAATGGAGAAAAAAAGCAGAGGAGTAGATTTAAAAGGTGCGGGGAGAGAGGGAGAGAAACATAGGGTGATAAGTGAAACCTTAAGGGGAGGGTGAAGTAAAGAGCTGGGAAGTTGATTGGTGAAAGAGATACAGGGCTGGAGAAGGGGGAGTCTGATAGGAGAGGAATGAAGGCCATGGAAGAAAGAAAAGCGGGGATGCAATGGGTGGGCAAGGAGATAAGGTGAGAGAGGGAAAGGGGATGGGGGAAAGGTGAAAGAAAGGAGGGACATTACTGGAAGTTCGAGAAATTAATATTCATATATATGTGCCTAAGATTTTTGCACAGTATTGTACATGGATGGGAAGAGTATGGAGGGCTATGATCCAGGTGCAGGTTGGTGGGACTAGGCAAAGTTTGGCACAGAATGAATGGGCCAAAGGCCTGTTTTGGTGCCATAGTGTCCCATGACTCTAAGAAACTGTTAGGTTATTTTCACAAATGTCTTTATAAACATAATTAATTCTCCTGCAGGAATTTGTTAGATTGGTAAACCTATTATTGAAAAATAGTGAAAAATCTGTCCTGCATCCTGTTGATACAGATCAATTCATTACAACAGTGCATTGAGTCAGTACAAGATAAAACAATAAGGGGGAGAATAAAGTGTTACAGTTACACAGAAAATGCAATGCAATTAGACAATAAGGTGCAAAATCATAACAAGATCGTCTGTGAGGTGAATCCATCTTGTCATTGTACGGAACAGTTTAATAGTCTTATAACTATTAAGTCAAGAAGCTTGTCTTTGAGTCTGGTAGTATGTGCTTCAGGCTTTTGTATTTTCTGTCCAAATAGAGGAGAAAGAAGAGAGAATATCCAGATTTGGTGAAGACTTTGATTATTGAAGCAGCAAGAAGTGTAGACAGAATCCATGGATGTGTTTCCATGATGTGCTGAGCTATGCCCACAACTCTCTGTAATTTCTTACTGTAATACGCAGAGCAGTTGTCATACCAAACTAATTCTTTTCCTTCATAGGCCAGTAGCTCCCAGTGGAGCATTGGCCATTGATGACCTCCTGTTTCCATCGTCCAAAGTCAATGGTATGGTTGAAGTTCATCAATGTTTCTGTAATCCGTTATATCCATTGTACAGGGGATCGGTCTTTACAACTTAACCAGAGTCCTGTTGGCTAGCCTTACCCATTTCCACCTCTCACAACAGGGATGTAGGGTTGGACTGTGAGAGGTACAAACCATTCTCCACCTTTTTATTCTGTGATCATCCCCTACCCTTCTCAGTCCTGAAGAAGGGTCTCAGCCCAAAACATCGACTATCTATTCATTTCCATCGATGCTCTCTGACCTGCTGAATTCCTCCAGCATTTTGTGTGCGTTGCTTTGGATTTCTAGCATCTGTAGACCTTCTCATGTTTATGACTAAACTAATCCATCTGGATATTAATATAGGATGCTCTGTATGGTGTGTTGATAAAAATTGGTGAGAATCACATGGGATATGCCATGTGAAGTAGAGGTGCTGGTGAACTTTCTTGGTCATGATATGGTTGGACAAGACTGCTGGTGAGAATTTAAAGCTCTCAACCTCAGCATTGTTGAAGTAAATACCTGCACATCCACTACTCCCCTTCCTGAAGTCAATGACCAGCTCTGTTGTTCTGCTGACATTCAGGAAAAGGTTGTTGTCATGACATCATGTCACTAGGTTCCCTATTTTCTTCTGGTACTCCGAGTCATTATTATTTGAGACGTGACTTACTATGGTAGTATCTGCAAGCCTATATTTGGAGTTAGAGCAGAGCCTGGCTATGCAATCACAAGTGTATAGGGAATAGAGCAGGGGCTGAGGATGCAGCTTTGTGGGACACCATTGCTGATAATCATGGCAGAGGTGTTGTTGCCTATCCTTACTGACTGTGGTCTGTTGATCAAATAGTCAAGGACCTCATTACAAAGGGAGGTGTTGAGTCTCAGGTCTAGGTGTTTGGAGTTGAGTTTGCTTGAAATTATACTTTTGAAGTTGAAGCTGTAGTCAATAATTTATAGTCTAACATTGGTGTCTTTACTGTCCAGATGCTCCAGAGATGAGAGTAGGGCCAGGGCCATAGCTCTGTTTCAGTGGTAGGTGAATTGCTGTGGGTCAAGGTTGTCTCAAGGTTGCTTCAAGGTTGAAGACTGTAGTCTTTCAAAGCACTTCATGATGGTGAACATCAGAGCCACTAAGCAAAAGCCATTAAGACTATTCTTAAGTACTTGCATTTAGCCTATCTATACCCTGCAAAATTTTGCATACCTCTATCAAATAGATACCCCCTCATTATTTTACACTTTAGGGAATAAAATTCTAACTTATTCAACTTTTCCTTGTAATACAGGCCCTCAAGTCCTGGCAACATCCTTGTAAATTTTCTCTGCACTCTTTCAAGCTTATTGACATTTTTCCTGTAGGTAGGTGATCAAAACTGTACACAATACTCCAATCTAGGCCTCACCAACATCTTATACAATTTCAACATAACATCTCAACTTCTATATTCAATACAGTGATTTTTAAACATCAATGTACCAAAAGCTTTCTTTACAATTTGATAGAAATTGACTGTGCTATCAAAGGAATAATTAGGAACATTAGAATTATGATACAAAACAGAAGTTTAGTTTAATTTCTATTTTGATGTGGGTATTGTTGAATTTGCTTTGTGTATCTATTGCCATCTACTGGCATTTGGTAATTCTCACCAAATGAATGAAGCCAAGTTAGAAGTGGTACATAAAAGCAGAAGGAGCTGGAACACACTGTAAGTCGGGTAGCATCGGTAGAAAGAAGAACAACACCATTTCTGGATTTGTGACATCTGCCCTGAGTTAGAGCTTGCTTTTCCTAAGGATGGGTTCATTGTGAGTCCTGCCAGGATACTTTGAACTGACTACAAGTAACAGCTTCTGAAGATCACCAAGGCCTGCATGTTGTGTGAGCAAAAACATTTCCTGTGATAAAAAAGTTGGGTGTATTGAATGAAATTGTTCTGGGCATATGGGTGCATTCAATGGCTGCTTGCAATTATGAGAAGCCAGCAAGTCTTGGAAAGCCTTTTGTCTCTTTTACCTATCAGCTCCCAGCTTCGGGCACTAGTACCGCTTACCCCCTCCCCTTTCTGCCTTCTAACTCTTGCTTCATCCTTTCCTTACAGAAAATCTCCCCTCTATCTTTCACTCTAGATGAAAGATCTCAATCTGAAATGTCAACTGTCCATTTTTCTCCTTAAATGTTGCTTGACCTGCTGAGTGACTCCAGCTTTTTGTGAGCTGTTCCAGATTCCAGCATCTGTAGCCTCTTTTGTCTTCATTTTGTAACTCCCATTGGTGAAGAAGTGATCTGTTTCTTGCTGAAATCAAATCACCCGTGTATCTTCTTTGATGCAGCAGTGAGCAGCATATTGCAAATCACATCTGCTGTTTTGAATATTCCAGTGACCAATTTGACCTTGATGTTGTTGGAGATAACCATTCCAGCAAGAGAAATGTAGCTTAAGGTCACCCTTAAGCAGGTCACATATCACCATTGTAAATAGCTTTGAAAACTCATTATCAGAGAGATCTTTAAAGCAATAGTGTTTCTAAAGATTTGCTGGAAATAATGTCTTCTTTCATAAGTGTTAGATTTGAAGATGATGTTGTTCAGAAGGTTTGTTAGAAGTCATGAAAGATGAAAATCTTATAGTTATAGCTGTTTCATTCGATTTTCATCATGTACAGGTCAGAGAAAGTCAGCCTGTACCAACAAGCAAGGCCACTAAAAAGAAGTAACAGAAGAGTTTAAGTATATGTTTTATTTAATACTGCAAACCAGAAATCAGTTTAGATAAGAAAATTGGACAGGTACTGACTGAGTTACACTTCAGTTTTGCAGTCAAATAAATGACTGTAGTATAGGACCATGTATATTGCAAGTTGTTAAGTGTTCACAACCAGGTCATTATACAAACACAAAATTAAGTGTAAAGGAAGTTAAAACCATGCAAGAAAAAGAACAATAAAATCAGCAATCTGGACCCTAATCCAACATGGACATGCATTTGCCTCCTGGGGCAGATTTCTAACACATTTTGGTCATTGGTCTTCACAATATTGACACCTCCAGTTAAAACCTGGCACCTACTGCTGTGTCAACTGATCCCATTTGCATGAGTACTTTAGCTATTGAATGCAAGCTCAAGTCACTGTGGGTCATCAGAGTTAGTCAGATTGGTATGTTGTTTCACTGGCTTAACCAAAGATGGCCGACCAAATATCTAAATGCCTGGTTTAAATTATAAAAGCTACTGCAAAGTAACAGAACATACTTGCAGCTAAACTGTGAGTGAATCTTGAAAGTGAATAAGCTGCACCCAAATAAATTCTAGTTTATAAGATTAAAGAGGATCTCTTACACTGATGACATCAATAGTGGTGTAAAACATTACTAAATATCGTATCTCCTACCAGGCTAAATAGTGTGTGAGATACCTGGGCCAAAATCATGATGGATAATAATCCTAACAGATGAGATTTTTACCTACTGTAAGTGTTGAACGGTTAAAGAGTAGTACTTTTTTTTGTAAGTATATGTATACATTTTCCATGCTAAAATAATTTCTTTACATACTTTTCTCCAAGTTTTCATGCCTTTATTGAAGTTTTAATATGAAGACCTCAGTACTCCCAAAAGCTTACCCTGGATTTTTTTTATGCAGGTTGTTAGCAATTTCAGCTGAAGAGACAGAGAAGCAGTTTCAGCGACAGGTTACTATCGATACAATGCTCCTCAGACAGGATGAAGAGGTCAATACTCCCCAATGCCATTAGGCTTTACAATTCTACCGCCAGGACTTAAGAACTTTTTAAAAGCTATTATTAATGCTTTTTGAGATAGTGATTTAGATGCATATCATATTTTTTACTGAGTTAAGTATTGTATGTAATTAGTTTTGCTACAACAAGTGTATGGGACATTGGAAAAAAAGTTGAATTTCCCCATGGGGATGAATAAAGTATCTATCTATCTATCTATCTATCTATCTATCATTATGTACTCCGAGAAACTAAAGGAGATATGATTTCTCAAAATTTCGAATTATATAACGTTTATTCCCGAGTGTCTGACATGCCCTATTTTTAAAGGATATTTGAAGGTAATGATTTCAGATAAAATTGATACTAAACACAAGAGATTCTGCAGTTGCTGAAAATGTTGGAAATCCAGATGAACAAACACAAGATGCAGGAGGAACTGTTTTTATTTTCAAAGAGGCCAAGGTTGTTTTGCATGTGTTTAAGAGAAGAAAAAAAAATGTCATATTGATTACATACTTCAGCCTTCTAATTACAATACTTAGACTTAAGAATGTTGAAGCAAGTAAAAATGGAATTGTATAATATTCTGACAACACAGAATCAATTCCTGAATCTGAATTAATTATGAAATGTGTTTGCTGTGTCTAGTACAACTGATGGAAAAGACACCCCTAAAGAACAGATGCACGTAAACATCAGATAATTATTGACAATGCCAAGTACGAGTAATAGAAATGAGATGGATCTGTGAAACCACAAGTACAGTGGATTCCAGTTAATTGGACCATCAGTTAATCAGGGCAGCTGTTGATTTGGGACAACTCTGAAAGAAAAATGGAGAATATAGCTGGGATTCCCTTTGTTTATTTGGGACACTATGCCACCTAATTGGGACTGTTGCCAAACAATTTTTAACTAGCATCATGTGGCTGTTAGACACTACACCGGCTTAGAGCGAACAGGTTGCATGTGTTTGTGTTCAAAAAGCAGTGATTTTTGTCATTGATGGTTGGCAAATAATAAGTAGTAAGACAATTTAGAACTGTTATATTCACTGCGGTTTCAAGCTTTCATGCTTGGAAATGCTTGAAATGGCTGCAAGTAAAAATGAAATGATTTCACTACTTCAACAATTTAAGAACTATGAAGACTTTGGAGGTATCAACAATCATCTTGAATGTTACAATGAAATGAAGATTTTGAGTATGCAATCATCAAAAGCATTGTTTGAAGCCAGTCTATTACCTGCACTAGTGTCTGCTGGTTTTGTTCATTTAGAAAAGCAGCGTACTCTGCACTAATTCCTCTTTTGATATCCATTAGGAACTATTACAGTTTTATAGTACTGTAGTAGTTTTGGTAGTGTTCTAATTTGTCTGAATTTCATTTAAATACATAATTTGTTACTCAGTTAAATGGAGGTCTATGCCTTTTATACTGTTTGTATGAAAAGTGCTCCTATAAATAAGTTATTATTATTATTGTTGTATTTTTGTTTTTCTCTGTTCAAGCCAGTATAATTTGAGGTATGGGCTTAAGTAAGCACACTCATTTCCCAATGGCTAGGAACTTTATTCTAGTAGTATTTAGTATTGTGGCTTTCTGGAGATTTACATAAGTATTCTTGTGTAGGCTTAATTGTTTAATATTATTGTGTTGTGACTTTGGGATGATACAGTTGTAGATAGTACTATATATAGATATTATAATATACACCCTGTTTATTTTCCATAGTCTTTCAATTTCCTCTTTTGATTCAGCATATTTCTGGTGTTTTTCACTTAATGGTTTCTGTTTGCTATGTGTGTATGGAATGGCTATATCTATTAAGTAAGTTATTCTGCTTGTTTATCCTGTTATTTATATCCGGATAGTTATTATCGATTGTCCTATCTGTAATAATGGATTGGTCATAATTTAATTGGTAGGACTGTGACTCTAAAACTGGATCAGGCTTGTGTTCATAGTAAGGTGTCTTCATGAGTTCATATTGTAAAGCAAGATTTTGGGGAATCATATTTGCCACTTGATTGCAGAATAGGGGATCTTTTTTACCTGATATGCACAGAACCAGAGAAATTGCATTATTTCTGAGGTAAGGGTTTGCATCATTCTGTGCTACTGATGGAAGGATTCTCTGTCACAAACAAGATTGAGTAAAAGCCTCCCATTCCATAAAAACTGAGCACTGCAACAGTATTGTTATTGCTTTTCCAAAATCGGGTATGGGTCTCTTGACTATTTGTCTGGCAAATGTCACATTAGATTTCCCATTGCAATCACCTTGCTTTCTCTGTAGAGACCCAAGATTACATTGACCCAAGATTACAAGATTAGTTGAAAGAGGGTGGTAAGTGGGAGTTGACATTCATGACAGGGTATGATTATGGAGTGGTTTCAGTGCTTGCAGAAGGGATCAAGATTTAAAGGAATTTCAGGATTTTGCAGAGTGTCTCAGTATTTATGAAAGGTGATTTATCACCATTTGGGAGGAAGTGGGTCTGGTCCCTCAAACTGGGGATGAGAAGAGACAGTAGAAATGGATTTGGGAGATTGTACCTCATGTGGTGATACTATAAATGAGCTGTTAATATTAATTACCCACTTAGGACCTCAAGCTGCTGAAAAAATACCACCAACATAGTTTCTGAGAAATCCTATAAATTCTCTGGACTGGTAAGTAACCCAATGTCAGCATTCAGAACAATGTCCCCAGTATTAAGGCCTTTATTACAGTCAGGCCTTGTCCTTCGCATACCCAGCACCACACTAATAGACAGTGTACTCTGAACTCTGTTGTATTGAGGATCAACAGATAAATAGAAGAAAAGCTCCAAATATATGCACAAAGCATCTTTGAAATGCTCTCAACATCTCTGCTGACCCTTGGGAATCTTTGCCCATGCCCACTCAGAGCAGAGAATGTGCTTTCAGCATGGTAATAAGGAACTTGTGGGTTTGCATTGGAAGTAGACAGAAGCCCATATAAATAATAGAAAAAGCAAACCATCTCACAAATGACCCATCCCATCAAGTACTCTTACACCATCCGTGGAGGAATCTGTGGTTCTGATCTCATATTACACACAGCTGAAGTGGAAGTAAGTTATCCTTGATCCTAAGGAATTCCTAAGAAATATTCTCTGCACAGCCTAGAGCAGGATCACAATAATGGCAAAAATCTTAAGAGGATCAGCCAGTAAAGAGGAAATTAGTGAGAAGGGAGAAAACAATTTATGGGTACTGGAAGCATGGTGACACTTGCAGGCTGTCCCCAGCACATCCTCAGACTGTGTTAGTCATTGACACAGATGACACATTTCACTGAATGTGACAAATAAAGTTAATATTTAATATTTAAATGAAGGCATACAAAACTGGGATCATTCATGTTGTATGACTGTTGAGATAAAAGGTCAACTAATAAAAGGACCCAGATATTGCTGGGAGAACACCAAAAGTTGACTGTTTCTTCCTTTGGTTTGCTTCTCAGTTCTCCATCTTCTGCTGCTCATGAGTGGTCTTCGGGTTCTTGCCCCACTTTTAATTATAGTGCTGCTGGAAATACAGCTCAGTGAAGGATCAGGACTTCTCTCATTCAATGGAAAAGAAGTAATGAATGACAATGAAGTAGAAATATCACAAATAGAAATTAAAATTGAAATCACATGCTTCTCATTGGGTTCCAGAATTAGGCACAGTCCCTGTGATTAAAAGCAGGAATACAATAGACACTTTGGATGTGTAATTTGAAAATAATGACATATGCAAGTAAAGGACAGTTGATGCATGTCCATATTAATTTGGAATTCACTCATTTCACCATGTAGCTTCATTGTGATCATTCTTAAAAGGAAGCATACCCCGCAATGCCACAGTAACATGCTACGTTGCTTAAATGTTCCAAAGTATATGGCCTTAATCTTTAGTTTTAGTAAAGAGTGTGTTATGAACTTTATCTTGAAAAATCCACTGAACTGCGCTGTTACTGGATTCAGGCTTCAAGGTAGTTGCAGTATAGCATAAATAATGACATCTCTTATTCAGTGCTTATAGGTATACACTCAGTGGCTATTAGGTACCTCCTGTACCTAGTAAAGTGGCCACTGAGTATATGTCTGTGGTCTTCTGTTGCTGTGGCCCATCCACTTCAAGGTTTGACATTTTGCATGTTCAGAGATGCTCTTCTCCACACCAATGTTGTAACGTATGGTTATTTGAGTTTATTTTGCCTTCCTATCAGCTTGAACCAGTCTAGCCATTCTGCTCTGACCTCTCTCACTGCCACTCACTGGATTTTTTTTCTTTGCTTTTTTTTCTACCATTCTCTGTAAACTCTACAGTTTGTTGTTTGTGAAAATCCCAGGAGATCAATAGGTTCTTAGATACTCAAACCCATCCTGTCTGACACCAACAATCATTCCATGGTTGAAGCCACTTAGATCACATTTCTTCCCCCATTCTGATGTTTGGTCTGAACAACATCTGAACCTCTTGACCATGTACACATGCTTTTATGAATAGAGTTGCTGCCACATGATTGGCTGATTAAATATTTACAAGAGTACAGGTGTTACCTAATAAAGTGGCTACTGAGTGTACATGACAAACAACAGTGGACCTAGCATGGATCCCTGTGTCACACCACTAGTCATGGGCCTCCAGTCAGTGAGGCAACCATCTTCAATGCTCTCTGGCTTCTTCCACTAAGCCAATGTTGAGTCCAATTTATTATTTCATCCTGAATTCCAAGAAACTGAACTTACTAGATTGGACTTCCATGTGGGATTTTGTCAAAGGTCTTGTCAAAGTCCATGTAGACAATGTCCACTGCCTTTCCTTAATCAATTTTCTTGGTAACCTTCTCAATTAACCAAAAAATTGGCTAGACACGATCTACCATGCACAAAGCCCTGTTGACTATCCCTAATCAGACTCTCTCTATCCAAGTGCTTATATATCTTGACTCTTAGAATACCTTCCAATAACTTACCCACTACTGACATCAGGCTCAGGCTCAGGCTCACTGGCCTATAATTTCCCAAATTATTATTAGAGCCTTTCTGGAATACTGGAAAGAATCTTAGCTATTGTGCAGTCCTTTGGCACCTCGCCCATTGTTAAGGTTGTTTTAAATACTTCTGCCAGGGCCACTGCAATTTTTGCTCTAGCCTTCCACATGATCTGAGGGGACAACTTTTTAGGTTTTGGGGAATTATCATCCTAATTTGCCTCAAGACAGCAAGCACCTCCTCCACTGCATCGGGATACTGTCCATGACATCGCTACTATTTTCCCTCAGTTCTATAGACTCTGTGTCTGCCTCCCAAGTTAATATAGGTGCAAAAAAATCGATTTATGACCTCCCCCATCTCTTTTCAGCTCCATGCACAGATGACTACACTGATCTTCAAGTGGACCAGTTTTGTCCTTTGCTATCCTTTAGCTCTTAATATATCTATGGAAGGCTGGTGGTGGAGTGGCATCAGTGCCGGACTTTGGAGGGAAGGCTCCCGAGTTCAAATCCAGCTGGCTCCCTTGTACGCTTTCCATCTGTGCTGGGTTGAGCGTTGAACTAGCAACTCAGCCTCGTAAAAACAAGAAAGCATGCTAAACGTCTCCACTCAGAGTTGAGGGCTTTCTTCTTCTATATCTATGGAAGCCCTTGGTATTCTCCTTCACCTTGTCTGCCAGAGTAATCTCTTGCCTTCTTTTAGCCCTCCTGATTTCACTCTTGAATGTTCTCTTGCATTTCTTATACTCCTCAGGCACCTAATTTTTACCTTGCTGCATATACTTGCTATGCACCTCCTTCTTCTTATATACCCCTCGAGAACTAAGGTTCCATAAATCTGTTGGCTTTGCCTTTTATTCTAACAGGAAATACGAATTCTGGACCCTCAGTTGTTTACTTTTGAAGGCCTTCTACTTACCAAGCATCCCTTTGCCAGAAAACAACCTACCCCAATCTATATCAGATCCATTCTGATGCCATCTAAATTAATTATTCTCAAATGTAGAACCTCAATCTGAGGACCAGTCCTATTCTGCATAATTATTCAGGAACTAATAGAATTAGGATCACAAGATCCAAAGTGTTCCCCTACGCACACTGCCAGAAGTCATACAAAAGCATCTTTATATTGGCACAAGCAGTGAATGCAAGTTGAATCCACCTTGGAGGAGCTTCAGGAGCTGTGGTGTTCTGAGATTGAGAGTTGGATTGTTATGGGTATGAGATGACTGAGAACTATCTATGGGGACAGAGGATTCATGGAGGATTCTGGATCTTGATGAGGACCACTCACAAACTGTGCATTATATCCATAAAAGGAAAGATGTATGCCTTTGATGGAAGATGTTGATTGCTAATTTTCAATAATTGGATGAATTGGATGTCTTTAATGATATGACTGCATGGAGCCTGTTGCTCTCAAGGCTATTCTTAAATTATTTCAACATCTTACTAATTCAAATTTGTTCCTTAGGAAGTTTCAAATTACTTACTGTGAATTAAACTAATGGATTGAAGTAGGATTGGATGTTCTTTATGTTGAAAATTGAATTTGAATCATGCTTTAAATATTACCTGCTTATTTATGTTCAGTTGAGGTCCAGCACTGTCCTATACTAGTCTTTCAAACAGTTAATGCTGTTGCTCTGGAAGGGTTTGGAATTGTTGGTGAGAATTATTGCCCATAGCAAATAATTAAGTTCCATTATTTGGCCCAATGTCATTGCATCAGGCTTGCAATCGATAATGTTGGTTAGAGAGGTAGTATAAATCATATGGTATGGAAAAGAAATTTGTCAGGGTGACTGAAGAAAATGAGGATAAATAACATGACAAAATATCAGAATGATTTCAGGGAGGGATAGAGGACCACCACTCATTCTATTGAGGGTCGTTAATGAAAGAATACAGTGTGTGAACTGTGAATACGTACCTTCAAGTCAATATATAAAAAATATAAGTCATTTTAACAACATAGAAATGAACTAACAATATACATGAAAGATTTGCATCTATGCTACTTATCAGCATTTCAAGACACCCCAAAGCCAAGGTTTACAGCCAACGAAATACGGTTAAAATGTTAACAGGATAAATGTTGCAGGGTCTCAAACAGCAAAATGGTATAGATAAAATCATCTGTTTCTTCTGTGAAGTTGGGTAAAGTAATTATCCAGAACACTAGAGGGTGCTCCCTTCCAGTCTTTGAAAATGTGGCCATGGGTTCTTTCTATATTTCTCCAAAAGAGGAAATAGGCATCAATACAACATCTTATTTGAGCATGTTGGACTGACGTCCATTTAAACATCATTGACAATGCAATATCTTCTCATTACACAATGGAATTATGATTGTATCTTGGGAATGTGGCAACATTTCAATTGAGAGTTGAGAATCGTGGCACCACTGAAATTCTCCATTAAAAAATAATCATGGAAAACCTTGACAATATTAGAAATGCATATATTCAACATAATGAAAACTGTACAAATCGCGCTGTTTCATTTTTGAATTTTGCTTGATCAGTTGACCAAGATTTGCTGACTTTCTCAATTGATGTGGATTTTCCTAATCACTGTGATACTTCAGATCTAGTTAACATAGATTTTTGTCCATTGAAGTAGATACCATTGTCAGCAATTCCAATCATTCCTTATCATTCTTACCTTTCCATATAGTGGGATTGAAATGCAGCATTTTCTCCAATTCATAAACACACACACAGACAGGGGGTTTTACACGCATGCAGAAACCACAACATCAGCTTAAATCTGGTGTATTTATTCTCCTAATTCTGCAGTTGTGCAGTTGTCATATTATGACCTATCAAAGAGAACTGAAGGACTGCTGCATGCTATGTCTCACCAGAAAAACATTGCATGCATCTGCTTCACCTGAACAATCCGAGGGTCTCTCAATTCCCCAGATGGATTCTACAGTGTACTTGGGCAAATTTAAAGGTGGAAGGGTCTGCTTTCTAATCAACACCATGTAGTGTTTAGACATTAAGGTCCTGGCAAGTTCTTGCTCACCCAGCTTGAAATACCTAATGGTGAAATACTGCCCATACTAACTACCATGGGAATTAACTTTAGCTATCCTGATGGCAGTCTACATCCTACCCAGATAGACATGAGACTTGCACTCAATAAGCTATGCTCTATGATCAACAGCTTTGAAAGGGGATGGCCTGAGGCCCTCTTCATCATTGCTGGTCATCTCAATCAGGCCAACTTTAAGAGTGAGTTACCAAAACACACTAGCACATCCCTTGTCCCTCCAGGACCTATACCGCCTTGCCCACTGCTGTACATCCAGCAGATATGCCTACCGAGTCACTCCTTGACCACACTTTAGTAAATCAGTCCACCAAGCTGAGCTGCTTCTCCCTGCAAACAAATAAGCTGAAACATACATCTCCAGTATGGAAGGTCATGCGATGCTGATCTATGCGATGGTATAAGTCCGTAGATTGGTAAACGTACAAAGACGCACAGACTTTATCAGCAAGTATGTGGAGGACTACACCAAAGAAGACAATCCAGGTGTTCCCAAGCCTGAAGCCATGGATGAACCAGTAGATCTGCTCCCTACTGAAGTCTAGAACTGCAGCATTCAAATCAAGTGACCCTGACCTTCACAAAAAAATTGAGATATGACCTCCATTAAAAGGCTTCAAGGTTGCCAAGAGATAACACCGGTCTGAAATTGAGTCCTAGACTAGCCATGACAGGGCTTATATGCTACAATAAACAACAATCTTCAGAAACAGATTTATTTCTATCTTTGATATCTTTTTTTTTCCCCTTTCAAGGTTCTTTTGAAGAGTTACACACTGACTTTGGTTCTTCGCAGAAATGGGACCTTCTCTCAGGGCCTCATGACTGGCCGCTTTTTAATATGCCAAGGATATAGCCTGGAAGACTAGTGCACCTTCAGGGTGTTGGATTTTCGTAGCTCTGGAGATGGGTTGATTCGAGGCCAGTGTTGCTGCTTGATGTTTCATGGGAGTACACAGAAGATTGAAAGCAGCAAGCTGGCTGCTGGCCGTGTGCACAGGGACATAGAGTTCTTTGGGCACAGAGGTTGGAAAAAGTGACACAACAGACTTTTAACAAAACAACTTGCTGATTTATGGTGTTATGTCTACCCACGCGCTGTGAAATAGAAATACCTTTTTTTCTCTTATTAGGGAGAGAGAGAGCCTGCGGTATGTCGAATACCGGGTGAACGAGTAGTCTTTGGTGTACTGCAAGTCTGTGTCATTACTGATGCTTTGCTACATGCTCGAGTGCTGATGCTTTTTTGCTGGTAGGGGGTCATTGCTTTGCTGCTGCTTGTGCGTGGGGGGTGTTGGAGAGGGTGCTTGGGGTGTTAAAATTTAATTATCATTCATTCTTTGGGGCACTCTGTTTTTGTGAATGTTTGCGAAGAAATTTCAGGATGTATATTGTATACATTTCTCTGACATTAAATGGACCTATTGAAACCCATTGAAACCTATTGAAAACAAAGTGAGGCAGCATTGCTGACAATCCTGTTCTGATCAGCTTAATACATTCTTTGCATGTCTTGACCAGATGGGGATTGGAATATCACCACCCTTCCCTACAGCCGCCACTGGAATTGAGCACAAAGTCACTGTTTCAAATGTAAGATCAGTCTTCTGGCAAATGAACCCATGGAAAGCATCTGGCTCAAATGGAGTCCCAGGTCGCATCCTTAGATCTTGTGCAGATCAGCTGGCAGGGGTTTTTGCAGACATTTTTAACCTCCTTGGTTCAGTCTGAGGTCCCTACTCGCTTTAAGATCACTATCATCCTGGCGCCTAAGTAAAACAAAGTAACGTACTCTAATGACTGCAGCCCGCTGGCTCTGACATCTACCATCATGAAGTTCTTTGAAAGACTGTTCATGACATGCATTAACTTCCGCCTTCCTGACAACCTTGACCCTCTGTCATTCATGTACTGTTGAAACAGGACTATGGTAGATAAAATCTCCATGGCTCTCCACTCACTTCCGGAACATTTGTACAGTAAAGACACTGGTGTCAGATTATTGTTTATTGACTACAGGATTACCTTCAAAACTATAATTCCAAACATCTAGATTTGGTACTCAGTACCTCCCTTTGCATCCGGATTCTTGACATCCTGACCAATGGTTCACAATCAGTAAAGTTAGGCAGCAAAATCTCTGCTACAATTATCCTCAACTCTGGTGCCCCACAAGGCTGTATCCTCAGCCTCTGCTTGGCTCCCTATATACTCACAACTGCATGGTTACATTCTGCTACAACTCCATCTACATGTTTGCAGATGATACTATGAGAGTGGGTTGTACTTTGAATAACAATGAATCCTAGTACAGCTTGGAGATAGAGATCCTAGTGACATGGTGTCATGAAACAACCTTTTCCTCATTGTTAGCAAAATAAAAGAGCTTCTCACTTCAGGAAGCAAGACACAGTACATGCTCCTGTCTACATCAACTGTACTGAAGTCAAGAGGGTTGAGGGCTTCAAATCCTTAGGAGTGAACATCACCAATAGCCTGTGCTGGTCCAACTATGTTGACACCACAGCCAAGAAAGATCACCGTTGCCTCTACCTCTTTAGTAGTATAAAGAAATTTGTCATGTACCCTCTGATCCTCAACAATTTTTATTGATGCATTCTAGAAAATATCCTATTCAGATGCATCTGTGATTCAGAAGCATCACAGCTTGATGTCAACTGCTCTGTCCGTGACCACAAAAAAACTACAGAACATACAGACACAGCTCAGTTCCTTGGAAACTAGTCTTCTCTCAGTAGTCTTTGTCTACTCTCCTTGTTGACTCTGTAAAGCAGTCAGCATATTCAGAGAAAGCATTCTTTGAGATCTCACCCAGCCTAGACATTCTATCTTCTCTCTCCTATTGGGCAGAAGATAAAAAAGCCTGAAAGCAAGCATCACCAGACCCAAGGACAGCTTCTATTTTGTTGTTGTAAGACTATTGAATGGTCTACTAATCCAAAAAAGTAGATTTTTGTCTTCATTATGACCTTGCGCCTTATTGTCTACCTGCGCTGCACTTTCACTGTAACTGTATTTTCATTACGTACTCCAGTTTTGGTTACCTTCCAATTCCATGCATGGTTGTAATGAATTGATTTGTATAGACAATATATAAAACAAGTACTTTGTACTGTATTCACATAACAAAAATAAACCAATTTACCGATTTCATTTACCCTGTTCAGAGCATTCATTGGAACATACAACAAGATGTTTGTTTTCCTTAGTACTTTCTCACTTTTTAGATAACTCCTGCAGGGGCTTTGGCCATAGGTACTGTTGACTGTCTTGTAATTTGTCTGAGGTCATATTTCTGATTATGTATGCTCTCAGGGAAATAATTAACCATAAGTTAAGCACTTCATTATAGCTGAGTTGGCTTTTATTCTTTACCTGACAGCTGCCATGCACACACACACCTTTTCCGGTTTGACTGGTTGTATAATGATTGGGAGTGGGAGTCAAGTTAATAACCCAAAATGCCAAGAGGCAATTGAAGCTCACATGTGACCATCTTAACACGATGTTCTTTCAGAAATCCTCTAGATGGTGCTATGGACCATATAAGTAAGCCGAAGGAACGTTTACCCTCAGCTTGTCATTGACTATATTGGTGTTTTGTTAGTACTACAAGGAAAACAAAATTCTTTCATTATAGAGAGTATTACACATGTGGTTACCAAACAATGTTAACACAAATGCTCATTTTGTCCAAAATGCACTATATGGGCTAATAATCACAATATACTGCAGTTGTCCAGAAATTTTAGAGCTCCCAAATGGTTTGGCATTGTAACAAGGCACCAATAACTGTTCTTGGTGATAGGTCCCCACTACAAAGTTGCAGGGAGAGAGGGATGATCAGAATTAATATAAATGAACAGAAGCAGAAGCAGAAGGGAGGCAATGTCTGGTCTACTAAGGTCCTGAGGCTAAGTTGAGGAGAGAGCCCTGAACTGACTCAAACCTGTGATCAGCCAAGGGAAGAGTCCAGCATGGAATTCTGGAAAGATTGAAGTCTTGGGATGGAAGAGGAAAGAACATTGACCAACATGGGACTGAGACTGGTATAGTAGGGCACAAAGTCTAGACTAATTAGAGATATGTGGACACTGATAGGCTCTGAGGCCAGGGACCAAGAATGCAGAAGATTGAGGATTGAAGTTAAAGATGCTGAGGACTGAGTAGAGGATACCATAAATGTAGACTTGCCAAGATTTTCGGGGTGGCAAAGAATATGAAAGGTTAGGTCAATAAATGCCAAGAGTGATAGTATTATTGAAGATAATGGTTAGAGGGAATGTTAAATATTTCAAGGATCTTGATGGATCATTGAGGATTGGGATGGAATTATGAGTACTGGGCTACAGTGAAGACTATGGTGAGGGCTTACCATGGAAGGGTGGAGGAGTACCAGGGATTGTGGTGGTAGATGTATTGACTCTCAGGGTGGGCTAAAGATCGCAGAAGGCCGTTGCATCATGGGCAGTGATCAAGTGAGTGAATCAGTTCTAGGAATGGAGATCATGCTTCTTTTATGGTGATGGTGGAGTGAGTGCATAATTAAGCATCATTGGGGG
The DNA here is from genome assembly GCF_048418815.1 of Hemitrygon akajei. Lineage (NCBI taxonomy): Eukaryota > Metazoa > Chordata > Chondrichthyes > Myliobatiformes > Dasyatidae > Hemitrygon > Hemitrygon akajei. Next base: position 129,504,716 of record NC_133134.1, read on the forward strand.
GGGGTGTATTTCAGGCTGATAGACCTCAGGTCTACCTAGAGATATTGAGGTTCAGGATCTGGGCCTAGGTCTTGAGGAAGAGATTACAGGGTGGGACATAAAGAGTTGTAGGCAATCATTGTGATGGCATGGAGTGAAAAATTGCCATTCCTTTATACAGGTCTTCTGGGGAGGATAGGTTGGGGGATCAATTTTCATTTGAGAGATACTGAAAAGAGCAATGTTATTATTGATAGATAATAAACATTCAACTGGGCAATCAAATGTTAATAAAGCAAGAACCTTCTAAATATTTCTTAAAGACGTCCTCAGTTAAAAATATTCAGTATATGTAGTCTATTATTCCCAGCTTCCTAAATTAAAATACATCCTAAATTAAAATGAAAGGAAAGTTACTGTGAGTGATCTGGTGTAACAGTGGGGTTTTCCTCCCTCACTGAGTCAGCTTTGTACTGATCATCTGACTGTAGTAGTCCAACTGACTCTAATTAAGTGATCATGTTAAGGAATGAAACTGATCTGCCCAAGTTCCCATTAAAATGTGTTTTTGTACTTGTACATGCCGGTGCTTCCAGTCAAAGGCAGTTGTGGAAGAAAAGGATGGCATGATGAAAGCCTGATGAAATAATTTAAAGCTACTTAGCTTTAACCTCCACTCAAAATTTTCTGGACATGTTTTTGCTTGATTTTTTTTGCCAGAAAAGGCTTTTGCTTTTTTGCCAGAACATTGCGTTCTGATGTGGGGTGTGACGTTGGTTGGAAACTGGCTCCAGGCCTACTCTGGTGTTTAACATGAATGAGTCAATGTAGAAATGGTGCTTACTCATGATGTCACAAGTGAACAAACATCTGTCATGGAATTTTACTCCTTTTGGGCCAGAGTATAGAACTTCAGTCCATTATATTTTTGAAGTTAGCTGCCAATTTCATTAAATATATCCTAAAGTATATTTCAATTAAAGTCCAGTACTTTAAAAAAAAACTCCATTATTATTGTAGATAATTATGGAAATAAAGCTGGATTATATGGCAAAACTTTATTGTTATGCTAACAAGGATGTTGTCTCATCCCATACAAAGTTCAATTAGAAAGTGAGTTGAATAAACTTTTGGTAGCACCAGTGCTCATGAGATGGTCTGCTTCACAATTTAATTAAGTTGGCTAATTAAAATATATCCAAAAATGAAAAAGAGAAAGAAAGAAACAAGAAATTCCAATACCAATGTCACAAGAGATACTGGAAATCTCAAGCAACACACACAGAATGCTGGAAGAACTCAACAGTTCAAATAATATCTGTGGAGGGGAATAAACAATCATTGTTTTAGGCCAAGACCCGATGAAGATCCTGATGAGTCCCAATGAAGGGCAAAACATTTACTGTTTATTTTCCTCCATAGATGTTGCCTGACCTGCTGAGTTCCTCTAGCATTTTGTGTCTGCTGTTCTAATACCAATGTGATGTAGCTGTTCATTATAGTACACATGGTTTGTGGCAAATCTAAACTTTAAAAACATGGTACTTTGAAAATTCGTGCAACCAGCTTCAGCTTCTTGTCAATTAAACAATTACAATGAACCAACCATTTTTATGGGAACTAATTATCAGCAATCACTTACATACTTCTCTGAATCTTAAGAGAAAAACAAAATCACAAGAGGAATAAGCACTGTTAATTTTGAATATTGTGAATTATCTTTATAATTTTATCCTGAAGAAGGTTGGAAGAGGGTATGCTGCACATTTATGTACCATATGGATGGAGAAGCATCTTCTCAGAACTGTGAATAGTTTAATGAAGGTGTTTTAAAACATCAGGAAGTGGAAATTTATAACTGGTAATGAGACATCTCAAAACAGCTATAACTCAGTATGTAGGTATTCTCATGAATGATTGATGTAGAATCTCTGTGGGTAAGAAAACTACTTTACCAGCATATCATACATATTTTAACCATGTATCTTCTGGTTAAATTTTTGAAGAATACTGTAAGCTTGACTTAGATTCCACAATCACAAAGTTACAATTTTAATTTGGTGTAGTGTTTCATATGTTCAGTCAGAAGGCTGAAAATTTGTTTGAAAACTTTAAGAAAATTCATCTGATTGGCCTTGATAATTTCATCATCTCTTCCCAATATGAAAAGGTATTTGTTAAAGCAGTGGAACATGTAGTGTATGTAAATATATTTTTCTTGTTATAGCTTGTGAATTTTCTCCTCATTTGTTCCACTTTGAAGACAATGAAGTATTCTTGAATGCAATTGCATGCATATTTTGGGTTTTCTAACATCTCATTATGTGCCTGTTAATAATGTGATGATCTCTGAGAAGGATCAGCTGTTGGCTTAATCTTGCCTATATCTAATATCTATAAAAAAATTCACAGAATAATGCCAAAATGCTGGAAATCCATTGGTCTCCTCTTTCCCTAAAGACTACCACCTGAGACTGGCCTAGGTTGGCAGCGAAAACTGAAAATTCTCTTTTCAATATGGCTCAGTGGCTGATAAGTCATGTTAAAAGTAAATGTAAAGTACAGCAATAGTTCGAATATATAGAGGGATGGATATTTTACATTATAGGCAGATTTTATTAGCTGTAGTTTCAGCAGAAGCTGGCACATAGTTAATGAATGTGGCAAGGCATTAGTTCACAAAACAGCCTGCTGACTTAACTCCTTTCTGCAATATCCAGAATTCATATAGATAGGTATATGCCTTGTAATGCCATTATTTTGAGTTTGTTATGGAGGAGGATAGGCCTCGTCCTCAGGTTGGGATTCTAAATTGGAGAAAGGCCAATTTTGATGGTATTAGAAAGGGTCTGGCAAGTGTGGACTGAGACAGGCTGTCTTCTGGTGTACTTGGTAAGTGGGAGAATTTCAAAAATGAAATTTTAAAGGTCTGTATGTTCTTGTCAGAACAAAATGAAGGGATAACAGGTTTAGAGAACCTTGGTAATTGAGAGATATTGAGGCCCTAGTTTAGGGGAAGAAGGAGGTCCATAGCAGATATAGGCAGACAGGAGAGGATAAGGTACTTGGGGAGTATAAGAAATATAAGAGAACACTCAAGAAGGAAATCAGGAGGGCTAAAAGCAAGCATGAAGTTAATCTAGCATACAAGGTGAAGGAGAATCCAAAGGGCTTCTACTGATATATTAGGAACAAAACGATAGCAAGAAACAAATTGGTCCTCTATGTATGGAGCCAAAAGGGATAGAGAAGATCTTAAATGGATTTTTTTGCATTTGTATTTACAGTACTCAGGAGATGGACACAGAATCTATAGAAATGAGACAAAGTAGCAGTGAGGCCATGGACTGTATACAGATAAGCGAGGAGGAGGTCTTCGCTGTCTAGACGACAAACTAGGGTGGATATATCCCCAGGGCCTGACAAGATGTTCCCTTGGACTATGTGGAAGGCTACTGCTGAAATTACAGGGGCCCTGGCAGAGATACATATTTAAAATGACTTTAGACCATAAGGCCATAAGACATAGGAGCAGAATTAGGGCATTTGGCCCATTGAGGCTGCTCTGCCATTCAATCATTTTTCCCCTCCTCAGCCCCACTCCACAACCTTTTCCCCATAACCTTTGGTGTCATGTCCAATCAAGAACATATCAAGCTCTGCCTTAAATACAGCCAACATCCTGGCCTTCACAGCTGCTGTGGTAATAAATTTCACAAACTCACCAACCCCTGGTTAAAGAAATTTCTCTGCATCTCTATTTTAAATAGGTGCCCGTCTATCCTCAGGCTGCGCCCTCTTGTCCTAGACTCCCCGTCAATGGGAAACATCCTTTCCACATCTACTCTGTCTAGGCCTTTCAACATTTGAAATGTTTCAGTGAGATCACACCCCCCATCCTTCTAAATTCCAGTGAGTACAGACCCAGAGCTATCAAACATTCCTAGTATAATAACCCTTTCATTCCCGGAATCATCTTTGTGAACCTCCTCTGAACCCTCTACAGTGCCAGCAATCTTTTCTTAGATGAGTAGCCCAAAACTGTACACAATACTCAAGGTGAGGCCTCACCAATGCCTTATAAAGAAAGCCTCAGCATCACATCCCTGCTCTTGTATCCTAGACCTCTTGAAATGAACGCTAACATTGCATTTGTCTTACTCACCACAGACTCTACCTGCAAGTTAACCTTTAAGGTGTTCTGCACAAGGACTCCAAGTCCCTTTGCGTCTCAGATTTTTGGGGTTTCTTCACATTTAGAAAATAGTCTGCACATTTATTTCTTCTACCAAAGTGCATGACCATGCATTTTCCAACATTTTATTTAATTTGCCACTCTCTTGCACATTCACCTAATCTGCCTAAGCCCTTCTTCAGCCTACCTGTTTCCTCAGTATGATCTGCCCTCCATCATCTTCATATCATCTGCAAACTTGGCACAAAACCATCTATTCTATCACCTAAATCATTGATATACAGCATATAAAGAAACAGTCCTAACACCGACCCCTGCGGAACACCACTAGTCACTGGCAGCCAACCAGAAAAGGATCCTTTTATTCCCACTTGCTGCCTCCTACCAACCAGCCAATTCACACATGGGAGGCTTGTCTAGAAGGTTCAGTCAATTGGCATTCAAGATAAGGTAGTAACTTGGATCAGACATTGGCTTTGTGGGAAAAGGCAGGAAGTGGTAGTAGATGGTTGCCTCTCTGTATAGAGTCCTGTGACTAGTGGTGCGTCTGTTGTTCAATGATCTGGATGATAATGTGGTTAACTGGATCAGCAAGTTTGTGAATGACACTAAAATTGGAGGTGTAGTGGACATGAGGAAGTCTATAAAAGTTTACAGTGGGATCTGCACCAGCTGGGCAAATGGGCTGAAAATGGTAGATGGAACATAATGCATACAAGTGTGATGCACTTTGGTAGGACTAACATGGCACTGTAAGGTGGGGCACTGTGGTAAACTACGTATACCCGTCTGGACACACCCCTCTACTGACTGCTGCTGACTGCTCCTGTGGCTCCTCCCACAGACCCCTGTATAAAGGCGATTGGGGCACTGCTCCTCCCTCAGTCTCCGAGATGTCGTGCTCCCTTTTTGCTGTTAATAAAAGCCTATTGTTCACTTCCAGTCTCTTAGAGTTATTGATGTGCATCAGGCACTGACAAGTGCAGTAAAACAGAGGGATCTGGGAATACAAATCAATATTTCCTTGAAAGTGTCACAGGTATATAAGGTCAAAAAGAAAGCTTTTGGCACATTGGCCTTCATAAATCGAGGTATTGAACTATAGGAGTTGAGATTTTATGTTGAAGATGTTGGTGAGGTCTAATTTGGAGTATTGTGTGCAGTTTTGGTTGGCTAGCTACACTAAAGATGTCAATAAGATTTAAAGAATGCAGAGAAAATTTACAAGGACATTTCCAGGACTTGAGGACCTGAATTACAGGGAGAGTTTGAATAGGTTAGGATTTTGGAATGTAGAAGAATGAGGGGAGATTTGATGGAAGTATACAAAATTATGTGGGGTATAGATAGGGTAAATGCAAGCAGTCATTTTCTACTGGGATTGGGTAAAACTACTACCTAGAGGTCATTGTTAAGAGTGAAAGGTGAAATGCTTAAGGGGAACACGAGGGTGATGAGTGTGTGGAATGAGCAGCCAGCAGAAGTGGTGGATACAGATTTGATTTAAATGGTTTAGAGAAATTTGGATAGGTATATAAATGGGAGAGACATGGAGGGCTATGGTCTGGATACAGGTCGATGGGACTAGGCAGATTATTAGTTTGTAATAGAGTGGATGGGCCAAAGGGCTTGTTTCTGTGCTGTGGTGTTCTGTGACTCTGGGTATGGATGTTTAAGGATAATGCAAATAATCACAAACATGTCATTCACAATAGAAAAATTATACCCAAATTTAACAAGTTTTCCACAAATTTATCCGTCTCCATCTATTACTTCTTACACCTGTTACATACCCCGTAACTGGGTCACTTACCAGCAAAGATAGAGAGGTCCGTTGAAGTCTGATGGTACTATTTTAACAGTATTTATTGATAAAAATACACAAAAATAATATCAATGCAACCATACAGATAATATACGTCATCAATACTAAATCTAAACACGTGGGTATAATAATAATCAATAAGAAATAACTCTATCGTTGTCTAAGAGATAATGTATTGTCCGATGGAAATATAAAAGTCACTCAAGTTCATTCAAGCTGCCGGCTGCAGTCTTTGGTTGGAGTCAAGAGAGAGAGATTAAAACTTGCCCATTCCTTTTATGATGTCAATCCTTTGAGAGTCGTTGGGGCTGATTTCTCCTTTGTGGTTAGCTAAAGCCGTTCTTCTGTGGCAAGGCCCACCAATTCCGAAGCAAATGGAAAAGGACGCACGTGGCTTTCCACCGGCTTTCGCTATTACGCTGTTACAGGATTTCTAGCGTTTCTTCTGGTGCGTCTGAGGGGCTGTTCCCACAGACCCTCTTTTATCCCCACTCACGGGGTCTCAGATGTCAATCAGGGTGGAATGATGCCATCCCCCAACCAGCCCACGTTGCCTGAGGGCTTCCACGAAGCACAGTACTCAATACACAATTCCGTCTCCAAGAGACAATGGCCGTTTCCCGTAGCTTTGTATCGCCGAGGGGCCAAGACATTCCAAACGTCTCTCTCTCATTTCCTGGGTCTCCTGACCTGAATTAATAGCGATCTTGCGATTCTCAAAAAGGAGGGGGCTGCTTTGGGACCCTTCGACCCCTCAGAGTTGGGCACAGGCATAACACCCCCTTTCTTCAACCCTTTTTTACCATCGGTAAAAACGAAGTAATACAGAGTCTTACAGGATTTTAGAATCTAACACAATACAAAAGGTTTTTTCTTTCACTACAGAGTAATACAGTTATACATTCAATTCAGCATCTAAACAGTTAACGATTACATTGTCACTTCCTTTAATATCTTAACATCTTGTACCTTACTAAAGTCTTGTAGCATCAGACTTCAATTTAATAACCACCTATTTTTAGTTCTTATTTTTCTTTAGCAAGCAAAAACTAAAGAGTTGTGATCTTAGCTTACGGGTATACTACAAAGTTCATGCAAATACTAATCTTTATGTTACTTTCAAACTTAACAGGCAGGCTTCCATGGGGGTTTTCTTTTATTATTCACATGCTTTGTTGAAATCCCTTAAAACCGGCTTCTGCTATTTAAAAATGGCGTCCCCATTAACCCTCGCCTCTTTTCCGGTTAATTCCCACGTGGGGAGCTTGTGCACCCTGGCGAAATAGGCTTTCGTCCGCTCCTTTCATAGGAGTTATTTTATCAACAATGTGTTCCGGACTTAGACCATTTCCCGAATTTCCACCCAATTCTTTAATTTTACGCAAGTTGCTAGTTTTCTCTTCAGGGCCCTTCAGGCCATTAGTTTTCAGTTTGAACTCTTTGCTCAAACAGCATTTCAAATTCTGCCTTTTCACACCACACTCTGGAATAACAATAGCGTGTGGGGCCCCTTTACCTTCCAACTCAACCTGTAATTGATTCACAGGCTTTGTGGTACCGAGTCATTGTCTCTGTAGCCTGGTTGCTGCTTCTGATATCAGTCCAACCTTTAGATTTTCTTCATTCAATTTTGGGAACTACACATTCCCCTTTTCCTTCTATAATAATATTCACCCCACCACCTTTGATCTCCTCACTAACTTTTAACACACCTTCGAGCACAAACACCTGGGAACTCTCACTTCCCACTATTACCCAAGGTTAACCCTTTTTCCACTGAACCAAGCCCATCTGACCCACAAGGACTGCATTCCTTTTCAACTGAATCAAATACCTCAGACTTTTTCTGAGCTCCATTACTAGGTTCAGTACCACGTGCATCCACATCTTGGACACACTCAAACGGGACATTTGCCTCTTCCAGGCTTTCAATACCCGTACCCGGTCCAAATTCTAAATTCACCTGATTCTCCCAGCTACTCTCTGGGCAACTCCCTTCTGGAGTAAACTCACTCCCGCGGGTTGAAACAACCCCATCTGCCAACCCAGCAGACTTCTTCAAGGTAAGGGCACCCTTTTCATCTAGGACTGCCCTCATTTCATTATCGGGGACACCTTTAGAATTTTCCACTTCTTCAAACAGTTCTGCCAAACCAGACAGATCATCCATGTCCAACCCTGGACCTTTTAACAGCTTTATCTGTTTCTCATCTTTATTTCGTGCCTCTAGAACTTTTCTCCTCGCTAAGGGCAGGTCTACCTCCTCTCCCTTACTCTCTTTCACTTTACTACTCTTAGTTTCACCACCCTCTAAACCCTTGTGGTACAGGGTCGGTAAAAACGTCTCAGCCAACTCGATACCGGCTGGATTTAAACTGCTCTCATTCTCAGCTGCCTTTCTCGACAGGCTGCGAGTGATCGCGCATGCGGGATAGATCTTTGAATCTAGGGGCGGGGCCTCAACACTCACAGGCGGTCGCATCAGCATCATTGCTGACCAAACCTTACCACCAGCTAAATCATTACCCAGAAGGACGTCCGCGTCAGTTCTCGGGAATTCTGATCACACCCCCATTTCAACTGGTCCAGAGACTAACTCACAATTCATAATGATCCTATGCAAGGGCACCATTTCCATCCCTTTTCCTATTCCTTTCACAGCTACCATTCCCATCTTGCGACCAAAATCTAGTACCTTACTGCTAATCAATGACAGTTCAGCACCCGTGTCTCTCCAGATCCGCACGGGAACCGGTGGATCTCCCTCTCTCACAGACATGGTTCCGTTTGACATACAAGTCTCAGACCCTTCTCGTACTCTATCTACCCAGGGATCTCTTGTCGATTTACTGATTACCACGGCACATCCGATAGGGACCGCTGCTTTCCCTTTTCCTGTCTCCTTCCTCGGAGCAAAGCACCTAGATGCAATATGTCCCCCCTTTCCACAATTAAAACAGGTCAAGCCCGGAAACCTCTGGCCGTCTTGCCTCTCCTCCCCAACCTTACCACTAGCTCCCGGCGGGACCTCTGCCTCAGCCAGCAGGCTTTCTCTGTTGTTCCCACGGTCTCTCTGGGAACTTTTATTCGAAGAAAACTTTGTCTTGTGGGTTAGGGCATATTCATCTGCGAACCTAGCAAATTCAGAGATGGACTTATTCGGCTTCTCATTCAAATACGTCCGGATATCCTCCGAAACACCACTTTTAAATTTGTCAATCAGAATTAACTCCCTGAGATGCCAAAAATCCTCTCCCACTATTTCTGCTGTGCACCAGCGATCCAAGAGCACACCCTTCTCATAGGCAAACTCGGTATACGTCTGATTCCACCCTTTCTTTAAATTTCTGAACTTTTGTCTATACACCTCAGGTACCAATTAGTAAATCTGGAGAATGGCCTCCTTTACTTCGGCATAATTCTCCGCTTCTCCCTCCTCCATGGACAACGCCGCATATGCTCGTTGTGCCTTCCCTTTTAACACACTTTGTAACAACACCACCCACTGCTCTTTGGGCCACTTCTGATTCACTGCCACCTTTTCAAAAAGCAAGAAATAACTATCAACATCCGTCTCCTCGAACGGAGGTACTAACCTCAACTCCCGACTAACATTAAACTGCTCCTCTCGGTCTGACCCTTGATCTCTTCGCTCTTGCCTTAACTTCTCCATCTCCAAATCATGTTTCCTCTGTTTCTCTGCCTCCCTCTCCTTCTCGGCTCTTTCTTTCTCCTTCTAGGCTCTCTCCTTTTCCTTCTCGGCTCTTTCCTTTTCTTTTTCAGCTGCTTCCAGCTGTTTTAACTGAATTTCATGCTCTCTTTGCTTCTCAGCTCGGTCCTGCTCTTTTTTCACCTCTAACCCCTTTAGCTGGAGCTCATGCTCCCGTTTCACCCCTAACTCCTTTAGCTGGAGCGCCTGCTCCCTTTGTTTGTTGGCTCTTTCCTTTTCCTTCTCAGCTCTGTCTTTCTCCTTCTCAGCTGCTTCCATCTGCTTTAATTTAATTTCATGTTCCAACCTTAATTTCTCCAACTCTAACTGAGCTGTCCCACTAGCTGGTACCTTTTCAGGGATATTTTCCAATACCTCAGCTGCAAACACATTCTTCTCAATATAATACTGAGTTATGGCCCTTCGCACCTCCTGCTTTTTCATTGACAACGTCACCTCTGCGAGGTTTAACCCCTTCGCCATATTTATCAAGTCTGATTTGGTGGCCACCTCTAGTGCCTCCAGAGTCAGGTTTTCTATAAATTCACCCACGTTCATCTTTGCTGGTTTCCCATCTGGCTACCTGCGTAACCAGATCCAAGTTTGGACTTACAAGCCCGATTCACTGGCCTCCCAATTTGGTGTCAAATCCCGAGACGAGAACCCCAATTGTTATGTACCCCGTAACTGAGTCACTTACCAGCAAAGATAGAGAGGTCCGTTGAAGTCTGATGGTACTATTTTAACAGTATTTATTGATAAAAATACACAAAAATAATATCAATGCAACCATACAGATAATATACGTCGTCAATACTAAATCTAAACGCGCGGGTATAATAATAATCAATAAGAAATAACTCTATCGTTGTCTAGGGGATAATGTATTGTCCGATGGAAATATAAAAGTCACTCAAGTTCATTCAAGCTGCCGGCTGCAGTCTTTGGTTGGAGTCAAGAGAGAGAGATTAAAACTTGCCCATTCCTTTTATGATGTCAATCCTTCGAGAGTCGTTGGGGCTGATTTCTCCTTTGAGGTTAGCTAAAGCCGTTCTTCTGTGACAAGGCCCACCAATTCCGAGGCAAATGGAAAAGGACGCACGTGGCTTTCCACCGGCTTTCGCTATTACGCTGTTACAGGATTTCTAGCGTTTCTTCTGGTGCGTCTGAGGGGCTGTTCCCACAGACCCTCTTTTATCCCTACTCACGGGGTCTCAGATGTCAATCAGGGTGGAATGATGCCATCCCCCAACCAGCCCACGTTGCCTGAGGGCTTCCACGAAGCACAGTACTCAATACACAATTCCGTCTCCAAGAGACAATGACCGTTTCCCGTAGCTTTGTATCGCCGAGGGGCCAAGACATTCCAAACGTCTCTCTCTCATTTCCTGGGTCTCCTGACCTGAATTAATAGCGATCTTGCGATTCTCAAAAAGGAGGGGGCTGCTTTGGGACCCTTCGACCCCTCAGAGTTGGGCACAGGCGTAACACACCAATTATATTTACCATCCATCCTTTATGTTCTATTAACTTACTCGCATATCCATTTACTGCTGTCACTAACTTCCACATCCTTTATGTGATACAATGCAACATGGTCATATTTGCTAAATGCACAACATCCAATGAGTGAACATGCAGCCTTCAGTCATTCAGGCTTAATTCTCTCCTTCTGGTAAATGAGAGCAAAACTATGGGAGTGCATTGAAGCTACTTGGTGTACTCATCAGAGGGGAGGGGGAAGTCAGAGGATTAAATTGTATATCTGTGTTTCTTCCTGAATCAGAAGTTGTTCATAGAATCATGAAGTGGCTATAACACAGAAAATGATCATTTATCCCATCATAATAATGCAAACTCCCAACCAGCACTACTCTTGCTGTAGGTCCAGGCCCTTTCATCATGGGCTTGCAAATATTTTTTGGTCAGTTATTTACTAATTTCCCCCTTGAAGATCACAATGAAGCCCACCTCCTGCACATTTGCACTCAGTATATTTTAGATGCTGTGTTTTAAAAAAAGCTTTTCATCATGTTATTTTTAATCCACCATCACTAGTTCTTAACCCCTTCATCAAAAAGGACAGCTCACACTATCCACTCTCTCCAGATCACTTACCATTTTATATAATTTAATTGGAGCATAGGAGAATGAGGAGTGATCTTATGGAGGTGAATACACATAGTCTATTTTCCAGAGTTGAGTAATCAAGAACCAAAGGTGTAGGTTTAAGATGAGAAGGAAAGTACTTAATAAGAAACTGATGGGAAACTTTTTCACCCAAGGAATGGTCAGTATGTGGAATGAACTGCCAGAGGAAGTGGCTGAGGCACATATACTTACACATTTAAGAAGTACGGTACTTCAACAGGTACTTAGACAGCAAAGGTAGAAGGATATGGGCCAACTGCAGCAAATGAGACTACCTTAGGTGGGAATCTTGGCCAGCATGCACCATTTTGACCAAAGGGCTGTATGACTATGATTCTATGATACTTGCACTCAGTATCAGTAAGATGAAAGAGCTGATTATAGATTTCAGGAAGGGTAAGACGAGGGAACACAAACCAATCCTAATAGAGGGATCAGAAGTGGAGAGAGAGAGAGAGCAATTTCAAGTTCCTGGGTGTCAAGATCTCTGAGGATCTAATCTGGTCCCAGCATATTGATGCAGCTATAAAGAAGGCAAGACTGTGGCCATATTTCATTAGGAGTTTGAAGAGATTTGGTTTGTCAACTAAAGCACTTAAAAACTTCGATAGATGTATCATAGAGAGCATTCTGATGGACTGCATCACTGTCTGGTATAGGGGGCTGTTGGGGGGAGGGTGCTACTGCACAGGACCAAAAGAAGCTGCAGAAAGTCATAAAATTAGGCAGCCCCATCTTGGGTACTATCCTCCATACTACCCAAGACATCTGCAAGGAGCAGTGCCCCAAAGAAGCAATGTCCATTATTAAGGACCCCATCACCCAGGGCATGCCCTCTTCTCGTTGTTACCATCAGAAAGGAGGTACAGAAGCCTGAATGCACACACTCAGCAGTTCAGGAACAGCTTCTTCCCCTCTGCCATATGATTCCTAAATGGACATTGCACTCATGAACACTTCCCCACTTTTTAAAATATATTATTTCTGTTTTTGCAGTGTTTAATCTATTAATAAATGAATTGAGTTGCTCATTTATTTATTTATTTTCTTCTTTCTACAATTCAGGGGTGTCAAACGCATTTTAGGTCACGGGCCGGATTGAGCAAAATGCAGCTTCACGCGGGCCGGATCAGTCGGATGCATGCGAACGCAGCTTTCGTTGCCTCCGTTTTTTCAGCCTGCTCTCATGTGTCTCAGTCTCTGCTATAACTACAAAGTGTTTCACTTTACAAATTCCGTTTCTTATGAAGAAGACTGCCGAGCAAGACTGCCGAATAAACACTAAAAACCCTGAAAACCTGGTACCTGAATAAACTCAGCATTAGCCATATCATACGCCATAGGCGCTTCAATTACTGGGGCCAGCTTTAATAGTAATTAGATATTATCTCGCGGGCCAAAGATAATTCCACCGCGGGCCGGATTTGGCCCGCGGGCCTTGAGTTTGACATATATGGTCTACATTATCACGTATTGCATTGAACTGCTGTTGCTAAGTTAACAAATTTCATGATACGTGCTGGTGATAATAAACCTGATATGATTCTGATTCTTTGAATCTCCCCTTAGTCTCCACGAAAAAATATCTTAGTATACCCAATCTCTCTAATCAGACCTCATTCCAGGAATGATTCTTGAAAATCTTTTTTTAGTACTCACTAATGTTTCTACATCCTTTTTATAATGTAATTAACAAGAAATAAACATAATACTCTAGCTGATATCAGAGCAGCATTTCAAACAGTGGCATAACTTCCCTGCTTTCTTACCCTATCATTTGTGCAGTTACTGCTAGGGCCTTGTGCTCCTGCACTCCTTTTATGAACAATATACTTTCCTATGTAGTGCCTTTCCTCATCTCACCAAAATGCATCATGTCACATTTCTCCATGTTAAACTTAATCTATCCATGCATCTGCCCATTCCACCAATTTATTCACTGTACTGCTAATTTTAGAAATTGAGGCTTGGATCCTAAGCCTAGGTCATTCAATGAATAGTATGTCCCTAGGTTATGAACCAATGGTACCAGTGGTACCTTCTTCAACCACTTCCTCTGGCAGCTCATTCCATATACTGACCACTCCTTGGGTTAAAAGGTTTGCCAACAGTTTCTTGTTAAGTATCTTCTCTCTCACCTGAAGCCCGTGTTGGAAAATAAACTTAAATCACTCACTATGGTAACCATACTTCCACTTTGTTGGAATTCTTTGGGGAAATAACAAGTCAGATAGACAAATGAGAATCTGTGTAAGTTGTGTACTTGGATTTCCAGAAGGCCTTTGACAAGATGTTGCACATGAGGCTGCTTAACAAGGTAAGAGCCCGTGGTATTACAGGAAAGATACTAGCATGGAAAGAGGATTGGCTGATTCTTGGGAGGGAAAAAGTGGGAATAAATTGAGCCTTTTCTGGCTGGCTGCCGGTGATGTGTGGTGCTCTGCAGGCGTCTTTGTTGGGACTGCTCCTTTTTATGTTATATGTCAGTGATTTGGATGATGGAATTGATGGCTTTATGACCAGGTTTGTGGATGATACAAAGATAGGTGGAGGGGCACATAGTGTTGAGGAAGCAGGGAGGATCACAGAAGGACTTAGACAGATTAGGAGAATGGCGAAAGAAGTGGCAGATGGAGTATAGTGTCAGAAAGTGTACTGTCATGCACTTTGGTAGAAGGAACTAAAGTGAAGACTACTTTCAAAATGGACAGAAAAGTCAAAAGTCCAAGGTGCAAAGGGTCTTGAGAGTCCTCATGCAAGATTTTCTAAAGGTTAATTTGCAGGTTGAGTCAGTGGTAAGGAAGGCAAATACAATGCTAACATTCATTTTGAAAGGGTAAGAATACAAAAGCAAGGATGTAATGCTGAGGCCTCACTTGACGTTGGTGGAGGGTTTGGAGGAGGTTCACGAGAATGATTCCAGGAATGAAAAGGTTATTTTATGTGGAGTATTTAATGGTTCTGTGCCTGTACTCACTGGAATTTAGAAGAATGAGAGGAGATCTCATTGAAACCTATTGAATTTGAAAGGCCTAGATTCAGTGGATGTGGAGAGGATGTATCAGTGGTCCCCAACCACCGGACACCGGACCGGTACCGGGCCGCATGAAAACAATATGATTTGCCAATATGAAACGATATGAGTCAGCTGCACCTTTCCTCATTCACTGTCACACCCACTGTTGAACTTGAACGCACGCGAAGTCATCAGTTGCCTAAATGCAGTGATACCTTAGCGCCAGGGATTACTGGTTAGCCTCTGGTAACCGGCTGCCCAAGGCGGCCGGCGAGAAGTGCATTGGTACTGGCCTGGAGCGCAGACAGATGGGCGCCGCCTCTAAACCTGTTTAGCACACTGAATGACCGTGGGGAACCTGGTGCTAAAATATTTGCAGACGACCTAATTCAGGCTCAGTGTTTCGTAAGTAGCAGAGCAGCTACCTCGCTGCAACCTACTGAAAGTCAACCCTCAAGCCAAACTTTTGCCGGCCGATAGATTCTACAAGCGGGGTGGGCGCACACCCCATCGCACTCCTCGCTCAGTGGGTTTCTCTCTCCAGACTGCAACAGCCTTGGCCCTGGCACGGGGACCTCCGGCCCTTAACTGTCCTCTCACCCTACCCACGACCAGCCACACCTGGCCAAGGCGTCTGGTGGCAGGCGGGAGGCTGGAGTTCGGGCCTGAAGGCTGTCTAATGAGGCAATGAAGCACTCAAAACTGCTTCGGCACCTCGAGTACAAGCACCCTGCATTTAGAGACAAACCCGTTGAGTTTTTTTGAGCAAAAAAAAATGTGAGCAAGCGGGACAGAAGCAAGTGCTAAGAGCCACAAAAACTAAATTGTGGAATAGACTGGACATAAGGAACCTCCTTCAAGTATTACTGTCTCCCATCACCCCTCAATGGGATTGTCTTGTTGCAGGGAACCAAGGCCAGGGCTCCCACTGATTCAGTGATATTGGTGCATTGTAATGATTTTATATGTTCATACGAGGAAAATATGCGCTGTGTGTTTAATATCCAAATGTAACTTAAAATGTTATGATGCTATTGACTTATAAGTGAGTTATAACTGACTTATCACTGTATTCATGCAAGGAAAATATGCGCTGTGTGTTTAATATTAAATTTGTTGGATAAACCCTTTTAGAAACAAAATTGAGTGTATTAGCCACTTATAAGTGACTTATAGTTGACTTATCACCTATATTCCGGTCGTGATTAACACCCCCCCCACCCCCCACCCCCCCCCCCCCCCCGGCAGCCGGTCCGCAAGAATATTGTCAATATTAAACCGGTCCGTTGTACAAAAAAGGTTGGTGACCCCTGTCCTATAGTGGAGACTTGAGTCTAGGACCAGAGGGAACAGCATTAGATTAGAGGGATGTCCATTTAGAATGGTGATGAGGAGGAATTTCTTTAGCTAGAAGGTGGTGAACCATGGAATTTGTTGCCACAAAGACTGTGGAGGCATCTTAGATTGGATGTATTTAAGGTGGAGATTGATAGGTTCTGATTAGTCAGGGTACGAGAGGTTATGAGGAGAAGGCTGGAGAATGGGGTTGAGACAGAAAATGGATCAGCCATGATGAAATGGTGGAGCAGTCTTGATGGGCAGAATGGCCTAATTCTACTCCTTTCTCTTATGGTATTATGGTCTAAGATTGATGATAAAGAATAATTACTAAAAGTGCAAATAACGAGAGTTAGAGTGATTTTTGGGTTTAGGTCATTTACAGTTCATTTAGCAAATAGCTTTGACTACCAGTCTTCTCTTCCTCAGTAATGTATTGTGGATTCAGTTCGGGACAATGCATTCCTAAAATCTGTGAATCCCAGTCCAGACGCTGCTGGCGCCTATGGGCTGGATGCGAATCAGAAGGTGTGAAGTTTGTATGTAATTTTAAAAGAAAGCATTGTCTATACTTTGTAAATATGGAATTGTCCTTTGTGTTTAGCAAATAAATATCGAGCCCAATGTTGGAGCAACAGGCCTTTCCTCTGAAAGCATCTCCATATGATTCCTGCTGTACCTGATTTTGTCAAACGAAAAAGCTGCTTTGTATCTACCAGTAATTCTCTCCAGTGATTTCATTCATGCAACAACAGCAAAAAAACGATTTCTACCATTTGCAAGATTACATGTAGGTATGTACATCAGACTTGAATTTGATAATATTATGGAAGTTTGTTCATATCCAGGACTATCCCGTCAGCTGTTTGTAATCTAGTGATGGTCTGTAAGTAAAAAAGAAACAATCACTCTATCGCCAGTCTAAGGAATGCCATAATTTACCTTCCTTCAAGTGTAATTAGGTATTCATATTGTTAGTCGCACGTGAAGACAATCGTGTCCATTAATAAACATTATCATTTCTATCTTCACATATTTATATAACATATGGATATCTAGATATGCATGACTAGAAAGTGGTCAATATGGCCCAAACTCACAAAACTGTTGTGTACTATTACTCCGTAGCATTGATTTTTACATTGCCCCAATGCTATATTTCCTTTTAAAGAATACTATATATATTTTCTCTTTATAGGCATATGATTCTGAGCACATTTTGAATGATTCTTATTTTGAATTTGGTAATAATAATAAAAACACAGCCATTTCTTTGTACTTTGTACTGAGGCTGTTTAATTAAACACAGATAGAAAGGATCAACAGTTTGCAAAATCCAAGGTCTAATCCTTCCATCCAATATATGCTTTGCTTTCTCCCACCTAGCCAAATTTTAGTCCAACTAGTCACTCTTGGATCTCAGGGTTTTTTAGTTTCTTCATCAACCTACTGTGTTGGCTTTTATTAAATGCCTTGCTAAAATCCATGTCCTCCAAGAGGACGACAACCTTGCCATGGTTTGGAGGCTTGCATACCTCAATAACCCATTGAATTATGCTGGCTAGAGTCAGAGTTTTATGCTTTGGCTCTTGGTAGTGTCACCCATGTCAAACAGGTCAAAGGCTAGAGGCCAGACTAAGAGTGGTCCACCGGTCCTCCAGGTTTGGGGTTCAGCTCTGGGCTAACAACCCTGACTAGTAAAACAAAGCTGTTACAGATACAGCAATGAAGAATCCTTCTACATCTGAGTGCAACAGTATTCCTGAGTCTCCACTTGGAACTTGCATGACTGACAGTAGTGATGACCGAGCTACATAATGAAGGAAGCCCTGAACACTGCCAGAGATGGAGGACCTTCATTGCTGCCCTAAATGCCAGTGATGTAATAAGCAGTAGGTAGGCAAAAATCCATGTAGACAACATTAAATCCACTTCCCTTTGTTAACTCTTCGTACCATCTTCTCAAAAAGTAGTCAGTCACTGTCAAGTTGGATTTCTTTTTCTTCTTTGAACATGTGCAGCTTCCCCACTTGAAAGAGACTGAATGCATCTACCCGAAGGTTTTTAACTGGATTCCACTCAATGACCAAACAACTTTTCCTTTTTTCTCCTTTTATTTTTCACAAGTGCGGCAGTTTGATAGTTCCATTAGTTCCATCAGCCATTAGTCATTAGCCATTAGGTGACAAGTCATTAGTCATTAGGTGACAGTCACAGTATTCCCTTAAGAAATCCATGCAGACTATCCTTGATTAATCTGTACCCTTACATAGAGTATTACTGAGTATGTATTATTTGGTTTTAAATTCCTAGCATACAAAAGCATCGCATTACAGATAAACAAATAGGAGGTACAAAGAGTTCAAATTAAATGTGCCCTCTTTATTTGATGGCTCCTCACAGACTACCTCTCTAGAACTTTTGATTAGCAGTATTGCAGTCAAAGCAGTAGGTAGTCATGTGATACTCTTGAAAACCCAACAATTGTTATTCACAGCTAGATGAGTACTCCTTGTCTGTAATTCCAAAATCTGAAAAGGTCTGAAATCCAAAAATTTTCTGAGCGCTGATATAACATCACAAATTGAGAATTCCTCAAGGTGCTGGGAAGGTCCCAGGTGATGCACAACTCTCTGCGCACCACGGGAAGTTCTGAGAAGTGGCCTCACATATATAATGAACAGAAGTTAATGAAAAATAGAAAAACACTACATAAAGCAAAAATAAGATCTCCATCATGTATTGAAAGAGTGGACTTCTCAGTGTCAGATTGAACATATGCTGCTTAACAGTATGTTGATCATGAAACAGTTCTATCATGATGAACTGAAAATTGAAGGTAATTGTGAATATTCAGCAGGCTCATTGCAGAAATTTAAGAAAAGGCACGGCATTAAATTTTTAAAGAGTCGCAGTGAGAAAGCATTTGCTAATCACAAAGCAGGAGAAAAATTCATTGACGATCTAGGCAAACTCATCAATGATGAAAATCTAATACCCTAAACAGCTGCATATATGTGATGAAGAGGTGTAAGACAAAGACTGTTTTTCTGTAGTACATAAATTCAGGGTTGGAAATGGTGGTAATCCCAAGATATCTCATTATATATTCCAAAATCTGAAATCTGAAACACTTCTGACACCAAGTATTTAGGATAAGAGGCACTTAACCTGTATTATTTATACTACAAGAATCTTTAGTGAACCTTACTTATGATTTGATGCAAAGGTAAATGTCACTGTTTTAATTGATAAGTATATGCTAGAAGGGTGAATAAAATATCCTTAGTGATTTTTAAGCACTTTACTGTTGGTCTGAATAATTTTGGTACTTGAAGAGTCACCATGTTATTTTTCCAACAGATCCTTCTTCACCAAAGAGGTCTGATTCTGAGAAAGTAAAGGATTACAGACAATGCATTTAGAGAAGAAATGTTGTGGTACTGAATTAGTTGACAAATATAGCAGCTTCAAACTTCCATCATTAGCCTTACCCACTTAAACATCAGCAAGATTCAGGCTTCTAAACATGCAAATCCTGAATTTACTTGTCAATTGTTAGTACTATGTAGAAGATTGGCTGACTGGCAGAAGGCAAAGAGTGGAAATGAAGGGAGCCTTTTCTGATTGGCTATCGGTGACTCATGGTGTTCCACAGATGTTGCTTCTTTTCAGTTATATGTCAATGGTTTGGATGATGGAATTGGTGGCTTTGTGGCCAAGTTTGCTGATGACATGAAGATAGATAGAGGAATTGAAGAAGCAGGGAGTCTTGAAGAAGGAGTTAGATTAAGAGAATTGGGCAAAGAAGTGGCAGATGGAATATATTGTAGGGAAGTGTGGAGTGTTTGATGGCTGTAGACTTGACTTGCTAAAATTTAGAAGAATGGGGGGGATCTCATTGAAACCTTTTGAATATTAAAGGGCCTAGATAAAGTGGACATGGAAAGGGTGTTTCCGATAGAAGGATGTTACTTTAGAACAAATATGAAAAGAAATTTTAACTGTCAAAGGGTGGTGATCTTTGGAATTCATTGGCACAGACAGCTGTGGAGGCCAAGTCAATGGGCATATTTAAAGCAGAGGTTGATAGAGTCTAGGTTAGTAAGGGTATCAAAGGTTATGGGAAGAAGGCAGGAGAGTGGAGTTGAGATGAATAATAAATCAGCCATGATTGAATGGCGGAGCAGACTTGATGGGGTCAATTACCTAATTCTGCTTCTATATCTTATAGTCTATATGTTTCAATATATTCTGTCACCATAGGCCCCAATGATTTCAAAAGAATTAAATATCTGGGAATGTGGGAATTTCTTTCCTTTAATTTGTTTATTTTGTTTTAATTATTTAAAAAATAACAATTGCTAATAGAACTTTAAATTTATTTTTGAGAAGTGTTTAATACTTTAGTAAGTTTAATATGATTCTGATTAATAAGAGTTTTCAGAAACGTTTAAAGACCTTGAAAGCTTTGATGGAGAACCAAACAGGGTCCAGTACTTTGCTGGCTTCAAAAAGAGTTTTGAGAAATGATCTTCTCAAGAGTCCCTGTACTGGAACCATGTATGCATGGGTCCTATATCTGTTAGCTAACCGAACAGGCCTTCCACATTTGGATTAGGTAAGCTCAGAAGTGGGGAGGCCAAAAATTTTCAGTTAAAGTTGTTGGCTCAAGAAAGCATGGAAAAATGTTCTTCAACTCATCAAGTCCATGCGAGCTATTATCAAACATTTCCACCGAATCACCTCACATTCTACCACTTCCACACACACCCTGGGCAATTTACAATGGCTAATTTATCTACCAGTCAGCACCCTTTGGAATATAGGAGGAAGCTGGAGCACTGGAGGAAATCCACATGGTCATAGGGAGAACATGGAACCTCTACACAGGGGTTGTGAGGGTCAGGAATTAACCTCACAATCCAATCAGTAATTCAACCACTTCTAGCCTACCTTGCAATTGCTGTGCCATTTGAAAATTATCAACTCAACCCTGGACCAATTTTCATTTTCATCTACTTCTCTCTCAAACATGAATTTGTCCCCTCAATAACCCTATTACGAAACCCCAGCCAAATTGTTATCCTCTCCCTAATCTTGTCTTGACCAAGCTCATCCTCTCTACTCTATCTTACCTTCCCTCAAACTGCTGTTCCTATATGTTACCATGTTTTCTATTTCTCCCCAATCCTCTCTCTCTTGTTCCTCTCTATTCTCCAGTCTTCTCTATGCAACATTTCAATCTCTATCCTTTGATTCCCATTTGCCTCCCTGGTCCCATGTCTATCCCCTGATCTTCTCCCATTAACTGTCTCCTTCCATTAGCAGTGCAATGGCATGGGATTGTTGACAAAACATTTTTGTTTGAACTTCTTTGTGAAGGGTCTTATACACATCGAAGGTTTAATCCTGATATCAGATGCTGTTTGTTTGGAAGTATGCATGTTACCCATCTCTGCATGGATTTTCTGCAGATATCCATTTCCTCTCACACTTGTGCTGATTGGTGTTAATTTACAACAGCCAATGAACCAAAGTGTAGGAGAATGGCAAAAGACTCATAGGGGTGTTGAGGAGCAAGCAAGAGAGTGTAAGTTGCAAAGCTACTGGGAGATAAAGAGGGAGTAATCAAATTTACAAGGTTGCCCATTTGGGAGCTAGCATGGATCTTATGGGCTAAATGGACTCATTCAAAGTTGTAAGCAGGTAAGTTTAGTGTTGACGAATTTGACTGACAACAATGATGATGTCAGTAGAAAATGGAATCAAATTATCGAATGCTTCAGGGATTGCATTGATTCTTAAACAAAAGTGATTTGGCAGATGCTGGAAATCCAGGAGAACCACCATAAAATGTTGGAGGAACTTAGCAGGTCAGGTTCCATCTATGGAAAGGAATAAATTGTTAGCAACTTGAGCCAAGACCCTTCATCTAAACTGATAGTTAACCAGATTAATCCTCCGGGAGAACTTTTTATTGTAAACTGGAGCATCACAATGGTAGCCCATGTAGTTAGTGTGAAGATATGTAATTAAGGAGTCTCTACTTCCTCAGGAGTCTGTGGAGATTTGGCATGTCAAAAACCTTGATAGACCTCAATAGATGTATGGTAGAAAGTGTGCTGTCTGGCTGCATTATGGCCTGGTATGGGGACACCAATGCCTTTGAATGGAAAATCCTACAAAAGGTAGTGGATTCAGCCCTGTACATCATGGGTAAAGCCCTCCCAACCATTGAGCACATCTACAAAATATGCTCCACTCTGGTTGATCTTTCATTAATTTTGTTAGAATTGCTATTCTATAGATTTGCTGAGTATCCCCACAAGAAAATAAACCTCAGGTTTGTATATGGTGACATATTAACATTGATAATAAAATTTACTTTGAGCTTTGAACTTTGACTCGAGGAAAGCATTCCCAGAAACTATGTCAAGAGTTTAGCATTTTTAATGCTAGCAGGCAGCGTTTGGAGTGGGCAGCAGAGTGGTAGGGCTTTGGTTCAATGGGCTTAGGTGGCAATGGGATGAGGCGAGGTAGGTTTATCTGTGTTATTTGCAGAAAGGAGGAACTGTGTGTGTGAGGCCAGTTTTCTGTGCTTGGTGCCAGATATGGAGGGTCCTGGAGTCTCCCAGCCTCCCGGACGGCCATATCTGCACGAGGTGTGTCGAGCTGCAGCTCCTGAGGGACCAAGTTAAGGAACTGGAGATGCAGCTCGATGACCTTTGCCTAGTTAGGGAGAGCGAGGAGGTGATGGAGAGGAGTTATAGGCAGGTGGTCACACCGGGGCCACAGGAGACAGACAAGTGGGTCACAGTCAGGAGGGGGAAGGGGAAGAGTCAGGTACTAGAGAGTACCCCTGCGGCTGTACCCCTTAACAATAAGTACTCCTGTTTGAGTACTGTTGTGGGGGACAGCCTACCTGGGGGAAGCGGCAGTGGCCGTGCCTCTGGCACGGAGTCTGGCCCTGTGGCTCAGAAGGGTAGGGAAGGGAAGAGGAAGGCGGCAGTGATAAGGGACTCTTATAGTTACGGGGTCAGACAGGCGATTCTGTGGATGCAGGAAAGAAATTCGGATGGAAGTTTGCCTCCCAGGTGCCAGGGTCCGGGATGTTTCAGATTGCGTCCAAGATATCCTGCAGCGGGAGGGAGATCAGCCAGAGGTTGTGGTACATATTGGTACCAATGACATAGGTAGGAAAAGGGAAGAGGTCCTCTAAAAAGACTACAGGGAGTTAGGAAAGAAGTTGAGAAGCAGGACCACAATCTCGGGATTACTGCCTCTGTGACAATAGGAATAGAATGAGGTGGAGGATAAATGCCTGGCTGAGGGATTAGAGCAGCAGGCAGGGTTTCAGATTTCTGGATCATTGGGACCTCTTTTGGGGCAGGTGTGACCTGTACAAAAAGGACGGGTTGCACTTGAATCCCAGGGGGACCAATATCCTGGCGGGGAGGTTTGCTAAGGCTACTGGGGAGAGTTTAAACTACCGGTAGAATTGTTGGGGGGTGGGAACCGAACTGAAGAGACTGGGGAATAGGAGGTTAGCTCACAAATAGAGAAAGCTTGTAGACCGTGCAAGAGGGAGGATAGGCAGGTGATAGAAAAGGGATGCGCTCAGACTGAAGGTTTGAGATGTGTCTATTTTAACGTAAGGAGTGTTGTGAACAAAGCGGATGAGCTTAGAGCATGGATCAGTACTTGGAGATATGATGTGGTGGCCATTACAGAGACTTGGATGGTTCAGTGACAGGAATGGTTACTTTAAGTGCCGGGTTTTAGATGTTTCAGGAAGGACAGGGAGGGAGGCAAAAGAGGTGGGGGTGTGGCACTGTTGATCAGAGATAGTGTCACGGCTGCAGAAAAGGTGGACATCATGGAGGGATTGTCTAAGGAGTCTCTGTGGGTGGAGGTTAGGAAAAGGAAGGGGTCAATAACTTTACTGGGTGTTTTTTTTAGGCCGACCAATAGTAACAGGGATATTGAGGAGCAGATGGGGAAACAGATCCTGGAAAGGTGTAATAATAACAGAGATGTTGTGATGGGAGATTTTAATTTCCCAAATATTGATTGGCATCTCCCTACAGCAAGGGGTTTAAATGGGGTGGAGTTTGTTAGGTGTGTTCAGGAAGGTTTTTTGACACAGTATATAGATAAGCCTACAAGAGGAGAGGCTGTACTTGATTTGGTATTGGGAAATGAACCTGGTCAGGTGTCAGATCTCTCAGTGGGAGAGCGTTTTGGAGATAGTGATCATAATTCTATCTTCTTTACAATAGCATTGGAGAGAGATAGGAACAGATAGGAACAGAAAAGTGTTTAATTGGAGTAAGGGGAATTATGAGGATATCAGGCAGGAAATTGGAGGCTTAAATTGGAAACAGATGTTCTCAGGGAAAAGTATGGAAGAAATGTGGCAAATATTCAGGGGATATTTGTGTAGAGTTCTGCATAGGTACGTTCCAATGAGACAGGGAAGTTATGGTAGGGTACAGGAACCGTGGTGTACAAAGGCTGTAATAAATCTAGTCAAGAAAAGAAAAGCTTACAAAAGGTTCAGAGAGCTAGGTAATGTTAGAGATCTAGAAGATTATAAGGCTACTAGGAAGGAGTTTAAGGAGGAAATTAGGAGAGCCAGAAGGGGCCATGAGAAGGCCTTGGTGGGCAGAATTAGGGAAAACCCCAAGGCATTCTACAAGTATGTGAAGAGCAAGAGGATAAGACGTGAAAGAATAGGACCTATCAAGTGTGACAGTGGGAAAGTGTGTATAGAACCGGAGGAAATAGCAGAGGTACTTAATGAATACTTAACTTCAGTATTCACTATGGAAAAGGACCTTGGTGATTTTAGTGATGACTTGCAACAGACTGAAAAGCTTGAGCATGTTCTAGAGCTTTTGAAAAGCATCAAGTTGGATAAGTTGCCGGAACCGGACGGGATGTACCCCAGGCTACTGTGGGAGGCGAGGAAGAAGATTGCTGAGCCTCTGGTGATGATCTTAGCATCATCAATGGGTACGGGAGAGGTTCCAGAGGATTGGAGGGTTGTGGATGTTGTTCTTTTATTCAAGAAAGGGAGTAGAGATAGCTTAAGAAATTGTAGACCAGTGAGTCTTACCTCAGTGGTTGGTAAGTTGATGGAGAAGATCCTAAGAGGCAGGATTTATGAGCATTTGAAGAGGTATAATATGATTAGGAGTAGTCAGCATGGCTTTGTCAAAGGCAGGTTGTGCCTTATGAGCCTGATTGAATTTTTTTGAGGATGTGACTAAACACATTGATGAAGGAAGAGCAGTAGATGCAGTGTATATGGATTTCAGCAAGGCATTTGACAAGGTACCCCGTGCAAGGCTTATTGAAAAAGTAAGGAGGCATGGGATCAAAAGGGATATGGCTTTGTGGATCCAAAACTGGCTTGCCCACAGAAGGCAAAGAGTGGTTGTAGACGGGTCATATTCTGCATGGAGGTCAGTCACCAGCAGAGTGCCTCAGGGATCTGTTCTGGGACCCTTACTCTTCATAATTTTTATAAATGACATTGATGAGGAAGTGGAGGGATGGGTTAGTAAGTTTTCTGATGACACTAATGTTGGAGGTGTTGTGGATAGTGTGGAGAGCTGTCAGAGGTTACAGCGGGACATTGATAGGATACAAAACTGGGCTGAGAAGTGGCAGATGAAGTTCAACCCAGGTAAGTGTGAAGTGGTTCATTTTGGGTAGGTCAAATATGATGGCAGAATATAATATTAATGGTAAGACTCTTGGCAGTGTGGAGATCTGAGGGATCTTGGGGTCCAAGTCCATAGGACACTCAAAGCAGCTGCGCAGGTTGACTCTGTGGTTAATAAGGCAGATGGTGTATTGGCCTTCATCAATCATAGAATTGAATTTAGGAGCAGAGAGGTAATGTTGCAGCTATATAGGACCCTGGTCATACCCCACTTGGAGTACTGTGCTCAGTTCTAGTCACCTCACTACAGGAAGGATGTGGAAGCCATAGAAAGGGTGCAGAGGAGATTTACAAGGATGTTTCCTGGATTGGGGAGCATGCCTTATGAGAATAGATTGAGTGAACTCGGCCTTTTCTCCTTGGAGCGAAGGACGATGATAGGTGACCTGATAGAGGTGTATAAGATGATGAGAGGCATTGATCGTGTGGATAGTCAGAGGCTTTTTCCCAGGGCTGAAATGGTTGCCACAAGAGGACACAGGTTTAAAGTGCTGGGGAGTAGGTACAGAGGAGGTATCAGGGGTATGTGTTTTACTCAGAGTGGTGAGTGTGTGGAATGGGTTGCCCTCAACGGTGGTGGAGGTGGATATGATAGGGTCTTTTAAGAGACTTTTAAATAGGTACATGGAGCTTAGTAAAATAGGGGGCTATAGGTGAGCCTAGTAATTTCTAAGGGAGGGACATTTTCAGCACAACTTGTGGGCCGAAGGGCTTGTATTGCACTGTAGGTTTTCTATATTTCTATGTCTCTATATTTATTAATGGCCGAGATATGAGTGGTGCAAACCACAATTTCCAGTTTTGCAAATAGCAGTGCTGTGTTTGCTCATCTCAGCAATCATTTTTGTTAACCTTTGCAATAGTTTTAATTTACAACAGAATATGAGGAATGACAGATAAAGTTTAATGTGAAGTGATGCACTTCAGTATGAAGTTAAAAGATACTGTTCTAAATAGAGTGCTGAATTTGAAAAACTTGGAGCTATTTATACACAAATCATTGAAAGTTGCAGAAGAGGTTGAAAAAAATGGTTAAACGACACACAATTCTGAGCTTCATTGATAGAGATGTGGTAGATAAAAAAAAAGGTCAGTAAGAGTGACCCTCAAAACAATTCCAGTCTGATGTTAACTGAAGGGTTCTGTTCAATTCTGGTTGCTTCATTATGGGAAAGATACAAAGTTATTAAAGAGGATCCAGCGAAGTTCTTACAAGAATTGTTCTGGGACAAGTGACTATTTAAAATGACAGATTATAAAGACTGGAACTGCTTTTGTTAGAGAGGTGACTGAGAGCAGACTTGATGGAAGGATATAAGATGATGAGAGGTCTAGACAGAGTGGATAGTGGTAGGCCGATCCTGTTGTGGGAGGGATTGAGGATTAGAGGACACTGGTATAAAATCAAGGGGGAAGAGAATTAAAACAAACATGAGGAAAAATCCTATTTTATGCAGCATTTGATTGGAACCTGGAAAGCATTGCCTGCAGTTGTGTTGGAGGTTGGTTGCAATATGGCCTTCAAGAGGGAATAGGGGAAGTATATTCTGAAGAAGAATTACAAACCACGGAGTGACCATTCCCCACTGAACATCGACGGCTCCTCGGTAGAGATCGTTAAAAGCACCAAATTTCTTGGTGTTCACCTGGCGGAGAATCTCACCTGGTCCCTCAACACCAGCTCCATAGCAAAGAAAGCCCAGCAGCATCTTTACTTTCTGCGAAGGCTGAGCAAAGTCCATCTCCCACTCCCCATCCTCATTACATTCTACAGGGGTTGTATTGAGAGCATCCTGAGCAGCTGCATCATTGCCTGGTTCGGAAATTACACCATCTCGGATCGCAAGACCCTGCAGCAGATAGTGAGGTCAGTTGAGAAGATCATCGGGGTCTTTTTTCCCACCATTATGGACATTTACACTACATGCTGCATCCACAAAGCAAACAACATTATGAAGGACCCCACACACCCCTCATACAAACTCTTCTCTCTCCTGCTGTCTAGGAAGAGGCACTGAAGTATTTGGGCTCTCATGACCAGACCATGTTACAGTTTCTTCCCCAAGCTATCAGTCTCCTCAATACCCAGAGTTTGGACTGACACCTTACTACCCTATTGTCCTGTTTATTATTTATTGTAATGCCTGCACTGTTTCGTGCACTTTATGCAGTCCTGGGTAGGTCTGTAGTCTAATGTAGTTGTTTTTTTTTCTCTCTGTGTTGTTTTTTTACGTAGTTCAGTCTAGTTTTTGTACTGTGTCACGTAACACTATAGTCCTGAAAAACGTTGTCTCATTTTTACTATGTATTGTACCAGTAGTTATGGTTGAAATGACAATAGAAGTGACTTGACAGCATTATAGAGGAGTGAATTGCTCCAGCAGTGTGTTCTCGCAGACTCAAAAGGTAGAATGATTTCCTTCAGTGTTGTAAATAATCTATGATTCTATGCAGGCCAGCTCCCTGATAAAAATACAGTAATAAACTGTGCAAGTGGTGGGCGGGTGGGGTGGGGATGGAATCATCTGGTTTGTTTAGTCTTGGAACAATTGTCAGTTACATTCTGTAGCATCAGGAAATGCAAGGATAAATGTAATCATTAACATAGTATTGAATGGTTATACCCTTACAATCTGAAGAGTTCAGTGAAAACAATTTTTTTTACTTCAGTCCACATTGTATAAAATTTTTATGTTAGATTTCCAGTTTTGATCTTAAAATTATATTTGAAGGACTGTGCCACTATAGAGAGGCACATTGCATTGCAATGCTGACTCACAGAATAGGCTGGAGTACATTTCTGTGTATGATTGTCCTCACATGCCTCGAGGTTATATTGTCAAGAAGATGTCTTCCTTAGGATATTTTTCCTAGCTTGAATTGGACTAAAATCTATGAATGACACATATCAAGATGACTTGGGGAGGTGAAAAAAAAACATTCAATTTTTGAAACTGTTTCATATAACTTCTGATAGCAGGTAGGAAATGTTTAGTACCAATACTGGGGTTATACACGTCAGATTCAGCAAGAAGTGAAATACTATTTGGAGTAATTGACAGCTTCATGGGCACCAAAGCATAGAGCAAACCCAGTGGTCTGGAATTTCCTCACTACTTGGAATAATATTTATATGACAAGATGAAGGGGAATATTGGCTGGGATTGGAATATGCCAAATCAACCCCCTTCCATCTTTCCAATCAAATTTTCAATGGAATAAGCCTGTTAGAACACCGTGAAAATATGCCACAGCAGATTTTTCCATAAGGCATACCACCAGATTAGGCCATTTGGCTCATCGGAGTTTGCTCCACCATTTGATCATGGTTGAGTTATTTTCCCTCTCAACCCTGTTCTCCTGCCTTCTCCTACAACCTTTGACGCCATTACTAATCAAGTACCTATCCACCTCCACTTTAGATACACTCAATGACATGGTTGTCATGGCTGTCTGGCAAAAAAATGCCACAGATTTACCACACTCTGGCTAAAGAAATTCCTCTTCACCTCTCTTCTAAAGGGACATCCTTCTATTCGGCTCTTTGATCCTAGACGTTTCCACTATTGGAAACATTCTCTCCATGTCTACATTATTTAGGCCTTTCAATATTTGGTAGGTTTCAATGAGATACCTCCTCATTCTTCTAAGTCCACAATTGTGAAGTGAAGACACCCCCCATTGCATGTGGAATTCAAGCCAATATGACACCAAATAGCTGTTGCAAAACTTACTCTAAATTATAGCAAGCTGGAGTAATAGTGGAAGGTTGCAATTCAGACTGCAGGGCCACATTTAGTGATGTTCTTTTGGGTTCATTGCTATTTATCATCTATATCAATGAACTGGATGAGAATGCTTGCATAGAAAGGCATGCTTAGTAAATTTGCAGATGTCATTAAGATAGGTCATGTTGTTGATAGTGAAGATGGGTTTCAATATTTATCGAGGGATCTTAAGGCTTCTTAAGGCATTGTTCAGTCCACTGTTGGAGTATTATGAGCAGTTTTAGGCCCCATGTCTAAGAAAAGGATGTGCTGGCATTGGAGAGGGTCTAGAGGAGGTTTACAAGAGTGATCCTGGGAAGGAAAGGTTTAATGTTTGAGCAGCATTTCATTACTCTAGGCCTGTCCTTGCTGAAGTTTGGAAGAATGAAGGGGATCTTGAAGCTTGAAAGGGCTGAATGGAGTGGATATGGAGAGGACATTTTCAATAGTAGAACCAGAGGACACAGCCTCAAAATAAAAGGATACCCCTTTAGAATAGAGATAAGGAGGTACTTCTTTAGCTAGCCAAATGTGAATCTGTGGAATTCATTGCCACAGATGGCTGTGGAGGTCAATTCATTGGGTATATTTGGAGTGGATGTTGATATGTTGTCAATTATTAAGGGCGTTAAATGTTACAGGGAGAAGGCAGGGGAATGGGATAGAGAGGGAGAGTAAATCAGATATGACCAAATGGCAGAGCAGACGTAATGGCTGAATGGCCTAATTTTGCTCCTGTGTCTTTATGGTCTTATGATCAGCTGGGTAAGTGGGCAAATGGAGTTTAAATTGGATAAGTACAAGGCACTGTATTTTGGAGGGTCCTGGAGGATTTTATAGAATGGGGGTTCATAGGAAGACATGTATGTGGTTCCCTGAAAATGGTGCCACAAATAGACATGCTGGTAAAGAAGGCTTTTGGCATGCTGGCCTTCATTAAGCAGGCATTGATTATAGAAACTGGGATGTTATGTTGCAGTTCTACAAGATGTTGGTACACAATGTTGCAACACTTGGAATATTCTGTTTAGTTTTGGTCACCCTGTCCAGTTGGAAAGTGCAGAGGAGATTTACAATAATGTTGCCAGGACTAAATTATGGAGTGAGGTTGAGCAGGTGGGGGCTATTTTCATTGGAGCATACGAGAATGAGGGGTGATCTAGTAAAAGTGTGTAAAATTAGGCAAGCCATAGATACAGTGAATAGCCACAGTATTGTTCCTAAGGTTATGGAATTAAGAACCACAGTCGTAGATTTAAGGTCAGAGGGGAGAGATTTAATAGGAAGCAGGATGGTGAGGGGCAATTTTTTCACCTGGAGAGCAGACAGCATATGGAATGAGCTGCTAAAGGACATGGTTTAGGCAGAAACATTAATAACATTTGAAAGGTACTTGGACAGTTAAATAGGATTAGGTAGGAATGAACCTTGTTCGGCATGGATCAATTGGACCAAAGGACCTGTTTTCATGTTGTATGACTATGCCTCTTTGAAATTAATATATACATGGTAATCAAAGCATCAAGAAATGATTCACCATTAAAGTAGTGGGCAACAGAATATGTACACACAGAACTAAAATGTAATTCCAACAACCTGCAATTTTTATGATGTATGCCAATGAAGATATCGTATGAAAAAAGAATTTATAGTAGACCTTAGGCATTTTCTTTAGGGAGACAACGTGCTAATTAATACAATGCTCCTTGGGAGCTATTTAAAATGATCAGCCTGGATTATATGGGGTCTAAACCAACAACCTTTTCAATTTGGAACAGAGAATGTTACATTGAGATTACTGCTAATGCTTTTCCCCTGTAACTTATGTGGCATCAAAACACATATAAATCGACAAGTAATATGTTTTTTGAAAAAGGAGATGCATGACCTAGTTAAGTGACCCTGACAAACATATCAGCAATATCCTTTTTAACAAAAAAGTGGTACGGAAATACATCAGAGAAGGTTGTAATTTCAGTATTCTCCAAGACTTTAGCAAGATTTAAAAATAGCCAGGAAAAAGTAGCGCTTGTGGAGGTAAAAATTAAGAGTGAAATTAGGTTATAAACATCAAACCACAAAACAACATATGCAAATTAGACATGCTGCGATGATGTTCGAGTGCATCTATCAAATGTACTTCCTGTCGCAGTATTAATGGACTTTTTGTTTGTGACTATTTGAAAGTGGTTAGATCTACTGAAGATCATTTTCTCATGACATCATCTGAGGATCAGACGTCATGTGGCTCGCTGCACTCTGAAACCTGCAGGATGAAATTAGTACAAGGGGAGGAAATACCAATTTCCTCTGTACACATGAAATGCGTAGTTGTTGAGGAAGGCTGGTATGGTTTTGCATGAATGTGTAGCTATAAATTTAACTTTGAAACAATTACACACGTAATTACTGTTTACAGTCTGAAATGGCAACACTGTGGGTCATTTAATTACGTGGTTAGCATTGGAACAGATTTTGTTTACCAATCACTTTCCTACTTTATGTATCTCCAAAATGCTTAATAGAAAATATTTGCAAGTTGTTTACTGCTCCAAATGGAAGATTGCAAAAATAAAAGTTTCAATTTAGGAAAAGACAACTATTTGGAAGCATTATGCATTTATAAATAAACTTGCCAATGTTTGCAAAAAGTGTACTGTAAGTGTAGGTATCTTAATGTGATTTACTTTATTTTAATTTTTTCTCAGTTTCATTCTGCATTTTAAGTCTTGTGTTTTAAATTAGCTTTATTTTTAATAAAGATATTTAAATATATATTTGAATGGTATGTCACTATCTCTCAAAGCCAAAAACTTTCTAAATAGTTTTTAAAAACTTTGACAGACACCAAGATCAAAATCAGTCAGAACATTTTCAAGTGTAAAACCTCAGGTTTTGGTACTCGACACCTTCTTTGCCTCACTAAACCCCCATTTGGCTGTTGGGTTGTACCAGATCTACATATCCTGAAAAAGAAAATGCTAGTGTGTGGGCATTGTTGGCAGTGAGTTCAGGCGATGAACTAATATCAGATGACCTAGTTTGGCCAAGCATAAATCTGCCTCCCTTCAACACACACAAAAAGCTGGAGAAAAACAGCAGGCCAAGGCTTGGGTCTTGGCCTGAAACGTTAACTGTTTACTCTTTTCCAAAGATGCTGCCTGGCCTTCAGCATCTGCAGATTTTCTCATGCATCTGCCTCCTTTATTCAATTTTGCTTTTCCTAGAACTAACTTTGGCAAAATCTGAAATGCTAATTGCTTGTAAAAATAGACCAGAAGCAGCAGGACCTTGAACAGTGCATAAACTCAAGGTTTTACTGAGGTTATGTGCATACTGCCCTGAGCTGTATGTCTCTCTCATTCACAATAATTCAAATTAAATGAATAATAATATAAAAAACTTTCTTTAAAAATCATCTAAAACATTGAAACATTTAAATAGTTTAAAATATTAAAATATTCAGATGTTTTAAAATAAATTTACTTCTTTGACTTTCCCTTTTCAATCCCTGAGCTGACCAGCCTGCATGTGGATATATAGGTGTGCACACCCTATCCCACATCTAACTTCCCATAGGAACTGAGAGAAGGGGTAAATGCCATGGAGTCTAGCGAGCTTCCGTGGAATGTATAAGAGTGGAATCCAACTGGGAAATGGGAAAGTGTTCAGAAAGTTTGCTGAGTAACTTCCATTTCTATGGCATTTCATATGCCAAAATGGAGTTAGCTTAGATTGTAAAGGGAGCTGTTACTAGAAAATTTTAAGTCTGTAATTGCCACTGAAATTGTGAATTATGAATGTACAGTTATATTGAATCCATCTCTCCCACTGCAAACTTAATTTAACTAAAATTAATTAATAACTACTGAAATTTTGTTTGGTCACCTGGAAGGTAATTATGATACTGTAACATTTGAAAATTGCAAAAAAAAAAGACACCTCTTAGGGATAGCAGATAGAAGAGTGGAAAAGAACTGAAATCTTCTTACTTAGACCAGGTGGTTGGAGAAGCTGTAAGCATAAGGAAAGCTGAAGTTTTGGCAACGTGATTTTACCTCAAAGGGAAGTCCTCGCTGGCACCAGGGTTACTGCAGTCAGGAAAGGTGATTTGGTCAGACATCATAAGTTGTCTGCAGGAGGGCTTCTGGAGCATGGGCTGGTGTGAGCAAGGATGCCTGGTCAGTCACCAGATGCCTTGCCTCACTGGGTCAACGGCAGATTGAACTCAGAGGCAGTCATGAGAACGCATAGGATCCATAGTTTAGAGAGGCACAGATAAAGGGTAGTGTACTTTCATGTTAGCTGTTACATTGGGATTAAGTAACCTCAACCTCAGCTAGAGGTATTTCACCACTGAATAAGGATTTTTTAAAAGTCCCTAGTCAGAGTCTTTGGACAGTCAATTCGTTTTAAACATGGAGAGTCAGTGGTAGATGCTAGTGCTACATTCCTAATCTAGCAATTAACTTTGCATGCAATAAATCATCATTAGGGTTTATTGATATTGGCTTATGCTGAAGGATGTACTATAAAGTGCTCTGATGGTGGTATTGTCGTGCAGATTGTTGTAAAATATTCCCTGTGTATAATCATGGAAGGGACCCGTGATTTGGAATGTGAAAGTGAATAAACAGTTTTAAAATTTACCATTGTGCACATACTAATGTGGTTAATTATCACATGCACTTATACAAGCAAAATTGCAAAGACACCTTTTATGTAGAATGGGTGAGGGTGTGATGTGGCTGGAGTTCAACACCAGAGAGTACATGCGTAAACAAGCAGTGACAAACTTCTTATATAACAACAATAAAGTACTGGTGATATATTGCACAAATAATGTTCATCTGAGATAGTGCTATAGCAAATATTTCTTGTTAACTTCTTAAATATTGAGAGAACTGACCCAGAAATCTAGAAATGCTCAACAGGTTTGGCAGCAGCTTTGGAAAGAGCAAGTGAATTAACATTTCATGTTTATGAAACTTTCAGAGATTTCCAGCATCTGCAGTGTTTTGTTTCTCATTAGTAGATCTTGCTTTTAGTTTCCTGGTTATTGTTTTAAAAAAGCCTTTGTTTTATGAAAACGAGTAGTTTATTTCACAATCTTCCATTTTGATCAATGGTACTTAGTTGAAATATAAGATGCTCAAAACCATTTTTGTTTGTCTTTTTCACTTCTTCTTTGCATTTTTTTTTGGCTAGACAAGAAATAGAGGAGAGACGATTAAGTGGCTTTGGGGAAATATTACTCAGGGTTGGAATATCAGTGGCCAGATATGCAAACATACCTGAGCTCCGATCATCCTGTCATCTAGCCTACTGCTCTCTCTTTCTCAGATGTACCTGAGACTCCTCCATGATGATATTATTAAATGAGGAATTTTCCAGCTTAGGAAAACAATACTACAAATGATATTATTTGGTCTGTGTGTATCAAATGCAAAACTAATTCTATTACTAGGCAATCCCACATAAACACTTTTTTAAAAAAAACAGAAGACCACTGCAAATCAAAGTAGAAACATAGAAAACCTACGGCACAGTACAGCCCCTGCAGTCCACAAAGCTGTGCCAAACATCTCCTTACCTTAGAACTACCTAGCTTACCCATAGCCCTCTATTTTTTAAGCTTCATGTATCTATCCAGGAGTCTCTTAAAAGACCGTATCATTTCCGCCTTCACCACCGCCACTAGCAGCCCATTCCACACACTCACCACTCTCTGCATTAAAAACATACCCCTGACATCTCCTCTGCACCTACTTCCAAGCAACTTAAAAATATGCCCTCTCATGCTAGCCATTTCAGACCTGAGAAAAAGCCTCTGACTATCCACATGATCAGTGCCTCTCATTATCTTGTACACCTCTGTCAGGTCACCACTCATCCTCCGTTGCTCCAAGGAGAAAAGGCCAAGTTCACTCAACCTATTCTCATAAGGCATGCTCCCCAATCCAAGCAACATCCTTGTAAATCTCCTCTGCACCCTTTCTATGGTTTCCATGTCTTTCGTATAGTGACGCGACCAGAATTGAGCACAGTACTCCAAGTGTGCTCAAAGTACTACAGTATATTCACAAATCATATTCTTGTGCAGTTCATCAATAATTATAAATCTTGTTTATCAATAAAACAGTTAGAGAATAAATTACTCTATTTGCATAGGTCTGCTTTTGGATCAGTAGCAATCATGCACCAACCCACACCAATTTATAGACTTTTCGTGTTCTTGGTATAAAAGTACATTGAACTATTTGATAAGTGATAGAACTCTAGAAACAAATCTATTGACTGGACATACCAGATTAATTTTGTTCACTTTTTTTGTGTGGGGGGAGGGTAAATGTGCCTCATCTGTTTTTATTCATATTTTTGTGTGGGCAGAGGGATTTGTGAGGGTTGAAGTGCCTGATCTGTTTTGTTTGTTTGTTTCTGTGCAGGAGGAGGGACTTGGGGCTTGATGTGCCTGATCCATTTTGTTTGTTTTTTTGTGTGTTGGTGGGGGGGGATTTGGGGGTCGATGTGCCCGACTGGTTTTGCTCGGTTTTTTGTGTGGGAGGGGGGATTTGGGGGTTGATGGTCATGCTGCCTTTCTTTGCTTTTTCTTTCTTGGTTTCACGTCTACCCAGAGAATTGAAGAATTTCAGAGTTGTAAACTTTATGCGCGCACACACGCACCCGCACACGCTCACGCTCTAACTACCCTTCAGAACACTGGGGGCTTTACCTCTAGGCATATCATTGTGGAAGAGTGGAACACATTTAAAGTGATCTGTGGGCAGGTCTAACTTCCTGCCCCACCCTTAACCTCACATTGTGTGTATGTTTCATTTTGTATGGAGTTCTGAGGCTGGATGCACTTCTTATCTGGTATCAGCTTTAAGACAGTGGTAGCTCATGTAACTAGCACAGCCTCAATCAATTGAATGGGGCCACCAATATTCACCAACATAAATCATGTTCTTCTTTTCAATTTAATTTTACTTCATTTTAATGATTTATTAATTTACATGAGTTTAGTTTTATTTTTATATTAGTTTTTTAAATGAATTGAATATTTTTCAACTGCTTCTATCCCAGCATAAACTTACTGGTAATATAGATTATATCACAGTTTTTTTTGCTTGGGTGCCTCAAAGAGCAACTGCAGCAGATGGGCTATCAGGATGCTGGCAACTAGATAGCTGCAAAAGATAAATGCAATCCGTGTCATCCTTGTGAGAGGGGACTGCAAGGGAACTTCATGTGAAAGTTGAACATCAGTTTGTTTTGATTATGGTCTAGCTCATTAATTCTTTTAAATTTATATTTTGATATTTGCACCCACATAAATGAAACAAGAGTGTCACCAACTTTAACACACAAGCCAAAAAAATGATATCTATTGAATATTATCACATTGATACAATTAAAGATGATTTGTGCCATTTGATGATGGATCTGAAACTTGTGGGAAGAGAGCAAACACTCAGAGCCAGAATCACATTTATTATCACTGACAAATGTAATTAAATTTTTTGTTTTGTGGCAGCAGTACAGTGCAAGATTTAAAAATTACTATTAGTTGCAATAAACATAATGAGGCCTCTGTCAGTCAGGGTTGAGAATGGGTGCTGTGTCCTAGCTGTCTAGATACTCAAGCCAGAGCAGTATGATACGGAGAGCAAGCTGATGCCCAAGTAGCAAGCTCCCCCTCTCCATGCATCTGATGAACCCAAAAGAAAGGTGAAGACCAGTATAGTTTGTTACCAATCACATCATAGGAGTTGCCAGTCAGCATTGAACTCAATGTAGGACTGACTTTGGGACTCCAGCTCTGAAGTTTTCCCTCAGGGTTTGCTCCTGAAGCCCTCCCCATGAGTGGGTATAGCCACAAGGCAGTGGAGATTTGAGATCAGAATTTTCCTCCTCCTAGATGTGCTGCTAATTATGGCTGACAAGCTCCATTTGTCTGAAGCGACTGGTTTTAAAGAGCCAGTAGCCCACCTTTGCCCCTTCTCCTGTCTGTAGAAACAGTTCCACCAAAGTTAGTAGATAAGCCACACGTGAATGCCAGGAGCTGGACTTGGTTGTCAGAGGCTACTCAAGATGCATGCCATTGGGAGCATTTAATAGGTAGTGAGAGTACCACCCTACCACCTTACCACCCACTGCTATAACAACCATAAGGAACCAATAAGCAAATAAATAAATGAATAAATAACACAAAAGAGGAATAATGGGTTCATGAACTGTTCAGAAATATAATGGAGGGGAAGAAGTTGATCCTAAAACATTGAGTGTGGGTCTTCCAGCTCTTGTATCTCCTCCCCGATGATAGTAATGAGAAGAGGGTGGTGAGGGTTCCTAATCATGAATGCCACCTTCTTGAAGCTCCACCTTTTGAAGATTTCCTCGATGGAAGAGAATGTTGAAGCCATGATAGACCTGGCTGAGTCTATAATCCTCTACAGCCTCTTTCAGTCTTGTGCATTGGAGCTTCCATACCAGGCAGTGATGCTCTTCAATGTACATTTGCAATAATTGCTGAAGTCTTTGGTAATATATTAAATCTCCTCAAAATTCTAAAAGTATAACCATTGGCTTGCCTTCTTCATGATTCATCAATGTGTTGGTGCCAGGACCCAGTGAGATGCTGATACCCAAAAATTTGAAGCTGCTCAGCCTTTCCACTTAAAGAGGATTGATGTGTGTTCTCTTGACTTCACCTTCCTGAAGTCCACAGTCAACTTGTTGATCTTCGTAACGTTTAGTACAAGGTTATTGTTGCTGCAGTATACAACCAGGCAATCTATCTCACTCCTCTCTGCTTCCTCATCGCTTTCTCAACAATATCCAGGACAGCACCCATGAGCCATCAATTTACAGGCCATGACCCTCAGGGACTTGGGCTATGTTATTATTTTATTATATTTTTTGGTAACTATGTTTTTCTGCTATCATAATTATATGTGGTATACATGCTGTGTGCTGTTGGTACTCTGATGGTACCATGCATTGCTCAGAGGAATGCTGTTTCATTTGGCTGCATTCCTATGTATGAGTGATGTGTGGCAAGTGGATAAGGCGTTGGTCTAGTGATCTGAAGGTCGCTAGTTCGAGCCTTGGCTGAGGCTGAGTGTGTGCCTTGAGCAAGGCACTTAACCACACATTGCTCTGCGATGACACCGGTGCCAAACTGTATGGGTCCAAATGTCCTTCCCTTGGACAACATCATGGAGAGGGGAGATGCCCTTGCAGCATGGGCAACTGCCGGTCTTCCATACAACACTTGCCCAGGCCTCAGTCATCATTGAAGATCGATGGACAGCTGAAGAAGAGGTATGATTGAATGACAATTAACCTTGAACTTAGGGGAATGTGCAGACAGGGAAATGTGCAGAGAGGGTAATGAGGAGAGACGGAAATGTGGAGAGAGGGGAACATCTGACATTCTGCCATCAACAGTGGTGTTGTCGGTGAATTTATACAAACGTTTGTAGATAGCGTTTGAGCTGTGCCTTGCCACAGCAATCAGTAGAGAGAGTAGAGCCATGGGCTAAACAGGTATCCTTGGGGTGTGTCATTGAGGAGGAGATGTTATTACTGATCCATACTGTCTGTAGTCTCTGAATGAGTAAGTCAAGGATCCAGTTGCAGAAGCAGATGCGGATGTCCAGGTTTTGAAGCTTATTGATTAGTACCGAGGGGATGATAGTGTTGTACACTGAGCTGTAATCAATAGTAGCAGCCTGACATACAGGTATGTATTACTGTTGTCCAGGTCTATATCTTATATATTTTAATATCTGTGCAAAAATCTTAGGCACATGTAAAAAAAATTCTGTAAAGCCAAGATACTTTCAAGAATAATGAAATGAAAAGTTTCTAAATATCAAAAAAATTATGATAAAGAGCAGTAAATAGTAAACAGGGTGTTGAGGAAGCCACCCCATCTGAAACTATATCAAAAATCTAAAGTGTTATAAACTTATATATCTATAGCTATATATCTTAATGGATCCAAAAGTAATTGAACAGGAATTGTCTATTGTTATACTTAATTCAATGGCAAATGAGGAGAGAGTCAGAAAAAAATAGCATCCTAAAAATTGTTTTGCCTATGTAATGTTAAAGAAGACACCTCCTTACTGCATCAGTTATTAAAACTTACTAAGGTTGGTGTGGTCTTGCTGAATCTTTTCTAGTAAAATTTAATAACTTCTAATATTGTGATATTAGTGTAATAAAATGTCTGGAGGAGGATGGCATCTCAGGCAGCACCTTCATGATCACCACATTCACAGTGCATCTAATGTTATTCTCTTAAACTTCTACAACAATGTCTGCTAATAACCTCACCACAAAACCCAGCACAGGCTTTGGAGGGTCAGTCAAGTACACTGCTGGGCCAACAAGGTGCTCGGCTGCATTTTAATTATGTTCAAAGTGCACTGTGGAACACCCAAATTCTTCTATAAAGTTTCCATTTTTGAGATGCATAGAATGATG
Organism: Hemitrygon akajei; assembly: GCF_048418815.1. Lineage (NCBI taxonomy): Eukaryota > Metazoa > Chordata > Chondrichthyes > Myliobatiformes > Dasyatidae > Hemitrygon > Hemitrygon akajei. The sequence continues at coordinate 129,544,926 of NC_133134.1, forward strand.
ATGTTGGAATATTTTTGGATACTTCTGAAGGCAGGAGCAGAGAGGCCAATAATTTTAACTGCCAGAGTGGTTAGGTGCATGTGTGAAGCTGTCTTAAAGTTTCAGGAAGTCAATGTTTCACACTGAGCAAAACAGTGATGGTTTCTAATGAATAGCACTAGTAATAACTGATTGTTCTGGGAGTAACCAAGAAGCCTTTTTCAGATTAGTGAGGGTGAGAGTTATGCAGGAGATGAATTTTTAAAGTTATATGAGAGTCACGTTATTTGTTGGAGTCATGTACAGGAAAAAGTGATAAGGCAAATGAAAATCCTGCCAAAAAGCCACAGTTGAAATTTCCAGTAGTCAAAATTTTATTCTGTGTTGTCAATTTTCAATTATATTTTCATTTTTAGAAGATTTGTAAAAAGTTCTAGGCAGTGATCCATTGACAAGATAACATTCTTAGTAATACAGGCACTCAAGAACCAAACTTGCAAAGAATGAAGAATTTCAGTGAGGTCATGTATGAGGTTAATGTCAGTGAATTCCTCCTTAAATGCTGCATGCTACTTACTGCAAAACCAATCTCTAACACTACTAAGTATACCACAAGCCCATCACTCACTTACTAAAAATCTCAATCAATCATGACGCAGGGCTGAAAGGATGGAAGTAATGGCACTTTAATGCCTAATTCTTCTCCTCACACCCCACTTCCTCTAGTTAATAAAGGATTAACTTTATGTGCTACATACATTTAAGTGTATCAGGAATTTGCACTGGTGTTTTAGCATAGCCTGCAACACAACATTAAACAATTATAAAGACTTGTATAAAAAAAACATCAGAGGATGAGAAATCAATATGGAATAAAATATGCATAAATGCCAGCACAACTGTACAATGTAGATATCATTATAAAAGTGGTTTAAAGTGTTTACAGTGCATTGCAGTACCTGAGGTTATAGGCAGAGTGGGGGTGGGGATGGGTGTAACTAGAATGGTTGATCAGATTAACTGCCTGAAGGAAGAAACTGCTGTGTGAGGTTATGGATCATGCTGGTGGCTCATCTGATCACTCACTTTGCCCTTATTCACCATTATTTTCTCAGGCTTTCAGTAACATCCTGCGAGAAGGGGCTAAACAACATCTGGTGTGGTCCTCCTATCATTTGGACCACCCATTCATTTGAATGGGTTTAAACACCTTTTGCAGGCACATGTCTATTACATGCCAGTTTGAAACAGTGTTGCCCTACTTCAAAGCACAGTTCAGGATGGATAATAAGTATTGATTGTGCTAGCAACGAAAAACAAATTTTAAAAAACCTTAAAAAGTTACTGAAAAGGTTACAAAGAGTTGAGAAAATGGTTATGTTTTTTCCTGTTATTGAAATCAATCCATTGACTGTTTTAAAATAAAAACAATGACTGATCAAAAATAAGGGACTGAGAAATGTGTTTCATGCTGAACAGTAATATTATATCCAGTAGTTCCAGTGAATTAAATCTTAAATAAGTAAAATCACTTTGCATTTCATGTAGATGTACTTATTTGAAACATTAATGTTGTGACCATGTTTCCAAAATTTAGGTTCCACTTTATGTTATATGCTCTTACTGGTACTGGCAATGATGGATCCATTGGCTGTTGGCCAGTCATTGAAATGTTTTGGGCAACATCTGCCACATGTGTTATGTGTAATCCTCCAACTAAGGATAATCTGCAGAAGGCTTAATGTCTGTTTGTTCTCAGGTCTTATTAAAAACATGACCACTGACTAGGCTTGGAATATAAAAGGTCTCTATGACGAACATATATGCACTTTATTTCAAAAATTTGGTCACGTTAAACTTGCCAATAAGCTGGCTGATGCACCATCAATAACTCTCGGAGACGTGAGTCGAGATAGGCTTTTATTAGCTGGAAGAAAGCACCGTCAGCAGCAAGAGACCATCACACAACATCCTGGAGACTGAGGGAGGAGCAGTGCCTCCAATCGCCTTTATACAGGGATCTGTGGGAGGAGCCACAGGAGCAGTCAGTGGGGGGGGGGGGGGTGTCCAGACAGGTATATGTAGTTCACCACACTGGCAGGTGGTGTAGTGACATCCTCAACGGACTTCGAGATGCGTGGGCCCAGAATCAAATCTGACCGACTCCTTGCACGCTTTCCATCCATGGTGGGTTGAGCATCAAGCTCGTGACTCAAGAGGCAGCCAGGTTGCTACCCACTGCACCACAAGGTGCGGAAAGGAAACAAAAGAACTTGCCAATGTAAAATGTTAAAATCAAACTGCTGCATTCGCAATGAAGTGTTCTACTTTATGTCGATAGAAATGTTATTTGTTTCAGTCTGGACATATGCTTGAACTGAACAGTATCTTCTGGAATCGGTTCAAATATATGTTTGTCTCCTAGATTTGTTATACAAAACATAACTAATTTATTTCAGTCCACATGAAAGGAAATCAGCTAATTCTATTAGCTGGTTCAAATTCAATGATTTTTTTTTAAAGACTTGGAAGAGTCACGTAACTCATAGGAATGATTGAAACTATGACATTTGAAGTCTACTGTTTTCAACTTGTAAACAGAATGATTTCTGCAAAATTTATGTTGTAACATTGTTACTTTTTACATAATCTGTTTAATTGTTCATGGAACTATATCTAGTCATGTGATAGTTCAGTAGCATCCTGTATGTTTTAGAGGCGTGGAAAATTCTTTAAGTGGCTAAAAAAATACAGAGTTATTAAGCCAGATTCAGGTGGAGTGTTCTCTGCTGGGTCTGCAGAAAATATATAAACTTGCCTAGTTAAGTAGGCTGTAGATTGTAAAGAAAATTCAGTCCCTTGTCGGAATAAATGAAGACCGTGCTAACCATGCTAAAGTGGTCTTAGATTGTGCAACTTCTTACTTGAAAGCCAAAAATATGTACAAAGTATATACTAATATTACTACTAAAATAAATTATTTTTATGATGTTACTCTCATTGATATAGTGCATATGGAGTTTATGGAAAAGTTTAATGAAGTACTGGAGCAGATGGTCTACACTTCAGGGTTCTGAAAGAGATGGCTGAAGAGAATGTGGAGGCATTAGTAATGATCTTTCATGAATCAGTGGATTCTGGCATAGGATCTTGAAACTCACAAATGTCAGTCTATCCCTTCAAAAAGGGAGAGAGGCAGATGAAAGGAAATTATAGGCCAGTTAGTCTGAGCACTGTTATTGAGGCGATGTTGGAGTCGATTGTTAAGGATGTGGTTTTGGGTTGCTTGGAGGCGCATGATAAAATAGGCCAAAGTCACCATGGTTTCCTTAAGGGAAAATCTTGATTAACAAATCTGATGGAATTCTTTGAAGAAATAGCAAGGATAGTCAAGAGAGTCAATGGATGTTGTGTACTTTGGTTTTCAGAAGGCCTTTGACAAGGTGTCACATGAGGCTGCTAAACAAGTTAAGTGTCCATAGCATTAGAAGAAAGATATTAATATGGATAGAGCATTGGTTGATTGGCAGGAGGCAAAGAGTGGGAATAAAGGAACCTTTGCTGACTAGCTGCCAGTGACCACTGGTGTTCCACATGTGTCTGTTTAGTGACCACACCATTAAATATCAATGATTTGGATGAAGGCTTTGAGGCCAAGTTTGTAGATGATATGAAGATAACTGGAGGGGGAGGTAGATTGAGGAAGCAGAGAAGCTACAGAAAGACATACAGATTACAAGGATGGGTAAAGAAGTGGCAAGTGTAATACAAAACTGGGAAGTATATGGTCATGTGCTTAGGTAGAAGAAAAAAAGTGTAGACTATTTTCTAAAATTAAAAAATCTGAGGTGGAAAGGGACTTCAGAGTCCTTGTGCAGGATTTCCTAAAAGTTAATTTGCAGGTCGAGTCTGTGGTGAGGAAGGCAAATACTTTGTTAGCATTCATTTCAAGAGGACTAGTATTTTATAAGCAATGATGCAATATTAAGACTGGTGCTTTATAAAGCACTGGTGAGGCCTCACTTGGAGTATTGTGAGCAGTTTTAGGCCCTTTATTGAAGAAAGGATAAGCTGATGTTGGAGAGATTTGAAGGAGGTTCATGAAAATGATTCTGGGATTGAAAGGCTTGTCATATGAGAAGTGCTTGATTGCTCTGGGCCTGTACACTCTGGATTTAAGAAGAATGAAGGGGGAAAATCATTGAAACCTATTGAATATTGAAAGGCCTTGATAGAGTGGATGTGGAGAGGATGCTTCCTATGGTGGGGGAGTCTAAGATCAGAGGACACAGCCTCAGAATAGAGGCTGTCCATTTAGAATTGAGATGAGGAGAAATTTCTTTAGCCAGGGAATGGTGATTCTGTAGAATTTGTGGCCACAGGTGGCTGTGGAGGGCAAATCACTGGGTAAATTTAAGGTAGAGGTTGATAGATTCTTGATTAGTCTGGGTATGAAGGGATTCAGGGAGAAGGCAGGAGATTGGGCTGAGAGGGAAAATGGACAAGCCATGATGAAATGACAGAGTGAACTCAATGGGATAAATCTCCTAATTCTGCTCCTATATTTTATGGTCTTATTGTCTTATTTATTCTGCTTATTAAAAGTAAGCTGCTGTTATCAGATTTAATGAATCTGATGGAATAAAACACTCAGTAACAGCATAGATGCAATTTTGATAGTTAAACAAAACTTAAAATTGTTTTGAATACATGTTTACTTTTGGGCTGGAGTACATATGTAAAGTCTGCCCTGCTCTATAATGCGTTGGAATGCTTGTTTTTGATATACGTTATTGGATTTCCTAGCTCAATTTCAAAATTGGCATAAGACCTTGAAATTTAGTAACTTGGTAAATTGATACACGGCAAGAAGTTTTATGAGCAAATTCAATGTAGTTAACAACGAAGTGATTCTTTTTTGATGGGAGGAGGAGATGAGCGTGTGTATGCTAAATTATGGGGGTGGGGTAAGGGATAAAAGAAAAAGATGAAGTATTTTGTGCTTAAATTTTGAATATGCAGGAAATATTAGTAAAGCAGTTTATAAAGCATAAAAATTCTTGGCAATATAAATAGAGGCATGAAGTACAAAAGACAGAAAATTCTGCTTATACTGCATGTAAACACTGGTTTGGCTTCAATTGGTGTGTGGGGTTTAATTTTGGCAATGTATTTTTTGAAGGCTAGGAAAGGCTACAGACTTTCTGGAATGAGGGATTACAGATAAATGGACAGCTTGGAGAAACGGTTTATTTATCAGAGAATACAGTCACTAAAAGAAGATTTGATACATCTGTTAAAATTTGTGACGCATTCATATGAAACAGAAGGAAAAAAAAGAACTATTTCAAAGGGACGATATTTGAGGCAATTGGGAGGAGAACCAGAAACACCTTTTTATGCAGCTAGAATTAAGATTTGATGTGGTAGTTAGAATAATAGAAACAAATTCAATAGTAGCCTTGAAATACGAACTGGATAAATACTTGAGAGAGAAAAACAAATATATCAGGGGAAAAACCACATTGGAGTTAATAGGCTACTCTTTGAAAATGATGACGAAGATTCAATGTGCCAAAAGCCTTGTTGTGCTGACCTGTTCTTTAATTAAGAGAAATTTTGCATAGCATTGAACAGAAAATTGCCAAGCTGCTTCTTTATGAGCTTGGGAACAAATCATAATCTTTGATGGTCAGACACTGATGTACTGTAAGTTTCAAATCTTGATTGCAGTTTAAATGAGGCCTGAGCAAGTGAAAGTCTTTGATAGCGCCTGCATTGTGGCAGCAAATAATTTTTATGTTGCTCTTTCTGATTGTGAGGAGAATGTGGTATGAGTGTCAGGGTAAACACCAGAGATTCTGGAGATGCTGAAAATCCAGAGCAACACACACAAAAGTGCTGGAGGAACTCAGCAGGTCTGGCAGCATCTATGGAAATGAATAAACATTCAACATTACAGACAGAAAGCCTTCATCAGAACTCATGAAGCCAAACTTTTTGGAAGTTAATGATGAGCATGTGGGATAATTCTAGATTGGACATCCTATACAAGTAAATTAAAAATCAAATCAAGTTTAATTATCATTCAAGCCATACATAGATGCAACTGAATGAGACAGTGTTCCTCTGGCACCTAGGTGCAAAACATTCAAAATAGCAAGCAAGCATTCAGAAATAGCAAGTAACATTGAGCAAAGTAGTATGTTCACTTGAAAAAAAAACTTATGTAGTCTAAGTTCAGCAATTGATGTTACAATCTCCTGGCAATGCACGCGTTACATCCCGTCATTTCACGCTCGAACATGGGAGGGCAGCACCGATGGGAGAGGCTGGGCCCCAGCAGAGCTCAATCACATTGTAGCACTTCCGCATCTCTCACCTGGTCAGTAGCAGCAGGCAAGTCTGAGGCTTGAGGCCTAGTTTTCACTACAACTGGGACTACACAGCTCCCTTGTCGTCTGCCCCTCCACCAGCCAAGCACAACAGGCTTATTACTGTCCAACAGAGTCTTGCAATCGCAAGTGAAATGTCCAAGACAGTCTCGCATGGTTATACTGCACCAACTCTGATGCCTCTGAGCAGGCAGCAACAAGGTCTTCAGTCAGGTCAGCTCCTTCACACCCAAACTGGCTCCTCAGACACATTGGTGGGCTCCTCTGATATCCCAATGGACTCTGCCGATATCCCGACCAGCTCCTTTGACAACTCGGCTAACCCTTTCAACACCTTGGCCAGCTCCACCACCGACACCTGTCCAGCTACTCTGATCAACCAGCAGCTTACTGATGGAGTAGCACTGCAGTACCCAAAGTATTTGTAATAGAAAGCTCTTTGGATTGTTAAAAAAACAAATTTTACAAATTAAAAAGCACCTTTGATTGGCCCCAGAGAGGCTGCTAATTTCACACACACCGTCATCTTATCAGACATGTTCTCTGTCACCAAAAATTAACTATTTCCAGAAGGAAATTTCATTTCTTTAGTATTTTTTTTGGTTTTGTTCACTAACCAGATACAATATTACTTACTTTTCTCATTCTACAGATGCCTCTTGATTTCCTTGGCTTTTCCATTGTTCTTCTTTGTTTTAGATTTCCACCAGCATCTATACTTTGTATTTTACAGTCCCAGCAGGGTTAGTTTTAATCTTTTCTGTCCTCCCACAACTTACATCTGACTCAGCCTTTAACATATTTTCCTGGTCAATTCCAATATGTTGTCTGTCTTATTGATCTCCACCTTTTCATCAACATTCTTTTTATTCACTCCATCACTGCACCTTGTCTGGAAGTTTTAGTATGCCTGTTTTATACACCGAGTGGCCACTTCATTAGGTACACCTGTACAGCTGCTCATTAATGCAAATATCTAATCAGCCAATCACGTGGCAGCAACTCAGTGCATAAAGCATGGTTCATTTGTTGTTCAGACCACACATCAGAAAGGGGAAGAAATAAGATCTAAGTGACTTTGACTGTGGAATGATTGTTGGTGCCAGATGGGGTGGCCTGAGTATCTCAGAAACTGCTGATCTCCTGGGATTTTCATATAAAACAGTCTCTACAGCATTAGTTCCTAACATTTTTTTTATGCCATGGACCAATACCATTTAGCATAGGGTCTGTGTACTATAGGTTGGGAATCCCTGCTCTAAAGTTTAGAGAATGGCGTAAAACACACAAAAAATAAACATGCAGTGTGGGCGAAAATGCCTTGTAAATAACAGAGGTCAGAGGAGAACGGCCAGATTGGTTCAAACTGACAGGAGGCCAATAATAATTCAAGTAACCATGTGTTGCAACAGTGGTTTGCAGAAGAGCTTCTCTGAATGCACAACATGTTAAATTTGAGGTGGATGGGCTACAGCAGCTGAACTCTACAAACATACACTCATTTGCCACTTTATTTGGTACAGGAGGTACCATTCTGAAATCTTAACTGTTTCTTGCTCCGTACATGCTACCTCACCTGCTAGATAGTCCCAACGTTTGTCTTTTCATTGTTATTGCTTTTTACACCTAGGCCAAGTTCCACGCACTTCAATATGTCCAGCAAGAAATTTAATAACCAAAATAGCAGGGATAAATCCAGGTAGAGCAGGTCACCATAGGTTAGATTTTAGCAGATGTATTGGTTGTTTATTTGCAACTTCACAACAGATTTACAACCTTTACAATATTCTTAACTATGCAATAACATTCATGATTAAGTAATTGGTATAGCTTCCTGCTTTTATTATTGTTGAATGATAAGTTCAAAGTAAATTTATTGTCAAAATAGGTATATGTCATTAAATACTACCCTGAGATTAATTTTCTTGCAGGCATTCACAGTAGAACAAAGAAGTTCAATAGAATCAATGAAAAGCTACAGACAAACAAAAACTGGCAAACTGTACAAATACAAAAGGAAATCGTAATAATAAATAAATAGTACTGAGTCCTTGATCAGTTCGGTGTTGTGGAGAAAGAAGATATCCAAGCTGATTCAGAAGTTTGCTGTCTGAAGGGTAATAACTGTCCCTGATCCTGGCGATGTGGGACCTAAGGCCTCTGTACCTCCTGCCCAGTGAGATGAGAGCATGCCTTGGAAGATGGTGCTCTTTTTAAATGTGCTCAATGGTGTGGAGAGCTTTTCCGGTGATAAACTGGGCTGTATCTATCACATTTTGTAGCTTTTCTGTTCTTGGGCACTGGCATTTCCATACCAGACTGTGATGCAACAAGTCAATATATACTCCACTGTGTATCTACAGAAGTTTGTTAAAGTTTCAAATGACATGCCAAATCTCGCAAACTTCTGAGAAAGTAGAGGTGGTGCTGTGCTATCTTTGAAGTGGTATTTATGTACTAGTACCAGGACAGATCATCTGATATGATGATACCCAGGAATCTAAAGTTACTGGCACTTACCACTTACAATTATCTAATGAGCAATGGCTCATACACCATCAATTTCTTCCTGCAGTAGTCAAACTCAGCTCTTTGGTTTTGCTGATGCTGTGTGCGAGGTTGGTGTTGTGGCACCATTCAACCATATTTTCAACCTCCCACCCATAAGCCAGTTCATTTCCACCTTTAATTTAGCCAACTGTGGTATCATCAGCAAATTTAAATATGGCATTGGAGCTGTACTTAGCCTTAGAGCTATAAGTATAAAGTGAGTTGAACAGGTGGCTAAGCACACTGCCTGGTGTGCATCTGCTGATTGTGATTATGCAGGAGATGTTGCCAATCCATACTGACTAGGGTCTGCATGTTGAGGAAATCAAGGATCTAGTTACATAAGAAAGTATCCATATATAATCCATATATTGGGAAATTAAGTTAGTATCTGTATGCCAGTGCTTAAATAATGATAAAAATAATCAAGTAGAAATATATTTTCTATATAGAGAACATCAAAAAGTGTTTGATGGAAACAAAATTGCAACTGAGCTAAAGGAAAGACAAGTAGATAGGTAAACTGAGTCTTGAGAATAGATAGATTTCATGAAGGCTCTTAACAGAATAGAAGAATGCAGAAATTTGTGGGGTCTTTGGAAAGATATGAGGCTCAGGACCTGAGTCTAAAGATGTGGTGTTGGAGATATGTGGTTGGTGGAGAGGTGTTCTGAAGGTTTGCTTGAAAGGACCAAGTTAAGAAGATACTTGGGGACAAATTCTGCTCTAACTTCATGCACAAGTTTGCATGATGAAAGCACTGCAGTGGGCCATATCTCAAATAATGATGAATCAGATGAAAGAAAGGAGATATATTGGCTTGACAACAACCTTGCCGTCAATATCAGCAAAACAATGGAGAATAACAAAGAGAACTCACCTGTGCCTCTACTTCCTCAAGAGACCAAAGATATTTGAAATTCCCCTTTGACTTTCACTACTTTTATCAATGGACCATTGAAAGCGTCCTATCCAGCTGCCTCATAGTTTGGTGTGGGAATTGCTGCCTACCCATGACCGCATGAAACTGCGGAGAGTTTTGGACACAACACAACACATCACAGAAATGAGCCTTCTTTCCATGGACTCTGTCTACAATTTTCACTACCTTAGTCAGGCAGCCAGATTAATCAAGGATCCCACTTACTCCAGACCTTCATCTCTTCTCTCTCCCATTGGGCAGAAGAAATAAAAGCCTGAAAGCATGTACCACTAGGCTCAATAAAAGTGTCTATCCCGCTGTTATAAGACTATTGAATAGTTTCCTAGTATGATAAGATGAACTCTAGACCTCAAAATGTACCTCATTATGATCTTGCATCTTGTTGTCTATGTGTACTGCACCTTCACTCCTGCACTCTCTTATTGTTTTGCCTTAAACTTCTTGAATATACTGTTAAAATGAATTGATTTGTATGAACAGTATGCAATACAAGTTTTTAACTGTATCTTGCTACATGTGACAATAATAAACCAGATTACCAATTCACCAGTTTATGGGTCGCTCTCGAGCATATCATTATTGCCACGGTTATAACATAGAACAACGCAGAACAGTATGGGCCCTTCAGCCCACAATGTTGTACCAATCTATTACATAAAACCTACTCCATGGTCAATCTAACCCTTCCCTCCAATATGGCCCATAACTCTACATTTTTTTTTCATCTATGTACTTATCTAAGAGTCTCTTAAATGTCTTTTACCACCCCTGGCAGTGCATTCCTGCTAATTACCACTCTCTGTGGAAGAACACCGACCTCTGACATTTCCCTTAAACTTTCTTCCACTCACATTAAAAAGGTGAGTGGAAAAAGACACTGGCTATCCACTCTATTTATGCTCCTCATAATCTTATACGATTCTCTCACATCACCTTTCATCTGCCTTCACTACAAAGAATAAAAACCCTAACTTGTTCAATCTTTCCTCATTATCGATGTTCTGTAATCCAGGCTGCATCCTGATAAATCTTCTTTGCACTCTCCCTACATCCTTCTTGTAATGAGGCAAACAGAACTGAACACAATAGTCCAAGCAGGGTCTAACCAGAGTTTCCTAGAATTGTATCACTGCCTTGTGGCGCTGGAACTCAATCTTCTAATTAAGGAAGGCCAACACACCATTTGCCTTCTTAGCCACACTATCAACATGGGATGGCAAATTTTGAAGGAGCTATGGACTTGTATCCCATGACCCCTCTGTTCCACCATACTGCTAAGAATCCTGCCATTCACCCTGTACTTTACCTTCAATTTTGACCTTCCAAAGTGCATCCCTTCACACTTTTCTGGATTGAACTCTATCTGCCATTTCTTAGCCCAGCTCTGCATCCAGTCAATGTCCAGTTGCAACCTACAGCACTCTACAGTTTCCACAACTACACCCAACTTTGTGTCACCTGCAAACTTATTAACCCACTCTTCCATTTCTTCATCCAAGTCATTTATAAAAATTACACAAAGAGCAGGGGTCCCAAAACAGATTCCTGTGGAATAGCACTTGTCAAAGACCTCCAGACAGAATGCGATCTGTCTACTATTACCCTCTGACTTCTGTGAGCTAGCCATTTCTGAAGCCACACTGCAAATAATTCTGAACTCTTATAATTATTTTGAGTATCAGTGTAAAATGTTACCGTTTTATTACTGCCCAGGTGGCATAAACAAGCTTACTGTTACACATTAGCTGTGTAACACACAAAGAATGAAGCAGTGACTTTAATCCAATGTGCAATTGTTACAGAAACAGGATATTCACTTCAGCTATGGGTCTGGAGCAAACTTGATTCAAAAACTGTTTTGATTTTTTTGTACTTGAGACAGTTAGTTCTGCAGTGATTTTCAAGAACTGTTGCAAATATTTTTTTTAAGGCAAACTAGACTTAACATCAGTACGAAGTTCTGTTGAGGTTGCAGCCCATAGTTTTGAGACGATCAGGCTGTATAAGTTTTGTTCAAAGACAGAAAGGCAAAATTAACTGCAATAATTTAAAGATGATAAAGTCAGGTTCAAAATGGAGACAAGTAAATGCTGGAGACCGCACGTGCCATTATAAAGAGTTTACAGAATCACAGTTTTGGATCATGAAAAAGACTAAGATCCAAGCAGAGATGGTAAAGGAATGTTAAATCACTAGGAGTAGAATTTGATGTTCCAAACACTGCCAGCAATGTTTAAAAGGAACTCATGGATTGAGTCCTTTAATTCAACTCTCCTCCTATATCTTTCTCCTTGGTCCTTTACCCATTAACTCAAATTTCCCACCAAGCTTCTCCTTGTCAAGGCCAAATCCTGTAATAGCTCATTGTAGTCAGTTTTGTTCTTTTATGAACTTAATATAAAGGACATGAGTAGACCATACAACCTCTCAACCAGGTTTGTCATTCAGTAAGATCATGGTTGGTTTGATTTTGGTCTCAGTTCTACTTTCTTCCTCATTCCCTTCTCCTTCCCCATAAACTTTCATCATAATCATTGAAAATCTCAGCCTTGAATATATTTAATAATTTGACTTCTATTGCTCTGTGGGATAGATAATTGTTAAAATGATAGCTCAATTGTGCAGGAATAGTTATTACACCTCAAACATTACGCTTTTGAATCAAAGGGATAACCTCACTCAACTTCATTCACCCCAACACTGCACTGTACCTACAACCTAAGGACTCACTTTCAAGGACTCTTCATCTCAAGTTCATGACATTTATTGCTTATTTACTTGTTATAAAAATATTGTTCGATTTTTTTTCTTTTTGTATTGCACAGTTTGGTATCTTTCACACATTAGTTGTTTGTCTAGAGTGTGGTTTTCATAAATTCTGTTGTGTTTCTTTGTAGTTACTGTGAGTGCTCCAAGAAAATGAACCTCAGGATGAATATATGGTGACATATACAGAGCCTATAAAAAGTATTCACACCTCCTTGGAAGTTTTCATGTATTATTGCTTTATAACATTGAATCACAGTGGATTTAATTTGGCATTTTTGACACTGATCAACAGAATAAAAGACTCTTCTGTGTCAAAGTGAAAACAGATCTCGAGATAGTGATCTAAATTAATTACAAATATAAAACACAAAGTAATTGATTGCATAAGTATTCACCCCCTTTAATATGATACACCAAATCATCACTGGTGCAGCCAATTGGTTTTAGAAGACATATAATTAGTTAAATTGAGATCATCTGTGTGCAATCAAAGTGTTTCAATTGATTGTAGCAAAAATACACCTGTATCTGGAAGGTCCAACTGCTGCTGAGCCAGTATCCTGGCAAAAACAACACCATGAAGATAAAAGAATGTTCCAAACAATTCTGCAAGAAGCACAAGTCAGGAGATGGATTCAGGAAAATTTCTAAATTACTGAATGTCCTTTGAAGTACAGTTAGATCTATCATCAAGAAATGGAAAGAATATGGCACTGTTGTAAATCTGCCTAGAGCAGGTCATTCTCAAAACCTGAGTGACTGTGAGAAGGGGACTAGTGAAGAAGGCCACCAAGAGACCTATGACAACTTTGGAGGAGTTACAAGCTTCAGAGGCTGAGATGAGAGAGACTGTGCATACAACAGCTGTTGCTCGAGTGCTTCACCAGTTGCAGCTTTATAGGGGATTGGCAAAGAGAGAGACACTGTTGGAAAAAAACTCACATGAAATCTCAGCAGGAGTTTGCCAGAAGTCATGTGGGAGACTCTGAAGTCAGCTGGAAGAAGGTTCTATGGTCTGATGAAAACAAAATTGAACCTTTTGGTCATCAGACTAAAACACTATATTTGGTGTAAGCCAAACACTGCACATCATCAAAAACACACCATCCCTACTGTGAAGCCTGGTGGTGGCTGCATCATGCTTGGGAATGCTTTACTGCAGCAGGCCCTGGAAAGCTTGTGAAGGTAGAGGGTAAAATGAATGCAGCAATATACAACAAAATCCTGGAGGAAAACCTGATGCAGTCTACAAGAGAACTGTGACTTAGGAGAAGATATGTTTTCCAGCAAGACAATGACTCCAAACTTAAAGCCAAAGCTATGCTGGAATGGCTTAATAACAAAAAAGTTAATGTCCTGGAGTGGCCAAGTCAGAATCCAGACCTCAATCCGATTGAGAATTTATGGCTGGACTTGAAAATGGTTGTTCTCTCATGATCCCCATGTAACTTGATAAAGCTTGAGCAGTTTTGTAAAGCAGAATGGGGGAAAATTGCAGTGTCCAGATGTGCAAAGCTGATAGAGACCTAGCCACATAGTCTCAAGGTTGTAAATGCTGCCAAAGGTGCAATTACTAAATATTGACTTGAAGGGGTTGCGTAATTATGTAATCAATTATGTTGTGTTTTATGTTTGTAATTAATCTAGATCACTTTGTAGAGATCTGTTTTCACTTTGACACGAAAGAGTCTTTTTCTGTTGATCAGTGTCAAAAAAGCCAAATTAAATCTACTGTAATTTAAAGTTGTAACACAATAAAACATGAAAACTTCCAAGGCAGTGAATACTTTTTATAGACACTTTTTATAGATACTTTTATAGACACTTTTTATAGATACCTACTTTGAACTTCTGAGAGAGATAAATTCTCATTTCTATTTTAAACAGGCTACCTCTTATTTTGAAACTAAACTCGCTAGTTCTAAATTGACCCATGATGGGGAAAACAATCATCTCAGTATTTACCTTATCAAGTCCCTCAGCATCTTGTATTGTACAATAAGGTTATAACTCATTCTTCTAATCTTCAGTAAGGCAGGTCTAGTTTGTTCAATGGTTCTTCACACGCCAAACCTTCGTCAACCTATTAGATTCTTGGAAATGCTTCTAACGTGGAAATATTCTTCAGTAAATAATGAAACCAAGCCTGTCCGTTTTCTTAAGTGTCATCCCACCAACACTGTGTGGAATGCCCTGTTTTTATATTTCATTATCTTTGCAATAAAACCAGCATTCAATTAGTCATCATAATCACTTGCATCCCATGCTTGTTGGCTTTCTATATTTTATGTACAAATGCTCCAAATTCCCACAATAAAATAGTATTCTCTCAGAGTCTCTCCATTCAAGCAATGTCCTGTTTTTTTTATTCTTGCCATGCCAAAGTGGATAATGTGTAGACCTCCATTAGTCTCGACAGTTCATAGATTTGCACCTTAGAAAGTTTCCAGGGCACAAGCCTGGGCAAGGTTTTTTTTTATGCAAGACCGGCAGTTGCCCAAGCTGCAAGTCTCCCCTCTCCACACCACCAATGTTGTCCAAGGGAAGGGCATTAGGACCCATACAGCTTGGCACCGGTGTCATTGCAGAGCAATGTGTGGTTAAGTCCCTTGCTCAAGGCATACATGCAGCCTCAGCCAAGGCTCGATCTAGCGACCTTCAGACCACTAGACGAATGCCTTAACCACTTGGCCACGCGCCAACACGAAGTGGATAATATTATACATTCATTTTAATGACCTGCATATTTTTGTAATTTTCAATTTCTTCCTCATGCTTTCTTTCACTGTTTGTACTGTAAGAAAATGTGGGCACCGTAAAATAAAGCTCCAATAATCCACTACCTAATAATCCTTTATTGCCTAGAAATCCTGATGGTTCATCCTCTGACACATGAATGTTGAATACAGTACTCCCTTGAAGCTCATTTGCTTCCATTTCCAGCACTTCCTTGATATTCACCAGGGCTCCATTTTTATGCACCCTTGAAAGTCACTGAGTTCGTCTCCTCGCGCTTTCTTTAAACTTAGTGCATTTGCTGGAAAATTCATAATATTACTGCATAACATCTTGGGAAAAAAGCAAATTAAAAATGTGATGGAATGTTATGGCGCCAAGAGACTGCAGATGCTGGAATTTGAGCAAAAAGCAGTCTGCTGGAGGAACTCAATGGGTTGTGTAGCGTCAGTGAGAGCAAAGGAATTGTTGACATTTGGGTCAAAACCCTGCATCAGGACACAAGTCAAACTGGAATGGTATAGCATGGAATGTTAATTGGATGGAGTGTTAAATGGAATAACATCCATTTGTCTGGAAGATCTGCCAGTTTGGAGTTTTGAGTATGCTGGATTATTGATTTATACAATACATTTGATCCCATTATTTAATCCTTTACTGTAAACAGTAAGTAATAAATTAATAGTGAGTATTCCACTAATTACAGCCTGTTTACTCAAAAATTATCCATTTATCCCAGACTCCTGCTTTCTGTTTGTTAGCCAATCCTCTCCTTATGCTAATATATTACCAACAATACCAAATGCTCTTGTGTAATAACCCTTTAAGTGACTTCTTATCAAATGCATTTTGCAAGTCCAAGTATAACTACTTGTTCTAGGTTAATCAATCCACTTGTTACATTTTTTAAAACTCTAATAAATTTGTCAAATATGATTTTCCTTCTATAAAACCATGTTGACAATGCTTGATTGTATATATAGTTTTCTAAATATCCTGCTGCTAATTCCTTAATAATAAATTCCAACATATTCCCAATGTCAGATGTTAGGTACTATGGATTTTTGCTTTATATGTCCTTGTTTTCTTGAGTGAGAGTGGGATAGGGATTCTACTTGTGGTTTTACAACCCTTTTTGCAATTTAGGAAATCTTGGAGCATTACAACTAGCATTTACTGTCATTATATTCATTTTATTCATCCTAAGGCAGCACCTTATAGACCCACGGCCACTACCATCTAGAAGGATGAGAACAGCAGATACCTGGGAACACACCACTTGGAAATCCCCCTCCAAGTCACTCACCATCCTGACTTGGAAATATATCGCTGTTCCTTCAATGTCGCTGGGTCAAAATCAGGGAATTCCCTCCGTAACAGCACTGTGGGTGTACCTGCACCTCAGGGACTGCAATGGTTCAAGAATGCAGCTCATCACCACCTTCTCAAGGGCAACTAGGGATGGGCAACAAATGCTGGCTTATCTGGCGATGCCCACATCCTGAAAGAAATGAATAAAAAAATAGTTAGGACTTGAGGATACCAGATATGAGGGCTAGGTGTTTGTTCCAGTATTGTGAAAATTTCCAGGTTTGTATGTTCCTCCTTTATCCTCCCCACTCCCTGTTTCTTATCCATCAAATCAAATCTCCCACCAAAATTAGAATCAGAATCAGGTTTAATATCACTGGCAGACACTGTGAAATTTGTTTTTTGTGGCATCAGTATATTGCAATACATAATAATAATAAACCTATAAATTACAATAAGAAATAGATACAGTATACAAGAATAAAATAGGTAGTGCAAAAAGTGAGCAAAAAAAATGTGCATGTGTTCATTGTCCATTCAGAAATCTGATGGAGGAGGGGAAGAAACTGTTCCTAAAATGTTGATTGTGTGTCCTTATCTCCTGTACCTCCTCTTTGATGGTGGCAATGAAAATAGATCATGTCCTGGGTGATGGGGGTAATGGATGTGTCTTTTTGAGGCATCAACTTTTGAAGAGGTCCTTGATGCTGGTGAGGCTAGTGCTCAGGAAGGATCTGGCTGGGTTTGCAACCCTGTGCAGCTGTTTCTAATCCTGTGCAGTGGCCCCTCCATAGTAGATGGTGATGCAACCAGTTAGTGTTCCACAGTACATCTGTAGAAAGTTGTGAGAGTCTTTGTTGACATACCAAATCTCCTTAAACTCCAAATGAAATATAGTTGCTGTCCTGCCTTCTTTAGAAATGTATCAATATGTTGGGTCCAGGATAGATCTTCAGAGGTATTAACACCCTGGATCTTGAAACTGCTATGTTTTCCACTGTTGATCCCTTAATGAGAACTGGTCTGTGTTCTCTTGACATCCCCTTCCTGAAGTCCACAATCAATTCCTTGGTATTACTGACGTTGAATGAAGGTTGCTGTTAGCAACACCACTCATCCAGCTGATCTATCTCACTCCTGCATGCCTTCTCGTCACCATCTCAAGATTCTAACCACAATGGGAGAATGTGTGCTGGTCCTTGCAATCAAGCAGGTAGAGAGAGAAAGGGCTCGGATTGTGTTGGCTACAGATCCTGATGCAGACAGACTGGCTGTGGCGGGACAGCAAGAGGAGTAAGTAACAAACTTTTTAATATTTGAAGTAAAGCAGCATAATGTTTACTTGTTAATGATACGCATGCACTTTATTAGGTATCGGACCAACACCTTTGGCAACAAGTCCATTATTTATTGAGATACAGCACAGAGCAAGCCCTTTCAGCCCTTTGAGCTACACCACCCAGCAACCCCCATTTTAGCCTTAGCCTAGTCACAGGATAATTTACAATGACCAATTAACCTATTAACTGGTACGTCTTTGGACTGCGGGAGGAAACCAGAGCACCTGAAGGAAACCCAAGAAGTCACGGGGAAAATGTACAGACTTCTTACAGGTAGGTCACTGGGACTGTAAAACGTTGTTCTGCCCCTTTCCACAGTGGTCACCGTGGAAAATCCTGTAGACACTACAGGAGAAAGACTCAATGGACATAGTGAGGTGGTTTCCCGAACAGGCTGTCCAGACTATCTGGCAGGATACCTCATCACCAAACCCACCAACAGGCGCCAAGACTTTGTCTGGCTAGTGGTGGGAGTAGCCCTCCCAGTCAGATCCTTCCTGCATGCCCAGAGCATCATCCCCACAACCCGCTACTCGCGGGATGACTGTAGTGGAGAAGAGATAGTATCTGACCTCTTTGTGGACTGTGGGTTTGTGAAGAGGGTGTGGATAAAGTTGCAAGGGCCTGTGTCATGATTCACCCCACGCAGCGGCGTGACAGAGGACTCTCTGAACTATGGGCTGTTTCAAGTTCAAGTCAAGTCAGGTTCAAGTTTATTGTCATTTCGACCATAAACTGCTGGTACAGTACACGGTAAAAATGAAACAACATTCCTCCAGGACCCTGGTGCTACATGAAACAACACAAAGCTACTCTAGATTATGTGAGACAGCACAAGGCTACACTAGACTACGTAGAACAACATGAAAACTGCACTAGACTACAGACCTGCACAGGACTACATAAAGGGCACAAAACAATACAACAATTAATAATCAAGACAATACGCACAGTAGAGGACAAATTACAATAAAGTAATAAATGATGTGGATGTCAGTCTAGACTCTGAGTATTGAGGAGTCTGCTAGCTTGGGGGAAGAAACTGTTGCACAGTCTGGTCATTAGAGCCCGAATGCTACGGTACCTTTTGCCAGATGGCAGGAGGGAGGAGAGTTTGTGTGAGGGGTGCGTGGGGTCCTTCACAATACTGATAGCTTTGCTGGTGCAGCGTGTGGTGTAAATGTCTGTAATAGCGGGAAGAGAGACCCTGATGATCTTCTTAGCTGACCTCACTATCCACTGCAAGGTCTTGCGATCCGAGATGGTGCAATTCCCGAACCAGACAGTGATTTGAGGGTGAGACACACGACGATGGACATCAAGTGCTGCTGCTAGATCACCAAGTCGATGAAGGACTCCCTTTGGTCTGCCAGCACATTAAAATGTCCGTGGAAGAATGCTGCCGACCAACGCATTCCAAGCTTCAGGAGTATGTGCTGAAGGATGCACTGAAGCTTGGTGCAGCCAATGCAAAGGCTTGGTGGGGAAGAAAGACAGTGTAGGATTCTTCTGCTACAGGAGAGAGAGGGCCAAGGTTGGGTGAGGGAGTCCCACAGTTTTTGTAATTGAATACCACCCCAGTGGATCACATGAGTGGCAACAGTTCTATTGATTGATATGTGGGTATGTAATTGAACAATACTGAAAGCATCAACTTTGAATGTAAAGAATGATCCCACTTAATTAGACCCCACTTGGAGTACTGTGTTCAGTTCTGGTCAACTCACTACAGGTAGGATGTGGATACTATAGAGAGAGTGCGAGGAGATTTACAAGGATGTTGCTTGGATTGGAGAGCATGTCTCAGGAGAATAGGTTGAGTGAACTTGGCCTTTTCTTCTTGGACTGACAGAAGATGGGAGGTGACCTGATAGAAGTGTATAAGATGTTGAGAGGCATTGATTGTGTGGATAGCCAGAGGCTTTTTCCCAGGGCTGAAATGGCTAACACAAGGGGGCATGGTTTTAAGGAGCTTGGAAGTAAATACAGGGGGGATATCAGAGGTACATTTTTCCACATAGAGAGTGGTGGGTGCATGGAATGCAATGCCAGTGAAGGTGGTAGAGGCGGATACAATGGGGTCTTTTAAGAGCCTTTTAGATAGGTACATGGAGCTTAGTAAAATAGAGGGCTATGCAGTAGGAAAATTCTAGGCAGTCTCTAGAGTAGGTTGCATAACATTATGGGCTAAAGGGCCTGTAATGTGCTGTAGATTTCTATATTCTATGTTCTAATAGTTGTGTCATCAGCAAATTTATAGATGGCATTTAAGCTGTGCCTAGCCACACAGTTGTGGGTGTAGAGAGAGTAGAGATGTGGGCTAAGCACACATCCTTGAGGTGCACCAGTGTTTGTCAGTGAGGAGATGTTACTGACTTTGGTCCCCAGATAAGGAAGTCAAAGATCCAGTTGCAAAGAGAGTGATAGATACTTTATTGATCCCAAAGGAAATTACAGTATCATAGTAGCATTACAAGTACACAGATATAAATGTTTGAAGAGAAGTAGAAAGAATAAAAAATTAGGTTACCACAAACAGACTCATAGGAGGGGGTCATTGCTTCCCTGTCTATATGTTGACTCATAACAGAGAGTAAGAATGATCTCATATAGTGACCTTTGGTAGTGCTGGAGATACAGAGGCCCAGGTTTTGGAGCTTGTTGATTAGTACTGAGGGCATGATGGTGTTGAACACTGAGCTGTAACAATAAACAGCAGTCTGACATAGATATGGCTATTGCCCAGGTGAGATTGTAGACCTATTTTGGTGATATACAAATCGCAGCAAGGTCCAGGTCCTTGCTTAGGCAGGAGTTGATCCAGGCAATGACCAACCTTTGAAAGCATTTCATCACAGTAGATGTGAGTGCTCCTGGGCAAACAGGTGAACACCCTAACATTGAAGGCATTGTGCATGTGACATCCATTAGCAAATACGTGCAAAGCCTTTTTCTCTCACCATTGCTGATAAGGATTGGAGGTAATTGAAGAAGTCAGTTGGGATTAGAGATGGGGTTGGTTAAGACAATGGACAGGTGTTGAAAAGGGGACAGATGAGAGCAGGGTTTGGAGTGGGGGGAGATAGAGCAAGAGTCTAAGGAACTGGAAGAAGATAGACAATTTAGACTTCTCTGCAGTAGCATGACAATAGTGATGTCAAGAAGGATGACAAGATCCTCCTCTATGAATTGCTTCATTAATTGAAGTTGAAGATGTAGCAGATTGCTGTTTTTAATTGAGCAGCAAAATGCTATTTGTGGACTGTTTTGTACTCAATGGCTACAACCCACAGGCAGTCTGTGATTCTACAGGAGCAACGGGATGCTGCTTGTGAGCAGCTCTCTGTTCTCCACAAGCAGAGAGACATTGCCTGTGGGCAGATTTCTCTTTTATGTCAGTAGAGAGATACCATGCATAAGCACATTGGTCTCTGATAGGAGCAGAGGCACAGTGGTGCTAGAAAGTTTGTAAACCCTGTAAGATTTTCTCTATTGTTGCATAAGTATGACTTAAAATGTGATCAGATCTTCATGTAAGTCCTTAAGCTAGATAAAGAGTACCCAATTAAATAAATAATACAAAAAACATTATACTTGTTCATTTATTTATTGAGAAAAATGATCAGTGGAGATCCTTTGAAAAGAGACCAAGGCAGCAAAATAGAAAGATGTATTGCCAATTTTACTGTGTGTTCAATAAAGATCATAGTTTGTGACCAAAGAAGTGTACCGTTTGTGACTTCTGACATTAGTAGGAGGCATCAAGTCCAGGAAAATGTCAGCAACACTAAGTGAATTGTGCAGGGATAAACTTGAGCTAATTTCCCAAAGAGCATGGCTTCATGTAGAAATAATCATTGAAACAATCAAGCCTGTATCAAATTACCATCAAGCGGAACTTGAACTTAGTGTAAGACCCTAATAAATACAATTCCTATACTTCCACCTTTGCCTAAAAGCTTTGTTAAAACTGAATTTAGTCATGAGAGGGACTTTCCTTATGAATTATGCTCAATCACCTCTTTGCAAGGTGCATTATTAAACCAATGTGGTGTACCGCTCTGAACCACAATAAATGCACTCTAAGAATAAGTTTACTTTCTTTGTCGCTGGAATCTGAAAAACAAAAGTAGTCTTACTTGTGTAGACCAATTGCCAGTCTTAAAGTACTCACCTACATTAAATTTGCTCCATGTCTATTTAGGATTTGATAAACTTTGGAATGAAATGGTCCTGGCTGTCCAAATTGAGAGAGTTGATGAGGGATTTTGCTTAATGTTATTATTAACAGACCCTTCTATTATTTTACCAGTCAATTACTGTTGAAAAATAAGGGGCTTTCCATTTAAGACAGATGATGTGAAACTTTTTCCTCTCTCAGAGGATTGTGAATTGTCAGAAATCTCATCCCAGGATGTATCTTCCTAAAGGAATTTCAAAGGGGTTTAAAGGGAAGTTGAGTTGGCTTCAATTTCCTAGGACTTGGAAAGGATTGAGTATCCTATCTCCCTTAAGTGCATCCCCGAATTACCATTTATGTATAATTGCATGGAAATTATACCTCGGCACCTGATAACACCTCCTAGACAAAGTTAAGAAAGTGAATTTAGAATGAAATCCCATGAGTCAATGCACTTGTTGATATGTAACTTCACCTTGAGCCTTGATTCATAACCTGTCCAGGTATGTTCAAACTCAATCTATCATCCTTTGGATGAAGCGGCATGAATGAGGGGAATATTGCCCTACAAGCATCAGGTTCCTGAATCTGTGAAGATAACTTCAATCACCATTATTCTGAACTGATTCTACAACAGACTTACTCACTTTCAAGGGCAAGAAAATGAATGTCAAAGTAGTATATAGTAACATATACATACTTTGATAATAAATTTACTTTGAATTTTCATTTTAGAAATTACTTTCTTTTGTCCTGTGCTTCCTACTAGGTTGGGAAAAGTTAAACTCCCTGCAAAGTCTTTACAGTTACATTTTAAAGATAAAATCCACTGCCAGATATATCTACAAAATTAAACCTTGTCTGGTGGAAAACTTCTATTTTTCACAACATCATTTGACATGACTGAGAGGGAAAAGCATTCTTCAAAAGTCAAACCTCTTCTGCCAAATATTTATGGAGATTTTGAACTTTTTCCTCTTCTCATTTTCCCTGTCAAACCCAATGCCAAACTTATATATACTGAAAAAAAATGAGTTCCTTCTTTGTGGTATATTTTTCAAATATTGTGTTATGTAGAATGTCATTGTGGCTTGCAATAACCCCTTTAAATGAATGGTTTATTATAAAGTTATTTATCAGCCTTTGATAAACATTTTACTTGGCTTCATACTGTCCATTTTTGGGCTGTGGGTTTGTATTTCCTGTTGAAACATGATTAACTACTGACATCATTCAGCTGCTTTTGTGTTTATCTTTGACGGAAACAACCAAACAAACGTAGTATGATATCTACTCTAAAATATCAAATTAATTATGGCATTGCAGTTCTGTATGTTTTTATAAAGATTTTATTTTGGTTTTATTAAAATTTCAGGAGAGTCCTTCAAAGAATATGTCTTAATAATCAATTCTGAACACAGGATGTTTTCTGAAGTAGCTGAAAACAAAGCATTTTGTGCTTGAGAAAAAATAATTCATGAAGGATGTGAGATTAGTTGTTTACTCATGTCACTAGCTAGTTTATTCTTGGTAATCTGCTGTTGTCAAAGTGAAAACCATCTCCAAACCAGAAGATATGGGAAAGGCTAATTTGAGATGAAAGTGACTACTGATTTTCAAACCATGTGTATTTTAAACATCTACAATATGCAACATTTTGAGGTGCATTCTTACATTCTCCATGATCTTTTGATGTACTTATCCACCACTATGCTTTACTGTGCACAGAAATAAAGTCCAGGTTGATTTGAACCAAAAAACTGAATACACTTTCAGAATTTGCTAAAAATATATTTTAACATATTAAACTCCAAGATTTATCTTAATGAATTTTTATGTGCATATTAAAAATGGATTTCAGTGAAATTCAATAGAAAACTTTGTGCATCATCCAACCATGTGTCCACAAGTTTGGCAAAAGGCATGGCAGCTGGAATACAAAAACTTGCTACAATAATGTGCTTCAGTCACAACTTGGGTGGTGACGTAATTATAACTTTTTATTTTCCCATGCAGTTGGAATTGACACATATCAAAATGGTCTTATGGTCTTTAATAAAAATCGGATGCAGTTCCACGTTATTAGAATAATTTAACATCATAAGAAAAATACAGTTATTGCTTTTATCTGAGTGCATTTGATCCAAAAGCAATAATGCAAAGACTTTTTTTTTAACCTCACTGCAGCCATAAGACCATAAGACCATAAGACAAAGGAGCAGAAGTCAGCCATTCGGCCCATCGAGTTTGCTCCGCCATTTCATCATGAGCTGATCCAATCTCCCCTTTAGTCCCATTCCCCCGCCTTCTCACCATAACCTTTGATGCCCTGACTACTCAGATACCTATCTATCTCTGCCTTAAATACACCCAATGACTTGGCCTCCACTGCCGCCCGTGGCAACAAATTCCATAAATTCACCACCCTCTGGCTAAAAATTTTTTTTCGCATCTCTGTTCTGAATGGGCGCCCTGCAATCCTCAAGTCATGTCCTCTCGTACTAGACTCCCCCACCATGGGAAACAACTTTGCCACATCCACTCTGTCCATGCCTTTCAACATTCGAAATGTTTCTATGAGGTCCCCCCTCATTCTTCTAAACTCCAAGGAGTACAGTCCAAGAGCGGTCAAACGTTCCTCATATGTTAACCCTCTCATTCCTGGAATCATTCTAGTGAACCCTCTCCAATGTCAGCACATCCTTTCTTAAATAAGGAGCCCAAAACTGCACACAGTATTCCAAGTGAGGTCTTACTAGTGCCTTAAAGAGCCTCAACATCACATCCCTGCTCTTATGCTCTATTCCTCTAGAAATGAATGCCAACATTGCATTTGCCTTCTTCACCACCGACTCAACCTGGAGGCTAACCTTAAGGGTATCCTGCATGAGGACTCCCAAGTCCTGTTGCATCTCAGAACTTTGAATTCTCTCCCCATTTAAATAATAGTCTGCTCGTTTATTTCTTCTATCAAAGTGCATGACTGTACACTTTCCGACATTGTAATTCATTTGCCACTTCTTTGCCCATTCCTCCAATCTATCCAAGTCTCTCTGCAGACTCTCTGCTTCCTCAGCACTACCGGCCCCTCCACCTATCTTTGTATCATCAGCAAACTTAGCCACAAAGCCATCTATTCCATAATCCAAATCGTTGATATACAATGTAAAAAGAAGCGGCCCCAACACAGACCCCTGTGGAACACCACTGGTAACTGGCAGCCAACCAGAATGGGATCCCTTTATTCCCACTCTCCGTTTCCTGCCAATCATCCAACGCTCTATCCACGTATGTAACTTTCCCGTAATTCCAGGGCTCTTATCTTGTTTAGCAGCCTCATGTGTGGCACCTTGTCAAAGGCCTTCTGA
The DNA here is from genome assembly GCF_048418815.1 of Hemitrygon akajei. NCBI lineage: Eukaryota > Metazoa > Chordata > Chondrichthyes > Myliobatiformes > Dasyatidae > Hemitrygon > Hemitrygon akajei. Next base: position 129,570,497 of record NC_133134.1, read on the forward strand.
AAATCCAAATACACAACATCCACTGCATCTCCCTTGTCTGGCCTACTTGTAATTTCCTCAAAAAATTGCACTAGGTTTGTCAGGCAGGATTTTCCTTTAAGGAAACCATGCTGAGTTCTGCCTATCTTGTCATATGCCTCCAGGTACTCCGTAACCTCATCCTTGACAATCAACTCCAACAACTTCCCAACCACCGATGTCAAGCTAACAGGTCTATAATTTCCTTTTTGCTTCCTTGCCCCCTTCTTATATAGTGGAGTGACATTTGCAATCTTCCAGTCCTCCAGAATCAGGCCAGAATCTATCGACTTTTGAAAGATCATTGCTAATGCCTCCGCAATCTCCACTGCTACTTCCTTCAGAACATGAGGATGCATTCCATCTGGCCCAGGAGAGTTATCTACCCTTAGACTATTCAGCTTCCTGAGTACTTTCTCTGTCGTAATTGTGACTGCACATATTTCTCTTCCCTGACACCCTTGAATGTCCGGTATATTGCTGATGTCTTCCTCAGTGAAGACTGACGCAAAATGCTCGTTCTGTTCCTCCGCCATCTCTTATCTCCCATTACAATTTCTCCAGCATCATTTTCTATCGGTCCTATATCTACTCTCACCTGTCTTTTACTCTTTATATACTTGAAAAAGCTTTTAGTATCCTCTTTGATATTATTTGCTAGCTTCCTTTAATAGTTCATCTTTTCCCTCTTAATGACCTTCTTAGTTTCCTTTTGTAAGCTTTTAAAAACTTCCCAATCCTCTGACTTCCCACTAATTTTTACTTCCTTGTATGTCCTCTGCTTTGCTTTTACTTGGGCTTTGACTTCTCTCGTCAGCCACGGTTGCATTCTTTTTCCATTTGAAAGTTTCTTCTTCTTTGGAATATATGTCTTGCACCTTCCTCACTTCTTGCCACTGTTGCTCTGCCGTCCTTCCCACTAGTGTCCCCTTCCAGTCGATCGTGGCCAGTTCCTCTCTCATGCCACTGTAATTTCCTTTACTCCACTGAAATACCGACACATGGGATTTCGGCTTCTCTTTCTCAAATTTCACAGAGAACTCAATCATGTTCTGATCACTGCCTCCTAAGGGTTCCTTCACTTCCATCTCTCTAATCACCTCTGGTTCATTACACAATACCCAATCCAGTACAGCCGATCCCCTAGGTGGCTCAACAACAAGCTGTTCTAAAAAGCCATCTCAAAGAAATTCTACAAATTCTCTCTCTTGAGATCCAGTGCCGACTTGATTTTCCCAATCCACTCGCATGTTAAAATCCCCCACAATTATCATAACACTGCCCTTCTGGCAAGCCTTTTCTATTTCCTGTTGTAATTTGTAGTCCACATCACTGCAGCCATGCACCACGCACCACTTGCACATATCACACCTACTCTTTTTTTTAACCCTACCAAAGTAAACAAAAATTGCATATAAGTATTAGTAGAACTCCATCCTTCTTTAAAATACCACCCTCCATATGTATAATATCATCTTGTGAAGGTATAGTTGCTATATTTGATGACTTCAACTGTGACTTTAAAAACTGAAATGAGAAGCAATGTGAAAAAGCAATCATCTAATTTTTACTCTTTTAGAGGTGGAAGTTGTCTTCTTTCATAGGGTTATTTCAGTTCTCATATCATTCAGCAGTGCGTAGCTCTGTTTATCATCTGAAGACATCACTTGCTTGACTAGTTGACCACCATTTTGTCCGCATCCTTATGCAAAGACTAGTAAAAAAGTTTCAGGCTTCATTCTTGACGTATGAAAAGACTACTAGAATTCTCTTAAACAGGAACTTGCCAGTTTAGATGAATATCAATCCAGATTTCATCATGCTTGTATCTGATAGTGCAAAGTGCAACTTCTACCCACACAGAAGTGCTTTGGCAACAGTTCAAGTTGAATAAAAAATATTCTGTGGTATTTTTATTGACTTCTCAGAAAAAATATATTGACATATGTATTTCCTGCAGCCGCTACATATTTAAGTATACCTTCACATATATTTGACACAACTATTGTATGGTCAAATACATATTTTATCAAGCCAATACATACATTTGATTACTTGGCTCCTGTGGGAGGAGTGCACAGGCACATAGGAGAACCTTGGAATGAGTAAGTCTGCTTTGGGAATCTGATTTAGATTGATAAAGCACTACTATTGATCTTGGTTCCTGATTCTATTGCAAGTACTTTAAAAATTGAGAACAATATGAGGAATGAAAATATGCACATTCATGCTGAGTACCAATATTTTATAAAGCAAATGATTAATTCCTGTATGCAAGTAGAGGGCAAGTAAATGCCATATGCATCAGCTAACATCTATGATCAGATCCTATGTTCCACTGGAGTATAATAAGCACTAACTTCTTGAGCTTTTACAAAGCAAAAGCTCCTAGTCCTGACAGGATCTCTAGAGCCTTGAGCACTTGTTTTGTGAGAGTTACTGGTTTACTAATTAAATTATGGACAATGGATCCATCAAGGAGTATTCAGGTTTAAAACAAGTAGCTCTATGCCAACATCTCTCCAGCCAATCCTGTTAAACTTCAGCAGGAAAGCATTATAAAAAAAATCCATGGAACTGCCTCTTATAGCTTCTTTGACATATTCAATTAGCTGACAACCGAAGGTCATGGTATTAAGATATTCTAACAATATGTTTAATTGCAACACACACAAAATCTGGAGGAACACAGTAGCTCCTCCACCCTAAAGAAGCATCTCAGCCTAAAATGTCAACTGTCTATTCATTTCCATAGATGTTGCCTGGCCTGCTGAGTTCTTCCAGCACTTTGCGTGTGTCTATTGCTTTGGATTTCCAGCGTCTGCAGAATTTCTCATGTTTATAATATGTTACTTTGCAGCAATAATCTGGATAGAATCCTCTAAGTAGATCTTAGTCATATTTAGTCAGTTGATCAACACATGAGATTGCCTAGTGTTGTTTACTGCAACGCCCTGTGACCACAAACATGTTTGTACAATGTACTGTGTATGTTAATCAAAATGGCTTCTTTGGTTTCTTTTGGTTTCTCACAGCACCTGCGTGTATGGGAGGTGGGGTTGGTGAGTGGCTGGATCTCCTTTTCCCCTAGACATATACCAGCCTGTTGGGTAGGTGTTACCTTTGTCCTCCTCCAGAGAGCCACTGAATATCTGACTCATCCTCACGCTAGCCGACTTAATACCTTTAACAGCCGTTCTTCATGTTCCTCCAAAGTCGATCCAAACACTATCAAATCGTCCAGGTACACCAGCACCTCCAACAGATTCATATCCCCCACAGTCCTCTCCATGAGCCTCTTCTTCTGGTACTGAAATGCCAGCGAATGGGAGCAGGGGCCACTCATCTGAGTCGTCATCTTCCAAATCGGTATCCATTCCCGGGTTAAGGACCCGTCTCGGCTCTTCAGCAGCAGGCTCTTCCCTCGCTCCGCGCCCTCGCAGAGTCCTTGTACTAAGCACTGCCTCCCTCTCTGGCTCCTTGTCCACCCACACCGCTTGACCCAGTGGCAGCAGGTGATTCCGATGGAGTACTTTGATAGGCCCATTCCCATCCTCGGGTTTTACCCGGTAAACTGGTAGATTCGGCATCTGGCTCTCTATTACATAGGGGGTGGCCGCCCATCGATCTGCCAACTTGTGCTTACCAGGGAGTCCCAAATTCCGTAAAAGGACGCGGTCGCCCGGCAATAATTGGGCAAACTTCACCTTTTGATCATATCTCCTCTTATTCCTCTGATTTTGTTCGGTAGCCCCCGCCTCGGCCAACTCATACGCCCTCTGCAACTCCCTCCTCATATCGGACACATACTTTAGATAGGGCTTCCCGGGTAATTCACCCACTTCAACCCCAAAACACAAGTCAATGGGCGACCTCACTTCCCGCCCGAACATCAGATAATAAGGCGAGTACCCTGTAGCATCATTGCAAGTACAATTGTAACAGTGAACCAATTGTCCAATATGATGACTCCACTTATTTTTCTGCCCAATCTCCAGCATCCTGAGCATATCCAACAGGGCTGAGCATATCCTCTCTGGCTGAGGATCACCCTGTGGGTGATAAGGGGTAGTCCTGGATTTCTCAACCCCAAGCATAGTCAGTAATTCATGGATAAGGCGGCTCTCAAAGTCCCGCCCCTGATCACTATGGATTCGCCTGGGAAGGCCATAATGAACAAAATACTTCTCCCATAACAGCTGCGCTACTGTCGTCAGCTTCTGATCCTTAGTGGGAAATGCCTGAGCATAGCGAGTATAATGATCAGTGATGACTAAGACATTCGCAGTCTTTTCAGGGGACGCTGGAGGATACTGGAACCCGGCGGAACTGTTTGGCTCGAGATGGGATGATCGATGTGAAGAGGCATTCCGATCTTTGAAAAGGGCACTGACCCAAGCCCCGGTGTTGGCTTTTGCCGATCCCCAGAAACCATATGTGCTGCACACAGATGCCAGCCGAGAGGGTCTAGGGGCTGTCCTGTACCAGGAGCATGGCAAAGCATTGAGACCAGTAACATTTGTCAGCCAAAGCTTGACGCCCTCTGAGAGAAATTATCCCACTCACAAGTTGGAGTTCCTGGCGCTGAAGTGGGCGGTGGTGGACAAGTTGAGCGATTACCTGTACGGAGCCAACTTTGAGGTGAGAACGGATAACAATCCTCTCACTTATATTTTGACATCGGCTAAGCTGGATGCCACAGGACATCAGTGGCTGGCGGCCTTGTCGGTATATGAGTTCAGCCTGAGGTACCGCCCCGGAAGCATGAATGTCGATGCGGATGCTTTGTCACGTCGGGAGCCGGGGGAACAGGAGAAGGACGAGGAGTGGGAGTGTGTCCCTGCCCCTGGAGTAAAGGCGATGTGTCAGTTTGCTATCACGGTGAAGGCCGAGGGAAGAGGGAGGCTGGAACGAGCCGTGGACCATTTGGGGGTTTTTGACGACGCCATACCCCTAGCTTACTGTGACCTGACCGCACTGCGGACTAAACAGTTGCTGGAACTGAGACCGGGGGAAGTGGCAGCTGCTCAGCAAAATGACCCGGGTCTTGGCACTGTGTGGAGAGCGGTAGAGAAGGGGGATGTGGCATTGGTTGAGAAGGCAAAACACCCGTCCGTGCCTCTGTTATTGAAGGAGTTGCCTCGGTTAAAGTTAAAGAACCAAATCTTGTACCAGGTCACGGCACCTCAGGACCAACCCCGCCGTTGGCAACTGGTCCTGCCGGAGAAGTATCGGCCCACTGTACTCCAGGCCTTGCATGATGATTCCGGACACTTGGGGGTGGAAAAGACCTATGGATTACTCAAAGACCGGTTCTACTGGCCCCGGATGAGGGGGGAAGTCAAAGAATACTGTAGGAGATGCAGTCGTTGCATCCGGAGGAAGACCCTGCCAGCGTCGGTGGCTCCACTGTCGCACTTGCAGAGTGCGGGACCTCTGGACCTGGTGTGTATGGATTTCCTGTCGATTGAGCCTGACACCAGCAACACCGCGAATGTCTTAGTCATCACCAATCATTACACTCGCTATGCTCAGGCACTTCCCACTAAGAATCAGAAGGCGACGACAGTGGTGAAGGTGTTATGGGAGAAATTTTTTGTTCATTATGGCCTTCCCAGGCGAATCCATAGCGATCAGGGGTGGGACTTTGAGTGCCGGCTTATCCATGAATTACTGACTATGCTTGGGGTTGAGAAATCCAGGACTACCCCTTATCACCCACACAGTGATCCTCAGCCTGAGAGGTTCAACAGGACCCTGTTGGATATGCTCAGGATGCTGGAGATTGGGCAGAAAAATAAGTGGAGTCGTCATATTGGACAATTGGTTCACTGTTACAATTGTACTTGCAATGAAGCTACAGGGTACTTGCCTTATTATCTGATGTTCGGGCGGGAAGCGAGGTTGCCCATTGACTTGTGTTTTGGGGCTGAAGTGGGTGAATTACCCGGGAAGCCCTATCTAAAGTATGTGTCTGATATGAAGAGGGAGTTACAGAGGGCGTACGAGTTGGCCGAGGCGGTGGCTACCAAGCAAAATCAGAAGAATAAGATGAGATATGATCAAAAGGTGAAGTTTGCCCAATTATTGCCGGGCGACCGGGTTCTTTTACAGAATTTGGGACTCCCTGGTAAGCACAAGTTGGCAGATCGATGGGCGGCCAGCCCCTATGTAATAGAGAGCCAGATGCCGAATCTACCAGTTTACCGGGTGAAACCTGAGGATGGGAATGGGTCTGTCAAGGTACTCCATCGGAATCACCTGCTGCCCCTGGGCCAAGCGGTGCAGGTGGACAAGGAGCCAGAGAGGGAGGTTGTGCCTAGTACAAGGACTCTGCAAGGGCGCGGAGCGAGGGAAGAGCCCGCTGCTGAAGAGCCAAGACGAGTCCCTAACCTGGGAATGGATACCGATTCGGAAGATGACGACTCAGATGAGTGGCCCCTGCTCCCATTCGCTGGCGTTTCAGTACCAAAAGAGGAGGCTCCTGGCCCTTCCCCTACTGAGTTGGGCGAGAGGGGGAAAGGTGTTGATGGTCAGATGGAGAGACAGCCAGCGTTGGGGGGAGAGAGGGTGGAACCCGAACGCGAGCCAGAGGGTTCTCAGGTGAGGGGGGAACCCTGTGAGGGAGGGAGTGAGGATCTGACAGGTAGACCTGGGGTGTCCGAGGCAGAGGGTTCGCAGGTGAAGAGGGAGCCCAGTGAGGCAGAAGGGTCGGCAGAAGGGGTACGGAGATCTCAGAGGAGTAGGCACCCCCCTGGAGCGGTTGACATATGTGGTGCCAGGAGAACCGAGTGTGATTTCTACTGCTCTGGGTAGTTATGTCGCTGCTTTCTGCACCTGGGTTGGGTTTTGTGTGTTGCAAGAAGCCTTGGGGAACTCTGGTAATGTCATGAGGGCATGACATTTGCTGGTGGGGGGAGAATGTACAATGTACTGTGTATGTTAATCAAAATGGCCTCTTTGGTTTGCTAGAGTAGGAATGCTTTTATGTTTGACAAGTGCTTTCTCTCACAGTTGTTTAGCTTTGGACTTGCTGATATGGGGATTGTATTCATTTGCTGACCAATGGGGAATGTTATTTTGTTTCGTGAGGCTGGGAGCTTGGGGGTTTTGCGGTCTTTTCAGGGGATGCGGGAAGTAGACGCCGAGGAAGGTGGATGTGTGCTGCACTGCTCGGTCGACCACCGGGGGTGGTCCCAGGTGCAAGGACGTGGAGGTCGGAGGAAAGTGACGAGGGGTCGAATGGTTCATTGGCTGAGCTCCAACGATGTGCACTTTACTTCATTTTCTTTTCCTTCATATATACTGTATTGCATAGTACTCTTTTAGTTTTAGTAAAATCTTTAAAGTGTATTCCATAACGGTATCTGGTGTGAGTTTGATATTGTGTGTGTACGCGCGGCATAAACTTGAATTCTCACAGCACCTGTGTGTACGGGAGGTGGGGTTGGTGAGTGGCTGGATCTCCTTTTCCCCTAGACATATACCAGCCTGTTGGGTAGGTGTTACATGTTTAAAAAAGAGTGCCATGATAATGACCATTTCTGGGTTATTTTGAGGTGCTCTGAAAATTTAGCTGATCACTTTCTGTTTACACACTTGATTTCCAGGTCAAACGAATCAAATAAAGTTGTTAAGTGTGCAAGATTTCTTTCAGAGCATTGCAAAAGAAACTAATCCAAATTGTCTGAACAATGATTAGTTGTCAGGCACTCCTTAGGCAACTAGTAATGAACTGTGGGACTCATTAATATAGACCTGTATATTTTTGTCCTTATCTTCATAATATCAATCTCTCGTCACCCTCAAGCAGGAATTCCTCAAGCACCTACACTCAAGTCCAAGTGGCATAAGCATATTTGCTCAACCAACCAATCTCCCTCCAACACCCCTTTCCATCAACTGACCAATAAATATCTAATCTTTCCCTCACCTAGGTCTCTGCATGCCTGAATTCAGGCAACTGGAGTCCAAGGAGAGAGATTTAATTTTTACAGGGCTAGTCTCCTCAAAATGATCCCCCCTGGCAATATTCCCTCCTTCTCTCCCCAGCCACTTATTTACCACCCCCAAAGGCACTTACCTAATTCCACTCCCTCCCTACGGACCCATATCTAGTTTACCAATCGTGCTCAGAACTCCAAGCACTTGGGCCCGTCTTAGCCTACAACCTCAGATGCTCTCCCCACTACCCTCCTCCTCTTTGGCCACTCTCCTGGGTGTTTCACGTTAGTCAAAGGTGAAGTTCAATGCCCTTTATTGAAATTTGTGTTAGAGCATCCATAGCTGAGTGCACCTATTAAAGTTTAGATTGCCTGGACTATGGTGTATTATTTTTAGGACTGAAGCAATCAGGCTATAACTGTTGCAAGAAGGAAATAATGTTCCATCCATGCACAATTTTTATTTTTATCATATTTGTGCTTCTAAAATCCCACAAGGGCAAATTCATAATGTTTGTATCATCATAACAACTCTCAGACTGAATTCATTTGTTGGCAATATAATTTTCCTTTTTGTTTCTTTTTTTTACAAAGACTCCCAGACGATTCGTGAACAGATATTTACATTGCCCAACTGCAATGACAGATCTCATCAGCTTTTCCCTTGTTCTGAGCCATGCCTTCAGCAAAGCCTTGCAACCTACTGCAGTTGCAGCAGACATTTTGTCAGAAACTGGGTTCCACTGATGATAAACACCAAGGTGAATCTGTACCAGCTGAGATGCAGGGACTGTGCTCTGGATTTTGCAGGAAAGATCTTGACAAATCTCCCAGCATTTGCCAATGTGACCCCATGTAACCAAAAACAGCTTTTGCACTTCCATCTGAAGTTCCAAGCTGCCCTTACTGTTCAGAGGAGTTTTCCAGGCTGTGCTTCATAGCTGGAATCACAGTCCAACAAGGGAGCACAAAGATACAGCAAGAAACACATCTTGCAGTGGGAAACTGCAGAAATATGTCTTATTATGTTGAAACTTGCCTTGGAAATGTCTCTGTTGATTTCAAAAGCAAGAAACAGAAGCAAGAGGCAATTGAGGTAAGTGATAGTTCATTTAGACTTTCAAATCATTTGAGTATGTTTGAATGGTTTTAACTGTAAGTAAATGTCTTTATATTGTATGTTTCAGAAATGTTTGGTTTTATTATTTTAGTATCATTAACAATGATTAGCTTTTGATTTTATCTGTTCTGGCAGTTTTAATGTAAGAATTGTTCAAGAATATTATATGTTTTTAACACTTTAGACATATGGCTAGGCCAGGAAAGTGTTTTGTTCAGCTGGTTTTACAGCCTGAAAGCTTTGTTAACAAGCAGATCCCCACTGTGGTGATGGAAAATGATCAGTAATAATTTCAGAAGGTTTCAATAAAAAGAACCATCATAGATAAACAGAGAGGTGAATTGTACTAAACTTTCCCTGAACTCATAGCAGAATTAGTTTTCATGTCAACTGGAATCTGTAAAAAAAAATGCCAGCCACTTACATTGTTCATTTCTCAAATATGCCTAAAAAGCTTTAACTTACTTGCTAATCTTATAACCATGCATTTATATAAAGTTCAAATGAGGGGAGCATTTAATAAAATTTGGCACTCAGTCTAAATTTTATTCTCATTCAGTCATTTATAGCACTCAGTCGTTTAGAACATGGTGCAAAGAAAAGTTTTTGGAGCTAGATTGTGACGTCCATGTACTCATCTGTGAAAGAGCACATGTCTGGTCTCCTTGTGGTCCAATCTACGAGGGGTGATTGATAACTTTGTGGCCTAAGGTAGAAGGAGTCAATTTTAGAAAACCTAACACATTAATTTTTTAACATAGTCCCCTCCAACATTTACACACTTAGTCCAGCGGTCGTGGAGCATACGGATCTTGAACCTCCAGTGGACAGTGAGGACGACCATCAGAGCTTGCAGCAGGATCTGGACCAGCTAGAAAAATGGGCTGATGGAATTTAATGCAGACAAGTGCAAGGTCTTGTACTTTGGAAGGACAAAACAGGGGAGGATGAACAGAGCAGGACTTACACAGTGAACAGAAGGGCACCGAGGAATGCAGTAGAACAGAGGAATCTGGGAATGCAGATTCATAATTTGGCCTTCATAAATCAAAATATTGAGTACAGGAGTCAGAATGTTATGTTGAAGTTATATAAGGCCTTGGTGAGGCCTAATTTGGGGTCACCTGCCTACAGGAATTATATCAATCAGATTGGAAGAGTACTGAGAGACCTTGCAAGGACGTTGCTAGGACTGGAAGACCTCAGCTATAGGGAAATGTTGAATTGGTTTTGACTTCATTCCCTGAAATGTAGGAGAATAAGGGGAGAATTGATAGAGGTATACAAAATTATGAGGGGTATATACGGGGTTAATTGAAGCAGGCTTTTTCCACAGATGTTGAGGGAAGACTAGACTGATGTTGAATTGAATTAAATTGAATTGACTTTATTTTTTACATCTTTCACATACATGAAGAGTAAAAATCTTTATGTTATGTCTCCATTTAAATGTGCAATGTGCAATCCTAGTAATTTATAATAATTTATAATAAATAGAACAGCCAATGTAATATAGAGTACACTCAAATCAGCATTAGTTCATCAGTCTGATGGCCTGGTGGAAGAAGCTGTCTCAGAGTCTGTTGGTCCTGGCTTTAATGCTGTGGTACTGCATCCTGGATGGTAGCAACTGGAACAGATTGTGGTTGGGATGGTTTGGGTCCCCAATGATTCTACGGGCCCTTTTTACACACCTGTCCCTGTAAAGGTCCTGAATCATGGGAAGTTCACACCTACAGATGCACTGGGCTGTCCGCACCACTCTCTGCAGAGTCCTGTGATTAAGAGGGGTACTGTTCCCATACCAGGCAGTGACGCAGCCAGTCAGGATGTTCTCACTGTGAAAGGTGAAATATTTAAGGGGAACCTGGGAGGGATCTTCTACATTCAGATGGTGGTGCAACTGTGGAACGAGCTGCCAGGAGAAGCGGTGGATGCAGGTTTGATTTCAACATTTAAGAGAAGTTTGGTTAAGTACGTGGATGGGAGGAGTGTGGAGGACCATGGTGCAGGTGCAGGTCGATGGGACTAGGCAGACTAATAGTGTGGCAATGATTAGAGGGGCCAAGGAGCTTGCTTCTGTACTGTAGTACTCCATGACTCTCTGTAAGAGTGGCTTTGTAATTCTTTAAGACAAGACATTAACCCTGCACTCTCAAGGAAACTATAAAAGCCTATATAATGCAACAGAGTAAAATGGCGCCTCTGATCATTCTGCCAAATGTCTGTCCCTCAGCAACAATAAATGCAGATGATCTGTTTATTTTGTCACTGTGTTTGATGGAGTGCCAACTCCACTCAGCTCATGTTAGCATAATAGCATTCCACCAGAGAAATAATTAGTTAATGACTCTGGAGATTAAGTAACAAGGACCCAGTGATGAAAAAACTACACCCATGATGTTAACAGTGCATGAATACCAGTAAATACAGAAACAGTTCGAACAATAGTTACTGTAATACATTACTCACCAAACCACAAGCAATAATATTTAACAAACACTTAGAAGCAGACAGCTGCCAATGACGCTATTGCATGTTTTCCCAAGGAGTATCTATGGAAAAGAAACAGAGGTTTTGGCACAAGGCTAAGGTTCTTGATTGGACACATCTGAATTTTATACCTCAATATAATGCAGCCTGCATAGCTTGGAAAGTGAATATTTCTAATTAAAAACAAATACAGACTAAAAGGAAACTGCTTATTTGTGAATTACTGACAAATTTTAATTTCTAAGACTCTTTGAAAGCTATCTTCCCGATTATGTAGCACATATTTGCATCAGTATGAGTGAGGCACAGAGCAAGTGGCACATCTAAGAGTTAGCAAATAAGCAAGGTGCAGCATCTTAACAATTCTGTTTTATTTCCTGAAAGAAACTGGCAAGGTCTTGAAGGTTAGTGGGAATATACTGCATGTGCCCTCAGTATATGTCTATAATTAGGGCAGGGAAGGCAGAGGGAATGCAGGATGCTGAAGAAGTTCAAGCAATCCTTTCCCAGCCTCTCTTCATTGTTGCCCTAGCCATCACCTCCATGAGTTTCTCCATTAGCTCTGGAGTGGAGAAGCCAGCAAAGGAAAAGACTTTGTGGATGTTCTGTTGTGTGATGTCTGATCTGTTGTGCACAAGTCTTTGTGGCAAATTATTCATAGAACACTCATCATCCTCCCATACTGCGCCCTTTCACAGGCGAACAATATTTCTTAGTTCTGTTGTAAAAGATTTGAAAAGCATGATCCAAGTCCTTAAAAGAGAGGTACAAGGGAAAGACCAGGAATTCCTTCATGCATTGTGCCATGTGCAGAAATTTAATTGTATTCCCAAGTACTCATTCATTGGTGCACATTACACACTTCTGTAAATCTGTGTGGAGTTCTCCAGGCATTTGATATGCATACACTAGGAGGCCACTGTACCATGTGCAGTGTCATGGAATGACATGTATGCCATGCCTTGTTACTACCAATATAAAAAAAATTATTTGCATGTTTAAGGCCCATTAATAGCTGGAGCCACTGATTGGCCTTTAACTACAGCACATTCTTCCCCAAATTATGACTGCTTTGGAGTTAGAAACATAGGCTTGCCTGGTTTGTTGCTGGGGTACTAAGATGCCGTACATCTGGCAGGTAGGTTCTCTCCAGTTTAGGCACTTTTGTTGCTGTTAATTCCAAAGTTTCAACCCTTAACTTGGTATTAGTATTGTGTAGTGTTTAAAACTGCGCGGTTGACCTTCCCTAACTCCTGGTCTAATCACAAGTTCTGATGATATCTTGCGTAATACCTAATCTCACTTTCCCAACCCCTTAATGTGCCATTCCTTCACATTACCCTTTTCTTCATTGCTGGCCCCTTTCCAAATCCTGCCTCCTTCCCCTTTCCTGTCCTTCTCGATGCTTCCTCCTTCCTTATTTAGTTTTCTCCTTCTCACTTCTGCCTCTTTTTTTTTATGTTATTCTTTGCCTATGACACTCCTGCTCAAATCCCTAACATTCCTAAATCTTGATGTTTCCTACCTCACCCTGCAGCCTCGTCCTTTCTCAACAATCTCAACTCCTCTTCAGGGCTGATCTAAGGATTGCCAGACTTCCTCCACTAGGTTGGCACTTTTGGAGAAAAGGACCAAGTTCATTTGCACAAGTAGTACTTGTTCTATCAACCATGCTGATTTGGATGTTGCGCATGATAAGATATAGATGGCAAGGCTGCGTGCACAAAACTGGCCTGTGTCTCCCTTAATGCTTCTTGAAAACTTCTTCTTTGGCAATGACAATGCAAATATAAAATGGACTATATTGACATGGGATCACTAACAAAATGCAGAAAATTGTCCTTGCCTGAAGTTTTACATACAGCTACTCATCCTTAACACAAAGGATTCTGCAGATGCTGGAAATCCAGAGCAACACGCATAAGATGCTGGAGGAACTCGGCAAATCAGGTAGTATCTATGGAAATAAATAAGCAGTTGATGTTTTGGGCTGAGACCCTTCATCAGGACTGGAAATGAAGCTGAAAGCAGTCAGAACAAGAAGGTGAGAAAAAGGGAGGAATATAAGCAAAAGGGTGATCTGTGAAGCCATATGGGTGGGGAAGGGGGTGAAATAGAAGTTAGGAGATGATAGGTGGAAAAGGTAAAGTGTTGGAGAAGAAGGAATCTGATAGGAGAGGAGAGTGGACAAAAGGAGGGGGATGGGAAAAATTACTGCAGGTTGGAGAAATCAATGTTCATGCCATCTGGTTGGAGGCTACCCAGATAGAATATGAGGTGCTGGTCCTCCAAAATGAGAATGGACTACTCATGGCAGTAGAGGTGGCCAAAGACTGACATGTTAGAATGGGAATGGGGATTGGAAATTAAAATGCTTGGCTACCAGGAAATTCTGCTTTTTGCAGATGGAGTGAAAGTGTACAAAAAATCCCCCCTCCCACTCCATTTATATCGGGTCTGACCAGTGTAGAGCAGGCCACATTGGGAGCTTCTCACCCTTTTTATTTTGCACTCAAAACCCACACTCTCTTACACCCCCACCTCATTAACCAACTGCCACTTTTATTCCACAATAGCCTTTCCATTCTTTCCTCTCCTCCTTGGTCAACATAGTTAAAAAGAAACACTGAACATACCATTCTATATATATTTATACAGAATTTCTCCAGAAAAATGTAGTATTTTCCCAGTAAAGATAGTAACCAATTCTGTGACAAATACAGCACTGCTGGCTCATTGTGGAACTTAGTAAAGCATTGTGAAGTTTCCTGATGTGAGGCTCTGTATTGAATTGCTGTGACGAAACTCACTATACATCTTTGGTATAGTGTTGTGATGGACGTTCACTTTCTAGGGCCCAGGAGACATATTGCTAACCTCAACTTTCTGGCATACCAACATGACTTTTCCAAAGGATCAGAGTTGTTGGTGACAAAGTTAAACTTCTAACAAATATTCTTACTTTTTTTTTGTTGTAAACAAAAGCCAGTCTTTATCTTGCAATTTAAAGTTAAAAGCACAGCTAATCTACACCAGAGAGCTGGCTGCTAAGAGATGTGGTTTGCGAACTGATGTGACCAAGAGACTTTGTGTCTGCATTCGCCAAACACAAGACAATGGAGTCATGCCACTTAGCATGTCAAACATGATTACATTTGACTTATTTATGTACTCAGAGAGGTGGCCTTCACAACATTAATAGTGGGCTTTGGGGATCTGTGTCCCAGAAGCTTTTAGACCATCCGTGTGAATCACTTCGTCACAGCAAAGGTATCATCACATGCCGATGATGTCATGTAGTAGAAAATAAATAGTAGAACTCATTGGGGATTGTTAGGAATGAAAAGGAGAATGGCAGAAAGATAGGGTGACAAGAAGAACTAGAATTCATTCCAGAGCCTCTGGTTTCTGTGATGGACAAATTTTTCATCTGCATCTCATGAGAAGTTCTTTTAGTTCATAAGAATTGCGCTTGTGCTTGGAAATCTTTGTAGTGTGTAAGTCTTTTATAATGCATAAATCTTTTATAAATTAGAAATCCTCTGAGTATTAACTGTGCATTAAGATCTGCTTGTATCTACATGTACCATTAAATATGAAATAAACTGTTTTTAAACTATGTGGATAGGTCATCCTTGGTAGGGAGGGGGGAACCACACTCAAGTAGTGGGTATTGGCAACTAGATCTCACCACGGTGATTAGACAAAGAAATAAAATAGTCCTTGAAGAGTGGGTTGATACAGTACAACCTTCTCATAGTGAGGCTGCCCTTAGAAAACTATATTGGATAGGGCTTAAAATCTTGAATTTGGGCTTTGAGGACAGGGAACCCATTACCATCACAAAGTAATGGGTGAAGCAAAAAGTAAAGGTGATTGGAATGGTTAAACTCAAAAATGCAGCAGGTTGCTGAGATGTTTATATACGAGGTAAAAAGCATTTTAAAGTAAAAAAAAACACACACAAAGCTAAAGACTTTTAAACAAATATACCACTAAGCATTTTCAAACATTTCCAAACACATAGACAATTAGAGATTTAAAAAATATCAGAGAATATTAACAGTGTTTTCAGGCAAATTGATCTAGAAATTCTACCATGTTGCGCAGCTTCCATTGTACAAAATACTTGGTGCATTGCATGCTATCGCTGCAGGTATTTGGAAGGTATTTGATAAACATAAAAACATGAGTCAAATACAATGACATTGAATAGTGTTCAGTGCATCATGTTGCCATCAATAGTGTAAACTTTTACTATTGGGATTAGGTCTGCAAACAGCTTGGGCAATGCATGGTGAAGTTGACCTCAGCTGGAGAGTTGGAATTAATTTGGCTCTCCTCTTTCAAAATCATGTAAATGCATTTTTGATTTCAACTGTCATTTCTCTTTAAACCCACACTCTCCCCCTTTAATCATGTCTCTCTGTCTCTCCCTCTTTCCCTTCCCTCCTCCACAACACCTCAGAGACCTTTTCCCAATTCCTACTTGCCAAACTGCAACTAAAATTAACTGTGAGTTCCATTATTTATAAAGCAGAAAGTATGCAGGCATAAGGCTTTTATGCAAGTTTTGTCATCCAAGGCTGCTTTACAGCTTTCACCTTGTGCCTGATACATGGAGTACAAATTTTGCACAAATCTCAGGCAGCCCACAACCGTTTGCAGGGCACTCGTGATAGCTTCCTGTCATACCACCTCTACCTAGTACCACTATTTTGCACCATCTTGCTGTATCATTTTAGGCATAATACTATTTCTAGGCTTTCTATCTTAAATGAATTATCATACTTTACATTTGTAAAGATGAAATGGTTATGCTCTGATGAATTTACAGTATCCCAAACTCCTGAATTTCAGAAGCAATAGACAGTAGGTGCAGGAGTAGGCCATTCAGCCCTTCTAGCCAGCACCGCCATTCACTGTGATTATGGCTGATCATACACAATCAGTACCCCGTTCCTGCCCTCTCCCCATATCCCTTGACCCGGCTATCTATAAGAGCTCTATCTAACTCTCTCTTGAATGCATCCAGAGACTTGGCCTCCACTGCCTTCTGGGGCAGAGCATTCCACATATCCACCACTCTCTGGGTGAAAAAGTTTTTCCGCATTTCTGTTCTAAATGGCCTACCCCTTATTCTTAAACTGTGGCCTCTAGTTCTGGACTCACCCATCAGCGGGAACATGCTTCCTGCCTCCAGCGTGTCCAATCCCTTAATAATCTTATATGTTTCAATAAGATCCCTTCTCATCCTTCTAAATTCCAGTGTATACAAGCCCAGTCGCTCCAATCTTTCAACATATGACAGTCCCGCCATTCCGGGAATTAACCTTGTGAACCTACGCTGCACTCCCTCAATAGCAAGAATGTCCTTCCTCAAATTTGGAGACCAAAACTGCACACAATACTCCAGGTGGGGTCTCACCAGGGCCCTGTACAGCTGCAGAAGGACCTCTTTACTCCTATACTCAATTCCTCTTGTTATAAAAGCCAGCATGCCATTAGCTTACTTCACTGCCTGCTGTACCTGCATGCTTGCTTTCATTGACTGATGTACAAGAACACCTAGATCTCGTTGTACTTCCCCTTTTCCTAACTTGACTCCATTTAGATAGTAATCTGCCTTCCTGTTCTTGCCACCAAAGTGGATAACCTCACATTTATCCACATTAAACTGCATCTGCCATACATTTGCCCACTCATCCAACCTGTCCAAGTCACCCTGCATTCTCATAACATCCTCCTGACATTTCACACTGCCTCCCAGCTTTGTGTCATCAGCAAATTTGCTAATGTTACTTTTAATCCCTTCATCTAAATCACTAATGTATATTGTAAACAGCTGCAGTCCTAGCACCGAACCTTGCGGTACCCCACTGGTCACAGCCTGCCATTCCGAAAGGGACGCGTTAATCACTACACTTTGTTTCCTGTCAGCCAGCCAATTTTCAATCCACGTCAGTACTCTGCCCCCAATACCATGTGCCCTAATTTTGCCCACTAATCTCCTATGTGGGACTTTATCAAAAGCTTTCTGGAAGTCCAGGTACACTACATCCACTGGCTCTCCCTTGTCCATTTTCGTAGTTACATCCTCAAAAAACTCCAGAAGATTAGTCAAGCATGATTTTCCCTTCATAAATCCAAGCTGACTCAGACTGATCCTTCTACTGCTATCCAAATGTGTCGTAATTTCCTCTTTTATAATTGACTCCAGCATCTTTCCCACCACTGACGTCAGGCTAACCGGTTTATAATTCTCTGCTTTCTCTCTCCCTCCTTTCTTGAAAAGTGGGACAACATTAGCCACCCTCCAATCAGCAGGAACTGTTCCTGAATCTATAGAACATTGGAAAATGATTACCAATGCGTCCACGATTTCTAGAGCCACCTCTTTAAGTACCCTGGGATGCAGACCATCAGGTCCCAGGGACTTATCAGCCTTCAGACTCAGTCTATCCAACACCGTTTCTTGCCTAATATAAATTTCCTTCAGTTCATCCTTTACCCTAGTTCCTTTGGCCACTGTTACATCTGGGAGATTGTTTGTGTCTTCCCTAGTGAAGACAGATCCAAAGTACCTGTTCAACTCATCTGCCATTTCCTTGTTCCTCATAATAAATTCACCCGTTTCCGTCTTCAATGGCCCAATTTTGGTCTTAACTATTTTTTTGCTATTCACATACCTAAAGAAGCTTTTACTATCCTCCTTTATATTCTTGGCTAGTTTACCTTCGTACCTCATTTTTTCTTGGTGTATTGCCTTTTTTGTTATCTTCTGTTGCTCTTTAAAAGCTTCCCAGTCTTCCGGTTTCCCGCTCATCTTTGCTATGTTATACTTAGCATCTTTTACTTTTATACTGCCTTTTACTTCCCTCATCAGCCACGGCTGCCCCTTACTCCCCTTAGGATCTTTCTTCCTCTTTGGAATGAACCGATCCTGCACCTTCTGCATTATTCCCAGAAATACCTGCCATTTTTGTTCCACTGTCTTCCCTGCTAGGGTATTATTCCATTGAACTTTGGCCAGCTCCTCCCTCATAGCTCCATAGTTCCCTTTGTTCAACTGTAATACTGACACATCCGATTTTCCCTTCTCCTTCTCAAATTGTAGGTTAAAACATAGCATATTATGGTCACAACCTCCTAATGGTTCCTTTACCTCAAGGTCCCTGATCAAATCCGGTTCATTGCATAATACTAAATCTAGAATTGCCTTCTCCCTGGTAGGCTCCAGTACAAGCTGTTCTAAGAATCCATCTCGGAGGCACTCCACAAACTCCCTTTCTTGGGGTCCAGTACCATTCTGATTCTTCCAGTCTACTTGCATGTTGAAATCCCCCATGACAACTGTATCATTACCTTTGCGACATGCCAATTTTAACTCTTCATTCAACTTACACCCTACATCCAGACTGCTGTTTGGGAGCCTGTAGATAACTCCCATTAGGGTCTTTCTACCCTTAGAATTTCTCAGTTCTATCCATACTGACTCTACATCCCCAGATTCTATGTTCCCCCTCGCAAGGGACTGAATATCATTCCTCACCAACAAAGCCACCCCAACCCCTCTGCCAGTCAGTCTGTCCTTTCGATAAGATGTATATCCTTGAATATTCATTTCCCAGGCCCTGTCCGCTTGAAGCCATGTCTCAGTTATTCCCACAACATCGTACTTGCCAATTTCCAACTGAGCCTCAAGCTCATCTGCTTTATTCCTTATACTTCATGCATTCATATATAATACTTTTAATTCGGTACTCCCCTCTCCTTTCATATCAGTTCCTATTTCACTTGGCCATACTGTATGATCTCTTCTTGAGCTTTCTACTCCATTGATTCTGTTGTCCTTCTTAACTTTTCTTATTTTCACTTTCCCTTTAACTCCATCCTTATATTTCCAGTTCATCCCCTCCCCCCCACTACTTAGTTTAAACACATCCGTGTTGCAGTGGCAAACCTGTCTGCCAGAATGCTGGTCCCCTGCCTATTAAGGTGCAACCCATCCCTTTTGTACAGTTCATCCCTACCCCAAAACAGATCCCAGTGGTCCAAGAATGTAAATCCTTGCTTCCTGCACCAGTTCCTCAGCCACACATTCAGATCCATTCTCTCCCTGTTCCTGCCCTCTCCAGCATGAGGAACTGGAAGCAAACCAGAGATAACCACCCTGGAAGTCCTGCTTTTCAGCCTTCTTCCAAGTTCTCTGAAGTCCCGCTGCAGAATGTCCTTCCTCTTCTTCCCGATGTCATTTGTGCCGACATGCACTACCACTTCCAGCTGTTCACCTTCACCCTTGAGGATTCCCTGCAATCGGTCCATGATATCCTGGATCCTAGCACCAGGGAGGCAACACACCATCCTTAAATCTCGCCTGTTGCTGCAGAAACCCCTTTCCGTACCTCTTACTATGGAGTCCCCTACTACCATGGCTCTTCCTGATGTCTGACTCCTCGGCTCTGCTTCTGCACCAATTTTCAGCTGGCAGACCTGTCCGCCTCTCATACTGGCAGTATCTTCTGTCCTGACAGCTTCCAAGAAGGTGAACCTGTTTACGAGAGGTACATCCCCTGGGGTCTCCTGTACTTCAAGCATCCTTTCCTTCTTCATCGTCGCCCCCTTTCTCTCTTCCGGTATCCTCGGTGTAATGACCTCACTGTAGGTCCTGTCCAGAAAACCCTCGTTTTCGCGAATAAACCTGAGGTCATCCAGTTCTTTCTTCAGTGCTGCAACATGCTCCTTCAGAAGCTGAATCTGGACACACTTTTCACAGCTGTAGCAGCCGGGGGCACCATCAGTGTCCCTGACCTCCCACATCATGCACGTAGCACACTGAATCAGCTTAGCGGTCATGTCTTCACCCTCTGCAATTGTGCCTGGCGTAGTCTCCTCGCTGAAGACTCTCGAGCCAAAGACTAGCACTTTTCACACCAGGCACTTCCCTCCACCAGGCCACTTCCCGACAATTTTCCCCAAATAAATCTTTCAGGAAGTGTAGAATGTCCAAAAGCAGAGCAGCAGAGACCATTTAGCAGTAAACAATAAACTGCAAAGTATCAAGAAACAAGGGGCCACAAAGCAAGAGAGAGCAGATACTTAACACAGTAAGGCAACAATGTAACTGAAGGCTAGGAACAACTGGTTGAGGCTGGATGGCTCAATGGGTGAACAAAGGATTGTGTTTAAGAGCTGGGTTTAAATAGGCTGCAGGTGATGAGCTGGAAACGAGTGGCAGGTGACTCCTGTTAGCGGGTGGGGGGAGAATGGGAAGTGGCTGCATGTACTGGCCTGTCAAACATCACCTTTTCTCATGCATCATTCTCATAGAGTCTACTGTATGTGGAATAAATGCCAAAATTATGAAAATTTATACATGTGGAACACATACCAAAATTACAAAAAATCAATTTGAATTACAGAACGCAAACATGAAGAAATCTGCAGATGCTGGAAATTCAAGCAACATACACAAAATGCTAGTGGAATGCAGCAGGCCAGGCAGCATCTATAGGGAGAAGCACTGTCAACGCTTCGGGCCGAGACCCTTCATCAGGACTAACTAAAAGAAGAGATAATAAGAGCTTTGAAAGTGGGAGGGGAAGGGGGAGATCCAAAATGATAGGAGAAGACAGGAGGGGGAGGGATGAAGCTAAGAGCTAGAAAGTTGATTGGCAAAAGGGATACACAGCTGGAGAAGGGAAAGGATCATGTGATGGGTGGCCTAGGGAGAAAGAAAGGGGTAGGGGAGCACCAGAAGGAGATGGAGAACAGGCAAGGAGTAATTGTGAGAGGGGCAGAGAGAGAAAAGAGAGAGAGAGAAAAAAAAAGAAAAAAGAGAATAAATAAATAAATAGATAGATAGATAGATAAGGGATGGGGTAAGAAGGGGAGGAGGGGCTTTAACGGAAGTTAGAGAAGTCAATGTTCATGCCATCAGGTTGGAGGCTACCCAGACGGAATAACAGGTGTTGTTCCTCCAACCTGAGTGTGGCTTCACCTTGACAATAGAGGAGGCCATGGATAGACATATCAGAATGGGAATGGGACGTGGAATTAAAATGTGTAGCCACTGGAAGATCCTGCTTTCTCTGGCGGACAGAGCGTAGGTGTTCAGAGAAACAGTCTCCCAGTCTGCGTCAGGTCTCACCAATATATAGAAGGCCGCACCTGGAGCACCGGACGCAGTATATTACACCAGCTGACTCACAGGCGAAGTGTGCCTCACCTGGTTTACCCCTCGATCATGACCCCACTAAGGAGCACCAGGCCATTGTCTCCCGCACCATCACCAACCTTATCAGCTCTGGGGATCTCCCATCCATTGCCACCAACCTCATAGTTCCCACACCCCGCACTTCCTATTTCTACCTCCTACCCAAGAGCTACAAACCTGCCTGTCCAGGTAGACCCATTGTCTCAGCTTGCTCCTGCCCCACCAAACTCATTTCTGCATACCTCAACACTGTTTTATCCCCCCTTGTTCAATCCCTTCCCAACCATGTTCGTGACACTTCTCACGCTCTGAATTTTTTCAATGACTTTAAGTTCCCTGGCCCCCACCGCCTTATTTTCACCATGGATGTCCAGTTCCTATATACCTCCATCCCCCAACGGGGAGGTCTCAAAGCTCTTCACTTCTTTTTGGATTCCAGACCTAACCAGTTGCCCTCTACCACCACTCTCCTCCGTCTAGCGGAATAATTTCTCCTTTGGCTCCTCCCACTTCCTCCAAACTAAAGGTGTAGCCATGGGCACCCATATGGGTCCCAGCTATGCCTGCCTTTTTGTTGGCTTTATGAACAGTCCATGTTCCAAGCCTATACAGGTATCCGTCCTCCTCTTTTCCTTCGCTACATTGACGACTGCATTGGCGCTGCCTCCTGCATGCATGCTGAGCTCGTCGACTTCATTGACTTTGCCTCCAACTTTCACCCTGCCCTCAAATTTACCTGGTCCATTTCTGACACCTCCCTCCCCTTTCTTGATCTTTCTGTCTCTATCTCTGGAGACAGCTTATCTACTGATGTCTACTATCTGCCTACGGACTCTCACAGCTACCTGGACTATTCCTTTTCCCACTCTGTTTCTTGCAAAAATGCTACTCCCTTCTTGTAATTCCTCCGTCTCTGCCACATCTACTCTCAGAATGAGGTTTTTCATTCCAGGACGAAGGATATGTCTTCCCTTTTTAAAGAAAGGGGCTTCCCTTCCTCCACCATCAAGTCTGCTCTCAAACGCATCTCTCCCATTTCCCTCTCTCAATCTCCATCTTCCTCTGGTGATCCACTCCCCCTTTCTTTCTCCCTAGGCCTCCTGTCCCATGATCCTTTCACTTCTCCAGCTGCATATCCCTTTTGCCAATCAACTTTCCAGCCCTTAGCTTCACCCCACCCCCTCCAGTCTTCCCCCTATCATTTCAGATCTCCCCCTCCCACTTTCAAATCTCTTACTATCTCTTCTTTCAGTTAGTCCTGACGAAGGGTCTCGGCCCAAAACGTCGACTGTACTTCGAATTACAGAATTAATGTAGCCAAAAATCATTTATAATTGTTATTTGTGTTTAAAACTATTGTCTGCACAAGCAGCTGGATAGCATAGAATGAGGATTGAATATTTTATTTAAGAGTCAGTTAATTATGAATTTAACCTCAGAGAATATTTACATAGAAAATTTCAGACAAAATAACTAACAGAAAGAGGATCTATTATAAATATTATTTTACCAACTTCATGAAAGAATTGGATTTGATATGTCAACTGCTTTTCTGTTTTTTATACATCAATTATCACATCAAATGAACAAGTGCAGTTTCAGTCGAGCTCTCATTGATTCCCCACAGACTCAAGACAATTTGAAATTAATGCAGTTGTCAATTTTATTCGATAATATATTGTGCGTAGAAAATAATGAATTTATGTTGTTCTTTTTCATTAAGTGAACCATTTGGTAATGTACAGAGTTCTTTAAAATAAATGAACAGTACTAGTAAGTAAGACTGCCCAATAACTCAGTGAATGGTTTAATTTGTAGTTACTGACAATCACGTTGATGGTCCTTTGTTCTTGATTTCATAAATTTTATTTCAGTGGGTTTCTGTAATGATAAAATTTGGTACTAAATGGCTCTGCAGTGGTTAGCATCTAATTGGGGAGTCAACATCAATTTATTGATGTGCTCCGAACTCATGGGAGAAGTTTCAATTTGATAATTCTTCTGTGGTTTACAAGAGTTCTCTTAGATTCAAAAATAGCTTTTGTGGAACTGAAATTCCTCCGCTACTCTGGAACTGTCTCTCTGTAACATTATTACAAACACTGTTAGCCCACCAGCTTAAAATTGCTTTGTAATTGTGGGTTGCTGTATTTGGAGCTGTTGTAGAGTTTGCAACCAATCCTGCTCAGACCTGCTCTAGAGTTCCTGGCTGAACTGAAACTGGGGCTAAAGGCTTCGGTTGAGGTTGGAGTATAAATGCTGACATGTGAAATATTGGAGGAAACAAAACTAAACTTGTCGCACTTGTCTACTCCCTTAATTCCTGCTCAGTACATCATGCCCAACTTGTCTGCTCTGCCGTGTTTTTGATGCCTCCATGACATAGTTCCAGCTGTTGCTAATTTATTTTTCTCCAGTTGGGTTGTGTTGCCAGCTAGATACCTTATGAACTGATACATCAGTCATAGCTGCTGATGAGCAATTATGAACATTTTGTTTCATTGGCTTCAAAAGACTAAAGTCCACAAGTTGTTGTAGAGATAGGGAAAGAGCCATTAGCAGAACTGATTGAAACATTGCCTACACAAGAGTTAAACACAGAAGTTCAGAATGATATTACTTTGTCTCAAATTCTTTAAAGCAAAAATCAACTAATTGCACGTTATAAAAAGGGGAACTCCAGGCTTTAAAGCCTGCTTAATCTTCACGTGGGTGTATTTCTATGAAGTTCAGTCACTTTGGTGCCAACCAGAAAATCTGATCCAATGTTTGTGTTAGCTTGTAAATATATACAGAGAGACTGTCCTGGATAAATCAAAGTCAATTATTCAGTTAACCTTAGGGCAAGGTTGACTCCCAGTGATGGGAGGGTAGAGAACCAGGAGGTGCAGATTTAAAAGTGATTGCTGAAAGATATAAAAGTAATGTCACATCTCGTTTAATGACATTTAATCGCCATGATAAATAGGAGGCATAGGCTAATTATGCAGGACATCCTGTGGCTGACCCGATTTCAAAGAGAAATACAGTTTTTTGGGGGGTTGGGTGGTTTGGTTTCTCAGGGGAAAGCATCAGCAGTCAGTTTTGTGGTACTGTGGTTGTGCCTGCTACATAGGAAAAAGTCTAGGAGACCTATAGTGACAGGAAGCACAATTGTAAAGGGAACAGACATGTGTTTCTAAAGCTGTGAACATGACTCTTAAATATCCTAGAATTGCTGCAGGATGTTCTGAAGGGAGAATACAATTGACCAGTAGCCAAGGTATAAATCTCTATCAATGATATGGGTAAACAAAGGGGTGAATCTCTCTAACATGATTGTAGGAGTTTGGGTGACAGATTAACAATACATCCAATAGGCTGAGCAGACATGGATGATTGGAAGACCAAACTGCATCTATTTTAATACAAACAGTTCTAAGGTAGGTGAACAGACTATTGATCAGCATGTGGGAATAAATCACTGATGACACCACCATTGTTGGCTGAATTAAAGGTGGTAATGAATCAGCATAGAGGAGGGAGATTGAAAATCTGACTGAATGGTGTCACAACACCAACATCTCACCCAATGTCAGCAAAACCAAAGAACTGATTATTGACTACAGGAGTAGGAAACAGGAGGTCCACAAGACCGTCCTCATCAGGAGATCATTGTGGAAAGGGTCATAACTTTAAATTCCTCATCATTATCGTTTGAGGGGATTTGTATTGGGTCCACCACATAACCGCCATCCCAAAGGAGGCACTGCAGCACCTCTACTTTCTCAGGTTCGTGAAGATTTGGCATGTCATCTAAAACTTTGACAAACTTCTATAGATGTGCGGTGTAGAGTATATTGACATGTTGCATCACAGCCTGGAATGGAAACACCAATGCCCTTGAAAGAAAATGTCTACAAAAGGTAGTGAATATAGCCCAGTCCATCATGAGTAAAGCCCTTCCCACCACTGAGCTCTCTGTAAGGTGTGGTCGCAAGAAAGCAACATCTATCTTCAAGGACCCCACCATCCTTGCTGTCTTCTCACTGCTGCCATCAGGAAGGAGGTGCAGGAGCCTCAGGTCCCACATCACAAGGTTTAGGAAGAGTATTACCCCTCAACCATCAGGCTCTGGAACTAGAGGAGATAATTTCCCTTGCCCTGTCTTTGAACTGCTTTCACATCCCTTTCAAGGATGTTGGAAATAAATAAAACACAGTGGGAGCATTGGCAAATAAAAATGGCATCCTAGCATGTGGAGAGACAGTTGAGTTTTAAACAAAAGCAGCCAACACATCTTCTTTGGAAGGGAAGACACAATCAAGATTTTTTTAAAGCAGTAAACCGACGAGTTTAAAAAAATCAGAATTGCTGGTTCCACAACCCATAAACTCACTTTCAGGAAAGTTGCAAGCAGTCAGCTTTTGTGAGTAGAAAGAACCAGAATCTACTCTGCGTGCATTATGGTTATTGCATGAACTTCAAATGGGAGACAAAAATCTGCTTGTAAAAGTAAATGCAAAGGCCAAAGCCCAGCTGGATGAATGGAAGGCTGAAAAGAAGGGAGTCAATGGAGGATCTGTCAGATGGTGTTGCGGAGAGGAGAGATTAGATTGTAAGGAAAGCAATTGAAGAATTAATAAGAAAATACTTCAGTGAACTAAACACAGCTTCTGAAGATAAAGATGCACAAACTAGAAGAAGAAAAAGGAAGGAAGAGGTGGAGAGAAGGAATGTGAGAAAGAAATAGAAAAGGATCAACATAGATCCAGAAACAGAAAGGAGAAGAAAGGTGTCTAGAGCTGTTAGAACCACTTCCTACAATTTCAGAGTCAACTCCAACAACCACCATGGAGGAGGCATCAGAAACTGAGATTTTTTTCACATCCACAAGCCTCACTTGCCAAATAGATTGATCCTCCCTTGTCAGGAAAGGCATTATCCCTCAAGAGCAAGAAAGCTTCCACAGTAATTAAATCTTTCAGTTTGAATTGTACAGTTTAAATTTTACTATGCTGTGGATGTAGTTGTATTATATAGTATATTGTGTATATAGCTGAAATGCATTCTATATTGAGTTGGAGTTAATAGCTAATCAGGGTATTTAATATTGTGTTGTGTATTTAATATTTCAATAATATTTGAGTAATCTTGTATATATATTGTTTGATAAAGTATTTTTGTTTGTGTAAATAATTAATTATGGGTTATATTTAAAATGCATTCATTGCGTACGTCATCATGCTACCATGTGATACGTGTGTGCCTTGGTTAAAGTAAAATCTTAGTTACACTTGCTTTTTCAGACTCCCTGCATCTTCCTTTGAATTAATTTAATACTTTAAAGTTATAAAACATAACAATTGACTTCACAAAGGAGACAGTGCACACACTCCTGTTTACATCAACAGTGCTGACATTGAGAGGATTGGGAACTTCAAGTTCCCAGAAGTGAATATCACCAATAACCATATTGCCGCCATGGCCCTGAGAGTTCACCATTACCTCAACTTCCTCAGTAGTCTGAGGAAATTTGCCTTTACTCCATCAATGCTCACCAATTTTCATTAATGCACCATAGAATGCATCCTATCTGGATGCATCACAGCTTAGTATGGCAACTGTTCTGCCTGTGACTGCAAAAAACTGCAGAGAATTGTGACAACAACTCAGCACATCACAGAAACCAACCTCTCCTTCATGGACTCTGTCTATACTTTTTGCTGCCCTGGGAATGCAGCCAGAACAAGCAAGCCACCTTAGTCATTCTCTCTTCTCTCCCCTCCCATAGGACAGAAGGTACAAAAGCCTGAAATCACATACTATCAGACACAAGAGCAGCTTCTACTCCACTGTTATAAAACTATTGAATTGTTCCCTAGTATGTTGAAATGGACTCTTGACCTCATCATGTCCTTGTACCTTATTGTCTACATGTATGGCAATTTCTCTGTAATTGTAACAGCTTATTCTGCACTCTCTTATTGTTTTTCTCTGTACTAACCTCAATGCACTGTCTTGAATTGCTCTCTTTGAACAGCATACACAACATGCTGGTGATAGTAAACCTGGTTCTGATTCTGTGTCTGTACATGTGGCAATAATAAACCAAGTTAGCCAATTTTAATCTATACAATTTAACCTTCTCACCTTAAACACATGAGCACTTAGTATGTAGCCTTCTTTGCCTCGGAAATTCAAGTACTAGTTAGGAATTAGGAGGAATTAACTGTCTTACAGGCACGAAGGTGGGTAGATCCAGTATTACATGCTGCCAGGTGAGTCACGGGATGAGACTGCGGGGCCCTAAAGGAAGTAATTAAATCTTTGCTAGCCACAAGTGAGGTGCCATGTGACTGGAAGACAGAAAATATAATACCTTTATTCAAGGATGGTAACAGGGATAAACCAGGGAATTAAAGGGCAATTAGTAGCATCAATGGGAAATTATGAGAAAAATTCTGAAAGACAGGATTAATTTACAGTTGGAAAGGTAGGGATTGATCAGAAGGAGTCAGAACAGATTTGTTGCTGGGAACTACTGTCTGACTATTTTAATTGAGCTTTTCGAAGAGGCAGATAAATTGATTGATGAGGACAGTGAAGTTGATGTAATTTACCTGGACTTCAGATGAGATTTTTGACAAGATGTCAAATGGAAAGTTGGTTCAAAAAGTTAGAACCTGTAATAGAAGATAGAATAATGGTAGAAGCAACACACACAAAATGCTGGAGGAACTCAGCAGGCCAGGCAGCATCTACGGAAAAAAATACAGTCGACGTTTTGGGCTGAGAACTTTTGGCAGGACTGGAGAAAAAAAGATGAAAAGTATATTTAAAAGATGGGAGGGAGGAGAGAAAAACACATGAGACAGATAAAGCTGGGAATCATGTGAGTGCCCATGGCCCCACTTTTTCTACGCTACATTGATGACTGCATTGCTGCTTCCTGCACCCATGCCGAGCTTGCTGACTTCATCAACTTTGCCTCCAACTTCCACCTGCCCTCAATTTATCTGGTCCATTTCCATCATCTCACTCCCCTTTCTTGATCTCACTGTCTCTGTCTCTGGAGATAACTTATCTACTGATGTCTACTATAAACCCACAGACTCTCACAGCTACCTGGACTATACCTCTTCCACCTGTTACTTGTAAAAACGCCATCCCTTTCTCTCAATTCCTCTGACTCCACTGCATCTTGAATGTCTGAATACTGCAGACGTCTTCCACTGTGAAGACTGATGTAAAATATATATTCAGTTCCTCTGCCATCTCTGCATCTTTCATTACAATATCTCCAGCGTCATTTAGTATTGGTCCTATATCTACCCACGACTCTTTTTTTACCCTTTATATACTTAAAAATAGCTTTTAGTATTTTCTTTGATATTAATTGCCAGCTTCCTTTCATACTTCATCTTTTCCTTCCTAATGACCTTCTTAGTTTCCTTCTGCAAGTTTTTAAAAGCTTTCCAACCCTCTATCTTCCCACTAGCTTTGGCTTCTTTGTATGCCCCCTCTTTTGCTTTTGCTTTGGCTCTGACTTCACTTGTCAGCCAAGGTAGTGTCCTTCTTCCCTTTGAAAATTTCTTCTTATTTGGAATATAGTTATCTTGCACTTCCTTCATTTTTCACAGAAACTCCAGCCATTGATGCTCTGCTGTCCATCCTGCAAATGTCCCTTTCCAGTCAACTTCAGCCAGTTCCCTTCTCGTGCCATTGTAATTTCCTTTATTCCACTGAAATACCGACACGTTAGATCTTAATATTTTTCCCTCTCAAATTTCAAAGTGAACTCAATCATATTGTGATCACTGTTCCCTAAGGGTTCCTTAACCTTAAGCTCTCTTATCACCTCCGGATCCAGCATTCCCATCCCATCTACTCATATGGTTGCATGTCAGACAAGCTGGGGTGAACCAAATCCTCCCCTAGCTCTACCCACACTGATCCTTTCAATTTTACTCTTGTCCAAAATAGCTTTGTATGCTGCTGTGGTGTGTCCACAGCAGAAAGCATGCTCTTGGTCTGACTTTGTTCCTATTTGCTAATGTGGCAATGCTCTGGCACCTATGAGCTCTGAAGGCATCTGTACCAAGAAGTGCACAATTTAAGTTCTTGTACATGACTTAGGGTGAAACTGACTGATTTTTAGCCATTTTTTCCAAACTAAAATCAAAATGTCCTTAAAAATGGAATCTTGCAGCACAGAAATGAGCCAGGTGATGCACAGTACCCACATCAACTATCGAGCTTCAATCCATCCTAATCTAACTTACCAACCCTTTGACAATATTCTTCTGAGCCTTAACATAGAAATTGATAGTTTGAGGACATGCTACTTATTAGAAATCTGCATTGAGTGATTGGATGTAGCATTTCCTGGAGAAATGAAATCCATTCCACCACCTAAATAGAAAAAGTAACATAGCCATCAATCTCAAGGTAAAATTGAATGTAGGAGAGAAAAATAATATAATATCATCCACATTCTGCCAAGGAGCCTTCCGCGAAAGACTGAAAGAAAATGGGAATCCAAAGGAAAATGACCTCAAAAAAGCAGGGTCATGCTGAAGTCATACAGTGTAGTAAAAGAAATCAACAACTTGGTTTGACCAAATTTAGAGGGGCACCCAAAGAAAATTAAGTTAACTTCATGTTCAATGCCACAGGTATGGAAAGACCTGTTATCCTGATTCAGAGAAGTGAGGAAAACTACAATTGATCTCAGTGAACCACAAAATGCGGGTAACACCTCTGGAAATTCCCTGTTTCTAGCTTCAGACTTCCTTACTCATGTCTGAATGTGCAATGATTTTTGTTTGAGGTTTGTGCAGAATTTTTCAAAGGTCTTGTCAGGATCATTTGATTCACTTATTTCCCAGCTGTTGAAAAGATCCAATACCTTCTCCACTGACATTCTCTTCCTCACTCAATGCCTTAAAGAAAACTTTTGGGTATCAGTGTATTTCAAACTTCCCTGATTAGGTTTTAAAAGACACATTCATTTTAACATTGTTCATGTGAGATGAAGTCTTACTCACCAGACCTTAATGTTCTGTCATGTTGTCCTGACTGTTCTGGCTCTAAATAACAGTTAAAGACACATATCTATGGCTTACAGAATTTCTTTTGCAGATGAAAGGCTATGTGCTAATAGGAGATGCAATATGAGTGTTCTACATGGACGATGGTGAGTGATGTGATACGATATTTATACTTACTATACCTGCACTGAAAACAATATAAATCTGATTTAATTATTGCAATATAATGTCAACACTGGAATAAGTTGTTTCTTAAACATAGGTTGGAATTAAAGTGAGTGAACCCTCCCAAGGCAGAAGGTCCTGATGGAGTACCTGGTAAGGCTCTGAAAACCTGTGCTAACCAACTAGTGGGAGTAATTCAAGGACATTTTCAACCTCTCAATGCTACAGGCAGAAGTTTCCACCTGTTTCAAAAAGGCAACAATTATACCAGTGCCTAAGAAGAATAATATGGGCTGCCTTATTGACTATCGCCCAGTAGCACTCACATCGACAGTGATGAAATGCTTTGAGAGGTTGGTTGTGACTAGACTGAACTCTTGGCTCAGCAAGGACCTGGACCCATTGCAATTTGCCTATCGCCACAATAGGTCAATGGCAGACACTATCTCAATGGCTCTCCACACGGCTTTAGACCACCTGGAAAACACAAACACCTACATCAGGATGCTGTTCATCGACTATAGCTCAGCATTTAACACCATCATTCCCACAATCCTGATTGAGAAGTTGCAAAACCTGGGTCTCTGTAACTTTCTCTACAATTGGATCCTCGATTTCCTAACTGGAGACCACAGTCTGTGCGGATTGGTGATAACATATGCTCCTCACTGACGATCAACACTGGCGCACCTCAGGGGTGTGTGCTCTACACCCTCTACATAGAGGGTGCTGAACATCCTCTACATAGCACCATCCAGAGACAGAGAAGCAGTTTCAGCGACAGGTTACTGTCGATGCAATGCTCCTCAGACAGGATGAAGAGGTCAATACTCCCCAATGCCATTAGGCTTTACAATTCAACTGCCAGGACTTAAGAACTTTTTTTTTAAAGCTATTATTAATGCTTTTTGAGTTAGTGATTTAGATGCATATCATATTATTACTGAGTTAAGTATTGTATGTAATGAGTTTTTGCTATAACAAGTGTATGGGACACTGGAAAAATGTTGAATTTCCCCATGGGGATGAATAAAGTATCTATCTATCTATCTATCTTAGCTCACTGCTCTGCTCTCTATATCCATATGACTGTGTGGCTAGGCATAACTCTAAACCATCTACAAATTTGCTGATGATACAACCATTGTTTGTAGAATTTTAGGTGGTTACAAGAGGGTGTACAGGAGTGAGATATGCCAACTAGTGGAATGGTGCAGCAGCAACAACCTGGCACTCAACTTCAGTAAGACGAAAGAACTGATTGTGGACTTAAGGAAGGGTAAGACAGAGGAACACATACCAATCCTCATGGAGGGATCAAAAGTGGAGAGAGAGAGCAGCTTCAAGTTCCTGGGTGTCAAGATCTCTGTTTTTTTTTTATTTACTGTATTTTTTTTAATATACAGTATTTCTGTTTTTACACATTTTTAAAAATCTATTCAATACACGTAATTGATTTACTTGTTTACTTATTATTATGTTTTATTTTATTTATTATTTTTTTTCTCTCTCTCTCTGCTAGATTATTGAACTGCTGCTGCTAAGTTAACAAATTTCACACCACATGCCGGTGATAATAAACCTGATTCTGATTCAGAATTGGACACCAGAAGGAGAGGTCATTTGCACCTTTGATCCCAGATTCCAATCCAACACAAAACGGAAAGGGTGAAGGAGAGAGTGGCTAAGCAGATAATCACACAAAACAGTGCTGGTATGTTTATTCGTTTTATGCAAAATTGAGGTCTGTTTAAATAGCAACAAAAGAAAAACTACAGCTGCTTGCTTTTTAAAAATATTTTATCACTCACACTCACTTAACAACAACCTAGAAATGAACACACCTAGCATTCAAGTATCTTAGCACACAAACATACTCATGTGTATATCTTAAATGTTATGCACCTATGCACACAGCTTTACAGCAATTGCATACAGACACATCCCAATGCACTCATGGACATTCTCCTCTCTCTCTGTTGCAGGATGAGGTGCCAAAATACCACTGCTATGGTAACAAAGAAGAGGAGGGCCATAAAATGCCCACATTTTCAAGGAACCTGAGCTAGACAATGAATTACTATTATATTGAAAATTCTGTCGCTGACATACCAAAATCATTATAAGTGATGGCTTTGAAGTAAAATCCTCTACTGTTTTAAAACCACTCAATAAAGCAAAAACAACATGCTTTTCTTTATTAGTTATGGGAATATTTTGCACTAAAACCTCACAGAGGCTGTTTGCATGGCAGTCTTACTTCATACGTTAAACTACTTGCTATGTAACCCCTTGATCATCTGCTGCAATCTTCATGTGAACTTTGTAAGTTAAAAGGGTATGCAGCATAATTTCATTTTCCTTATGGTGAGCTGAATAGGATTAGCTAACTGTCCACAGCCTGTTATGTTTCCTATTTAGGTTGTGGGTAATGTGGTTTTGTAAGATTTAATTTCATTGTCTGACCAATATTTATCAACTTTTATATTCACTCTTCCGTAAGTTTAAAGAGTGACACACAAAATATTACAGGAAACCAGGGCAGCACCTATGGAGGAAATGGATAATTGACATTTTAGGTTGAGACTCTGCTTCAAAACTGGAAAGAAAGAGGGGAGAAGCCTGTATAAAAGGGTGGTGGAGAGGACTGTACTCCACCATGGATGACTCCAAGCTCAGCTGTGAAAGTAGGAGGAAATCGGCTCTCAATCCCACCCTGCAAAACCGAGAGATACAGAAACAGCTACAGAAGTCACGTGGTGAAAATGAAAGCCACAGAGCTAATCAATCTTCTATCAGCTCAGGACAGAAGCTCTGGTGATCTGCTCTCAGCAGCCTATCCCCCAGTATGGGTGGCGGGCTTAAGAAGAAGGAAAGCACTGTAGCAAGAGCTGGCAAGTAATAGGTCAATCCAGTGAGAGTGGAAGGCTGTCAAGTAGAGGAAAGAGAGAGTGGGAGGTGAGAGGAAAAACTGGCATAGGGCTGAAGAAGATAGAATCTGATGGGTGAAGGCAGAGGTCCGTGGAATAACAGGAAGAAGGTGAGGAGGAAAACCAAAGGGATGAATGTATCGGTGATGGGAGATCAAGAGAGCATGGGAAGGGAAAGCAAGAGGGTGATGGGTCCCGAGAAATAAGATAAAACAAAAAGGGGGCAGAGGGGAGTGATTATCAGGAGTTAGAGAAATCAGTATTTATGCTGTCAGGTTATCAATGTTCCTGTTGTCAGACTATCAGGACAGAATATGAGATGCTGATCCTTTAGTCTGTATCAATCCTCAACTTGCAGTAGAGTAGGCTGTGGGCGGACATGTCAGTGTGCATTGGGGAGTGGAAGTACAATGGCTGGCCACTGGAAAATTATAGCTGTTAAGTGGATAGAGAAAAGATGCTAGACGAAGTGATTCCCAAAATCTGCATCAGTCGAGGAGCCACACCACGAGCACAAAATGACAATGATGGACTCATTTGAGAAAGATTGCCTCCTTTGGAAGGACTGTTTAGTGCCGTGAATGGTGATGAGAGAGAGAAGGTGTATGGGCAGGGGTAAAAGGGCCCATTCAAATGCCTATGGTTGTACTTTTGATCTTGAGGAGCTGTAAGAGTTGTTGAAGGTGAGGAATAGTTCAGCCAGACAGAGGACATGGTGGAGGGGAACTGGCTGAGTCTGTTATCCAAAAAAAGCAGAGAGCACTGAAGCCTCCATGATGGGGAATAGTTATGTACAGGGGCTGGATGGTGCAAATAAGGCAGAAGGGGCTAAGGAACTGAAAGTTGTTGAAGTGATGATGCAGGAGGCAGTGACCTGATGCTTTGCAGTGGGCCCTTGGTTCAGAGGTAAGTAAGACAGCTGTCATCAGGCCTCTGCAAGGTTAAGGTCAGTCCACCAGATTGCAACAGCACCGCCCTTGTCTGAATGTTTGATGTTGAACTTAAGATTGGTGTAGACAGAATGGAGGCCAGTGTGTCCAGATGGGTGAGAAGAGTGATGAAGTCAAGATGGTTATTGCTTTCTTGGTAGTTAGAGATTGAAATATCTAGAGCAGGCAGAATGGGGGTCCAAGAGGAGGAAGAAGGCTTAGGGAGGAGATAGGCTCATTGATGAGTGGAGGGGGGCAGGTGAGGATTCTTTGCCAAAGAAGACATGGAAGAAGAGCTTGGCATTATGATGGGCATGGAATTAATTGAGTTGTGGGCAGGTTGGCATGGAGGTAAGATTTCTGCTGAGAATGGAATAAATTGCCTTAGAGAGGGGAAGTCAGAGGTTAGTAAGACACAGGAGAAGTTGAAGCTGGAGTCAGACGAAGGTTAAGTGTTGGAGGGGGTCAGTCAAAGAGGGGTAGGAACAAAAGAAGGCCTCAGAGGAGAGAAGGGAAATGAGGGACAGGGAAGGCATGTGTGAGAGGGATGAGTGGGGAGCAGTGACGAAAGAAAGAGGGTCAGAAGGACACAGCAGTAGTGTGAGAGGTCATGGCCTGCAGGTTGCTGTGGCTGGGATGGAAACTGGAGACAGTGGGGCCTTGGCCTGGAAGCAATTAAGTTTAAGAACTTATTAATTTTTTTGTTATTTTTTCCAGAGAAAATGCTTCCACAGCTCAAGTTTTTTTTTATGACAGTTTCCCTTGAAACATGTTAATATCCTTATAAATCTGCACTGTTACCAATACTTCTCCATCTGTGTTGTAAAATGAAAAGTTAAGACCCTGCTATATACTCAGAGGTAGACTCTGGAAACTGCTGGAATGCCATTTTGTCATGTATAATTACAATTGTGGGATTCAGGAAGTTCAAACAAGGCAGTTCATTTTACTTCAATGCCTTACTTACCTGTAGTGCTTAATCCTATATGAAGTGATTAAAGACTGGAGGCCAAGGAGTATTGCAGGCCCAAAGTCTCTCCATCAGTCCCCCAAATCCATTTATTTTGTCTTTCAGATTCCAGCTTTCATCCTGTAAGCTTACACTCTATGTTATTTTCCCATATATAGATAATTAATATTTACATAAACAAAGAAGTCAGTAAGATGGATTGAAGCTAATGATGATTTTTTTTTAATCACTGTTACAATACTCGGTACAAGGACATATTCAGGTTCTGTTCACTAATTGGGAAAAATCACATTGACATTTTATTCTCAGCAAAGTTTCTGTTAAATAGATGTTAGCCTGAGGAATTGCATTTCATTTAGGTTGACACAGAGGCTGGTAGGTAATAGGTGGGAACATAAGACAAAATTTAGGGATGGAGGAGATGGAGAAGGGTAGAGGCAGAGGCTGGTATGTGACTGGTAGAACCAACAAAGGGCAGAATGATAGGCTGAAGGAACCAAGGGCTGGAGGGGATAGGAAAGGTGAGCCAAGGGAGAAGAAATCCAGATAGATGGATATGTGGGTGATTATTGAACGGGGCTGAGGAAGGTAATGAGTCTAGTTAACAAGGGATGGAAAAGGTGAACAAAGGGAGAGAGAACCTGGTGAACGGGTGGAAGTTGGAAAGAAATACAGTTAGAAGTGAAGTTTCCTGTATTAGAAAGTTCAGTGTTTATACCATTGAGTTATAGGCTACCTAGGTGGAATATGAGATGCTGTTCTTCTACTTTGCCTTTGGCCACACTTTGGCAGTTGGGAATGCAGAGGGCAAACAGGCCAGTGTAGAAATGGAAAGGGGACGTAACATGCTGTGCGAGCGGAACTCAAGATGGCCACTATAGACAGAGAACTGGTGCTTTGCAAAATGTTTGCCCAGTCTACGCTTTACTTCACCAATGTAAAGGAGACCACATCATGAATACTGAATGTAACAAATCAGATTGGAGGAGGTAGGTATGAATCTTTGTCAGTAGTAAGGAATGCAAATGCGATGTTAGCACTCATTTCAAGAGGGCTAGAATATAAAAGCAAGGACGTAATGTTGAAGCTTTATAAGGCATAAACCAGGCCTCACTTGGGGCACTGTGAGCAGTTTTGGGCCCCTTATCTAAGAAAGGATGTGCTGGCATTGGCGAAGGTCCAGAGGAGGTTTGTGAGATTGATCCTGGGAATGAAAGGGTTAACACATGAGGAACATTTGATGTCTCTGGGCTTGTTCTCATGGGAATATTCTAAGAAAGAGAATTCCAAAGATTTTCCTCAAATGAGTGAAGAAATTTCTCTTCATTTCAGTTCTAAGTGTTCAATCCCTTATTTTGAGGTTCAGAGCAATTAGAACTGAAAGGAGGAACAATCGTGGCAACCGGATTTAAATTTCTTAGCTAAGGGATGCATTCACTCTCTACCAAATTCTCTAAGAATTTTGTAAATTTTATTGTTCAATACTCCAATAGCCATCCTGAGAAAGTCATATTTATTCCTACTCTATCTTATGTCTGCTTACCATCTCTTGATCTAGGAAGTATTTAACCCATTTTTCTGTGTGTTCACCAACCTGCTATATAGGACCCTTTCAAAAACCTTCAAAAATTTGAATACACACATTGTTTTTTTTCTCATACAACTCTACTAGAAGGTGTAAAGGAATTGCGAAGAACTTCAGTCCTGACAGTCATTATCCCTCACTCAGTTGGAAGATCTTGCCTGATCATTTCACACATAAGAATACAGGAAAATAAGAGCAAGAGCATACCACCTAGACCTTCAGGTATGCCCCTCAATGCAATGTGATCATGGCTGATCTACATTGGCCTTAACTCCTGCTCCATGCCATTTCCCTGTAGTCCTAAGCTCCCTGACCTTTCAGAGGTTTATCTACCTCTACCTTAATTATTCCTACTTCAATCACGTTGTTTGTTGGAGCTTGTTGTGTATAAAATGACTGCTGTCCTTCTTGCTTCAAATACGTCTGCATTGGTCTCCAATGTTGTCTGACCCGTAGTGCT
Organism: Hemitrygon akajei; assembly: GCF_048418815.1. Classification (NCBI taxonomy): domain Eukaryota; kingdom Metazoa; phylum Chordata; class Chondrichthyes; order Myliobatiformes; family Dasyatidae; genus Hemitrygon; species Hemitrygon akajei. The sequence continues at coordinate 129,608,358 of NC_133134.1, forward strand.
AACAGAAACAGAAGTAAATCAAGTCATAAATTCTAATAAAGGAAATACAAGCTTGACTCATTTCACTGTGATAGGCGTGGTCTACTTTCTTTGAACTTGGAAAGAAAATCTACTAGTCATTGCTGGATATATAATCCCCTTGGCAATTGTTTCTGATCTAATCAGTTTCAAAGACAAAAGATTGACCTGTTCTATTTGCCAAACGGATCCAATATACTATAAAAAATGTGTTGACTACTGCTCTTCTCTAAATTTAGAATGAATTGTTTCTTATAAGGAAACAATTAGGTGTTACTTTTTTAAGAGTATGCCATCAATTTCAGTGCTTTCACAATAGAGATAATCCAAACTCTCTGGTTAGGCTGCAACACAATGATTCGCTTGTGAAATAAAATTTTCTATGGGTATCTGATCTAGCATTTGTAGGCACCAAACAAGTAATGCCACAGGCTAGCAAAAACATGTTTTGATGATGTCTTCCATGATTGTTGTACCTTGTGACCAAGCATCATAGTTGCTTTTGGAGAATTGCAGACATTGATATAAGTTCATCTGTGAAATTTTTTTCCATTTGATACCATACGGGTGGTAATGACACTTCTGACTAAGCATGATAATCATTACTGCTGAGCCTGAGTCCGAGGTTAAGCTTCAGCTCCGCTCGAGATCATCACCACTACAATAGCACAGTATGGTATACATATGACCAGAATATGGGCGCCACAGTAGTGTAGCAGTTGGCGCAACACTATTACAGCTCGGGGTGGCGGAGTTTGGAGTTCATTCCCAGCATCCTCTGCGAGGAGCTTCTGTCTGTTGACCCCGTGGAATGCATGGGTTTTCTCCGGGTCTTACGGTTTCCTTTCACAGTCCAAAGAAGTGCCAGGTAGGTTAAATTTTCGTTGTAAATTGTCCTGTGACTAGGTTAGGGTTAAATCAGGTTTATTGGCTATGGTGAGAAGTGCAGCTCAAAGGGCCGGAATGGTCTGTTCGGTGCTGTATCTCTAAATAAAGTAAAATTACAAATAAAATAAGTTATAATCATCTATTTACAGACAAAATACTGCACTAAAAACAAATGGAGCCCACTTCTGCAGTGCTGAGGTTATCACAATATATGTGAATAAAAATTCAGGACATTCTTTCTCAGCCTGTATGTTCTTGATATTCTGTTCTCAGTCTTCTTTTAAGCACAAAGTTATAAAAGGTTACAGAATTTCTTAAACACTGGGTATAATTCATCTGATTTTAAAGCAGAGATTGCTTTGGCAACCTGCTTTTGGAATTGAAATTGGTTTATTATGATCACATGCACCAAGGACAGTGAGAAACTTATTTAAGCTTTCACAAAGATCAAATTATTACACAGTGCCAGGCAAAACAAATCCAGAGTGCAGAATAAAGTGCAACATTTTTCACAGAAAGTGCAGTGCAGTTAGATAATAGGGTGCAAGATCATAATGAGGTGGATTGTGAGTCAAGAGGAACCATGCAGTTGTCTCATGACAGCTGGGTAGAAACTGTCCTTTAGCCTGATGGACTGTGTTTTCAGGCGTTTGTATTTTCTGCCTGATGGGAGAGGAGAGAAGGGAAAATATCTGGGGAAGGTGGGATCATTGATTATGTTGGTTGCTTTACCATGGCTGTGAGAAATATAGACAAGGTCTACAGAGGGGAGGCTGCTTTGCATGATGTGTTGAGCTGTTCCACAACTCCATGCAGCTTCTTGTAGTCACGGACAGAGCAAATGCTATACTAAGCCATGATGCATCCAGATAGGATGCTTTCTATGGTGCATCAATAAAAATTCATAAAGGCTGACGGGGACGTGTCAAATTCCTTTAGTCTCTGGAAGAAGTAGAGACCCGATGAGTACTTGCAGCCATTGTATCCATGTGGTTGGACCAGGACAGACTATTGTTGATGCTATAAGAACATATAGGAGCAGGCATAGGCCATCTAGGGCACTGAGGCTGGACTGCCATTCAATCAAATCATGGCTGATCTGGCCAGGGACTCGGCTCCACTGACCTGCCTTTTCACCACAATCCTTAACACACCTGTTAAGCAAAATCTACTTAACTGTATCTTAAAGATATTTAATGAGGCAGCCTTTAGTGCTTTCCTGGGCAGAGAATTCCACAGATATATTATGCTCTAGGAAAAGCAGTTGCTTTTCATCTCTCTCCTAAATGTACTCCTTTAAATCTTGAGGATATGTCCATTGGTACTAGTCTCACATACCAAAGAAAATAATTTTCCTGTGTCTATCATATTTTCCCTTTCATAATTTATAAGTTTCTGTAAAATCCCCTCTTATTCTTCTGAAATTCAGTGAGTATAGACCCAGGCACATTGGCTATCCCTCTTATCAACCTGCTTAATCTCCTATACATCGCCTCCAAAGCCAGTATATCTTTATTCAGGTAAGGAGACCTGAATTGCACATAATACTCTAGGTGCAGCCTTATCAGTACCTTGTACTGCACACAATACTCTAGGTGCAGCCTTATCAGTACTTTGTACAGTTGCTGCATAACCTCCCTCGTAAATTCAATCCCTTCAGCAATGAAGGCCAATACTCCATTTGACTTCCTGATAACATGTCCAACAAACCAACCTTTTGTAATTCATGCACAAACACTCCCGTTCTCTGCTCAACAGCATGCTGCTACATTTCACAATGAAATAATAATCTTATCACTTCTTCCAAAGTAGATGACCTTACATTTACCAACATTGTACTACTATTTCTTCCTTAATGATAGCTTCAAGCATTTTCCCAACTACAGACGTTAAACTAATTGGGTTTTAGTTACTCCCTTTTGCCTTCATCTTTTTTTAAGCACTAGCATGGCATTCACTGACTCCAATCTGCCAGAACCTGCCCAGAGCTCAGACAATTCAGGTAAATTATCACAAGCATGTCTGTTATAGCTTCTGCCATTTCTTTCAGTACCCTGTGATGCATCTCATCACAACCAGGGGACTTGTCTATCTTTAGGTGCACTAGTTTGCTAATCACTACCTTTTTAGTGACAGCCATTGTATTGAAGTCCTCCTTGCCCCTTGCATCCATTATATCTCCCCTTGGCATGTTAGATGTGTTCTCCACTGTGAACATTGTTATTCATGGCATTGGCCAAATCCACATTACCCAGTATTAATTCCTCCTTCTCATATTCTATAGGACCTATGTTCATTTTACCTATCCGTTTCCATTTTATTTAATTATAAAAACTTTTACTATCTGTAATTATATTTTCTGCAACTTTACTTTCATAATCTATATTTCTTTTCATTCCTAAGAACTTTCAGCACTCAACCCTCTCAACCTCCACACCATTGATGTAGACAGGAGCATGTGTACTGCCACTCTTCTGGAAGTCAATGACCAGTTCTTTTGTTTTGATGACATTGAGGGATAGACTGTTGCTTATAAGCTCTCTATCTCCTTCCTGTACTCTGATTCATTGTTATTTGAGATACAGCACAGTACAGTGGTATCATCTGCAAACTTATAAATGGAGTTAGGTTACACTCCAGATGCACCAGAGATGAGTGTAAGGCCAGGGAGAAGGCATCCACTGTCGATCTGCTTTGGCCACAAGCAAAGTGGGTTGAGTTTGTCTGGGAGGCTCAGGTTAATGGTACCATGACTGATCTCGTAAAGTACTTCATGATGGTAGATATCACGGCCACTGGGCAGTAGTCACATTACCTTCTTAGGTACCGGGAAGGTGAGAGGTTAATGTGTGCTACCGTCCCCACCAGCTGATCTGCACAAGGTCTAAAGACACAGCGAGGGACACCATCTGGGCCAGATGCTTTTCACAGGTACACTGTCCAAAATATTGATCACATGCCTCCAACAGTGACTTTGGGCTCAGGTGCACTGGAGGCTGTTGGTGTAGGAGGTGACATAACAATCCCTTCTGTTCAAAACAAGCATAGAATGCATTAAACTCATTGGGGCTGGATGTACTGTAGTTGAGGATGCTGCCCTACTTTGTTCCATCACCCATTATTGCATGTAAGCCCTGCCACTACTGACAGCTGATCTGGTGCTTGATTTTGGGCTGGTATTGTCTCTTGGAAACGCTAATAACTTTACAGAGGCCATATCTCGATCTCTTGTAAAGATCAGGATCACATGATTTGAACATTTCAGTCCTAAATCAGTAGCGATTGGATTTCTCAGTTCATCCACAGTTTTTGGTTAAGGAGCATCCAGTTTGACTTTTTCTATGGAAAACCCTTCTAGCCAATGGCGAGCATGTTGAAGCAGTTTAACTCAGGATCAAGAGCATGTAACAACTGTTTCTGATTGTAATAGCTGGTTATATAACTTCCTTCCTGATCGTGATATTTGGGAATGCAAATTAATACCCTCAACTCTTTACTTCCCATTCTGTAAGAATTGTTGCATTTCTTCTGTAAGAAATTTTCAGCATTCATTTTCAGCAAGAAATTGTCAGATTTTCAGCATTCTGTAAGAAATGTATATCATCTGACAAAACATACCCATCTCCTGGAGTAAGGGTCCTGATGAAGGGTGTCATCTTGAAATGTTGACTATTTATGCCCTTCCATACAAATTGCTTAACCCGCTGAGTTCTTCCAGCACTTTTTGTGTGTTACTATCTCCTGTAAAACCATCTTCAAACTTTTTTCCAGTCAAATTTTTCATGTAGATTTTTGTTTAACCCCTCAAATTAGGATTTTGCCTCAAGCACAATATCAAAACATCTCTAACTAAATCCATGAATCCTCTAGAACTTTAACCATCACTCACAACCCTACCGCATTGTTCTCAACTTCACTGCAACAATATCCAACACTAGCAGCATACCCTACATGTCAGTTCAGACCTTGCCTCTTCAATTGTGTGCAGAGAAACTCCAGAAATACCAGCTCTTCTCCTTCCTCCCCTCAACTGACGTCAGAGTCCTTCAGAATTTATTCTTGATTCTCAATTTCAATTCACAGCAATATCAACTGAAGTTCGCCCTTGCTTCATCCTAACCTGTTTACAAAATCCTAATCTGCTAGTTTCTCACCTATAGTTCGGACTCAGGATTTTCAAATCTCTTCTAATTGTATCTCTTCCTTTAGAATGTCTCAAATAATTTTCCCCCACGTCCTCATTGGCCTAAATTAAGTTTTTAATCTCACAGCACCTTGAGTTTAAAATCCATCCATTTGATTGCATGTGTTCCTTTTATGTTTGTGTTGTGTTTCCAATGGCAGGACTGTAAAGCATGAGGAAAATCCGAGCCAAAATCACAACAGGAAATGGACAGATAGGTATTTCTATGGACAGAAAGAAAGTGCAGGTTACTGATAGAGAATTTTATGTTAAGCCTGGAAGACTGCAATGTGACCACATTATAAATGGAGTGTCTCAGGTTCCACAACCATGTTCTTAGCAACACAGGAAAATGACATAGAGCATAATCTCCATCTAACTGCCAAAGTAATCCATTTGGCCTTGTCATGAGAGATATTCCATTTTGTTCTACCAAACTCTCCCACAGCTTCTCTGCAACTGAAAGCTAATGAATTATTTCTCTTTCTGACAAAGAGTTTGTTTTGTCAGCTCTTTTTCTCTTTCCACAGATGCTTGTTCGGTGCTTTCAGCATTTTCTGTTTTTGTTTCAGATTTTCAGCATTTGCAGTATTTTTGGTTTTTATTTCCACCCTTGGTTTGAGATATATTGAAATATCTTTTGGTGTTGAAGATGGTATATAAATGTGACACGTTGTTTGTTCTGTAATTAGTAGAAGAGTTGTTCATTAAATTATAACTGTTGCATTGGAAGCATAATTTGCCCATACTTTGAATATAGTCACATATATGAGGTCTGTACCTGAAAATGAAGCTCAAAAAACCAAGGTATAACTGAACCCCATCCTCCCGCCACCCTACCAGGGGTAGGGTTCTTCTTGTCCTCACCTACCACCCCACCAGCCTCCATGTTCAGCACATAATACTCTGGAACTTCCTCCATCTCCACCTCCACCGCCAAGCACATCATTCCCTCCCCCCCCCCCCCCCCACTTTCTGCTTTATGCAGGAACCAATCCCTACACGACTCCTTTGTCTATTCGTCCCTCCCCACTGATCTCCCTCCTGGCACTTACCATTGCAAGTGCAACAAGTACTTCACCTGCCCCTACACCTCCTCCCTCACTACCATTTGTGGCCCCAAACAGTCCTTCCAGGTGACGGGACACTTCACCTGTGTTTCTATTGGGGTATCTTGTGCTCCTGGTGTGGCCTGCTGTATATTGCTGAGACCAGACGTAGACTGGGAGGCCACTTCGTCAAGTACCTAAGCTCTGTCTGCCAGAACAAGCGGGATCTCCCAATGGCCACGCATTTTAATTCCACTTCCCATTCCCATTCCGATATGTCTATCCATGGCCTCTTCCACTGTCGTGATGAGGCCAAGCTCAGTCAAGAGGAACAACACCTTATATTCCATTTGGGTAGCCTCCAACCTGACTACATGAACATCAATTTCTCGGACATCTGGTAAATGAGACACCCTCCTGTTCACCATTCCCCTATCCCTTTTCCCTCTCTCACCTTATCTTCTTTCCTGCCCATTGCCTCCCTCTGGTGCTCCTCCCTCCTTTTATTTGTTCAATGGCCTTCTGTCCTCTTTTATCAGACTCCACCTTCTCCAGCCCTGTATCTCTTTCACCAATCAACTTCCCAGCTCTTTACTTCACCCCTCTCCCTCCCAGTTTCACCTATCACCTTGTGTTTCTCCTTCCCCTCCCCTCCTCCCACGTTTTAACTCTATCTCTCATCTTTTTTTCTCCAGTCCTGCTGAAGTGTCTTGGCCCAAATCATCAAATGTACTCTTTTCCACAGATGCTTCCTGGCCTGCTGAGTTCCTCCAGGATTGTGTGTACGTTGCTTGGATTTCCAGCATCTGCAGATGTTCTTCTGTTTGTGTAAGGTACAATACTCCCTGTATTGTCCTTGGCAAAGTTGGCAATGCCAGTATTCCAATTATGATATTATTTGTTAATTTAGCAGGTGATAAATGGCTCTAATCTTAGCATTTGTAAATTGTGCTATAGTGATTTTAATACATTGATTTTACATTAATGAATTAGCATGTAACCAGTTAATCCGTGGGGCAGTGATATACTGTTTTAGCAGAGAACTTGCCAGAAAAGCAAACTGATTTTCAGACAAGGGCAGCCCCCAGAAACAGAGAAAGGGCAGCCTTGGATGGCTGTGTTGTGAAAGTGATGAAAGTTATCAAGGGGAAGCAACATATGAAACAAATTTTTTTGTGGGATGAGTTAGAAAAAGTGGCGCCAGAGGCTTTTATAGACACATGCGACTTCTTCCTGTTTATCCACACAACAGCTTATTCTTCCTTTCTCATGTCTTTTTTTCAAGGTGGCAGGGGTTCTGTTGGAGTCTGTGATCTACAGCTACAGCTCAAATTATAGTTCTCTGCAAGCAGTGGGTATTCGCACTGGCTGCGTGGCCTGGCATTTCAATAGCGCCAATAGCAGCCCGGAAGACATGCACCTTAGGGGTGTGGCCCCATAGACAATCTGATCCCTCACCGATATTGCCAGCCCAAGTGTCATGGGAGACTGAAACATTGGGACAGCAGGCAGTGTGTGCTGCTGTCGGAAGAAGGCTCCTGAACTCGAGCGATCCCCCTCTCTCTCTGTCTCCCTCCCTCTCTTTTGATGGTGACCGAGAGCCTTGTCAGTTGTTGAGTTGTGGGGCTCGGAGAAGCGATGCAGAAGATTGTAACATTGGAACGGCGAGCTGCCAGTCTTCCACTCTCACTGTTGCAAGGAGCGATCTCTCTCTCCCTCACTGGTAAGAATGAGCCTGTCTGAGATATCAAAGTGCTGAGTTCTGGACTGTAGTTTCTGGTGAGCTCTGGATCAGGGACTCTTTGGGGCTTCTGCTGTTGCTTGTATGGTCGATGGGGAAGGGGGTTGGATGGAGCTTTCGCTGGTGCAACTTGGGGGAGGGAGGTTGAAGCTTCTGCTGTTGCTTGTGCGTTGGGGGAGGGTGTCTGTGAAGAGTAAGAATTTCAGGTTCATTCTCTGATATTAAATTGAGCCATTTGAATCATTTGATTTGATTTTGCAGGTGATTGGGGCAGGGGTTCATTTTAACCTAATTTTTTTTCTGCACGAAGAGGCAACATATAAAACCTCATGTATTTCTGTCCTGCTGCTTACATGCCACATTGCCCATTACTTGCCCTCCTTCTGCAAGGTCATCTGTTCATCCTGGCAAGTGTGAGATGTTGCACTTTGGGATATCAGATTTAAGGGGAAGGTATACAGTCAATGGCAGAAAGACTAACAGCATTGAAGTACAGAGGGAGTTGAAGTCCTTTCCACCCTGAAAGTAGAGAGAGTGGTAAAGAAGGCATTTGACATGCTTGCCTTCAACCCTAGGGGATCAGATTATAAGAGTCAGGAAATCACAGACAACGGCATCACAGGTAGATAATTTGTAAGAGAGGTTTTGAGAAATTGGCCTTCGTAAATCAAAGTATTGAGTACGGCATTTGGGATGCTGTATTGAAGTTGTGTACATACCTCTTGGTGAAGCCTAATTTGGAGTATCATGTGCAGTTCTGGTCACCTATGTACAGGAAAGATATCAAAATGAATGAAAGAGTGCAGAGAAAACTTACAGTGATGTTGCCGGGACTTGACGACCTGAATTATAGGGAAAGGTTGAATAGGTTAGGACTTTATTCCCTGTAGGGAATGTAAGAGAATACGGGGAGTTTTGATAAAAGTGCACAAAATTATGAGCGCTAAACAGTAGATGGGGCAAGTGCAAGCAGGCTTTTCCCACTGAAGCTGGTGAAACTAGAACTAGAAGTCATGGGTTAAGGGTGAAAGGTAAAATATTTAAAGGGAACATGAGGAGGATCTTCTTCACTCAGAGGGGGATGAGTGTGGTGGATACAGGTTGGATTTCATCAGTTAAGAGAAGTGTGGATAAGTACATGAACAGGAAAGGTATGGAAGGCAATGGTCGAAATCTTTGGGACTTGGCAGAGTAATAGTTTGGCATGGACTAGATGGGCCAAAGGGCCTGTATCTGTAGCTTAGTGCCCTATGACTCTAAATCATGATGCAGTTGCATAAAAAGCTGTGCTTGGAGTTTTTTTTGTGCTTATCTGGTCACCGCGTTACAGGAAGTATGTAGAGGCCTTGGAAAGTGTGCAGTAAAAGTTTACCAAGATGCTTCCTGGATGAGAGGATATGAACAATAAGGATAGGTTGGACAAACCTGTTTTATTTTCTCTGGGTCATCATAAGCTGAGAGGAGAACTGATAGAAGTTAGTGAAATGATTCAACCTAGACTGTGGTCCTCCCCCTCAAAGCTTTTACAGTCATGCACCTAACCTATATGCACTTCTCAGTATGCACCCCTGTCCCCTAGAAAGTGTCAGTTAGCAGTATTTATTTGTGGACATCTCCTAACACTGCAGACCAACAAGTACTGGGCAGACCAAAGTGCACCTTTCAATGAATTCATCTTCCAGCAGCAGTTAATATTTCAGTCACCATTCCTGGAAACCACCTGACAATTTCAGAATGTTCTATTATGCAGCTACTCAGGCCATAACTTGACCTCGAGCTTGACAGCGACCCTTGCTTCTTTTTACACACCCTCACTGATCTGAAGCAAAATGTGTTTGGGGAGATAGTTGTGGTAGTGGTTGTAGTAAATGCTCATTCTCTGCTACTAATAAATCAATACTATGGAATATCATCTGAATTTATTTCACCATTTTAAAAGAATTAGACAGCAACTCCATTATATTTGATGAATTTTTAAAATTATGATTCTGTTAAAGCTGTGAAATGTAAATGAATTATTGTCCAGTAGATGCTCGTCTTTTCGTTGAAGAAGGGTTCGGTTAATCTGGAAAATGTGCACTGATATTAGGCTTGAGATGGCAATGAGGGCAGGAGAAATGCAGTAACTGAAAGGGCAACATGTTCTTGCTCTCTGTCCAGTTGCAGATAGATGTTCTATCCCTTTTGGATACTTCTACACATACTGGATTAACAATTTCCTCCATGCACCCACCTGAATCCTACAGTAGTTGTCCTCTTTAGCGGACAATAGTATGGAGAAGACAGAACATCACATTTCTGATTCAAACAATGAGCTATTGTTTTGCTCCGGACTAGACTGGTTTGGATTTTGAACTGTGGCAATCAGTCACGTCTGTAAGGTTATTCAATTTCTTTGCAGCCAGCCTGGGATCAATGGATTCTTGACAAAGAAGGAATAATCACTGGATTGCTACAGTTTGCAGACATCATGAGGTCTGCTGAGAAAGATCATCTGCTTAAATGTCGCAGTTGCCAGTGGCTAAAGAGCAGCTGGACATTAAGGAACTGAAACCTAATGTATTTCCTGGAGAAACTAGCCTTGCTGAAAGCTGATGGCCATATGTACACGATGACTAAATATCATAACTCCTCCTTGCTGACTCGTAGGAGTAATAAGAAGTTCATAGTACAGAGAACAGTAACAACACTGACACGATATTTTGTTGATCTTGATGCTCCTCTCTTTAAGATCCATATCGCTCCATTCCCTTTATATTCATATGCCTATCTAAAAGTGCTTGAACTCTACGAAACAGCTCATTCCACTGCTACTACAAGTAATCCATTCCAGGCGTGTACTTCAGTTTGATAAAGTGGTGCCCTGCCACCTGTGTTTGGGAAGGGTACTGCAACTTGATGTTTCATAATCAGCCTGAAATTTCATTGTAATGCAGAAATTGAAGCCAACGGTGTCCCCAGCTGCCGCAGTAAAAGTATTCTTGTTCTGCTAGTGTGTTGCAGCTCCAGTTGTAATGCTCATGAGAGGAACAAACAGCTCTTGCTTTATTCTTCACTTAATGTTGAAGTAGGCCAGCAGAACCACTGACCAGAATAATTTTCCCTGTCTTTCTGATCTCTTCAGCGGAGCCTCATGGTAACACTTGGAGCTCTCTTATGTGATTTTGTTGTTCCTGTTGTTCCAGTTCTTCCTACTGCTGGGAAGGTCTGTCTGTAGACCAATGCTGAGGATGTCCCATTAGAACAGAGACGAGGAGGTATTTCTGTAGCCAGAGGGTGATGAATCTGTGGAAGTCATTAACACAGATGGCTGTTGAAGCCAAGTAATTGAGTATATTTAAAGCAGAGGTTGATAGGTTCTTGAGTAGTAAGGGTGTAAATGGTTACGGGCAGAAGGCAGGAGAATTGGGTTGAGAGGGATAATAAATCAGCCATAATGGAATGCTGGAGCAAACTCAGTGGGCCAAATGGCCTAATTCTCCTTCTATGTCTTATGGACTTATGTATTGATAATTCATATCCTTGTGCTAACAGAATAATGGATACAATACCATGGGACCAAATCATAGTTTGAACCACAAAATATCCTTGTAAGATTTCCTAGAATTTCCGGGAGATCTGACTATTTGCAGGTGGGTTGCATTCATATGCTGTTAATGCTATCTGTTACGGAGCTAAGACAGTTTGATGGCATCGGTTAGTGCCCCTTTTGACATTTGTGGTGTTATTTTGCATGAAAATGAAACTAAAGTTTTAAATGAGGGCCTGATTTTGATCCGTTAATAAAAGTCCCATCTATGTGTAAATTAGCAGCAGGATATTTAAAAAAAAAACCCTCCTCTGATTGTCAAAACACATTGGAATGAACATTGGCCCTTGCATGTAGATTTGGGGGTGCAGAAGTTATCTCACAGCCTTTTTCTCTGCTAATTTAATGCTTTGTATGAGATCTTAAAGCAGTCTAATCCTACTGCTGAAGACTAATTGCCAGCAGAGGACAGCAGCAGATTATGCAAGGATGCAAATGAATTTTACATCAAAGTGAGATAGAAAGGAATATTTTTAAAAACAGTTCGATGGAAATAAAGTAGCTGTTTACAAGTTAATTAATTGTATGGGGTCTAGAGATAGTTCTAGATGATTGAAGGGTGTGGTGGTTAGATCTGAAGTACAAACAGTTTGATGAATAATTCTTTTGCGGTCTTGTGAACATTAGGACGGCATCACGTGAATAGAAAGCTGAGTGACACATCATGTTCATCTGCTGAGCCCTTTAGAGGAAACAAAATATTGATGCTGGGGATATTGTTTTAAAAGTGAGAAACATGGTTTTGTAACCAAAAAACATTGGTCTATGGATAAGTGGCTTTGATGCAATAGTGATACGGAGGGTAGCCACAAATTCTGAGACTGCAGTAAATGATATTCCAGTGACTGATTACATGGAAAAGATAACATGGTTTGTACAATCAGTCATGGTAGTGGGTAATGACTAAAGGGCTACACGACACACAATAAGTCTGTTTCAAACTCTAGTATGAGGAGTTGTGTGAGGAAAGTGTGCAACGTGTTATATTCCTTATTTGATGAGGCAATGACCATGATCTATGTCAAACAATGAATGAGATCTTGCCATGTAAGTGATTCCAGGTCATATCTGTACTATTGAAGAGGCAGCTGTCTGACTTAAGTCATGAGAGAGGGAGGATGGGGACACATACAGATTATGCAATTAAACAAAAATATACACATATAATTACAAAATATTAAAGAAAACTAGGAAAAACTGATGTCTCTGAATATTCTCAGTTACATAAGATTACAAGGACAAATCATTAACTAAGCACAACTTGTAACAAGGTTGTGCAAATATTACCTTTGAAATCATGGTTTCAAAATAATAACATGTTGGCTAATCGTGGCCTTCCTAATTTACATATCTTGAATTAGTCCTTAAAATTACTATGGCTATTGTTTTAAAAATGTGCCATATTTGGTTGCTCTCTAGAAAGTACAGTTATACAACTGATAGGTCCTTCTTTCAGGCTTATTTAAGGGCAACATAGAATATTAATGCTAATTATAAGAAAAGTGCTAACTATTTCAAAAGTAGTGTTATGTTCAGTCAGAGTAAACAATTCAGATTTATAGAGTATAGCTATCATAGTAACGAAGGCATGCATACTCTGCCCTATAAGGCAAAATGTGTAGCTGCCAGTCAGTTATAATCTACAGAAAAAAATTGTCAGTAAAGCTAAACTTATGCAATTCATTGCTTATTTTATAGACTTTCATTTGATAGGGGAGAAATACATCTTTTGGCTGTAAGGATGAATAGGTAATATAACCTGAGACAACTATTATATTCCCTCTTGATTTCCATTTCATTAAAGCCATTGGAACTTGAAATAATAAGCCAGTTAACTTTTTTTAAAAATCGGAGATGCTTCAAATTTAATAAAAGATAGAACCCCCTTAATGAACACTGGAATTTTCTTGCACAATAATCTGTAAGGTTTTTTTGTAGTCGTAACAAACTGCAAGGTCAAATAGATGATTCTGTTAAAAGTCACTCCAATGCTATTCAACCAATATTTAAGAATAAAATCTACTTAAACTGTACCTCCTCAGTGTGTTATCATCATTCATAAATGTTCATGAATGAGTGGTATTACGACACCAGTTATGTTACCTGATAAATGATCTAAAGATATGAATTGAAATCTCACCACTGCAGCTGCAAACTTTAATTTCAGTTATTTAAATCTCTGGCATACACTTCTGATAATGAAACTACAATTTCATTGTTTTTAGATCTGGATCTAGATTTGGTTCCCACAACACTTGCTCCACATCAACTCTATAATCTTGCTCACTGAGTGTAGGAGGTATTGTCTTAAAAAGCTAGCAAACTTCATTCATACTAATCAGCACATTCCTTCCTAGGCTCAGTAAGCTCAAACATGGGAGTACATATAAATATAAGGTTGGCCTTTCCAGTGAAAATGGGCCCTTCCATTAAGATGGCACCTGCGTATAATGCTCCTTCAGTCGACATCTTCTGGATAGATCGTAAAACCATATGTTTCACTTCTTTTATGTCTCTTACATTTGTTTTTCATCTGGGATGTGACTCTGTAACTGTTGGAGTCTGTTTGGAGATCGTTTGGGTGTTCCAGCACTCTGCAGCCTCCAAGAGATTCCGGGATGCAGAGGCAGTGTACATTAACCTCATGGTGTGCAGGCAGTGGGACAGGGTGTGAGCTGATATTCGATTCCATTTCACTGATTAAAGCAATAAGGGTGATTGAAACATCACAGCGAATACAGAAAACCTGATTCTCATTCTGATTCTGAGTTTGGAGATCGTTTAGGTGCTCTGGCATGCTGCATTCTTCAATAGGATTCTGGAATGCAAATGCAGTGTACGTGAATCTCATGGTGGGCAGGCTGTGGGACAGGTGCAAGCCAAAGTTTCTCTCCATTTTGCCCATTAAAAATTTAATTGTTGCTGATTAAAGCGACGAGGGAGATTGAAGCATTGAGGCGAGTACGAAGGGTGAGTGCCAGCTGCCTATCTTTTGATTGCTCTGTACCAGAGAGGGGAGAACCTACTGTTGTGTCTGAAGAGTGTTGCCCAGGTTTTCTGTGCTTTGTGGACTTGGACAATAGACTTTCTTTTCCAGAGTTTTTTATATTATGTGTTTCTTCCCCCCAAATTTTTTGTTTTTTTGCATGGGGGGGGATTTGAGAGTTAATGTGTTTGTTTCATTTTGTTCTTTTTTTTGTGCGGGAAGAGTGATTTGGGAGTTGATGTACCTGTTCTGTTTTAGTTCACTTTGTTTGTGCAGGAGGAGGGATTTGGGGGTCAATCTGCCTGTTCAGTTTTTGGTCATTATTTTATGTGGGGAGGGGGGATTTAGGGGTGGATGATTGTGCTACCTTTCTTTTCTTTCTGGTTTTATGGCTACCCAGAGAAGAAGACTTTTCAGATGTGTATACTCTGATAATAAGTAAACCTTTGAACCTTTGTTTTATGTTCTGTCTTTTTACGTTTGGAGATGTGCTTCAGGAAACACTGAGAAGCCTTTTCCACGGACATTTCAGAAATCCCTTTACTTGCTGAACCTGCCTCTGTCGATCAACCAGTCAGATTAGTTTTCTGGTACATGGCTTCTTTTGACCAGGGATGTGTAGCCTGCTGGAGTTTCAATAGCGTGAAACCTACATGAATTTTCATACTGGCTTCGCTTGGTTCACTACTGAGCAGGTGAGTAGGGCTCTGGGGAAACTCAGACACGGCAAAGCATTGGGACCGGATAGTGTCAACCCCAACGTCCTGAAGGAGTGTGCTGAGCAGCTGTGTGGAGTTCTCCAGTGCACTTTCAACTGGAGTCTCAGCCTACAGGGTCTTGACAGTGTGGTCCCAGTACCCAAGAAGGGCCAACCGAAAGTCTTGAGTAGCTACTGTCCAGTGGCCCTGACCTCACACGTCATGAAGACCCTAGAGAAGCTGGTCTTGGCTCACCTCCAACCCCTGGTTCGAACAGCCCTTGATCCCCTGCAGTTTGCCTACCAGGAGCACATTGGAGTCAATGATGGTGAACAGAGCCTATGCCCATTTGGATAAGCAGTGCAGCCCTGTGAGGATCATGGTTTTTTTTGATTTCTCAAGTGCCTTCAATACCATACAGCCCTCACTGCTGAGGGAGAAGCTCCATTCAATGCAGATTGGCATTTCCATTGTATCCTGGATAATGGACTACCTGGCTGGCAGGCCACAGTTTGTGTGTCAGTCATGGCTATAAGCAGCACTGGGGTCCCACAGTGAACGTTATTGGCCTTCCTGTTTACCCTGGATACCTCAGACCTTAGAGACAATACTGAGTCATGTCTGAATACTGAATAAATTCTCTGATGACTCAGCAATAGTTGGGTGTATAAAGGGAGGATGAATGCAGGGCCCTGGTGGAGGACTTTGTCAAATGATGCAAGCTGAATCATCCACAGCTCACCATCAGTAAGACGATGGAGATGGTGATGGAGTTTAGGAAGACTAAGCCTGCACTGCTCCTTTTTGCTATTGATGGTGAGGATGTGGATGTGGTGAGGATCTATGAGTACCTGGGGGTGCACCTAGATTACAGACTTCAATCGAGCATCAACGTGGAGGCTGTGTACAAGAAGGGCCAGAGTACCTCTTGAGGAGACTGGGGTCTTTTGGAGGATGCAGGCCTCTCTTTCACATGTTCTACCAGTCTAGTGTTGCCAGTACAATCTTCTATGTGGCGGTGTGCTGGGGCAATGGCATCAACACGGGTGATGTCAACAGGCTCAATAAACTGATTAGCAAGGCTGGCTCTGTTATAGGAGTCAAACTGGACACACTGAAGGCTGTGGTAGAATGAAGGACCCTCTGGAAATCCAGGCAAATCTGAAAATGTTTCTCACCCTCTGCATTTCACCTTAGCTGAACAGAGGAGCGCTTTTAGTAATAGACAAAGATAATGGCGCTGCTCCAAAGAGCACTATGTGAGGTCATTCTTACCCTCGTAACCTATAGCCAGGGAAGTGATGACCCCCCCCCCCCCCCACCCCAGCTCCTGTTAGACTGTTTGAGGTAACTTTATTTTTCTTACTTCTCTTCTAATGTTTGTATATTTATATATTTATGCACTTGTAATGCTATTGTGACACTGTAATTTCCTTTGGGATCAATAAAATATCTATCTCTCTCTCATGTCCAGTCTTCCATTGTGGAGGAAACCACTCTAGAAGTGAATGGTCGGATGTGATTTAGTCAATAAGAACATTCCAGTGCGGCACATCAGAAACGGTAACCATTTTATTTGGACTTTGTTGGCTTAAATGAATTTCAAGCTTACCTTGCTGCAATCTTGAAGCGGTTGAAAGCAGCCTATTTACAGATTCTGTAATCTAATGGGGCTAGCCACAAGTTCTAACGCTCACTTCCTATGGTGACATTTTTTTTTATCCTCTGTGTGTCCATCAGGCAGAAGCACAGGAAAATGATGCAAGAGGTGTTTTGATAAAAATGTGCAATTGTCTTAGAATTTAAATCCCTCATCTAAAGTATGTAGGGGTTATCTGCCAGATTCAGGAGATGTTCTGGTAAATCTCCCACGTGCAAATTTGAAAAGCAGGCTGTAACGTAGTTGTCTAAATCATCTCACTGTGAATCATTACACAATGTTACTTAGCTGAATAATTATGGTGTTTTGCGATGTTATAGTGGTTAACACACCAAGCTGCAACTCAAATGTTTGAGAGTTCAAATCCCGCCAAGTTGCAAGCCAGTTAGTTTTAAATTGAGATAATTAGGATTGAGCAATAAAAATCTCCTTGTCTTTGCTACCTTTCTGCCTTCTTGACTGAATCCTTCCCTATCCAGTTCATTCTAGTTTCTGTACTGTGAAAGATACTGTGAGATAAACCAGTTGATTGGACCATTCCGGTTCCTCCAGATACTCCATTTGTTTCAAGCGTTAAGGTTAGTTTTTGAATTAATTCAAACAAGTGTGAGAATGAATTTTGAAATACTATGTTGCAGCTTACTTGAACAAACAGTAGATCGATTTATTGTCTGTAGACATTATATAAAATTTCCAGCACCTAACTATGACACCTAAGTAGATGAATCAATTCATCTAAACCATTCACTTGTAGAAGTATAAACTATGAATATGTTTTTTCACAGATTGAGATGTTTATACATAGCAAAATCAATAGCATGTTAGTCACCAATCACAATCAATTTAAATTCATTTGTCAATAGACCAAAGAAGCAAAAATATTTTGAATTGCTTTGCAGAGCTTTCATAGGGGTAGGTGGAATCACCTAAAAACAAAAAGGTATTTTGTGCTACCAGACCATCTAGTAATCTTATAAGGTACTTTTGGTCTGTGAGCTTTACCTTACTCTGTATTTGTTAAATGTAGATAGGTACTACATAGATTGCCGCCAAAAAAAATTAATGTAAATTATGAGTATTCTAATGTTGTCTTCTTCTTCTTAGCCTATCACCTCTACTGGAGCAAAGGCCGCTGACAGCATATCATCAGAATCCTCTATCCTAGGCCTGTCTCTCAAATTGTCCCCAGGTATAGTCCATCTCTGAAGATCCTTCCTCTCACAGAGCTTTGTTGTCTTTTGTGTAACACTTGGTTTTTACGGGATGGAGTTGCTAGCCCCATGCCCAACCCTCTTCTTTTTGCAGTCGGGCTTGGGACCTTCCTCGGTGGAATTATGTTAACATTATGTTAAAACAATTTCTAGGTCTGATCTGACATCGAATTGGAATTTCTCAACTTTTGTGTTAATGCATTAACTTCAGGCAGTATGGCTGCAGAGAGAACTTCTCTGTAGAGAGAAGAGAAGGGAATAGAATTAAGGTTTCTGTTTTCTAATAATTCATCAGAAATGTTGCATTGGAAACAATTAACATTCCAACCATGTTCATTCCAATACAGGGAGCCTTACATTATACAGATAGATACAAATTTACGAAAAAAAGGGGAACAATATGAACTGGTGCTGTTTAAGTAACCTGATCAAAATAGCATTAAGCTGCGGTCAAGATCGTAGCTCAAACTTAGTTTTCTTTTAGGTTCATAGAGGTGGTTTGCGGCATAGTGTGGAGAGTTAGGGTTCAGGTTAGGGTTCAGTGACAAGGATGTTGGGGAGTTAAAGGTCAGGATGGAATCTAGATCTCAGGTCTGTGCTCTACACTCCTTGCTCGAAGGCCAGTGATGTGGTCATGTGATGAAGGACATGTATGGATGTCGGGCGAGTGAGGGCTATGGATAAGAATGAGGGCTAGTGTCAGTGAGTGCCTCCGGGTCGGCAGGTTCTGAAATTGGAGTTCCATGAAGGAAGGAGGCTGAGAGCCTGTAGGTCGATTAGAAATCTGGAAGTCGAGGCCCGATGGCCAAAGCCATGGGTCTGTGGGTCCTTTGGGGAAGTCAAAGGACCAATGTCTGCAAGTCTGCCAGTATGCAGGAGGCCTGTGCACCACCAGCACACAGGCCATCGGTGTGTGTGCGTGGGTCGGTGAGTAGAAGAGAGGAAAGGGACTTGTTCTGCTGTTGGTGGTGTTGCTGCTGCTGACGTTGTTTTGCATACATTGAAGGCATGTTTTGTTGGTACAGGAATGCGTGGCAACACTTGTGGGCCTGTCCCCAGCACAACCTCAAGTTGTGTTGGTTGTAAACACAAATTATGCATTTCTCTGTAAGTTTTGATGTACATGTGATAAATAAGTGAATCTGAATCTAAAGTTTTCTTTTGCTCATCCCCTTTGAATGTTGTATGCTCTACTTCTTTCATAAACAACAGTCAAGAATTCTCATGATTGATGGAAGAGGAAACAATAATTTCATAGCCAAGTATAGATCAACTTGCAATGGAATATAGATCAAGCTGAAAGTTTTTACTTCATTTTCAGGAATTCACAAATTTAACCTATCTAAGGCAGCAGCTACAATAAAGTTATAGTATATCATGCTTTCTAATTTGAATTCAATTGTAGGCTACATTCAGTCTTTGATTGGAGGGCAGTTGAGATGCTAAATTGCAGATCTGATGCAGGAAATTGGATATTTTTTCATAATTATATTACAGTCATTTACACATGTTCTCTTGATTCCAATGTTTGCTCTTTGGTGTTGCAGCTGTATAATTAGTGGATTTTAAGGCTCTTAAAGAGGAGAAAACCTTTACATAATTAATAATTAACTATTTCTTAATATGCCGGCCAGTGATGTAGATGCATTTGCACCGGACTTCAAGTCAAGTGGTCCAGACCGGGTTTAAATCCTGTCGGCGGCCTGCATGCTTTCTGTTCATTCTGGGTTGAGCATCAAGCTAGCAGCTCGGTTTTGTAAAAAAAATCAGACAAATGCTAAAGAAATGTTAAGTTTGCCACTCGATGTGGCACAAGGTGCAGAGAGGAAGAAACGATTTCTTAATACAAAGGTTTCCTAATTTTTAAAAATAATTTTATTGGTGAGATCCAAAGTTGGTGCTTGCACCATATGCAGTGTACATTTAACACACCCAATACTGTATCTTTAAAGTCCAAATTATCAGCAGCAAGATGATTTTCTGAAACATTTCCTCATTTCCTGCCAGGATCTGATCCTTACTTAGTGAATTAAAATGAACATGGTAAGACAGAATATACAAATGTGTTTCGTATCAACTATATTATATTTTATAAACAATATCCCGCTTATTAAAATGAATTAACTTTCTGTTTAAATTGTCATCTGATACTATAATTGTAATGAATATACACCAAAAGAAACAAAATCATCCTTTTGCTAATTTATTTCCTCATAAAATGTTTTCTGCTTAAATATTTTGTACTTATCAAAAAAAGAACCCTTTGTTTGAGATCTCTTGGCTGTGATGAAATTGGAAGTTGTTCACATAGATTTGAGGATATTTATATTTCTTGAAGTTTAATATACACTTAATGCATTAGCAATCAAATGTGTTTCGAAGAAAATTGTGTATTTTGCACATTAAAACTGGAACAATGAGTTAATTATTGAGAATAAAAGCAATAATAGGAAGTGACATCCTGAAAATTTCTGTATAATTATAGCTCACTGCCAGTAACCAGTTAAAAAAATGCTGCTTTTGCTTCATGTATAGATGCTTTCCAGTATATTATGGCTAGTTGGGCCGCTTCCTTGTTTCAGAATTTCTCAGTAAAAGTAATGACAACAAAACCCTCTATACTTCTTGGTTTCCCATTTGCATTAGTGACCAAGCATTAACTACTATATGTAAGAAAATGCTTCACTAAATTGTCAGTTCAGAGGAGAATTGTAGCAGTTGATTTCCAGCTGGATCTTCCTTTCTCCAGTTAATTTCTTCACGTTATAATTTATGATGAATTATTATGTAGTTCTGCTGCAAAAAATGGATGCTTTATTTAGAACCTGGTTTGGTACTTCACGTTAAAAGTATCAAGTTAGCTTCAAAAATCTGGTGTAGCAGATGTGATTCCTGAGGTCTCCATGATTCCAAAAGTCAATCGTCGTTTATTTGACTAACTCCATGTCATGATGTGGAGCAAGTGAACAGCTCCTGTTCACAAATAACTCAAATGCTGAAAATCTGAACTGCCTTTAAAGTTTTTTTTAGTGTAGTTACATCACTGACATTTTCTTGACAAACAGCAAAATCACTCAGATCGGGAACATAAATTTAGCTTTTCTGAGAGATCAAAGTAACTGAATGATCATCTAAGCTGTCAAATCACTGTTGACACCAGTGACCTGCTTACTATATGTCTGGCCAGCACAGACAGGCACGTCCCAGTCTCCACCCTGCTAACAGGAGTCACCTACCACCTGTTTCCAATTCATCACCTGCAGCCTATTTAAACCGAAATCTCATCCACAATCCTAATTCACACATATGAAGTCACCAGTCTCAACCAGTTGCCTCTAGCCTTCAGCTACTTTGTTGCCATCTCATGCTAAGTATCCATTCTCTCTTGTTGTGTGTCCCCTCATGGCTTGTCATCTTAAAGTAAGGGTGGCATAGTCGGATGCAGCAACTTCTATGCAGTCAACCAAAGGTGTTATTGTCTTTTTAAACACATTTTTACAATCGCAAGACTCTGCTAGGCTTTAAGTATGGCAGATCTACCCCATCAGTGAGTTGCTCATTGTTAGAGAAACTGAAGGATCAGGACTTGGTGTGGACTTTGATCCTGCCTGCTACAGAGAGGTGTTGGTGGGCGAAGGAGGTGTGAAGTCCAACAGCGAGTGATCACCTTAATCACTTTTCTTAAGATCACCAGACTCAGTTGGACATTGGTAGTGTAGAATGCTTCAAGTCCAATTCTTTGGTTTATTGGTGAACTGCAGGGGAGCTGCGTGTCCTTGGTCACGGTTAAGACCGGGCCTCAAGCCTGTATGCAGCCACCCAGGGGAGCTATTGGAGACAAGCACTCCACTGGTGTACCGGAAACAGTGTGCTGCGATGACCTTAGTGGAGCCAGTGCTGCCCTCCAGTGTTCTTCGGGCAGAAGACAACCTCTAAAGTGTTTGACTACAGACTGCTACAACATTCATGGACTCCGGGATTTGGACTATACATTTTGCGTGACTGTATTTTAGTACTATCGTATATGTGTTATATGTGTCTTGTGCTGTGTATGGCTGTTGGTACTGTGTTTGGCACTTAGGCCCCAGAGTAACACTGTTTCGTTTGGCTGTATTTGTGGGTATGCATACTGTATATGGTGAATGGCAATTAAGCTTGAAATTGAACTTGAATTATTTTTCAATTTGTTATTAAAGTGACTGATCACCACTAAACTGTTTCCATCGCACTGCATCTGAGCCAATTCTCCTCTACATTTCCTGACAAGATGAGGGAACCAGCGATTGACCCTGAAGAGATTGCTCGCTTACAAGAAGTTGTCCGCCAGCACAAGTACGTAATCCAGAGCAGCAGGAGACCACTCTCAGTCAACTCTGTCTCATTACATCAGCCCTGCACAAGTCAACCCTCTCCCTTGGAGCCCCGGATTCTAGTGCCTGAATGCCTCAACTGATCCCAAGCCTGACGCTGCAGCTTCCAACATCTGACATCCTGCACTTTCCAGCTGTAGCCATCTCTGTATTCTAAGGATGGAGCCAAGATTCCATAGGACCATCAGACTATATATGAGCAGAATTAGGCCATCAAGGCTGCTCCATCGGTTCAACTTTGCTGATACAATTTTCCACTCAGCCCCAATCTCCTGCTTTTTCCACGTATCCCTTCATACCCTGACTAATCAAGAATCTATCAACTTCTACCTTAAATATACATCGACTTGGCCTCCACAGCTGCCTATGGCAAAGAATTCCACAAATTCACCACTCTCTGGCTAAAGGAATTCCTCCTCACCTCTATTCTAAAAGGACGCCCTTCCATTCTGAAACTGTGTCCTCTGGTCTTACACTTTGCCACCATAGGAAATATTCTCACCACATCCACTCAATCAAGGCCTTTCACCATTCGATAGGTTTCAATGAGTTAATCTCTCATTCTTCTGAATTCTAGTGAATAGAGGCCCAGAGCCTTCAAATGCTCTTCATATCACAAGCCATTCAATCTTGGAAACATTTTCATGAATTTCCTTTGAACCCTTGCCAGATTCAACACACCCTTTCTAAGATAAGGGGCCCACAATGGTTCACAATACTCCATTCCCTTCTTCATCTCTCCCTTGACTTGGCAAGCTCTAATCTGGGCCACCACTAATTGGGACAAAAACAAAACACCATTTGCAATAAATATGAAGATTTTACTGCTGAGATATGCTGGGTTTTCAACCATCCAGGAAGTGGATGGGAGTCAGTCAGTTGGATACTTTGCCTGCATCAAGCCTCACAGTCGATACTGGATTACACCATGGAATTCAGGACCCTCGCGGCGTAGTGTGGCTAGAATGCAGAAGCGTTGCTGGCCCATTACCACTGTGTCCTCTTGGAGTGCTTGAATGATGCGCTGTCTATCCACTGACCTCAAAAACCACATCATCCTGGCCCTCCAAATTGGCAAGTGTCCTATGGACATGAGCCCTCATATCATCAGCCAGAAGCCCAGTTTCATTCCGAAGACCATTTCAGGCTGATGGGCCCTCATCATCAATGTTTCCAGAACCCATGCAGTGAGGGAGATCTCCCTGAGCCACTCAAGAGCATGAGTGTTGGTGGAGAAACATCTTGGGTGCTTACTGCGGAGCCGACACAGTCATATCACCCATGCATCAAATGTCCACTGCCTCTGGGAAAATGGCACCACCAGGTAGAGACAAGGGACTTTCTATCTGGTCAGCTCTTACTTGACTCTCATTCCAACACAATAGCTTGACTCACTCTGCTTATGCAATGGCTCTATGCACACAGGAAGCTCTGGTAGATTCTGAATTCAGACTCTGTGTGCAGCTTGGACTCCCTACTAAGCTTATTTCTCATCCCATCTGCATTACTGCCATTGACGGACATCCTTTGGGATCAGGGATAGTCAGAGCCTACATACATTCTGTGCATGTGGGCATTGGAGGGCACTATGACTCCATGCATTCCTCCTTATTGACTCACCCAACACTCCTCTCATCTGGAGATAGTTCTGGCTCTCCACTCAAGATGCACTCTTCACCTGACGATCGGTTCACTGCTGAGCTGGGGACCTACCTGACTGACCACCTCGGTTGACTTTGACCTGTAAATTTGAGCAGACTGAGGAAGCACTTGAGCTCACCAGACTCCCACAGGAATTGCCTTCAGTAAAAGGGAGCCAGCACCCTGCTGCCTCACAGCGCACACAACCCGGCGATTAACCTCCTCCCAGGCACCTCCCCTCCCCAAGGTAGTATATTTTCTCTCTCTCTCCCCTCCTGAGACCCAAGCAATGAATGACCGCATTGCCGAAATGCTACAGCGCAGCTTCAATCAACTGTTCCAGTCCTCAGGCTGGTGCAGAATTCTTCTTCACCAAGAAGAAAGATGGGGGTCTTCGCCCCTGCATTGACCACCGTGGACTCAGCAAAATCACCATTAATAACCATTATCCTTTCCCCTTGACAGACAGAGCATTCAGAGCACTTTGCAAGGCCCAAATCTTCACCACAGAGTGTATGCTATTTGCTCAGCATCCGCCAGGGAGCTGAGTGGAAAACGGTGTTCATAATACCCACTGGCCACTATGAATACCTGGTGATGCCCTTCAGACTTCCAATGGTTCCCCTCATTTTCCAAAGCCTTTATCAACAAAATCTTTCGAGACGTGCTACTCAGGTATGTGTTTGTCTGCCTCAACAACATCCTCATCGTTTCCAAGGTCATGTCCATTCAGTCCTTCAGCATTTCCTCAAACTTGCATGTACCGTAAGTTAGAGAAATTCCAGTTCCACACCCAGTCATTTTCGTTCTGGGTTATGGCCTTTCACCCCAAAGGAGACCCATGGACCAGAGAAAGAGCATGCTGTCGTTTAATGGTCCAAACAGCTACAGCACTGCCTGGACTTCTCTAACTTTTAGCGCTGTTTCATCAGGAACTACAGCCAAATCACTGCTCCTCTCACTTCCATCACCAAATCACTTACCTGATGGATAACCTGGTCTGCTACCGCTGACCATGCTTCTGAGGAGCTCGAGATACTTCACTACTTTCCGCATTCTTCGCTATCTTAGCTCTCTGCACATTTTCTTGTTGAGGTGGACACATCTAACATGGGTGCCAGGGCCAACTGCCCAATGAGGAGCTGATGGGAAGACACACCCCTGTGTCGCCTTCTCATTCAGGTTCAACCCTACACAACACTGTTGTGGAGAACTACTTGCCATTAATTGGGCCATCCAAAGATGGAGATATTGGCTGATGGGAAACACTGAGCCCTTCCTGATCTGGACCGAGCACCAGAACCTCGTCCATAAAAAGGCCCACCAACTCAACCCATGTCAGACTCACCGGGTCCTCTTCTTCATGCAATTCAATTTCACCATCTCCTACCCCCCAGTCTCCAAGAACACTAAGGCAGACATCCTGTCATGACAGTTTTATCCAACTGAAATAGAGATTGACCCTCAGCTTTTCATTCCATCCTCACAGATCTTCTCTCAGATCATCTAGGACTTTGAGAAGCAGATCTGCCAAGCCGTACAGCATGAGCCTGCTCCGGCTGACACTCCTGACAGCTGTATGTACTTGCTGGCAGCCGTGGACGCTGAAGCACTCCAGTGGGCTCGATCCTCACCCCTCTCTGGCCATGCAGGTGCAGGACAGACCCCGGATTTTCTGCAAAGCTGATTCTGATGGCTGCAGATGTGCATCAGTTCATTGTTGCCTGCCCTCAATGTGCCCAGTCCAATTCCTCTAACCAGTGGCTCTGGGGGTTTCTGTGGCCCTTGCCAGTCTCCTGATGACCATAATCCGACATCATCATGGATTTGTCACCTTCTGATGGGGCAATGATGATCATGACAATGGTGAACCAGTTTCCCAAGGTGGCCAACTTCATTACTCTCCCCAAACTTCTATCAGACACTAAGATGGTGGACCCAGTCCTCCGATATGTAGTTTGCCTCCACAGTTTCTCATAGGACATTTTGTTGGAGCGGGGCCCACAATTCATCTCCCTCATCTGGAGAGCCATCTGCTCCCTCCTCTGTAACTCAGTGAGTTTGTCCTCATGCTATCATCCACAGACAAATGGACAGTCAGAAAGAACCAAACAGCTGGTGGAGCAGTTACTGAAATGCTTCACCGCCTCTAACCCTTCCACATGGAAGAAGAATCCGCTCTCGGCCAAACTGACACGCAATCTACACACCTCCTCTGCCACAGGTATGACACCTTTGAGGTGTTTCATGGCTATCAACCACGTTGTACCCCACGGATGAGCCAATGGAGGAGGTCCCGTCCATCAGGGCTCTGGTTCGCCAATGTCAGAAATCTTGATAGAGGGCACAGAGGGCCATACTAGCTGCCAAACGTGCCCCCTGTCATCAGGCTAGCTATCATTGGCCCCAGCCAGACTGCTCTGGCCTGGGGACTGTGTCTGGTTGTCCACCTGAAATCTCCCCTTGTCTCCCGCAGCTCTCACCCTGGTTCCTTGATCCCTTTAAGGTTACTAATTGCATCAACTCAGTCACTTACCATCTCCAGCTGCCATCATCCCTCAGGATCACACCTACCTTCCCCGCATCCTGTCTCAAGCCCATTGTCCATGAACCTCTCAACCCACCTCAGGAACCAGTGAAATGGAAGGTGGCCCAGAGTACCTGGTTCACTGGATGATGGATTCACATCATGGTTTAGTAACTGGCCAACTGGAAGGGTATGGATGCTATCCAGTTTCATCTTGGTTCCATCACTCATCAAATAGTTCCACCAAACCTATCCAGATCACCAGGCGTAGGGAGGGAGGGACCCTGTTAGACCTACACAAACAGCCCCCTCCCAGTATCAACCTAGATAACAGAAGCCACTTCCCACTTCTTTCCAACTCATCACCTGCAGCCTATTTAAATCCAGCACTCATCCACAATTCTTGTTCACTAATACAAACCAGCCGACCCCAAGCAGTCGCCCTGTTGCCTTATTGTGTTAGATATTCATTCTCTCTTGTTTTGTGGCCCCTTGTGGCTTGTTACTTTGCAGTTTATTATTAGAGAAATGGCTCACCACTAAATTGTTTCTGTTGCTCTGCGTTTAGATCAAGCCTCCCCTACCTTTCCTGACAGTATAGTGAAACTCTACCAGAACCTCTTGGACCCAGGGTGCTTTAAAGCCCTTTGAAGAAGAAATTTCCAAATGAGTTGAGAGTGACCACTGTTAACATCAAGGCAAGGTTTGTCTGCACATAGGATCAGGGAAGCATAGGGTTAAATCCATGGGTTTAGGAAGAAGGTATTCTATTGACTCGAATTTTGAATCGGGACAATCTGCAGATAATGAATGCTGAGCTGAACTGTACTGAAATATGCCTTTTGATTTTGCTTTTTATTTTCTGTAATTTCACTCATTTTTTTATTGACGTCTGTGTGATGATTTTTTGTGCATGGGGGAGGGAGGTTTGATGTTTTTCTTTGAATATGTTAGTTCAATGGTTCTTCTTTGTTTTGTGACTGTCTGTGGGGAAGGCGAATTTCAGGGTTGTACACTGTATATACAACTGCCCAGTTGTGTATTGGCATCAGCAATGGAGTTCAAGGTCCTGGGTTCAAATCCAGCTGGGTCCCAACCTAGGTAGCAGCAGCATTTGCATGGAAGAAAGGCCTGGCAATCTACTTCTGTATCTTTCTACAAAAATCTTATGGCCAATTACACTATGCATAGGGTCACCATGAGTCAATGGTGACTCGACAACACTCAATAACAACAAGATGCTGAATGCATGCTTTGATAATAAGTGTACTTTGAATCTTCAAATCTTTTGAATCAAATCTGAGAGAGAGCTCAATTATATCCAGACACAGGTCAGCTAATTCCTCAATAAATTTCGCTCCATGAAGTCAAGGATGGTTTTCCATTTATTGCGTAATTATTTTTAGACATAACTCTTTTGTCAGCATTTAGGCTTAGGCTCACATGTAATAGATAATACTAACATCATAGAAGAGGCAAGTAATGACCAGCTCCGATAAATAGTGTCTAATCATGTTTGTTGAGTTTCAGTGGAATTACTACTATCAAGGTTCTCTTCCATCATCATTATCTTGAATGTTAATATTAAACAGGAACTTACTTTGATACATGAATATCATGGTTGAAAAAGCAGTTCATTGAATAATGTACAGTGTGTGAAGAGGCAAGTCATTCATTGTAGATCAATTGATCAGCTGAGAAATCTTTGATATTGGAGTAGTGGCTATGAAGAATACAATATATAGAATGAAAATTTTAACATATAAATAATGGTGAAAAGTGCATGTGATGCTCTCATCTTTTGCTTGTAAGTCTCTACATAGAATTGTTAGCCCTTCATTGGGATGGGGTATTGTAGAAGACTAGGAACCTCAAATAGACCTCATATCATTGTGATGGCTTGTCCATCTTCAGTCATCTTCACAGTATTGTTTAACTTTCTATTACTCTCTGAAAAATGAGGTATTGCTGTCCTGTGATCCAACTAATAGATCTTTAAAATCTGACTAAATTGTCTGCAACGATCTGGAACCTGTGATTAGGAATTCACATCCGGTAAACTGAGTTTGTAAATGATCATTGATGATCACCTCTGAGAAGTTAACGCACTAGATATTAGGAAAATGGTCAAAATGATTTATTTTACCTAGAATTTTCTAACTAGCTAAAATAGATCTCATCTGAACTTTGCCCAGGAGTTTGATAGTTCTCTGCCCTCTCCTCCCCCCACCCTTCTGGAGGTCTCTGACTTCAGCTTACAGTTCCTTTTCAAATTTTTCTGATTATATACTTTCGCTTACTCTGTAGAAGCAAGCATTTACTTACAAATTAAGGTTGTTCAGTCATTGCTTAGGAATAATTATCTTATCACTATGGAAGATCAGGAAAGCCAATTCATCTTATGAGTGCAAGTAGGGTCTAAGGATAGATCCAATCTTACAGCCTATCTATTTCATCCTGTCCAAATCACTTGCTTTGTATACTGCATTGTCTGTATTGTCTGGTAGCTTTGTCAGTCTCCCTTCAAAGTCTGAGAGATCAGGATATATCTTGTTCTTTAGGTTGTCTCCAATTTAGTATCCATTGGAATCTCTTGTGTTCTTTGAGATAGGCTCAGCTAAGTGTGTTGATGCCCTTCCCCAGTCAGATCAGAATCTGTTTACATTGTATTCCCTGCAACCTCTTTGGGACTCAATGGAGGGGTTAAATTCAATTATCTTAGTGATTTGTTATCACAGTCTATGTATGCAAGTAAACAAATTTCCATGGCCTGATCAGTTATATCCAAGAACATTGTGAAAAGATAAAATAAGAAATCGTGGGAGCCTTGGCTGAGATATATGCATCACTTTGAGCAATTTGTAAAGAGCAAAATGACTAGAAGGTGGCTAATGGTGTACTTTTATTTAAGAAAGGATGCAAAGAATGGCGTGAGCTGTAATGACTGTTGATGACATGGCCTCAACTTAGATTTTTTAGGTTCAATGGAAAGGTTTAGCGCAAGGAGTAAGGGGTCAGATTAAGGTTTAGGGACATGGGTGAAGGGGAGTTGGAGGTCAGGGGTAGTAAGTGAAGAATCTGGAGGATTTCAAGACCAGGTCAAAGTGCTCTGTGTTCAAATGTTAGTGATCCCAGAGGTTGTGTTGGCAAGTGCTGAGTAGACCTATAGTCCCCAGGTTGTAGACTGGTCCAAAGTTTTTGGTCTGTATTGGGTGGCAAGTCCTGGGTATGGGCAAGAATCACAAGGACTGGTGACACTCCAGGTCATCAGGGTTGGAGATTGGTGCAAGTCTGGAAGTTGATGCCTGAATGTCAAACCTAGCAAAGACTAGAGGGCAAAGTTGAAAGTTGAATTCTGAAGCATGGCGACTCCAAAGGTAGAAGCCTTAAAGTCAAAGACCAAAGGAGTCATGATTGCTCGGGGCACCAGGATCAGATGACTGTATGGTTGAGGACTGAAGGTCAGACTTGTAATTGGCAAAACATACAGGGAAATAGGTTGTATGATTAGCAATGAACCCGAGGATGGCCTCGATGTTCCGCAGAACAACACAAGCTGGAACAACAACATTGAAACAAGCCCATTATTTGTGAGGCCTGGGATGAAGTGCAAAGTTGGAGGCCTGAAGTCTGCGTGTCTGAGAATCCAGAGGTGGTCTGTTCTGGGGTTTGAGCACTATTGTGTGAGTGCTTGGGTAGGAAGGATGGGCAAAGGGCTTACTTGGCTGTTGTTGCAGCTTGCATTGTTCTGCGGAACTTTGTAGCCATGCTTAGGTTGGTTGTGAATACGTACAACTTACTCACTGTATGTTTTGACAAACATATGACAAATAAATCTGAATCTGAACCTGAATCTAAATCTGGACCCGGGAACTCTAGATCAGTAAGACCTGAGGTAGTTAAGTTACTAAGAGGGATTCTGAGGGATAAGGTATACAAGCATTTGGAAAGACAGAGGTGATTTGATTAGTCGGCATGATTTTGTGTTTAGGAGATCATTGCTTATGAATTTGACTCATAATTTTTGAAGAAGTAGCTAAGAAGGTTGAAGAGAGCAGTGCACTAGAAGAGTCCAAAGTAAAGCCTCTGATATGTTCCACAAGGCAGCCTGTTTTGGAAAGTTAGGTCACATGATAGCCAGAGAGAGAGCAAGCTAACTGGGTACAGAATTGGCTTGGTGATAGGGACCAGAGGGTGATACCAGAAGGTTGTGTTTTAGACTGGAAGCCTGGGACGCGTGGTATACCTCAGGGGTCAGTACTTGGGTCTCTGAGCACACAGCCAGCAGCCAGCTTATTGCTTTCAATCTTCTGACTCTCACGACACGCCGATTTCCTGCAGCAGCACTGACCTCAAGTCCGCCCACCTCCAAAGCCACGAAATCCCGGAACCCTGAAGGCGCACTAGTCTTCTAGGCCGCGTCCTTGGCATACCGAATAACAGCCAGTTGTGAGACCCCGAGAGCAGGTCCCATTCCCGCAAAGAACCAAAGTCAGCGTGTAACTCCAGGTCAGGGTCTTCATTAGAACCCTGAAAGCGAAAAATAGAGATATTAAAGATAGAAATGGAGCTTTTTCCGAAGATGCAGGCAAAGGAGTCACCATTAGGTGCTATTGTTCTCCTAAATTCCTCCTGGTTGATCTAGTATATGAAAGTGCTAGTATATACTCCAAATTGGTCCATGCTGACTAAGATTTCTATCTAATCTAGTCCCATTTGTCTGCAAGTGAAACTTCATGCCTTCATTTATCCCTCCTGATTTCCCCCTTAAGTGCTCTCTTGCATTTTTATACTCCCCAAGTGCCTCATTTGTTCCTTGCACCTACATCTGCTGTGAACTTCCTTATCTTCTTTATAAAGGCTCAATATCTCTCAAAAACCTACATTCCCTAGACCTGTTAGTTTTGCTTTTTATTCTAAAAGGAGCATACAAAATCTGTACTCTCAATATTTCACTTTTGAAAGGCCTTCCACTTACCAAGCATTCCTTTGACAGAAAACAACTTAACTCAATCCACACTTGTCAGATCCTTTCTGAATACCATCAGGATTGGACTTTCTCCATGCTAAAATCTCAATCCGAGAACCAGTTCTACCCTTCTTCATGGCTATCTTGAAACTAATGGAATTGTGATCACTAGATCTAATGTGTTCCCTTATACACACTTCTGTCATCTGGGCTGTCTCGTTCTCCATTGGTGATCCAGCATCGTGCTCTATCCAGTTGGGAACTTTATATATTGATTAAGGAAATTTTCCTGAGCATATTTGACAGACTCTATTCATCCAGTCTTTTTACTGTTAAGAAGACCCAGTCAATATGTGGAAAGTTAAAATCACCTACTATTGCAACCTTAATCTTCTTTCACTGTCTACAAGCTTGCTCTTCCAAATCCTGCTAACTATTGGGAGGTTCATAATATAATCCTATTAATGTGGTTATCCCTTTCTAATTCCTCAGTTCCACCCATATTGCCTCAGTAGATGAGCCCACCAGTCTGTCTTCTCTAAGCACTGCTGTGACATTTTCCCTGACGAGTAATGCCACCCCTCCCCCTTTAATAACTCCCCTTCCGTCATGTCTAAAATAACAGAACCCTGGAATATTGAGCTGCCAGACTGGCCACTCCTCCAATCATGTGTCACTAATGGCCGCAATATAACAATTCTACATGTTGATTCATGCTCTAAGCTCATCTTCCTTATCTACAACACACTTTGCATTGAAATAGGAGCAACTCAGAACACTAGTCCCACCATGATCAACCTTTTGGTTCCTGTCTTTGTGCGTAGGCTTCTCCACTAGTGGCCCTGGCACTCTGATTCCCATCCCCTTATTTTAAACCTCCTGGAGCAGCACTAGCAAACCTATTTGCAAGGATGCTGCTTCTCCTCTAGTTCAGGAGCAAACCCTCCCATTTGTATAGGTCCTGCCTTCCTTGGAATAGA
Source organism: Hemitrygon akajei (assembly GCF_048418815.1). NCBI lineage: Eukaryota > Metazoa > Chordata > Chondrichthyes > Myliobatiformes > Dasyatidae > Hemitrygon > Hemitrygon akajei. The sequence goes on from NC_133134.1 coordinate 129,640,868, forward strand.
GCCTAATGATCCAAAAATCTGAAGCCCTCCAACCTGCACATGTTGAACTGTATTATTTCAGTCATGTGCTGAACTGTATTATTTTCCTATTTCTTGCTTCACTAGCATGTGGCATGGGTAGCTATCCTAAGGTTTCTACCCAGGAGGTTCTGTTCTTTAACTTAGTATCTAACTCACTGAATTCACTTTGGAGGACCTCATCACCCTTCCTGCCTGTATCATTGGTACTGACTTGGACCTCGAACTCTGGCTGCTCACCTTTGAGAATGCTTTGGACTCAATCTGAGATATCACTGACTCTGATTGTCTTTTTATCAACATCTTGGTGTAGAGGTCTAATGCATACATCTTCCATAGAAGTGATTTTTCTGATACCAGATATATTATATTCTGCACCTGATCTTTCCTTGGTCTCTTCAAGGCTGATCTTAGGCATTAAGTGGACTTTAGATGTCTTTTGCATTGTTCCCTGTTTGCAAAGATGATCTCTCAGTCCACATTGCAAACACTTTTTCCCATGTACAGGGTGTTTCTCTTTCAGCTGCTCCTGTTGCCATCCACAACACTTGCAACATCTAAACCAGCTTGGTAGTACTTCCTCATTTCAGTTGCTTATCAGATTCTTCATCACATGTACTTCCTGCTGTTAGCCATCCTGTATTTCCAGCTTGACTTTGAATGGCTGTATAGATTAAATGTCTATTTTCACATCTCAAGAGTTCATTATACCTATTCCCTCCAACTGGACTCCCAAATTCCTTGAGGGCATCCTACAAAATGGCAAAATTGTGAGTATTTTCTAACAACATTAAATTGTTAAGAAAGTATCTTTTTTTTTCATTCTGCTGGATTTGTGTGATGGTCATCTGTGTCAGTTCTGGGTGAGTGGCTCAGCATCCGGGGCATTCCCCCACATCTCACTTGAAGGACTGATGGTATAGAAACATAGAAAACCTACAGCACAATACAGGTTCTTCAGCCCACAAAGTTATGCCAAACATGTCCCTACCCCTAGAAATTACTAGGCTTAACTATAGCCCTCTATTTTTCTAAGCTCCATGTACCTATCTAAAAGCCTCTTAAAAGACCCTATCATATCTGCCTCCACCACCGTTGCCGGCAGCCCATTCCACACAGTCACCACTCTCTGAGTTAAAAACTTACCCCTGAGTAAAAAACACGAGGGAATGTGCAGATGCTGGAAATTCAAGCAACACACACAAAATGCTGGTGGAACGCAGCAGGTCAGGCAGCATCTATAGGGAGAAGCACTGTCGACATTTCAGGCCGAGACCCTTCGTCAGGACTAACTGAAAGGAAAGATAGTACGAGATTTGAAAGTAGGAGGGGGAGGGGAAAATGCAAAATGATGGGAGAAGACCGGAGGGGTTGGGGTGAAGCTGAGAGCCGGAAAGGTGATTGGCAAAAGGGATACAGAGCTAGAGAAGGGAAAGGATCATGGGACGGGAGGCCTAGGGAGAAAGAAAGGGGGAGAGGAGCACCAGAGGGAGATGGAGAACAGGCAGAAAGATGGGCAGAAAGAGAGAGAAAAAAAAGAGGAGGGGGGAAAAGCTAAATATATCAGGGATGGGGTAAGAAGGGGAGGATGGGCATTAATGGAAGTTAGAGAAGTTAATGTTCATGCCATCAGGTTGGAGGCTACCCAGACAGTATATAAGGAGTTGATCCTTCAACCTGAGTGTGGCTTCATCTTGACAATAGAGGAGGCCATGGATAGACATATCAGAATAGGAATGGGACGTAGAATTAAAATGTGTGGCCACTGGGAGATCCTGCTTTCTCTGGCGGACAGAGCATAGGTGTTCAGCGAAACGGTCTCCCAGTCTGCATCGGGTCTCACCAATAATTCAAATCAATTAGGCTCGTAAGGCATGACCTGCCCTTTACAAAGCCATGCTGACTACTCCTAATCATATTATACCTCTCCAAATGCTCATAAATCCTGCCTCTCAGGATCTTCTCCATCAACTTACCAACCACTGAGGTAAGACTCACTGGTCTATAATTTCCTGGGCAATGTCTACTTCCTTTCTTGAATAAAGGAACAACACCTGCAATCCTTCAATCTTCCGGAACCTCTCCCGTCCTCATTGATGATGCAAAGATCATCGCCAGAATCTCAGCAATCTCCTCCCTTGCCTCCCACAGTAGCCTGGGGTACATTTCGTCTGGTCCCGGCGACTTATCCAACTTGATGCTTTCCAAAAGCTCCAGCACATCCTCTTTCTTAATATCTATATGCTCAGGCTTTTCAGTCTGCTGTAAGTATTCACTACAATCACTAAGGTCCTTTTCCATAGTGAATACTGAAGTAAAGTATTCATTAAGTACCTCTGCTATTTCCTCTGGTTCCATACACATTTTCCCACTGCCAGACTTGATAGGTCCTATTCTTTCACGTCTTATCCTCTTGCTCTTCATATACTTGTAGAAAGCCTTGGGGTTTTCCTTAATTCTGCCCACCAAGGCCTTCTCATGGCCCCTTCTGGCTCTCCTAATTTCCTTCTTAAGCTCCTTCCTGGTAGCCTTATAAGCTTCTGGATCTCCAACATTACCTAGCTCTCTGAACCTTGTGTAAGCTTTTCTTTTCTTCTTGACTAGATCTATTACAGCCTTTGTACACCACGGGTCCTGTACCCTACCATAACTTCCCTGTCTCTTTGGAACGTACCTATACAGAGCTCTACACAAATATCCATTGAATATTTGCCACATTTCTTCCGTACTTTTCCCTGAGAACAACTGTTTCCAATTTAAGCCTATAAAAATATTAGGCTGTCTATAAAAAATACCTAGTAAAGTTATTGACCCCTTCCTGTTCCTAACCTCCATCCACAGAGACTCTGTAGACAATCCCTCCATGACATCCACCTTTTCTACAGCCGTGATACTATCTCTGATCAACAGTGCCACGCCCCCACCTCTTTTGACTCTCACCCTGTCCTTCCTGAAATATCTAAAACCCAGCATTTGAAGTAACCAATCCTGTCCCTAAGCCATCCAAGTCTCTGTAATGGCCGCCACATCATATCTCCATATACTAATCCACGCTCTAAGCTCATCCGCTTTGTTCACAACACTACTTGCATTAAAATAGACACATCTCCAGTCTTCGGTCTGAGTGCGTCCCTTCTCTATCACCTGCCTATCCTCGCTCTTGCACTGTCTACAAGCTTTCTCTATTTGTGATCTAACCTCCTTTTCCCCAGTCTCTTCAGTTCAGTTCCCACCCCCCAACAATGCTAGTTTAAACTCTCCCCAGTAGCCTTAGCAAACCACCCTGCCAGGATATTGGTCCCCCTGGGATTCAAGTGCAACCCGTCCTTTTGGTACAGGTCACACCTGCCCCAAAAGAGGTCCCAATGATCCAGAAATCTGAATCCTTGCTCCCTGCTCCAATCCCTCAGCCACACATTTATCCTCCACCTCACTCTATTCCTATACTCACTGTCGTGTGGCACAGGTAGTAATCCCGAGATTACTACCTTTGAGGTCCTGCTTCTCAACTTCTTTCCTAACTCCCTGTAGTCTTTTTCAGGACCTCCTCCCTCTTCCTACCTATGTCATTGGTACCAATATGTACCACGACCTCTGGCTGTTCTCCCTCCCACTGTAGGATATCTTGGACGCGATCCAAAACATCCCAGACCCTGGTACCTGGGAGGCAAACTACCATCTGAGTTTCTTTCCTGTGTCCACAGAATCGTCTGTCTGACCCCCTAACTATAGAGTCCCCTATCACTACTGCCTTCCTCTTCCCTTCCCTACCCTTCTGAGCCACAGGGCCAGACACTGTTTCAGAGGCACGGCCACTGCCGCTTCCCCCAGGTAGGCTGTCCTCCCCCACAACAGTACTCAGACATTGTTATTGTCCTTTCCATTTGTGATCAATGAGGGACAGTGATATCTTTTTTTTGTTCTGGTTTATCTACCACAGCCTTTAGTGTGAATAACCATAAGCAGCTATAATGCTAAACCACTGTGCAGATTAAACACTTTTGCTATTGTTTTTCATTCTTTAGACAAGCTACTTGCCTGCAAACCCAATGGCTTAGCCAACTTATTTTTGTTTGTTGTGCTATTTCCAATTGAATCCCATTGCTCACTGTCTCTTCATACAGGAAGGGTTGAGTATTCCAATTCAGACATGGTGTCTGAACTTACAGTCTCACCAGTTGGCACTTCTGACATTCTCTCTCAGTATTTCTCACTCTTTCTGTAAGAAACAGGAAGACAGTCAGAAATTAAAACAAAAGCTAAGAGTGTCAAGACACCATTTGTATTTTAGATTCCTCCACAACAACAGAGACCTTCTCAGGGGGCTCACAGCTTTGGGGAGCGGTACCTAGAAGCAGCACTGGTGTAAGTCTGGAATGAGACTAGAGAGACTGGGATGATAGTGCAGTATCTGGGTAAGAGCCAAAGGATGAAAGATAAACAAGGGTTATACTTGATAGGAAAACCAGTCGGTGCTGCGCTGGGAAGGCAAAGGTTGTTTTTATGATAACAAGGATCAGGGACACTTCTGTGCTTAATTTTGGAAAGAAAATTAAATTGCACAACTCTGAAATAAAATGGCAAATTATTGGCAATTAGTTGAATACAATTCTGATTTAACATTTGCTACCACCAAAACTTTGTTGTTATTGCTTGTATCAGATTTCTGGAATTCTTCTTTGTAATCATTGCAACATTTATACATAGGCAGTGACTGGGAGCCAGTTCCCTTCCATGGTAAAATGTTTTATTCGTTTTAATTTGTGTCATAAAAACTGATTGCAGCAAAGAAAATAGGTAATACATTTGTAGTCACATAAGTCCTTTTACATATCTTTTATGACAGGAAAAATTACGTGAGATGGACAGGTTGAAAAATAGTGCTACGGCTGTCTTTTTGATTTTTTATTAATCAGTGTGTTTGTTCTTCTGTTGGTGTTTCGTTCAGGTCCTGTCAGACACCAATAATTACCTATGTTTAGTTCAAGCCTATATATTCCAGTTAGTACAGACATGAGCACCAGGGATATTTGATTATGACATTCATGTTTTTGCGAATACGTGAAAGCTCCTTGTTGTTTTAAGAGCAAGTTTCAGCCTTTGGGGAAATAGAGAATGAGAGGCTCACTGCTGTATTGATCTTCATTACTGAGCTTGATCTTCCATGCAGCGAACTTAACAACATTAATTTGCATTTCTTGGAAAGGGAGCGTCTAAGTTTATGGAAAAACAAACCTGTTTTACAAATCCTGGTTCATCATATAGAGTCCATTTTACTTTATGCTTTTGAAGTCCATACTTCTGCTGCAGAGAAAGGCAGTTTTCGCACTATGGGAACTCCATTCAGTAACAATAATTGCCAGTTTATTTTAAAGACATTAATATTATATGGCTTACACTGACTAATGGTATAGCAGAATAATGATCTGACTACCAGTGGGATGGAAATGTCTCCTAGTTATTACCCATTTATATTTATTTGCATTCTATAGTTTATTGCAATGGGCCTCTTAATTTATCATTACTTGTTTGCTTTGAGACTCATGGTTCAGAAGTACCACGGGCAGAATAAGATAACTCTTAAATCTTACTGGAGCTAGGCCTAGTTACACAGCAGGTGTGCCAAATTAAGTTGTAGTTGTACAGTATATCCATACAATGAACATTTGGAGAGGCATGATATGATTGGGAATAGTCAGCATGGCTTTGTCAAAGGCAGGTCGTGCCTTACGAGCCTGATTGAATTCTTTGAGGATGTCACTAAGCACATTGATGACAGTAGATGTAGTGTATATGGATTTCAGCAAGGCATTTGATAAGGTACTCCATGCAAGGCTTACTGAGAAAGTAAGGAGGCATGGGATCCAAGGGGACCTTGCTTTGTGGATTCAGAACAGAAGGCAAAGAGTGGTTGTAGATGGGTCATATTCTGCATGGAGGTCAGTGACCAGTGGAGTGCCTCAGGGATCTGCTCTGGGACCCCTTCTCTTCGTGATTTTTATAAATGACCTGGATGAGGAAGTGGAGGGATGGGTTAGTAAATTTGCTGATGACACAAAGGTTAGGGGTGTTGTGGATAGTGTGGAGGTTACAGCAGGACATTGATAGGATGCAAAACTGGGCTGAGAAGTTGCAGATGGATTTCAACCCAGATAAGTGTGAGGTGGTTCATTTTGGTAGGTCAATTATGATGGCAGAATATAGTATTAATGATAAGACTCTTGGCAGTGTGGAGGATCAGAGGGATCTCGGGGTCTGAGTCCGTAGGATACTCAAAGCTGCTGCGCAGGTTGACTCTGTGGTTAAGAAAGCATACAGTGCATTGGCCTTCATCAAATGTGGGATTGAGTTTAAGAGCCGAGAGGTAATGTTACAGCTGTATAGGACCCTGGTCAGACCCCACTTGGAGTACTGTGTTCAGTTCTGGAACTGAACTGAAGCTCACTACAGGAAGGATGTGGAAGCCATAGAAAGGGTGCAGAGGAGATTTACAAGGATGTTGCCTGGATTGGGGAGCGTGCCTTATGAGAATAGGTTGAGTGAACTTGGCATTTTCTCCTTGGAGCGAAGGAGGATGAGAGGTGACCTGATAGAGGTGTATAAGATGATGAGAGGCATTGATCGTGTGGATAGTCAGAGGCTTTTTCCCAGGGCTGAAATGGCTAACATGAGAGGGCACAGTTTTAAGGTGCTTGGAAGTAGGTACAGAAGTAAGTTTTTTATGCAGAGTGGTGAGTGCGTGGAATGGGCTGCCGGCGATGGTGGTGGAGGTGGATACGATAGGGTCTTTTAAGAGACTCCAGGATAGGTACATGGAGCTTAGAAAAATAGACGGTTATGGGTAACCCTAGTTAATTGCTAAAGTAAGTACATGTTTGACGCAGCATTGTGGGCTGAAGGGTCTGTATTGTGTTGTAGGTTTTCTATGCTTCTAATGGTCTAATTGGAATTACCATTGTTGCATCTATTGAATTCTCTGATCCTTCCCCCTTCTCCTCCTTCTAAACCCTGAAAGATTGAAAGCACAAGGTCTTTAAACATTCTGCATCTGGAGACTAGTAAAACCTCTTCTTGATTAGTCAAAAAACACAAATGAAGGCACAGAACTTTACACTTCACCATGTCCAGAAATTTAAAGTAACTCTTGGTTGGCTCTGTGCCCAGTGTTATAGGTTGCATCACTGGAGCTCAAAGATGGAATTTGATCTGTGAGTTGTAACCCAAGATTGATGGACTGCATAGCTGTCCCTATTCTTAGATCATCACCTTTGCAGCTTAAGGGAGAATTCTCTAACTTTTTCTGAAATGAAGTTGAAATTTCTGGGACGTCTTACCTTGTGGGTTCACACAGTGTGTGGAGCCTGAGTACATCTTATGGAGAGTCTTTACTTTCAGCACTTTCAGCTATTCCTGTTGGCAGACAGTGGAGAGTTGCATCAGTTAGGAATTGATTCAAATATTGGTCCCAGAAGCAAGAAGGCAGCATGTAAGTTCAGTAAAACTAAGACCCCTCCTTTCTGCACTCTACACATTGAAGGTACTCAGCAGATAAAATGAAAAACAGATGGTGAATAGTTCAAAGCGCCTACAAATTGAAATTATTATTTTCACATGTCAAATGTTCTCATGGGATTTTGGTTTCAATTAAAGTAATATTATGGTTTCACTTACAGTAAAGATTACAGTGCGTATTTCCCCCTCATGAAAACGAATGCTTTAATACTTAGACTCCCACAGATATTGGACATTGAGGCATGCCTCTGTTTTTTTTCCCAATAACTAATTTAAGCCAAGCAAAATATTTGAAAGAAGGAAATGACAGTGCAAACTAAGTGTAAAACCAGGGCATAGATTTCAAGTTCAGTTTGAATGGTGTAGTGAAAGGAGAAAAGGAAGTCTTTGCCATTTAATAATTAAATACAGGATTACATCTATTATTATAAAATCCAGACATCAAGATATTCCACTGCTAAAGCATACTTATTAAAGTTTGTTTTATTATCTGGGCAACATTTAAAACCATTTTCATTCTACCAGACATGCAAATAACATATTTTGTATGCTTCTGAGGTTAAAAAATTGCTGACTGGAGTCCACTGGTTGGTGAAATAATTTGTTTTACAGTGTATTAAGCACCAAACACTTTGGCTGTAATAGCAATTGTAAAGCATAGGACCCTATTACACCAAGGTGAATATTTAGTTGATGGCATAATGAAAATATTATACATTCTGAGAACTGGCATAGACTAGATGTGATGAACAGCCAGTATTTTTGTTATAATGAAATATGAAATACAATATGTGTTTAGCATGCTCGGTTCTATTAATGTTTAGAGAGTGGTTATGTGGAGAATGACTGGCTAGCTGCAGCATCTGATTTGCCCATCCATCTCCTCACATTAATCTCAGCATGGCTGGCAAATGTATGTATATATGTATTTATTTATTTAATGAGATACAGCATGGAACAGGCCATTCTGGTAGTTTGAGCCACACCTCCCAGCAATGGCCAATTTAACCCTAGTCTAATCACACAGCAATTTACAACGATCAATTAACTTACTAACCAGTGCACCTTTGGACTGTGCAAGGAAACCGGAGCACCCAGAGAAAACCCACATATCCCTCGGGACTCCTTATAAATGACCATAGACCATAAGGCATAGGAGCAGAATCAGGCCATTTGGCCCATCGTGTTTGCTGTGCCATTCTATCATGACATCCAAACTGAATTCCAAACTCTGACGCCCAAAGCTGTAATAGCATTGCACTAAGTACTGCACTACCGTGGCACACACCTTGTAGTCATACACTGTAATATGGTTTCATTCATTCGAATGGGTCATCATCCAGGAATGAAATGTAATTTCATAGAAACATAGAAAACCTACAGCACAATACAGGCCCTTCAGCCCACAAAGCTGTGCCAAACATGTCTTTACCTGAGAAATTACCTAGGGTTACCTGTAGCCCTCTATTTTTCTGAGCTCCATTTACCTGTCCAGGAGTCTCTTAAAAGACCCTATCATTTCCACCTCCACCACTGGCAGCCCATTCCACGCACTCAGCACTCTCTGTGTAAAAAACTTACACTTGGTATCTCCTCTGTTCCTGCTTCCAAGCACCTTAAAACTGTTCCCTCTCGTGCTAGCCATTTCAGCCCTGGGAAAAAGCCTCTGACTATCCACACGATCAACGCAATTTTATTTTCATAATCTTCTTAATCATAACTACTTAATTTCTGGCACTTAAAGGTGTTTTTATGTTGTCTGTTTTTTAATTGTTGGAAGCCATTTGAAAAGCTTTAAATCTCTCTGATCATCACAGGAATTTGAAAAGAGTTTCATGACCTCTAACAGCTTCAAGGGCAGTCATGACAATGCTGCTCCTCTGTTTCAACCATTGTTTCCTCTTAATTGTATTTTGTGTCTTGTCTGAGCACTGCCTTTTCTGATATTAAAGGGAGTCCACTCCTCAAAAAATGACACGAGCTGCAGGGAAGTGCTAAGAAGGTCTGAGGCAGAATGCTGATGTAATTGCCTCCATGTTATCCATGAAATGAAAAAGAAACCCAGAAACATTGATTGAGCCTCGCATAAAATAGTTTTTGTGAAAAGTTATACAAGCAGAAAGTACTGTAAATGATCAGTGGATCAGGCAGTGGCAGTGTAAAGGAAACGTGTTAAGCTCAACTGTTTCCTTCCCCATGGATGTTGCCCGACCTGCTGAGTGTTTCCTGCATTGTCTGTATTTATGTCAGATTCCCAGGATCTGCATTTTTCATTAAATATTGTCTTAGTTTCTTATTTTTAAGTGGTAGGTGGTACAAGTAAAGTGGTGAATCGATATTAATGAATAAAGATTCCAATAACAATTGTACCAGCCTTTAACCCAAGAGAGTGATGCTACTATTTTCTATCTGCACAGACTCCTTGTCAAACAATCTAAGTGTGTCTCATTCTGTACACAGTATATCTATTCTCAGTCAGTGCGAGACTGATTAGGTAATGAGTATTTTGCAAATATTGCTCGATGTAATTGCATGGGAATATACCTATCAATTGCATGATTAAGGAAATAGAGGGCTTATGCCTACAACATATTTGAGTAAATGTTGCGGAGAGACGTGTGAATCCAAATGCAGGACACTGACGTGGAGATAGAGTTAGGATGCAGACGAGGGTGTGAGCGTGGCTCGAGCTGAACAGCAGACAGGAGGGTGAACGGAAAAGCAGGAGGCAGACAAGACTTATCTTGATACAGGGCGTTGCTGGAGCTGAACGACAAATGGAAAAGCAAATGGCAGGCAGAACTTATCTTGACACGGAGAGACAGAGTTACACAGGTAAATCTTGGAACTGAAGTAAAACTTAGAATACACAAACCTAAGCAGCCGGGAACGTGAATTACCACACTGGCTAAAACAACGATCTGGCGATGAGTGGATGCAAAGCCGGGGTATTTATGCTTCTGGTTTAGATGAGAATCGGGTGTGTCGCAATCAAAGGGAATTAGCAGAATATGGGAAATTAACGGTCGGGATCGTGACAGTAAACCCCCCCCCCCCCCACTCAACGGGAGCCTCCAGGCGAACCACCAGGCTTGCCTGGGATTGTCACAATGGAAATCTCGGATGAGGGAGGGGTCTAAGATGAAGGAGCGGGGGATCCAGGACTGTATACCTCCCAATCGACAAGGTGCTGGAGACCCCTGCCTCAGTGGCACACATCCAGTATTCGCTGGATGGTGTACGCTGGGTAATTGTCAACAATCTGGGCGGGTGGAGGAGGTTCAGCAGGAGGGCACAAAGGGCTGACAAACACAGGTTTCAGTTGGGAGACGTGGAACATGGGATGAATGCGCATGGATCTGGGTAGTTCGAATTTGACCAGCAAGGGGTTGATGATGCTCTCGATTTCAAATGGTCTGATGTGATGAGTTTCTTGGATTCAGTTTTGAGGGGGATGTCTCTTGAAGAAAGCCAAACCTTCTGACCAGGCTGATAGTTGGGCGCTGGAATCCAGTGGCGATCGACGATACTCCGGTTGTGGTCAGCGGAGTGGAGCAGGGCCGAGCGTGAATCCTTCCAGACCTTACGGCACCGGCAGAGATGGGTCTGACCTGATGTCGTCTTCGTGGGCAGGAAACAGAGGGGGTTGATAGCCTAGGGAACATTCGAAAGGGGACATACCGGTGGCGGCGCTGACCAGGGAGTTGTGGGCATACTCCACCTGAGTGAGATGGGTGCTCCGGGATGACGGGTTACTGGCGGAAATGCAGCGCAGTGCTGCTTCCAAATCCTGGTTTGCTTGCTCCGTCTGACCATTAGTCTGTGGATGGAAACCGGAAGCCAGACTTACTGAAGCTCTGAGGGCTTGACAGAAGGATTTCCAGACTTGGGGACGAATTGGGGCCCCCGGTCAGACACAATGTCAGAGGGGATTCCATGAAGGCGGAAGACATGTTGTACAAGGAGGTCGGCTGTTTCACGGGCTGTAGGGAGTTTGGAAAGGGCTATGAAGTGCCCTTTGGAGAAATGGTCCACCACGGTGAGAACAGCTGTGTTACCATGTGAAGGGGGTAGTCCAGTGACGAAATCCAGAGCAATGTGGGACCAAGGGCGGCCAGGGACAGGTAGGGGATGAAGCTGTCCAGCAGGTGGCCGATGGGAGGCTTTTCCGCGGGCACACACAGAACAGGCAGAGACGAGGGAGCGAGTGTCAGCTTCCATGGTGGGCCACCAGAAATGTCGCTTCGGAAGGGACAGAGTTCGATCAATTACAGGATGGCGGGGGAACTGGGAAATATGCCCCCACTGGAGAACCTGAGACCAGACAGAGTCAGGCACGAAGATGCAATTGGGGAGGTGGGGTCCATTGCTCGGGTCAGGTTAAGTCCGTTGGGCCTCTTTAACTATGGATTTGATCACCCAGGTGAGGGCAGCCACAACACAGGATGGTGGAAGGATGGTATCAGGGTTGTAAAAGGGTCCTCCTCAGAGACGTATTGACGAGAGAGAGCATCTCGTTTCACATTCTTGGACGTGTAGGTGAAGGTTGGATAATGCCAGCTGCAAGGGAGTCATTTACCTACGTCTCCATAGCTTCTCTTTCTGGTTGGGACAGATTGTACAGCTGAATGGTGGGTAGTGAGGCTCCAGGGAGAATGTCAATTGTGCAATCGTAAGGGTGATGTGGAGGCAGAGAAAGGGCCCTTTGCTTGCTAAACACTTCTCCCAGATCGTGATATTCTACGGGAACCATGGACAAGTCAGGGGCCTCAGAGGCAGACGGGGTTGCAGTGACCTCCACTGGGGGAAGAGCTGATTACAGACAAGAGGAATGGCAGAACGTGCTCCAGCTGACCATCTTCCCGGTGGGCCAGTCGATGTGGGGATTATGACGGCTTAACCAGGGGTGGCCCAGAACTATAGGGGCTTGAGGAGAGGAAATTAAATTGAATCGTACCTGTTCCGGAGAGAAGGAGAAGCAGGGGTTCCGTGCAGTGCGTGACTCGGGCCAGGAGTCTACCATCCAGTGCACGGGCGTCCGGGGGGTACACTAAGGCTCACGAGGAATTCTGGCTTGGAAGGCTAAGTTTTCATCCAATAAGTTTCCCTCTGTGCCGGAGTCCACTAGTACTAGCAGAGGCAAGGGCTGTTGGTTGTAACACAGAGTGGCTTGAAGCTGCATCCGGGTACGGAAGGGAATGTTGCCTGGCTCACCAGGGTCCCCACAGCTACTGGTGAGCCCCCCCTTTTTGGCCAAAGGGGCCGCAGTATAAACACTCACCTGCTCTCATTCTCCGGAGTCGTTCAGCTGGAGAAAGGCGGTTCCGTCCCAGCTGCATGGAAGCCGTCCCGGGGCAATGGGAGCTGAATATTCGGCAACTCTGCTGGAGCCCTGGCGGAGAATGAGTAGGCGCTTGGCGGCGTCTTTACCCTGGACTGGGTGGTCGAAGACCTTTCTCATCTCCGCAGTGAAGCTGACGAATGAGGAGCAGATATCGGGTTGGTTGTCCCAAACTGCTGTGGCCTGCGCTAATGTGCTTCCCCCTTAGCAGCCCCATGACATAAGCAACTTTAGACTTATCTGTGGAGTAGGTCGACGGCTACTGTTCAAACATCAGGGAGCACAGAAGGAGGAAACCTGGACACTTCCCCAGATCTCCAGTGTAGTGCTCCGGATCAGGGATGTGAGGCTCTCTGGGCGGGGGTGTTGGTGACCCATGGGGGGATGCCACTACAGGCTGTCTGGGCTGGCTAGGCTGGGGTCCAGGTGTGGGTCGAGTGAAATGAGTGGAGACATGCTCCACCTGATTTCCGATCTGGGTGACGTGAACAGACAGGGAGTGGAGATTCTCCATGACCTCCCAGAGGAGTTGGTTGTGCTGACCCATTAGGGAACCCTGGCTGGCGAGGGCTTGTTGGATGGTGTTTGTGTCCGCTGGGTCCATGTTGGTCAGATCATTTTGTTGTGGAGAAATGGGCGAATGCAAACGCAGGACACTGGCATAGAGATAGATTTAGGATGCAGATGAAGGCGTGAGCGTGGCTGGAGCTGAACGGCAAATGGAAAGGCAAATGGCAGACAATACTTATCTTGACATGGAGAGACAGAATTACACAGGTAAACCTCGGAAATGAAGTAAAACTTAGAATACACAATCCTAAGTGGCCAGGAACGTGAATTACCACACTGGCTAAAACAACAATCTGGCGATGAGTGGATGCAAAGCCGAGATACTTATGCTGCAGGTTTAGATGAGAATCAGGTGTGCTGCAGTCAAAGGGAATTAGGAGAATATGGGAAATTAACAGTTGGGACGGTTACAATAAAGGCAGTAGTTGGTAACATTTAGAGTGGCTGTGGCATCCAAGCAAAATTGGACAGTAAAAACTGAGGCAATTCAATGTCTTGATGGGTTTACATTCTAAAATGTGCACCTCCCTTAATCTGTGGAAGGCATCTAACATTTCCATCCCTTAACCTCTCTACAGTGTCTACGTCAAATGCCTATATTCCCTCTGGTTCAGCTTATTTTTGTAGATTTCCATATTTGCTGCCACAGAAAAGCCTTTATTTTGGTATTGGTTTGCTCTTTCATCCTTTACATTGTCACTACTCTTTTGTTGATATTCATGCTTTGAGGCCAACATATGTTTTGAAGCATATTTAGCCATGAATGGTGGAGGAGAATCAAACAGATTATTGTTGGCTGATATCCCAAACCCAAGTGATAGCAGTGTTCACCATGTGAATCGAAGCATTTGAAATCAAAATCAACAGAAGTACCAAATCAATGGTCCATCTCAGCTCCCTCCTAAGATCCCAACCATCACAGACTTTTCTTCTTTTTTTCCAGACCTGATGAAGGGTCTCAGCCTGCAATGTTGACTGTTTATTCATTTCCATAGAAGCTGCCTGGCCTGTGGAGTTCCTCCAGCTTTTTGTGTGTGTTGCTTTGGATTTCCAGCATCTGCAGATTTTCTGTTTGTGATTCCATTGCACAGAATGGCAGGGAAATGTGAGGTGAAACCAAGGGAATGTCTAAAATACATGGAATACATATGGCTGATGAGATAAAGTACAATATGGGTCTGGTGTACCAGGACATGTACCAGATAGGAAAAGAAAATAAAGGATGGCTGGTAGGAATGGCTCTGACATGGACAGGAAGAAAGACAATGATAACTGAACTTAGATAAAATCAATGTTAATCCCAGAAGGCCTCAACATAGCCAAATAGAAGAAAATTAGTTGTTCCTTATGATTGTGCTAGGTATTATTACAGCTGAACAGGAGGCATGGGAGTGGAAGTGGGATGTTGAATTTGAATGGTGGGCATTTGGAAGCTCTGGATCATTCATACTCTACAAAACAAAAGAACAGCATTCAACCAGGAGCTGATAAATGTCAGTGAATATTCTACCAAAGAGCCAGGCAATGGCTCCAGCCTACAAGAGATACTAAACACCTAAACACCTTTCATTGATACTCAATAGCATTATCATCATCAAGTCCCTCACCATAAACATTGTTTTAAATATTAATGAAGTAATCCTCATGTGTCTTGAGAGCTTGCTATTGCTTGAATGGACCATGTTTTTTTTTAACAAGGATATGTCAATCAAAATCAGGAATTGACCAGGATGCTGCTCTCCATGTTTAAGTTTCTCTATCCCTTGAAAGAAGATTCATATGCATTATCAAATTCACAGTAAACAACCATAGTGTTTCCTCTGTGGTTGAATATTTTATTGATGCTGTATATAATAACTCTGCCGTACTGAATTACAAAGGTCATTTCCATGTACATACAGCTGACTTCATAGAATGCGTAGGAATAAATTCTTTCCAAGGAGTGCCTCATTTCTACTGCCCACGAGTGGAGAGAATAATATCTATATATGCTGACTATTCTAGATATAATTCCGAGTATAAAAAGAATCTGCTTGGATGTATTAGTTTGACGGGAAAGAAGTGGAAAATACTAGTATTAGTAATAATGTTGTGATAACCATCAACTTTAAAAAGTAGTAGTAACACTTTCGGAACTGGTGGTAACTGCATTAACACAGAAGATTCTCCATGTTAGTTGGCATCTGTTTAATGTTGCTTGGCATAATTAATTAATCAGAAAAAAAGGCAGTGTTAGCTGTAGATCATTGTGGTGATCCAAGTGTAAGTATTTTGCCTCTAGTTGATTTGTTGCTGATATGACACTGCCAACAAAATCAGAACAACTATTTTGCTAAACTACATGATTTATCCCCATCTGTGAAATATTCCAGCTGAGAGAGTTACATGAGAGCACGATAGCTGAAGTTTGGATGGTGATGAAATTCTGGAATTTGCCCTGTTGATTTAGGCTAGATGGCTGCTCCTGACAAGAGCTCTTCACCGTCCTTGACAGCTTGCCTTTATCAACAAGGCCAGAGTAATTGTAATAAACATTTGTCTCTCTGAAGCAGAGACTGGAAAATTTTCAAATTTGTCTTTATCATCAAAGACTTTCTTCCAGATTCTTTGGACAAATGAGGTTAATCATTCCTTCAGATAAATAAAATGCTGCCACAGGAGCCCTGCATATAAAACACTGTGAATGCAGAAATCTTTGCATTTCCAAGCAAATAATGCTTATTTGTCCCTGTATGTTCCTTTATTGATACTTATTTATGATAAAACTAAATTTAAATTCATATGTGGTAGCAGATTGATCAAATAATCCAGAAATCATATTTAATGATTTGATGACATGATCTCTTACCTCATCATGTTGAGGAACCTTAATGCAGTTAACTACGGTAAATGAATTTTAGATTCAGGAGCTAGTGTCAGCAAAGATTTTTTTAAAAGACTCAATTTTGTAACAAAGATCCAATTGATTCTGATGTATCTTTCAGAGACCTCTCTTCAGCTATCCTTCCTGCCATCACCATATGTGACTCCAGACAGACCCACAGCACTTTAATGATATATTTAGATCCTGCTGACCAGGTCTCATTTCAAGAGCAGTTAAAACTGGGTAGTAAAAGCTGGCCTTGCTATAATTTATTTATTCACCTTTTTGGTAGATGACTGGAACTGGCAAGGCCAGCGTTATTCCTGTCAGTGCTACTGATGAGGTGTCATGTTGAAATGCTGCTGTCCTCTAAGAGAAGTACTGTTGGATAGGAGGCTCCAGGGTTTAGAGCCAAAGGTGATGAAAGACAAGTAATGTAATGCTGACTTCTTGTGGTGCACTTGCATGCAATTGTGCTCCCATGGTCCACCTGTTTCTTGGTGATAGAAGTTGCGAGTTTGGGGGGTAACTGTTGGGGTAACCTAGTTGACAACAATGGTGCATTTTGTAGATGGTATACACTGTGCTGTGGTGGTGGAAGCAATAAATCTTTTGGAGATGAATATGCTATCAACTAATTAGACAGCTTTGTCTTCCATTTTGTGAAGCTTTTTGAGAATTAAAAATCAATCAGTTTATTATTACTGACATATGTTGTGAAATGTGTTGTTTTGCAGAAGTAGTACAGTGCACTACTATAAATTATAATAAGAAATTATATATGAATTATTAAATTAGTTCAAATAGAGAGCAAAATAGTGAGGTCGTGTTCATGGATTCATCGTCCAGTCAGAAATCTGATAGCAGCGGGGAAGAAGCTGTTACTCAAACAGTGAGTTTGTGTCTTCAGGATCCTGTGCATCCTCTCTGATGGTAGTAATGAGAAGTGGGCATGTTCTAGGTGGGGAGGGGGCGTGGTCCTCAATGATGGATGCTGCCTTTATGAGGCTTCGCCTTTTGAAGATATCCTCAGCGATGGAAAGGCTAGTACCCATGCTAGAAATGGATGTGTTTACAATTTTCTGCAGCTTTTTTTCCGATCCTGTGCAGTGGCCCTTCCAAACCAGGTGGTGATTCATCCAGTTAGAATGCTCTCCACTGTAAATCTGTAGAAATTTTCTAGAGTAGTGGTGACATACCAAATCTCCTCAGACACTAAATGAAATATAGATACTGGCATGCCTTCTTCATAATTGCATCAATATGTTGGGGCCAGGATAGATCTTCAGAGATGTTGACACCTGAGAACTTGAAACTGCTGGCCCTATCCACTGCTGACCCTTCGACGAGGACTGGTGTGCATTCCATTGACTTCTCTTTCTGAATGTCCACAATCAATTCCTTGGTCTTACTGATGTTGTGCGAAAGATTATTGTTCTGACACCACTCAACCAGCCTATCTGACTCACTCCTACATGCCTTCTTTTCACCACCTGAGAAGTACACACATCCAGCCAAGAGAAAAGCATTCCGACACACTCCTGGTTAATAATTTGCAAATGCTGGAAATGTTTTAGGGTGTCGGGGTGAATCTCTTGCTATAAGAGACACAGACCTGGGTGGTACGTGGTTGGCTGCAAACCTGGACTGAATTTTCTTATTGCGTCGAATCACAGGAGCAAACCAGATGGGAAAGATCAGGTTGTTTATGGTGATGTTCTGGTTAGGTTCTCATTTATTGGAGGAGATCATTCCCTGTCCCTTTTGGCTACAACTATTATTTGCCATTACCAGCTCATTCCATATTTTTGTCAAGGTTCTTCTGCACACAGGCAAGCATAAACTCATTTGCTGAGGAGTTGCGAGTGGAAGTGAATGTGATGCAGTAAGTAAGCAAACTCACTTGACCTTATGATAGAATGAAACACTGGAGGGCGAAGAGCTGAGGTGCTCCCCGAGGAATTCCACCAGTGGTGGAGTGAGTGATGATGGCGCTGAATGGTGACTCCTTTGCTTGCATCTTTGGAAACAGCTCTATTTCCATCTTTAATATCACTATTTTTCCCTTTCAGGGTTCTTTTGAAGACCCTGAACCTGGAGTTACACGCAGACTATGGTTCTTTGCGGAAATGGGACCCAGTCTCCGGGTTTCACAACTGGCCATTGTTCAACTCACCAAGGGCTCGGTCTAAGATTTTGGCTTGCCTTTGGAGGCCTAGGATCTTGGGGCCACAGTCGGTGTCACAGCAGGAGACCCGTGTGTCGTCAGGGAAGTCGGAAGATCTACAGCTTTGTGCCCAGAGATTCAAGATCTTTGGGCACAGTAAAGAGACATGACAAACTTTTAACATTGTAAACCAGCGAGTTGTTTGTTACGTCTCACCACTCACTGTGAAACGGAGACATCACTTTCTTCCTTATTAGGGAGAGAGCGAGCCTGTTGTATGAGGTGACCAATGTCGTCTTTGGGGTAACTGCAAGTCTGTGCCTTTACTGTCGCTTTGCTCATGCTTGAGTACTCGGTGGTGGGTGCCGATACTTTTTTTTTGCCGGTGGGGGAGGGAGGATTGTTGCTTGCTGCTGCTTACGTGCAGGAGGGGGGGGAGCTGGGGAGGACTTTGTGGTTCTAACATTTAACCGTCATTCATTCTTTGGAGCACTCCTCTGTTTTCGTGGATGGTTGCGAAGAAAAAGCATTTCATGATGTATATTGTATACATTTCTCTGACATTAAATGTACCTTTGAATCCTTTGATGTCCAAGGGCCACTCTCAACCAAAATCCATTTCCTTTTGCGGCTATGGCTTTATCTTTTGGAATGTTTTCTGCTTAGTGTCTGTTGACTTCAGTTGTACCAAGGCTCCTCAATGCCTTGCTTGATCAATGTGATCTGGATGTCAAGAGGAATTCTGTCCTTGGGTCCATATTTAAACCAAAGTCTGCCATGAACCTGGAAAGAAAGTGCTGACAAATTCTAAAAAGTGCCATGAGTAAGCAGATTATTGGTGAGTAAGTGCTGCTTATTAACACTCTTGACGAAGACTTCAATTATCTTGTATTGATTAAGAGTAGACCAGGTGGTAATTAGCTGGACTGGTTTTGCGTCACGTAAACGGGATATACCTGAGCTATTTTCCACACTTTTGGATAGATGCCAGTGTTGTAAATATACTGGTGTTGCTTGGTTGAAGACAGAACTATTTTTGAATTCAGGGCATAAATACTAGATCTGGTTCCTTAGACCTTGCTGTCTTTATGTGCTCTCTTGGGTTCTCAACCATTGCTTGATAATAACGGGTGTGATTGGCTTGTCTTAAGGTGGGGGATCACAGGAGAAAACCACAACACTCGTTCAGAGAGGTCAGGTTTGCAGGAAGTGTGCCCAACTGCAGCTCTGTTTAGTTTACATAGATAGATTCACTGAGGAGCATACCAAAGGCAGAATGCGTCAGAGATAGGAGCTTCAGTGAGGTGATAACTCTGAACATTCAGCAGGATGATAGGTAGGTGACTAAAAGGAAGAATGGGCAGGCCGTGCTATTCCCCTCTCTGGCAGGTATACCGCTTTGGATACCATTAGTCAGGGTGGGGAGGGGAAGCAGTAAAAGGAGGTTGAAGGACATGTTCCTGTTTACATCAACTGTACTGAGATCAAGAGAGTGGAGAGCTTCAATTTCCTCGAGTGAACACCAACAATAGCCTGTCCAGGTCCAACCACATAGACACCACAACAGCACCCTTACTTCCTCAGGAAGCTAAAGAATTTTAGCATGTTTCTTTTGACTCTGAAAAATTTTTAACAACATGCCACAGTAAGCACCCTATCTGGATGCATTACAGCTCTGCCAGCGACTGCAAAAAATTGCGAGAGTTGTGTTCACAGCTTAGTACATCGCAAAAACCACCTTCCCTCCACAGACTCTGTCTACACCTCCTTCTGCCTCAGTAAAGCAGCCAGGACAATCAATGCTCCCATCCACTCATCTGGCAGAAGATATGTAAGTCTGAAATCGCTAGCCTCAAGGACAGTTCCAATTTCACTATTATAAGACTATAATAGGATAATATAATAAGACAAAGGTGTAGCCATGGGGACCCTTATGGGTCCCAGCTATGCCTAGTCCATGTTCCAAGCTTATACGGGAATCCGTCCCCTACATTTCCTTCGCTACATCGACAACTGCATTGGCGCTGCCTCATGCACGCATGCTGAGCTCGTTGACTTCATTAACTTTGCCTCCAACTTTCACCCTGCCCTCAAATTTACCTGGTCCATTTCCAACACTTCCCTCCCCTTTCTTGATCTTTCTGTCTCCCTCTCTGGAGATGACTTATCTACTGATATCTACTATAAGCCTACGGACTCTCACAGCTACCTGGACTATTCCTCTTCCCACCCTGTCTCTTGCAAAAATGCAATCCCCTTCTTGCAATTCCTCTGTCTCCACCGCATCTGCTCTCAGGATAAAGCTTTTCATTCCTGGACAAAGGAGATGTCTTCCTTTTTTAAAGAAAAGGGCTTCCCTTCCTCCACCATCAACTCTGCTCTCAAACGCATCTCTCCCATTTCACGCACATCTGTCCTCACCCCATCCACCCGCCACCCCACTCGGGATAGGGTTCCCCTTGTCCTCAGCTACCACCCACCAGCCTCCGGGTCCAACATATAATTTTCAGTAACTTCCGCCACCTCCAACGGGATCCCACTACCAAGCACATCTTTCCCTCCCCCCCCCCTTTTGCTTTCCGCAGGGATCGCTCCCTATGCAACTCCCTTGTCCATCCGTCCCCCCCATCCCTTCCCACCGATCTCCCTCCTGGCACTTATCCTTGTAAACAGAACAAGTGCTATACCTGCCCTTACACTTCCTCCCTCACCACCATTCAGGGCCCCAGACAGTCCTTCCAGGTGAGGCGACACTTCACCTGTGAGTCGGCTGGTGTGGTATACTGCGTCCGGTACTCCCGGTGTGGCCTTTTATACATTGGTGAGACCTGACGCAGACTGGGAGACCGTTTCGTGGAACACCTACGCTTTGTCAGCCAGAGAAAGCAGGATCTCCCAGTGGCCACACATTTTAATTCCACGTCCCATTCCCATTCGGATATGTCTATCCATGGCCTCCTGTACTGTCAAGATGAAGCCTCACTCAGGTTGGAGGAACAACACCTGATATTCCGTCTGGGTAGCCTCCAACCTGATGGCATGAACACTGATTTCTCTAACTTCTGTTAATGCCCCTCCTCCCCTTCTTACCCCATCCCTTATTTATTTATTTATTTATCTATCTATCTATCTATTTATTATCCCCCCTTTTTTCTCTCCTTTTTTCTCTCTCTCTGTCCCTCTCACAATCACTCCTTGCCTGTTCTCCATCTCCCTCTGGTGCTCCCCTTCACCTTTCTTTCTCCCTAGGCCTCCCATCCCATGATCCTTTCCCTTCTCCAGCTCTGTATCCCTTTTGCCAATCACCTTTCCAGCTCTTAGCTTTATCCCTCCCCCTCCTGTCTTCTCCTATCATTTCGGATTTCCCCCTCCCCCTCCCACTTGCAAATTTTTTATTATCTTTTCTTTCAGTTAGTCCTGACGAAGAGTCTCGGCCCAAAACGTCGACAGTGCTTCTCCCTATAGATGCTGCCTGGCCTGCTGCATTCCACCAGCATTTTGTGTGTGTTGTTGCTTGAATTTCCAGCATCTGCAGATTTCCTCGTGTTTGCGATTATAAGACTCTTTACTGTTTCTATAGCACAATAAAACGGACTCTTGGCTTCACATCTAGCTCATTATGTCATTGAATCTCATTGCCTGCTTGTACTGCACTTTCCCAAAACCTGTAACACTTTTTACATTGAGTTTTTGTTTTACCTTGTACTACCTCAGTACACCATTGTGTGAATTGATTCTATGAACAGTATACAAACAGGTTTTTTCACTCTACCTAGGTACATGTGATAATAACAAACCAATTTACTCGTTTACCAATGAGGAACCTCCGTTAACCAAGGGTATTGAAGGTTTGGTCAGGGAAAAGGAGGAAGTGTATGCCAGGTATAGTAAATTGGTATTGAATGATGGTTATGGTAGGAGTTAATTTAATAAAGAAATTAGGAGGTCAAAAAGGGGCCATGAAATTACCTTTGTAAATGGAAATGAGAAGAATCCTAAAACATTTTATAAGTTTATTGGAAGCAAGAGGGTAGCTAAGGAAAGAATGGGTTTCTTTAGGGACCAGAACAGTAATATATGTATGGAGCCAGTGAGTCTGATGAATATTTCTCCTCAGTAATCTCATCCTTTGCTAGGGAGAAGGATATTGAGGTTGGACAGGTAAGTGAGGGATACACTTATATTTTGCCGCATGTCTCTATCAGGAGAAAGGAAACTTTAGAAATATTGGAGCATATTAAGTGAACAAGTCCATAAGGCTTGATGGGATCTATCCCAGGAGAGCAAACAATCAAGGGAGGAGAATGCTGGGGCTTTGATAGAGATGTTTCCATCTTTGGATGAGGTACCAGAAGACTGGAGAATAGGTAATGTTTCCTTATTCAGAATATCTCCCTTCATAGACAGGGTATAAGGGAAAAGAGTGGGACATCATACTATAGCTGTACAAAATAGATCCAAATTGTTAGAACATATTTGGTATATTGTGTACAGTTCTGGTTTACACACTACAGGAAAGATCTGGTCACAATTGACAGATCGCAGAACATATTAACTTGGATGTTGACTGCAATGGAACGCCATGAAAGGAAAGATTAGATTAACTGGGTTTATTCTGGCTGGACTATAGTAAACTGAGGCGTAAACTTATAGAGGCTTATAACATTACGACGGGCACAGGCGGGATAGATAGTCATGGTCCTTTCCATGGATAGGGGAGTTCAAAACAACAAGGCTTAGGTTTCAGGTGAGAGGGAGGAAATTTAAAGGAGCTCCGGGGGATAAATTTTTCAAAGAGAATGCAGTGGTTATTTGCAATAAGCTACCAGAGGAAGTGGTAGAGACAGATGCAACTACAACAGTTAAAAAACATTTGAACAGATACTTAAACAGGAATGTGATTAGATAGACAGCACATGGATGATGAAAAGGCCCATGTCAGTTCAATGATTCTAAAACATGGTTATAATTGCACCAGCCTTGAGAGATTGACAGGGAAGGAGAGACTGAGTCGATAAAACAAGAGGACGTAGATTTCGGATAAGGGGGAACAAATTTAGAATGGATCTGAGGGGGGCCTTTTTCACTTGGAGAATGACAAGTACCTGGGGGGGGATTGGAAGCAGAGTTGTTGACAGCATTTTAAATAACATGACAGTGTTTAGATGAGTACTTGAATCACCTAGGCATGGAAGATTATGGACCAAGTGCTGGAAGATAGGATTAATAACTGATTGGATCCACTGATTTGGTCAGTGTGAAAGTGGTGGGCCAAATGGCCTGTTTCCATCCTATAACTATGATTTTTTACATGTTGGATTATACAATAGTTATACCATTCAACTTGCTAAGTAAAATATAATCCACTTTTTTGCTGGTGGAAGATAAATGAAGTGTTTACTAGTGAAGGTTTTTCCCAGAATGACCAGTGCAACTGATTACATTTGAAAATCTTGCCCATTTTTTAAGTGTCTTCATGGTTCTATTCCATTAGTCTGTCAGAAACTTTTCAAAGAGGGATAAAAAAAGGAAGATTTGGTAAACTGAAACTTTCCAATTGTTGGACACTTTGTCAATGTTCCAATGTTTTAGTAAATTTATCACCGTGTCTTAATTTTCATTTTAGAAAGTTCCATTTGTGAGTCATAGACTCAATAGAGTCATGCATCATGGATCATGCTCTTTAGCCTAGCAAGTACATGCCAAACATCATGAACACATTCACACTAATCCTACACCAATCCCATTCATACCCTTGATTCTACCATTCACCTACGTACAAATATTAATGGCTAATTAGATCACCAATGCCCACATCCCTGGGTTGTGGAAAGAAATTAGACTACTTGGAGGAAATCCAAAAGGCCAGAAGAAATATGAAAACTGCACACAGACACCACTGGAAGTCAGGATTAAACCATGTTCACTGGAACTCGGAGGCTTTACCGTCTGTGTCAATGTGCTGTCTTTGGTGATTTTCTGATAGATTGCAGATAAGGCGCTGAGCTCTGTCCGCAGCAGCTCACTGTTGGTGATGATGGGACTGCAATGCAACACTGAATTCAGTGATATAGATGCTTAGCAGATTTCTGAGACTTCCAACCCAGAAGTGTTTGTCCTGCTGATTGTGGAAAAACTCAAATGTTGTTTTATTCTGGGGTATGCTTTGCCATAAATTTATTGTAGACGTTTCTCCTGCTCTTCACTTTCAGAGTAATCAGCAGAACCTCTGAGCTTTGGACCTCAGGTAATTTTGCCTTTCAATGCCAAGTCAGACATGCCACAATTTCATGTCAAACACAATCCAAAATTGTTTATGCACTGCAAACACATATATTAATACAAAGATTGTGCTATTGACTTTGAGAGTTATGGTTAGCAGGAATGATACAGATTACAAACCCATTTGAAAATAAAAGAGAAGTATATTTCTCTTAATTATGTATGGCAAAATAGATTACATATTAGAAAAACTAATATCTTACCTTAAGTAAAATTCTGAAAAATGATTGTTGCAATATTTAACAATATTTTACAGGTTCTAAAACATCCAGGGAGTTCACATTTTGTACTTTTTTTCATCATTTGGATATTCTTTTCCATTGTTTTTCCCCTGATTATATCACTGCATACAATGCATTATATCCCCAAAAGTATGTCTACAAGGCAGAGGAGAGAAGGTTGAGGATGAGAATTGCATAGGTAGGAAATTCAATTGGGATGATTTTGTAGCTGCTAGAAATACAATTAGATTAACTTAGAAACTATAATAGTAGATCCTGTGTGTCTTTTTTAATTTCAGCTAAGGTGCTGTGATATTTCCATTCCTATCAACCAAACAAAAACAACAGAAACTTATTAATAACATGAAAACCCCCAATAATTTAAGCACAGCTTGGAAATCAAAGCAATTGGTTCAAAAGAATTCTTTATACAGTGCTAGATTTACACAACAGTCATGCTTTTGTATTTTTGATCAATTGTATCTCAGGAGGATTGAAATGACCAGCTTTATGAAGGTGGCCGAACTTTGAACTGGATGACGACAGCCTATATGCCCTTTCCTATTCAACCCATTACACTCAATAAACAGCTGATGTTCATCATGCATGACTGGGTTGGATTTGACACCAGATGCCAAAGTTTTAAAAAGATGTTCCAGCCAATTCCTCGATCTTAAATCCTCTGATTATAACTGCAACAAAATGAAGGCCTTGTGTGATATTAGAGCCTATAATGGATTACAACCTTTGATTTTCCTCAAAGAAAACATTTTACAAGAGTAAATGCATCAATAATTCTCTTATTGTGTCATCCATCTGAAGGTTGAACTGATGCCAGTGCACTTAGGGCTTTACTTTTTGATTACTAGATCCCCAATGTATATTAATTAATCTACAAATATTATGGCTATTTCTGGCAGAATTGTTTTGGAATTTGAATTTTAAGTAATTCAATGGCATTTAGATCATTATAACCTATTGTTGCATTCCCCCATCATAATCAATGCGTGACCATACCCACGCAGAGTGCCATGTTTTGGTGCATTTTAATTAGACATTTAAAGATACCATGAAAATATGAATACAATGAGGGAAATGGCAGTCTTGTTTCAGATTAATTAAAATTAAACTTCACTTTTGTCTCTACAGCATATCAAGATGTAGCAAAATAAGCACTCGGTTCTAATCTAGTTCGAGTTTGGTGTACATTTCAGAAATACTTCTAGTTCCAGTAAATGTGATTGTTGAGGTATGGGAAGGGAACAATGTAGCAATTGTACAATTGGTCATATCCAGTGGTTCAAGCTTCATTTTTATTACAATTTGCTGACTCCACTCCCATAGTTATAAAAAAGATTGGGTTTCCCATCACTAATCAGCTGACTTCTCAGCACTACATCCTGTAAAATGTTCCTTGGTCTGGAATTTGCATAATGAACTTGCTGGGGTCACAATGAAACTTGCTCCCATCCCCCCTCCCCCCAAAGTTGAAGAAAAAAAACACGTCAGGCCACAAAGTTGGGGCGGAAATGATTGGCATTTTCTTTGTTCCTTTTATTTAAGCAACGGTTTGTGTTCGGTTAAGCAAGATTAACAGTAACTGCTCTACGAACTTGAGAGGAAAAGCTTTTTAACTGAGTCTGCCAATTTAGGGTCAACACTGTGATGTACTTCCCTATTTCAGATTTAACTAGTTTAAAGTTGAATTTAGCAAAGAAGTAGACTATCATTAATTTGTAATGGTTTAAGATGAGACTAAGTAACTGCATTAATATCAGATGTAAGGTTGCACTCAATTATTTAAAAGTTTAGTATGTTGGTCTCTGCTGATTTTAGCTGAGACAGCAGTGAAGCTGACATTGAACTGAGTGTCATGGACTCTAAGAGGAAAACCAGACAGGGCTACAGCAAAAGGCAGAGGAATGGAGCTAACTGAATATTTCTTTACAAATGCATGGAGAATTTGACCTCCTCTGCATATAATTCAAATATTCTTATTTATTTATTGAACTCTGGCTTCAACTCCTAAAATCTATCTAAGCTGAATTCCTTTTTCTGCTTGTGTGCTTCAGTGTCACTTGAAGAGTGGAGATTAAACTGGTGGTGATGGGGAGGGATGGTAAACATTACTGGGCTAGACATTAAGCTCACCATCTTAATAATTTGATCAACTCTGACTGCTACAACTTTGTGGGGACCTTGGAGTAATAAAAATGGGTGACAATGGGGGTTTTGGTAATGAGACTGTAGAATCCCTGTGAGTGTTAGTGTTGAAGATAATAAACACAATGAGTGAAGGAATTGAACCATTTTAAGTATCCCTTGCCTGGCTTCTGTCTGAATGATAACCATTCTTATTCCCAAATGCAGGATGCTTCTACTTCAGACACCTGTTGTTCTCCCAAACTTGGGTATATTCCATCTTAGCTTAGCCACTTTATAAAAGATGCACTCTACCTATTCACCTGTGAACCTATTACAGTCACACAGGACACTTGGCCAAATACCTGATGGTTAAACTAAGCAATAAAGGGAAAAAAAGAGGGGAAGTAATCATCACTGATTTAAATTAGGAAATAAAAAGATATGTAGAAATGACCCTCCATTCAAAATGTTAATTATGTTGATAGATAACAGCTTGCTGTAAATAATAAATTGTTGTGATCTATCTTTAATGAACAAGCATGCATACCATGACATATTTAAATTGAGGAGGAGGAGGAAGCCGCCGTTAGTCTCGATAGACCATGGATTTGCACCTTGGAAAGTTTCCAGGGCGCAAGCTTGGGCAAGGGTTTTTTTTATGGAAGACCGGCAGTTGTTCAAGCTGCAAGTCTCCCCTCTCCATGCCACCATTGTTGTCCAAGGGAAGGGCATTAGGACCCATACAGCTTGGCACCGGTGTGGTCACAGAGCAATGTGTGGTTAAGTGCCTTGCTCAAGGAAACACGCAGCCTCAACCAAGGCTTGAACTAGTGACCTTCAGATCACTAGATGAACGCCTTAACCACTTGGCCATGCACCACACATTATTTATTATTTAAATTATTAATCTTGTCAAAGTGTAATTCCAGTCTGTGCACTTTAGAACAAAAACTGGCTTAAATCATTCTCACAATTTTTGAGTAATACAAGTCTCATATTTTCATGCTTTCACAAACAGTGTAAAATGAGCACATCTGTAATTTCTAAAGCTGTATTTTTGCTGAATACTATTGCATTTCAAAGCAGTGTGCTTTGGACATAACCACTCTTATCATTCACTCTATTATTCTTCATCTTGCACTCATAATTAGAATAAAGAATGACATTTAAAAGATTCTTCATCTTTTGTGTAATTTCCTGAAATGCCAGTGTCTTAATAACTGGCTGCATCACCATCTGGTATGGGGAGGGGACTGCTACTGTACTGGACTGTGCAGGTCATAAACTTAGTCAGCCCACCGTAGGCACTAGCCTCCACAGTATCCAGGTCATCTTCAAGGAGCAATGCCTTAAAAAGTTGGCGTCCATCGATAAGGATCCCCACCACCCAGGACTTGCCTTGTTCGCATTGCTACCATCAGGAACGAGATACAGAACCCTAAAGACACACTCAATGGTTCAAGAACAGCTTCTTCCCCTCTGTCATCCGATTTCTGAACGGACTTTGAACATATGAACATTACCTCACTATTTTTTAGCACTGCTTATTTAATTTAGCTAATTAATAAATAAATATTCTGCAATTCACTGTTTTTTCTCTATTATTATGTATTACATTGTACTGCTTCCACAAAGACAAAGAAATTCATGACATATGCCAGTGAACCTTTGACCAGCAACCAATCCGGACATCAGAAGTTTTGAGAGGAGGGTCAATGGCCCGAGTGGAAAGGGGAGCAGCAGGTCACAGCAGCGCAATAGAGCTTTGACCAGCGACCAATCTGTGTTTGGGATTGATTAGCAAGAGCAAATTACAAGAAGGCAGGGGCAAGAACATCGATCATCGTTTGAGTGAATAGGGTCAGAGTGGTGATCTTGAGGCTTCAGTCAGAGAAAGCAAAAAGAAAAGAAAAGCTGAAGGTTATTTTTTTTCTCCTTCCCATCTTTATATCTGCTGAGCTAGGATAGTAGAACTGCAAGGCAGTATAGTGGATTGTTCCTCCTGCAGGATGTGGGAAGGCAGAGAGAACTCCAGAGTCTCCGACGACTGCAAGTGTAAGAAGTGCATCTATCTGCAGCTTCTAACAATCCATATTAAGGAGTTGGAGCTGGAACTGGGTGAACTTTGAATCACTGGGAGGCTGAAGGGGTGATAGGTAGGAAATACAGAGAGTTAGTTACATCCAAGGTGCAGGACACAGGAAACTGGGGACAGACAGG
Organism: Hemitrygon akajei; assembly: GCF_048418815.1. Taxonomy (NCBI): domain Eukaryota; kingdom Metazoa; phylum Chordata; class Chondrichthyes; order Myliobatiformes; family Dasyatidae; genus Hemitrygon; species Hemitrygon akajei. The sequence continues at coordinate 129,670,207 of NC_133134.1, forward strand.
AAGGGGAAAGGGGTTAATGAGGCAGTGCAGAGTACCCCTATATCACTTTAGATATGGTAGCGGGGCGGGGAATGGTGTTCACCTAACAGAGGAAAGTCACAGTGGTCGGTTCTCTGGCACTGAGTCTGGCTCTGTGACTCAGAAGGGATGGGGACAGAGGGAAGGGGATAGAAAAAGGCACATTGTGGTGCTAGGGGGTATGTTAGTTAGAAGAACAGACAGGAGGTTTTGTGGGCAAGAACAAGAAATGAGATTCCTGGATGGTATGTTGCCTCCCGGGTGCCAGGGTCCAGGATATCTCAGACTGAGTCCTCAGCATTCTTATGTGGGAGGGTGAGCAGCCAGCAGTCGTGGTCCATGTAGGTACCAATGACATGGTAGGATAAGTGATGAGGTTCTGCATGGGAAATTCAGGGAGTTTGGTGTTAAGTTAAAGGGCAGTGCCTCCAGGATTGTGATCTCAGGAGTGCTACCCATGTCATGTGCTAGTGAGGTCAGAATTAGGAAGATTATGCAGTTTAATGCATGGCTAAGAAGTTGGTGTAGGAGACAAGGCATAAGATTTTTGAATCATTGGGCTCTCTTCCATGGAAGGTGGGACCTGTACAGTAGGGATGGTTTGCACCTGAACTAGAGGGGTCTAAAATCCTAGTTTGTTAATGCTGCATGGTGAGGTTTAAACTAGAGTTGCAGGGGAATGCGTACCTGAGTCCCAGAACAGTTGCAGATGTTGGTAAGACCTCAGACAAAGTTAGGAATCAAAAGGTTCAGCTTGGTGTGACTAGTGTCCTGAGCTGTGTATACTTCAATGTAAGAAGTATCATAGGAAAGGTGGATGGTAGTGCTGAAGATGAGGTAGTGGGCTGACAAACAGAGGCAATATGAAGTGAGGAGAGGTTGTTGATAGAGCAAAATTGCAGTCAACAGGATGAGTTGCAATTTAAAAGGGGACAAATTCGAAAAGGGTGAAGGTGTTATATTTGAATGCATACAGTATATGGAATAAAGTAAATGAACTTGTAGCACAGTTTCAGACTGGCAGGTATGATGTTGTAGGCATCACTGAATCATGGCTGAAAGAAGATTATATCTGGGATCTTAATGTCCAAACATACACATTGTATCAAAAGGACAGGCAGGAAGGCAAAGGAGGCAGTGTTGCCCTGTTGGTAAAAATTGAAATCAAATCATTAGGTGGAGGTAACATGGGGTTGGGAGGTGTTGAATCATTGTGGATAGAGCTAAGGAACTGCAAAGGTAAAAGTACATCAACGGGAGTTGTATACAGACCCCAAAACAGTTGTAAGGATGTGGTCTGCAAATTATAACGGGAGATAGAAAATGCATGGCAAAGGGGCAATTATACAATAGTCATTGAGATTTCAATATGCAGGAAGATAGGGAAAATCGGGTTGGTGCTCTGGATCCCATCGGGGGAATTTCTAGAATGCCTATAATTTAGATTTTTTGAGCTGCTTGTGACTGAGCCCACTAGGAGATCAGCTATTCTGGATTGGGTGTTGTGTAATGAACCAGAATTGATTAGAGAACTTAAGGTAAATCACCCTTTTGGGCAAGTGATTGTTATATGATCGAATTCAGCCAGAAATTTGAGAAGGAGAAGTTAAAGTCAGATGTATTACAGTGAAGTAAAGGGGATTGCAGAGCCATGGGAGAGGAGTTGGCCAGAATTACTTGGGAAAGAACACCGTTAGGGGTAAAGGCAGAGCAGCAATGGCTGGAATTTTTGGAAGCAATTCAAAGGACATGGTATATACATCCCAAAGAGGAAGAAATTTCCTAAAGAAAAGGTGACTCAACCATGAAAAACAAGAGAAGTCAAAGTCAACAAAACAGCCAAAGAGAGGGCAAAAATTAGAGGGAAGTCAGAAGATTGGGAAGCTTTTAAAAACCAACAGAAGGCAACTAATATAGTCATTAAGAAGATAAAGATGGAATACAAAAGTAAGCTAGCCAATAATATTAAAGAGGAAAGTGTTCAGATACATGAAGTCTTGGCCAGAAACGTTGACTCTTCTCTTTTCCATAGATGCTGCCTGGCCTGTTGAGTTCCTCTAGTACTTTGTGTGTGTTGCTTGGATTTCCAGCATCTGCAGATTTTCTCTTGTTTGTGATGTGATGTTGAGACTTTATAAAGCACAGGTGAGGCCTCACTTGGAGTGTTGTGAGCCCCTTATCTTAGAAAGGATGTGCTGAAGCTGGACAGGGTTCAAAGGAGGTTCACGAAAATGATTCCAGTGTTGGATGGCTTGTCATATGAAGAGGGTTTGATGGCTTTGGGCCTTTACTAAAATTCAGAAGAATGATGGGTGACCTAATTGAAATCTATCAAATGGTGAAAGGCCTTGCCTGGGTGAATGTGGAGAAGATGGTTCCTAAGACCAGAGGACACAGCCTCAGAATAGAGGAGTGTCCTTTTAGAACAGAGATGAGGAGGTATTTCTTTTGCCTGACTAGTGAATCTGTGGAATTCTTTGCCACAGGCAGCTGTGCAGGCAAAGTCTTTATGTCTATTTAAGGCAGAAGTTGATAGATTCTTGATTGTTCAGGGCATGAAAGAATACTGGAAAACAGCTGGAAATTGAGGTTGAGAGGAAAATTGGATCACTCATGATGAAATGATGGAACAGACTCAATGGGCCAAATGGCATAACTCTGCTGCTATATCTTATGGTCCAATGGTCTTTTATTAAACCTGATTCTAATTTTGAGATCTCATGTTGTCCTACATTGCAACACTATTGTTCTGTGCTCTACAATCAATTATCAATCCATCTGGACTGCATTTCACACCCATTGACATCAACGTTCAGACAGAATCAAAGTTTTTACTTGACAGCCCACAATTCCACAATATATTTAGTTGTAAAATAACACTGCAACTTCTGAATATTTCCTAATAGATGAAAAAGTTCTACATAAATGCACCATTAACATGGGTGCAACTCAAGACTGAATGCTTAGCCCCCTGCTCTACTTTCTATGTACATGTGACTCTGTGGCTAAGCACAGCTCCAATGTCATCTTCAAACTCACCGCCAACACCACTGTTGTTGGACGATGTAGTTATGAATCAGATTACTAGAGTAAGATAGAACACTTTGTTGAGTTATGTCACACAACAACTTCTTGCTCATTGTCAATAAAACTAAAGAGCAGACTTTTGACTTGAGGAGGGATAAGAGGGTGAACATCCTACACTGAAGGATCGCAGTAGAGAAAGTCAACATCTCTGGATTTCTGGGTGTTAACTCATTGGCTGACAGGTCCTGGTTCCAGCACATATGTACAATTGCAGGGAAGGCTCACCAACATCTTTACTTTCTTAGGAGTTTAAGGAGCTTTGGCTTGTCAGTGTATACTCTAATAAACTTCTGCAGATGTACTGTGGAAGCGTCATAACTGGTTGTATCATGCTCCTGTATGGCAGGACAATAAGAAGCTGCGGAGAAAAATGGGCTTAACCCAAAACACCATGGACGCATCTCACCCTACCATTGGTACTATCTGCAGGAAGCGCAGCCTCGAGAAGGCAATTTCCATCACCAAAGATCCACCCCCTCCCCCTTTGGGCCATGCCTCTTCTCACAGCTACCATCTGAAGTCCCACTTCACCTTGTTCAAGAACAGCTACTTCCCTTCAGACGCCTGGTTCTGGAGCCAAACACCATGACCCTACTCACTACGGTTTAACAACACTTTGCATGCAATGGACTTCATTTTTATTAATTGCGATAATTATTTTGTTTCCTGTACACATTCTGAATGCTACTAATATGATGCTATGTGCAGTGATTCAGATGCAACTAAGATTTTCATTGCACCTGTACATAAGTGTACTTGTGTATATAATAATTAGACTTTTATTTTGATTTTGACTTTGACTTTAAATAAAGGGGACAGGAGCACATTTGAAAAATAATTAATTATGTCACTGAAAATCAAAACGAAATTACAAGTTGTTCTGATGAGGATTTTGATCTGAAATGTTAACTCTGTTCCTCTTTCCACAGAGGTAATAATAGGTGAAATAGTAAATGAACATTTTGCATTGGGATTCACCAGAGAGAAGGACATGGGGGCTAGTAAGATCAGCGCAAAGCATGCCAGTATTCTTGAGCATGCTGATAGCGAGAAAAAGGGGGTGTTTGATCTTTTGAAAAATCAGTATTACCCCATGGCATAATGTGATCTATCCCAGGTCATTGAAAGAGGTAAGAGAGGAGATTGCTGGGGCCTTGACAGAGAATGTTGCACTTAACCACACATTTCTCTGCAACAACACCGGTGCCAAGCTGTATCAGCCTCTGCTCTTCCCTTGGACAACATCGGTGGCGTGGAGAGGGGAGACCATACAACCCATACAACCCTGTCGGTCTCCCATACAACCCTGCCCAGGCCTGCGCTCTGGAAGCTTTCCAAGGTGCAAATCCATGGTCTCTCGAGACTAACGGATACCTATTTGTTTTCTCTTCTTTAGCCACAGGTGACTGGAGAATGTTTAAGAAGGTCAATAGGACCAAACCAGGAAATTATAGGGTAGTGGAACTTAGAACATAGAACTGTGTAGCACACTACAGACCCTTTGGTCCATGATGTTGTGCTGACTTTTTAACTTTTAACTTTTTAAGATTAATCCAATATTTCCCACTTAGCCCTCCATTCTTTCTTCATCCATGTGCCCAAGTGTCTCTTAAATCTCCCTCTATCGCTTAACAATCCTTACTTCAATGATAGGGAAACTATTGGAGAAGATTCTTAGGAATGGGCTTGCTTGCATCTGAAAGAGTTTGGACTTATCAGGGATGGTCAGCATGACTTCGTGTGGAGGAGATTGAGTTTTTGGAGGAGGTGAGAAAGTTGATTGCTGTGGCAGTGCATGTTGTGTACATGGACTTGTGTAAAGCATCTAACTAGGTCCTTCATAGCAGACTGATCCAAAAGATTAAGACAAATGGGATTCACAGAAACCTGGTACATTGAATTCAAGACTGATTTGACAGTGGTGTAGGGGTGTTATGTTAGTTTTTAATGTAGGGTTTTGACCAGTTTTGTTCTTGAGGGGCCTGTACCTGGACCTCTGTTGTTTGTGAGATATATATATATAAATGACTTAAATGAAAATGTGATGGACTGATCAGTAAGTGTGTAGATATTACAATAATTGGCAAGGTTGTAGATCATGAAGAAGGTTGTCAAAGGAACAGAGGAATATAGATCAATTGGAAATATAGCACTGTGCAATAGTCTGATGCAGATATCTATTTATTTACTTACTCACTTATTTATAGAGTTGGGACACCTTTTGCACAGTACTGTAGTGATTTTATGTATTGTATTGTAGTGCTGCCACAAAAAAACAAATTTCATGACATAAGTGAGGAATGATAAACCTGATTCTGATATGGGTCTCTATTGAGGACTGAAAGTGGAAAGGGGACAGGGAGAGGGGAATCATGGTTGGAAAAGGAGGAGGGAGGAAAGAGGGAGCAGGAAGCACCAGAGAGACATTCTGTAATGATCAATGATCCAATTGTTTGCAATCAAATGATCTTGTCTGGTGTCTGCACCCATTCCACACCACACTCCTGGCACGCATTTTCTGTCACCTGTCCCTCATCCCTCCTGTGTTGCTCCACCCTTACTATTCACAACATCCTTCACTGCTGCCAGATTTGAACACTCACTCTCCGCTCCACATTGACAAATACAGAACTGTGCAAAAGTCTTAGGCACCCTAGCTATTTCTATGTGCCTCAGACCTTTGTACAGTACTGGAGAGATTGCAAATGGAGTTTAATCCAGACAACTGTGAGGTGGTACACTTTGGGAAGTCAAATTTAAAAGGGAAGTATACAGCAAATGATAGGACACTTAGGAACCTCAATCTATGGAGGTATTTGGAGTGGCATGGCAACACAAGTAGAAAGACTGGTAGAGAAAGCACAGAGCATGCTTGCCTTCCACTAACTGAAGTGCTGAGTATAAAAGTTGAGAAGTCATGTTAAGGTTGCATAACACTTTCCCAGATCACATTTGGAGTGTGTGCGTAGCTCTAGTTGACTCATCACAGGAAGGATGTGGGGGCTTTAGAGAGGGTGCAAAAGAAGTTCACAAGGATGTTGACGGGATTAGAGAGTGTTAGTTATCTAGAGAAGTTGGGCAAACTTGGATAGTTTTCTCTGAAGTGTTAGACCTGATAAAAGTATATTAAATTGAATAGGTGGGAAAGAATCTTTTTCCTCTAGGTTGGAAATGTAAAATGGAGAGTGAAAAGATCTAAGGTGAGAGGGGGAATGCTGAGACGAAGCTTGTAAGTTCAAGGTACTGGGAGTGTGTTGCTAGGGTTGGTGATAGGTGCAAATATCATTCAAGATCTATGATGATTTAGACAGGCAGATGAATAGGTAGAGTGCAGGGATATTAGCTATCAATTACAATAAGAAATATATATAAAAGTTAAATAAATTAAGAAGTGCAAAATGAGAGCAAAAACAGAGAAAAAGATGTTGAGTTAGTGGGTTTATTGTCCATTCAGAAATTTGATGATGGGGAGAAGAAACTGTTCCTGAAACGTTGAATGTGTGTCTTCAGTCTCCTGTACCTCCTCCTTGATGATAGCAATGAGAAGAGAATATGTCCTGGGTAATGGCCGTCCTTAATGATGGATGACGCCTTTTTGAGGCATTGTCTTTTGAGAGTGTCCTCAATGCTGGGAAGGCTAGTGCCCATGATGGAGGTGGCTGAGTTTACAACTTTCTACAGCTTTTTCTGATCCAATGCATTGGCCTCTCCATACCAGATGGCAATGCAACCAGTTAGAATGCTTTCCATGGTATATCTGTAGAAATCACCATCTGAAATTCTGCTAAAAACTGTTGTGTCATTGAAAAATTTATAGATGGCATTTGAGCTGTGTAGGTGATATTGTGGCGAAAAGCACAAAAGGCAGTGGGTCCAGACCTTTGTTTAGGTAGGCGTTGATTCTGGCCATGACCAACCACTCAAAGCACTTCATCACAGTAGACATGAGAGCAACTGGGTGATAGAAATTGAGGAAGCTCATCCTTCTTTTTTTGGGCACTGATATAACTGTTGGCGTGTGGCCTAGCAGATAAGGCATCGGTCTAGTGATCAGAAGGTCACTGGGTCAAGCTTCAGCTGAGGCAGCATGTTATGTCCTTGAGCAAGACACTTAACAACACATTGTTCTGCGACAACACTGGTGCCAAGCTGCTTGGGTCCTAGTGCCCTTCCCTTGGACAACATCGGTGGCGTGGAGAGGGGAAGGCTTGCAGCATGGGCAACTGCCGGTCTTCTATACAACCCTGTGCCCAGGAACCTTCTGAAGGCACAAATCCATCATCTCACGAGACTAACGGATGCCTATATTTGAAGCAGGTAGGAGCCTTCAACTACAGTAGTGAAAGATTAAAGATGTTATTGAACATTCTGTCCAGTTGTTTGGCACAGATTTTCAGTGCTCTACCAGGTACACTATTGGGGCTAGTGCCTTGTGAGGGTTCACCATCTTGAAAGGTGTTTGGACATTGGCTCCAAGACAGTGATCACATGGTCACCATTTGCTGAAGGGATTTGCACAGATATAATTTCATTCTCCCTTACAAAGTGTGCATAAAAGGCTCTGAGCTCATCTGGGAGTGAAGCCATTTATCATGTTAGGTTTCACCTGTAGGAAATAATCATTTGTAAAACCTGCCAAAGCTGGTGTGCATCAGATTCTGTCTATAACTTCAATTGGAATTGTTCTATCATTCCTAAAATAGCCTTCTGTAGGTCGTACCTGGGTTTCTTGTATGGTTCTTGATTAATGCTCTTCTATTCCACAGTTCTAGTCCTCAGCAGACTATGAATCTCCTGGTTCATTTGGGTATGTCCAGAATGTTATCGAAGGCACACACATATCCACACAGGTTTTGATGAAGTCTGTGACAGCTGTGATGTATTCAGTCAATTTTGAAGATGAAACCCTGAATATTGTCCAATCCATCGACTCAAAGCTATCCTGTAAACACTCCTCCACCTCCTATGACCATACCTTCTCGATCCTCACGATTGGTGCTGTGGTCTTTAGTCTCTGTTGATACGATGGGAGTAGAAGTACAGCGATTGGATTTTCCAAAGTGTGGTTGTGGGATGTCATGGCTAGTGTTCCTGAAAGTGGTATAACAGTGGCCAAGCATGCTGGCTCCTCTGGTTCCACAGGTGATACTGTGGTGGTAGGTATTTGGAGGCTTCTTCAAGCTGGCCTTGTTGAAGCACTGTTTCATGACTGCCGATCACAGTGCTCATCTCCACAGTGCCTGCCTAACATTGCCCAGAGCAGGAATTACACCGTCACCAAGATTATGGCAGAGAACCGCCTCGGCAGATAAATTAGATTACACTTGACTGCTTGATGTTCCAGATCTGGTGATTAGAATTGAGGCAGAACTGTTATGTCTATGCACCGTGATAAGTTCATCACAAGACATACTCCACCTCCTCTCAGTTGTCCTGTCTTTTTGGGAGATGTTGAAGCCTTCAGGCTACAGCACTGCATCCAAAATCGTGGGGGTGAGCCATGTTTCTACAAAGCAAAGTAAACAGCAGGCCCTTAACATGAAGGTAAGCTTGTCAATAATATAAAAAAGGATAACAAAAGGTTTTTCAGATTTAGAAAGGGTAAAAGGGAGGTGAGAGTAGATATTGGACTACTGGAAAATGACACCGCAAAGGTAGTGATGGGGAGCAGAGAAATGACGAGCAAACTCAGTAAGTATTTTGCATCAGTCTTCACTGTGGAGGACAACAGCAGTATCTCAGAAATTCGAGAATGTTGTGGGGGAGAAATGAATGTAGTTGGTCTTACTAAGGAGAAGGTGCTTGTAACACTGCAAGGACTGAAGGTAGATAAGTCATCTGGACCAGATATACTACACCCAAGGGTTCTGAAAGAGGTAGATGAAGAGATTGTGGAGGCAATAGCAGTGATCGTTCAAGCATCACAAGAATTCATAGGCCAGTTAGCTTGACTTCAGTGGTTAGCAATATGATGTAGCCCATTATTAAGGATGAGGTTTTGGGGTACTTGGAGGCACTTGATTTTTGGTTAGCTGCTAGTGATTAGTGGTGTTCTGCAAGGGTTGCTGGTGGGACCACTTCTTTTCACATTATACATCAATGATTTGGATGATGGAATTGATGGCTTTTTTCCAAGTTTTTAGACAATATGAAGATAGGTGGAGGAGCAGGTAGTGTTGAGGAAGTGGGGCGCTGCAGAAGGACTTAGATTAGGAGAATGGGCAAAGAGGTGACAGAGGGAATATTATGTAGGTAAGTGTATGTTCATGTACTTTGGCAGAAGGAATAAAGGTATAGGTTATTATCTAAATGAGGAGAAAATTCAGAGATGCAAAGCAAATTAGGAGTCCTTGTGTAGGGTTCCATGCAGATTATCTTGTAGATTGAGTTGGTGATAAAGAAGGCAAAAGTAATGTTAGTATTCATTTCAAGATAACTAGAATATAAAAGCAAGGATGTAATGCTAAGGATTTATAAGGCATTGGTCAGACTGCAGTATTGGGAGCAATTTTGGGTCTCTTATTTAAGTAAGGATATGCTGGCATTGGATATGATCCAGAGGAGGTTCACAAGAATGATTCTAGGAATGAAAGAGTTAAAATATGAGAGTGTTTGATGGCTCTGGGACCGTATTTGCTGGAATTTAGAAGAGTGGGGGGAATCTGATTGAAACCTCGCAAATATTTGAAGGACTAAATGCCATGCAGGTGGAGAAGATGTTTCCAGTAGTAAAGGAATCTAGAGTCAGAGTGAACAGCCTCAGAATAGAAGGATGTCCCTTTAGAACAGCGATGAGGAGGAATTTATTTGGTCAGAGAGTGGTGAATCTGTGGAATTCATTGCAACAGACAGCTGGTATATTTAAAACATCTGATATATTTAAAGTGGAGGTTGATAGGTTCTTGATTAGTAAGGGAGTCAAAGGTTATGGGGAGAAGGCGGGAGTACAGAGTTGAGATGAACAATAGATCAACCATGATTGAATGTTGAAGCAGACTTGATAGGCCACATGACCCATCCTTTGTCTTCTGGTCTTCTGGCTGCAATCAATTAGTTCATAACAGGGTGAGGACCTTTAATACATAGTTGTTCATGAGTAAATCTATGGTGATAAATCTCAAAATAACTAGGACCAGCATTTAAACAAATATGGGAATAATTTTGGATTTGGATTTTTTTGTTACATTACCTCCATGAATTTTATTATATAGAAGTCTAATCAGATGAGGTGTTACATCTGCACACTTTCACCTACATCCAAAATTAAAGTTATTATCTTTGTGTTTCTGGATTTTCTCCATTGAAAGGGTGGTTCAATGGTTCCATTTAATATCAGAGAATGTATACAATATACAAGTTGAAATCTTTACTCTCTGGAGACATCCTTGAAACCGAAGGAAACCCCCAAAAAGTGAATGAAAGAAAAGAATTTAAGAACTCCAAAGCCCCTGCCTTCCTCCCACACACAAGCAGCATCAACCCTCCCACTCCACCTCCCCCTCCGTCTACTTATTCTATCATAAGGCATCAGCATCCCCCCACCCACCATGCAAGCAACAGCAAAGTCCCCAAAGACAGCCCATCATCTACAGGACATCCTTTAGCCATTCTCTCTCACTAACAAGGGAGAGACAGATATCGCTCTTTTCACAGTGAGAAGGGAGACAAACTGTCGCAATTTTGATGTAACAGTCACAGTCTGAAGCATTGCTTTTTATTTCGAGTTCCCCAACTTGAGAATCAGCACCAAACTCTTATTCACCATTGAGAGAGGGAGAGATAGCAATCACCCAAGTGCGGAGGCCGCCGACAGCTGCCCCGAGGTTTCGGCTCCCCACGACACTTCAGTTTGTGAAATCAGCACAAATTCAAGTCCACAGGGCCACACCCCAAAGGCATATGACTTCAAGCCACACCTGGACGTATCGAAAACGCAGCCAATCGGTGAGCTCCAAGAAAGGAAACGTGCTGCAACTAAAAAAGCCATAAGAATGGAAAAGATAAAATATGAGGGCAAACTAGCCAATAATATAAAGCAGGATACTGAAAGTCACCTGCGCCAGATGGACTACATCCCAGAGTCCTGAGAGAGGCTGCTGAAGAGATAACAGATGCATTGGTCATGATCTTTCAAGATCACTTGATTCTGCATGGTCCCGGAGGACTGTAAGATTTCAAATGTCACTCCACTCTTTAAGAAGGCAGGAAAAGAAAAGAAAGGAAATTATAGGCCAGTTAACCTTCCCTCAGTGGTTAGGAAAGTGTTGGAGTGCATTACTAAGGATGAGGTTTCAGGGTACTTGGGGACTAATGATAAAATAAGTCAAAGTCAGCATGGTTTCTGTAAAGGGAAATCTTGCCTGACAAATCTGTTAAGAGTTCTCTGAGGAATTAAGAAGCAGGGTGCTCAAAGGAGAGGCAGTGGATGTTGTTTACTTGGAATTTTAGAAGGCATTTGATAAGGTGCCACATATGAAGCTGTTTAACAAGATAAAATCCTATGGCATTACAGGAAAGAGACTGGCATGGACAGAGGAATGGCTGACAGGCAGGAAACAGTGAGTGGAAATAAAGGGTGCCTTTTCTGGTTGGCTGCCAGTGACTAGTGATGTTCTTCAGGGATCAGTATTAGGACAGCTATTTTTCACATTGTTCGTCATTAATTTGGATAATGGAATTGATAGCTTTGTGGCAAGATTTGCAGATTATAGAGAGGTACGTGGAGGGGTAGGTAGTGCTAAGAAAGGAATGCGATTGCTCTAGAACTTAGACAAATTGGAAGAATGGGAAATAAGAGGCAGGTGGAATACGGTGTTGGGAGATGTATGATAATGCATTTTGGTAAAAGGAACAATAGTGTCGACTATTATCTAAATGGGGAGAAGGTTCAAACATCAGAGGGGCAGAAGGACTTAGGAGTCCTCGTGCAAAACTCCCAGAACATTAATTTACAGGTTGAGTCTGTAGTAAAGAAGGGAAATGCAATGTAGGCATTTATTTCAAGGGGAATAGAATATAAAAACAAGGAGATAATGCTGAAGCTTTATAAGACACTAGTCAGGCCACACATGGAATATTGTCAAAACTTTTGGGCCCCATATCTCAGAAAGGATGTGTTGTCATTGGAGAGAGTCCAGAGGAGGTTCATGAAGATGATTCTGGGAATGAAGGGGTTAACACACGAGGAGCGTTTTTCAGCTTTGGGCCTGTACTCACTGTAATTTAGAAGAATGCATGAGGATCTCATTGAAACCTACCGAATGTTGAAAGGACTAGATAAGGTGTATATTGAGAGGATGTTTCCTATTGTGGGGGTATCCAGAACCAGAGGACACAGCCTCAAAATTGAGGGGTGACCATTTAGAGTAGAGATAAGGAGGAATTTTGTTTAGCCAGAGAATAGTGAATCTGTGGAATGCTCTGCCATAGACTGTGGTGGAGACAAAGTCCGTGGGTATATTTAAGGCGGAAGTTGATAGCTTCCTGGTTGGTCAGGGCATCGAAGTTATGGTGAGAAGGTGCATGGGATTGAGTGGGACTGGGATCAGCCATGTAGGGCAGACTCAATAGGCTGAATGGCCTAATTCTGTTCCTATGTCTTATGGACTTATGGTCTAGGGATATGAAACTTTAATTTATGTTTAAGAATTGAGATGAGAAAAACAGAAGGTTTTGGGAGGAGGGGGATTAGCAGATGACTATTATGGTATACATGACAGTTATGCTGTGATGAACTAAATGCGTGCGTGGAAGCCACACTTTCATAATTTGGGAAGTAAGATGAAGCACTTGTGAGTAGTTCAGAGCTGACATAAACAATTCTTAATTTAGAATCAATGCCCAAAGTTTGCGTGACTCATGTGCTATTGCACAAAACCTAAATTGGGACGAGATAAGACCAGGAGGATACAAGAGTGCACATTGCAATAAATATTAGAGAACTTGTCAAATGCATTATTTCACAGTGTAACCTGGAAGTATCTCTAACTACTTAAAGGACCATCCTTCCAACAATCTTTGACAAATTTGAACGGGGGATAATGACTTATTCTTGCAACCTATGCCTACCACGCACGAATATCTAACAAAACATTGATTTAGTAATACACAAAATGCTTGAGAAACTCAGCAGGCCAGGCAGCATCTGGTAAGAAAGTTGCAGGGAGAGAGGGTTTAATGGAAAAATTGTATTTATTTCTATTACCAATTAAGCCATTATAAACGAACAATCAGATAATTTCATATATATTTAACTTATTGTGATTATGATGAACTATTTTTTTTTGCCTTTTCCTTTGGCTACCCATTCCTCTTCCATAATGCATATCATTAACCTGCACTGTAGGTAGCAAGCCACCGCTCCCATCGCTGTCAAGCTCGGCTTCCCTACTTATTCCAAATGCTAATATGGGGCCACATCTAAGATCTTCTGGCTGCAGAGGAACAGAAAGGGAAAAAAATGCACAAAAAGAAAAAACGTTAATGAAATATTGTTGTGTATTTTGCTTATGATGATGGCATCCTTTTAAGTCTTGGTTGCTCAAAATGCAGAAAATTGGACTAAAAGGTTTTCACGTCATAACCATTTACAGGGTGAAATAAATTGCTTATCTTGCCTTTGTAAGAAAGGTGAGAAAACTGAGAAAGCAAAATCAGATTCTATCAAATTTATTGAGTAGGAGATATGGAAAATATATCATGAACTTTCCACAGGTGATTTATTCTGTACTCTTCATAACAGGTGAGGTTCTTGTTCAGGTGGTACTAAGGTTTTAGATCTAAATATTTTGATTTGGGGTAATATTAATACCAAAAAGTCACTGGGTAGAAATTTATCTCCTGATGAATGCACAAAAGATGTGGTGTAGTAACAAGTGTATTGAACCAACAGCAGGAGATATTTGTCTTTGTTTGCAAGGGCTGTACTGGCTACCATTTGCAACTATAATAGACATTTGTTCAATATACTTCAGTGTATAAGTAATATAAATAGTAACTACATTCTCAAAGAGAGAACCAAGAAATAATTTTCTCTCTCCAGCTTATTTGAAGTCCATTTTATCACTACAATCGAGTACTGTCTGGATGTTTAAAAAGAAGTCTGTTGTAAATAGTGGCTGATAACTTTAATGTTTTCTGTATTCTATAGACTCTTGCACTTAAGCTGCGTCTCTCCTCAGACACCGTGTGCAACTTAACAGCTTCTTTATCCATTGTCAGTAATATCTCTCAGCCTTTTTGTATGCTTTCATCGTTCCATACAGAATTGTGGGAAGAAGGAAATCCTCTATCTCGCAGGAGCAACCAATGCAGAAGAGGGGAATGTGCATTCAGCAAATATGAAGAAGCTGTGCGTTGTGACAATGAAGTTTATATTGAATTTTTAACAAGGTTCTGGTGTGTTGGATGGGTTTGGGAGGAATTCGTGACTGTGCTGGTAGGGATGGGTGGGAAATCAATTTGAAGCAGGAATTGTTGAAACCTTGGCCCTAATCCACGTCCTTCTTTGTGAGAATTATTCCCGTAGTGTTTACTTCATGCACTGCATTAGTGCTCCCACCAGGTAACTGACTGAAAGACATGTTAATCTTATAAATCAGCAGTCCTGATGCCATCAGCAATAACAGAAGGCAAACAAAAAAAACAGTACATCTATGATTTGCTTGAGAGTTTGATGTTTCAGAATTCTGATTTAAAAATGTAATAAATGTTGATACTTCCATGCTTTTTGTCACAAATTGTGTCAGTAAGTCCAAACCTCATGGAATCTTATTGCATCTGCTCAAATATGAAGAAGAATAAATCTTCATTACTATCATCTACTGGCTACTGTCAGCTGACATATTAGTGTGCTTCCATGTTGAGCTGATCCTGAACCTCTGCATTTGTGCCTTCAGACTTCTGTATCTCCTACCTGATGGTAACAGTGAGAAAAGGGCATGCCCTGGGTGCTGGAGGTCCTTAATAATGGACGCTGCCTTTCTGAGATGCCACTGAAGCTACTGAATTAACCAATATAGGGATGTAACACCCTGGTTCACATTTTTACTGTTATGCTGCAGGTATTTTATTTTAGCCATTCTGTAAGAGCAGTCTGTTCTGCTTTCAGCCCGTTTGGGTTATTGTTGAAGATAAGGGATATGGAGGAATGTGTGTCATCTAATTAGGGTGGTGGAACTGGGAGGTTTTGTGAGGAACACTAAGGTTGGCCTTCATTTTTTTTTGTTCAGGGAAGATGAAGAGAGAAGACACTGGAGAGAAGGAACTGGTTGTAGTGGACCGTGATTTGATGGAGCAAGGTGCTGGGGTCTCTGAAGATCGGTGAATATGTGTGACTTTTGGAAGTGTTGAGCTCCAACTTGTGCATACTTGACTGTTTAATTATAATGGGCCTTTTTTTGTTTTTTTTTCTTTTTTCTTCTTTGGTAACCCTTTAGTTGAGTTAGATTCATAAATATAATTCCTTTAATTGTACGCAGTGTGCTGTCCGTTATTTCTTGGCACTGAGTTGTACCAGGGAAGCAAATTACACAGCATCCACACAAACTAGGATTTGGAGTGGGAGAGCTGTCTCAGTCTCACAGGTTTGGCAGGATTGGAATGTGTATTCCCTAGGTTTATGCATCCCAGGGTTTCAGGGATAAACCTATTTGGCTTCATACTTGATGAACTAACATCTGTCCCCAACAGATAGACGTAGAAGAGGTGTCTGTGCAGTCCTTTGGCAGACTAAGTCCTGTAGTCAGTCAAGATCTACTTAATTGTAGCACACACAAAATGCTGGAGGAACTCAGCACGTCAGGAAGCATCCATGGAAATGAACAAACAGTAGACTTTTGGGCCGAGACCCTTCTTCAGGACTGCAGAGGAAGGGGGAAGATACCAGAATAAAGAAAGAGGGATAGGGGAAGGAGGATAGCTAGAAGGTGATAGATGAAGCCAGGTGGGTGGGAAAGGTAAAGGGCTGGAGAGGAAGGAATCTGATAGGAGAGGAGAGTGGACCATAGGAGAAAGGGGAGGTGATAGGCAGATGAGAAGTGGTAAAAGGTCAGACTGGGGAATAGAAGAAGAGGGGAAGGAAAATAAATTTTTTTTCCAGAAGGTAAGATCAATATTCACGATATCCAGATGAAATATAAGGTGTTGCTTCTTCCTCTGAGGGTGGTCTCATCATAGCACAAGAGGAGGCTACGGACTGACGTCGGAACAAGAATGGGAATCGGAATGAAAACGTTTGGCCAGTGGAAAGTTCCACTTTTGGCAGATGGAGTGGAGGTGCTTGACAAAGATGGAGTGGAGGTGCTCTCCCAATTTACGACAGGACTCACCAGTGTAAAGGAGGCTGCATCGGAAGCATCGGATACAATGTGACCCCAGCTGATTTGCAGCTGAAGTGTTGCCTCACCTGGAAGGGCTGTTTGGATCCCTGAATGGAGGGGAGGGAGGAGGTGAATGGGCAGGTGCAGTCCTTTGGCTGCTTGCAGGAATAAGTGCCTGGAGAGAGATTAGTTGAGAGGGGCAACCATTTGACTCATTATATCTGCACCAGTTCTCTAACAGACAAGCCTCAATTTCCACACTTTTGGTCCTTTCTCTGTTGCATTGCAATTTTTTCCTCAGTAAGGGTATGCTGGGAAGTACAACACTCATATCTAAAAAGGAAGAGCCCCACTTGCATACTAAACAGCAAGAACACCATGCACTTGATAGTGGCTGTAACTACAAAATGAACTGATGTTAGTTGATCAGGTTATTCCTAGGACATTCCAAATCTGTCATCTAAAAAGGACATGGGATGAGTTTCAAGAAGGCAGCTCATCACCACTGTCTTTAGAGCAATGCTGCCTTATCAGTGATGCTCACATTCCTACAAATGTAGCTTTAAAAATGCATTATGAATGACTAGGAAATCTATACTGTTCAAATGTTCATACAAAAATTTCATAGAAGTTCAAATATAATTAACAGGAACAGTTCTATCTATATTTTTTTTAAGGTCAATTGATACATTGAGTAATACTCAATGGACATTGTTCCCTTTATACATCCTGTAGGTTATTTTTAAATTATCCAGAATACAAAGAGACTGCAGTCTTATTTTAAAAGAAGAAGTAAGGCAGATTTTTAACATTAATCTGGGGTAAAGAAATGTGATCTGTTGAATAGCCATTTCTGGATTAGGTTAGGAAGGATATATAAAAAAACAGAGATGATGCAATATCTCATTTCTCTTTGTCCTCGTGTTCTCTTTCTGTACGATATAGGAAGCTGGTTCTTTAAAGTAAACATCAAATAATGTCTTTGATGAGATACTAAAATTAAATTGGTTTTCAAATCAGTTAGAGAAAACAAGATTTAGACATGTTTTATGGGAATCTATAGGAATCAAGATCTGTATGTGTAAGGTTCTCGCAATTTACATACGAGCAAATACTTGAAACTGTGCACAAACCATTGCATTCATGAAGCATCCATAGGCCTTTCATGTGTGGATGCATTGGCAGTCCCTGTCAAGTCATAGATTGATTGCTCTGGGCCTAAAGCTTTTGAGAGATACATTAAGCATACCAGGAGTGATTGATAAGTTTGTGGCCTAAGGTAGAAGGAGTCAATTTTAGAAAACCTAGCACATTTATTTTTCAACATAGTCCCCTCCTACATATACACACTTAGTCCAGCTGTTGTGGAGCATATGGATCCTTTCTTTGTAGACGTGGTCCACATGAGGGCTGATTGATAAGTTTGTGGCCTAAGGTAGAAGGAGATGAGTTGTACAGCAGTTCAACTCTTTGAGTGAAAATGCAGAAAGTTTGAAGTTAGTAACTCATCTCTTTCTACATAAGTTCTGGAGGTCCAAGATGCCGACTTCTACAAAGAAAGGATCCATATGCTCCACCATCACTGGACTAAGTGTGTAAATGTAGGAAAAATAAATGTGCTAGGCTTTCTAAAATTGACTCCTTCTACCTCAGACCATGAACTTATCAATCACCCCTTGTACATTAAATACAAGGTATCAATTATGCAATTTAAAATGTTTCACAACATAATTTTCTTATTTAGCAGTGCAACGAAAGGTTAAAGGATAGTGATAGTAGGTTTTTCTAAAAATATTTAAGAAATTCAGCATTATGTTGTATTTTACCGATAGATAATAGTTAAGCTCTATGCCTAGTCTATTGATTATTATTGATCTATATTTCTGCTGGCAATTAAGTTCTAAATTATGCAACACACACAAAATGCTGGAGTTAGTCAGCAAGTCAGGTAGCATCTAAGGAAAGAAACAGTCAACATTTTCCTTCTGAAACAATGACCCTTTTCTCTTTCCTCTAAGTGGCCTTACCTGCTGAGTATTTCCAGCGTTATCTGTTTTTGTTTTAGGAGACTTGATGTATTACTTAATATTAGAGAGCATGGTAATAGACCTCAATTAAATTATTTACCAAATATCCCTCACAAATTTTCACACCCTCTGCCATCACTAAATTTGAAATCAGATGTAGTGATCAAAGGTCCTTCTCTCCCACACTTCATAAGTTGGGTGTGTCTTTAGCCTTGTGATGTCTTGAAACGGAAATGCAGATTTTCAACTCTGCTCAAGTAGAATGTACTCTGTGTGTACTTAATCTGATTTACATCTCGGCGGAAGCAAGGAGGAGTGGTCAGAAACAATATAAAGAATTCAGTTGTGAACCTGACTAGTAGTTTCATGCTTTATGAATCATTTCACATGACATTAACATACCTAGTAGTGGATAACATCTCTGTTACATTAGCAATTACCTACTCCAGATTAAGCTGATAAGTTTTAGCGTTTGCAGAGAGCTGCCTTGTCTTCATATTATTTCTTTCAATCTTTGTTGTAATTGGGGTATTTGAGTCAAATGGAACAAAACTGAAGAATACCTGCAGGTTAACATATAATTTGTCCTCTATCTCAAGTGATACGGCTGTAGGCAAAAATGACTCACCTGAACAGGAGCTACATTGAAAAGGGGCTCACACGAAATTATAGCACACGACTTGACTAAACATGCCTCTCTCACACTTTTATGTAGTTTGTCAAAACACACCCCTACCTAAGTTGTTTTAGCTAATCTGATCAGCTATGTGCTGATGTGTAACATAATACATTGACCTTTATATATATTCTCAGTACAGAATGAGGGGTACTTTTAAAGGGTACGATCAACTCAAATCAATGAATGTAATATATTAACATATACAGATATTATTTTAACATGTGAATTCAAAAATCTGCCACCATTTTTTTCCACTACACTTGAAAGATGTCAAAAAATAGCCATTATGAGTGGAACACAACAAAAACTATATTATGTATTTTTGAAGTACAATTTGATTTTCATTGCTTCTGGATGAACTTAAAAGGGCACCTGTAAAATAACAGGGGATTGTGTTCCAAGTTCCGCATTTCTTTTGATGACATTGAGATATGGGATGGAAACACCTTGGAACATTATATTCCAGAGAAAGATTCAGGTTTAGAACTGGGTGGGAAGTCAGCAATTAATACATGAAGGGGCAAAACTACTGATCTTGTGTTTGATCTTGTGTGGATTAATCTCAGCAGGGCATTATTCAGCATATCAAGAACAAAGGTAAGAGGAGCATTATCACAAAACATTCAGCAATGAGTGACATAAGCCCATTTGAAGAAGTAGACTTTAAGGATAGAAAGAATCTTTTTCCTTCAGGAAATATATATAGGTGTTAAGCTTTAGGATGGAAATCCCAAATCTCAAAGCTAAAGATGCACCTACCATTTGGTGGCATGATCAAACTCAGAGATAATCAAATCAGGATTGAAGAAGTTGAGGGTTGAAGGGCTGAAAGAGATCACAAAGATAGTAGTGGAGGGTTGTTTCTCAGACTGGAGGCCCACACCACTAGAAACGCCACAGGGATTAATGTTTGCCCCACTATTATTGGCCATCTACGTACATGGATGACAATGTAACTGGCATTGTTATTAAGTTTGTGAATACCACAAAAACCGTGGTATATTGGATAGTGAACAAGTTGTGATATAAGATAACAACAAAATCTAGAACTACGAGGAAAGTGGGCCAAGAAATGGCAGACAGAGTTTAACTCGAATAAGGGCCAAGTCAAGTATCTTGCTAAGTTAAACTTGGGCAGAATTTACACATTAAAAGGCAAGGCCCTGGCATGTTGATTAACAGAGAGACTGAGTATATATTTTCCTGAAAGTGGTGACACAGGTAAACAAGCTGGCAAATAAGGCATTTGACATGCGTAAGTCATTGGTCAATGTGTTGAGTACAAGAATTGGGCCACTATGTTACAACTGTACGAGACATTGGTGACTCACATACAGTATTGAGTGCATTTATGCTAGTTTAGCCATAGGAAGGATGCCATTAGACTGGAAATGGTTCTGAAAATATTCACAAAAACGTTGTCAAGATTGGGTGGCTTAAGTTATAAGGAAAAGCTTAATAAGTTGGAACTCTTTTACCTAACATAGAAACATAGAAAACTTACAGCACAAAACAGACTCTTCGGCCCACAAAGCTATGCCGAACATGTCCTTATCTTAGAAATTACCTAGGGTTACCCATAGACCTATTTTTCTAAGATCCATGTACCTATCCAGGAGTTTCTTAAAAGACCCTATCATATCTGCCTCCATCACCATCGTCGGCAGCCCATTTCATGCACTCACCACTCTCTGCATAAAAAAACTTACCACTGACATCTCCTCTGTACCTATTTCCAAGCACCTTAAAACTCTGCCCTCTTGTGTTAGCCATTTCAGCCCTGGGAAAAAGCCTCTGACTATCTACACAATCAATGCCTTTCATCATCTTATATATCTCTATCAGGTCACCTCTTATCTTCCGTCACTCCAAGGAGAAAAGGCCGAGTTCACTCAACCTATTCTCATAAGGCATGCTTCTCAATCCAGGCAACATCCTTGTGTCATTCCTGTAGTGAGGCAACCAGATTTGAGCACAATACTCCAAGTGGGGTCTGACCAGGGTCCTATATAGCTGCAACATTATCTCTGTGCTCTTAAAATTAAACCCATGATTGATGAAGGACAATGCACCATATGCCTTCTTAACCACCGAGTCAACCTACGCAGTTGATTTGAGTGTCCTATGGACTTGGTCCCCAAGATCCCTCTGATCCTCCACACTGCCAAGAGTCTTACCATTAATACTATATTCTGTCATCATTTTGACCTATCAAAATGAACCACCTCACACTTATCTGCAAAATGAACCATCTCTCACTTATCTGGGTTGAACCTGGAATGTAAAAGGGTAAGAAATGACTTCACAGAGGTATATAAAATCATAAGGGACAGAGATCAGGTGAATCATGACTGTCTTTTTCCCAGCATCTAAAACTAGAGGACGTAGTTTCAAGATGAGAGGAGAAAGATTAAATGGAGACCTGAAGCACAAAGAGGGTGGTGAGTATATGGAACAAACTACTAGAGGAAATAGTAGAAGCACAAACAATTAGAATGCTTAAAAGACGTTTAAGAGGATGGATAGGAAAGATTTAAGGGATATGGGCTGAATGCTGTCAAGTAGAATTAGGTCAGATTGAAAACTCGCTCAGCATGGACAGATTGGGTCTAAGTGACTGTTTCATGCTGTATGAGTCTATTACCAACAATGGGTGTTAGAGTTAAACACAGCATTAATTTAGTGTACCAAGAGCAGTTGCAATTCAATGCCACCATCATATATCCCTTCCCTATTCCATTTTCCAGGATTTTCTGGTTTAATTTCAGCATTAGAAACATGTTGCTTTTATTAGTTAAAACCACTAAACAAATTGATACCTTTGCAAAAATTAATATTTTGACTTAAGCAGAGATTTTGGATTTTATAGTCAAAATAGAATTAATTCTTTAATTCATATTTGTCACATTATTCTATGTCGATTTCATGTTCATGAAGCAGAAATAAGTTAGAACTTAAACACAAGAGATACTGAAGTTGCTGGAGATATTGTGCAACACATCTCTGAGACTGATGGCAGATCATCCTTCAAGAGGACGAATCCTCGCAAGGCATCAGGCCCCAGTGGTATATCTGGCATGATACTGAAATCCTGTGCTGATTGCTGTTTGGAGTATTCAAGGAGATCTTCAGATTTTCACTGCCAAGTTGGAAGATCCCACCTGCTTCAAAAGTCATCAATTATACCGGTGTCTAAGAAGAGCGGAGTGAACTGCCTCAACAACTACTGTATCTCCCAATAGCACTCACATCTACAACAATGATATACTTTGACAGGTTGCTCCTGGCTCCTGAATGAACTCCTGTGAGAGTAAGGATGTTGACTGGTTGCAATTTGCCCACCCACCACAACAGGTCTACAGCACAGTCTCACCGACTGCCCATTCAGCTTCCGAGCTCCTGGACAACAGCAGTATATATGTCAGTCTGCTGTTTATTGATTACAGCTCGGCATTCAATGCCATCATCTCCTCAATACTAAGCAATAAGATTCAAAACCCAGTCCTCTGTACCTCCCCCTGCAACTGAATCCTTGACTACCTCATCAGGATGTCAAAATCAGTGCAGACTGGTAATAACATCTCCTTCTCACTGATAAAGATACAAGGTTCAAGATTCAAGATTGTTTAATGTCATTTCCACACAAGTGTAAAACAGCCTTACTGCTTGTGGAAGCTCACTGCTTTTTGAGTCTGGTGGTCCTGGTGTGGATGTTACATAGCCTCCTTCCTGATGGAAGTGATACAAACAGCCTATAAGCAGGGTGGGTGGGATCTTTCATGATGTTACTGGCCCCCTTCCAGCACCTTTCT
This sequence comes from Hemitrygon akajei, assembly GCF_048418815.1. NCBI lineage: Eukaryota > Metazoa > Chordata > Chondrichthyes > Myliobatiformes > Dasyatidae > Hemitrygon > Hemitrygon akajei. The sequence continues at coordinate 129,693,149 of NC_133134.1, forward strand.
GTATATATGTCCTTGATGGTAGGGAGGCTGGTTGTCTCTGGTCAACAGGTCAACACTGGCATACCTCAAGGATGTATATTTAGCTCACTCCTCTACTCTTTCTACACCCATGTATGTGTGACTAGGCACAATTCAAATGCCATCTATAAATTTACCAATGATGCCACTATTGTTGGCAGAATCTCAAATGGCTTCAAGGAGGAGTAAAGGGGTGAGACGGATAAGGTAGTTGAGTGGTGTCTCATCAGCAACCTTGCACTCAGCATCTGCAAGAGCAAGAAATTGATTGTGGACTTCAGGAAGGGGAAGTCATGAGAATAAACACCAGTTTTCACTGGGCAATCAGCAGTCGAAAGGGTGCGCAGCTTCACGTTCTTGCAATGTTTATGTTTTGCACTGTATTGCTGCCACACAACAACAAGTTTCATGACACGTTATATTAAATGACTTTAAAAATCATCAAAATGAAACTGGAAAATGAATATATCTATAATCAAGCCTTTTCATGAAGCAGCTGAGGCAATGCAGGCTTTGATGCTTTAGAGAAGCTCATTATGTTTGAAAAATATACCAGGTTTGAGAAAGATGGTGTAGGACCCTGAATAGTAAGACTGCATTAACCAATGAAAACATTGGACAAACTGGCCTCAGCTCCAAACCTAGACAAGTTTATAGTATCATTCATCTGTTGGCTATATTGTGGATTTTTTTTTCATTGAGTAGCTGGATGGTGCCTAAGTTGGTTGAAATTCAGGTCATGTGGCTTTGGTGACAAAATATATATTCATGGTTACATGGTAGTATGTAATTTGTGATTCATAGCCAACATGTTTACAACAGACTCACTTTCAGTGCAGACCAGTGTCAAGCAAGACTATTTCACCACTCCCAACACTTTCCTTAATCTTCCTTGCCACAATGTAACATCTCAATTCCAACAAGCTTCCCAAGCTACAGAAAAAGTGGGATACTCCATTCTAGGATCAAGGCAATTACAACTTCAGTTAGCAGTGATGCTTGCATATAAATATTCATTTTTGACTGATCTGCTAAAGATGTGGGACATGGCCATACACTAAATATCCACAACATAAAGGTTCTTTTACCAATCTACCCAGCACTCTCTTCCCCATTTCACCCATTGCACTCCAATGCCTTCTGACAGTAAAGATCCAGGAAGAGATACTGAGAAATGTAGAGCCCTCTCCACTGTCAATAGTCACCTTTCGGTGAAGGTAGTTGTTGATGATAAAATTCACCATCACCTTCAGTGTCAACAAATCCTTTGGATGTCTAAGGAAAAGAGTTGCACAAACATCTCAAACCTGCCACAAAGTGTATGTTCAGTTGGGTAGTAATAACCTCTGCTTCTAAAACATAGGTTCCATCAACAGTATTTCTGCAAAGTCCTCCATCTCCACAGGCAAAACAAGTCAACCAATGTCAGCGACCTTGCTTAGCATTCCCAGCACTGAAGCTCTAACTATATTCCAACTAGTTCTGGTGGGCAGACCATGTCAGAAGCAGACAATATTCTGAGTTATATTATTGACACAGAATACTAGAAGAACAGAGAAAACCTATCAAGAATGCTCTCAAAGATTCCTTGTAAACATGCAATTTTGGAAATCCTTGGACAATTACAGCTCTAAATGCAGGAAGGCCAATCAAAATAACATTGGCATCCTTCATTCCCATCAAAAAGAGCAAAAGCCCAGCAAAATGTTGGAAATTGTGCACTATCTCCTAAGAGCCACCATACTGAGCTCCTTTTGCACATTTCCTGTAGAGTTTCCAGATCCCATATTGGTCTCAACACCTACCTCAGAACTACAGAACGTTAAGGGACTGCCAAAGAATAAAACAGTTACAAGGCTGGCATCATAAATTAATTCATTGATGATTAAAAATGAATTGAAATAAATGAGGCCCTAACATTGTGACACATAGAAAGAAATGGAAGGTCATGACTATATTTACACCAGAAAAAATATGTACTATTTGCTCTAAATGACACCCAATTCAAAAACGGAAATGCTTGTTTCAGAACAGAACTGGAAGCAGTGCCAGCCAGGTTAAAGCTAAATGGCCAGCTTTACTCAAGAATATAATTTTAGTGTCATGATATCAACAAGCTATAAAGGGCACTTATTCCCATCTTAAAGGTTTAAAATTACATTTGATTTTGAGAGAAGTGAATTATAAATGTGTTTGGCACAATATAGACTTCATTACAGGAAGCTTACCATTATGGTATTTATTGCTCAGGTACTGATAAAATAATTGCTAATAAAATTGTTTAACAAGAACACCTCCTTTTGCCTTCAAGGTATAGGCAGATCTGCTGCAGATGACTAAACAATCACATTGCAAAGTATGGGAAACCTCAAATGGGAAGTGGGAAAGAACTGAAATGGTGTAATTTTCATTTTTTTAGTAAAGGGTTTGACATGACTTTACCACAGTCAGACTGGTGCCTTCAGAATTGTACTCCTAATCTGTGAGGTTTTTCTTGGTCCTTTGCTTTGTGATTGGCTTGACAATAACTGATTAGATTCCAGAACTGGATTCTAGAACCTCAGACACTGAGGATGAAGACCAGTGATCCCCGTGGTCAAGGACCTTGGTTGGTGGACACTGAGGACAAAGGACTGGTGACCCATTAGGTTGGCAGATCCAGGGCTGGTGATCCATGCATTGGGCCTTGATCTCTGGACTTCCCAATGACCTTCAGACTCCAATTGACCTTTGACCTTTGAGCTTTGAGCTTTGATTCCAACCTCCAATTGACTTTTCAGCTTCATCCAGACTTCTGATCAACTTTTGGACTGATCTTCAGTATCAATCTAGGACTCCCCAATGACAATAGATGACTACCCTGGATGAGAGCCCAAACTCCAGGCCTTGACCACAAGACTCATCCATGATGGGACTCCAAAAACTATGCCTTGAACGCCAGATTCTTGGTAGTGATCCTTGGCAGGATACTGGGTAGTGTGGAGGAGCAGAGGGATCTGGGGGTACATGTCATCAGATCCCTGAAAGTTGCCTCACAGGTAGATAGGGTAGTTAAGAAAGCTTATGGGGTGTTAACTTTCATAAGTCGAGGGACAGAGCTTAAGAGACGCGATGTAATGATGCAGCTCTATAAAACTCTAGTTAGGCCACACTTGGAGTACTGTGTCCAGTTCTGGTCGCCTCACTATAGGAAGGATGTGGAAGCATTGGAAAGGGTACAGAGGAGATTTACCAGGATGCTGCCTGGATAGAGAGTATGGATTATGATCAGAGATTAAGGGAGCTAGGGCTTTACTCTTTGGAGAGAAGGAGGATGAGAGGAGACATGATAGAGGTGTACATGATATTAAGAAGAATAGATAGAGTGGATAGCTAGTGCCTCTTCCCCAGGGCAACTCTGCTCAGTACAAGAGAACATGGCTTTAAGGTAAGGGGAGGGAAGTTCAAGGAGGATATTAGAGGAAGGTTTTTCACTCAAAGAGTGGTTGGTGCATGGAATGCACTGCCTGAGTCAGTGGTGGAGGCAGATACACTAGTGAAGTCTAAAAGACTACTAGACAGATATATGGAGGAATTTAAGGTTGGGGGTTATACGGGAGGCAGGGTTTGAGGGTCGGCACAACATTGTGAGCCGAACGACCTGTAATGTGCTGTACTATTCTATGTTCTATGTTCTATCCTCTGATTACGGGACATTGAAAACTACACCTGAAACTCAGGTCTCCCCAATGAAGGGAATCCAAATACCTTGCTTGTCTGTGGGCCTGACATTCAATCACACCCACACTTTTGTCACTTAATTCCCCCATAGCCTTGTCCCTAAACCCTAACCTTACCCCTAACTCCCCCTACCCAAACCCTTCTCTATGATCTAATAAAAACTAAAAAAAAAGGTAAGTCAGAGCTGCGACTCCAATAGAGACCACACCTTGGCATCATATTGAAAAGAAATTCAAGGATTATGGAGATTAACAATGATGCTGATTCATAATTTGACTTATTCCTGAACCTAGTGTATGGCAGATAAGGTATGAGGGGCTGATTGGATGACTCTTGCTTTGTTTCTTATGTTCGTTACTTCCTGAGGAGACTGAGGTCCTTTGAGAATGCAGGCCACTCCTCCACATATTCTACAAGTCTGTTGTCACCACTACATCTTCAATGCGAGTGTGTGCTAGGGTAATGGAATCAACATGGGTGATGCCAACAGGCTCAATCATATGATTAGAAAGGCTGGCACTGTTATAGAAGTCAAACTGGACACACTGGAGCCTGTAGTAGAACAAAGAACCCTACGGAAAATCCTGGCAATTCTGGCCAATGTTTCTCACCCTCTGCATGCTGCCTTGGCTAAACGGAGGAGCACTTTTAACAGACTAAGACAGCTGTGCTGCTCCAAAGAGCGATACATGAGGTCATTCTTACTATCGGCTGTTATGCTTTATAGCTGGGGAAGTGTTAGACTATTTGAGGTAACTTAGTTTTTTATTCTTTCTTTCTTGTCTTCTAGTAGTTGTATTTTTGTGTATTTGTATATCTGTGCACTTGTAATGCTACTGTGACACTGTAATTTCTCCTGGGATCAATAAAGTATCTATCTATCTACCTATTTAAAAGTACCATATCAAAGACGGCAGAGAATGCAAGCAGAGGAACCAGGGTAATGTATTGGAATCTTGCAGTGCATTGCTCATGAATTTAGTCAAGGGCATTTCAGTGCTGTGGGAGGTATCAAGAAAGACCAAAAGAGGCATGGTAATGGTTGTGGGTAGTGACAACTTGTTCAAGAACATTGGGGTAGAGAAAAAGAATAGGCATGATGCAGGAGCTTACCAAAACAAAGGGTTGTTTGATTAAAGGAATGATAAGGGCAAGTTTGAATTGGAGGAGAGTCAGAGCTAGGAGTCTATAGTTTCATTTTGGCTGGCTAGCACTATAAACACCATTGAAAGAGAGATTAGGACACAGCATTATTACCTAAGATGTTATACCTGCATTACATACACTAGTCTTACTTTGATTAGCAGATAGAAGATAAGTTTACTCTGATAAAATTTACTCTATTTGGTTTATCTGATAGTAGTGGGATCCACTTGATAAATCTATTCCCATTATTAGAAGGAATGTAAGGAATAGAAAAGAAAAGTTATACATATCAAGAAGATTGTAATCTGAGCAAATAGCCATTTTTGTTAACCACTTTTAATGATAAAGAAAGCATTGTGCAAATAAAAGACAAGCTGGGTGCAATTGGATTCATTAATAAGGCAGAAGGAAACCAAAAGCTTTTGCTAATGGGTTAGGGGTGTGTGGAGGGAATGAATTCGATATGCCTGTCCTGAACTTTAGCAAAGAAGTTTGAAGTCAGTAAAGAGTGATGTGCTCTATAATTGAGCCTGGCTTCAACTCAGGCTGATAAGTGTAACACAATTACTGAAAACCAGATATTCAATATATATTTTGTTATTTATGTTTACATTTTTGCTGAAGTTAATGAAGATGAATTTATGCTCTATTATTTAGTCATAAGGAACAGGGCTAAGAGTGAAGATGCTCTATCATGATGATACTTGTTAGAAAGTTGCACAATTATGATGCAGAGGTAAGGAAAGAATGAGGAAATATGTCTCAGCTGGGTGACGTGATCTGGAGAGGAACTTGATGTTCTTGTTCTCATTGACACGGCATTTGAAACAATTTAATTCTGGTAACTTATGCCAGAGAACATTATGAAAATCACAGCTGAAAATAACACTGTATCCAGTACAGTGGGCCAGTTATTCGGAGAGGCAATCAGCTCCCTTCTTATTGCTGACCAACAGGAATCCATGCAGCAGGTGAATTTAAAGGTGTTAGCAAGAATCTCCCTCTCCAATGCAATAGTTGCCACTATATATTTACAACATGAACATTTACTCATGTATGGGTGTTGGGCTGTTTTGTGTGTATATCGTTTTTTTTAAACCCTGATGCTCTCCAGCTCATTGCAAAGGTGGGTGAAGGGAGTTGTGGGTGAGATTATTTCACTGGAGGCATGTGTAATTGAAGGGACAATAGCAAGACTAAGGGTTGTTAACCAAAACATAGTTGGGAAGGAAAGCTTACTTCATAATTTAGCTACTAGAGCACAGAATGAATACTCTGTACATGTTTAAATAGCATTTAATCCTATCACAATCCATTCCATTAAATTAATTGTACCAGCAAATGATACTATAAATATTTCTATTAGAAACTATACATTTGACTCTATCATTTATTTTTAATCACTGTATTTTTCTCTGTCTAGTTAGAAGACACAATGTGCTATAACATCAGCTACAAACTGGAGCTGCGAATGTGTAGTGACTTGCTTGCCTTTGGGCATTGTATGGAATGGCGCCTAAAGTTCAGCAAACACAGACACTTCCACACCCTGAAAGGGAGTGCTCTAAGAGACTTCGAGACTGCTGCCAAACAGGAAATTAAGTTCAATCTGATCTTGGGAGACAATCAATGATTCATTCATTGTAATATAAGATTTATCAAAATTCGTACTGATTAATGCAAAAATAATTTGGACAGACATTTCTGATATTGGCCTTATCTTTTTCAATGCTATATTTACATTGTACTTCCACTTAATTCATAAATACTTCTACAATTCCTTTAAGATTTAGATGCTGACGATATGAAATACAATTGACGGTGCTTAAATTCTGTTGTTGATATCCCATACTAATAAGAGAGAAGATAGTTCTGAGATGAAATAAAGTCAGTCAGAAATGAGTTAGCCATTCAGATTTCCCTTCCCATTTTATATGTTCTCTTTTATTTGTATAATATGTTATTTTAACTTTATTTTCTATTATATGGTAACCTTTACAAAAAAAGATGGAATGCCAGACTTTCATAAAGTGTACAATATTTTAGTTGAAGATCTGGAGGACACAAACCTTTGAAAGAAAAGTACTATTGCTAAGAGGCACAGACAACTAAATTGTGGCAAATTTACTAACTAGTGTCCATAACAACTGAGAATTTATAATGAAAAAAGACCACAAAGACCATAAGACATAGGAGCAAAGTTAGATCATTTGGCCCATTCAATCATGGATAATCCTTTTTTTCCCCTTCTTAGCCACACTCCCCAGACATCTCCCTGTAAACTTTGATGCCATGTTCAATCAAGAATTGATCTCGCTCTGTCTTAAAAGTACCCAACAACCTGGCCACAGCTGCCTGTGGTAATAAATTCCACAAATTCACCACCCTCTAGCTAAAGGAATTTGTTTGCATTTCTGCTTTAAATGGATGATTCTCTTGCCCTAGATTCTCCCACCATGGGAAACATCCTTTCCACATCTACTCTGTCTAGGCCTTCGAACACTTGAAAGGTTTCACTGAGATCCACCTCATCTTTCTAAATTCCAGTGAGTACAGACTCCAGTGCTATCAAATGTTCCTGGAATCATCCTTGTGAACCTCCTCTGGACCCTCTCCAATGCCAGTACATCTTGTCTTAGATGAGGAGCCCAAAACTGTTCACAATACTCAAGGTGAGGCCTCACCAGTGCCTTATAAAGCCTCAGCAGCACATCCCTGCTCTATATTCGAGATCTCTTGAAATGAATGCAAACATCACTGACTCAACATGCAAGTTAACCTTTGGGGTGTACTGTACAATGACTCAAAGGGCATCAAAGGATATGGTGAGAAGACAGGTGTATGGGGTTGAGTGGGATCCGGGATCAGCCATGATGGAATGACGGAGCAGATTCAATGGGCTGAATGGCCTAATTCTCCCCCTATGTCATATGGTCGTATGGTTTTATGGACTCCCAAGTCCCTTTGCATCTCAGATATTTGAAAATAGTCTGTACATTTATTTCTACTAACAATGTGCATGACAATTCATTTTCCAACATCGTATTTCATTTGCCACTCTCTTGCCCATGCTCCGAATCTGTCTAAGTCCTTCTTGTTCCAACATTGGAGCTTGAAAAACAGAGTAAACTTTAAGGCCAATTAATAAACACCAATATTTTATTGAAGTTTCTACATGAAGATTCTTTTTGCCAATTTTCAGTTGATTTATCTTACCTACATCCACAATGTTTACAAATTACTTGATCTTGTGCTTGATTCAGGTATGTATCACTCAGGATTTAAATTTGCAGGAGCCCCTTGGGTGTTGCAAGTTATGATTTTCAATGGATGCAAAAGGTAAAATATTCAATACCACCTGCACATAAAAGTAAATTGGGAATTTATCACTTCAGAACAAATCTTGTCTGTCTTTAATTCTGTCCAACTTATGTTTATCCTGAACAAACATTTGACTCCAATCCGATGCAATGAATGACAATTTCTCTTTCTGGTATTTTTTTCCCCTCCATATCCCCTCTTCTTCTATTCCACACTCTGGCCTTTTGCCTCTTCTCACTTCCTTCTAGGTCCCCTCTTTCTTCCCTTTCTCCAATGGTCTGTTCTGCTCTCCTATTAGATTCCTTCTTCTCCAGCCCTTTCCCTCCCATTTGGCTTGTCCTATCATCTTCCGGCTAGCCTCCTTCCCCTCCCTGCACCTTTTATTCTGGTATTTTCCCCCTTCCATTTCAGTCCTGAAGAAGGGCCTCAACATAAAACGTCAACTTTTTATTCATTTCCATAAATGCTGCCTTTACTGCTGAGTTCCTCCAGCATTTTGTGTATGTTGCTTTGGACTTTGAGCATCAGCCCACATCCTTGTGTTTAAACTTTTGACTCGTTCCACTTTTTCCAAATCAAAGGAGTAACCATAGGAATTCATATGGGCTGTAACTACCCCTGCCTTTTCCATGACTAAGTGAAGCAGTCTATGTTCCAAACCTATTCCGTCACTGTTTCCCTACCTACGTCCGCTGTATTGATGACAGCATTGGCATTGCCAAGCTGCAGGATCTTGACCTGAAAAGCTGGTGGTCCATTTCCCTTATCAGATACCGTCTGACCCACTGAGGTCCTCCAGCATCTTGTTCCTTCCTCATTAATTTTTCCCAACATGACTAACAGAGATCCCATTTTTAAGAAATCATGTTGAATAATTTAGTTGCAGAAATAAAAAATAAAATCTCCCCTCAAAGTAAGTGCTTTAAAACAAGTGTTCAGTCAAGTACCCCTAGAAACTAAATTAATGTAGGACGCTGGCCAGACCCCACTTGGAGTACTGTGCTCAGTTCTGGTCGCCTCACTAGAGGAAGGATGTGGAAACCATGGAAAGGGTGCAGAGATTTACAAGGATGTTGCCTGGATTGGGGAGCATGCCTTATGAAAATAGGTTGAGTGAACTCAGCCTTTTCTCCTTGGAGCGACGGAGGATGAGAGGTGACCTGATAGAGGTGTATAAGATGATGAGAGGCATTGATCGTGTGGATAGTCAGAGGCTTTTTCCCAGGGCTGAATGGCTGCCACAAGATGACACAGTTCTAAGGTGCTTGGGAGTAGGTACAGAGGAGATGTCAGGGGTAAGTTTTTTACGCAGAGTGGTGAGTGCGTTGAATGGGCTGCTGACAACGGTGATGGAGACGGATACAATAGGGTCTTTTAAGAGACTTTTGGATAGGTCCATGGAGCTTCGAAAAATTGAGGACTATGTGTAACCCCAGTAATTTCTAAGGTAAGGACATGTTCGGTACAACTTTGGCGGCTATGTTTCTACATATGTAAAAATGCTTTGACAGCTTTAAGATGAAGTTCAGCTGAAAAAGACAGAAGATAAAAAACTGGCAGCAGCTGTTGGGGTGTAGCCGGTAAGGCTGGATTCCTGGATTATAAAGTACGCTGTGTCCTCCAACTTCAAGCATGAACTGAAGATGTGAATGAGTATGTGGTTGATGGAACACAACTTATTATGTGGGTAATTAACATCCATAATTTATTCTGTGTATGAGAATGCAACTTCTTATATTCCCTGTCTTGGCCAAGCTGAAAAAAAAATGGGACTTTAAGTTCTATTGTAGAATTGTATATTTCAATGTACTAGGCCTAAGAATTTTATGAAGTATCTAATTGTTAAATGCCATTTGATATTTCCTGTGCAAGGTTGCACAATGGATACGGAATCTGAGCCTTCTGCATGAAAGGTGCATGTGTGTATGAATGTCAAAGCACATGCAATGACACTAATCAATGTAGAATGTTTGAGTGATGAGGCCTGTGCAAATGTTTGACCATGTTGTGAAAGCTCACACTGCTACTGAAGCAGGTGATCAGAGGAAGGCTGGGGCCTCTTCGTTGGTGAGGGGGGAAGGTCTGACTCAGAACTGCAGCCTTGGAGACAAAAGTGTCCTGAAGATGGACTTCTTTTACATTTCATCCCACTGATATCCTTGTGGTCCTTTGAATCTTCCCTTCACCCTCTCCTCTGCTCCACAGGAGATTCACCATTATGCATTCCCCCAGCATACCACCCAGTACTCCCTTTCACTTCTATCCTCTCTCCTTACTCCACCCTGTCTTCCCAACATTCTCTGATCCTTTCTCTTGGTCCATTTTAACATGTTGGTTTCCATTAGTTAGTCACACCTCTCTCTGCCCTTCGTTTGTAATTATGAGAATTTTATATCGATGAATATATATTTATATATACTGTATAAGCTTGGTGTATGGAACAGGGAACCCAACAGTTGAAAATCAGAGTCTAGCACCTTTGCCCAAACTTGATACCAAGCCCCAAAAGTTCCCTTTTACTTTTGCTGTTTCATTTTCTTGAGAAACCTTTTGATCTCTTAGTTCTGTGACACAATATGTTACTAGAGTAACATGTGTTAAATGCTAATTGTAGTACAGTAATATGTGTTAGCTACAATAATGGTGTTGGCTAATGGGTATCACATCATGTAACAACTGACAGTAATTAAATAAGGTTTTGTTAGTAGTAATTCTAGGAACATTATTGATGGCTTGGGAGTTGCATTCTCATAATCCCATCTAATTTTCAATGGAAATTCTTGGTCAGTTTCCCTGAATCTAGTTAAAATATTTTATACTGGAATGTGGATAATAAAGTTTATAATGGCATGAATAATATTTATATACAAAGAAGGAAAAAAATGCATTTTCAAGTTTTTTAGGAAGACATTAAACTCTCTTTTAGAGTCTTGCATGATGAATCTCTCCACAGAAATAATAATAATATAATTGTTTATTGAAACAAGTTCCTCATTTAACAGCATTCTTCTTTTACTTCATGATATGACATTGTATGCCCAAATCTTAATCCAGATTTATTAGATAAGCGACGAAAAACCAATGAGCTGCGCAATATGTTCTCGATTCTTTATTTTCTTTGCTCGCTGGTGTAAAGCAGTGTTTTTCTTTCATTTAGAACTTTGCTGAAAGAACTGGAAGACCCTGCAGCAGATGGTGCTATCCTTGACTCTGGCAAAGTTAATGATGACACTTTTTTTTTAACTTGAGATACCCAGTAAACCACCATACAAATTCCACCCAAAGACAAAGTCAAAGTAAATTTATTAGCAAAGTACGTATATGACACCATATTCTAAAATTGCAGCACAATTAAATTTCAAAGTGCAAAAGAAGACAAACTGTGCGGACACACAGAAAACAAATAATTAATGGACAGATAGATAGATACTGAGAACTTGAGTTGCAGAGTCCTTGAAAGTGAGTCAAAGGTTGTGTTTAACCATATAACAATTACAGCCCAGAAACAGGCCATCTCGGCCCTTCTAGTCCGTGCTGAACACTTACTCTCACCTAGTCCCACCTACCTGCACTCAGTTCACCCATTCCTTTCCTGTCCATATACCTATCCAATTTTCTTTTAAATGACAAAATCGAATCGGCCTCTACAGCTTCTACCAGAGGTTCGTTCCACACAGCTACCACTCTCTGAGTAAAGAAGTTCCCCCTCGTGTTACCCCTAAACTTTTGCCCCCTAACTCTCAACTCATGTCCTCTTGTTTCAATCTCCCCTGCTCTCAATGGAAAAAGCCTATCCACGTCAACTCTATCTATCCCCCTCATAATTTTAAATACTTCTATCATGTCCCCCCTCAACCTTCTACACTCCAAAGAATAAAGACCTAACTTGTTCAACCTTTCCCTGTAACTTAGGTGCTGAAACACAGGTAACATTCTAGTAAATCTCCTCTGTACCCTCTCTGTTTTGGTGACATCTCTCCTATAATTCGGTGAACAGAACTGTACACAATACTCCAAATTTGGCCTCGTCAATGCCTTGTACAATTTTAACATTACACCCCAACTCCTATACTCAATGCTCTGATTTATAAAGGCCAGCATACCAAAAGCTTTCTTCACCACCCTATCCACATGAGATTCCACCTTCAGGGAACTATGCACCATTATTCCTAGATTTAGTGATTAATTCAGTATTGAGGTGAGAGAAGTTATCCACGCTGCTTTAGGAGCCTGATAGTTGAATGGTAATAACTGTTCCTGATCCAAGCATGACTTGGATGGTGCTTTCTTGTGGAGACGCTCGTTGCAGATGTGCTCAACGGTGGGGAGGAATTTTCTGTGATAGATTGAGCCCTTTAATTCTACTTTATAAAATATTGAACAAAATATTGCCTTTACCTCCATTCCTCTTATTTTAAAATCTTCCTTAAACCTGCTTTGCAAATTTTTGACCAGCCATCTTAACATCCAATCTTGCAAAGATCTGTTTTTTTTAATTACAAATTTAAGAAGCATCTTAGGGACTTTTCTACATTCAAAGCAGTATGTTACTGGAACTAGACAGTGTTATGTTTTACAACACCAAAACATAAAACTAATTGAAAGAAAACACGGAGCCACGATAAGTCATGTACATTCTCCCTCTTGCCGTCTGGGAAAAAGCACCGGAGCATTCGGGCTCCCATGACCAGACTATGTAACAGTTTCTTCCCCCAAGCTATCAGACTCCTCAATACCCAGAGCCTGGACTGACACCTTACTGCCCTATTGTCCTGTTTATTATTTATTGTAATACCTTCACTGTTTTGTGCACTTTATACAGTCCTGGGTAGGCCTGTAGTCTAGTGTAGTTTTTTCTGTGTTGTTTTTTACGTAGTTCAGTTTAGTTTTCGTACTGTGTCATGTAACACCATGGTCCTGAAAAAACGTTGTCTTATTTTTGCTATGCACTGTACCAGCAGTTATGGTTGAAATGACAATAAAAGTGACTTGAACTTGAACTTAGTTTACTTTTTAATTTAAGCGAGATGCATGCATATGATGTGGTGGCATATTGACATATGCTATTCATGTACTTTTACATATAACCCACAAATGAATTATGTGAACAAAAAATACAAAATACTTACAATATTACTCAAATATTACAGAAATATTAAATACACTACACTCCTTCCTGCTTAGCTATGAACTCCAACTCAATACAGAATACATCTCAACTTATATACATAGATACACACAGTTGACTACTGTATATAATACAGCAACTATATAGACATCCACAGAGTCAGAAAAACAGTCAGTCAAACGTGGCTTAGGATCAGTAAACAGTTTTGCCTATCACCTGCAAGAATGAGGTCAGAGAATGAGATTGGGGATGTTCTATGAGTTCATTTGACTAATGGAGTGAGGACTTGAGTGAACTTCAGAACATTGCCAAGGAACTGGGATGTTGATGGGTTGAGCACAGTAAATCCAGAAGAATTGAGGCCAGGTGTGACTGAGTTATGAACTGGGTAGCTTAGTGTGAAGCAGCCATATTGAGATTGTAGGGGTGGGAGAGGGAGGGTTGGGTGTGCGATATAAGAGCTGATGTGCAGGATTCAAGTAATGATGCTACCTTTAGCAAACACCAGCCGAAGAGACACTAATGAAAGCTAGTTGATTGGGAATGTCCAGTAATTGTCCCATCACTCAGATGGGAAAAGTCAATATCCAATCACGTTGCCCTGAAATAAAAAGCACTATATGATCAAACATCTAGGCATGGTCTATACATTTAGTGTGGAAAGATAGGAGTTAGGGAAAATGTAGGAGTGGGGTGGAGGTTTGGTCAGGAGAGGTGTGGAAGTAAGAGATAGAAGTATTGGTTTCACCACAGTAGAATTTTTGTTTGATAGGGTGCAAATGAAATATAATTGTCCTGGAACTTTAAAAATATTTACATATATTTTGCAAATATTTTGAAGAAAAGAAAACATAACTCACCAAAACTAGATGGAAGTGGAAAATCTAGATATTGGAGATAATTTTGCAAGGAGGGTTAAAGAACTGCTGTGCAAACAACTATGAAGCTAGAAATAACATATCTTGGCTAATTTTAAACAATTGTTAAGATAAGAAAAATTTTGCCTTTTTGAGAGACTAAGCAGCCTATCACAATGTGACCACAAGGATTGAATTTCTGATGGCAATGCTATTAATATAAATGCGGAGAAATGCAATCTAAATACAGTATCAGAGTTTGTCAGGATGGAGCAGTCTTCAGGCATGCAATATGGAACTGGCATAGTTGAGCATTGAGGACTTCAATAAGACCATAGTATCATGAGGCCTAGGGGCAGAATTAGGCCATCAAGCCAATTGAATCTGCTCTGCCATTCCATCATGGCTGATCCCAAATCCCACTTAACCCCGTACACCTGCCTTCTCACTTTGATGCCCTGACCAATCATTAAACTATCAAGTTTCATTTTAAATATATCCACAGTCTTGGCCTTCACAGCTGGCTGTGGCAGATCATTCCACAGATCAGAAATCAGAATTGGGTTTATTATCACTGGCATGTGACATGAAATTTGTTAACTTAGCAGCAGCAGTACAATGCATATGTAATCTAGAAGAAAAATTCAAAATAAATTAATAATAATAAATAAATAAATTACGGTATACATATATTGAATAGATTAAAAATTCTACTAAAAAACTATATATTAAAAAAAGTGAAGTAATGTCCAAGGGTTCGATGTCCATTTGGGAATCAGATGGCAGAGGTAAAGAAGCTGTTCCTGAATCACTGAGTGTGTGCCTTCAGGCTTCTGTACCTCTTACCTGATGGTAACAGTGAGGAAAGGGATTGCCCTGGGTGCTGGAGGTCCTTAATAATGGATGCTGCCTTTCTGAGACACCACTCCTTGAAGATGTCCTGGGTACTTTGTAGGCTGGTACCCAAGATGGAGCTGCCCAGATTTACAACCCTCTGCAGCTTATTTTGGTCCTGTTTAGTAGCCCCAACCCCCCATACCAGACAGTGATGTAGCCTGTCAGAATGCTCTCCACAGTACATCTATGGAAGTTTTTGAGTGTATTTGTTGACATATCAAATCTCTTCAAACTCCTAATGAAGTATAGCTGCTGTCTTGCCTTCTTTATAACTGCATCGATATGTTAGGACCAGGTTAGATCCTCAGAGATCTTGACACCCAGAAACTTGTAACTTCTCATTCTCTCCATTTCTGACCCCTCTATGAGGATTGTTATGTGTTCCTTCATCTTACCCTTCTGGAAGTGCACAACCAGCTCTTTCATCTTACTGATGTTGAGTGCCATGTTGTTGCTGCGACACCACTCCACTAATTGGCAAGTCTTGCTCCTGTACGCCCTCTCGTCACCACCTGAGATTCGACCAACGATGGTTGTATCATCAGCAAATTTATAGATGGTATTTGAGCTATGCCTAGCCACACAGTCATGTGTATATAAAAAGTAGAGCAGTGGGCACCTCTGAGGTGCACCAGTGTTGATCGTCAGTGAGGAGCAGATGTTATCATCAACCTGCATAGATTGTGATCTTCCGGTTAGGAAGTTGAGGATTCAATTGGAGAGGATCACTTCTCTATGGCTAAAAAAATTCCTCCTTACCTCTGTTCTAAAGGATCACCCCTCAATTTTGAGGCTGTGCCCTCTAGTTCTGGATACCCCCACCATGGGAAACATCCTCTCCACGTCCAACTTAACTGGTCCTTTCAACGTTGGGTAGGTTTCAATGAGATCCTCCAACATTCCTCTCAATTCAACTATCTTTCAGCCCAGAGCTGCCAAACACTCTTCATATGTTAACCCCTGTATTCCTTGAATAATCCTCATGAACCTCCTCTGGACTCTCCCCAATGACAACACATCCCTTCTGAGATATGGGGCACAAAACTGTGAGAATACTCCAAGTGCAGCCTGACTAGTGTCTTATAAAGGCTCAGCATTATCTCTCTGCTTTTATATTCTATTTCTCTTGAAATAAATGCCAATATTGCATTTGCCTTCTTTACCACAGACTCAACCTGTAAATTAATATTCTGAGAGTCTTGCACGAGGATTCCTAAGTCCCTTTGCAACCTTTGTTTCAACTATCTCCCCATTTGGATAACAGTTTGCACTTTTGTTCCTTTTCCCAAAGTGCATTATCATACATTTCCCAACACTGTCTTCCATCTGCCACTTTTTTGCACATTCCTCCAATTTGTCTAAGTCCTTCTGCAATTGTATTGCTTCCTCAGCACTTCCTACCCCTCTACCTGTCTTCGTAACATCTGCAAACTTCCACAAAGCCATCAATTCCATTATCCAAATGATTGACAAACAATGCAAAAAGCAGCGGTCCCAATTCTGACCCCTGCAGAACACCACTAGTCACTGACAGCCAACCAGAAAGGGTCTCCTTTATTCCCACTCACTGCCTCCTGCCTGACAGCCACACCTCTATCCATGCCAGTCTCTTTCCTGTGATGCCATGAAATTTTATCTTGTTAAGCATCCTCATGTGTGGCACCTTAACAAGTGCCTTCTGAAAATCCAAGCAAATGACATCCACTGCCTATCCTTTGTCCACCCTGCCTTGTTACTACCTCGAAGAACTCTAACAGATCTGCCAGGCAAGATTTGACTTTACAGAAACCATGTTTATTTTGACTTACATTATCATTAGTCTCCAAGTACCCCAAATCTTCATCCTTAATAATGGACTTCCAACACTTTCCCAACCACTGAGCTTAGGCTAACTGGCCTATAATTTCCTTTCTTTTGACTTCCCCCCTTCTTAAAGAACAGAGTGACATTTGCAACTTTCCAGTCCTCCGGAACCATGCCAGAATCAGGTGATTCTTGAAAGATCATAATCAATGCCTCTGCAGTCTCTTCAGCAACCTCTTTCTGAACGCTGGGATGTAGTCCATCTGGTCCAGGTGACTTATCCACCTTAAGACCCTTCAGCTTGCATGCACTTTTCCCTTTGTATTAGCAATGGCACGCACTCCTGCTCCCTGACAATAGATGGAAAAGAGGCCCCTGAATGTATGTTTGTGGTCATCTGCTGCTGTAGCCTAACCACTTCAAGGTTCAATGTGATGTGCATTCAGAGACGCTCTACAGCATAGGACTGTTGTAATGTGTGGTTATCTGAGTTACTGTCATCTTCCTGTCAGCTTGAACCAGGCTGGCCATTCTTTTCTGACCTCTCTCATTAATAAGGCATGTTTTCCCACAGGACTGCCTCTCACTGTATGTTGTTTTTTTTTGTTTTTTGCACCATTCTCCGTAATAATAAAATTAATAATTGCAGATAGGTCAATCCATAATAACTGCCTGGATATAATAATATAGGATATACAAGCAAGAGCAACTTATTTAATAGATATAGACATTCCATACACGCATAATTTACAGAAATCCATAAGTGAAAAACACACTTAATGCAACCCTTTCTACGACAGAAGGAGCAAGTGGGACAACACCTGGTTCAGAGTTGGAGACCATTTCCCAGAAACAGAGGGGTTCCTTGTGGCAATACAGGACCAGGTGATTAACACAAAAATTATCAAAAATACTTAATAATTGGCCAACAAATTCAAGACAATAAATGCAGAAAATGACAAGAGAAACCAGACACAATTCAAAACGTTACAAGACCCTGCAGCAGACTTGATGGACCAATTGGCCTAATTCTACTCTTGTATGTGATGGTCTTATGATCTAAATTATATTACAACCGATCTATTATTACAGATAGCACAATGCATGATCAAGATGGCGGTGCGACGCAGCACGCAGCAGCCACTCCAGGAATGAATATCTGTTATCTGTAAGTAGGGGCCATGTACAATCCTGATTTGATGGAGACGGACGTGTGAAGCACAGAGGAACATCTGGTGAAACTTTTGAAATGCCTGTTTCGCTGCCGCTGCTACTGTGCGATCGAGAAATCTCGGGGAGGAAGGCCCCGAATCCTCGGCTTTGCCTGTTGCTTGGCGGCCGGTGCCGGGGTCGAAGCGCTCGGCGGAGATGGTGCTCGGTGCTCGGTGTTGGAGGGCTGATCGGAGGCTCAAAGTTTTCAGACGGACTCAGAGTTGACTGTGGTCGGAGCTCCCTAAGTGCTGTATCAGCAAACTGCGGCATTGGAGGTTCATGGCAGGAAGGGTTTTTCTTCCTTCTACCGTCTGCGTGAAATGATGGGCTGTCGGGACTTTGAGACTTTCTTTTAAACCGTGCCATGGACTGTTCTTTATCAGATTACGGTATTGCTTTGCATTGTTGAAACTATGTGTTATAATTATGTGGTCTTTGTCAGTTAGTCTTTTATCAATTATGGTATTGCCTGCACTGTTGAAACTATATGTTAACTATAACTATATGTAACTATGTGGTTTTGTGTATGTCTTGTAGCTTTAGGTTTGTCTGATGGGTTTGTAGTTCCTTTCTGGGGAACGTGCTAAGACGGTAGTGCGATATCGATACGCAACAGCCTCTCTGGACTCTGGATTGGGGATTACCAAACGTTATGTGGTTTTTCTTGTGTGGTCTGTTTTGTGCTTTTTCGTCATATCATTCCGGAGAACGTTGTCTCATTTTTTTAACTGCATTGTATTTGTGGTTTATAAATGACAATAAACTGAATCTGAATCTGAACTGTCTGGATATAAAATGCTGAATTAAAAGAGGAAATTGAATGACCATGGAACATGAACAAGGTTGTACATTGTCCCGGTATAATATCTACAACTGGCATCATCCCAAATTCACTACACAAGAGCATTAAACACCTAGGCCTGCGCAAGAATATTTATATGAAAATCTCCAGAAAGCCACAATAATAAACACCACTAAAATAGTAAGAAAGTTCCTAGCAATTGAGAAATGAGTTTGTTTGGCTTTGACTCAAGAGGCTGAGACCAAAGAAACAGGTTAGAAGATTTGGGTCCTGACGAAGGGTCTCAGCCCAAAACGTCGACAACGCTTCTCCCTATCGATGCTGCCTGGCCTGCTGTGTTCCACCAGCATTTTGTGTGTGCTGTTGTTAGAAGATTTGGTTTTGGTTGTTCATCGTTCAGTGCAGGCGGGATGGCAGATATAGCAGTGGAATGCTCCTCCTGTAGGATGTGGGAATTCATGGAACCTGATGGTCTCCCTGATGACTACACCTGCAGGAAGCACAGCCAACTCCAGCTCCTGAAAGACTGCATTAAGGAGTTGGAGCTGGAGTTGGATGAGTTAAAGATCATCCAGAAGGCACACCAATTGATAGATACGGCTTTTGAGCTGGTGGTTACACACAGAGTACAGAATTCGGGGAGTAGATGTGTGAAATCCGAGAGAGGTAAAGGGAGAAAGAAGTCAGTGCAGGGTCCCCCTGTGGCCATTCCCCTCAGCAACAGGTATACCCCTTTGGATTCTGCTGAGGGGGATGGCCTATCTGGAAAAGGCAGCAGAGGCCAGACCAATAGCACTGTGGTTGTCTCTGAGCCTCAGCAGGGTAGGGTGAAGTCAAATGGAGCAATAGCCATAGGGGACTCGATTGTTAAGGAGACAGATAGGAGATTCTGTGTCAGCAAAAGAGATGCCAAGATAGTGTGTTGCCTCCTGGGTGTGAGAGTCCAGGATGTCTCTGAGCAGTTGCAGAATATTCTTGAAGGGGAGGGTGAGCAGGCATAGGCAGGAGAGGGGTAGAGGTCCTGCGCAGTAAGTTTAGGGAGTTAGCAAGGAGGCTGAAGACTCGGTGGGGGAGCATTTTGGAGGTAGTGATCACAACTCTGTCTCCTTTACCGTAGCACTGGAGAGGGATAGGAGCTGACAATTTGAGAAAACTTTTAATTGGGGTAGGGAGAAATATGATGCTATTAGGCAGGAACTTGGGAACCCCAGACTACTGTGGGAAGTGAGGGAGGAGATTGCTGAGCCTCTGACGATGATCTTTGCATCATCAATGGGGATGGGAGAAGCACCAGAGGAAAGAAAGTTGCAAAAATTGTCCCCTTGTTCAAGAAAAGGAGTAGAGATAACCCAGGAAATTATAGACCAGTGAGTCTTACATCAGTAGTGGGCAAGTTGTTGGAGAAAATCTTGAGAGGCAGGATTTCTGAGCATTTGGAGAGACAGCATCTGATTAGGGATAGTCAGCATGGCTTTGTTAAACGCAGGTCATGCTTTATGAAACTAATTGAATTATTTGAGGATGTGACAAAACACATTGATGAAGGTCGAGCAGTGGATGGACTCTATATGAATTTCAATAAGGCATTTGATAAGGTTCTCCATGTGAGACTTATTCAGAAAGTGCTGAGGCATTGGATCCCAGGAGACCTTGCTTTGTGGATCCAGAATTTTACCCACAGAAGGGAAAGGGTAGTTGCGGATGGTTTGTATTCTGCATGGAGGTCAGTGCCCAGTAGAGTTCCACCGGGATCTGTCTAGGACTCCTCCTCTTGGTGATGACCTGAATGAGGAAGTAGAAAGGTGGGTTAGTATGTTTGCTGATGACACAAAAGTTGGGGTTTTTTGGATAGTCGGGGGGGGGGTTGTCAGAGGTTACAGCATGACATCAATAGGATGCAGAGTTCAGAGTGGTTCATTTTGGTCTGTAAAATTTGAAAACAGAGTATAGTATTAATGGTAAGAGTCTTGGCAGTGTGGAGGATCAGTGATATCTTGTTGTCTGTGCCCTTGGGACACTCAAAGCTGTTGCACAGGTTGACAGTGTTGTTAAGAAAGCATATGGTGTGTTGGCATTCATCAACTGTGGGACTGTGTTCAAGAGCCATGAGGTAATGTTACAGATATATAAGACCTTAGTTAGATTCCACTTGGAGTACTCTGGTCAGTTCTGGTCACCTCACTACAGGAAGGATGTGGATACTATAGAGAGAGTGCAGAGGAGATTTACGGGGTTTCCTGGATTGGAGAGCATGCTTTATGAGAACAGGTTGAGTGAACTTGGAGCAACAGAGGATGAGAAGTGACCTGATAGAGGTGTATAAGATGATGAGAGGCACTGATCATGTGGATAGCCAGAGGCTTTTTCTCAGGAATGAAATGGCTAACATGAGGGAGCATAGTTTTAAGGTGCTTGGAAGTAGGTACAAGGGTGATGCCAGAGGTTAGTTTTTCACACAGAGAGTGGTGGGTGCATTGAATGCACTGCCAGTGGCGGTGATGAAGGCAGCTATAATAGGATCTTTTAAAAGATTCTTAGATTGGTACATGGAGCTTAGAAAAATAGAGGGCTATGTGGTAGGGAAATTCTAGGCAGTTTCTAGAGTAGGTTACATGGTTGGCCTGTAATGTGCTGTAGATTTCTATGTTTTGATGTTTGTCTAAGTCCATACCTCAGGTTTTATCAGCTCGAGCTAAGAAAAAATAAAAATAATAATAATCACTCCAATGATTTATGTGTCAAAATCCTAGGAGACCAGCTCCAACAATCATTATATGGTCATGGTCACTTAGATCACATTTCTTCCTAT
Source organism: Hemitrygon akajei (assembly GCF_048418815.1). Lineage (NCBI taxonomy): Eukaryota > Metazoa > Chordata > Chondrichthyes > Myliobatiformes > Dasyatidae > Hemitrygon > Hemitrygon akajei. The sequence goes on from NC_133134.1 coordinate 129,714,862, forward strand.
TCTGATGTTTGCTCTGAACAACAACTGAAACTTTTGACCCTGACTACGTGCACTGAGTTGCTGCCACATGATTGGCTGATTAGAAATTTATATTAATGAGCAGCTGTACAGGTGTACCTAATAAAGTGGCCACAAAGTACAGTTGAGTTTCTGACAGCAGGCACCGAAATGTTTGAAGGTGATTTCACTTATCTTCTGGTCCTCACCTCATCATTCTGTTTGAAGATCCAAGGAACTCAAAGAGATTGGATGCATACATTACAGCAGGTTCCCACAAAAGTTGAGATAGCTTGCAAAATTTGCTTACTGTTGCAGCACCTTGATAAAAATCTTTGCCTTTGACTAATGTGCGTGGTTGTTCTGATAACACTTTGATTACCACATGATGAGCCCCCCAGATCTGCTAGAACTTCCGTGTGCTCCTTTTAGTTAGTGGTATTACAATAAAGTTCACATAATTACAAATAATTCATCTATAGCTTGTCTCATATTCTTGTTGGCCGCCAACACTGAGGCACTACACGTGCCTCCAGAACATGTGGGCACAGGTCCTGCAGTCTTCAGGATACTGCCAATACCTGCAACAGCCTGATGTCACTACTAAAACATAGATTTTTGGAAATAACAGCCAAACCTTTGTCTTACAGTCTGTTTGGTGAGAGAAGCATCTTGCAGTCTGCATCCCTCTTCAACTTTCCCCTCATTTGCTTCCCTCTCAGAACCATCCGGCTGCAGGATCCCGCGCCACAGAAATTACTGCTCCCGAAATCCAGCTGGAATATCATCATTAAAGATGTCAGAGACATTAGCTTTATTTGTCACAGGTACACCAAAACATACAGTGATTGGACGCAACACAAGCATTCCCACACAGCTCCAACGAAGAACTTTAAGAAGCCAGTCTCAATAAAAGAGGGGTGCTGTCTAGTGGAGCAGTCATCATGGGGGCAGTCATCATCGGAGTAGCCTGAGTCAGAATAGTAAGGCTTTGGTGAGAACAGGCGGAGGCAAGGTAAGTAGGTGCGTTCATTCCTTATTTCTTATTTTCCCTGAATTAACCGAGAATAGAGGGTATGTCTACAGAGCCAATGTTCTGTTCTGGGTGTCAGATGTGGGATTTCCAGGAGACTCTCAGCCTCCCCAATGGCCACATTTGCGCCAGGTGCATCGAGATGCAGCTTCTTAGAGACTGTGTTAGGGAACTGGAGCTGCAGTTCGATGACCTTTGGCTTGTTAGGGAAAGTGAAGCAATGATAGACAGGAGCTACAAGGAGGTAGTCACCCCAAGGCTACAGGAGACAGATAAATGGGTGATGGTCAGGAGAGGAGAGAGAAGAGAGAACATCAGATAGTGGACAGCATCCCTGTGGCCGACCCCTCAAAATAAGTACTCCATTTTGAGTACTGTTGGGGGGTCAACTTACCTGGGGGAAGCACCAGCAGCTGTGTCTCTGGCACTGAGGTTCAAAAGGATAGGGAACTGAAGAGGATGAGAGCAGTAATAGTGGACTCTATAGTCAGTGGGACGGATAGGCAATTCTGTGGATGTGAAAAAGAAACTCGGATGGTTATTTCCCTCCCAGGTGCCAGGGTCCGTGTTGTCTCTGAACGCATTCATAATATCCTGAAAGGGAAGGTGAGCAGCCAGAAGTTATGGAACATATTAGTACCAACAACATAGGTGGGAAAAGGGAGAAGGTCCTGAAAAAATAAAACAGGGTATTAGGAAAGAAGCTGAGAAGCAGGACCTCAAGGATGGTGATCTCGGGATTACTGCCTGTGCCACACGATAGTGAGGGTAGGAATAGAATGAGGTGACAGATAAACGCCTGGCTGAAGAATTGGAGCAGGGTGCAGAAATTCAGATTTCTGGATCATTGGGACCCCTTCTGGGCAGTTGTGATCTGTACAAAAGGGACAGGTTGCTCTTGACTGCGAGGGAGATCAATATTCTTGTGAGCGGGTTTACTAGAACTAATATGGCAGGGAGATGGGAACCAGGATGATAGAGCTGAGCATGAGCCAGCAGGTTGACAAGTCGATGATGATGTAATGTGAATGTAAGGACAGACAAACCAATGACTGGGTACAAATGTAGAGAGAGCAAAGAGTTACAGTGTACCACAGAGGCAAAATTCAAAAGGACAAAGAATACAGGACTGAAGGTGTTATAGTTAAATATGTGTAGCATTCGGAATAAGATGGATGAACCCATGGCACAATTACAGATTGGTCAGTATGACGTTGTGGGCATCACTGAGTTATGGCTGAAGGAAGGCCATAGTTGGAAGCTTAACATTAAAGGATATACTTTGTACTGAAAGGACAGCAGGAAGCAATTGCGATGGTGTGGCTTTGTTGGTAAAAGATGGAATTACATCTTTAAAAAGAGGTTTCATGGGGTCAGAGAATGTTGAATCTTTGAGGATGGAGTTAAGAAACTGCAAGGGTAAAAAAAATTATCGTAATCATATATAGGCCTCCAAATAGTAGCCAAGATGTGGGGCTGCAATTGCAAAGGTAACTTGAAAAGGCATGTAATAAGGGTAACATCATAAGTCTAATGGGAGACCTCAATATACAAATGATAGGGAAGATCAGGCTGGTGTTGGATCATGAGAGAGGAAATGCCTACGAGATGGCTTTTTAGAGCAGCTTGTGCTTGAGCCTACTCGGGGTGTGTTGCGTGTTGTGCAATAACAGACCTTAATAGGGAGCTTAATGTAAAGGAACCCTTAGGAGACAGTGATCATAATATGATTGAATTCATACTGCAGTTTGAGAGGGAGAAGCATGAGTCAGATGCATCAGTATCGAAATGGAATACAGAGGCATGAGAGAGGAGCTTGCCCAGGTGGATTGGAGGAGGATACCGGCGAGGATGATGGGTGAAGTTTCTGGGAAAAGTTCACAAGATAGATAAGTCCCACAGAAGAATAAGTTCTCAATTGGCAGGGCTAGGCAACCGTGGCTGACAAGGGAAATTAAGGACTGCAGAGCAGCCAAGGAAAGGGCATAAAAGGTAACAAAAGTGAGTGGGAAGTTGGATGATTGGGAAGCTTCTAAAATCCAACAAAATGCAACTATAAAATGTATACAAAGGGAAAAGATGAAATATGAGGGCAAACTAGCCAATAATATAAAGCAGGGTACTAAAAGTCTTTTTTCAGTTTTATAAAGAGTAAAAGGGAGGTGGATGACTGGAAAATTATGCTGGTGAGGTAGTATCGGGGGAACAAAGAAATGGCAAATGAACTTAATGGGTACTTTACATCAGATTTCACTTTGGAAGTCACTATCGGTGTGCCAGAGATCCATGAGTGTCAGGGAGCAGGAGTGAGTGCCATTGCTATTACAAAGGAAAATGTGCCAGGCAAACTCAAAGGTCTTAAAGTGGATAAGTCACCTGTACTAGAAGAACTACATCCCAGAGTCCTGAGAGAGGTTGCTGAAGAGATAACAGATGCATTGATCATGATCTTTCAAGATCACTTGATTCTGGCATTGTCCCAGAGGACTGTAAGATTGCAAATGTCACTCCACTCTTTAAGAAGGCAGTAAGGGAAAAGAAAGGAAATTATAGGCTAGTTAGCCTTACCTCAGTGGTTAGGAAAGTGGTGGAGTCTATTATTAAGGACAAGGTTTCAGGGTACTTGGAGACTAATGATAAAATAAGTCAAAGTCAGCATGGTTTCTGTAAAGGGAAATCTTGCCTGACAAATCTGTTAAGAGTTCTTCAAGGAAGTATCAAGCAAGGTTGTCAAAGGAGAGGCAGTGAATATCATTTACTTGGATTTTCAGAAGGCATTTGATAAGGTGCCACACATGAAGCTGCTTAACAAGATAAAATCCTATGCCATTACGGGAAAGATACTAGCATGGATTGAGGAATGGCTGACAGGCAGGAGACAGTGAGAAGGAATAAAGGGTGCCTTTTCTGGTTGTCTGCCAGTGACTAACAGTCTTCAAGCGTCAGTACTGGGACCGCTACTTTTCTCATTGTTTATCATTGGTTTGGATTTGATGGCTTTGCGGCAAAGTTTGCAGATGATACGAAGATACGTGGAGGGGTAGGTAGTGCTGAAGAAGCAATGTAATTGCTGCAGGACTTAGACAAATTGGAAGAGTGGGTAAAAAAAATGGCAGATGGAATACAGTGTTTGGAAATGTACAGATAATGCATTTTGGTAAAAGGATAAATAGTGTGGACTACTGGAAGGATGTGGAAGCTATAGAAAGGGTGCAGAAGAGATTTACAAGGATGATGTCTGGATTGGGGAGCATGTCTTATGAGAATAGGTTGAGTGAACTTGGCCTTTTCTCCTTGGAGCGACGGAGGATGAGAGGTGACCTGATAGAGGTGCATAAGATGTTGAGAGGCATTGATTGTGTGGATAGTCAGAGGCTTTTTCCCAGGGCTGAAATGGTTGCCACAAGAGGACACAGGTTTAAGGTGCTGGGGAGTAGGTACAAAGATGTTAGGGGTAAGTTTTTTACTCAGAGAGTGGTGAGTGTGTGGAATGGGCTGCCAGTAAAGGTGGTGGAGGCGGATAAGATAGGGTCTTTTAAGAGACTTTTGGATACATACATGGAGCTTAGAACAATAGAGGGCTATAGGTAAGCCTAGTAATTTCTAGGGTAGAGACATGTTTGACACAACTTTGTGGGCCGAAGAGCACATCTTTATTGTGCTGTAGGGTTTCTATGTTTTTTATTATCTAACTGGGGAGAAGGTTCAAACATCAGAGGTTTAGAGGAATTTAGGAGTCCTCAAGCAAGACTCCCAAAAGGTTAGCTTACAGGTTGAGTCTGTGGTAAAGAAGGCAATGTTGGCATTTATTTCAAGGGGAATGAAATATAAAAGCAAGAAGACAATGCTGAGCCTTTATAAGACACTAGTCAGGCTGCACTTGGAGTATTGTCACAGTTTTGTGCCCCGTATCTCAGAAGGGATGTGTTGTCATTGGAGAGAGTCTGCAGGAGGTTCATGAGCATGATTTCAGGAATTAAGGGGTTAACATATGAGGAGTGTTTGGCAGCTTTGGGCCTATACTCACTAGAATTCAGAAGAATATTGTGGGGTAGGGGATCTCATTCATACCTACTGAATGTTGAAAGGACTAGATAAGGTGGATGTGGAGAGGATGTTTCTTATGGTGGGGTATCCTGAACTAGAGGGCACAGCCTCAGAAATGAAGGGCAACCTTTTAAAACAGAGGTAAGAAGGAGATTCTTTTAGCCAGAGAGTAGTGAATGTGTGGAATGCTCTGCCACAGACTGCTGTGGAGGCCAAGTCTGTGGATATACTTAAGGCGGAAGTTGATAGTTTCCTGATTGGTCAGGGTATCAGAGGATATGGTGAGAAGGCAGGTGTATGGGGTTGAGTGGGATCTGGGATCAGCCATGATGGAATAGCAGAGCAAACTCAATGGGCTGAATGGCCAAATTCTGCTCCTATGTCATACAGTCTTATGGTCTTAATGCGTTGTTTGTGTCAGTGAACAACACAGTCCAATGATTGTGATGGGAGCAGCCCATGAGTGTCACCCTGCTACCACGTAGTGCAACTCTTTGAGTGATTATGCAGAAAGTTTGAAGTTAATATCTCATCTCCTTCTACCTTAGGCCACAAACTTATCAATTACCCCTTGTATATAAGGTGAGCTTTTGTAGATTGTAGTTAAACCGAGGCATATGCATATTGACTTCAACTTTTTTTTAATTGATTTGATTACAGGATGTGGATGTTGCATGCTAGGTCATCATTCAGTGCATATCCCAATACACTATGACTAACTATCTCAGAAATTGCCTGACAGCTAAGAGAAAACTACATTGCTGGGCCTACCAACATTGGGCAGGGATTTCATAGCTACTGTATTCTTAGTGTAAGTGCTTTATTTGAAAATAAATCTAGATTTATTTAATTGAACTTAATTTCTGTAGCTATAAGGCTTGGATTTTAATGTGTATCTTCAACTACTTATTTTTTAAGACATAAGGGGTAGACATATGGTATCATAGCAAATCTATTTTATTTTTGCCCTTAAATGTTGACCTCAAAGCAATGCCTTCTTGTAAATGATTTTCTTCCTTTTACAGAGAAAATCAAGATATCTGATTTCAGCTGTCAGATGCAGTTTTGGAACAAATATGACCCAAATTGCACAAAGCCAGAACCAATCAAATGTCAGTTATGTGTAGGTGACTTCTGACAACTGAGCGAACCCTCCATTCCTCATAGAAGTCGTAGGTGCAAATGACAGATTTTGGCACAAAGGAAACTCAGACTAAATACTAATCATCATTTCTGCAGTTCTCTGTAATTCCATGGAACCTTCTGTATAAATACAAGGTCAGAATTCCTTTATGTAAGAACATGAAATTGCACTGAAAAATTAAGCTAAGATTTTTTGAGTTACAATTGCTCTAAGATTCCTTAAAGTTTTCCATTGTATGAAAACTTCTGATGCATAAGATGCTATCAATTAAGAATCGAATGTATATTCTGTTTGTTACTTTAGTAAAGATGTTAGACAACATATAATTAACAGTCACTGAAAGTGTCCAGAACAGCAGACCATGACGTCAATGTATATGCAATGTTAAGTTGTCATCCCCACGTTTTTAAAGCCTCAAGCAAAGCAGCTCTTAAGCTTACGTGCTTGAACATGCAATAACCAACTGCCAGGAATCAGGACTCCTTACATCCTCCTCTCGTCCTCCACCTCCACTCATATTCCCACCAGGCAGTCGTCCAGTCTCCTCCCTGCACTACTGTACTCTTTAAAGGGACCATCACATACAAATTAGTATCAAATTAAACACAAGTTTGAACCTCACCATAACAAGAGTTGATTAATCAGATCTGTGTAACTAATGATGTGTGTACCAGCTGTGTTGTTTCTAAAAAGCCATGTGATTCACAATGCCATTTAAGAAAGGAATCATGTACGGAGTATATTTAACACATGACATACCAGCTCTTAACTGTCTTCTCCATTTCGGACAGTAAATACTGGGGTTGCCAGCAATGCCCACATAAAAAGTTAACATAAATATAGGCTGTCTCTGAGCTAAGGATACCTAAGTGATAGACATCTCTGTATTTGAATAAGTTTGCATAATATTATTAAATTCTATAGTCTGACATATGATCATCAGAATTAGATTCTCCCTTCCCCTTCAACTTTTAGTATTTGTTTTTTTTTTCTTTTCAGTCTTGTGTACTTTTGATGCCATTCATTGCTATACTATGGAGGTATGGTTACCATTGCAAGTTTTCTGACTTCTGGACAACACCATCATCACCCCAGTTCTAATCAAGAAGTTCAAAAACCTGAGCCTCTGTACCTCCCTCTGCAACTGGATGCTTAACTTCCTCACTAGTTCTGTACGGTTTGGAAATATCATTCCCTCCTTGCTCTCAGTACACTGGCGCACCTCAAGGAAACATACATCCTTCAGAATTGTTTGTAGACTTCAGGAAGGGGAAGTTGAGGGAACACACACCAGTCCTCATCATGGATAAGCACAAAGGGTGAGCAGTTTCAAGTTCCTGGGTGTCAACATCTCTGAAGATCTATCCTGGGCCCAGCATGTTGATGCAATTATAAAGAAGGCATGACAACAGCTATACTTCATTAGGAGCTTGAAGAGAATTGGTATGCCACTAGACACTCACAGATTTATACAGATGTACCGTGGACAGCATTCTAATTGGTCGCATCCCCATCTGGCATGGGAGGGTGGGGCGCTGCACAGGATCAGGAAAATCTGCAAAAAGTTGTAAATTCAGTCAGCTCCATCATGGGCACCAGCCTCCCCAGCATCCAGGACATCTTCAAAAGGTGATGGCATCCATCATTAAAAACCCCCATCATTCAGGACATACCCTCTTTTCATTGTTATTATCAGGCAGGAAGTACAGAGCCTGAAGACACACACTCAGTGTTTCAGGAACATCTTCCCCTCTGCCATTAGATTTCTGGAAGAACAATGAACCCATGAACACTTCCTCAGTATTTTTCCTCTCTTTTTGCACTACTTACTTAATTTTCTTTTTATATATATATTTCTTATTGTAATTTATAGTTCTTATTATTATGTATTGTAATGTACTGCTGCCGCAAAACAACAAATTTCGCGACATATCCTGATGATATTAAATCTGATTCTGATTTTGAAAATCAACTTATAGACATTTATAAATGTGAAAGCAGTTCATTTTTTTTAGAGTTAGCCCGTACTTACCTTGATCTTCTTTATTCAAATGAACAGATATGATGTTCATACTAGGTTAGATCTAGGAAATGTTCATCAATCCAATTCAACAAGTGTAAACAATGGGAAAGTGCAGCAGTTTTGCACTTTATGTGGAGTCCAATGTCAGAGCCCAGTCAGGAGGCTGCTGGTGAGGAGAAGCTTATGATATGGAGGAATTTTGTATTCAGGCACCATTTCTGAGCATCAGATACCTGTACATATAGCAATAAATATATCCTAAATGACAGAACAGCAATGCAACTTTAGCCTAAAATATGGATGATTTTGTTTGACAAATATACTTTTCTTGAAACTAAGTTATATAATTTGAGCATATAACTTGGTTTCAAGAAAATCAGTAACGGAGTTTGCCTGGATGCTATAAGCTTTTGACTGGGTTCTATGAAGGAGACTACAAAATGGGAAGGTAATGATTATAAAGCAAATATTATGTATTCATTAACTGATTAAATCACAGAGCATAGCTCTTAAGAAAACAACTCAAAGGTGAACAGAGATGAAAAAGAAGGTACAAGACTGTTTCTGTGGTACAGACATGCTACCACTTGGACAACATTGAATTTTAAATTAAACTTCAGTTTAGAAAAGGAATTTTATTTTTTATTGACAGTCATACTTTATATTGGGTTATTAAGAATTTACATTTACTAGAACATTCATTATCAGTACAAATTATCATTTTAATTATATTGTTTGACCCTAAATTATTATATTTATATCCCCTATACAATTTAATTTTTTAATTTAGAGTTGACGGAGCTAATAGAGAATGGTGCTGTGAGATCCCAGCCCATTCTATCCCACTGTTGTAGTTTTGTTATGAAAGACGTTGGAGATTTATTTATTTATTTTATTTACTGATACAGCATGGAACAGGCCTTTCCGATACAATGATGTACACCGGCCAGCAACACACCCTAGCTTAATCACAGGACAATTTACAATGACCAGTTCACTTACTAACTGGTACACCTTCGGAATGTGGAAAGCACCTGGAGGAAACCCAGGCTCTCTTGAGCAGAATGTACAGGCGGTGTGGGAATTGAACTCCAGACTCTGACGCTGCGAACTGTAAGGGCCCTGCACTAGCCACCATGCTGCTGTTCAGCTCTGAGTTTGAAACTTGGTCTGTGTTCAAACACTGGCATGCTTTTTGGCACAGAAATAATTTTCAAATCTTGGGTTGTTCAGAAATATTGAAACTTATGATAGGTTCTTCGGAACTATTGTAAGATAAGAAAGAAATCAAAAATGCCACAAATAAAATGTTTCTATTATAAAATCTGTGTGCTCTTTGATCTAATTTTAGTGAAAAAGCTGTCTGCGAGCCACACCTGCATCCTTCTGGCCTGCTCCTGGGGTGACTTAAAGGGGTTTGGTTCTTGTCTGTTTGTCCCTAAGGACTTAATCTATTATGCAGATATGTCGCTGCCTTTTTAATCAACCATTTCACACGGTGATCCTCATCTTGCCAAGTGTACAAGTCTCACCAAACTTACTCCCTTCACCAATTCAACCAATGCATCAACTGAACCTGGCTTCTCACTACCTATCACATCTGTGACTGTTGATCGTGTCAAGTGATAACCCAGCCTGTACATTTCACATTTCCTGATTGTCTTCCTGTCACACCAGTGATTCCTCCTCAACCGATTCACAAGGACTACTGATCCCAGCAACCATCTCCATTCCCTGCCTCCAAGTTCCTGTGCAGCTGGCTCTCACCCCAGCCCCTTTGTCCATTGATTATCCTTGCACTCAAGACTTATCCTGGACCCAAATCCTCAAAGTTCAAAGTACAATTTATTATCAGATTACACACATGTCACCACATACAACCATTAAGATTCTTTTTCCTGCAGGAACACTTAGCAAATCTATATAATAATAACTGTGAACAGGATCAATAAGCAATAAACTGTGTAAATGCAAATATAAATAAATAGCAATAAATAACCAGCATAAAATAACAATATGAAGAGTCCTTAAGGTGAGACCATTGATGTGGGAACATCAGAAACAGAATAAGTGTAGTTATCCACTTCGTTCAAGAGCCTGATGGTTGAGGGGTAGTAACTGTTCTTGAACCTGGTGGTGCAAATCCTGAGGCACTTGTACCTTTTAACTCATGACTGATGGCAGTAATGAGAAAAGGGCAAGGCCTGGGTGGTGAGTATCTTTGATGATGGATACTGCTTTTCTATGGCAACGTTTCACGTAGATGTGCTCAATGGTTGGGAGGGTATTGCCTGTATTGTACTGGGCTGAATCCACTACCTTTGTAGGATTTTCTGCTGAGTAGATTTAGTATTCCCATAGCAGGCTGTTACGCCTCTATTCAGCACACTTTCCACGGCACATCTATAGAAGTTTGCCAAGGTTTTTGATGACAAGCCAAATCGCCACAGAACCCTAAGGAAGCAGAGGTACTGACATGCTTCGTTTGCAATTATATTTATATGATGGGTCCAGGACAGTCCTCTGCAATAGTGACACACTAGGTGGAGATTACTGGCTCTGGTTTCCCTCTCCTGAAATCTACAATCAGTTCCTTGGTCTTATTGACATTGAGTGGGAGGTTGTTGTTATTGCACCACTCAGCCAAATTTGCAATCTCTGTTTTGTATGTTGATTCATCATCACCTTTGATACAGCCCACAACGGTGGTGTCATCAGCAAACCTGAATATGGTATTGGAGCTGTACCTAGCCACACAGTTGTAGGTGTAAAGCAAGTAGAGCACTTGGCAAAGTACACTTCCCTGTCGTGCTCTTCTGCTAATGGAGATTATGAGGAGATGCTTTTGCCAATCCAAGCTCACTGGGGTCTACAAGTGAAGAAATCCAGGATCCAATTGCACAAGGGGGTATTGAAGCCCAGGTCTTGGAGTTTACTGATTAGTTTTGAGGGGATAGGTATTTAATGCTGAACTGTAATTGTTACATATTATTTGGAACTTAGAACATAGAACTAATTTATCTGATTTCCTCTGCTATCTCTTCACTGAAGCCTAAGGCCTCCTGTGCTTGTTGATTTCCCAGTAGCATTGTTGCCTCTAAAATCAATATAGAAATGTAATATATCATAGATATGTGCCTAGAAATTGGAAATTAGAAATCACTGTCCAATTTCTAGGCACATATTTATGATATATTACATTTCTATTTTGTGTATTCGTATAATCTTAGATTATAAATATGGAATTGTAGCCCACTGTTTCAAAAGTTGTGAAAAAGCCTAGAAATTCTTCACTTGGTTATTTTGCTGAGGAACTGCTTGTCAGGAGTTTATGGGGGATAGTGTGGTGATTTTTGTTTAATTACATTTCTGTGCTGTGCTTTGGGAAGTTGAAAGTGCTATGTAAATGGAAAATGCAGCTGTTGATTTGTTTAAGATGATCCAGTGTGTGTTCATCTGAGCCACGTTCGCATGATGTGGTTCATTTCATTTGCAGACAATGGTAAACCTGTAGGTATTTTGTTCATCAACCTGTGAGCACATTTACACCAGTGAACCATCATATTGGTTTCGGGCATAATTACATCACTATGTTCTGGAGGTCTGAGCATTCAGGATGTGGTTAAAGTTCAGTGAAGTTTATTATTTAATGGTAGCTTCCAGAATATGAAAGCTTCTACAGTAACAGGCAGTCACTCACTGTAACTGAGACCCAAGGCAAGAGAAATATAAATAGCAGATTTGAAGCTTGTTATCTCTTTGCAATTTTGAATCAACCACCTGAATCCTGGACTAAACCAGGCAGATCACTTGACTGTGTTCTATAATCAACAGCAAATCCTGTTTCTCAAGCAAAGTGTTGGGAAGACTCAGCACGTCAAGCAGCATTATGTGGAAAGAGAAATGGTTGATGGTTCAGGTTGAAGACCTTTCATCACACTGAAGAAGTTTGAGGACTGACCTTCATTATTCAGGGATATTGAGTATAAGGGCAGGGAATCTGTGTGCCAATGTTATAAAACATTAGTTGGCCCTCAGCTGGAGTATTGGTCACCATACCACTGGAAGGACGTGATATTACTGGAGAAGTACAGAGGATATTCACCAGGATGTTGCCTGGAATGGCACATTTTAGTTATAAGGTGAGAATGTTCCTGTTTTCCCTGTTGTGAAGAGGTTAAGAGAGGCCATGATGGAGATAAATAAAGTTATAAGGGAAATAGATAGAATAAAGAACAGTAAATCTTTTCACTATCAGAAGTGGATAAAGCTAGATTTAAGGTGAGGTGTAGGAGATATAGAGAGGATCTGATGGGAACTTTTTTTTAAATCCAAGAGTGGTGAATATCTGGAATGCACTGATGGGACAGTGATGAAAACAGTCACCTAGTGACACTTAAAAGGCGCTAACATGAGTATTAGAATCACCTAAGCATTGAAGGCTACAGGCCAGGTGCTGGAAAATGGAATGAACATAGTTGGATGCCCACTGTTTAGCACAGACACAGTGGGATGAATGTCTTATTTTTATGCTCTAAAACTCAATGACTCATGAGACCAGGTTAGCTAAGATAACAGAGGAGATGAACCACTTAATGGCTATATTATTGCTGCCTATTTTGCTCAGTTCTGATAAATATCTTTGAGCTGAACTATTAATTGTTCTCTTTCCACAGATACGGCCTGGTCTGCCAAGTTTGTCCAGTTTTTCTGTTTTAATTTTGGATTTTCTGCTTTGGCAGTTTCTTAATTCTTTTTTTTTCAAGATATGTGTAGCAGCAAGAGCAGGGAGTATGTACAGAGAGAAAACAATGCTAATAGTTTTTAATTTATAATACACTTTCAAGAGCCAAGCCCTATTTTGGCAATTTATCAAGTAAATCTACACAACAACTTCATTCTGTGTTGTGCTATGCAATCCAATTCTGTTTGATTGATGTTCTTTGTTGAGAATGCCTGCAGATTGCATGCGTGAGCATCGAATCAGTTCTCTAGTTAGTTCAGACTAGAAATCTTTTCAGAAGCTGTTCAGGTTTAGTTTACTTTGATCGTTTATAATTTGATGTTTCCATCTCTCACACCGACCATGCTCCTGGTTCATCTGATTGAAATTATGAATTAGTTCTGATTTTCTAGATAGTTTTTTTTTACTGAGAGCTTGTATCCAATAAAGTTTAGTTGGGTTCAGTTACTGACCAAACATTTATCATATGACAAACTTGACAACCATCTGTCTGGACATAATTCAAATCCAGATCTTAAAAGCCAAAAAGGCATCCTGTCTGTTAATCTATCTCCCATGAACATAACTTTAACTGTTTGTAACACTGTTTACACTAGACAGTTTCAGTCTGATGAGGCTTATGTTATTTTTCATTTTCAGGCTCTCTCAGGCTGTATCACTGACATATTTGACATTTCAGGTAGTCATACAAAAACTGGCCCTTTGGCTCACTGAGTTTTTGCCATCACCCTCCCCCCCTCCCCCCCGCACACACTAATCTCATTTACCCGCATTAGGACATTATCTGTCCATGTCTTACTTATTTAAATGTCTGTCTAAATACCATTTAATCAAAGCCACTGTAGCTGATTTCAGCATCTGATCTAGCAATGCACTCCAAAAATCGAACAGTCTCTGATTCACATCAGGTCCCTCTCGCCTTAATTTTATGCCTTCTTGTTTTTATACCACCACAATGGAAAATAATTTTGACTATCTACCCTTACATAATCTTAAATATTTCTATCTGGTTATCCATCTGTCTCCTGTGCTTAGGGTAAACAACCCGAGTCTAACTAAAGTTCTCCAATTCAGTAAACATCCTTGTGACTTTCTCCAGGACAATCATATCCTTCCTATAACGTGTCACCAGAACTGCACACAATACTTCAGCTATGTACCAAGCAATGGCTTTATCAATGTTTCATAAATTTGCAACAAGAAAAGTATGCAGTATTTCTCCTTCACCATCCCATCTCAACGACTGTATCACTTTCAGGGAACTATATATTTGGACTTTTAGGTTTGTCTGTTATCAACATACTACTTAGTATTCTTTATTTGTTTAAGTAATTTATTATGAGTTATATGTAAAAATATGTGAATTGCACACATCATAGTGCAACCATGTGAAAAGTGCCTGACTCACTGAAGTAAAAATGAAATTATGACCCTTTCTCCCGGGCTCTTTTTCTTGCAAGTAGTGTTATGTTTTGGGGTTACAAAACATAGCAGGTATAAAAACCTAAAAGCGTATAAAACCAGACTCAAGGACAGCTTCTTGACCTCACAAGCTACTTCGTTATGGCCTTGCATCTTATTGTCTTCCTGCACTGCACTTTCTCTGTAATCTGTAATACTTTATTCTGCAGTCTGGTACTGTTTTATCTTGTAACATCTTATTGCACTGTTGTAGCGAAATGAACTCTGTGGGTGGCATGCAAAACAAAGTTCTTAACTGTACCTTTGTATAAGCGACGTAATAAACTGATAGATAGATAGATAGATAGATAGATAGATACTTTATTCATCCCCATGGGGAAATTCAACATTTTTTCCAATGTCCCATACACTTGTTGTAGCAAAAACTCATTACATACAATACTTAACTCAGTAATAATATGATATGCATCTAAATCTAATATGCATCTAATATATACCTATATTTCTAATTTATCATCCCCATGTCTGATCAATATGTTGTTATCTGTACCATTCTCAGTCGCTGACGCTACAATGCTAACTCGCTATGTGTGGAGAAGTGCTACAGAGGCTTTGAAATGTTAATAAATTCTTTGACATGGAGACTAGAGCTGCTTGGAGCAGGGTGTGACGGAATTTTTATGCATAATCGAGTTGCTCCTGACTGGTTTGCAATGAAATATGTTGGTGCCCGGAGCTGTAGTGTAGAAGCGCTTTGTCCCAGAATGCAAGAAATTGCAGACAATCATGTATACAGTTCATGTATAATAACCAGCCTCCTCTCCAGGGACTCTGTGTGAACTTCTCTCTACCAGGGAAATCTTATTAAGTGTTTGTACCCTATGAGCTGCCTGCACTGTGTTTTCTCTGTAACTATAACACTATATTCTGCATTCTGTATTTTTTTTTGTACTACCTCATTGTACAATTGTTTTGAAATGATCTGAATGGCATGAAAACCCACAGAACGTGTGACAATAACCCATTTACCAAGAGATTTTGTGGGCAACAAACTGAGTACAAAATCTGGCTATGATCATGCTTAGTGTACTAAGTGGCAAAATAGCCAGAATGAAACTTTTCTTGATCCTATTCTGGGGTCTGATGTAGACCAGTTAAATCAATTTGAAGATTCGTTCTTGTTGGCATTAGTAAATACTACCTCTAACACTTTATGACTATCGCTCTTCCTCCCTAACAGAGGAGTAAAAGTTTGATGCATCTGCTTAGAAGAGCCAATGGAATCTTGAAATCCATGAAGGCAACCACCCTGAACATAGGCAAGGATCTTCCCACCAAGTTGATTCATAAGTTGCCATAATAATTGGTGTTGTTGTGAATAGCAGGGAAGTTTGTTTTAAGCTACAGCAGTATATGCAGCAGTTACAAAGTTTAGCAATGCACTGGCATGTAAAATTTAACTCTGATAATTGTGAAGTAATGCATTTTGGTAAGTTAAATAGGACTAGAATATACACTGGTGCTAGAAAGTTTGTGACCCTGTGGAATTTTCTCCATTTCTGCATAAATATGGCCTAAAATGTTATCAGATTGTCATGTGTGGTGAACTACATATACCTGTCTGGACACGCCCCCCCCCGCTGACTGCTCCTGTGGCTCCTCCCACTGACCATGGCTCCTCCCACAGACCCCAGTATAAAGGCGATTGGAGACACCGCCCCGGCCTCAGTCTCCAGGATGTAGCATGGTGGTCAATTGCTGCTTGTTCTTTCTTCCAGCCAATAAAAGCCTATATTTCACCTCACGTCTCCAAGAGTTATTGATAGTGCATCATCATGTGAGTTCCAAAACTAGATAAAGAAAACCCAATTAAATAAGTAACAGAAAAACATTATACTTGTTCATTAGTTTATTGAGAAAAATGATCCAATATTACATATATTACTCACTGTTTATGAACCCATGAATTTGTCCATTTCCCAACTTTTTTATTAACTCGACCACTTCTCTCGCTTCCTTGCAAAGACACACATGCAGTGCTGATTTTTTTTTAAACTCAAATGTTTCACTGTCTGATAGGTAGTCATCTCCGGTTCATTTTAAAAATACTTGGAGGATGTGTCTTGGTTTCATTTTTATTTTAGTGAGATGTGCAGTTATCACTTTGAAGTGTCATAAGACCATAAAACCATAAGATCTAGGATCAGAATTAGGCCATTTGGCCCACCATTTCATCATGGCTGATCCAATTTTCCTCTCGGCCCCAATCTCCTGCCTTCACCCCCTTATCTCTTCATGCCCCGATCAATCAAGAATCAATCAACTTTTGTCTTAAATAAGCACAAAGGCTTGACCTCCCCTGCTGCCTGTGGCAAAGAATTACCACTCCCTAGCTAAAGAAATTCTTCCTCATCTCCATTCTAAAACGACATCCCACTATTCTGAAGCAACGTCCCCGGTCTTAGACTCTCCCTTGGTAGGAAACACCCTCCCTACATCGACTTTATCAAGGCCTTTCACCTTTCAATAGGTTTCAATGAGGTCACCACTATTCTTCTGAATTCCAAATGCACTACATAGGAGAAGCCATTCAATCCTGGAATCATTCTCGTGAACTTCCTTTGAACCCGCTCCAATGTCAGCACATCCTTTCTGAGATAAGGGGCCCAAAACTGCTCACAATTCTCCATGTGAGGTCCCACTGGTGTTTTACAAAGTCACGATGTATGGAATTCACATAATTTACATGTAACACACAATGAATTATTTAAATAAATTAAGAATGCTTACTCAAACAATATATTTACAATATTACTCATACATTACTGAAATATTAACTACACAGCACAGGTCCACCTTTGCCTCTTCTCTTGTCAGTAGAAACAGTTCCACCAGGCCTAGCAGCTAAGCCACATGTGAAAACCAAAGGTTGGACTTGGTTGTCAGAGGCTGTTAGAGATGCACGGCATTTGGAGTGCTTTACAGGTAGCAGGAGCTTACCCCCACTACCACCCCGGCTATGACAACCTTAGGAACCTCCCCAGTGGGAGAGAGGAAAAAAAAGAATATCTGTGGTGAATGGGATCATTGACTATGCTGGCTGCAGTGATAACATGGCATTTCAAACCAATGAAGACTGCAATGGTTCAGCGATGATAAACCGCTCATAAAACACCAACTGGGCTCATTTTAGGCCATGGCACCATAAAGGTGCACAATGTGACATAAGTGGAAAAAGCAGCATGATTCACTTAGGTTGCAACAATGGATTTATTCATTGTCTTATTTCAATTTCCTGCAAAGCAATAACATTTCAATTATCTTTTTCTCATAATTGGACTCAATTTGGCATGAATGCTAAATGCAAGAAGGTCTCTAGAAACATAGAAAATAGGTGCAGGAGTAGGCCATTCGGCCCTTCGAGCCTGCACCGCCATTCAGTATGATCATGGCTGATCATCCAACTCAGAACCCTGTACCTGCTTTCTCTCCATACCCCCCGATCCCTTTAGCCACAAGGGCCATATCTAACTTCCTCTTAAATATAGCCAATGAACTGGCCTCAACTGTTTCCTGTGGCGGAGAATTCTACAGATTCACCACTCTCTGTGTGAAGAAGTTTTTCCTCATCTCGGTCCTAAAAGGCTTCCCCTTTATCCTTAAACTGTGACCCCTCGTTCTGGACTTCCCCAACATCGGAAACAATCTTCCTGCATCTAGCCTGTCCAATCCCTTTAGAATTTTATATGTTTCGATAAGATCCCCCCTCAATCTTCTAAATTCCAGTGAGTATAAGCCTAATCGATCCAGTCTTTCTTCATATGAAAGTCCTGCCATCCCAGGAATCTAAACTCTGAAAATAGAAGAAATCTGATTTCCATGCAGGGATATTATTTCAAAATATGTACTTTACTCACAAAGATGCTAAAAATACTTTGCAGTGCAATCGAAATGTCACAATTCACAAAAAACAATCAAAATCAATTTGGATAAAAATAGTACTGGCATCCTAGCTGCCTCACTTGATTAAGAGAATAAGTATATGTTTGTTTAATGGAGATTGCTGATGTGTAGAACAGGAGGGATGTTATATAGGGTCCAGTCTCTTCACTTGCAATAGCAAATAGCTAATAAACTTTGCAGCCTTTAATTTCAAAAAACACATATAGAATGCTAAATTATAGGCTTCCTCAATGACATAGAGCTAACCCAGTAAGCATTCATATACAGTTTCCTTTGAAATGTATGCCAACTTTAAGTCAGCCAAGTCAAGTCTATTGTCATTTAACTATATAATGTATATAGAAATGAGGGAACGTTTCTCCAAACCAGGGTGCAAAGCATAATAGTAGACATAACATGCGATGAAGGTACGGATAAAATCTACAGGGGAATCACACATAAATAACAAACTGAGGTGTATTAATATTAAATATTGTAAGGTATGGAACAGGTTAACCAGTGACACTTCGAATACGATGTGGACAGGGAGTTCAGAAGCCTAATTTAAAATATTTTTGTAGAAAATGATGAAACTGAAGTCAACTTCTGCTTAATTCTTCCACTCAGATTACAGCAGTTTTTGCTTCTGGTGATTGCAACATGTTTCACTCAGTTGCTAACTTCCTGTTCTTCCACATTAGGCTGGTTGCTTCATTATACCCATTTTGCTTGCTGGCCAGCAGTTCTGCGGCCCTGCATTAGCGGAAGACTGTCACAGGGACTGCTGTATCATGCTACGCTATGTACAATTTGAGCTGTATTACTGGAACTTCTGGGAAGCAGGGCTTATTCCAGGAAAGGTCATTAAAGTTCAGTAAACAGTATACTCATTATAGAAAAGCACCTGAATCTTCACTGCAAATAGACAGGGAATCATTGACAGCAGTTCAGAGTCACTGAGTAAGCAAGACATTTCATTCCCTTCAAATTTAAAGTTTTGGGGACAGGCTGGGGAAATGGGCAGCAGTGGTGAGTAATGCTGGGAGGTCAGCAGAGAGAAACTAAAGCTTTACTGTGAAATCTCAAAGGAAAACATGCAGATGTTTTCAGCATTCATAAAATAAATGGTGGTTTTAATTTAGTCATGTTTATTTTGAGCGAATCCTGCGCATTTTTTAGTATTCACACTCACATCTGATAACATTTTGCATATGCTGTGCTAAGTTTTCCCAAAGGTCAAGCATTTTGGGTGAAGCTTAGGGTGATTTTTTTGTCTTTATTTTGACTGATCAGCACAGTGAGGAAACAACACAGTTTTAAGGACCCTTTGCTGCTGCACACCAAGGGCAGCTTGTGACCCATGCTGATCTGAGATCCTAGGATACTATTTATATTCTTAAAGGACCCTCATAACATGTAGATGCCATGGCCACTTCACTATCAATCGAAAAGTAATGATACTGACCCCCATTTTTATCACCTCATTAATGCTGGGCTAAAGAGGCTAGAATTAATTTGGGCCGTGCAATATAAAATAGTTCTGTTATGAATGGTCACATCTAGAAGGCTGATTTCATGACTTGGCACCATCACCAGGAATCTCTGCTGCCCTTGAGGATACACTTAAAATGCAAGACATCGTGATTGTTTAAAGGGAGAACTTCACTTCTCTACATTTGATCTACTGACCACGGCATCCCATCTGGGACATGTAAAAATTATTCATGCGTACAAATCCATATCAAAGGTATAAACCTCCCTAAGATATACTGAACCAAGTGTGCTACAACACAAATTGTAATCAATTTTTTTTACTGTAATCATTTTGCCCAGTCCATCATGGATGAAGACCCTCCCCCACCACTGAGCACATCTACACAGAGCACTGTCACAGGAAAGCAGCATCCATCATCAGAGACCCCCACCACCCAGGTCATGCTCTCTCCTCACTGCTGCCGGCAGGATGAAGAAGTCACAGGAGCCTCACAGCACCAGGTTCAGGAACTGTTATTACCCCTCAACCATCAGTATCTTGAACCAGAGGGGATAACAACGTAACTTGCCCATCATTGAAATGTTCTCACAGCCTATGGACTCACCTTCAAGGACTCTTCGTCTCATGTACTCAATATTTATTGTTTATTTATTTGTTACTATTATTCTGATTTATTCTTTTTTATGTATTTGCACAGTTTGTTGTCTTTTATACATCGTTTGTTCATCCTTTTCTGTGCGGTCTTTCGTTTATTCTATTGTTTTTCTTATATTTACTATAATTGCTTGCAAGAAAATGAAACTGTATGTGGTGACGTATGTGTACTTTGATAGCTAATATACTTTGAACTTTGAACTTTTAAGGCAAAGTGCTAATTAAACAAAAGAAGAAAACAAAACTAAAATTGATAGTAAAGGCGCAGGTTGTAAAGTGTAATTTCAGCTTTGGAGCCTCTTAATCTTGGCTTTGGTTAAATATTCAGAAATGACTGCCTCAGACATTGGTAAGCTGTCACTACCCTGATGAGAAATTAAAAGTACTTTCAAAAGTTTCCTTGAGTGAAGGTATGGTGATGTGTGGTGGTGAGTCATAAAACCAAGTAGATCTTATGTTTATTTCTTGTTGTGTGTTGAGAAAATCAATCTAAACTTGGCTTGTAGTGTGCACTCAACAATAGATCATATATCTTATAAGATGGAGACACAAAGAAAAGATAGAGTAACCTGAATTTATGCTCCTGTTCTCTATGTAGTGAACCTGCTATCTCAAAATAATCTGGACTTTTTTAATGCTGATGTGCTTACTGTGGGGAATTGTGGTTTCTGTCTGCTAGGTGCCCAGCTGCAATATTATGAGGCACTAGTGATTTTAATTGTCACGGATCTGATTTCTACATTTGACATTCTGAAAGTGCATGCAAAGTAGCTGCCTACCTTTATAAAATCTGAAAGGTCTTCACTGCTAATTATGGAGTCCAGGGATCACGCTGAAAGGAAATAGGGTAAGGGGTAATTTAGGGGAATATTCACATTTGCTTGGGGAAAGATGAGAAAGAGCTTCATGAGAAGGACTTTTCTGTTTCTCTGTCTCCCCCATACTACACAGGACCTGGTTTCTCTTCACGGGCCAAAATCATCATTCTTTAATTAGCATCAGAATCAGGTCTTACATGGTGTGAAGTTTGATGTTTTGAGGCAGCAGTACAGGCCAAAGATAAAAAATTACCAATGATGGATGCTGTGTTCTTGAGGCACCAGCTCTTGAAGATGTCCTCAGTGGTGGAGGGTGCTGTGGCTGTGATGGAGTTGGCTATGTCTGCACCGCTTTGCAGTCTCTTGCGATCCAATGTATTGCTGTCTCCATACCAGTCTGTGATGTAACTAATCAGAATGCTCTCTGTCCTACAGAGCTTAGACATTTGTAAGAGTCTTTGGTGACATACCAAATCTTCTCAAACTGATGTGCCTCCTTGGTTATTGCATCAATGTGTTGGGCCTAGGACAGGCCTTCTGAAATGCTAAAACCCACGAACCTAAAGCTGTTCACCCTTCCCATCACTGATCCCTCAATGGGAACTGATGTGTCTTCTCCCATCTCCCACTTCTTGAAACCACAAAGAATTTCTTGGTCTTGCTGACATTGAGTATGAGGTTGTTGTTGTGACACCACTCGACCATCTGATCCATCTCACTCCTGTTCGACGTCTCATTGCCATCTGAGATTTTAGCAATAATAGCAGTGTAATTTGTGAATTTATAGATGGCACTTGAGCTGTGCTTGGCCAGACAGTCACGAGCGTAGAGGAACTAGAGTGGTGGGCTAATCACACATCCTTGTGTTGATTGTCAAGATGGAGAAGCTATCATTGATTCACACTGGCTGTGGGGTTCCAATCAGAAAATTGAGAATCCAGTTGCATAGGGCAGTGCAGTAAGCTCATGTTTATTATCTCTCAGGGAATGATGGTGTTGAAAGTGGAGTTGTAATCTGATATCTGTCAGTGCTCCAAAGCCGATTGGAGAGACAGTTTGCATCCACGGTAGACCTATTGCAGCAGTAGACAAACTGCGTGGGGTCCATGTCCTTGCTCAGGCAGGAATTAACTCTAGCCATAACCAAACTTTCAACACATTTCATCATGATAATCAGGTTGGAATACCAGGTTGGCTAAATTAACCAGATCATTTTAAACAGTCCACCAAAGAGTTAATTCCACTTCCCCACCCTGCTGTTTCTTTCCTTCCCCCAACAATGCACTTGGATGATAAACAAGCCAGAATCATGGTTGGCCGATAACGAAACTACGCAGGAAGTAAACATGCTGTAAGTTCAGGCATGTGACATTGTATGTCCTCCCACGGTTTGCTGGCCTGCTGAAGTACACAAGACGTGTACTCCTCCTCGATAAGCAAAGCACAAAGCTAAACAAAACAAATTAAAAACAAGTCAACTTTTGTGTGGGTTAGTTCAATGTAACCTGCAGACCAATAATATACTTTTGACCCATTCACAATCTATCATCAATCCAGATCTTTATGTTACAGATAATCGATTATGTATTGCTAGAAGATTATCTCACTTCCCTTTTCTCATGTGAACGAGATGAAGATAGCAAAATTAGAATGTCTGTGTTAAGAAAACTACTGAAAAGGGAAAAGGTTTGTGTTAGGTTGAAGGAAATGGCTCACCACCACCTTTTTGAGGGAAATTAAGGGTGGGCATTAAATGCTAGCTATGCCATAAACCAAAATAAAATAAATTAAAAATAAATACTGTTTTCATCTTTCATTGAATTGGATTCATTTAATCAAAACCTCACATGAGAACGATGGTAAATATATGTGTTCTACAAGTATTATTTCTGTTTCTATGGTTGGCTTTTGTCTGCTGTATGTTTGCCACTACATTCAGATATGGCCCAAGTGCAGAGCGAGAGACCCTGAAATGGACCGATAGTTCACAGACTTTAAGGTGAACAGAGTTAAGAGGGAAAAGAAAGCAGGGCCAAACAGAGCCATTCACTAAAACTCTCAAATGGAGAATAAAGCCAACCCTGCGACTGAAAGGAATAACTAAACATAAAACAAATACCCTTAGTCTTCAGAGTCAGTTGACTCAAAAGTCTAATTTCTCAGGCAAGGCCGAAGGCAAGCAGGCAACGAAACGTTGCTGTGCTTTGCTAAAGTCTCAATAAGCACTACAATGAAAAGAATCAGAATGAAATGATAATTAGCTGACGTGCATACATGAGCTCAATTGCCATATCTGCTGTGCTGCCAAGTTTGCAGTTGTGAGAGTCTTGGCTTCTCAGCGGGATGAATTTCTCTGAGTTAGAATGCTGTACCTCGCTGAGTTGACCATGATCTTAGGCTGAAACTCCACAGCTGGACTGCTTTACTGAGTGTTCTGATTTGTCTCTAAAATAGGCCTAATTAATCCCATTTTGGAGAAAAAATTCTTTGGTGCTATGACCTCTAGTTATCATCTTGTGATATTTTCTTACAGAAATTAGCTGTTTAATTTTCTGTATTACAACAGTGACCTTTAATGACAATAGAGTGCTTTGGGGCATGAAAGGTGCTTTATAAATGCAAACATTTCTCTTCTTTTCTTGCTACAATGCCTATAAAAAGAATTCAGCCCATTTGGAAGTTTTCATGTTTTATGTTTTACAATATTGAATCACAGTAGATTTAATTTGGCTTTTTTTGACACTGATCAACAAAAAACTTCTTGTATCAAAATGAAAACAGATCTCTACAAAGTGATCTAAATTAATTAAAAATGTAAAGTACAAAATAATTGATTGAATAAATATTCACCCCACCCCTTAATATGACACACCAAATCATCACTGGTATAGCCAATTGGATTTAGAAGTCACATGATTAGTTAAATAGCGATTTAATTTTGGATACCTGTGTGCAGTCAAGGTGTTTCAATTGATTGTAGTAAAAATACACCTGTGTCTGGCAGGTCCAACTGCTGGTGAGTCAGTATCCCAGAAAAAACTACACCATGAAGACAAAATAACACTCCGAGCTACTCTTCAAAAAGGTTATTGAAAAACACAAGTGAGGAGATGGATACAAGAACATTTTCAAGTCACTGAATATCCCTTGGAGTACAGTTAAGTCGATCATCAAGAGATGGAAAGGATATGGCATAGCTGTAAATCTGTCTAGAAAAGGACATCCTCAAAAACTGAGAGACCGTGCAAGAAGGGGACTAGTGAGGGAGGTCACCAAGAGACCTATGACAACTCTGAAGGAGTTACAGGCTTGAATGGTTGAGATGGGAGAGACTGTGCTTACAACAACTGTTGCCCAGGTGCTTCACCAGTTGCAGCTTTATGGAAGAGTGGCAAAGAGAGAGATACTGCTGCAGAAACACTCACAGGAGATTGTGGCTGATGTTAGCCAGGAGGCACAGGAGAGTCTCTGAAGTCAGCTGGAAGAAGGTTCTATGGTCTGATGAAGCCAAAATTGAGCTTTTTGGTCATCAGACTAAATGCTATGTTTGGAGTAAGCCACACAATGCACATCATCAAAACAACACCATCCCTACCATGAAGCAATGCAGCAGGCCCTGGAAGGTTTGTGATGATAGAGAGTAAAATGAATGCAGCAAAATACAAGGAAATCCTGGAGGAAAACCTAGTGCAGTCAGCAAGAGAACTGCAACTTGGGAGAAGATTTGTTTTCCAGCAAGACAATGATCCCAAGCATAAAGCTAAAGCTACACAGGAATGGCTTAAAAACAACAAAGTTAATGTCCCGGAGTGGCCAAGTCAGAGTCTAGAAAATTGAAAATTTGTGGCTGGGCTTGAAAAGGTCTGTTCCCTCACAATCCCCATGCAATCTGAAAGAGCCTGAGCAGTTTTGTGAAGAAGAATGGGGCAAGTTAGAAAAACATTTAATTGGAGTAAGAGGAATTATGAGGCTATCAGGCAGGAAATTGGAGGCTTAAATTGGAAACTGATGTTCTCAGGGAAAAGTACAGAAGAAATGTGGCAAATATTCAGGAGATATTTGTGTGGAGTTCTGTATAGGTACGTTCCAATGAGATAGGGAAGTTATGGTAGCATACAGGAACCGTGGTGTACAAAGGCTGTAATAAATCTAGTCAAGAAGAAAAGAAAAGCTTACAAAGGTTCAGAGAGCTGGGTAATGTTGGAGATCCAGAAGATTATAAGGCTAATAGGAAGGAGCTTAAGAAGGAAATTAGGAGAGCTAGAAGGGGCCATGAGAAGGCCTTGGCGAGCAGGATTAAGGAAAACCCCAAGGCTTTCTACAAATATGTGAAGAGCAAGAGGATAAGACATGAAAGAAAAGGACCTATCAAGTGTGACAGTGGGAAAGTGTGTATGGAACCAGAGGAAATAGCAGACGTACTTAATGAATACTTTACTTCAGTATTCACTATGGAAAAGGATCTTGGTGATTGTAGTGATGTCTTTCAGCAGAGTGGAAAAACTTGAGCATGTAGATATTAAGAAAGAGGATATTCTAGAGCTTTTGGAAAGAATCAAGTTGGATAAGTCGCTGGTACCAGCTGAGATGTACCCCAGGCTACAGTGGGAAGTGAGGGAGGAGATTGCTGAGCCTCTGGCGATGATCTTTGCATCAACAATGGGGACGGGAGAGGTTGTAGAGGATTGGAGGGTTGGGGATGTTGTTCCTTTATTCAAGAAAGGGAGTAGAGATAGCCCAGGAAATTATAGGTCAGTGAGTCTTACCTCAGTGGTTGGTAAGTTGATGGAGAAGATCCTGAGAGGCAGGATTTATGAACATTTGAAGAGGTATAATATGATTAGGAGTAGTCAGCATGGCTTTGTCAAGGGCAGGTTGTGCCTTACGAGCCTGATTGATTTTTCTGAGGATGTAACTAAACACATTGATGAAGGAAGAGCAGTAGATGTAGTGTATATGAATTTCAGCAACGCATTTGATAAGGTACGCCATGCAAGGCTTAGTGAGAAATCAAAAAGGCATGGGATCCAAGGGGACATTGCTTTGTGGATCCAGAACTGGCTTGCCCAGAGGAGGCAAAGACTAGCTGTAGATTGGTCATATTCTGCATGGAGGTTGGTCACCAGTGGTGTGCCTCATGGATCTGTTCTCGGGCCCTTACTCTTCATGATTTTTATAAATGACCTGGATGAAGATGTGGAGGGATGGGTTAGTAAGTTTGCTGATGACACAAAGGTTGGAGGTGTTGTGGATAGTGTGGAGGGCTGTCAGAAGTTACAGAGGGACATTGATAGGATGCAAAACTGGGCTGAGAAGTAGCAGATGGAGTTCAACCCAGATAAGTGTGAAGTGGTTCATTTTGGTAGGTCAAATATGATGGCAGAATATAGTACTAATGGTAAGACTCTTGGCAGTGTGGAGGATCAGAGGGATCTTGGGGTCCGAGTCCATAGGACGCTCAAAGCAGCTGCGCAGGTTGACTCTGTGGTTAAGAAGGCATATGGTGTATTGGTCTTCATCGATCGTAGAATTGAATTTAGGAGCCGAGAGGTAATGTTGCAGCTATATAGGACCCTGGTCAGACCCCACTTGGAGTACTGTGCTCAGTTCTGGTCGCCTCCACTACAGGAAGGATATGGAAACCATAGAAAGGGTGCAGAGGAGATTTACAAGGATGTTGCCTGGATTGGAGAGCATGCCTTATGAGAATAGGTTGAGTGGACTCGGCCTTTTCTCCTTGGAGTGACGGAAGATGAGAGCTGACCTGATTGAGGTGTATAAGATGATGAGAGGCATTGATCGTGTGGATAGTCAGAGGCTTTTTCCCGGGGCTGAAATGGTTGCCACAAGAGGTCACAGGTTTAAGGTGTTGGGGAGTAGGTACAGAGGAGATGTCAGGGGTTAGTTTTTTACTCAGAGAGTGCTGAGTGCATGGAATTGTCTGCTGGCAATGGTGGTGGAGGCGGTTACGATAGGGTCTTTTAAGAGACTTTTGGATAGGTCCATGGAGCTTAGTAAGATAGAGGGCTTTTGGTATGCCTAGTAATTTCTAAGGTAGGGACATGTTCGGCACAACTTTGTGGGCCGAAGGGCCTGTATTGTGCTGTAGGTTTTCTATGTTCTATGTTTCTATGTTTCTGAAAATTGCAGTGTACAGATGTGCAAAGCTAACAGAGATCTATCCACATAGGCTCAAGGCTGTAATTGCTGCCAAAGGTGTATCTATTAAATACTGACTTGAAGGAGGTGAGAAATTATGCTGACAATTGTATTGTGTTTGCTAATTGTAATAAATTTAGTCGAATTTGTAGAATTTTTTTTTCTCTTTGACACGAAAGAGTCTTTCCTGTTGAGGGTGAATACTTTCTTTAGGCACTGTGTATATATATATGTGTGTGTGTGTGTGTGTGTGTGTGTATATATATATATATATATATATATATATATAAATTTCCTAGAACTGGGATAAAACTGCTTTATAACTTGTTGCATTTTTAAAGATATGCTAATCTAAATTTAGGATACAATATAATTAAGCTGTCTATAATATATATAGAAATCAGTGGGAACAAAAGAGTTAACTAGCAGCATCTTATGTGGTGACCAATATTGATGATGAAGCTGAGTAGAAGCACACCTGCTTTCTGTGCTGCCTTGTGACAGTAAGTACTGGTTGTTCAGACCACTGATCTTTGCTTGACAAAGAAATGAGTGGGCTGCACAATTTTAAAATGCTGTACTGGTACTCTTGCAAGCTTGCATTTAAAACAAGCTTAAGTTGCAATTTTATTTTTGGTGGAGATGTAATATTGTTTTCGCCTTCAAAATTTGATTTTATTTCACCTCATATTTTCTAAAATGGTCTTAAAATATAATATTACAGAAATGTAATAAATCTGAATTCAGAGTTTCAGGAAAGAACAGGAGGAAGTATCAGCTTTGACCTAATTTCTGCAACTGTGTAAAATCAATTGTTAATTTAATTGACTGCAACAGGTCCTAAAGTACAGATACATATAGAGATACTGATATACAGTGTAGAATAGGCCTTTCCGGCCCTTTGAGTTGTGCCTTCCAGCAATCACCCAATTTAATCCTAGCCTAACTGTGTCTTTGGACTGTGGCGAGAAAGTGGAGCACCCATAGAAAACCCACACGCTCGTGGGGTGTACATACAAACTCCTTACAGACAGTGATGGGAAATGAACCGAGCCACTGGTACTGTGCTGACCACTGCACTGTCATGCTTACAGGTTTCTTGGCCTTTGGAATAACTTTCTCTTTTAGTCCACTTACAAAGTAATCAGTTATCTTAGGAAAAGGCAAAGGATTATTATCACTGTTACATAAAAACACTTAACAGTGAATTCTGTAAGCCCTTTTTCTCTTCTACTTCATTTAACTATATGGGTAATATACAGTGAAGTTTTGTTCATTTCAACCATAATTTGAAATTAATTGTACTCCTTCAAGTTGAACTTTTTGGAGCCAAGCATCCTATAGATAGCCAAACCTGGATATTTTTAGCCTGTAAGTGTTGAATTTTGTTGATCTAGATATTTACTGTATATTAAGCATGCAGAAATCTTTTCCTCCCTCCATTCAGCTGCATTCAAAGCTAGGTAGATGATAGGACTACCAACTGTTGTGGACACTCTGTCACCCGAGCAACATAACAGCCATGAATGAATATCTGGTTCTAGACTACAAATCAGTAAATGTTAACAGTAATAGGCAAGATCTCAAAATGAGTGAATTTGCACACTGATTACAATGATGGCTTTGTTGACTATTGCCTGGACGATGCAGCAATTTCCATTTGTAATTGTTTTATGGACTAATGATAAAAAAGAAAGTTCTCTGCACATGTTTTGAATTATTTGCACAACTTCCTGTTAAAACTCTGCACATTTAGCTTGCATTTCTGGTGGGATATATCCTAAAAGTGGTGGTCACTTTAAACATGAGCATGATGTGCTATCAGAATCAGAAGCACTTGCTAATTATTCCATGATAGAAAATGAATCAAACCAACATGATCTCCATCCCCCATTTTACCCCTCAATGAACCATCATGCTGAAAATCGTGAATCATCCATGCATTGTATTTATTTTGATAAACCCAGAGTTAAAAATATCTCAAAATGTTCATTGCTGACAATCCGACAGCACTGACTTAACTTGGGTGCATTGATCTCGGGGAGTGATGGATGCCTCAGTCCTGATGCTCTCACTATCTGCAGTGGTTTTGATCCATGTATGAGAAGGGTATCCATGCACCATTAACCTCCTTTCACATTTGCCCTCTTCGCTCAATT
The DNA here is from genome assembly GCF_048418815.1 of Hemitrygon akajei. Lineage (NCBI taxonomy): Eukaryota > Metazoa > Chordata > Chondrichthyes > Myliobatiformes > Dasyatidae > Hemitrygon > Hemitrygon akajei. The sequence goes on from NC_133134.1 coordinate 129,744,499, forward strand.
TTCACAACTCCCTCCTTCCATTTGCTGCAATTTTTACCTCCAACCTCTCTGTAGAATATTTCTTTATCTCTGTCGTGTGAAACCAGGTTTGGGGGTTCAATGAGTGGGGATAGAAGACACTCCCTACCGGAAAATAGGTTAATAATTCACTTGCAGGACAAGACAAACACTAACTATTCAGTAAAACCTTGAACTTATGCTCAGTTACAAATATTCATCTAATCTGAGCATCCAAAGTGGCAGGACAAAACATGCACTAAACATATATACAGTGGCAAATATTTATCAAAAGTGTGCATCCGAACCCTCTTTACTGCAGCACATCCCCACTGTTTACTGTTTCCATGGCACTGGCCTTCAAGAATCTGCCTTCATTACAGAGTATCATTACCGTTATACTTAACGCATTATTCACGGCTTGCTGTTGCTCTCTCTCTGCGTCTTCTGCATTTGCATTCCCGTTCCTTTTCATTCACAGGTCTTCTTCAATTAGAAGGTTGATAGCTGTTATTTAAGTTTCGTGTAAATTAGATCATTAATGGGCTGACTCTCTTGATCTGTCTTCTCCCATTGGTTCTCTGTGATCAGCAATGGTGAACTCTCATTCACATTTTAGCTGACACATGCTGGACTTCAAACATGTAAACATGGATGGATGAGAATTCTTCCACCTCCCACCCCCAAAATTTCTTAGAGATTTCTTCTTAGGTAAGACAACCTGCACATTTATTTACCTACAAGTAACAAAATCTTCTTGGATTAATTCAAACACCGTTCCAATGCAGATTTAACAAGTACTTGACAGGCTTTGCACTCATTCTCTCTCTCTCTCTCCTCCTCCCTCCTCTCTCTTCTCCTCTGTCTCTCCCCTCTGTCTCTCTCTCCTCTCTCTCTCTCTCTCTCTCTCTCTCTCTCTCTCTCTCTCTCTCTCTCTCTCTCTCTCTCTCTCTCTCTCTCTCACTTAATTGGATTCACACACATCTCACACAGCATTTTTCAGACAATCCATTCTCACTGTATTATGGGGAAAGGGAGGAGGATGAATGAAACCCTCCTTATGGGGGTGGGACAGGACAGCAACACCCACCACCCGACTCCTGCTGCCACTGAAAGTCTGCCAGTGCCTTTTGCAGAGCATCCAAGCCACGTACAGAGAAGGTCTAGCTCTTTGCTAGGCTTGAGACTTAATCTTTCCACAGCATTGCGAAAGCTTGACTTCCATGACAGATAACTGGCAGACTGGGACTGACTCAACACCTGGACTATGTAAAAGGCATTTTGGCTGCGTGGTGTGGACAGCTTCTACTTATAGAGTTGGCGCATTGTCTTTTCTGTAGCAAAAATGCATTTGGAGATATTCTTTAGTTAGCTGTTCCGGCGGCAAAGCATGACTGACTGTCGTTATAGACTCACCGCTGTCTAAGTCAGCAGCTGCTTCATACACCTTTGCCTCTACGGAGGCAGCCTCAGCTTCACGCTCTTCCCTGACAGTACTTACACATGCTTTCGCCATGTCTATACAAGCTTTTTCCTTTTGCATCTGAACTTTGTGTTTGGCATAAGCTGCTCGCGTTCTTGCCATTCCGTGGCCCACGCTAATCGTGGTTTTGTTTGAGCGCCGCGAAGGTGCGATCGATTCACCACATTCTGACCTGACTTCCAGGTCTCGACAATCTCCATTGTCTGGGTTGGAAGCTGACATTGTCATGTACAGTATTCAGGTATGTCTCAGTCTGTGGGCGATGCCTTTGAATACGATTTATTGTATCAATCTATTGCCCTTGCAGTGTGTATGTACTATGCTATGCTGTGAGCTAACACCTTCCAAAAATCACCCAAGCTGGAAGCTTCCTTCAGGGTTTTTAATGAGATCTTACTTGTGAAAAGATATTGCTGTTTCAAGGGCAAATAAAGAGATGATGGAGATGGATGTCTTCCCACTATGTGCTTCAAGTTGAATCCAAATTAATCCACGCAGGAAATGATATACAGGAAGTGATGTTCATGCAAAATGAATTGCATACAAAACAAATCGCTCCTTGAGAGGACAGAAAAATGTCCTTTCTGTCTTAATGGCCTCCTTGCCTCATTTCCCCAGCAGTAGTACCCCCTCCACATGGCATAGGGAGTGGGAACCCCATTTGCCTGTTCTCTCAGGACCCCAGCTCTCTGCAAACCCAAAAGCATTTCCTTATGGGGCCCACCACACCAAGGCTGCTTGTCTAATTGGTGCACCTGCCTACTGGGACTTTCCCCCAGGTACTCTAATCTCTCCAATAATCTGATGGTGACGTCGGGGGTACTCACTGATGCTGATTCCAATAAGAGCAGCGTCACTCCCTTTAAACAGGGAGCTGCTGCTTTAACTAAATACCCCATGGTCAAATCCCACCTGAAGAGTGAGGGATACCTGACCCTACACGCCACTATCACTCTGTCCCACAGCGATCCATCACCCCTGTGGGGGCCCGTGGCACTTTCAGAGCATTGTTAATCGCATGGTGGGACAACATCTCCCCCCCCCCCCCCCCAGAACACTCAACTCTCATTTGATAAACTCACTCCGGTACCCACTGCAACCATGTAGGCATAGGGTCCCCTGGCTTCTGTAATACTTGTCTCCCAACTCTTCTATTTCTTTGTGGAGAACTCTCTGATGGTAGTAATCTCCATGTGACAGATTGTGTTATCATCTCCGGGTCCCTCTCCCCGTTCCATGGAGGTTGGAGGGGCTGTGGACGTATGGCCCCTTGCAGGGTTTGGGACCGCATGGCCACCAGTCTGGCCTGTACTAGAATGACTACATAAAGAGAACACCACTCACTTAGAGGGGAATCTCCAAGGCTCCCTTCTAATCTCTCTTCCCTATCATCACCATCTAACCAAAAGTCCCCATCCCACATCCGCACGTTGTAGTCACATCTCCGCAGCATCAGGTCTGAAACCGTAATGGGGTCCAGTCGCCAGTTCGCCCTGTGGGAAGCTTCTAACTGATGCACCTTTACTAGCTGGCAGGCCATCCCTGTGTTCCTATCCTCTAAATCTTTAGCTGAGTCTGTGCTGTCCGGACAACTTCCTCCATGGTAATACATTGCTGGTTAGCACTTCCTCATCGTTTTGCATGCGAGCTATCTCTTTCTTTCCTTAAGGTTGTAATAACCAGGGGTGGGGGGAGCTCTCACTACTATTAAGTGCTCCCAATGGCATGCATCTCAAAAAGCCTCTGACAACCAAGTCCAGCTCCTGGTCTTCACGTGTGACTTAGCTATTGTTATGACCCCAGCCCCCTCCTTTGTGAGATTCGCAAGAGCCCTAGTCAAGAGGGGGTCAAATGACCCAAGAGGGGGAGAGACGTGCTGAATAGACACAGGAAAATGGGAAAGAGAGAGGGAGACGTGCTGAAGACCACGTTCCCCCGGGAAGCAGAATAAAGCGACTCTTTGACTATTGTCTCATGAAGACCACGTGTAAAGCCCTCGGGCAAAGTGGGCTGGTTGAGAGAGAGAGATTGACACCGGTGATCCCGTGAGGAAGTATAAAGGAGGGTCTGGGGGGGAGGACCCCTTCAGACGCACCGGAAGACACGCTAGAAATCCTGTGACAGCGTTTTTGATAGCGACAGCCGGTGGTGGGGTTTGTGTGCGTCTTTTCCTTGCCTGGGATTGGCAACCCCACAAAGGAAGAACGGCTTAGCTACAGGGGAGGCCACAGATGAGTGTTCATTCCCCCAACGAGGCTCCGACAAACCGAACTCCTCCAGGTTGGAAAACCGGTCGGGTAACTGTTTAATCCCATCTCTCTCTCTCTTTCTAACAAAAGTGCACCAACGCGACACCACAACGACGGCAGCTGGTGGAACTGCAGTGACCAAAAAAGACTTTTAGATATCCAGTAAACAATATATATCTACATTACCCCTAGACAACAATAGAGCTTATTTCTGATTGATTATTACTATACCTGTGCTTTAGATTGAGTTGTGACGACGTATATGATCTGAATGTTTTGTATTAACCATACGTTTGTGCCCCTTTATAAATAAAAACGTTTGAAAATAGTAGCATCAGGCTTCAGCGGACCTATCTATCTTTGCTGATAAGTCACCCGGTTACTGGGGAACGTAGCACTACTAAGTCTGATGGAACTCTTTCCACTGGCAGGAGAAGGGACAAAGGCGGGTTAATGGTGCCTTAAAACAATGATTCCTGGCAGATGGAGCTCATCGTTTGTGGTTGGCAGCTCATCTAGAAGAAAGAAAGCTCTAATTTCAAACTTCCGCTGCTTTGTGGCTATACCCACTCATGGGGAAGGCTTCGGGAGTAAACCCCAGGAAAAATACAGCACTAAGGCAGTCCCACGGTGAGTCTAATGCTGACTGGAAATTCCTGTGGCACCTCTGGTGCCAAACTGAATTGGTCTCCACCATTTCCTTGTATTCATCAGTTTTGTGGAGGTGGGGGGATCCTGCTGCATGGACAACAGCTTGCTCTCCATATTCTACTACCTGGGCTTGTGTACTGGCTTGCGTATCGACTGATGGCGCTGCGCCAATGACATAGACAGTTGGAGCGCAATATCCATGGTCAACTCTGGCAAGTGGAAGGCCCTGTATTTCTTTCTCCTTCAGTGAGATTGTCTCGTACTGCTGCTTTACTATGACTGCCAGCAGGCAGAAGCACCCTTCCTCTTGGGGAACCCTTTCTCATTAAGCACAGACGTGATGTGGTGCCCCATTTTCACCCAGCAGGAGTCAAACTTGTCTGACCAGTTTATGGGCATTCCGTAGTTCACCAGTAGATTAATGAGACCAAATCCTGCATTGTTGTTGATCTACCCTAGGGCTCGGCACTCTTCATGTGGCGGGGGAGTGTGGGGGGGGGGGCATGCCTCTTATGTTTCCTTTTAAAGATATTCATCTTCTGTTCAATCACCGAACCCTACTCACAGAACCAATTGTTGTGTGAAATCAGGTTTGTTACATTTTGAAACCTCATACATTAAACTAATTCAAAAGAAGAAACAGGAGTCTGAGGATGCGGGTCTAACTTTGAGTTTACCTTTAAAAGACGTGCACGTATCATGTGGTAATGTGATAATGGATGCAATTCACTTATTTTTATTTATAATCATAATTATTTTCACAAATAACAATTACATATTAAACTACATCTACAATTCACTTATTTTTACATATAACCCATAATTATTTTTACATCTAACTATTACATATTAAATTGCATATACAGTTCACTTATCTTTACATATCGCCCTTAAATAATTAAACAAACAAGAATGATTAATCAAACAATATATACAAGATCACTCAAATTTTACTGAAATATTAAATACACAGCAAAGTTCATGTGTTTGGTTAGTAGGGTCAGAAAACCCTCACTACCAGTAAGAAGGTTAACAATGTATTTGCAGGACAAAACAGACATTAAACATTCAGTCAATCTTTCAAGTTACACTCAATTGTAAATACTCATCAAAACTGCGTGTCTGAAGTGGCAGGACAAAACAGACATTAAGCATTCACACAGCAGCAAATACTTATCTGAAGAGTGCACCCAGGCCCTCCTTACAACTGCACATCTCTCCCATTTATTGCTTCTACTGCACTGGCCTTCACTCTCAGCCCATAGCTATCCAGAGAGAATGCATGGTTTCAGCACGTTAGATTTAAACTCTACCGGTGCCATGACATCATCAGATAAATGGCACTGCTCCTTAAACAGGCCAACCCCTTGCTAGCGCAGGGGAGCAGCTTTCAATGAACAGGTAAGATTGACGCTTGTTGCAACAGTCTCCGCAAAGGGCTTCCTGTAGCTCGTCTCCCAAGAGTGCATGTGTGAATGGCATGCCAGCTGCCAACTAATGGTGCAGGTCAGCTCAAACACTCCTGAAAGAGGTAAATGTAATAACAGCATTGTCTTTAAAGCGAGGATGGTCTGTTCCATAATGCTTTGATTATATTCGTTTCAGCATTAGGGCAAACACAGTATCATTTATCACACCAAAGAGAGGTGATAGCCGATTGATGACCATGTAAATACATATTCTCCTATATCATCACTGGGGCATTAGAGCAGTGCAGCAGTTAGAGTAATGCTATTTCATCTCAGGGTGTCGGAGTTCAGAGTTCAATTCCAGCATCTTCTGTAAGCAAGTTTGTACATTCCTTCCCATGTGCACATAGGTTTCCTCCAGGTGCTCTGGTTTCCTCCCACAGTCGAAAGACTTACCAGTTAATAGGGTTAATTGGTCATTGTAAATGTTCCTGAGATTAGACTAGTTTTAAATCAGTGGGTTGTTGGGTGATGCAACTTGAAGGATTAGGAGGTCCTATCCTTGTTGTATCTCTAAATAAAATAATAAATAAATCAATAAGTTAAACCATTCAGTAGAATCTGGCTTATGACGACTAATTCTGTTGTGAAACTTGAGCAGACTAGTAACCCCTGGAAAATGCTGTTAATTTAAATTAAGGTGTGAACATATTTAGCAGAAAGTCAATGATTGAAAGGAAGTTTTGGAGAATTGCTCAAACAGTTGGTAACAATTATTAACAATATTAAAAACAAGAATTTTCTGTGTACTTCTCTAAATTTATCTGTCTTGATACCTACTCTTTCCTCTTCAAAGAAACTTTGTAATATCTAGCTATTTGATCCCGGCTAACCTTCAGTAATTTAATGATGTTTTCTTTAATAACAATCCATTGAAAATCCCCTCAATCCTTTCATATCTTGCAAGGATCTTGGGGCTTTGAGTTCTAGGTTTCCCTACCTGTACTGTACATCTGGCTCTCTATCTCCCTTTCCACCTTTACAATATTCTTTAGGATCTATCTCTCACTGGAAATGCTCTGGGACCTTTCACCGTACTAAACATATCATATGTATGTGAGTTGCTGGTGCTGAGTGTTATTATACGTTAGTATTATAGTATATTGCTATGATACAAATGAACTTCTTCTGAGACTTTACAATATAGAAATTTAATTTTTGCTGCGTGCTTTAGCAGAAATGTAAAATTTATTTATTTTCAGATCTTTTTACCACATATTTGAATTGATAAATCTGTGGATGCAACATGCTTGAGTGGGGCACTGTTTAATGAATAGTATTGATCAGGGTCCAATATATATGTAATATCTATCCTGTAGTATTAGAGGACAAATAAATAAACAACAAACAGCCTGGATGTTGACTAGGTGATGCACCATCAATAACTCTCGGAGACATGAGGCGAGATATAGGCTTTTATTGGCTGGAAGAAAGAACAAGCAGCAAGTGACCACCACACAACATCCTGGAGACTGAGGAAGGGTCTGTGCCTCCAATCGCCTTTATACCGGGGCCTGTGGGAGGAGTCACGGTCTGTGGGAGGAGCCACAGGAGCAGTCAGCGGGGGGGGGGCGTGTCCAGACAGGTATATGTAGTTCACCACACTAGGGAAGCAGGCTTTAGAAGGAAGAAAGATGACTCTAATACACTTAAAAGGAACAGCTTAATTGCCCACTCTAAATTGCTCCTAATGCACAGGTGAGTAGTGGAATCTGGAGAACAGATTCTATAATTGTGATGATTGCAGGATTAGCATAAAGTGGGTGACCGATGGTCAGTACAGATTGAAAGAACCATGTGGTTTCTCTCTATAACTCTATTCCTCAACCCACCTAACAAACTCAAATATCTTAATTAAATGCATTACATTTCTTTATCAGACATATTCTATAGAAAAACTAATTGTTGTAATTATTAATCAATTCATTTGCACAATTTTTGGAGCTGTGGGGATTGACTATTTTAATGAGGCTTTGAGGTTGAAACAGATACCTCAAAACCTTTTTAATATAATCAGTCCCCAAGACCTCCAAAAATTGGAAGAGATTATTCCAATTTTTGAGCATTTTCATTAAATAGAACATGGAACAGTACAGGAAATGGCCACTCGACCAACAACATCTGCACTGAACACAATGAACTTTATTTCTTCTGCATGTACAGAACACATATCCCTCCATTTCCTGCATCCTTGGCTGCCTAAAATCCTCTTAAATGCCACTATTGTATCTGTTTCCCCACACCTCCTTTAAAGTTTTCCCCTTTTGCTTTAAATACATGTTCCCTAGTACTTGACATTTTTACCCTGGGAAATGATTCTGTTTGCCTATTTATTTATTCATAAACTTCTATCACGTCTACCCTCAGCAACAACACTCCAGAGAAAGCAGCTCAAATTCCCTTATAGCTCATAGCCCCTAATCCTGGCAAACCTCTTATGCATCTTTTCCAAATCCTCCACATCCCTCCTGTAATGGGGGGGGGGGGGTGACAGAATCGTGCAAAACACTCCATGTGTGGCCTAACCAAAGTTTTAAGTGGCTGCAACTTGACTTCCTAACTTCCTATTCCTATACTCAGTGCTCCAGCCAAAGGCAAGCATGCTATATGCCTTCTTTATCTGTTGCCAGGTAACTATGGACTTGGACCCCAAGATCTTTCTGTACATCCATACTGTTAAGAATCCTGCCATTAGCTCTGTACTTTCCCTTTACAATTTGACCTCCCAAAGTGCAACACATTGTATTTGCTCCTTTTAAACTCACCTGGAGATCTTTTCTTTTATCAAGGCCTAAAACTATATTTTATTTATAGTTTCAATTAAGAGATACGTTCAACCAACAGTCAGATAGAAAGACACTTCATCCTTCAGAGCATATTTAGAGATGCACTGGTTATTGGAATAAATTTACTGTCACCCTGTTATTGGCTGCTTCACAAAGAGAACTCAGATGGAAATTAAAACAAAATATAGTAGTGAGGATATTACATTAATAAATTTAGTCAGAAGTAACTTGAATATCATCGCTCATAAAAAGGCTTGCCATTAACGTTCAGGGTTTGTAATTCACGTATGCCCCCTTGGTACTTAACTGGATCACAGGCCAAAAAAGAACGCATTAATTTATGTCATGAATACTTCTCTGTTTGTTACTATGCATTATTCCATTAATTACTGTATTAGCAAAGATAAAACCACAATGCTTCTCTAATGGAATCATACAACAAAGAGTTAAACAAAACTGAAATAGGCTATTTGGCCCTATTTATCCATGCTGACCAAGCTGCGTTCTTGAATTAGTCTCATTTCCCTCCGATACCACCCTCTACCTCCTACCACCAATCTAATTTTGTATCCAGTTGGCTAGCTCACTTGGACCTCATGTGTTCTAGTCTTCCAGACGACACCACCAAGACCATATAGATCAGGGTTTCCCAACCTGGGGTCCACAGACCCCCTGTTTAATGGCATTGGTCCAGGGCATTAAAAAGGTTAGGAACCCCTGATATAGATCAATAGCAGAACACATTATCTTGTACAAGGCAGAATCGATGTTGCCAGTTACACTCATTATAATTGCAATTGGGTTTGTTTTTTTTTAAGTTTTACAACTATTTTACAAGGTGTGGATTGCAAGTTTTTTTTTAAATTTGAATTATTTGGAGTCTATAGGAATAAGGCTTTTGGATAGTCCTGCTCCAACCAATTAGCTGCTCCATTACTCAGATTGACTTTTGGAATTGCAAATGAGTACAGCTTCCGATGGTGAAGTCTTTTTTTTAAGTCGCTGCTACTTGTTTTATTTCTTCTTTTGCGAACTGACAACTTTGGAGTAAATTCTTGTGGAATTTGTTTATCAGCTTGTTTCATGTTGAATAAAGCTGCCTTAGCATTGTGCTTCCTGTCTTGTGTACTGTAGCAAACCTCTCCGCAAAAGAGGAAATAACCTGAATTTCACAAGTTGCGGAGGGAGTATCATTTATCTTAAACCAATTTTAAACCGGCCAAGAACAAAGCACAGACCTTCCTTTGCCTGTGTTCCACTCCAGTTTGTCTTCCTTTCTACTAACATATAATTTTTCATTATGAGTCATACACGTGTCCTTTGTTTCTATTGTGGTTGAGTGACACTGGGCAGCTACAAAGAACCGATTTCTCAGCTCCTTAATAAACTGGTATCATCTGGAAAACAATGGGTGGACTTTGTAAACTGATCAATCATCCACATTACACCATGCAATTAGTCTGCCTGAGTCTCAAACTGCTTCCAATGCTGTGAGCTGCCCCCGTTCCTTCCTGTCATGAAACTGTTTTGATATTAGCCAGTGGATCGATTCTTACTCTGCATTTGGCTCCTGCAAACTGAAAACATTCTGGAACTGCAAGATAATTGATGGAATAGAAAACTAATTTATTTTTGCTTTTTTCATATTGTCAAATATAATATCATAAACCAATGTGAATCTGTGCATTTTACATTCATTTCTGAAGCTTTACCTTCTAAATTTACAAAATTCTCAATCATTTTTTCTTCAAGAATAACATGTTGTGGATGCAACCGCAAAATTCTATAAAAGAATCTTTAAGCCAGTGAACGTGGATAACTTCATTCAATACTGAACTGATTCCACAGCCTATGGATGCACTTGTGAGGACGCTATAACACATGTTCTCTGTATTATTTATTTATTTACTTTTAAAAACATTTTTCTTTGATTTTGTATTTGGCCAGTTTGTTATCTTTATCTTCATTGATTGTCAGTGTTGCGTGCAGTTTTTCATTGATTCTGTTGTATTTCTTTGTTCTATTGCCTGTAAGAAAATTAATCTCTGTGTAGTATATGGCAACGTACACATACTTTGATAATGAATGAACTATGAACTTGATATGAAATTACTCTGGTGAAGTTAATGGACACATTTCCTATAAAGGAGACAACATAATTACAGGCCTATAATTTTCTAGCAATGAAGAAGTATAATTGAAACACATTTTAACTTTTCTTCACATCTAAAAATGTAAATGTAATTTAGTATAAGTTTTCTTAATGCATCCAGAAATTAATCTATTGCCAAGGACACAAATGCTTAATATGAGCACCTTGTTCACTGGTGAGTAACCCAGATTTAAAATTATCATCAAAAATGTTATTACAAAACTACATGAAACATTTAACTCATTTTATTAGTAGACAGTAGGGTCCAGTGAAGAATTGCTAATCAGGAGGTCAACAAAGGTTTTCTTCATCAGCCTGCTAGAAAATGCAACACTGTGCAACTGAGTAGATTGTAGTGACTAAATACAAAAGGGCATTAAAAAAATGGGGTCACTTTGGGTTTGAGTCACAGTGGAAAAGGGTGGTTGGACGAGAAGGTTGAGGGAGCACAATGCCCCAGAGATGAGGAAGGAAGCAGAGATCAGGCTTGGAAGATGAGCTTTGGGCAAGATTTGAGGGTCTTGAGTATGGGTTGATTGCCAGGGTCAGTTTGAGAATAGTGGGCCAGTCAGCTAAAGGTGGATGCATTCAAACTGTGGGATGAAATCAAATATTGGTATGGGAGTGGTAAGGGCTGTGTATGATCAGCATTGGAGGTGAGGGTATTCAAATCAGGGGCTGAAGTTTGGGTGCTGGGGTAGCAGTTCAGTAATCAGGAGTGAAATATTGCTGGGATCTCTGTAATTGGATGTGTATTCAGACAACGTAGAATGTTGGGAAAGTAGTGCAAGCTTAGAGTGAGCTGTGCATTGGCAAGGAGAGTGCAGAAATGCACATAAGCAAATAACTGAGGTGGAGCAAGAGACAAATTCAGCAGCTCACCTGTAGCCCACTGTTGCCTCTACCTATAACCTCCCAGACTCAGTCACTATTTCTGCTTTACCCTACCCAACTGTCTATCACCTGTCCTCACCTAGATCAACCTATCACTTGCGTGCTCTTGTTCGACCTCTTCTCCTCCTCTCTTTACACTGCTATCTCCCCTTATTCTTTCACGCCAGATGAAGATGAAGATCTTGATCCAAAATATCAATGGCCCTTCCTATCCACTGATACTGCCTGGCTGAGATCCTTCAGCAGTTTGATTTTTGCTCCATATTCCAGCATCTCCTGTTTAGTAGCGGTAACCTGCAGCTCATTCCAATGGGGCTCCCACAAGGTCACAGAGAAATAGACTTCATGGTTGCAATGAAAACCAAATTCTCCATGAGAAGCTTACAGACTATTCTTAAATCGTATGGGTATTGGCTATTGATTGACATCATTGCACAAATCCAGCTCCTTGTGCTTTAACATGTTCCACTTACATGGGCATCAGATTAAAAATCAAAAAACCTTTTTAAATTAAAAAAAACTATAAATCTGTCAAATATGATTTCATGAGCCAATTTTACAAATGGCTACAAAGCCTAGATGAGCCTCTGGTGATGATCTTTGAATTATCAATGAGGACGGGAGTGGTTCCAGATTGGAGGGTTGCAGATGTTGTTTCTTTATTCAAAAAAGGGAGTAGAGTTAGACCAGAAAATTATAGACCTGGGAGTCTTACTTCAGTGGTTGGTAAGTTGATGGAGAAGATCCTGAGAGGCAGGATTTATGAATATTTGGAGAGGTATAATACGATTAGGAATAGTCAACAACCTGCTTTGTAAAGGGCAGGTCATGCCTTACGAGCCTGATCGAATTTTTTAAGGATGTGACTAAACACATTGATGAAGGAAGAGCAGTAGATGTAGTGTATATGAATTTCAGCAATGCATTTGATAAGGTACCCCATGCAAGGCTTAATGAGAAATCAAAAAGGCATGGGATCCAAGGGAACATTGCTTTGTGGATCCAGAACTGGCTTGCCCAGAGGAGGCAAAGAGTAGTTGTAGATTGGTCATATTCTGCATGGAGGTTGGTCACCAGTGGTGTGTCTCATGGATCTGTTCTCGGGCCCTTACTCTTCATGATTTTTATAAATGACCTGGATGAGGATGTGGAGGGATGGGTTAGTAAGTTTGCTGATGACACAAAGGTTGGAGGTGTTGTGGATAGTGTGGAGGGCTGTCAGAGGTTACAATGGGACATTGATAAGATGTAAAACTGGGCTGAGAAGTGGCAGGTGAAGTTCAACCCAGATAAGTTTGAGGTGGTTCATTTTGGTAGGTCAAATATAATGGCAGAATATAGTATTAATGTTAAGATTCTTGGCAGTGTGGACGATCAGAGGAATCTTGGGGTCCGAGTCCATAGGACGCTCAAAGCAGCTGCGATAGTTGACTCTGTGGTTAAGAAGGCATATAGTGTATTGGCCTTCATCAATCATAGAATTGAATTTAGGAGTCGAGGGCCGAAATGGTTGCCACAAGAGGACACAGGTTTAAGGTGCTGGGGAGTAGGTACAGAGGAGATGTCAGGGGTAAGTTTTTTACTTAGAGAGTGATGAGTGCATGGAATGGGCTGCCGGCAACAGTGGTGGAGGCGGATACGATAGAGTCTTTTAAGAGACTTTTAGATAGGTACATGCAGCTTAGAAAAATAGAGGACTATGGGTACGCCTAGTAATTTCTAAGGTAGGGACATGTTCGGCACAATTTTGTGGGCCGAAAGGCTTGTATTGTGCTGTAGGTTTTCTATGTTTCTATGTTTCTAATATACTATCTGCATGACATTGTGGAACTGGCATTGCATTCATGTGGAATTTACCCTGTAATTTGTAGCCTTGCTAAGAGGAGAGATTGGGGAAAGTAATTCCACAGATTCACCACTCTCTGGAAAAACAGTTTCTCCTCATCTCCACCCTGAATCTTCTCTCCTGAATCTTCAGGCAATGTCCCCTAGTTCTAGTCTCACCTACCAATGGAAACAACTTTCCTACTTCTATCTTATCTATCCTTTTCAAAATTTTGTATGTTTCTATAAGATCCCCTCTCATTCTTCTGAATTCCAGAGAGTATTGTCCGAGGCAACTCAATCTCTCCTCATAGGTTAACCCCTTCATCCCTGGAATCAACCTGGTGAGCCTCCTCTGTACTGCCTCCAAAGCCAGTATATCCTTCCTCAAGTATTAAGACCAGAACTACACTCAGTACTCCAGGTGCAGCCTCACCAGTACCCTGTATAGTTGCAGTATGACCTCCCTGCTCTTGAATTCAATCCCTCTAGCAATGAAGGCCAACATTCCATTTGCCTCCTTAATACCCTGTTGTAGCTGCAAGCCAGCTTTTTTGCGATTCATGAACAAGCACTCCAAGTCCCTCAGCCCAACAGCATGCTGCAATCTTTCACCATTTAAATAATAATCTGCTCTTCTATTGTTCCTTCCAAAGTGAATGATCTCGCATTTACCAATGCTGTATTCAATGGGTCAGATGGTCCATGGGTCAGGGAGAATACTTTGAGTAGCAGGGAAAGACAGCAGCAAAAGGAGACCGAGATGATGGATGTAGTGGAGGCAAGCAGCACAGGGAGTGAAAAGGGAAGCTATGGAACGGAGCCAAATTGTGGAGTTAGAGGTGTGTGGTCTATTGTTGAGGTTCCTAAAAGAAAACGGGAACCAACTTTAAGGAAGAATGATTCATCCTGAAAGATTCTCCACTACCAATTTCCTCAGTACCAGCCCCGGCAGGATCAGCACCCTGAAATGACAGTGCAGTAGAGCAAAAACCTTCAGGTCAGACCTGTGCCTGCATTAAAAGAAAAACGTGCAGGTGATATCAGTTTTGTCTCCCTGTGCTTACAGTGATTCGGATACAATTAAAAGAAGAGGGCATAGCCTCTACAAAGCAGCCAGTGTGCGATTTATGAGGAGAATTTTCAGCAGTTTATATTGAAATGTCCACAATCCCAGCAAGCTTCAGTCCTTTTAGACAAATGTTTTCATTGACCTTTGCAGATCACAAATAACAGATTACCATAACCATTGGGGTTTTCTAGAAATATATTGTATCCAGGTAGTCTTGAACATCAAAGAGGAGGAAGTCCAGTTGTGGTTTGCTGTAAGTTTAATGCATCTTGAAAGAACTGCAGCTGCATTGTGATAGACCTTACAGATGAGTCCATCACAAGGGATTTTGTGGATCTCATATTAAAAGTGTAAACCCTACAGGAAATCACTGACAAACCAATCAATGAAGTAGTGTCATCAGCCACTTTAGGAAAGTTACCTAGTCTATGAAATCTGTTCATTATAAATCATCCAGCTGCTAGTTTTGTTTTAAAAGGATCAGTTACAAACCTAGCAAATGAAAATACCCCCAAAATGCTGGTCGAACTCGGCAGATCAGGCAGCATCTATGGAAGTGAATAAACAATCGATGTTTCAGGCTAAGATACTGCATCAGGACTGCAGGATCTCTTGTGTAAATGAAAGCTGTAAATCTGACTATATTGGCAGAGGTAGTTTTAAGTACTATTGTCCTTCACACTTTCTTCCTATTTCACTGATCCTTGCTGCCACATCATACCTTCTTCAGATTTCCCACTCAGTGTTGGTAAATGATTAAAATAAATTGTCATGCAGTAACTGGATATTAGTACAAATGCTATTTTCTTTCTTTTATAATGGTTGGGTAAAATTCCTTTAAGTATTAGGTCAGACACTTATCTGAAGATTAATTACATAAATTCTGAATTCTCCCATCAAGCTGGATCACTCCTTAACTTTACACTCCCAGTAAGTTGCCTTGCCAACTACCAGCACACTTCGTAAACATAGAACCACTTTCCAACAATGTAAATCTATCGTTATAAAAGTGCACTGTGTCACATGAATTACCGACCACCAGAGTACAAAGTTTGAACATTGCACTTTAAAACAGCTCACTAAGTAAATAGCCTGTGCTGTCTGTCAATCATTTAATAGAAATTGATTACAAATCCTTGCCAAAGAAGTCAAAAGACCAAATGCTAATTCAGACCTGTTCCAACCTGAGTAAGCAAGTCCTGATGAAGGATCTCGGCCCAAGAAACGTCAAAGTGATTATTCATTTTCATAGATGCTGCCTGACCTGTTGAGTTCCTCCAGCATTTTATGTAAGCAACATAGTCATCAGTCCTCTGTACCTGCACGCAAAAGCATGAGAGAGGCAGTGATTCTCTTTTACATTTCCATTGCCTCTTTAGAGAAAATAATTAAGCTTTCTTTATAAGATTTTCTTCATAAGACCAGCCAAGACTACTAATGTGGCAATGGGAACCTTGATCACACACAATCCTGCTGATTTGCAACACAATAATTTAAAACAACAGCACTTATACCTAGCACAGAGCATACAAATGCCTTAGAAACATAGAAAACATACAGCACAATACAGGCCCTTTGGCCCACAAAGCTGTGCCAAACATGTCCCTACCCTAGAGCTACCTAGGCTTTACCCGTAGCCCTCTATTTCTCTAAGCTCCATGTACCCATCCATGAGTCTCTTAAAAGACCCTATCGTTTCCACTTCCACCACCGCTGCCAGCAGCCCATTCCACGCACTCACCACCCTCTACGTAAAAAACTTACTCCTGACATCTCCTCTGTACCTACTTCCAAGCACCTTAAAACTATGCCCTCTCGTGCTATCCATTTCAGCCTTGTGGAAAAGCCTCTGAATATCCACACGATCAACGCCTCTCATTATCTTATACACCTCTATCAAGTCACCTCTCATCCTCCATCGCTCCAAGGAGAAAAGGCCAAGTTCACTCATTCTATTCTCATAAAGCATGCTCCCCAATCCAGGCAACATCCTTGTAAAGGAATGGAAAAATCTACAGTAAGTGGTGGATACAGCCCAGTCCATCACCGACGAAGCCCTCCTTATCATTTTTACGAGAAAGCAGCATCCATAATCAAGGACCCCCACCATTTAGGCCATGCAGTCTTTTCCATTCTACCAACAGGCAAGTGGTACAGTAGCTTTTCAATCCCACATTAACAAGTTCAAGAACAGTTATTACCCTACAACCATCAGGATCCTAAACCAGCGTGGATAACTTCACTCACCTCTACTCTGAGCTGATTCCACAACCTACAGAGACTGACTTTCAAGAACAAGGTGATAAGATGATGCGAGGCATTGATTGTTTGGATAGTCAGAGGCTTTTTCCCAGGGCTGAAATGGCTAGCACGAGAGGGCACAGTTTTAAGGTGCTTGGAAGTAGGTACAGAGGAGATGTCAGGGGTAAATTTTTTACACAGAGAACAGTCAGTGTGTGGCATGGGCTGCTGGCGACGGTGGTGGAGGTGGATACGATAGGGTCTTTTAAAAGACTCCTGTACAGGTACATGGAGCTTAGAAAAATAGAGGGCTATGGGTAAGCCTAAGTAATTTCTCAGTAAGGACATGTTCAGCACAGCTTTGTGGACTGAAGGGCCTGTATTGTGCTGTAGGCTTTCTATGTTTCTATGTAACTCTACAATTCACGTTCTGAGTATTTTTTTTCACACAATTGTTCTTCCCTTGCAAATTTGGTTGTTGTCAGTCTTCATTTATGTAAAGTTTTTCATAAATTATATTATATTCTTTATTATTGTCTGCAAGAAAATTAATCTCAAAGTAGTACGTATATGATGACCTATTTTTATTTTAATAATAAATTTACTTTGACTTTGAATCAGCATTAAATGGCAAGCAACAGTCAGACTACCAACACTGGAAGGTGTGGGGAAAGTGCAGACATTTGCTTCTCACCACTTGGTTAGTAAGTTTGTCAGATGCTATTTAAATCACAATTTGGTTCTCAGAAGTGCCACCTGCGTTTCATGGTTTTCAACTTAAAATGAATCTTGCAGCACATAAATATGTTGTGCATGAATAAATATCTAGACCACCATATCGATATTAGCTAGGTCCTTCTTGGCTGCGTGATGTTTTCAGCTATTATTCTTACTGTCAACTCTTGTTGAAATGATTTAACTTGAAGAATGATCATGTGGGCTAGCACGAACTTTGTCCCAGGTTTACCCTCTTAATTTAAGGAGCACCAAAGCCTACAATTCCGGCTCCACTAAAGACTTGTTGGCTGGGTTAACTCCACAGGTGGGAGCTAAACTGATGCTTCACTGTCCTGTGCTTTAAACAATGGGAAACAAAGGAGTCTCTTCAGATAACACACATGTGGATCGCTGGGTCTTAAATCCCTGTCCCTGGAAGATCATGGCTGAGATACACTTAAGCTTTTCTTTGTTTTCCCTCATAAATTACTCTCCCTTCTCCACTCCACTACTGCCATTTGGAGTCCTCAAAATATTTGTTATGATGGACACCGGTTGCAGCTCATGAAGCATCTACTCACAACTGTGCAGAGGCAAAAGGCATTAAATAAACAATTTAGCTAATGCTACACTTTGGAAAATTTAACACAGATACATGAAAATGTAATTAAAAGACATTTCATATTAAGTATTTAATTTCAATATTACTTTAAGCAGAAAACATAACTTTAGAAATCAGATTCTGTAAGCAAGAGAGAACTTCTGAGAAATATTTAACAGGGAAAGCATCAATAAAATAGTGAAAAAGTAACTTCCATTACGTATTTCTTATGGTAGTATCAATTGGACATGAAGACAGATAAGCAGACATTGGAAGAGGCAACTGAAAGCTTGGATTTATATTTACATGGGTATAAAATAGGAGAGGTGTAGAGCAGGAAAAGCCCAGTTTGAATTAAAGTTAGGGTCACAAATAGGTTAAAGGGGGATTGGGGTGGGCCAGAAACACAAAATCTTCTAAATGCGCTGGATGAACTTATAGGAAAAGGGAGAGCTGAGACCACGGTATAAACGAACACAAGAAAGGAACATGCACACGAATAAAAGTGGGGTTATTCTGAATTCATTTTAAATATGGTTGACCAATAAGCTAAAACACTCCATGCTTTAACTCCAAGAAGACAGACAAATGGTTCCCATTAGCTTGTAAGTTGAAAAGTGGGATCTACTGGCTCAGTTACTGAGGCAACTATCCCAATCCCTTTCTGAAAGGGCTCCGTTGTGAATCAGAATTTGTCAATTATTTTTAACATACTTCTGGGTTAAGTGCGACTTGTAAAGCAAGGCATGGGCTTATGGCCTGCAGATGCAATCATTGCCACCTTTTAGCTGGAAAAAGTTAGAGCTGCAAGATGCAGAGTAAGCAGTCAGTGTGGTAAATGACTGGTTTACTTAAGTTTGCAGGATATAGTCTAGCATCTAGTGATGAACCCAGATCCGTTATGCTTTTACTTTATGTCAGTTTATTTGCATAAGGTTCCTGTTTCTATGTAGCCACAAAATGCATGTTGAATTTCACTTTGTCATCTCACTGCTTAAACAATTTCTGCCTCTTTCCCTCACTCACTTTCTCTCCCTCTCTCTCGTTCACTTTTTCTCCCTCTCCCTCACTCAATTTCTTTCACTCTCTTTCTAGATTATGACTTTGTTTTATATCTATCATTCTCCCTCCCACCATACTATTAACTCTTTCTAAATTTCCTGTTGGCAACTGAACTTAATTTCTACTTACTTCATTTGAACTTTTCTCATTTGATTGTCAACTTCAATAGCACAAAATTGCTGTTTATCTTATTTAATCTGCTGAATACCTGAATAGGAAGAATAGTTTTGAAATATTCAAGAGATCTGGCAACCATTGTAGAGATAAGGAAAGACAGAATTAATGTTATATATTCAGTGACCACTTCATTAGGTACACCTGTACACTTGCTTGTTAATTCAAATATCTTATCGACCAATCATGTGGCAGCAACTCAACGCATTAAAGCATCCAGACATGGCCAGGTAAAATAGGGGAAAAAATCTGATCTAAGTGACTTTGTTCATGGAATGATTGTTGGTGCCAGATGGGGGAGTTTGAGTATCTCAGAATCCGCTGTTCTCCTGGGATTTTTATATTTACCCATCTCTAGAGCTTACAGAGAACGGTACAGAAAACAAAAGACATCCAGTGAGTGGCAGTTTCATGGGAAAAAAAAGCCTTGCTATTGAGAGAGGTCAGAGGAGAATGGCTGGACTGATTCAAGCAGACAGGAAGGTGACGGTAATTCAAGTAATCATATGTTGCAATAGTGGTGTGCAGGAGAGCATCCCTGAATGCGCAACACATCAAACTTCGAAGTGGATGGACACAAGACCACGCACATACACTCAGTGACCATTTTATTAGATACAGGAGATACCTAATAAAGTGGCCACTGAGTGTATGTTGCACAATGCAGAACTGGGAAAAGTTAAAGATTAAACAGGGAATGCGGGGAAGAGAAGAGACCCACAGGAAAGATTGTTGATGGAAGTTAGTTAGGAGAGTTTATACAGAGATAAATCATCGTAACAGGCTCTCCAGACCAACTGCTCCATGCTGACCAAGATTCCCATTTTCCCTCATTTGATCCATTTCCCTCTAAACTTCTCTTATTCATGAATCTATCCAAGTATGTTTTAAGTCTGATTAGTGTAGCTTCCCCATCCATTTCTTCTGACAGCTTATTCAATATACTGAACACATGCTCTCTGGGTGAAAAAGTTGCTCTTAGGTTTCCATTAAATCTGTCTCCTCTTACACTGTCTGTGCTGGTGGTGTAGTGGTCTCTGTACCTGGACTTTGGAACGAGAGGTCACCAGTTTGAACTGGCTGGCTACTTGCGTGCTTTCCATCTGTGCCAGGTTGAATGTCAAGCTGGCAAGTTAATCACTTAAAACAGGCAAACGCTAAAGAAACAGCCAGGTTGCTGCTAAACAAGTTGTGGGGAGGAGTTTTACCTTTTTTACCTTCTATCTATTACATTGAATTTATGATCTCTAATTCTTGATTCCCCAGCCATGGGGAAAAAGACTAAGCTTATTGGCCCCATCTTTGCCCCTCAAGTGACAATCATAGAATCCTAAAATCTGTGAGGCAGATGTAGGCCATTCAGCCCATTGTGCCTTTGATACTGTGGTGAACTACATATATCTGTCTGGACACGCCCCCCCCCTGCTGACTGCTCCTGTGGCTCCTCCCACAGACCCCGGTATAAAGGCCATTGGAGGCACAGACCCTTCCTCAGTCTCCAGGATGTTGTGTGATGGTCACTTGCTGCTTGTGCTTTCTTCCAGCCAATAAAAGCCTACCTTAACCCATGTCTCAGAGTTATTGATGGTGCATCAGGTACTGCAGCCTAATTCCACCTTTCAGCAAGTGCACATCCAAGTATTGCCTAAGAGTGGTGAGGATTTATCTCTCTGCAGCTCTTGTTGCTAACTGTAAAGACACAGACACTCACCATTCTAATCCATGCCTTCCTCTGGTGAAAGGAAATGTAATCATTACTCAGGACATGGGTGATAGGGTAAGGCACAAGGTGGAGTTAAACAAATAAAGAAACAAAGGATGTATCAAGCATAGGTATAATGACAGTAGAGCAATTATTAACTAAAATTGGCAGCAGGAAAAGTCAAAAGGGCAGGACAAATATTATAATTCAGCTGGTTTTAATGGAGCTGTGCCATGTTATATATGTCGTGTAATACGTGATGACTCAAACACATCTTACCACAAAGTTATGACCTGTGGGGCACTGATTAGAGATAGTCAACTTTACACATGGGAAATCAAGTCTCATGAACTTGACTGAATTTTTTTATAAGGCGGCCAAGAGGACTAATGAAAGCAGGAAGGTAAACATTGCCTACGTGGACTTGAGCAAGGTTCCACATGGTAGGCTAGACCAAAATGTTAGACACATGGGATCCATGGTGGGCTAGCTAATTATATACAATTTTTGCATGCTGTTAGGAGGCGGAGGATTGTCTGGAGACCTTTTTTTCAGAGTGAAAGACTGTGACCAGTGGTGTGCAGCAGGGACATAAATGCTTTTCACACATGGATAAGAATGTAGGTAGCATAAATAGTAAGTCTGAGATGATGCCGAAATTGCCTGAAAGGTGGGCAGTGAAGAAGGTTGTCTGTGGTTATGTAGGATATTGATCAGCTGCGACAGTGTGCAATGGAACAGTAGATTAAATTTAACCCAGATAAGTGCAATGTGGTGCATTTTGCAAAGTTAGTGATAAAAAGGACATACACAATGAATAGCAAGATATTGGGGAGTATTGTGGAAAAGAGACCAAGAGGATAGACATTGTTCCCTAAATCTGGTGACACAGACAGGGTGGTGAATGCACCACTGAGCAATTGAGCACAAGAGTTAGGATATCATGTCACAGTTGTACAAGATGTTAGTTAGGCTACACTTGGAGCAGTTCTGGTCATATCTCTACAGGAAAGATATGATAAGCTAGAGAGGGTGCAGAAATGATTCATAAGGATGCTGCCTGGGTAATGGGCTTGAACTATAAGGAGAGTTTGGATTGGCTGTGTCTGTTTTTTCTGAATCAAAGTAGACTAAGAGATGGCATGATAGAGAATTTGTGAGAGGCATGGATAGAGAAACCAAATGTAGGCTTGACTAAAACTAAAGGGCATACATTTATGTTGAGCAGGAGGAAAACTAAAGGGGGTCTGAGAAGTAAAATTTTCAGCACAAAGAATAATTGATATCTGGAATGTGCTGCTGGAGGAGGTGGTAAAGGCAGGAATTTTTACAGCATTTAAGAGGCTTCTGGACCAGTACTCAAATAAGTATGGTGTAAAATGATATGGAGTTAATGCAGAGAAGTGGGATTAGTAGAGACAGGCAAGATCATCAGCATTGACTTGATGGCCTAGAGGATCTTTTCTTCTGTTGTACAACCCTGACTCTAAGACAGGTAGAGTAAATTTGGATTCAACTTGTCAGCGTACTCAATCGAACAAATTACATGCAAACTTTCTTATATTGACTTCACTCTACCAGTGGAATGAAATCCTTCTATTAGTATGTTCTTACAAAGCTTTAGCTGTGCATTAAAATCTCTTAAAGGATTCACTATAAATTTTGGAAAGTGGTAATTTTAATCCTTTCATCTCAGAATAAACTTATCCGAGTTTCCCCTAATCCAAAAGCTGGAACCTGAGCCAGGTAGTTGCCAGCAATGTCGGTAGCTGAGTGTTGTTTACAGCCGAGAGAGTGTGAGTCACCCTAGGATGAACAACAACAGAAAATCAAAAGAATTCTGCTGTCTCCCTTTCCAGTCCTGATGAATCGTCTTGGCCCAAAACGTCGACTATCTATCTCCCTCCATAGATGCTGCCTGACCTGCTGAGTTGCTCCTGTGTTTTGTGCTTGTTGTTGTAGTTCCACTTCTCAGTCTGATGCAGTGAAGGTTTAAGCAGAGAGTAATAAATGGATTTGATTGATAATAGTATCAGTCCCTTGTTTGGGAGGTGATAGCAACAAATATAGTTAAATTGATTCCTTCCCAGTTAATTGGGTTATTTGCATTACTTGTTTTGTGACTGCCTATAAGCAGACAAATTTCAAGGGGTATAATTTATACATTCTTTGATAATAAATGTGCTTTGAATCTTTGAATGTACAGGGGTGGTTCCCAGATATGGGTTTTACGATATGCTTTGCTAGAGATGATGACCTAGGATCCAGAGGTAAAATCAATATTTATAAGGCCAAAAGGAATGTGGTCAAGGACACAAACAAATAATTGATCTTTCTTTACATATTTTAAAACATTTTCTTTTTTCTACCCCTGCCTAAACATCCCCCAACCCCAGATAAAAGCCATGTCTTTATTTGTCCTGAAATGATATTTTAAACTGGGTTATGATACAAGAGATCGGCAAACTTCTGGTGCCTTACCCAACTAACCATTCCTTGTAAGTGAGCCCAGCCAACGACTTTTTGACTATTGAATACTTTGTAATCTAATTCCAATAAAATATCAAAAATATTTCCATTATAAATCCATATCTAACATTCATTTCAATTCAATATATTAATCCACCCAAAAATCCCTGATTTTATACCATTGACAAAAATTAAAGTCACCTGCCCTGGAGCACACAGTAACGAAGAGCACTAACACCTGTTGATCTTTATCCCAGCTTTAAGGCATCCAAGGTATTTGTATCACCTCACCATGACACTGCAAACTTGAATTTTGCTGGTTTAAAATGTCTAAACGGACAACTTACAGTTGCAAGTTCCAACTGTAGGTGGATCCCAAAATAGTTTTGACATTTGGAATGTTTATTCAATATTGATTTAATTTCTGGTGTTAGTCTGATCTCTTGGGACCTGCTTTTTAAGGAAGATGAATGCCCCGTCCTACTGAACCAAGATCTCACTAGGTCAAATTTGTTTGCTAGCTGGCATGGAATGGCGCCCAAACTTCAGAAGAATTCATGCACAGTATCTTCTGTGTCTGTTCTTATACTGCACTTTTATCTAGAGTACTGTGTGCAGTTGTGATCTGTTTATCAAAATAAAGGGAATAGACACCACAAAAGAGAGTACAATGACGATTTACCAGATTGACTCTAGGAATGTTAAGTTTGCCATTAAGGACAGATTTGGTTGGCTAGGCCTGTATTCTCTAGTGTCTGGAAGAATGAGAAGTGACTAGAGTGCTATAGCCCTGGCTAAGAACTCCAGAACCAGAGTGACACAGGAGTAAGCCATTTAGGACTAAGATGAAGAAACATTTGTTCACACAGAGCATGGTTGATTTTTGAAATTCCCAATTCTGGAGGGGTGTACAAAGGTTTGGACTAAATTCATTCAGAATAGGGATTTCAGGATATTAAGGACATCTAGAGATACAAGGATAGTGCAGGAAACTGAGGCAGAACATTCATGAACTTAATAAATGGCAGAGCAAGCTTGAATGCCCAGATGGTCCATTCCTGCTGTCAAATCATAAGCTATTATATTCAGAACTGGACCAGAGGAATGTCCTGAGAAGAAGAAACATGCATTTTAGAACATTAGAGGAAAAGAGTGAAGTAAAATTATTTTAAAAGTTTATTACTATTAGACCTATTTTAAGAGAATAATCCCAAATGCATAGCATTAGAATTTTGACTCTACTGGGTCCTTTAGGAAGTATAGTGAAGGATTTTCTTGTTCACTTTTGAAAAACCAACTTAATTGGTGAGATAAGTGCATGAGAGGAAATGACATAAGCTATTCAGTCTGAATTAGTAGCTCCTTTACCGTGTGAACTCAGCCGAAGTTGAGTCGTGTTATCTTGTCCTTATTTTGAAATTAGCCTGATAATCATATACTGACAACAACACACACAAAATGCTGGTGGAACACAGCAGGCTAGGCAGCATCTATAGGGAGAAGCGCTGTCGACGTTTCGGGCCGAGACCCTTCGTCAGGACTAACCGAAAGGAAAGATAGTAAGAGATTTGAAAGTAGTGGGGGGAGGGGAAAATGCGAAATGATAGGAGAAGACCGGAGGGGGTGGGATGAAGCTAAGAGCTGGAAAGGTGATTGGCGAAAGTGATACAGAGCTGGAGAAGGGAAAGGATCATGGGATGGGAGGCCTCAGGAGAAAGAAAGGAGGGGGCGGGAGCACCAGAGGGAGATGGACAACAGGCAAACAACTAAATATGTCAGGGATGGGATAAGAAGGGGAGGAGGGGCATTAACGGAAGTTAGAGAAGTCAATGTTCATGCCATCAGGTTGGAGGCTACCCAGCCGGTATATAAGGTGTTGTTCCTCCAACCTGAGTTTGGATTCATTTTGACAATAGAGGAGGCCATGGATAGACATATCAGAATGGCAATGGGACGTGGAATTAAAATGTGTGGCCAGTGGGAGATCCTGCTTTTTCTGGTGGACCAAGTGTAGGTGTTCAGCAAAACGGTCTCCCAGTCTGCGTCGGGTCTCACCAATATATAAAAGGCCACACCGGGAGCACCGGACGCAGTATACCACACCATCCGATTCACAGGTGAAGTGTCGCCTCACCTGGAAGGACTGTCTGGGGCCCTGAATGGTGGTGAGGGAGGAAGTGTAAGGGCAGGTGTAGCACTTGTTCCGTTTACAAGGATAAGTGCCAGGAGGGAGATCGGTGGGAAGGGATGGGGGGACGAGTGGACAAGGGAGTCGCATAGGGAGCGATCCCTGCGAAAAGCAGAAAGGGGGGGGAGGGAAAAATGTGTTTGGTAGTGGGATCCCATTGGAGGTGGCGGAAGTTACGGAGAATTATATGTTGGACCTGGAGGCTGGTGGGGTGGTAGGTAAGGACAAGGGGAACCCTATCCCAAGTGGGGTGGCGGGTGGATGGGGTGAGGGCAGATGTGCGGGAAATGGGAGAGATGCGTTTGAGAGCAGAGTTGATGGTGGACGAAGGGAAGCCCCATTGTTTAAAAAAGGAAGACATCTCCTTTGTCCTGGAAAGAAAAGCTTCATCCTGAGAGCAGATGTGGCGGAGAATCATATACTGAGATGGAATGATACCACAGAAGCAAAAATATCTTCTTGTGCTGTCTGATCTTCTGAATCATTGCAGTGTTTTCTATTTAGATTGAAGATTTTGAGCATTGATTGCATTTTGAATTTGGGAAAAGCATCGAGACCTGAGTTTCATTTTCTGACAATGGTGTACTGCTTAATAAGCCTACATCCAATTTGGTGGGTGTTATTTTAGTGAATTCATTTGTTTAGATATTTTAAAGAAGTTATCAAAGATATTCAACTAATGCTCTGTTTTTGGACCATGTCTATAGCACTACATTGCTGGATGATCTGTGACTGAGAAATTCTTTGGGGGCTGGAGAGGTGCATTAAGTAGAAGACTTAGGGTCTTCTACTTCGGCACGGACTAGGAGGGCCGGAATGGCCTGTTTCCGTGCTGTGATTGTTATCTGGTTATATGGTTATAAGATGCCTGGAGAGGACCTCCAGCTGCAAGATTTTATTGAAGTGCCCGGAATCATGCACCATGATATCAATCTCTTACAATAAGGCCTCCTTGTACACGTATTACCTTTATAACTACAAGTAAGCTTTCATTGCACTTCTGCATTCATGTACTTGTGTGTATGACAATGACATTGTTATTACATAATGCACTGAGGAAACAGTTAGATCATGTTCTGGGTCATGAGAAGTTGGATTACCTGGGAATTAAGTTAGGAGTAGAAATGTCTGGGCACCTGTCCATAATACAATAAGACTTGGAGAAGAATTCAGCCCATTGCGTCTGCTCTGCCATTCCATCATGACTGCTATGTTGTCCCTCTCACCTCCATTCTCCTGCTTTCTCCCCATAACTTTTGATGCACTTACTAATCAAGAATCTATCAACCTCCACTTTAAATATATCCGATGACTTGGCTTTCACAGCTGTTGGTGGCAATGAATTCCACAGATTCAACCCCCTCCCCCTCCCCCACCCCGGCTAAAGAAATTCCTCCTTATCTCTGTTCTAAAGCAATATTCTTGTAGTCTGAGACTGTGCCCTCTGGTCCTAGACTCCCCCACTAAGGAACCATCTTCTCCACATACACTCTATCTAGGCCTTTCAATATTTGATAGCTTTCAATGTGATCCACCTCCCCCTCATCTTTCTAAACTCCAGTGAGTGCAGATGCAGAGGCATCAAACTCTCCCCTTGTGCTAACCCTCTGGGATCATTCTCATGAAAGGTCTCTGTGAGGTGAGGATAGTCAGGATCTCAGCGGTTGGTGTAGGGCAATAAGCCACAGGGTGGAATGGGAAAGTAAGGATAATGCTCAGTTTTAATGGAGTAGCACAAAGTGGGCAGTTCAGTGGCATTAAGGCAAACAG
Organism: Hemitrygon akajei; assembly: GCF_048418815.1. NCBI lineage: Eukaryota > Metazoa > Chordata > Chondrichthyes > Myliobatiformes > Dasyatidae > Hemitrygon > Hemitrygon akajei. The sequence continues at coordinate 129,772,000 of NC_133134.1, forward strand.
CTGCAATGAGTAAGTTTTTAATTTAAAATGTCCACCCTAATGTAGGTTCTGAGTGCATGGCTGAATAGCTTGAGAACTCTCCTATGCCCATTACAGGCCTGTTTTTCTACGAGTTGTCTACACCAGCTGTGGTTTACATGTGGTACGAGAAATCACTGAACAGACAAACTTACATGCACTTGAACATTTTTTTGCGATTGCCCAGGATCCATAATGTGTCAGTGAATCAGATGTACGGATGTTTGGGATGCACAGAGCACTCAGTTAGTCTGAAACATGCTTTTCACGGGATTTTTAAATGAGATGCAATTCCACGGTCTGTTACAATTGCAGTGGCAAGTTATACTGGTGGAGCAGGAGCAGCTTCACGGAAATTCCCAGCCATACATTTCAAAACAAAGAAAGTAGTGTTTGGAGAAAAGTTTTTAAAAATTTCAATTTTAGGTGACACAGTGTAATTTGTAAATCTTGATAGTTGGAAAGCTATTCAAACTCTAGAGAGGATTATGCAATTTAGCACTCCCTGACAGCTTTAACAGTAAGTGTTCTTAAGATGCAAAGTCATGAGCTAATCTCATAAGAATATGAATAGACCGCCTCAGATAAGGGGAAATCCCCTGAAAAGTCCAAGTTGGTGTTTGTGCAGACAGAAGCTGGGGTTTAAGATTTTCAGTACTTCCTTCCTGACAATTTATCAACCAGAATCACAATTAGAAGGCACAGTTTCATGTTGAATTGAAGACTTATTCTGATTCTGCACAACTATGCTGTAGCCCAAGAGATTTCACTTTCACGAGTTTATGAAATGGTTAAAGAACCACGTTCTAAGCTCCTAGTTATTTTAACTATTTTTCATTTGAATCTATTATTAGTGAACAGATTACACCAAAATCTCTGTATTTAATTAGATTGTTCCAAATAATGTTCCTGAAAAGCTTTGGATAGAATTGCTCAGTATGTTTTTTTTAAGTAGATCATAACAGAGCAACACAAAGGAGTTTCAGTTCATATTACTGTTTTAATGTGATTATAACTGTTGAAGCTTTTCTTTCATTATTGTTCAGAGTGAGAAGATTATGATATGGGTCTTGCTGTGGGGCAGTATCTAGAATGAGGAACTGAACAGAAAAGGCTGAAATTTTCATGAACTGTATGGCAACAGTGTAAAATTTTAAAATCTGACAAAACTACTGGCTAATGCCCCTGCATAAATCAGCACATTCTTACACAGTTGCATTGAAGTTTAAGAATGGGCTACAGGTCAGAAGCCAACACCTCCAACTTTCCGCTCTTTCTCTGGTCTCAACACTACATTCGAGGAGAGTATATCCTGCTCCTTGACTTCCATCCGTGGCTGGTCCCTGAAGAATGACCTCATTCATTTATGCAGGGTCATTAACCTGGATTGAAAAGATAAGTGCAATTGGATGGCTCCTACAATTATTCCTTCTTTTACTTAATTCTAATGATTTTAATTAATTAAGATGTTAATTAATTAACTGTTAATCTTTTAAAGGTGATCATTTTAATTTATATTAATTTCATCGTTTTTAACAAGCCTTCGGTTATTTGAAATATATGCAAAAGAAATTTGACAGCTCCATCTGCCCATCATCCTTCACCTCTCCTTGGTCCTCCCATCCCTCTCCCCTCCACTGTTTTCTTTTCACTCTCAATCCTGATGTAGGGTCTTGACCTGAAACGTCAGCATTTCCTCCTCTCTCCCCCCCCCCCCCCCCCCCCCCCACCACATGTTGTGGAGTTCCTCCAGCAATTTCTTTTTCATTTGACAGGACAAGCTCTCTAAAGGCCCTCAGGGAGTTCTGGTCAGGGCTTTACAGAGTTTGTGCTCTTTATTATCTGAGGCCTAGACATTATTTGAAGGCCTCTCTGTTCTTTGTGACTATTATAGCATTAAGCCTTTGAACTTGTGTGCCACACAAGGTAACAAAAGATTAATGTGGTTATGGTATTGCAGGAGGTGGGGTGGGTTTGACAAAGGAGTCAGATGAGGCAGATACAAATCTCTGTCAGACAGAAAGGGAAATTCTGTAGATGCTGGAAATCCAAAGCAACTCATACAAAATGCTGAAGGAACTCAGCAGGTCAGGCAGCATCTATGGAAATGAATAAACAGTCGATGTTTCGGGTTGAGACCCTTCTTCGAGAATCTTAAGAGTTTTTAGAGCCATAGATTCACATAGCTCAGAACCAGGACCCTTGGCCCAACTCGAACAATGCTAATCAAAATGCCCATCTAAGCTATTCCCTTTTGCCCACATTTGACCAATATCTGATGTTACAAATGTGCCACAGCTCTGAGGGGCCAAAGGGTGTGGGGTAGCCCCCTCCTTTGTGAGAATCACAAGATCACTATTAAGTCAGTTCAGGGGACACAGGAAATGAGAGAAAGACATGCAGAATCCACAAAAGGGTTGGAATGTGTCCTGGCCTCCGAAAGGCGGACCCATTGATACCGGCTATTGTCTCTTGGAGACGGACTTGTGTATTGCATCCGGCACGATGCATCCAAGCCCCCCCCACCCCAGGCAATGAACCGAGGGGGAGGTTGGTGGAGGGATTGCATCATCCCAACCTGATCGACATCTGCGACCCTGTGAGTCAGGATAAAAAGAAGGTCTGGGGGAACAGCCCCTCAGACGCACCAGAAGAAACGCTAGCGATCCCATAATAGTGAAAGCCGGTGGAAGGCCACGTGCGTCCGTTTCCATTTGCCCGGAATCTGTGGCCTTTGCCACGGAAAAACGGTTTTTAGCTAACAACGGGGAACTCAACTCCCAACGACTCCGAAGGATTGACACCATAAAAGGAATGGGCAAGTTTTAACCCATCTCTCTCTCCAACCAAAGGCTGCAGCCTACAGCTTGACTGAACTAAAGTGACTTTTATATTTACATCAGACAATACATTATCCCCTAGACAATGATAGAGCTATTTCTTATTGATTATTATTATACCCGCGCTTTTAGATTTAGTATTGACGACGTATATTATCTGTGTGTTTGCATTGATATTATTTTTGTGTATTTCTATCAATAAATACTGTTAAAAATAGTACCATCAGACTTCAACGGACCTCTCTATCTTTGCTGATAAGTGACCCAGTTACGGGGTATGTAACATTTGGGGGCTCGTCCGGGATTTGTCACCAAATTGGGAGGCCAGTGAATCGGGCTTGTAAGTCCAAACTTGGATCTGGTTACACAGGTAGCCAGACGGGAAACCAGCAAAGATGGACGTGGGTGAATTTATAGAAAACCCGACTCTGGAGGTGCTAGAGGTGGCCAACAAATCAGACTTGATAAATTTGGCGAAGGGGTTAAACCTCGCAGAGGTGAGGTTGTCAATGAAAAAGCGGGAGGTGCGAAGGGCAATAACTCAGTATTATATTGGGAAGAATGTGTTTACAGCTGAGGTATTGGAAAATATCCCTGAAATGGTACCAGCTAGTGGGACGGCTCAGTTAGAGTTGGAGAAATTAAGGTTGGAACATGCAATTAGGTTAAAGCAGCTGGAAGCAGCCGAGAGAGAGAGAGAGAGAAAGAGAGGGAAAGAGCTGAGAAGGAGAAAGAAAGGGCCGACAAACAAAGGGAGCATGAGCTCCAGCTAAAGGAGTTACAGCAGGACCGAGCTGAGAAGCAAAGAGAGCATGAACTTCAGTTAAAACAGCTGGAAGCAGCCGAGAAGGAGAAAGAAAGAGCTGAGAAAGAGAGGGAAAGGGCCGAGAAGGAGAGGGAGGCAGAGAAACAGAGGAAACATGACTTGGAGATAGAGAAGTTAAGGCAAGAGCAACGAGTTCAGGGGTCAGACCGAGAGGAACGGTTTAATGTTAGTCGGGAGTTGAAGTTAGTACCTCCGTTCGAGGAGACGGATGTTGATAGTTATTTCTTGCTTTTTGAAAAGGTGGCAGTGAATCAGAAGTGGCCCAGAGATCAGTGGGTGGCGTTGTTACAAAGTGTGTTAAAAGGGAAGGCACAGCGGGCATATATGGCGTTGTCCATGGAGGAGGAAGAGGAGGAGAGTTATGACAAAGTAAAGGCAGCCATTCTCCGGAGTTATGAGCTAGTACCTGAAGCGTATAGACAAAAGTTCAGAAATTTAAAGAGAGGGTGGAATCAGACGTATACCGAGTTTGCCTATGAGAAGGGTGTGCTCTTGGACCGTTGGTGCACAGCAGAGATAGTGGAAGAGGATTATTGGCATCTCAGGGAGTTAATTCTGATTGAGGAATTTAAAGGTTGTGTTTCAGAGGATATCCGGATGTATTTGAATGAGAAGCCAAATAAGTCCATCTCAGAATTTGCTAGGTTCGCAGATGAATATGCCCTAACCCACAAGACAAAGTTTTCCTTGAATGAAAGTTCCCAGAGAGACTGTGGGAACGATCGAGAAAGCCCGCCGGCTGAGGCAGAGGTCCCGCCGGGAGCTAGTGGTAAGATTGAGGGAGAAAGGCAAGACAGCCAGAGATTTCCGGGCTTGACCTGTTTTAATTGTGGAAAGGGGGGGCATATTGCATCTAGGTGCTTTGCTCCGAAGAAAGAGACAGGAAAAGGGAAAGCAGCAGTCCCTATCGGATGTGCCGTGGTAATCAGTAAATCAACAAGAGAGCCCCGGGTAGACAGAGTACGAGAAGGGTCTGAGACTTGTATGTCAAACGGAACCGTGTCTGTGAAGGAGGGAGGCACCCCAGTTCCAGTACAGATCTGGAGAGACACGGGGGCTGAACTATCATTGATCAGCAGTAAGGTACTGGATTTTGGTCGCAAGACGGGAATGGTAGCTGTGAAAGGGATAGGAAAAGGGACGGAAATGGTGCCCTTGCATAGGGTCATTATGAATTGTGAGCTAGTCTCTGGACCAGTTGAACTGGGGGTGTGATCAGAATTCCCGAGAACTGACGTGGACGTCCTTCTGGGTAACGATTTAGCCGGTGGTAAGGTTTGGTCAGCAATGACGCTGACGAGCCGGCCGGTGAGCGTTGCAGCTCCGCCCCTAGCGTCCAAGATCTATCCCGCGTGCACGGTTACTCGCAGCATGTCGAGAAAGGCAGCTGAGAACGAGAGCAGTTTAAATCTGGCCAGTGTCGATTTGGCCGAGACGTATTTACCGACCCTGTACCACGAGGGTTTAGAGGGTGGTAAAACGAAGAGTAGTACAGTGAAAGAGAGTAAGGGAGAGGAGGTAGACCTGCCCTTAGCGAGGAGAAAAGTTCTAGAGGCAGGAGATAAAGATGAGAAACAAATAGAGCTTTTAAAAGGTCCAGAGTTGGACATGGATGATCTGTCTGGTTTGGCAGAACTGTTTGAAGAAGTTGAAAATTCTAAAGGTGTTCCCGATAATGAAATGAGGGCAGTCCTAGATGAAAAGGGTGCCCTTACCTTGAAGAAGTCTGCTGGGTTGGCAGATGAGGTAGTTTCAGCCCGCGGGGTTGAGTTTACTCCGGAAGGGAGTTGCCCAGAGAGTAGCTGGGAGAATCAGGGGAATTTAGAGTTTGGACCGGGTACGGGTATTGAATACCTGGAAGAGGCAAATGTCCCGTTGGAGTGTGTCCAAGATGTGGATGCACGTGGTACTGAACCTAGTAATGAAGCTCAGAAAAAGTCTGAGGTATTTGATTCAGTTGACAAGGAAGGCAGTCCTTGTGGGTCAGATAGACTTGGTTCAGCGAAGAAAGGGTTAACCTTGGTAATAGTGGGAAGTGAGAGTTCCCAGGTGTTTGTGCTCGAAGGTGTGTTAAAAGTTAATGCGGAGATCAAAAGTGGGGAGATGAATATTATCATTGAAGAAAACGGGAAATATGTAGTTCCCAAATCGAATGAAAACAATTTTAAACCCACGGATCACTTACAGGTTGAGTTGGAAGATGTCGGGGCCCCCCATGCTATTGTTATTCCAGAGTGTGGTGTGAAAAGGCAGAATCTGAAATGCTGCTTGAACAAAGAGTTCGAATTGAAAACTAATAGCCTCAAGGGTCCTGAAGAGAAAGCTAGCAACTTGCGTAAAATTAAAGAATTGGGTGGAAATTCAGAAGATGGTCTAAGTTTGGGACACAGTGTTGATAAAATAACTCCTATGAAAGAAGCGGGCAAAAGCCTATTTCGCCAGGGTACCCAAGCTCCCCACGTGGGAACTAACCGGAAAAGAGACGAGGGTTAATGGGGATGCCATTTTTAAATAGCAGAAACTGGTTTTAAGGGATTTCGACAAAGCCTGTGAATAATAAAAGACAACCCCCATGGAATGTTGCCTGTTGAGTTTGAAAGCAACATAAAGATTAGTATTTGCGTGAACTGTTGTAGTATACCCGTAAGGTAAGATCACAACTCTTTAGTTTTGTTGGCTAAAGAAAAATATGAAAAATAAAAACAGGAGGTTATTGAGTTGGAGTCTGATGCTGCAAGAGTTCGATATTAAGATACAGCATATTAAAGGAAGTGATAAGGTACTCGCGGACTGTTTATCTAGATGCTGAATTGAATGTATAACTGTATTACTCTGTAGTGAAAAGAAAAGCTTTTGTATTGTGTTAGATTCTAAAATCCTGTAAGACTCTGTAACGCTTTGAAGAAAGGGGGTGTTATGAATGTACCACAGCTCTGAGGGGCCGAAGGGTGCGGGGTAGCCCCCTCCTTTGTGAGAATCGCAAGATCACTATTAAGTCAGTTCAGGGGACACAGGAAATGAGAGAAAGACATGCAGAATCCACAAAAGGGTTGGCGAAAGGCGGACCCATTGATATCGGCTATTGTCTCTTGGAGACAGACTTGTGTATTGCATCCAGCACGATGCATCGAAGCCCCCCCCCCCCCCCAGGCAATGAACCGAGGGGGAGGTTGGTGGAGGGATTGCATCATCCCAACCTGATCGACATCTGCGACCCTGTGAGTCAGGATAAAAAGAGGGTCTGGGGGAACAGCCCCTCAGACGCACCAGAAGAAACGCTAGTGATCCCGTAATAGCGAAAGCCGGTGGAAGGCCACGTGCGTCCGCTTCCATTTGCCCGGAATTGGTGGCCTTTGCAATGGAAAAACGGTTTTTAGCTAACAACAGGGAACTCAACTCCCAACGACTCTCGAAGGATTGACATCATAAAAGGAATGGGCAAGTTTTAACCCGTCTCTCTCTCCAACCAAAGGCTGCAGCCTACAGCTTGACTGAACTAAAGTGACTTTTATATTTCCATCGGACAATACATTATCTCCTAGACAACGATAGAGCTATTTCTTATTGATTATTATTATACCCGCGCTTTTAGATTTAGTATTGACGACGTATATTATCTGTGTGTTTGCATTGATATTATTTTTGTGTATTTCTATCAATAAATACTGTTAAAAATAGTACCATCAGACTTCAACGGACCTCTCTATCTTTGCTGATAAGTGACCCAGTTACGGGGTACGTAACACTGAAAATATGCAAAAACATAACATGTAAATACAACACGCAATTAGGAAAGTTAAATGAGTGTTATAGTTCATTGCTAGGGAAATGAAAACCCAGGGAGTTTATGCTGCATTCAGATAGGACATTGATGAGGTTAAATCTGGATTACTAAACACAATATTGGTTTTCTTACTTAACAAAGAGTGGAAGCAACTCAGAGCAAATGTATTTATTTATGTATTGCGACATAGTGTGGAACAAGTCCTTCCAACACTTTGAGCCGGGCTGCCTAGCAACCATCAACTTAACCCCAGCCTAATCACGGGACAACTTACAATGACCGATTAATCTACTAACCAGTACATTTTGGGACTAAGGGAAGAAACTGAAGCACCCAGAGAAAACCTGTGCATTCCATGGGGAGGACATACAGACTCCTTACAGATGACATTAAAATTAAACTCCAACGCTTTGAACTAACTCCAAGTTAAGCATTGCACTAACTGCTACACGACACTTGACTAATAACATGAGGTAAGGCTAAACAGGCTTGAATCTACTGGACAACACACACAAAACGTTGGAGGAACTCATCAGGCCAGGCAGCATCTATGGGAAAAAGATAGATAGATAGATAGATAGATAGATACTTTATTCATCCCCATGGGGAAATTCAACTTTTTTTCCAATGTCCCATACACTTGTTGTAGCAAAACTAATTACATACAATACTTAACTCAGTAAAAAATATGATATGCATCTAAATCACTATCTCAAAAAGCATTAATAATAGCTTTTAAAAAGTTCTTAAGTCCTGGCGGTAGAATTGTAAAGCCTAATGGCATTGGGGAGTATTGACCTCTTCATCCTGTCTGAGGAGCATTGCATCGATAGTAACCTGTCGCTGAAACTGCTTCTCTGTCTCTGGATGGTGCTATGTAGAGGATGTTCAGAGTTATCCATAATTGAGCGTAGCCTACTCAGCGCCCTTCGCTCAGCTACCGATGTTAAACTCTCCAGTACTTTGCCCACGACAGAGCCCGCCTTCCTTACCAGCTTATTAAGACGTGAAGACGTGAAGTAGTCGACATTTCAGGCCGAAGCACTTTGGCAGGACTTTTGTGTGTGTTGCTCAGATTTCCAGCATCTCCAGATTTTCCCTTGTTTGTGATTTGAATCTACTGGAGTTTAGAAGAAAGAGAAGACTTGATTGAAATATATATGATCCTATAAGCAGAGGTGTCAAACTCAATTGCATATGGGGCCAAAACTCAAAGCACACTTTAGGTCGTGGGCCGAACAGGATAAACCTTTATTGAACACACTAAAACTAAACATTTTTTGAACATAAATATGAATAAAAACAGACAGGAATATTATTCCAGAAAAAATAAACTAAAACTTTAAATAACTTAAATATTTTGCTCTCCATAAAAATATCTCCTGTCAGTATTATACAAGTTAGAAATATGAGCATGCTGCAAAAAAACCCTGAAAATATAAATAAAATTTGTGCTTTTCAGCAAAAGTTAAAACAACAACAAATCAAAACACTCAGTTTTCTTTGCTCTTATGCCGTTTTGTCAGAGCTGGATGCTTGGCATCTTTTCTTGGCAATAAGTTCGTTTAGGTTTGGTGTAAGGTTCTGTGTTGTGGAGATTCTCAGGATGGACTGCAGGTGTTCATCAGTGAGAGGACTCCTGTGTAATTAAATTCCTTAATTACAGCCACATTAGCTCCACAAATAAGACACACGGGTTTACCGGCAATGTCAGTAAACATATACTCAGCAACCCATCGGTTTTGAAATACTCTTTTTTTCAGAATCAACTTTTCTCTTCGCCATTGTTAGGGGTTAGCTTTGACTTCAGAATAGCGTTGTATACAGCAACAGATGCTTGACACGGGAATGTTCCCGGGTAGCCTATCGGCAGCTGTTGCGCTGCATTATGGGATCTGTAGTTTGTGTGTTATCAGCGCTTCATATCGCCGGGCCATTAATAATTAAAATAATAGATCTATCTAAAATGATCTCGCGGGCCGGGCATAACTGTACGTCGGGCCGGATATGGCCCGCGGGCCTTGTGTTTGACACATATGCTATAGTGTATTCACAGCATAGATATCAACAAGTTGTTGTCTCTCCAACAGGAGAATGTGGAACCAGAGTTTGCTGTTTAAGCATTAAAGGTTTGCACATTTAAAATAGATATTTTTTCTCGAAAGGCTGTGTGTCTTTGGTGATCTCTTTCTCAGTGGGCAGTTGAATCTGAGTCTTTGAATGTGTTTAAGACAGACATAGATGTATACTTAATAGCATTATTTCAATGTACACGTGAAAAATAAAGGTAATCTAATCTATTCAAACAGGAAAGGGACGAAAGATTGCCACAGCAATGTGGAGCTGAGGTCACATTCAGATCAGTCATGATCTCAGGCTCAAAGCCATCCGTGTCCCAATCATGCTCCTAATTCATAAGTTTGTGTGAACGTCTTGTGTTTCTGTTCCACCATCATTATCCTAATCTCTGTTGGCCAGGTGTACTTTCACTTTTGAAGGCTGTATCAATGAATTCTTAACCAAAATGTACAATAAACACACAGAAAGCAAAGATCATCTACCAATCAGCTTGCACCAACAAATTTCTCCTGCAATCAAGATACATGGTGAATCTTAGAAAAGAGTAACATTCCCTCCTTTTAATTAGTAATAGATCGCTTTGGAAGGACACTTTTTTCTGGCCTACCTAAACAGTCTATTGACAAACTTCAACTCATTCAAAATGCCACTGCTAAGCTTTTAACTAAAGCCAGGCTGAGGGAGCATATCAATCCCATCCTACCTACTCTGCATTGGCTTCCTGTATCTTTTAGAACTGATCTCAAAGTTTTCTTACTTGTTTCAAAGCTCTCAATGATCTGGGACCAGAGTACATCACAGAATCACCTTTGTGTTATAATCCTGCTCGAGCTCTCAGGTCTTCTTCCCCTAGTCTCTGAAATTTAAACAATCTCCCTCAAAGGATAATTGGCAGGTCAGCTTTTTTGGACTACAGTGCTAAACGGTGGAATTCAATACCTAAATCTATAAGGGCTGCAGACTCAGCTGACGTTTCTAAATGCCAGCTCAAAATCTATTTATTTAACCTTGTTTTTAACTAACATTTTTTTGCATTTTATTTCATGTTCGCACTTTATTCCATTGTGAAGCACTTTGATCTACATTGATTGTATGAGAAGTGCTCTATAAATAAGATTATTATTTTTAAAATTTTTCTCAGCTCAAGCTGGTAAAATCTAAGGTATGGGCATAGCCAAGCATGCTCACTTGTCAATTGCTGGGAACTTTCAGACTATTCTAGTGGTGCTTAGTACTCTGGCTTTCTGGAGACTTCCCTAAATGTTGCTGTGTAGGCCTAATTGTTTAATGCTAATGTGTAAAGCCTTTGGAATGGCACCAGTTGTATTTATTACTATTGTATACCCTGTTCAGTCCTTCAATTTCCTCTTTTAATTCAGTGTATTTCTGATGTTTTTCATTTATTAATTTCTGTATATTATGTGTGTTTGGAATGTAACACCCATTAAGTAAGTTGTTCTTGTTTATTTATCCTGTAATATTATATCCTGACAGTTATTATAGGTGATGGATCTCTCGCAATACCATCTGACTCCAAAACTGGATCAGGCTTGTATTTATAGTAAGATATAGTGTCTTTTATGAGTTTGTACTTTAAGGCAAGATTTTGGTGAATGATGTTTGCCACCTGATTGTGCTGGTGTAAGTAATCAGATTGAGTTAAGTTGCTACAGGATCCTGCAATGTATTGGATTGCTCCTTGTTTCTCTTGGCAGTTTATGCATTTATTGTCATGAATGGTCATTTATTATCTATTTTTGATAATTTTTTTGTGTTAACCATCTGGTCCTGTATTGTCACTAGGAACCCATATTTCTGGGAATAGGTCTCCAACTTTGAGCCAGTCTTTTGATGCTTCCTGTTGAGATCTACAGTGGGGACTATCATGGGGATGTCTTCCAAGGGGGGGGGGGGGGGGGGGGGGTCATGCTCTTCCATTCTTTAGCTTTTTTTTCTGTAGTGTTAAATTTCATTTTCTGTGTTGATCTTCTCCTTGTGTTTAGCGGTGTGTACTTCTTATCAGAATTGCATATGTTGATGTGGAGTGCTGAATCCTAATTTCGTTCGTGAAAGTAGATTCCTAGAAGTTTTACCTAACTGTTGTGTAAATTTGTTATATCTGCTATTCCTCTTCCTCCTACTGTCGTAGGTAGTGTTAATCTAAACACGAGTGTACACCGTGTTTTCTAAAACTTGTCATTTCAGTTCTTATCTTTCTTTGTAAATATTCCAGATCATTTTCAGAGCAAGGTATTCTGCCAAAAGAAAATGTTAATATGGGTATAGTGGTTTATTGCCTTTGTTATATTTTTGCTGTTGAGCTCTGTTTGGCAGATTTTCTTAAGCCTTGAAGTAAAATCTGTCAGAAGTTTTCCATTTATTGCACTATGATCTATTTTCTTTGCTTGTTGAAATCCCAGATACTTTTCACCCATCGGTTGTATTGTATCCTGCTGCTCTGTTTTGTATTCTACTAGCTCTATTGCACCTTTCTTTGTGTTTAATGTTCTGCACTTATCTAGTACAAAGTTCATGTTATTATCTTTAGAAAATAGTTCTATTTTAATTGATTATTTTAGCTTTACTGATGAAGGAATCTATAATTTTAAATTGTCCATGTATAGAAGGTGTGTCAAGGTATAATTTGTTTGCTTGACTCTGATTTGATATCCTATTTTTGTCCACTTCAGTAAATTAGAAAGCAGGCTTAAAGCTAGACAAAACTATAGTGAGAGAGATTTACATGGGAAAATGCCTCAGCTTATTTTGATAATGGTGGTTGTGCTTTTTTGATTGTTAATAGATAGGAAGATTATAGTATGCCAATACTTCACTAGATGCTGTAAGAATTTCACAAGTATTGGTTGTAGTTTATATATATATATATACTTAGAGCTCCTATTAAGCATGAGTGTGGGACAGAGTCAAATGCTCTTTGGTAGTCAATATAACAACATGAAAGATTCCTGCTTTTCTACCGGGCTTGATTTAGAATTACAGAATCTATGTATGATTATTATGGTAGTTGCAGTAGAAGTAGTTTGTTGTTTCGTTTGGCAGGTGTTTTTCTCTTCACACTTCTCACTGGTTTTTGTCAAGCCACTCCTTTAGCCCACGGCTGTATCTTTGATCTGCAGCAGGCCCGTAGTAATAATAATGCCTTGAAACTTCAGCCTCTGATCCCACATTTCCGTTTCCTGGGAGTCTCATCATGATGAAGGCAAATCTCAATACTGAAATTCACCAAACCACCTCTGGTGAGGCAGCACAGGCTTTGGGCGTTCAGGGAAAAAATTGTTCTGACAAGACCTCAAGGTCTACCAGGCAACAGCAGTTGACGTCTTCTTGTAAGATTTGAAGACATTACTAATGCAGCAGGCAGCTCAAATGAAGGAAAATTCTACAAATCTATCAACAGGATCATGAGCCAATGATGATATATGAGATCACATCCATTGCTTGCATCCCTAACAGAAGACTCCCAAAACAAGCATTTTCCTCTGAACTCCAGGAGGATGGAAAAAAAATTAAGGATGTTCTTCAAACTTGCCTAAAAATGTGTACTATCCTCTCTAATGTAGACATCCATGGTCTTCAATTGTTCAAGTTCAAATTTCAAAGTAAAATTTATTATCAGAGTACATACATTCACTACGTACAACCCTGAGATTCTTTTTCTGCGGGCATACTCAGCAAATCTGTAGAACAATAACTGTAAACAGGATCAATGAACAGCAAACTGTGCAAATGCAAGTATAAATAAATAGCAATAACTAATGAATATGAAATAACACGATAAAGAGTCCTTAAAGTGAGACCAAGCAAAATGCACAAAGTGTTGGAGGAACTCAGCAGGCAAGGCAGCATCTATGGATCAGAGTACAGGCTGAGACCTTTCAGCAGGACTGGAGAAAAAAAGATGAGGAGTAGACCGTCGGTTGTGGACTCACCAGAAGCAGAATGAGTGTAGTTTTGTACAAGAGCCTGATGGTTGAGGGGTAGTAATTGTTCTTTAACCTGGTGAAGCAAGTCCTGGGGCATTTGCACTTCTACCTGATGGAAGCAGTGAGAAAAGAGCATGGACTGGGTGATGAGGAGTTTTAATGATGGAGATCACCATGATGGAATCTGGAGAAGCATCAGATAAAACATTTGATAAAATATTTGAATATCTCTGTGGCAGAACACATGGAAGATGGCCTCAAACAGCGGAAAAACTGCTTTAACTTTTTAAAAACTTTCCTTTAGAATTAATGATAACTTACTTCCACTCTGGTTTTGTGGTTCTGGAGTGACTACTGAAGCTAATGCAAGAACCATACTCATCCGTAGTTTAGTAAGTGGTAGCTAACCAGATAGCTCGTGAAGTTGTCCACTCCTTCTGCTGCTTATACAGTGTCTCTTGGTGTGGTTGTAATTCAAGACCTTGATTTTCTCAATACTATCTAAAATGCTGCTGCACCTCTTTGAATGGTCATGGTCTAGATCAGGGGTGTCAAACTCATTTTAGGTCACGGGCCGGATTGAGCAAAATGCAGGTTCATGTGGGCCGGATCAGTCGGACGCGTGCGAACGCAGCTTTCGTTGCCTCCGTTTTTTCAGCCTGCTCTCATGTGTCTCAGTCTCTGCTATAACTACAAAGTGTTTCACTTTACAAATTCCGTTTCTTATGAAGAAGACTGCCGAGCAAGACTGCCGAATAAACACTAAAAACCCTGAAAACCTGGTACCTGAATAAACTCAGCATTAGCCATATCATACGCCATAGGCGCTTCGATTACTGGGGCCAGCTTTAATAGTAATTAGATATTATCTCATGGGCCAAAGATAATTCCACCGCGGGCCTTGAGTTTGACATATATGGTCTAGATATTATCATGATTCTGGTGATGCTGCATTTCTTCAAGATGTTTCCAGGTATCATTGAATGATTTCCTTTGTCTGCCTAGTAATATTTTCCCCTGACAAAGTTCAGGATGTTTATTTGGGAGTCATCTCTAATTTCTACCAAGTACATGCCCTAATATTACAACCAAACAGGCCTTGATTTAACACTATATCTGATGAAATACAGTTCCATAAATTCAGTATGACTGGATTAAAGAAGGAGCCTAGATTATAGGATAACCTTTACCACACTTTACAGTGTAAGCAGCTCATCACTGAACAGCTGTAGTCATTGTGAAACCAGATTTATGAACCTAAGTACTGAGATCAAGGCACACCTGTCTTGTAATCTGAGAAGAAGACACTGGAGATCATTTCCAGGTAAAATTGTACCAGATGAAAATCAAATAGAGCAATTCCTGGCACTATTAGTGTTAAAGGAACTTGCATATTTCCACCATAAGGCATTCACTATATCATATTATTTTTCATGTTTCCACCCAGACATTGAAGTGGAAAGATCCATACTACATCCGTCACTAAACAGTTTCAGTCCAAATAAGAGCACATGATAGATGTTGTTGTTTTTTCACCTTCTCTATTTAAAGGAACACTCTGCTGACATCAGGAGACCTGTATGGGCAACCTCATGATTGACTATAGATGTACAAACTCATTCCAAAGACCATATTGTACTAAAAGAGAGAAGGTTTTTTTTCCCCCTTTGATGAGATACTCAGTCAAGCGCACATCAATCCAATCCATGACTGGCTCTCAAGGGAAAGGATCCTCCAGTTTCATGTGTTGAGATACAACTCAAGAGATTCAAGAGCATACAGAGTCCAGAAGAGTGATTAGTGATAGTTTGAAATCTCTCTTGTACCATGTATAACATTTCTCCTCCTGATCAGACCATTTCCTTTCGGTGTCCTTAACAAATACATTTGTTGATCCTTTCCTGTTAAGGTACTAGCTGGTTAGGTGCATAGCTGGAGCTGGGGACAGATGTGGATATGCATTGAAACCAGTGGCTGGTGTGTTTAGGATTAGCATGGTTAGTTGTGTGGTTGTGGTTGGGGACACATGTGGATAGCACTGCCATTGTTATGTGTGCAGAGAGAATTGGGAACTGGCATGGATATTTGTGCAAGGAGGTCTGGGAACAGGGGATGAGGGTGTGCATGAGTTCAGAAACTGGCTATTAGAGCATAGCTGGCAAGAGCAAGAAGGGACTGAAAAACCAGGAGGGAAGAAAAGGCCTACAGAGCTGTGCTCCACGTCACAGTATATTTGCCATTCCTTAAAACAAGGGCTCAGGGATGTCATTCCCAGATTACCCAGCAGTCCTTCATCAAGTGAAGGTGAACAGCAGTGTCTGAAGAGACAAGATAAGAGCTCACCTTTCCCTTCTGAAATTCCAGGGCCCATTTGGGGTTGGGCTCAGGTCTACAGGACCCTGCAGTGCCAGATCCAAGTGCTCAGGGGCCAAGCCAATGCTAGGCAGAGGTTCTTACAGCCTTGGCCATATTAAGTCAAGTTCTTAGAATTCCATCTGATATCAAACCTAACATTGGCTGTGCTTTACACCAGGCCTTACTCTAGATTTTGCAGCAGTAACTATCTTGGGCACAAGGGACCCATCTAGCCTTGAACACCAAGGACCAGCCTTGACGTAGCCACTGAGGTATTTGGGGTTCAGCTTATGAGGAAATGCAGCTAGTTCCCTGATCTTTGGATCGGCGGTTAAAATGTGAATGTGGCTTTTTGAAGGAAATTTTTTACACTTTTTTCTATATGGCTTGGAGCATTGGCTTTATACTTCAATGGTCAAATTTCTGAAATAGTTAAACTGGCAAACTTGAATTATATTTTTTGTCTTTGACTTACGTAATATTATGTCACACAAAGTTTACAGTTTTTGGAGACATTTTTTATCACTGAAGCAGTTGTGCTTTCAAGTTTTCAACTATACAGTGGTGCTTCTTGTGGCCCCATGCGGAACCTGGACTTTATTTCTGGATTTTGATAACCCTAGCAAGAAGACATGCTTGAAAGTTATTTTGAGTATGCCACTATATAAACAACATAGAATCACAAAGGATTCAGCATTTTTATTAGGTAGCAAGCTTTCTTAAAATCCAGTAGTCCCAGGCAAAGTGTGGATTGAATTGTTGCATACACCTTATACATTTGTCAAAGTGAACAGAATATATTTAGCATAGTGTTACACATATATATATATTATAGCACAATATATTTAGCACAATATTGCATTTAATTTCCTTTCAGTATTTGAAATTCGCAACGGAAGCTATGCAGGTCTATTGCAGTTGGCTGACACGTGGCCTTTTATGAGCTGAAGTTCCCATTTAAAGAGATCAGGAGGAAAATGTAAATAGACAGACTGATTTTCCATTTTTGTATCTTTATGGAAGAACCAATATGATTATAACTATTCGGCTGCCGTTTTGAGAGGAAAAGTTATAAAAAAACAATTGTGGAGGTACAAAATAGAATCTTTGGTGTGTTCTTGAGTCTCTGGTTAACAGACAAAATTGACATGTTAATTTATGAGATGAATTGGTTGTCCCCTTTACCTCTCATGAGCACCCTCCTATCAAAAAGGGAATAAAGCTTGCTTCGTTGTACAGTTTCTGCTGCTTAGGGTGACACTCTATCTGGCTGACAGCTGGCTCCCTCAGGCTATATGGCTGCCACCACATCCATTCCTCCCATCTACGTGGCCGAAGCCAAAACTAAAACAGAAACTGCTGGAAATGCTCAGCAGCTCAGGTCATGACTGTGGGAAGAGAAACACAGTTAATGTTGGGAAGACAAAAGAAGCTTGTAAAGCAGTAGGGAGAGTGGAAGAGGGGGGGGGGGCGAGTAAATTTGGGGTGACCATGCAGATAAATGCTAAACAAGGCCATCTGGTCAATGAGTAAATGGGAGCAGTTAGAGGGTGAGATACAGAGAAAAGAAACTAGACAAAGGAAAGAGGAAGCTGTGAAATGCAGCACAGGAAGATGAACCCAGCAAGTTGGGCTGGGCGTAACATTCACTTCAAGAGAGAGAAAAAAAGAAGGGGGGAGAAAAACTGATCTAATATAATTGATGAAGGACTGTTATAGAGGAGGAGTCAAGTTACCTGATGTTATTGAGCCCAGGCACAGAGAAAAAATGAGGTGCTTGTGTTATACTTCGCTGTGGCAGTACAGGAACCTCAGATCAGTAGACCAGGGTCAGAGAGGGAGGAGGAAGTGGAAGCACAGGATCACCCAGACCTGAAATATTGTCACACATGCCAAGATACTGTGAAAACCTTATTCTGCATATTGTTTTAAAGATCAAATCAGTAAATAGTGCATTGAGCTTGAGCAAGGTAAACAATAACAGTATGCAAAATGAAGTGTACTAGCTACCAAAACAGTGCAATGCAGGTAAATGATAAAGTGCAAGATTATACCAAGGTAAATTGTGAGGCTAAGAGTCCATCTTATTGCACAAGAGGTCAGTTCAAGCGTCTGATAACAATGGGATGGAAGCTGTCCTTGAGCCTGGCTCTCTGCCCAATGTGAATGGTGAGAAAAAATAACGCCTGGGGTAGGTGGGGTTTTTGATTCTGCTAGCTGCTTCACTGAGGCAACAAGAAGACAGAGTCCGTGGAGGACTTTTATGTCTTTATGAAGGGTCTCTGCCTGCAATGTCATCTGCTTATTCCCCTCCATAGATGCTGCCAGACCTGCGTTACCCATACAAAGCGTAAGCTGATCCTTGCGATGTGCTAAGGTGTTTCCACATCTCTCTGCAGTTTTATTGCGATCACACGTGCAGCAGTTGCCAGACAAAGCTTCTATGCATCCAGACAGGATGCTTTCCGTGGTACACTGATAAAGATTGTTAAGAGTGGAAGGGGAGATTTCTTAGCCATGACATTAATGTGGTTGGACCAGGACAGACTATTGGTGACCTAGGAACTTGAAGCTGTCAACGCTCTCAATCTCAACAGCATTAATATAGATAGGACCATGTGCATCACCCCCTTTTTGAAGTCAATAACCATCTCTTTTGTTTTGTTGAAGGTTGTTGTCATATTCTAAGTTCTGGTTCTCCTTCCTGTTCTCAGATCATTGTTATCTGAAATATACCATCTGAAAACTGTAGGTTGAGTTAGAGCTGAGTATACAGGTAGCAGAGTAGAGAGCTGAGTACACATCTATGTGGAGCAACAGTGTTTAGAATAATTGTGGCGGAGGTGTTGTCGCATATTCTTGCCGATTGTGGTCAGTTGGTCAGAAAGTCAAGAATACAGTTGCAGAGGGAGGCACAGACTTCCCAGGGTCCAGAGCCAGGTGATGATTTTGCTTGAAATAATGTTACTGAAGGGAGAACATAGTCAATGAACATTCTGGCATCGGTGTCGTTACTGTCCAGAGGCTCCAGAGGTCAGTTTAGGGCCAGGGATTTGGCGTCCACGGTAGACCAGTTTCAGCAGTAAGCAAATTGCAATGAGTTGAAGTTGTCTGGAAGGCTGGATTTGATGCAAGCCATGAGCAGGCTCTCAAAGCATTTCACAACGGTAGATGTTCGAGCCATTGGGTGGCAGTCATTAAAGCATAATATCCTGTTTTTATTGGGTACTAGAATGACGGTGGTCATTCTACAGTGAACTACAGTCCTGAAGCTGTTCGTTGAGGTTGCCAATGCTTAAAGCAATTTATATGAGTAGTGCTTAATATTAAATTTTATACAATGCAATGGGTGAATTTCCTCCTGACCTCAAGTACCACGGACAGATGGCTGGGTAAAGGATGAAGGATGAGTAGGGCGTGCAGCAAAGCATGCACCTATTGCCCATCTTAATCATCTGTGAACTGAGTGGCATCTACTTGTGACTGGGTGGGTTTCTTCCAGGTGCTCTGGCTTCCTCCAACATCCCAAAGAGTTGAGGGGTTGGTAGGCCAATCTGAATTATCCATGGTGTGTAGGTCAGTGCACAATCTGGGAGGAGTTGATGAGAATATGGGGGTAATAAACTGGATTAAATTAGGATTAATACAAAGGAGTACAATGGTCAATATGGACTCGAAGGGCACAAAGACTGATTCTGAACTGTGTCTCTCAACGGCTCTCTGAGAGTTAACTAAAATCCATACTCCTTAGTTATTGCCCGTTATGCCAAGGGATTTACAGGCTACTTGGACCCTATCTCGCTATGTGTAGATTTAGCCTCTGACTTGTAATCATTTTCAATACCTGAGCTGGAACTATGCGAATGACGTTGAGCAACATTGTTCCTTCGTCGTCTTCCTGTTCCTCCACCACTGTCTGGACTGGGTTGTCATTCTAGTTCTACTGAAGGGAAAAGCATATGAATAGAATTGTAATGAGATAAGGAGGGAAAATGAGAGGTACATGCTTACACCAAATGCAGCTTGTAAGTTGGTGGAAATTGTAAAGTAAAAGGGAAATGGGATGGGAGGGGAAGCATAAAGAATGAGAATCCCATGATGTTCCATCACTTCAGTCTCACTGCTGCCTGTGGCCTCATCAGATGCTAATCCAATGATTGTGAGCAATCTCTGCTCCACATGGTTGTGGTCATGCATCTTAGAAGCAGCTTATTCAAATATGCACTATCTTAAGTTGCAAGAGACAGGGAAGTGTATGAGTCTGTGTTTAGGTTATTTTTCTTGTGAATAACTGACTGAAAATGCACTTGGGCAAGAGGCTTGTGAGGCTAAGTCTGTGATAGTGAGGTGAACCGATGGATGGGAAGGATGAGTTCTGTCCTACAGATACCGCAGGTAGATGGAGAATTAAGCAGTGTAAAGGGCACATAGAGTCCGTGATGGCATATGACATTGACCATGATTACACTTACCTTACCAGTACAAGAGAGGTCACTAAGGTTTTAATCACATTGCATGCACAACCTTAGTCCTGATTTCTGACTTTTAGCTGCAACAGCCAAGCTGCCCCAGTTCCCTGAGACGAGATCCTATCCTTCCTACACCTCAAAATCAAAGCAATACGGGGCCACTCAGCCCTTTTAGTGCCAACATCACAATTACCCAATTTCCCATGACAGCTTCATTTGTAAACATGTCATAGTTATAACTATCTCACCATAAGAGGTGCAAGCAAAGTAATTAGAAGCTAAATCATGTTGGTAGGTATTGATTTCTATTTCAATGATTGCAAGTGCATTTTCTGGGATAAACAATTTCTGGGTTGTTGATCACTCTGGAATTCATCTGGACAACTCTGAGGAGAGTATGTCTATGTCTTTTCCAAGTGAAGAATGCGTTAAGTTACATTATTCCTTATGTAGTGCTTTTTTTGAAGTGTTGTAGGGAAAATTAACCCTTCATACCATATCCCTAGACTGGAATCCTTCTAAAGCAGGGTTTCCCCACCTAGGTTTCATGTACCTCATGCTTAATGGTATTGGTCCATGGCATAAAAAAGGTTGGGAATCCCTGTGAAAGTAAGTCCCCACACTTACCCTTCCTTCTACTTAAGGTAGCGTAGTGGTCAGTGCAAGGCCATTACAGCTCGGGGCATTCCAGAGTTCGGAGTTCAATTCCGATGTTGCCTGTAAGGAGTTTGCACGTTCTCAACATGAGCACGAGGGGTTTCCTCCAGGTGCTCCAGTTTATGTTATTTATTATTTATTGAGATATAGGCCCTTCTGACCCTTCAAACCAGGCTGTCCAGCAACCCCCGATGCAACCCTAGCCTAATCAAAGGACAATTTACAATGACCACTCAGCCTACTAACTTGTATATTCTTAGACCATGGGAGGAAACCAGAGCACCCAGAGAAAACCCACTAAGATGTAAAGACTACCTACAGATGATGTCAGAATTAATCTCCGATCTCTGACTCCCTGAGCTGTAATAATGTGGCACTAGCCACTACACTACCACATCAGTGTAAAATATCCTGTGATATTTAGGTGGATTAAATAGGTGGATTCCTGGGCAGTGTGACTTGTTGGGCAGCAAGGGTCTGTTCTGAGCTGCATCTCTAGTTAAATAAAATAGACACCATTCACCTAAGGAGCAGCTCGTACCCCTACCCCTTAATCACACTTGACTCCCCCAGTCGGTTCAAGCCCCAGGTATCATTGCCGATAATCTGCTCCCTTCTGATTGTGATCCCTGTATCCAGTTTCGGGGATTATGGAAGTCAGCCCCCGGATCTCTGGAAGTGCTTTTTGACTCGAGGGCAAATGGACATAGAATTCTACTGAAATAAATGGATGGAGCCTTTCCTCAGGCATACAGCTGAACTTACAATTTACAGTATATCATTAGCATTGTGCTGGGAGGTTGACATTGAAAGTTATTTGAATTGTTCAATATTTAATATAAAATTAATTATTCTTTGAGTGACAAACACAAGAAAATCTGTAGATCTGCAGGCAGTGTGCACAAGATGCTGGAGGAACTCAGCAGGTCAGGCAGCATCTCTGGAAAGGAATAAACAGTCGATGTTTCAGGCCGAGATCCTCCCTCAGGACTGGAAGAAAAGATGAAAAGTCAGAGTAAGAAGGTGGGGGTAGGGGAGGAAGAAATACAAGGGGGTATGTGATAGGTGAAGCCAGGGGAGGGGAAGGTGGGATGAAGTAAAGATCTGGGATGTTGACTGGTGAAAGAGATAAGGACTGGAGGAGAGGGGAATCTGATAGGAGGGGGTAGAAGACCATGAAAGAAAGGGAAGGAGGAGGAGCACCAGAGGGAGGTGATGGGCAAGTAAGGAAAGAGGTAAGTGAGAGTAATAGGAATAGGGCATGGTGAAGGGGAGAGAGGGGTATTGCAATTACCGGAAGTTCAAGAAATCGATGTCCATGCCACAAGGTTGTAGCCTACCCAGATGGAATACAAGGTGTTGCTCCTCCAATCTCAGTGCGCTCTCATTGTGACAATAGAGGAGGCCATGGACCTACATGTTGGAATGGGAATGGGAAGCAGAATTAAAACGGGTGGCTACCAGGAGAACCCGCTTTTTCTGGAGTACAGTGCATAGGTGCCTGGCAGAGCAGTCTCCCAGTCTATGTCAGGTCTCACCAATACACAGGAGACCACACTGGAAGCACCGGATACAGTAGATGACCCCCACAGACACACAAGTGAAGTTTCGCCTCACCTGAAAGGACTATTTGGGGCCCTGAATGGTAGTGAGGGAGGAGGTGTAGGGAGGTGTGGCACTTTTGAGGGAGATCACTGGAGTGGGGGGGGGGGGTATGAGTAGACAATAGAGTCGTGTAGGGAGTGATCCCTGAAGAAAGCTAAAAGTTGGGGGGATGGAAAGATGTGTTTGGTAGTGGAAACCTGTGGGAGATGGCGGAAGTTACAGAAAATTATGTGCTGGACACTGAGGCTAATGGGGTGGCAGGTGATCCCTGGCCCTGGGATTGTGGTAGGATGATGAGGTGGGGGCAGGCATGCACAAAATGGAAAAGATGTGGGTGAGGGCAGCATTGACAGTGGAGGAAGGAAAGCCTATTTCTTTGAAGAAGGAGGATATATAATGAACTCTGGAATGAAAAACCTCATCTTGAGAGCAAATGCAGCAGAGACAAAGGAACTGAGTGAAGGGAATGGCATGAGGATGAGAAGAGGTGGAGTCTGGGTAACTGCGAAGATCAATGGGTTTATAAAAGGTATCGGTGGATAGACTGTCTCCAAAGATGGAGACAGAGAGATTGAGAAAGGGAAGGGAGGTGTTGGAAATTGACCAAGTAAATTTGAGGGCAGAGTGGAAGTTCTTTGGGTGATCCTTATCCAGTCGTCTGGGATATTTTTGAGGAATTCCTGGAGTTCATTGGTGTTCAACACATGACTGAATTACTGTAATTATTACAGCTAGTTTCAGAAAGCATATGTGCATAGTTCCCTGAAGGTGGAGTCTCATGTTGATAGGGTGGTGAAGAAGGCTTTTGGAACGCTGGCCTTTATAAATCAGAGCATTGAGTACAGAAGTTGGGATGTAATGTTAAAATTGTACAAGGCATTGGTAAGGCCAAATTTGGAATATTGTGTACAGTTCTGGTCACCGAATTATAGGAAAGATATCAATAAATTAGAGAGAGTGCAGAGACGATTTACTAGGATGTTACCAGGGTTTCAGCACTTAAGTTACAGAGAAAGGTTGAACAAGTTAGGTCTCTATTCATTGGAGCGTAGAAGGTTGAGGGGGGATTTGATCGAGGTATTTAAAATGTTGAGAGGGATAGATAGAGTTGACGTGAATAGGCTGTTTCCATTGAGAGTAGGGGAGATTCAAACGAGAGGACATGATTTGAGAGTTAGGGGGCAAAAGTTTAAGGGAAACACGAGGGGGTATTTCTTTACTCAGAGAGTGATAGCTGTGTGGAATGAGCTTCCTGTAGAAGTAGTAGAGGCCAGATCAGTTGTGTCATTTAAGGTAAAATTGGATAGGTATATGGATAGGAAAGGAGTGGAGGGTTATGGGCTGAGTGCGGGTAGGTGGGACTAGGTGAGATTAAGAGTTCGGCACGGACTAGGAGGGCCGGAATGGCCTGTTTCCGTGCTGTGATTGTTATATGGTTATATGGTTATAATGCAGTGCAAAACCTTCACTTAGATATTTGCTTTTTTAGATTAGTTGCTAGGCTAATTTTGAATTGCAAGCCATGTATTTAAGGAAACCTCTAGCACTTGGTGCACAATTATTCCCTTCACCCCTTAACTGACCAGTTACCTGTTTTAAAAGTACTTGGCAACCATTCAAGCAATGCTGATTTATGCTTTTTAAAAGTACTACTTGCAATGGTCTGAAGATTACTTATCATGTGTGACCCTTTGATGAATTTACAGCTTTGGGTCCCAATTCATGATTTTCATGGCTGTTAAACGCTTGCTTCCTTTTCTTTCTCTTTAGCAGGAGAAATTGAGGAATACTTACAAGGATGAGTGCTCCAGCATTGATAAATGAAAGGACAGTATTAAATTCAGGAGCAGTCTGTTCAAATCCCTCTCACCTGGTGGAGATAATATTATTAAAACTAACCCTTAAAGAAATTATGAATTGAAATTGTTCTCTATAAATAGTTATTGCCTCCTACTTATACAGTGTATTGTTGCTCTTAGTATCACCCGAAATATTCTTTCAGATCAAGTTTAATCCCATTTACTTCCTGAGAATTGTGTTTTGCTCATTAAAATCCCCTGAAGTGGCAGACAATCTTACTCTTTCTAAATTTATCCTCATTCATTTTCCGATGGTTTTGACAGCCTCTATCCTATCCTATAGAACTGGGGTTGCGGGGGGTGGAAACAGTAGTTCAGCTGTTAGTGCTCCTCACTCATAGCTCAGTGGCCTTGTTTTGATCTTGACTTTGGGTGCTATCTGTTCCAATTTTCTCCTGTGACTGTTCGTCTTTCCACTGCTGTATCCCAAAGTTGTGCCAGTAGGTTAATATGCTGCTTGAGATTTTGGGCAAAGAATCAAAAGAGAGAATAAGTTTCAGGGCAATAAGAAGGGGAAGTAAGTGGAGAGAATAGGACACATGAGATTTTGGATGTTTGGCGTGGGACCAACACTATTATTATCAGAACTTCATACTTACCACTCAGTTGTTTCCACTCATCTAGAAAACTATTGATTGTATAGAAAGATAAATTTGGCCAGATAAATTATTTCCTACCATCTTGTTGATGATCTGCTAGCATCCGGGCACATTAAATAATTTTTATTTTATATTTTTTTGTGTTACCAGAGACTGGGTTTCCATGTTTTATCCATATTAATGGTTTGCTCTGCAGACGGTATAGCACTCTGCATTAGAACATAAGTAAACCAAAAAAAATTGCTGTGTAAGCACCAATGTACTTCTGCTTGACCTTAGTTGTGCTTGTTCTGTGAGTGAGAGATGATTAATAGCTGAAATTTTCCAGGAGAAATTGAGTGTATTGGCACAGATCATTGCCAATAAATTTCCCTCTTAAACTTTGTTTACTCTGTTGTGTTTCTAGCCGATTCAATCCAGTTTTTCTCTTAGTTACTTTTAAGCTCCATGTAGTTATGCAGAAAAGACTGGAAATAATGCTTCTGTCTTTTCGAGACTGGAACCCACAGCCTGGATTCACTATTGCAGTTAAACCTATCCACACAAACTCTTCATATAATGAGTACTTATCTCACTGGCTTTCTATGCCCTCAAACTGACCAGCAAGGCCTCATCAGCAACCAGTCTGCATTATTTGCTGACCCACTCAAACTACTGTAGAATTTGACATAAAGCAGAGGTGTGACAGGCCTTTGCAGTCTCTCAAGGTAAACTTACAGGGTACCACTACATTCAGTTTCATGTACAAGCTATTGAAATTGAAGTCAATTACTTCATATTTTCTTTTGCTATTGATGAAGGACATTCTGACCATCAATGTATAGAAACTCATTTACGCCATTCCATTTATTTCCCTGTAATCTCTTCTCTTACACATCTCATTAACGTCTTCCTGATTCTCTTACTGCACACCTACACTATGGATAGTTATAATAACCAATGAACCTAACAAACGGTATATCTTCGTGGTGGGAGCAAACTGGAGCTCTGGGGGAATTCCATGCAGTCACAGGAAGAAAATGGAAACTTCATAGAATGTTAGAAACGAGCGAGACTGTTGTACTACCTGTGCACAACCGGGCAGGTCGGACATTTAATGTATTGTTAAATTAATGCACATAAAAAAACTTAGAAATAATTTAAAAATGCTTAGGGCAATGTCATCAATATACATTAAAATACAACTTATATTAAGAGTTACTAGTTTGTTCGCTAAGAGAACTTATCTACTGTATATACATATTGAGACTTCAAATTCCTGCTAAAAACTGGAGCTCAGTGCCTAGAATCTAAGGAGGGTGTTGTGTGTTACACCGGTAGAGATATGGAAATTGGTAAAGGGGAAAAAATCCAGGTAAAAAATAACCTGGTTTATTTTCACAGGTGTAATCAGTTGTGAAACCTTTATTTGCACATTTCTTAAAAGCAGCATAGTGCAACATTATAATCATAGAATGATAGAATCAGAATTAGGTTTATTATCATCAGCGTGAAATTTGATAATGTAGCAGCGGCACTTCAATGCAATACACGATAACATAGAAAAAATAAGTAAATCAATTACAGGAAATATATATATATATATATATAATTATAAATAGTTAAATTAAAATTAGCCCAAAAGCAGAAATAATAAAGAAAAGAAGTGAAGTCACATTCGTAGATTCAATGTCCATTTAGGAATCGGATGATAGAGGGGAAGAAGCTGTTCCTGAATTCTGACTGTGTGTCTTCAGGCTTCTGTACCTCCTTCCTGATGGTAACAATGAGAAGTGGGCATGTCCTGGGTGATGGGAGTTCCTTAATAATCAGCAGCTAGGGGAGATGGGCCACAGATCTATGTGTCTGAACATTCTCAGATAAAAAGAGTCCAGAATCTACCTTGGGGACAAAATCTAGATGTATGACAGGAGAGACATCATCCAGGGGAGGAATAAGAAAAATTCAGAGAGCTTTCACCAACATCTGTGAAGCTGAGGCCAGTTCACCAAGCAACAGCATCCTATTGTTCAGTGAGTGGTATCAGGTCACTTGGTACAATATGATGATTTGTATGATAAGAGAGTTATATGACTTCCATCAGATGTTACATATTTGCGATATGAACTGCTAAGAAATAGGTCATAGGACCATTAATTAACTGTCAGACTGAAGACAATATATAGTATGCAGAGAGGCAATAGCTCATGTATACTGTTCACCTGGTACATCGCATTCTTGGACCATAAGACATAGGAGCAGAATCAGGCCATTCAGCCCATCGAGACTGTTTCACCATTCCATCAAGGCTGATCCTGGATCTCACTCAGCCCCAAATACCTGCCTTCTTGCCATATCCTTTGATGTCCTGACTGACCAGGAAACGATCAAATTCCGCCTTAAATATACACTCGGACTTGGCCTCCACTGAAGTCTGTGGTAGAGCATTCCACAGATTCACTAGCCTCTGGGTAAAAAAAATTCTTCCTTACCTCTGTTCTAAAAGATCACCCCTCAATTTTGAATCGGTGCCCTCTAGTTCTGGATACCCCCACCGTAGGAAACATCCTCTCCACATCCACCCTGTCTGGTCCTTCCAATATTTGGTAGGTTTCAATGAGTTCCCCTGCATTTCTAAATTCCAGTGAGAACAGGCACAAAGCTGTCAAATGCTCCTCATATGTTAACACTTTCATTCCAAGAATCATCTTTGTGAACCTCCTCTGGACTCTGTCCAAAGACAACACATCCTTTCTGAGATAAGGGGCCCAAAACTGTTGACAATATTCCAAGTGCGGTCTGACTAGAGTCTTATAAAGGCTCAGTGTTATCTCCTTGCTTTTATATTCTATTCCTCTTGAAATAAATGCCAACATTGCATTTTCCTTCTTTACCACAGAGTCAACCTGTAAATTAACCTTCTGCAAATCTTGCATGAGAACTCCAAAGTTCCTCTGCAACTCTGATGTTTGAATCTTCTCCCCATTTCGATAACAGTCTGCACTATTGTTCCTTTTACCAAAATGCATTATCTTACATTTCCGAACACTATATTCCATCTGCCATGTTTTTGCCTATTCTTTCAATTTGTCTAAGTCCTGCTGCAATCACGTTGCTTCCTGAGCACTGCCTACCCCTCCACCTATCTTCATATCATCCGCAAGTTTTGTCACAAAGCCATCAATTCTTAACTGCTTATTTCTTGGCAGATGCCTGGAAATCTGTCACTTCCAGTATCTAGAAACTTGAGCACAAAATCCTGCAGTGATATTCAATTGTAGAACTGGAGAACACTGCACTATTCAATCTGCCAACTTTCAGGTGAAATGCTAAAGGTTTTCTCACCTATCGTGGAAAACGGAAAGGCATTATTTTAAAGGAGAACATTGAATGCTGATCAATATTCATTGTCTAATCAATATTACATGGAACAGATTTCTTAATCATTTTCACTTTGCTCTTTAGGGGAATTTGTTGAACATAATATAGCCGCCACATTTCCTACAACATAATTACGCTTGAGTATTGTATAACACTTTGGAAATCCTTCCTTGTTGTTTACTTTGTTTCCAGGTCCTGCTGGTATAGTAGATATTGCTCAGCCTGGCCCCCCTTTTCTGGAGTGCTGCCATTCTAAAACCAATAGACCATCAAATGATGGCATCTATAACAAAATTGTGCAGCCCATTACTTTGGTATTATCTTTCTAAAACAGCTCTTTGTTTAGTTTCATCCTCTTTTTCTGTTTGAAGTTTATTTCTCAAATATCTATCACTTCTCATTCTTTGAGTTATTGAATATCCTGTATCCTAACAATCTTTTATCTCTTCTTTTATGTGGCACTGCTAGGTGAGGTAATTTCTACCTTCCAGTAAACAATTTGCTGTCTGGTGGTAATAGTGACTCTACCATTTTCCCCCTGTTTCTAACATGGTCAAACTGGAAGAGTTCTAAGTTGGAAAAGTTTATCTGTATCAATATGTTTTTCTTTACTTAGAGTAATCTGGAAATACAATCTGCAATTGAGTGCATGATAATTTGTTGGAAGAAACATTGAGACCATTTATGCTGTTACGAATGTGCCACAGCTCTGAGGGGCCGAAGGGTGCGGGGTAGCCCCCTCCTTTGTGAGAATCGCAAGATCACTATTAAGTCAGTTCAGGAGACACAGGAAATGAGAGAAAGACATGCAGAATCCACAAAGAGTTGGAATGTGTCCTGGCCTCTGAAAGGCGGACCCATTGATACCGGCTATTGTCTCTTGGAGACGGACTTGTGTATTGCATCCTGTACGATGCATCGAAGCCCCAGGCAATGAACCGAGGGGGAGGTTGGTGAAGGGATTGCCTCATCCCAACCTGATTGACATCTGAGACCCTGTGAGTCAGGATAAAAAGAGGGTCTGTGGGAACAGCCTCTCAGACGCACCAGAAGAAACGCTAACGATCCCGTAATAGCAAAAACCAGTGGAAGGCCACGTGCATCCTTTTCCGTTTGTCCCGGAGTCGGTGGGCCCTGTACCACGGCAGAACGGTTTTTAGCTAACAACGGGGAAATCAACTCCCAACGACTCTCGAAGGATTGACATCATAAAAGGAATGGGCAAGTTTTAACCCGTCTTTCTCTCCAACCCAAAAGCTGCAGCTTGAATGAACTGAGTGACTTTTATATTTCCATCGGACAATACATTATCCCCTAGACAACGATAGAGCTATTTCTTATTGATTACTATTAGACCCGCGCTTTTAGATTTAGTATTGACGACGTATATTATCTGTAAGTTTGCCTTGATATTATTTTGTGTATTTTTATCAATAAATACTGTTAAAAATAGTACCATCAGACTTCAACGGACCTCTCTATCTTTGCTGGTAAGTGACCCAGTTACGGGGTACGTAACAATGCTAGGGATAAATTATGCTCAGTGACACTGAAATCCAAAATATGTGCTATAGTGTACTACTTCTAATTCTACGGAGATGCAAAGGGCGCACAAAATGATAGAGCCTATGAACTATTTTATATTAATAATGCCCTTGATGCTGTGTGTCGGGACGGATTGCTGTTCTATCACAGTGAAATGTAGTGATGATTTTAACACTTGGCTAAAAATGGAGCTAAAGGTTTTCACGGACCTGGGCAACTTCTTTGAGCTCAACCACAAAACTATTTAATCTTCTGTTCTCATGTCTTCTTTCTTCTTTTCAAGGTGGCTGGCGTCTCTTCGGAGTCCACGATATGCAGCTGCACTCAAAACATGTTCTTCAAGGATGGCGGGTTCTCACTTGGGAACTCGTCAAACTCGTCTTAGGATCTTCAGGAGTGGTTTGGTGGACATACAGAGATGCAAAGTGCACACAAAAGGATAGAGACTGAACTTTTTAAAATTAATAATGCCATTGACACTGTGTGTATGGACAGATTGCTGACTATCACAGCGAGATGTAGTGATGACTTTAACACTCTGTTTTGCTCCAATGGCTACACTGGGGCCTAACTGTTAGATCAAGCTATGTGATTTTTTGATGGGAAAGAAATTTTGATTGAGAGGATAATATCTTAAACTTTTATTTCCTGCTACAATTTCTTGTCTGCTCCTAAGGATCAATCAAGCACCATTCTCTGCAATTTACCTCAATATCAGGGACCAATGATTTGGCCCTCAAGTGGCTCATACCCCACCCATCATTTGACCTTCACCAGTCAGCCCCTGGCCAATAGGTAAATATGAGAAATTTGCCAGAGCTGTGTGGTTAAGGCCTGAGATAAAGTCATGAAAATAAGTGGGAGGGAATGTTGCAATGAAATAGTTGGACTCTACAAGAGGATATGCTTAGGTTGATTGAGCAGGCGAGCACTTAACAAATAGAGTTTAATGTAAGAAACTATGAGGTCATCCACTAATGTAAGAGGAATCAAGAACCAAGCTACTGACTAAAGGGAAAGGGACTGAAAAGATGTAGAAAATAGGGAAATCTAGGTGTTCTTGAGCATGAAACACAAAATATTAGCTTGTAGATGCAGCAAGTAGTTCAGAAGGCAAACGGCTTATTAGCTATGTTATAACGAGGTTAGAGTTTATGAAAAGAGAAGCAAAATTAAAAAATGAACAGGGTATTGATGAGACCACAACAGACCACAACAGCTGCACTGTGCACAGATTTTGTCTGTTTATTTTTTAAAAAGGGCCAAACATTTGGAGCAGTCCAAAAAAATACTCACAAAGCTATTTCCTGAGATTAGAGTGTTGTCTCATGACAAAGGGCTGAAGAAGTTGAATCTGCATTCTTTAGAGTTTAGAAGAATAAAAGATGATTTTATTGGAACATAAAATATTCTAAGAGTAATGCTAGATTTTGAGATGTTTCCTCAAATGGTAGTGTCTTAGATAAGGGCACAAAGTTACAAGATAAGGAGGTGGCCATTTAAAAGTGAAGTGCACAGCAGTTTCTGCTTGCATACAGTGATAAATCTCTGGAACTCCCTATGGTGTGACTCCTTCTTCCCTTTCTCCCATGGGCCACTCTCCTCCTCTATCAGATTCCATCTTCTCAAGCCCTTTACCTTTCCCACCCACCAGGTTTCACCTATCACCTTCTAACTTGTCCTCCTTCCCCTCCCCCCACCTTTTTATTCTAGTGTCCTTCCCCTTCCTATCCAGACATGATGAAGGGTCTTGCCCTGAAACATCAACTCTTTCAGTTCCTGAATCATTTTCACAAATCTCTTTTGAATCCTTTCCAATGTCAGCACATCCTTTCTTAAACTGCTCCTAAACTGCTCACAGTACTCCAAGCGAGGTCTCACCAGTGTTTTATAAAGCCTCAACATTACATCCATGCTTTCAAATTCTAGTCCTATTGAAATGAATGCTAACATTGCATTTGCTTTCCTCGCCACCGACTCAACCTGCAAATTAACCTTCAGGAAGTCATGCACAAGGACTCCAAAGTCCCTTTGCTCCTCTGATTTTTGAATTGTCTCCATTTAGAAAGGAGTCTACCCTTTTATTTCTTCTATCAAAGTGCATGACCATACACTTCCTGACACTGTATTTCATCTGCCACTTCTTTAACCATTCTCCTAAACTGTCTAAGTCCTTCAATAGCCTCACTACTTCCTCAACAGTACCTACCCCTCCAACTATCATTGTATCATCTGCAAACTTTGCAACAAAGCCATGAATTCCATCATCCAAGTCATTAACATGTAACGTAAAAAGAAGCAGTCTCAACTCTGACCCCTTTGGAACACAACTAGTCACCAACAGCAAGCAGAAAAGGTTCTCTTTATTCCCATTCTTTGTCTCCTGCCAACCAGCCACTGCTTAAAACATGCCAGTACCTTTCCTGGAATACCATGTGCTCTCAACTTATTAAGCAGCCTCATGAGTGGCAACTTGTCAAAGGCCTTCTGAAAATCCAAGTTCACACCATCCACTGATTCTCCTTCGTCTATCCTGTTAGTTATTTCTTCAAAGAATTCCAACTGATTTGTCAGTCAAGAATTTCCCTTGAAAGTGGTGGAAGCAAGATCTCTGGAGTTTTGAAAGAAATTGAGGGCTTTGTGGATCTAGCACAGAAGAGTTGAGACCAACGGGAGTCCAGCCACATTCATCTTGAATGGTGAGACAGGCTTGAAGGGCCAGATGACCCACACGCGTTCCCATATTTTTGTGTTTTTATGTTCTTATGCTGGTGAGATTAAGGTGACCTCACTCCAATTTTAGTAACCACCAACTAAGATAAAGTCAATAGTTACAAACCCTAACAAATAGAGCACGATGAGAGTCAATAAGAAACATGGAAGTAAATCTTTAACAGTGTTTAAATAGGGTAGGGCAAGGTATCATACTTCTTACAAGAATTCTATAATGTGTCTGGAAGGCATTTGTGAGAGTGCGAGAACAAAACTGAAAGCTGGGTTGGGACTTAAAGTTCTGGTTTACAAGAACTGCAACGAATGAGACGACTGACTGGAGCCAGCACTACAATTTACTGGAGATTTGAGTTTGCTTCCCTGCCCCCACCTCTTTAAGGAAAACGGATTAAAGAAGCATTGTATGACCACATTTTCACAGATGCAAAGCAAATGTGGTTTGGTAAAGACAAAATATAGATAATTTCAAAATAGTAATAATCAGCTGTCGTTTAAAAATACTAAAGCTTGGCTCAGGAAGACATTCGTGCTTTTCCAATATTAGGATTCTGACTCAGGTTGTGAGATAAGAATTCATTGCTTATATGCACATAGATGGCAGTCAGCTCGAGGGGAAATTCCATTCATTATGTCCAGTGGGAGAAAGGGGGAGTTTGAGGAGGGCTGGGTCACCTGTGTGAGGGGACAGGGCAAAGGTGAGTCAGGAGTAGTAAGCTTATTCTTTAGAAAAAAAAACTCCAGCTCAAATTAAATGTAAATTTCTGTAAATTTAAAGTTAAATTAAATTCTAATTTGATGAAATGTTCTAAGCTGCTTATTTTGCTTGTAAAACATTCAAGGAAATATATGCCAATAACTTCAAAAAAGTTGTCAGAGTGCTCACTAATCCACACCCCCATCATAAAATACCAATTGATGACAAGTGTCTCAGAATTAAACTAGGTCAAATTTACCAAAAAATGTTAACACCCTAATAGACTCATGGAAAATACAGATGTAATTTAAACTGTTCCATTTCTTTCCTGAGACTGGAAGGAAGTAAAGTCAAATTATGCAAAATTCTGAAACAGCATCTAAATAATGGGAACATGATCTTTGTTTTCAAAAATGGTCTTGAATTACTTAACAATATTTTTGATTACTTATTTGGTGTTTTGCTCATTTGTTGCAAGTAGCAATTAATGTGGATATTATAATTCTCTTCAGGTGAAATGGAAGGGAAGTTTATGAATGTTATTGAATGTCTGAAAAAAATTCCCAAACAAATGAATTTTCAGTTATATTCTGAGGCGTCACAAAATAATCTTTGACAAATGCGGGGCTGGGGGTGAAAAATTGCATGATTTTTAAAACGCAATATTTTCTACAGTATTTCAACCTGATGTCATTAATTCCAATCAAAGGTTTAGCCAATGAAATAGTTTATTTCTTCCGCAAACCTAATATTGTCCAGCCCCTTCATTGCATCTGGCCTCTAATTACATAGAACCTTCGCCAGATAGAAACTATTCAACCCAGTTATATCATTCCACTCTATCCTATCTACTTCTGACAGCATGCTATTAATTCCATTTCTCCCTAAATCTGTACTACTTGCCTAATTTATCCTTGCAGTAATGATTTTCTCTGAGATGCCTATTTGACTTCTTGATAACTTTTCATGTATTGATGTCTCTAAGTATATTCTTTCCCAGAAGTGGCAATACACTCTAGCAAAACCTTTCATTATTGTAAAGATCTCACCCTTCAGTTTTCCATTTTCAGGATAAAATGGATACAAATTGCTTATCCATTCCTGCTAAATCTATTCTTCTGCCAGATTTGAACTTGAAGGAAATAGAATGCATTATAACTTATATTGTACTCAGGGCTCATAAACAATTTTGAAGCCCTTAGCATAATATGAGCAAAGAACTGTTTGAACATAGAAAACAAAGAGTTGGAAAGAAAATAAAGTTGCAGATGATGGAATCTAAACTCTAAGCAGAAATGCTGGAAAATCTCAGCCAGTTGCAGCATTAGTGGAAAGAGAAACCAGTTAATATTTCAGGTCAGGGTCCCTTCTACAGAAGAGAAGGAGGAGGAGCTTTTCAAAGCAGACTTTGGTGAGGGGTAAGACAAAAGTCTAAGTGGAGAGAATACTCATTGGTTTCACCACTCCCTGGTTTCAGTACTTCTGCTTCTTATGCTGTTTATTATTTATTGTAATGCCGGTACTGTTTCTGTACACTTTATGCAGTCCAGTGTAGGTCTGTAGTCTAGTGTAGCTTTCTCTGTGGTTTTTTTTTATTACGTAGTTCAGTCTAGTTTTTTGTACTGTGTCATGTAACACCATGGTCCTGAAAAACATTGTCTCATATTTTACTATGCACTGTACCAGCAGTTATGGTCGAAATGACAATAAAAGTTGACTTGACTTGACTTGATCATCTGATTTGTTAATATCAAATTGCATGTGCACTGGGATACAGACCTGAATGCCAGATTTACTGAAAGGAGATATTCTGAATTACAAAGATCTACCCAGTTAAAGTTAATCTTAGCCCTACAAGTCCAAGAACTGTTTAAATGTGTTGAATGTTTCTATCAAAATTACCCTTTTAGAAAGTGTGCTTCAAACCCCTAATAGTCTTTGGGTAAAACAAATCCTTCTCTCTAGCAATTATTTTAAATATACAGTATGACACTTGGCTTTTAACCTCTCACGTGAGAAAAATACCCTTTCAATTTACTCTATGAAGGCCTCTCATAATTTTATGCCTGACAAATTAATTTTACACTTTGCCTACTGTGTTACAAATAAAACAGTTTCAACAGCCCAGCTTATCCAATCTCAGCTCAGAACTAAAAGTTTCCAGTTTCATCAATATTCTAGTAAATGGCCTTTGCACCCACTCCAGTACAATTGCATGCAACGTGGTAACAACTGTCAGAGTAAGAATCGGATGGAGTGACAGTTTTAGTGGGTGGTTGTAAGTGTAAGTTTCACATACTGAATATAATAGTGTTCTCTTTGGTTCATATACTGCTATTTGATTTACTTTAATCCCTAGGACTAAAGAACAAAATTTCCAAAATTATGGATAGCATGAAAATTGTAAGTTTTCATGTGAGCAACAGGTATTGTGCTGCTGAGAGCAGAAAGGCTTCTAGGTGATTTGGTAAACATGTAGAAAGAGTCAGGATGGAGCAAGTTAAGAACAGCTATTCCAATAACTATATGGTCAATACCTAAGGATTTAGAATTGGGGAAAAGGCAAATGAGGTAAGATAAGGAATTTTGGTTGCAAAGTGAGAGGTTAGACCTTGGGATGTATTACCGTACTTAATGGTGGAAGAAGATTCATATAATTTTTCAAAAGGGATTTGGATGAACTTCCAGGAAACTTTTCCAGGGATATAGGGAATAGTTAGATAATTCTAGGAACTGCTCCAGCGGCTGTCTTCTGCGAGTTTTGCGGAATTTTTTGCCCTGCTGATATGATGAACAGAGATCGAAGCTTGGGCCTACTCTGGCTGTTCCATGGAGCCAGATCTAAGAACTCAACCTGGTTTGGCATGCTGTCGTTTGCTCCTGGTGTTTGTATGACATGTATGCGGTTTTTTTTCCTTCTCTTTCTCAGCGCAGTGGTCATGGTCTTTCTTTTTTTGATAATAAATGTACTTTGAATCAGCTCACATAGCCTCAATGAGTCAGACTTGTGCTATAGTGGTTTGTGTTCTATCAATTTACGATACCAAAACTGAACAATTGGAGAGAGATTATAGTGTTAATGAAGAGCTTAATGATCGACACAATGCAGCTTGGGTTTACTGTGAACGGGGTTAATTTGTTTTTCCTGCCAAAGGCTTCATTATACTCAGAGTCCCTCTGCCCCTCTCATGAGCGCACACGTACAAGAACATCGGAGCACAGACCACAACTACTCGCTGGCATTCACCATTGAGGATTTTTGAAGGGAAACCGGAAGTCTTGAGATCACTGGAGGCTTTTTCCCCAGGGCTGAAATAGCTAACATGAGGGGATTTTTTTTAAGGTGATTAGAAGTAGGTAAAAGGGAGATGTCAGAGGTAAGATTTTCACATAGAGAGTGGTGGGTGCGTGACTGCTAGGTTTGGTGATAGAGGCGGATAGAATAGGGTCTTTCGAGAGACTCTTAGATAGGTACATGGAGCTTAGAAAAATAGAAGCTGTGCGGTAGGGAAATTCTAGGCAGTTTCTAGAGTATGTTACGTGGTCATCACAACATTGTGGGCCGAAGGGCCTGTATGTACTGTAGTTTTCTATGTTCTGTGTTCACATAGATCAACCTGAGGTTATATTTTTTGTGAAATTTTTGCAATAAGTGATTGGCTTGGCTCCAAGTAACACGGATCGTCTGGTCCTAGATATCTGGATGACCGAGCAAATGATGGTTTTGTTTAGCTGATATAATACTGTGGTGTTCAATAAGGCTGTGGGAACTCCTGATCCCATTGCA
This sequence comes from Hemitrygon akajei, assembly GCF_048418815.1. Classification (NCBI taxonomy): domain Eukaryota; kingdom Metazoa; phylum Chordata; class Chondrichthyes; order Myliobatiformes; family Dasyatidae; genus Hemitrygon; species Hemitrygon akajei. The sequence goes on from NC_133134.1 coordinate 129,809,154, forward strand.
AATGAAGTATCAGCCAGAGCTTGAAACAGGCCTGCTTGTGGAGAATGTTCTGAAAAACTTTCAGAAACTCTGGAAAGTGGGATAGTGGAACAGAAACCTGACATGATGAGGACATAATGGGTCTCCGCCTCTTTTTGTATTTTATTGCACTGCAGTGGAAAGTCTGTTTTAACAAAATAATCCTGTGGAAAAGCTGACTCATAATAATGAAGCTTTTTTTTTGTCACACCCTGATTCCTCTATGGTTCCTGCCTCCAGCGATTCATTATTCTTCTAGGAGTGGAGATGTGATTACAAATGGAGAGACTGATGTCCAGATTCAAAGCCAAGTTCACCAGTTTTAGATAAATGGTTTGTTTCAAATTGCCTCTTCTCCCACTTATATATAACCTTCTTCATGAGCTTTTGCTTGTTCCTTTATCCTGTCACCATCCATTTTTCACCGTAGCCTACCCCGTCCTGCCTTTATCCTGCTATAGATCTCCTCTTTTATTCTATGCTCTATTCCCACTTTTCTGCATCTAGAAAACTGTTTAGTCCCCAACTTCCCCAAATTTGTTGAAAAGTCATCAACATAAAACATTAACTCCCTTTTTCTCGCTTCCTATTTGCTGCCTAACCAGTTTAATTGACCCCATATTTTCTGCTTTTCATTTTGCAGTACTTGGCTTTTCTATTCAGTGTCTGGAATGCAACGCTTTCTCCAGACTGCCAGTATTACCACCAAGTATTGTTGATGCTAGGTGGTATGTTATAATAATTGCTAAGTGCTAAAATTCATAAACATGAGAAATTCTGCAGCTGCAGGAAATCCAAAGCAACACACAAAAAATACAGGAGGAACTCAGCAGGTCAGGCAGCATCTATGGAAGAAAATACAGCCAAGGTTTCGGTCTAAGACCCTTCGGCAGGACCGGAATGGAAGGGGGAAGACACCAGAATAAAAGGGTGGGGGGAGGGGAAGGAGGATGGCTGAAACCAGGTGGGGAGGAAAGATAAAGGGCTGGAAAGGAAGGAATCTGATAGAAGTGGAGAGGGGAGGTTAGGAAAAAGGGAAAGAGGAGGAGATGCAGGGGGAGGTGATAGGCAGGTAAGAAGATGTAAGAAGCCAAAGAAGATGAGGGGAGAGAGTGAGAAATTTTTTTGTGGGGAGGAAAAATATCGATGTTCATACCACCAGGTTGGAGGCTACCAAGACAGAGAGTAAGGTGTTACTCCTCCACCCTGAGAGTGGTCACATTGGTACAAGAGGAGGCCATGGCCCAACATAACGGAATGGGAATGGGAATTGGAATTAAAATGTTTAGTCATTGGGAAGTTCCGCTTTAGTCGGATGGAGCAGAGATGCTTGACAAGCAGTTCCCCAATTAGCAATGGGGCTCACCACTGTAGGGGATTTCCAGACACAATAGCTAACCCCATCAGATTCACAGGTGACGTGTTGCCCCCTCTGGAAGGACAGTTAGGGGCCCTGATTAGGAGGAGGGACAAATGGATAAGGAGGGAGTGATCCCTGCAGAAAATGGAAGGGGTGTGGAGGGAGGTAAAATATGTTTAGTGGTAGGATCCCTTTGGAGATGATGGAAATTGCAGAGGGTGATGTGTTGGATGTAGAAGTTCATGGGGTGGTAGGTAAGGACAAGAGAAAATATATCACTGTTAAGGTGGCAGGAACATGGGGTGAGCGCAGATGTTTGGGAAATGGAGGAGATGTAGGTGAGGGCAGCATCTATGTTAGAGGAAAGAAACCCCCGATCTTTGAAGAAGGCGGACATCGCCAAAGGACTGGAAAAGGAAGGCTAGATCCTGGGAACAGTTGCAGTAGAGACGAGGGAACCACTGTCTCACCAAGTAGAGACGAAGGAACATTTTCGAGGATGTAACCAAGAAGTTAGACGGGGGAGATCCAGTGGATGTAGTTTACCTCGATTTTCAGAAGGCATTTGATAAGGTCCCACATAGAAGATTGGTGGGTAAAATCAAAGCTCAGGGCATCGGGGGAAGGCATTGACATGGATAGAAAACTGGTTGGCAGATAGAAAGCAAAGGTTAGCGGTGAATGGGTGTTTCTCGGAATGGCAGGTGGTGACTAGTGGGGTGCCACAGGGCTCGGTATTGGGACCACAGCTGTTTACCATTTACGTTAATGATTTGGATGAAGGCATAGAAAATAACATCAGCAAATTTGCTGATGATACTAAGCTGGGTGGCAGTGTGACATGTGATGAGGATGTTAGGAGAACTCAGGGTGACTTGGATAGGCTGGGTGAATGGGCAGATACTTGGCAGATGGCGTTTAATGTGAATAAGTGTGAGGTTATCCACTTTGGGAGTAAGAACAGGAAGGCAGATTATTATCTGAACGGTGTAGAGTTGGGTAAGGGAGTAATACAAAGAGATCTCAGAGTCCTTGTTCATCAGTCACTGAAGGTGAATGAACAAGTGCAGCAGGCAGTGAAGAAGGCTAATGGAATGGTGGCCTTTATTACAAAGGGAATTGAGTACAAGAGCAAGGAAATCCTCTTGCATTTGTACAGAGCCCTGGTGAGACCACACCCGGAGTATTGTGTACAGTTTTGGTCTCCAGGGTTAAGGAAGGACATCCTGGCTGTAGAGGAAGTACAGCGTAGATTCATGAGGTTAATTCCTGGTATGTCTGGACTGTCTTACGCAGAGAGGTTAGAGAGACTGGCTTGTACACGCTGGAATTAAGGAGATTGAGAGGGGATCTGATTGAAACATATAAGATTATTAAGGGATTGGACAAGATAGAGGCAGGAAATATGTTCCCGATGCTGGGAGAGTCTAGTACCAGAGGGCATGGTTTGAGAATAAGGGGTAGGTCATTTAGGACAGAGTTAAGGAAAAACTTCTTCTCCCAGAGAGTTGTGGGGGTCTGGAATGCACTGCCTCGGAAGGTAGTGGAGGTCAATTCTCTGGATGCTTTCAAGAAGGAGCTAGATAGGTATCTTATGGATAGAGGAATCAAGGGATATGGGGATAAGGCAGGAACCGGGTATTGATAGGAATTGATCAGCCATGATCTCAAAATGGCGGTGCAGGCTCGAAGGGCCGAATGGTCTACTTCTGCACCTATTGTCTATTGTCTATTGAAAAGGTATTTTTACAGGGGCCAGGGTGGGAAAAGTACAGTCAAGATAACCTTGGGAATCAGTAGGTTTATAAAAGATGTCAGTCAATAGTTTGCCTCCGGCGATGGAAGCAGAGAGATCGAGGAAGGAGAGGGAGATGTCAGAAATAGACCAAATGAATTGCAGTTTTGTTAGAGGCAAAGTTGATGAAATTGACAATCTCAACATGGGTGCAGGAAGTATGCCAACACAGTTAGCAGAATAGCAGAGGAAGAGTTGGGGACCATTGCTGGGGAAGACTTGGAACATGGACTGCTCTATGCAGCCAACGAAGAGGCAGGCATAGCTAGGGCCCAAGCGGGTGCCCATGGCTACCTCTCAAGTCTGGAGAAAGTGAAAGGAGCTGAATGAAAAACTGTTCAGGGTGAGGAACAGTTCTGCCAGAGGGAGGAGGATGGTGGTGGAGGGGAACTGGTTGGTTATTTTATTTTATTGAGAAAGAAGCAGAGAGCCACCCTGTGCTGATGACCTATGATGTCTCCAACCCTTCTCCTCTTCTTGGACACCCTGTTCTGGTTCTCTGCCTGCTCTGGAACTTTTCACCTCCAATTGATAATGAGACATCAACCACCTCTATTTCGACACTCTTCTCTCCTCCTCCAACCTGACCCTTTCTGAACGTACTGCCCTCTGTTAGGGCATATTCTGGACTTAAGGTATATCACAAAATATTAACTTCAGCAAACAATCTTTAGACCTGAACGTGGATTGTAGATTAAATTTAAAATGTAGGCCTAGAAAATAGGTTCCTAGAGCTGGGGCCAGCGATCGACTGGACGGTCCGGAAGGGGGTGTCACTGGGGTGAGGTCCTTGCAGTCTTTCAAATAGAGACTACCCCTGAACCTCCTGTATGTCAATGAGAGGGCTTGTGTGCCTGATGCTCTTACCATGCTGGTGCTCCTGACCAGAGAGTAACACTGATAGCACTGCAGAGTTTTAGCTATCGGAAAATGAAGGGGTAAGGATAAAAATGTGAATAAACTGCAAACAGCCAGCAGGGTAAGAAGCAACAGGCATATGAATGACAAACATATGTTTTAAAGACAAAGTTCCCGTAACAGATTTATCTCCTATCAGGATCCCCCTCCTCCGAACCTTTATTTCTTTCACCAGTCAACTCCCCAGCTCTGTACTTCACCTGCTCCCCCTCTCCCGGTCACACCTATCACCCGCTCCCCCTCTCCCGGTCTCACCTATCACCCGCTCCCGCTCTCCCGGTCACACCTATCACCCGCTCCCCCTCTCCCAGCTTCACCTATCACCCGCTCCCCCTCTCCCGGTCTCACCTATCACCCGCTCCCCCTCTCCCGGTCTCACCTATCACCCGCTCCCCCTCTCCCGGTCACACCTATCACCCGCTCCCCCTCTCCCGGCCTCACCTATCACCCGCTCCCCCTCTCCCGGTCACACCTATCACCCGCACCCCCTCTCCCGGTCACACCTATCACCCGTTCCCCCTCTCCCGGTCTCACCTATCACCCGTTCCCCCCTCTCCCGGTCTCACCTATCACCCGCTCCCCCTCTCCCAGCTTCACCTATCACCCGCTCCCCCTCTCCCGGTTTCACCTATCACCCGCTCCCCCTCTCCCGGTCACACCTATCACCCGCTCCCCCTCTCCCAGCTTCACCTATCACCCGCTCCCCCTCTCCCGGTATCACCTATCACCCGCTCCCCCTCTCCCGGTCACAACTATCACCCGCTCCCCCTCTCCCAGCTTCACCTATCACCCGCTCCCCCTCTCCCAGCTTCACCTATCACCCGCTCCCCCTCTCCCGGTTTCACCTATCACCCGCTCCCCCTCTCCCGGTCACACCTATCACCTGCTCCCCCTCTCCCAGCTTCACCTATCACCCGCTCCCCCTCTCCCAGCTTCACCTATCACCCGCTCCCCCTCTCCCGGTCACACCTATCACCTGCTCCCCCTCTCCCAGCTTCACCTATCACCCGCTCCCCCTCTCCCGGTCACACCTATCACCCGCTCCCCCTCTCCCAGCTTCACCTATCACCCGCTCCCCCTCTCCCAGTCTCACCTATCACCCGCTCCCCCTCTCCCGGCCTCACCTATCACCGGCTCCCCCTCTCCCGGCTTCACCTATCACCCGCTCCCCCTCTCCTGGCCTCACCTATCACCTGCTCCCCCTCTCCCGGCTTCACCTATCACCCGCTCCCCCTCTCCCAGTCTCACCTATCACCCGCTCCCCCTCTCCCGGCCTCACCTATCACCGGCTCCCCCTCTCCCGGCTTCACCTATCACCCGCTCCCCCTCTCCTGGCCTCACCTATCACCTGCTCCCCCTCTCCCGGCTTCACCTATCACCCGCTCCCCCTCTCCCGGCTTCACCTATCACCCGCTCCCCCTCTCCCGGTCTCACCTATCACCCGCTCCCCCTCTCCCGGTCTCACCTATCACCCGCTCCCCCTCTCCCGGTCTCACCTATCACCCGCTCCCCCTCTCCCGGTCTCACCTATCACCCGCTCCCCCTCTCCCGGTCTCACCTATCACCCGCTCCCCCTCTCCCGGCTTCACCTATCACCCGCTCCCCCTCTCCCAGTCTCACCTATCACCCGCTCCCCCTCTCCCGGCCTCACCTATCACCGGCTCCCCCTCTCCCGGCTTCACCTATCACCCGCTCCCCCTCTCCTGGCCTCACCTATCACCTGCTCCCCCTCTCCCGGCTTCACCTATCACCCGCTTCCCCTCTCCCGGATTCACCTATCACCCGCTCCCCCTCTCCCGGCTTCACCTATCACCCGCTCCCCCTCTCCCAGTCTCACCTATCACCCGCTCCCCCTCTCCCGGCCTCACCTATCACCCGCTTCCCCTCTCCCGGATTCACCTATCACCCGCTCCCCCTCTCCCGGCTTCACCTATCACCCGCTCCCCCTCTCC